>NC_141875.1:503944385-505194385 GCF_056163025.1 Triticum urartu | reverse complement strand
TGGCCCACAAGCTGAACAGGCCAGTAACGGACCATAAGTAATCGAATTCTGGAGATGAGCCCAAGAATAAATGGGCCCTTAGAAGGCCAAAAGTTAACACGGGCTGGAAACAGCCGACGGACCAATGGGCCATTAAGGGGTATAAAGCGATACACTGTTCATTACGGGCCAGTTTCACCACGGGCCATTAATGGGCCAAGATTTACAAAGGGCCTCATATGGGCAGAAAGACGTCATGGGCCATACATGGGCCGGAAGTTACAACGGGCTGGAATCATACTGGACGGCCTAGATGATGCTACTAGGCCTAATTTGGGTAAGCCGTAATGGATCGTGACCTAGCGGGCTGTAAATGGGCGATATGCTAACAGGCCATTAACAGGCTTTCCGTGGGCCGGACCGCTACCTCTTTGACCAAGTCAAACGGGCCAGCCTTTTCACCGGAATGTGCCTCTGTTGGGTCGTGCCACGTGTCGACGTATCATAGGCGCCTCATGTCCAATGAGTGGATGACATCTGTCCCAATGGTGAGACAACACATGTTTCCTCCGACCAATGAGAATTTTACACGTGGAAAATCCCCATTGGTCCGGGTTGTTAATGGGTTATCGGATCCAAAACCGGACCCGATAGCTTAACGGTGACCCGTTATGGTGGATGCCATGTGCCAGCCACCCTTGACGAAATCACTTCCATGACGCGCCATTTATCATCGTGGAAGTGGACACTTCTGTGATGATAATTTTGGTAATGTCATGGAACACTTCTACGATAGCACAGGTATGACTATTTTGATTATGTCATAAAATCATCATGGATGTACATGCATGACAGAAAACGTGACATGCTGTGACAAACACGTATCATCACGGAAGTGTATTTTTTGTAGTGATGTGGATATTCTTCTAGTATTACAAAGCTCTCCATGTAGCTAGCTCCGTCGGCTTGTCGGACACTCGAACACCACCTAAAATTTTACTATTAGAGGAAAAAAGGTACTGCAGATACTGGCTAATGAACTGATCTCTTGGTTGGAAAGGGAAATAAAGATGCTGGCCTGACCGGTCTCTTAGTCCAAAAAGGAAAGAAAGTGGGGGTGTTGGGTCGACAATGCAACCTAGAATGAGCACGCCTAGATTTCTTGTGGTCACATAGGAATGGTCAGTGACGAGAACAAAAAATGCACAAATCCAGACATGCTTTGCATGTTTTCCACACTCGGAAACACCTCTGCCTCACCACTTTATGCCTCATGGATGTAAAACGTGCTTGTGCCTCCCCTATTATATGTCCTTACTGTTGTTGTACGTACTGATCAAGTGTTACTCCCAATCTGTCATCACATAGTCATAATGCAATTGTAATGCATGTTAATGTAAGCCCACGTTAATCTAGTGGCAGTGTTGATTTGATGTGATCGCACTTATTAGTTAATGGTACTTTTTCATACTGTCACTGTAATGCCATTGATAACATATGAGATGCTGCTGTTAATCATATGCCGCTGCAAAAAATGACACTACTTAAATAACTATGTTACATATTTGTCCAAACAGGGTTGTCTATCTCCATATGGTGTCTATTTGTGCAAACGGAAGCACAAACCTCAATTTTAGTTGAACCCGCTGTCAGCTGACCTCACTGTGCTCTAGGTATTCCTACATTCTTAACTAGGTAGAATGACCAACGCAAGATGAAATAAGCTTATTCGTACGTTGACTTGCTGTTTGTAGTGCGGAATGAGCCTGTCATGTGTGGAGGAGCAAACAAGCACTGCAGCCACTCCGTCAATGCAAGATAAAAGAGACCAAGTCATTCATGGACTAGTCGGAGAGTAGGGGTCATGCAAACAGCGCTGCATTATTTTTGTGGAACTGCACAAAAAAGATATTGGGGTTAGTCGGACAAATTTTCTATAGTCACACGGAAGGAATTGCGCTCATCGATTGCATAGAATTTCCTCCGTGCCATCATAGGAGATCCCAAGGTGGAAATCAACTAACTACCTATAAAATTATGCATAATGTTCCTCACGTAGGTCAGTATCCCCTTCGTCCAGATGATCGTGTTTTGTCATGCCGAGCTATTGATATCTGCTACTGTTTTGCGACACCGTTTAAGTACAGCTGAGGGAGCCCTGGATTAGGGGGTCTTCGGACAGCCGGACTATATCCTTTGGCCGGACTATTGGACTATGAAGATACGATATTGAAGACTTTGTCCCATGTCCGGATGGGACTCTACTTGGCATGGAAGGAAAGCTAGGCAATACGGATATGTATATTTCCTCCTTTGTAACCGACCTTGTGTAACCCTAGCCCCTTCCGGTGTCTATATAAACCGGAGGGTTTTAGTCCGTAGGACAACATACAATCATACCATAGGCTAGCTTCTAGGGTTTAGTCTCTCCGATCTCGTGGTAGATCAACTCTTGTACTACCCATATTATCAAGAATAATCAAGCAGGACGTAGGGTTTTACCTCCATCAAGAGGGCCCGAACCTGGGTAAAACATCGTGTCCCCTGCCTCCTGTTACCATCCGCCTTAGACGCACAGTTCGGGACCCCCTACCCGAGATCCGCCGGTTTTGACACCGACATTGGTGCTTTCATTGAGAGTTCCTTTGTGTCGTCATCGTTAGGCTTGATGGCTCGTTCGATCATCGATAGCGATGCGGTCTAGGGTGAGCTTTTCTCCCCGGACAGATCCTTGTATTCGGCGGCTTCGTACTGCGGACCAACTCGCTTGGCCATCTAGAGCAGATCGAGAGTTATGCCCCTGGCCACCAGGTCAGGTTCGGAAGCTTAAACTACACGGCCGACATTCACGGAGACTCGATCTTCAACGGATTTGAGCCCTTGCCAAGAGCGTCGCACGGTCACGACGAGCATGATTTAGCTCTACCATCAGACAATGTTTAGGCAACCGCTCCGACCCTCAATTCGGAGCCAATTGCGCCATCCATGGACGGGTGGATAGACCCCGCCACGGAGGTCGCACTCTCATCGGCGATCGAGCCGAATATTGACCTTACCCTTCACGGGAGCCGTGACGCCGAACTACCGAATTCTTCCCCGACCACGAACTCCGAACCGACTGCGCCCGTGCCTATCGAATCCGACTGGGAGCCGATCATGGAGTTTACCTCCGCGGATATTTTCCAGCACTCGCCCTTCGGCGACATACTGAACTCATTAAGGTCTCTCTCCCTGTCAGGAGAGTCCGGGCCGAACTATGTTCGGCAGGATTGGGATGCGGATGACAAAGAAATTTGCCGCCCACCCACCACCCACTTAGTAGCCACTATCGACGATTTGACCGACATGCTCGACTTCGACTCCGAAGACATCGACGGTATGGACAACGATGCAGGAGACGAACAGGAACCACTGCCCATAGGGCACTGGACGCCCACTTCATCATATGATGTATACATGGTGGACACACCCAAAGAAAACGACGACGAGGAACGGAAGGACGCAGCGAAGGGTTGTTCCCTCAAGAAGCAGTCAAAGCGGCGGCGTAAGCGCCGCTCCAAATCCTGCCTCGGCAGGAACATCAGTCATATAGACCCAGCGATAGAGCAGGGTGAACCATCGCCCGACCAGGGCAACACGGAGAATCAAACCAAACAACCCGACCCCGTCGAAGATAACAGTCCGGACGACATCACACCGGACAGGCACCCGGAGAAACATAATGCCCATCAAAGGCTGGTTGCCACTGCGAGGAGTCTGAAAAAGCAGAAGCAAAGGCTCAGGGCTACACAAGACACACTCAGAATTAGATGGAGTGAAGTACTCAACACTGCAGCAAAGTACGGCGGTAATCGCCACACCAAGAGCTACCCGAAGCGAAAGCTGCTACCTGAATTCGATCAGGAGGCCATAGATCCCCCGCAATCAAAAAACAAAACGGCCATCCAGTCGGATAGACGACCTCGTGGCCAACATAGAACGGCAAACGATGCCACACATAAGCCGGTACGCGATCCACGTGAGGACTCGCATCAAAAGTACGGTGCAACCAGATCCATCTACGGGCCACGCAAGCGCGCTCCAGCATGCAATGCAACACAACAAACATCCCAATACCACGGTACACCCAAATACAAGGGTGCCGCACACCCCCTATGTTTCACCGATGAGGTGCTGGACCATGAATTTCCAGAGGGATTCAAACCTGTAAACATAGAGGCGTACGACGGAACGACAGACCCTGGGGACTGGATTGAGGACTACATCCTCCATATCCATATGGCTCGAGGAGACGATCTCCACGCCATCAAGTACTTACCCCTCAAGCTCAAAGGGCCAGCTTGGCACTGGCTTAAAAGCCTCCCCGAAAACTCCATTGGAAGTTGGGAAGAGCTCGAAGACGCTTTTCGGGAAAATTTTCAAGGGACCTATGTCCGACCTCCGGATGCAGATGATTTAAGTCATATAACTCAACAGCCCGGAGAGTCAGCCCGAAAGCTTTGGAACAGGTTTCTCACTAAAAAAACCAAATAGTCAACTGTCCGGACGCTGAAGCCTTAGCAGCTTTCAAGCACAATGTTCGAGATGAACGGCTTGCCAGACACCTCGGCCAAGAAAAGCCGAGAACAATGGCAGCATTAACAAGCCTCATGACCCGCTTTTGCGCGGGCGAGGGTAGCTGGTTAGCCCGATGCGGCACCAGCGACCCAAGTACATCCGAAGTCAAGGACGAAAACGGGAAACCACGGCACAACAAAAACAAGCGCCGGAATAAAGAAGACAGCCCGAAGAGCACGACGGTAAATGCCGGATTTAGAAGCTCTCGGCCAGATCAGCAAAAGCTGACCTCCAAAGGCAACAGAGATGAACTGTCCAGCCTAAACAAGATTCTGGATAAAATATGTCAGATCCACAGCACCCCCGATAAACCTGCAAATCATACCCATAGAGAATGTTGGGTCTTCAAGCAGTCCGGCAAGCTCAACGCCGAACACAAGGGGCAGGATACACCAAGCGAAGACGAGGACGAGCCTCGCAAGCAAAACACTGGGGAACAGAAGAAATTCCCACCAGAAGTCAAAATAGTAAACGTGTTACACGTGACAAAGGGGAGAAACAAAGTGGCACTCCTAGAGACACATGCCACAGGACCTATCACCGCGGAGTTCTTCCACTGGTCGTTCCAACCGGTCACCTTCGACCATCGAGATTACTCGGCAAGTATCCAGAGTGCAGGATGGGCTGCCTTGGTATTAGACCCAATAATTGACGGATACCACTTCACACGAGTCCTGATGGACGGTGGCAGCAGTCTAAACCTGATATATCAGGACACCGTCCGCAACATGGGGATAGACCCAACAAAAATTAGCCGCAGCAATACTACCTTTAAAGGAGTAATGCCAGGCCTAGAGGCCCATTACACGGGCTCCCTGCTACTAGAGGTTGTATTCGTCTTTCCCGATAACTTCCGTAGCGAAAATTTAACGTTCCACATCGCTCTGTTCCAAAGTGGCTATCAAGCACTACTCGGACGCGAAGCTTTTGCTCTCTTTAACGCAATACCGCATTACGCTTCCCTCATGCTTAAGATGCCCGGTCCACGTGGCATCATTATAGTAAATGGAAATATTGAGCGCTCACTAAACGGCCTCACCAACTAAAGCATCTGACAGGTCATTAAGACCACGGACACGGTTGGACGAGTCTGGTACTGCTATATGTAATTGATACATGTTTGATGGCTATACCCCTATTACAATACAAGGGGCTCAACGCGCGCGCACAAGTGACAATCAGGCTCAACTTTACTCATATTGTTTATTTAGTATAACTTACCTTTTGCATGGCAACTTTTCAATTAAATTCCTCTCTTTTTCAGATGACCATCGTGCTACACCCGTCCAGAATACGGCACAACGGAGACACAGGCGCAGACGTGCAGCAGGGACCCGTTCCAAGGATTCTTTTTAGACTAAGACCCTACGTAAACCTTTTTTACTGTCTCTTGTTGTTACACATCCCTCGGATTCTCAGTACAATTGAGAAGGATGCTGACGTATTGGCATGTGGCCACGTCAGAATATTGCACGTACCTGGACACCAGGGGCTTACTACAAAGGGCACTGTTTAGGCCCGTTTTACACCATAAAGACCGAATACCTTAGGGAGTGTTCGGCGTCGCGAGTTTGGCCTTATATGCATCAGCTCCGAATCATGTCTTTGGTCAAATGTTGGGTTTGCCCGGCTCCCGTGTTTTGCTGCCTTACATTCCGCTCTATCGGCTAAGGCGGCACCAGGAGAACTACTGCGATTGTGCCCTGGTTCATCCGGACGAGCACCTCAGTAGAGAAAGCCGAAAACTGACTGTTATGATATAGCGTGAGACTGGTCAACCACTCGATGACCTATCGGACTCTTCGGGATTCCTCCGCCTTAACGAAGGGCCGTTTCCCGGCCAGGCATGTACGCACCCCGAATTCGGATGAGTGCGGAGCCACCAGGGACTATATAATAGCCCCACTGTCAAACTCCTCTGGCTAAGTGAAAGTGTTAAAGCATTATAGTCCGGTTGCCTAGTTCGCTGCGCTATCACCTCCTTAATGGACCAAGACGTTGGGTCAAGTGTGAACGTGCGTCTTCTGCGAACACCCCCGCATTATATGCGTGGGGGCTGAAGCCGACGACTGCAATCTTTCAGGTTATATACATATATACATAAACGGCCGCACAGGAGGCATCATAATACTTTCGGGCAAAAGTATAAATACAACCTTGATAAACTTAATAAAACATTGCTTTTACAATGGGAATACATGTCACACAAACATAATATTCTTCGAGCATTGGGCCTCTATCGAACGAGCGCCTTCAAGAACTTCTTCAAAATAGTGCTCGGCAGCCACTCGGCCTATGGCCGAACCCTGTGCCGCAACAGTGGTGGCATCCATCTCCGCCCAGTATGTTTTGACACGGGTAAGGGCCATCCGCGAGCCTTCTATGCACGTCGACCTCTTCATCGCATTAATGCGCGGCACCGCACCAAGGAACTGCTGCACCAAACTAAAATAGATGTTCGGCTTTGGCCTTTTTGGCCACAGATGATCCACAACAGACCTCATGGCGAGTCCGAACAATCTATTCAGCTCGGCCCATTCGGCAAGCCGATCAGTCAATGGAAGCGGACGCTCTGGAACGTTAAATTGTGACCAGAATAGCTTGTCCACTTCACGATCTGTTTGATCTCGGAAATATTCAGCCGCATCGACAGCACTCGCTGCCAAGTCCATATATGCGTCCGCCGAACTCCATAGCCGGTCCAGAGGGGCATACCGAGGATCTCCAAACTTCCTCCGCAGCATAAAGGGTTTCCCAGCCGCGATATCCCCGGCTTGACGCAGCTCCTCCTTTTTCGCTCTCATCGCAGAGCGGGTGTCTTTGGTCGCCATCGTGGCCTTTTTCAGGTCTGTCGCCTTCGCCCGGTTTTCTTCTTCAAGAAGCTGGCAACGGTCGGCACTATCTTTTAACTTTACAGCCATCTTGGCCATTTTCTCTTTGCTCTCGCAATGTGCGGCCTGTTCGGCCCTTAACTCTTCGGCCGCTTGCAAAGCAGCCGCATTGCTACTCCTTGCTTGCTCCTTGGCTCGGGCAAGCTCCGCCTGAAGGGTCTCCATGGTGGCCGCTCCATCTGCAGTCACAACATATTAAAGATACTGACATCATGCTGCTCTTATTATGTGACAATCACCAGAAAGGCCACTCACCTTGTGCCTCGTCAAGCCGCTCGTTGACAAGCACGATGTCGGCATCTGCTGCATCCAGCTGCTGCTTTAGATCGGCATACCCATCAGTCCGGCTAGCCACCGGAGCCTCCGCCACCTGCACATAAAGGCAGTCTGGTTATTACCTAGGACTACGATCCTCTGTTTGCTGCCGTTTTCGACGACAACCAGAGTCTCAGGGGCTACTATCTACACAGGGCACATATAAAAATGTGCGGTACTTTCAAAAATATACATCATTTCACGTACCTCAAAACCCGTCAGTAGACTCATAAAGGATTCATGCAGCCCGCTTTCAGCGGACGAAATCCTTTCAATCACCGTACCCATCAATGTGCGGTGCTCTTCTGAGATAGCCGCCTTCTCCAGCAGACCCCTCCGTGCATCCGATCGCGCACCAGACGATGCCGGATTCTTTTGATTGCTCTCTTCGAGAGCCGGATACTGAGGACTTCGGGTGGCCATAGGATTACCTTCTGGCCTTGTCGGATCAGGAGAAACCCTCCGCGACGACACCTCAGGGTCGCCCGCTTCGTAAGGCGGTGTGGCAGGGGGAGGTGTTTCGCTCTCCATCATCTCCGGAAGAAGATCCCCCAAAGACGAGCTCAGCTGAGAAGGGCTAAGATCCGAACTGCAAGATAAATACTTCGGTTATTTTCCTCAGAAGTAAGGTAGGATATCTTCACTATTAAATACCTTTTGATTACTTACAGCTCGTTAGAGGGCTGATCCCCGCGCAGACATTGTGCGGCAAGAACACCCTCCGAGGCAGGACCCTCTGGCGGAGATTTCTTCTCCCGTTTGGAAACCTTGATTTCCGGATCTTCGGAGGTAGTCCTCTTCCTTCCCCGGGGAGAGAGAATGTCAGATTCTTACCCTCGGTTATCCTCCCTCGCGGAGGCGCTCATTCCATCGGTTGGAATAGGTAGCGATGGAGGCCCGCTTTCGCCCTCTTTATTCCCCCCTTCGTCTTCCTTTGAGGGCACCGGACAAGGTGCTGGCTCGAGCATCTTTTCCAGCACCGGCTTGTCCAAGCCTTCAGGAAGGGGGGCCGAACACTGGATCATCTTCGCCTTTGTTATCCAGTCCTGGTCAAAGAGCGATTCTTCAGAATGATGAATATGATAAATAAAAGGACGGTGTGTTCGGCAATGGGATTACTTACTTGGGAAACGGTGCGGTTGCTGCTCAGGCCCACGTCCTCGGTAGTGTCCGGACACTCTATTTGGGGTCCGAAGAACGATTTGTACATCTCCTCGTGAGTCATGCCGAGGAAATTCTGAATAGTGCGCGGTCCTTCTGGGTTGAATTCCCACATGCGGAGGGGCCGGCGTTTGCAAGGCTAGACTCGACGAACCAGCGTGACTTGCATTACCATAACCAGACCGAAATCTCCCTAGAAGATATCTTGGATACGGCTCTGCAGTATGGGCACGTCCTTGGCTGGACCCCAGCTCAGCCCCCTGCTGATCCATGACATCAGTTGTGGTGGAGGGCCCGAGCGAAAGGTGGGGGCAGCTACCCAATTGGCACTTCTGGGAGCTGTGACGTAGAACCACTCCCGTTGCCACAATCCGGACACCTCTGGAAAGGAACCCTTTGGCCATGGAGCGTCAGAAATTTTGCTTATTAGAGCACCTCCACATGCTGCATACTGCCCCTCGACCATCTTCGGCTTCAGATCGAAGGTCTTGAGCCACAGGCCGAAGTGAGGGGTAATGCGGAGGAAGGTCTCACAAATGACAATAAATGACGAGATGTGAAGAAGGGAATCCGGGGCCAGATCGTGAAAATCCAGCCCGTAATAGAACATAAGACCCCTAACAAAGGGATCCAGAGTGATGCCTAGTCCTCGGAGGAAGTGGGAGACGAACACAACGCTCTCATTGGGTTCAGGAATAGGGACGGCCTGCCCTCGGGCAGGCAGCCTATGCGAAATTTCGGAGATCAGATATCTGGCCTCCCTCAACTTCTTGATGTCCTCCTCCGTGACGGAGGAAGGCATCCACCGGCCTTGAAGGCTGGATCCAGACATGATCGAAGGTCCGAAGCACCTGACCTGGGCTTTGGGTGTTAGAACTCAAGGCGGGGGAAGGATTCGATTGAGCACGGGAGGGAAAAAAGTAAAAGCCTTGTCCCTTTATAAAGAGGGTGAATATCAAGCGCCCTCCTCGTGGCCATTTGGGACTTGCCTAAAATCTAGGAGTCCTAGGCACGGTTGGGTTACCCACGTCCGTATTGATGAAAATCTCGTAATAAGGGGAACACAATCTCTGCTTTGACAAGACGTGTCAAGAAACCGCCTCGCGTTATGCGCGGGGGTTGGTTAAAGAAAAATGGTTCAAGTAATTACCGGGCCATGGCGTGATGTCATGCTGCCAAAACATGTCAGCAGATTAGATTTGTGGTAATATTATTCTCTCTACGGTGGTATGTGGAACTTATTTTGCAGGGTCGGACACTATCCTTGTATTCAAATTCTTCCGTGGTGTATTCGGAGGAGGAACCCGCCTTGCAATGCCGAAGACAACACTGCGCGCCGGACTCATCGTCATTGAAGCCTGGTTCAGGGGCTACTGAGGGAGTCCTGGATTAGGGGGTCTCCGGACAGCCGGACTATATCCTTTGGCCGGACTGTTGGACTATGAAGATACGAGATTAAAGACTTCGCCCCGTGTCCGGATGGGACTCTACTTGGCGTGGAAGGCAAGCTAGGAAATATGGATATGGATATCTCCTCCTTTGTAACCGACCTTGTGTAACCCTAGCCTCCTCCGGTGTCTATATAAACCGGAGGGTTTTAGTTAGTAGGACAACATACAATCATACCATAGGCTAGCTTGTAGGGTTTAGCCTCTCCGATTTCGTGGTAGATCAACTCTTGTACTACCCATATTATCAAGAATAATCAAGCAGGACGTAGGGTTTTACCTCCATCAAGAGGGCCCGAACCTGGGTAAAACATCGTGTCCCCTGCCTCCTGTTACCATCCGCCTTAGACGCACAGTTCGGGACCCCCTACCCGAGATCCGCCGGTTTTGACACCAACAACAACGCTTTCCTATCTTTTCACATTCAGGACAATGAAGATGATTTTAGTGGAACTGCACAAAATGGTCTGATGTTGAGTGATCTCTATTGCCTCCTCTGTTTGCTGCAATGCGTCATCGTAAATTGCAAGATGAGCCATCAAGCTAGTTGTGGAGTTGCCAACATGCTCAAAGTGCACGCAACATTGAGCAGAAAGAAGCATGCCCAGAAAATTAATGTGTGCGTAGGGATGCCCTTTGCTCACAGAAACATCTATCATTTTTTCTTTATTTCTACACCTTCTCACAGCTTTGTGTTGGTTATAGCCTTTTGAATCACTTAGATGCGTAAACATGCTGAACTTAAGTGCTTGTGAATGTTAGCTAGTATGCATACCGTATCTTGGGAGGCTTAGTTTAGTGTGAATGTTAGTGTGTCAACCTTTACAATATATGTATATTATGGGCATGTTATTTGAACCCCCTCATTTTGTTGCGCTACGACCAGTGTGAGTGTCTGCATGTAGTACACCATCCTCTAATTTGGTGGATGCCAAGCTGGCCTGAAAAGGAGCTATAACTTTTTTTCAAGTTGAAAAATGTTACCGATGAGGAGCCATAATTAAGCTGGAGGTGTCTCTTTTTTCCTTTCAAATGGGCAATAAGCTGGAGAGTGTCTCTAATGGGCTGTCTCTAGTGTTAAGGCCCTCCAGTACGAAACACGGGTAGCCGACTAGGCCGATACAAAAGCCTATCCATCTTAAATCCCATTTGTTTTTGTTTTTTGCGAGGAAAAGCCCATATTTCTTCTTGAAGAGGGGGCGATCCCAGAAAAACCCTCCTTCCTCCTTGCTTCCACTTATACTGCAGCTCGCTGGACTCTCCCGCTTCCGTCGCCCCCAATTCCCCCTACTCCCCATTTTCCTCACTCGTACAGAAAACCCCTGCTCACCTTCTTCCTCACTCGTACAGAAAACGCCTGTGCCTCTTCTTCCTCGCTCCTACAGAAAACCCCAGCCATCCTTCTTCCCCACTTGCACTGCCACTAGGCTCGTCTCTCGCTACTTTGCTCAAACCCATGAGCTCGGCCCGACGCCCGCAAGGAAAATGGAGTCGGCTGGCCCCAGCACCAAGAAGATGAGGATCCCACTAGCAGCGACGCCAGTTGTAGATCCCACACCTGGCAGCGCGGGGAGAAGCGGCGAGCCCCCCCCCCCACCCAAATCTAAGAAACCCGTAGAATCTCCAGTGAACCGCATTAGCGATCTCCCAGACGACATCCTTGGGGAGATCATCTCCCTTCTCCCCACCAAGGATGGCTCCTGCACACAAGTCCTCGCATCTCGGTGGCGCACTCTTTGGTGCACCGCTCCTCTTAATCTCGACTGTCGTCAGATATCTATCCTTCCTGAATTTTACCTCCTCAGAGCCATCGTCTCCTCCTACCAGGGCCCCGTTCAACGCCTCTGCATCCTAGCACGCTACCTGCTGGCCATACCCCGCATGGTGGATGCCTGGCTGAAATCCATAGAATTCGAAAAACTCTAGCAGCTTGAGTTCTACCATTACTATGAAAAATATATGTCGCAATCCCAACTCCATGTATTTGTGCCCACACCACCATTGTCCATCTCATGGTTTTACTCCTCTCTCCACACCCTCACCATAGCCTGGTGCCATCTACCAGACAATCTGGTACTAATGATTCGACTCCCACTGCTAAAAAGACTTTCGCTTGTGGTGGTTGATCTGTCGGAGGCCTCACTGCACAGCATCATCCACTCCAGTTGCCCTACCCTGGAGCGCTTGCTGATTGTTATGGGAATAGAAATCCATATTAGTTGTCTTCAAATAAAGTTGCCTCACCTTAAAAGCATTGGAATTTATTTTGAAGGACTGCAGCTCATCATCGAAGATGCTCCTTCACTTCAAAGGTTGCTCCTTGATTATTGTTATAAACCTTCACAAATAAATGTCCTCTCCGCGCCTAAACTTGAGGCCTTGGGTGTAATTCGTGATATGTTTCTACATCACGACATGGTGTTTGGATCCACACTTATTCAGGTACTGTATATTGTCATCTACACTTTTGTAATCACAAGCTGCATTTTTCATTTGCGTGCATAAGTTCTATATCATCTTGGAGTACACTTTGGGTACTAATATTATGGTATATGCCCAATGAAGAGTTCGTCCATCGATAGCCTATCAATGGTGTTGGATTCTGTCAAGATCTTTATATATTGGAATGTTAGTATTGATCTGAACAAAATTATTGGCTTGCTGCAATGCTTTCCATGTCTGGAGAATTTGTATATGAAGGTGATTATTTCATGCACATTGAAAGACCATATATATTGTACTAGAATTACCGTTCGGCTGTCGCTCTATCGACATACTCTTTTTTTAGACCTTAACTGTTTTCAATCTTCATGTCTACGTAGGCAGCAACACATGGAGAAAAACATATAACCAATCGGTGGCGTAATAAGCACCGGGATTTTCTCAATTCTCATGACATTTGTTTGAGGACAATAATGATGGAAGGTTATCCATCCAATCAGGCAAATAGAAACTTCGCCACATTCTTCCTGTTGAATGCGAGGTTACTATTGTCCATGAGGCTTAAGTTTTTCAACAAAAAATTTCTCATAGATGGATATGTTGAACAGCAAAAAAAGAAGTTTCAGGTCGACAAATGGGCTTCTGAACGTGTTTGGCTTCTATTTACAACAACTTGTCGTCATATGGCAGTAAACTTTTTGGCATAGGATGTTGATTTTATGGATTAGACCGACCCATTTGTTTGTGACTGATACGTCTCCAACGTATCTACTTTCCCAAACACTTTTGCCCTTGTTTTGGACTCTAACTTGCATGATTTGAATGGAACTAACCCGGACTAATGCTGTTTTCAGCAGAATTGCGATGGTGTTATTTTTGTGCAGAAATAAAAGTTCTCGGAATGACCTGAAAATCCATGGAGACATGTTTTGGAATTAATAAAAAATACTGGCGAAAGAATTAGCATCAGGGGGCCCACACCCTGTCCACAAGGGTGCAGAGCGCCCCCCCCCTGGGGCGCCCCCCCAACCTCATGGCCCCCCTGAGACTCCACCAACCTCAACTCCAACTCTATATATTCACATTCGGGGAGAAAAAATTTAGAGAGAAGGATTCATCGCGTTTTACGATACGGAGCTGCCGCCAAGCCCTAATCTTCCTTGGGAGCGCCGATCTGGAGTCCGTTCGGGGCTTCGGAGAGGGGAATCCATCGCCATCGTCATCATCAACCTTCCTCCGTCACCAATTTCATGATGCTCACCGCCGTGCGTGAGTAATTCCATCATAGGCTTGCTGGACGGTGATGGGTTGGCTGAGACTTACCATGTAATCGAGTTAGTTTTGTTAGGGTTTGATCCCTAGTATCGATTATGTTCTAAGATTGATGTTGCTATGACTTTGCTATGCTTAATGCTTGTCACTAGGGCCTGAGTGCCATGATTTCAGATCAGAACCTATTATGTTTTCATGAATATATGTGAGTTCTTGATCCTATCTCGCAAGTCAATAGTCACCTACTATGTGTTATGATCCGGTAACCCCGAAGTGACAATAATCGGGACCACTTCCAATGATGACCGTAGTTTGAGGAGCTTATGTATTCACTAAGTGTTAATGCTTTGGTCCGGTACTCTATTAAGAGGAGGCCTTAATATCCCTTAGTTTCCAATAGGACCCCGCTGCCACAGGAGGGTAGGACAAAAGATGTCATGCAAGTTCTTTTCCATAAGCACGCATGACTATATTCGGAATATGCCTACATTACATTGATGAACTGGAGCTAGTTCTTTGTTACCCTATGTTATAACTGTTGCATGCGGAATCGCATCCGACATAATTATCCATCATTGATCCATTGCCTATGAGCTTTTCACATATTGATCTTTGCTTAGTTACTTTTCCGTTGCCACTGTTACGATTGCTACAAAAACTACTACTGTTACTTTTGCCACCGTTACCGTTACTTCCATACTACTTTGCTACTAAATACTTTGTTGCAGATATTAAGTCTTTTAGGTGTGGTTGAATTGACAACTCAACTACTAATACTTGAGAATATTCTTTGGCTCCCCTTGTGTTGAATCAATAAATTTGGGTTGAATACTCTACCCTCGAAAACTGTTGTGATCCCCTATACTTGTGGGTTATCAGTGACTGCCAAAAACAGTGGTTGGGTTAGATGTTATTGCCATGCATGTTTAGTCTGGGTTTTGTCTAAACCTAATGAACAATTAACCCTCATTCTTTTGTACAGTTTGTAATATGGGTTTCAACTTGGCTGTGACTATCATATTTTGTTTGAAACAAGGCAAATGGCTTGCCATTTGTTTAATTAAGAGAGAAATATTGTAACAAATCCCAACCAAGGGAAATAACATCACTCTCGCCGTCTGCTTGAGCTCACCGTGCATTACAGAACCCAAGTGATTAGCCCCCACCAGCACCCACAAACCTATTTTGAACTAGCACACCAAATGGGCTGTAAATTTTCATAAGAAAGGTTGCATGGTCATGACAAATTTGGATTCTGACATTTGGGACCCACGAGGAAAAAGCCTATCCAAGGTGGTGTCGACTTACTAGCTAGTCAACAAATGATTCTACCGACCAGCCGTTGGATTAACATCCAACATCTGTCGTGTATCTTCTATCTCTTGTCTTCTTCCTACGGCTGCCCAAACCAAACCACCCCGTTGGTCCCGCCCGCTCCCGCCTCCCACGGTTGGTTGTGCCTCTGCCGCCCTACTGTACCCTCCAACGTTGGCCAGTCCCTCCCTCTATTCCCCCACACATCCTGTTATTCTCCGGCGACGTCAGCCCCGGCCCAACACGCACCCGCACCCGAACCAGTCAACCCTCGTACTCCCCTCCGCCTGCGACTAGATCGGTGCATCTTCCACGACTCCTGTTCGTTCCGTCTGAGGCCTCGCCGTCATCCTCCGCCTTGGTTCGCTCGCCGTGCATGGTGCACCGCCCTCTTGTGTTGTCAACATCGTCAACAACCGAAAGGAACAAGGAGATGATTTTACGTGGAGAGGATGACAGTAGGGACCCACCAAGGTCATGGCAGTATGCAACGAAGTGCCTCGTTATTACAAGCCCCAAAAAAATGGTTCCTCCTAATGGTTGGACATCTGGGGCCCACGCCATTGTCAACGTAGTCAATAAATGAGAGAATTACACAACGAGCGGCTGACACCAAGAACCCATCAGGTCGCGCAGTTGTTATTTTCTTTTTATTTTTTGAGGAACAAGCAGTTGTTATTTATACTAGTTTTAGAGACGAAACAAGCTAACAACGGAGTTGTGCGAGGGCTGTGGCCCATCTAGCTAGGTTTTTATTTATGTTTACCACATAATAAGCCCAGTTGTGTTTTTTTCTTGCTGAAAATGGCTAGCCCGGTTCTACTTTTTTAAAAGAAATACCCAACCGATGCCTACTTGCTTTGTCAGCCATGCTGGGCTGCAAATCTTTCAAGACGAGGAGAGTTTCATTCGGCTTGCCCAAAACATGGGCTATCAGTAATGAGAAACGGGTTGTACATTTTTAAAACACATCAAAGCGGGAATTAGTTTCAAAAAAAATTCATTTCAAGATTTTAAATTCCATTGATTTTTATGCAAGGACAATTATTTGGATTTTTTATTGATATGAATTTATTTTTCAAATTAGGTTGAATGTGACTCGAAATTTCGGGATTAAAAACAGTTGGGACCGCACCATAATATGCAAAAATTTAGTATAATTTGCAACTGTGGCCACAATATGGGCTGTAACGCTCACAAAAAGAATATGGGCTCCAAAAAATTCCTTAAGAATTAGCAAATGGGCTGTAAATTATTAGAAATAATGGCAGATGGGTTGTATGTTGTTTTCCACACATTTGAGGCTGACTTGTGCGCCTACTATAGGTTGACGCGTATGCTTTCCTAAAAGAAAAGGTTGACGCACACAACACTGTGTCAACTTAGTCAACACACGAGAGCATTGACTGTTGGATGTCCATCCAACGACCATCGTGCTTCTTCAGTCTCTGTTCTTCCTGCTACAGTCGCTCAAACAAGCGCCTACGGGACTGCCTGTTCCCTCCTCCCGCAGCCGGCTATGCTGGCATGCAGGCCTCACCGCTCCACCGTACTCCCATCGCTGGCCTAGCCATCCCTCTACTCACCCAGACCTCCTGTTATTCTTCGGCGACGGCAGCCTCACACTGCAGCTGAAGCAGTAAACCCTCGTACTCCCCTCCATGTGGGAAACAACTGTCGAGTCTTCCCTGGCTCCATGTCGTTCCCTTCCTAGGCCTCGCCGCCGTCCACCGCCCTGGTGCTCTCGGTGGTGTGGTCAACATGGTCAATGAACGACAACCATCGGAAGAGGACTATACATGGAGAGGCTGACAGCTGGGTCCCCGGCCGCACGCAAGGAAGTGCCTCCTTATTACGCGCAAAATAATGATTCCTCCACTTGATAGCCAGGACCCACCAGATAGCTCAGACCCACCAGCTATATCTTCGCATGCAAGGAAGTGCCTCCTTATTACGCAAAAAAATGAATACCCCCTGCTAGCTGGGACCCACCATAGTGGGAGGCTGACTTGTGGGCGTACTAAGTTGACGCGGACGGAGGGCTTTGTCAACTTAGTTAATATGAATGATTCTATCTCCAGTGACCGTATGATGTCCATCCAACGGTCGTAGTGCTTCTTCAACCTTTGGTCTTCTTGCTCCAGCCACCCAAACCAGCGTCGGTCATGCCGCCTGCTCCTGCCTCCTGTGGTCGGCTCTGCTATCGCGCAGGCCTCACCGCCCGACTCTACTCCAACCTCTGGCTAGGACATCCTTCTACTCACCCACAACCCCTGTTATTCTGTGAAGACGATAGCCTCACACCATAGACGAACTAGTCAACCCTCGTACTCCTCTCCGCGTTGGCATCAACTGTCGCGTCTTCCCCGGCTCCGCGTCGTCCCCTTCCTAGGCCCCGCCGTCGTCCACCGCCTTGGTGCTCTCGACGCGGCGTGGTCAATGTGGTTAAGGAACAACTTCCGTTGGAACAGGACTGTACGTGGAGAGGCTCACGGTTGGGTCCATGGCCGCAGCAAGGAAGTGCCTCGTTATTACACGCAAAATAATGATTCCTCCACCTGACAGCAGGGACCCACCGGACGGGCCACTGTATTTCGTGAAAAAAATGTTTCCCCTCTGACTGCTGGGACGCACCAGCTAGATCTTCGCACGCAAGGAAGTGCGTCCATATTATGGGCAAAAAATATGATTCTCCCCCTGACAGCTAGGACCCACCAGCTATATCTTCACACGCAAGGAAGTGCCTCCTTACCTCCCTGATAGCTGGGACCCACCCAGTCAAACCGTACGTAGGGTTGTTTTTCTGGTCGCGAACATGTACGTACATACTGGTCGATCGGTCTGTCTGTAGGCTGCAGCGATGAACCATGGCCAAGGAAAGGCACATGTCATAGTAGAGGCGCATACGTAGCATGTCACGCAGTCCCATCTATATTGTGTACACATACGTACATCCAGGGTGCAAGAAAGTAAATACGACCACATATGTACATATGAGCGGGGTCTCAAACGCCTACTCGCGCATAGGTAGGACTAGGGCTCGTGTACATGGAGAGGAAGCAGAGGGCAACAACGGCGTCCTGTTCATCGGCAGCCAACCGGCTGGGTCGGAACGGAGAAACGGTGTCATGTTCATCGGGAGGCAACGGAATGCGTCCTGTTCATCGGGAGCCAACCGGCTTGGACGGAACAGCCAAAACGAGGCCTGGCGTATCGCAGAACAGAGGAAATGGCCTTTTGTTCGACCGCCTACGGTCGAAACGGGAGGGGTCTGGCGTAACGCAAAACGGAGAAAACAGACTTGTGTTCGACCTCCTACGGTTGAAATAGGGTCTTGTTGATCAGGAGGGGTGTGGCGTACCACAAAACGGAGGAAACAGACTTCTCTTCGACCTCCTATGGTCAAAATGGGGTCCTGTTCATCGGGAGGGGTGTGACGTACCATAAAATAGGACTCCACGGGCTACTGTTCATCCACCATCTACTGCCTCGCTCCAGCCTCCATGGGCTACTGTTCATCCACCGTCGACCTCCTCCAGCCTCCACCTGCAACTGTTCATCCACGCACTGTTAGAGAAAACCTTATACACAGAACTTTAGCAGTAGCGCTTGTTAAAAAAGCACGCTAGTGCTACATAGCAGTATCGCGCGCAGGATAACCGCGCTACAGATACATATGTAGCAGTAGCGCGTCTAGCGGTAAAAGCGCTACTACTAAAATTCCCGCTACTAAGCCGATAGGCTACACATAGTAGTAGCGGTCTTGTAGAAAGAGCGCTACCGCTAATATTGTTGTAGCAGCGCGTTTACGTAGAAAGGCACTACTGCTAACAAAAATAAAATGAAATGAAAAGCAAATAGAAAAGTAAATGAAAATGAAAGAAATAGAAAAAGGAGAAAGGAAAAAATAAAATGTACAGAAAAATAAATGAAAAGGGAAAAAATAGAAAGGCATAGCAGTAGCGCATTTAGTGAAACGCGCTATAGCTAACTTAGCTATAGCCGCGCTATAGCTAACTTAGCTATAGCGTGTTTTTAGTAACGCGCTACCGCTATGTTTGACTTAACCTGCAGTTTCCCTCTCCCCAGCCACCACTTCTCCCCCAAATCCCTCGCCCCACTTCGCCACTGTCTCCCCAATTCGCCGTCGGCCCACTTTGCTGCCGTCTCCTGCCGACGTCGACGCCCGCAACTTCACTGTCTCCCCCCGAGGCCGCCCTTAACCTCACCGCCGCCACCTGAGGACGCCCTCGACCTCACTGCCGCCGCCCTCAACCTCACCGCCGCCCGAGCCCGCCCAGGAACGCCGCTGCCCGAGCCCGAGCCCGCCCTCCCCGCCCTTGCCTCTATCGTCGAGCACCTCCCCGCCACCTTCTCTCCCCTCTCTGTAAGCCCCCCACGCCTCCTCTCTTTCTGCATTTTCTTCCTGCCATGTTAATTAGCAGTAGTAGTAGATGTTAATTAGCAGTATGGTTCATAGATATTTTTTTAGTAGTAGTAGTACTAGATGTTAATTAGTACTAGTGGTGGTACTAGTTAACTAGGGCAGTAGGGTTAATAGTAGATGTTTTTTAGTTAGGGTAATAATAGATGTTAAGTAGTAGATAATGTATATGTTAATTAGTTCAGTAGGGTTTAGTTTTTGAATTGACTTTGTTTAACTAGATGTTAATTAGGGCAGTAGGGTTTAGTTTAGAGTAAAATTTAGTTCAGTGGTGAACTAAATATAATCTATATTTGGTTTTTGAATTGAGTTTGAGAGAGCATGAGATTTGTGTAGGTTTTCTTGAAGTGTCAAACACTAGGAGATGCAAATTTGAAGTGGTCATGATATATGCAAATTCCTCAATTGTGATTGCTCATGTTTATCTACTGTTGTAGTTTCTCATGTACATATTCTTAAGTGGTCTTGTTATATGCAACATAGAAGTGGTTCGATTGTGCCCAAGTGGCCTTTTGTTGTTTCTAGGGAATGAAGCCGAGTGGCCTATGTTTTGCTGGAATGTTGATTCATTTCCATTCCGGCAAATTTCAGGTGCTCGATTTGTCCACTTTTTAGCAAAGGTCATGCCAAATTTTTTCCGTGAATTTTGGCATGACTTGTGCTACAAACTAGGACATATCGAATGCCCGGGATTTGCCGCACCGGGAAGGAGTCAACATTCCTGCAAAACATAGGCCTTTTTATGTCATTATTCATTTTATTAGGTCTAGAATTAATTGACTAGATTTAATCGTAGGAAACATGGCTAGCAACGATGAAGGACAGGGTTCTGGTGATTCAGACAATGTCTACCTGGTGGCAGACGGATTTTTGAGCCTTGCCGATGATCAACGGATGTTGTTGCTGGGCCCACCTGTCGCATTGGAGACTGAGACCGACATCTAGACCGCGCTGAGACTAAGACCGGCGTTGAGACTGAGACCGGCGCCAAGACCGGCACCGAGACTAGCGGAGCCGGTATAGAACTGAAAGCAAAGAGGCAACAGCGCCCAAACCAGCTCATGACTACTAGACTGGTGGTCACGGAGATGGACGACGACATTTTTGAGCCAACAACACCCGAGGAAGCGCGATCCTGCTACGGCAATCAAATAGGTTGCATCGTACGAACAATCGCCACCATCAACGATGAGAAACTAAAGAAGATAGATAATATGAGGCCCTCCCTCCTAAAGAAGCTGCGCCAGATCTTGTTCCCAGGACGGGATGAAAAGGAATATAAAAATCCAGATAAGGACCCGGCAATGAAGAAGATAAACAAACACGCCATGACCAAGTTTAGCGATGCGTTGGGAGCAGCTCGACTAGCGTTGCACCAGCACTAGCACCTGCACCTGCTCCTGCACCTGCTCATAGCAGCCCGTCCTCCGTCTCGGACGTGCTCGGCGGTGCTTCGTCTTTGGCTGAGCTCGATGCCCACACGGTATCTGTCACACCGGCCCTCTTCAATAAATGTATAATCTCCTGTTTCCGTTGCCTTTAGGATGTCTCACGTCGCAGACATGTCTTTGCAGGCCGACGTAACCCCGTGCACCATATTGTACACAATCGGCGATCAGAAGGTGGACGTGGGGAAGGTGATGATAATGAAGCCAAAGGAACCATTGTTCCACAGCCGGCCGATCCCCCTGAAGTCTTCCAGGTTTCCGTGGTCAGTGTCAAACCGGGCCACGAGAATTTGGCTCCTCGGGTACTAGGGGATGACGAAGAGACCCCGCGGAGGCTTGGTGGTTGCAATGGGTGGGTCCTGTTGTGGCCAAAGAGTCTGCTTCGTTTGGAGGCGGCCGGGAGCACTGCTACCTCTTGAGCACTGCGTTGGATTTCCCCGAAGAGGAAGGGATGCTGCAACAAAGTAGCGTAAGTATTTCCCTTAGTTTTTGAGAATCAAGGTATCAATCCAGTAGGAGGATACGCTCGAGTCCCTCGTACCTACACAAAAACAATAGCTCAACGCAACCAACGCGCTTAGGGGTTGTCAATCCCTTCACGGTCACTTATGAAAGTGAGATCTGATAGAGATGATAAATAATATTTTTTTGGTATTTTTGGTATAGAGATGCAAAGTAAATAAAGTAAAAAAGCAAAGTAAAAGCAAAGCAATAATAAAGTGATGGAGATTAATATGCTGAGAAAGAGACCCGGGGGCATAGGTTTCACTAGTGGCTTCTCTCAAGAGCATAAGTATTCTACGGTGGGTGAACAAATTACTATTGAGCAATTAACAGAATTGAGCATAGTTATGAGAATATCTAGGTATGATCATGTATATAGGCATCACGTCCGAGACAAGTAGACCGAAATGATTCTGCATCTACTACTATTACTCCACTCATCGACCGCTATCCAGCATGCATCTAGAGTATTGAGTTAAAAACAGAGTAACGCCTTAAGCAAGATGACATGATGTAGAGGGATAGTTTCATGCAATATGATAAAAAACCATCTTGTTATCCTCGATGGCAACAATACAATACGTGCCTTGCTACCCCCTCTATCACTGGGAAAGGACACCGCAAGATTGAAACCAAAGCTAAGCACTTCTCCCATGGCAAGAACAACCAATCTAGTAGGCCAAACCAAACTGATAATTCGAAGAGACTTGCAAAGATAACCAATCATACATAAAAGAATTCAGAGAAGATTCAAATATTATTCATAGATAGACTTGATCATAAACCCACAATTCATCGGTCTCAACAAACACACCACAAAAAGAAGATTACATCGAATAGATCTCCACGAGAAAGGGGGAGAACATTGTATTGAGATCCAAAAAGAGAGAAGAAGCCATCTAGCTACTAGCTATGGACCCGTAGGTCTGAAGCAAACTACTCACACTTCATCGGAGGGGCTTGGATGATGATGTAGAAGCCCTCCGTGATCGATGCCCCCTCCGGCGGAAATCCGGAACAGGCCCCAAGATGGGATCTCGTGGATACAGAAAGTTGCGGCGGTGGAATTAGGTTTTTGGCTCCATCCCCGATCGTTTGGGGGTACGTGGATATATATAGGAGGATGAAGTACGTCGGTGGAGCTTCGAGGGGCCCATGAGGCAGGGGCGCGCCCTAGGGGGGCGCCCCCTACCCTCATGAGCACCTCGTGGCTTTCCTGACGGAGGGTCCAAGTCTCCTGGATCTTATCTGATGAGAAAATCACGTTTCCGAAGGTTTCATTCCGTTTGGACCCCGTTTGATATTCCTTTTCTTTGAAACCCTAAAACAGGCAAAAAACAGCAATTCTGGGTTGGGCCTCCGGGTAATAGGTTAGTCCCAAAAATAATATTAAAGTGGAAAAATAAAGCCCAATAATGTCTAGAACAGTAGATAATATAGCATGGAGCAATCAAAAATTATAGGTACGTTGGAGACTGCTACGTCTTGAGCTTACGTTGGTTTTCCCCGAAGAGGAAGGGATGATGCAGCAGAGTAGGCTAAGTATTTCCCTCAGTTTTTGAGAACCAAGGTATCAATCCAGTAGGAGCCCACGCTCAAGTCCCTCGTACCTGCACAAAGCCATAGCTACTCGCAACCAACGCGATTAGGGGTTGTCAATCCCTTCACGGTCACTTACGAGAGTGAGATCTGATAGATATAATATTTTTGGTATAAAGATGCAAAGTAAAAAGTAAAAGCAAAATAAAAAAGCAAAGCAAGATTAAAGTGATGGAGATTGATATGATGAGAATAGACCCGGGGGCCATAGGTTTCACTAGTGGCTTCTCTCAAGAGCATAAGTATCTACGGTGGGTGAACAGATTACTGTTGAGCAATTGACAGAATTGAGCATAGTTATGAGAATATCTAGGCATGATCATGTATATAGGCATCACGTCCGTGACAAGTAGATCGAAACGATTCTGCATCTACTACTATTACTCCACTCATCGACCGCTATCCAGCATGCATCTAGAGTATTAAGTTAAAAACAGAGTAACGCCTTAAGCAAGATGACATGATGTAGAGAGATAAATTCATGCAATATGAAATAAACCCCATCTTGTTATCCTCGATGGCAACGATACAATACGTGCCTTGCTGCCCCTTCTGTCACTGGGTAAGGACACCGCAAGATCGAACCCAAAGCTAAGCACTTCTCCCATAGCAAGAACTACCAATCTAGTTGGCCAAACCAAACGGATAATTCGAAGAGACTTGCAAAGATAACCAATCATACATAAAAGAATTCAGAGAAGATTCAAATATTATTCATAGATAGACTTGATCATAAACCCACAATTCATCGGTCTCAACAAACACACCGCAAAAAGAAGATTACATCAAATAGATCTCCACAAGAGAGGGGGAGAACTTTGTATTGAGATTCAAAGAGAGAGAGAGAGAGAAGAAGCCATCTAGCTACTAACTATGGACCCGAAGGTCTGAGGTAAACTACTCACACTTCATCGGAGGGGCTAGGATGATGTAGAAGCCCTCCGTGATGACGGCCCTCTTCCGCGGAGCTCCGGAACAGGCCCCAAGATGGGATCTCATGGATACAGAAAGTTGTGGCGGTGGAATTAGGTTTTTGGCTCCTGTTTTGATTGTTTGGGGGTACGTGTGTATATATAGGAGGAAGAAGTACGCCGGAGGAGCAACGAGGGGCCCACGAGGCAGGGGCGCACCCTAGGGGGCCGCCCCCCACCCTCGTGACCACCTCTTTTGTTCCTTGGAGCAGGGTCCAAGTCTCCTGGATCACGTTAGGTGAGAAAATCACGTTCCCGGAGATTTTATTCCATTTGGACTCCGTTTGATATTCCGTTTCTTCAAAACACTGAAATAGGCAAAAAAAACAGCAATTCTGGGCTGGGCCTCTGGTTAATAGGTTAGTCCCAAAATAATATAAAAGTGGAAAATAAAGCCCAATATAGTCCAAAACAGTAGATAATATAGCATGGAGGAATCAAAAATTATAGATACGTTGGAGACGTATCAGGCATCCCCAAGCTTAATTCCTGCTCGTCCTCGAGTAGGTAATGATAAAAGGAGAATTTTTGATGCGGAGTGCTACTTGGCATAATTTCAATGCAAATCTTCTTAATTGTGGTATGAATATTCAGATTAGAAAGATTCAAGACAAAAGTTTATATTGACATAAAAATAATAATACTTCAAGCATACTAACAAAGCAATCATGTCTTCTCAAAATAACATGGCCAAAGAAAGTTATCCCTACAAAATCATATAGTCTGGCTATGCTCCATCTTCACCACACAAAGTATTTAAATCATGCACAACCCCGATGACAAGCCAAGCAATTGTTTCATACTCTAACTTTTTCAAAATGTTTTCAATCTTCACGCAATACATGAGCGTGAGCCATGGATATAGAACTATAGGTGGAATAGAATGGTGGTTGTGGAGAAGACAAAAAGGAGGGGAAGATAGTCTCACATCAACTAGGCTATCAACGGGCTATGGAGATGCCCATCAATAGATATCAATGTGAGTGAGTAGGGATTGCCATGCAACGGATGCACTAGAGCTATAAATGTATGAAAGCTCGACAAAAGAAACTAGTGGGTGTGCATCCAACTTGCTTGCTCACGAAGACCTAGGGCAATTTGAGGAAGCCCATTATTGGAATATACAAGCCAAGTTCTATAATGTAAAATTCCCACTAGTATATGAAAGTGACAACATATGAGACTCTCTATATGAAGGACATGGTGCTACTTTGAAGCACAATATATGAGACTTGCTATATCATGGTGCTACTTTGAAGCACAAGTGTGGAAAAAGGATAGTAGCATTGCCCCTTTTTATTTATTTTCTTTTTTTGGGGCCTTCTTTTTTTCTTTGGCCTTTCTCTCTTTTTTTATTGGGACAATGCTCTATTGAATGATGATCATCACACTTTTATTTATTTACAACTCAATGATTACAAACTCGATTCTAAAACAAAGTATGACTCTATATGGTGTACCGGGATATGCAATGAATCAAGAGTGACAAGTATGAAGAAATTATGAATGGTGGCTTTGCCACAAATACTATGTCAACTACATGATCATGCTAAGCAATATGACAATGATGAATGTGTCATGATGAACTAGATGGTGGAAAGTTGCATGGCAATATATCTCGGAATGGCTATGGAAATGCCATAATAGGTAGATATAGTGGCTGTTTTAAGGAAGGTATATGGTTGGTGTATGATACCGGCGAAAGGTGCGCGGTATTAGAGAGGCTAGCTAAGGTGGAAGGGTGAGAGTGCGTAAATCCATGGACTCAACATTAGTCATAAAGAACTCATAAACTTATTGCAAAAATCTAGAAGTTATCAAAGCAAAGTATTACGCGCATGCTCCTAGGGGGATAGATTGGTAGGAAAAGACCATCGCTCGTCCCCGACCGCCACTCATAAGGAATACAATCAATAAACAAATCATGCTCCGACTTCGTTACATAACGGTTCACCATACGTGCATGCTACGGGAATCACAAACCTTAACACAAGTATTCTTTAAATTCACAACTACTCAACTAGCATGACTTTAACATTATCACCTCCATATCTCAAAACAATTATCATGCTTCAATCTTTTCTTAGTATTCAACAAACTCAAAATAAAATTTCACAAATCTTGAATACCAAGCATATTATTATTAAGCATATTACCATGCTATTAAGAGACTCTCAAAATAATTTAAGTGAAGCATGGGAGATCAATAGTTTCTTTAAAACAAATCCACCATCGTGCTCTAAAAGATCTAAGTTAATAAAATAGAGCAAAATTATAACGCTAAAAGATATAAGTGAAGCACATAGAGCAAAATTATCTAGCTCAAAAGATATAAGTGAAGCACATAGAGCAAAACTACTATGCTCAAAAGATATAAGTGAAGCACATAGAGTATTCTATCAAATTTTACTTCATGTATGGCTCTCTCAAAAGGTTTGTACAGCAAGGATGATTGTGGCATACTAAGGCACAAAGACACAAATAATACAAGACACTCCAAGCAAAACACATATCATGTTGGTGAATGAAAATATAGCTCCAAGTAAATTACCGATGGAAGTGGACGAAAGAGGGGATGCCTTCCGGGGCATCCCCAAGCTTTGAATTTTTGGTGTCCTTGGATTATCTTGGGGGTGCCATGGGAATCCCCAAGCTTAGGATCTTGGCACTCCTTGTTCCATGATCCATCAAAAGAATTCACCCAAAACTTGAAAACTTCACAACACAAAACTCAAAATAGAAAACGCGTGAGCTCCGTTAGCGAAAGAAAACAAAAGACCACTTCAAGGTACTGTAATTAACTCATTATTTATTTATATTGGTGTTAAACCTACTGTATTCCAACTTCTCTATGGATTATAAACTATTTTACTAGCCATAGATTCATCAAAATAAGCAAATAACACACGAAAAACAGAATCTGTCAAAAACCGAACAGTCTGTAGTAATCTGTAGCTAGCGCAATATCTGGAACCCCAAAAATTCTAAAATAAATTGCTGGAAGTGAGGAATTTATATATTAATCATCTGCAAAAGTAATTAACTAAATATCACTTTTCAAATAAAAATTACAGCAGTTCTCGTGAGCGCTAAAGTTTCTGTTTTTACAGCAAGTTCAACAAGACTTTCCCCAAGTCTTCCCAACGGTTCTACTTGGCACAAACACTAATTAAACAAAAAAACACAACCAAAACAGAGGCTAAATAATTTATTTATTAATAAGCAGGAGCAAAAAGCAAGGAATAAAAATAAAATTGGGTTTCCTCCCAACAAGCGCTATTGTTTAACGCCCCTAGCTAGGCATAAAAGCGAGGATAGATCTAGGTATTGCCATCTTTGGTAGGCAATCCATAAGTGGCTCTCATGATAGTTTCATATGGCAATTTTATTTTCTTTCTTGGAAAGTGTTCCATGCCCTTTTTTAATGGAAATTGAAATCTAATATTCCCTTCCTTCATATCAATAATCGCACCAACCGTTCTAAGGAAAGGTCTACCAAGAATAATAGGGCAAGAAGGATTGCAATCTATATCAAGAACAATGAAATCTACGGGCACATAATTCCTATTTGCAACAATAAGAACATCATTAATCCTTCCCATAGGTTTCTTAATAGTGGAATCCGCAAGATGCAAGTTTAGAGAGCAATCATCAAAATTACGGAAATCTAGCAAATCACACAAAGTCTTGGGAATAGTAGAGACACTAGCACCCAAATCACACAAAGCATAAACTCATGATCTTTAATTTTAATTTTAATAGTTGGTTCCCACTCATCATAGAGTTTTCTAGGGATATAAACTTTCAACTCAAGTTTTTCTTCATAAGATTGCATCAAGGTATCAACAATATGTTCGGTGAAGGCTTTATTTTGACTATAAGCATGTGGAGAATTTAGCACGGATTGCAACAAGGAAATACAATCAATTAAGGAGAAACTTTCATAATTAAATTCCTTGAAATCCAATATAGTGGGTTTAGCAACATGTAGATTTTTATTTCTTTCAATCCCACTTTCGTCAATTTCATCATTAAGATCTAAATACTCCGACTTTTTAGAACGCCTTCTAGGTAAAGGAAGATCATATTCAGTTTCATCAAGATTAATATTGCAAAATAAAGATTTAATAGGGGACACATCAATAACTTTTAGATCTTCATCTTTATTTTCATAGGAATTGGAGGAACACGCTTTAATAAAGGCATCTTTGGAGGCACGCATCCTAGCGGTTCTTTCCTTGCACTAATCAATGGAAATTCTCATGGCTTTGAGAGACTCATTGATATCATGCTTCGGAGGAATAGATCTAAGCTTTAAAGAATCAACCTCAAGAGAAATTCTATCAACGTTTCTAGCCAAATCATCAACTTTAAGTAATTTCTCATCAAGCAAAGCATTAAAATTCTTTTTTGAATTCATGAACTCTATAACACTATTCTCAAATTCAGAGGGCATCTTATTATAATTTCCATAAGAGTTGTTGTAAGAATTACCATAATTATTAGCAGGATTACTAGGATATGGCCTAGGATTAAAATTCCCTCTATAAGCGTTGTTACCAAAATTATTCCTACCAACAAAATTCACATCCATAGATTCATTGTTATTCTCAATCAAAGTAGACTAATGCATACCATTAGGATCAGAAGAAACACTCTTAGTAGCAAATAATTTCATAAGTTCATCCATCTTTCCACTCAACACATTAATTTCTTCTATCGCATGCACTTTTTTATTGGAAGATCTTTTCAGTATGCCATTGAGAATAATTAACCATAATATTATCTAGGAGTTTAGTAGAATCTCCTAAAGTGATTTCCATAAAAGTGCCTCCCGCGGCTGAATCTAAAAGATTTCTAGAAGCAAAATTCAACCCGGCATAAAAATTTTGTATAATCATCCACAAATTCAAACCATGAGTAGGGCAATTATGTATCATTAATTTCATTCTCTCCCAAGCTTGTGCAACATGTTCATGATCAAGTTGTTCGAAGTTCATAATATCGTTTCTAAGAGAGATGATCTTAGCGGGAGGAAAATACTTAGAGATAAAAGCATCTTTGCACTTGTTCCATGAATCAATACTATTCTTAGGCAAAGACGAAAACCAAGCTTTAGCACGACCTCTAAGCGAAAAAGGAAATAGCTTCAATTTAACGACATCATTATTGACATCTTTTTTCTTTTGCATATCACATAAATCAACGAAGCTATTCAGATGAGTAGCGGCATCTTCACTAGGAAGGCCGGTGAATTGATCTTTCATAACAAGATTCAACAAAGCAGTATTAATTTCACAAGATTCAGCATCGGTAAGAGGGGCAATCGGAGTGCTAAGGAAATCATTATTATTGGTATTGGTGAAGTCACACAATTTATTAGTATCTTGAGCCATCGCGACAAGCAAGCAATCTAACACACGAGCAAACAAAAGCAAACGGGAAAAAAGAGGCAAATAGAGAGGGAGGATAGAGAGAGAGGGTGATAAAACGGCAAGGGTGACTTGGGGGGAGAGGAAAACGAGAGGCAAATGGCAAATAATGTAATGCGAGAGATAGGGATTGTGATGGGTACTTGGTATGTTGACTTTTTGCGTAGACTCCCTGGCAACGGCGCCAGAAATCCTTCTTGCTACGTCTTGAGCTTGCGTTGGTTTTCCCCGAAGAGGAAGGGATGATGCAGCAGAGTAGCGTAAGTATTTCCCTTAGTTTTTGAGAGCCAAGGTATCAATCCAGTAGGAGCCCACGCTCAAGTCCCTCGTACCTGCACAAAGTGATAGCTACTCGCAACCAATGCGATTAGGGGTTGTCAATCCCTTCACGGTCACTTACGAGAGTGAGATCTGATAGATATAATATTTTTGGTATTTTTGGTATAAAGATGCAAAGTAAAAAGTAAAAGCAAAATAAAAGGCAAAGCAAGATTAAAGTGATGGAGATTGGTATGATGAGAATAGACCCGGGGGCCATAGGTTTCACTAGTGGCTTCTCTCAAGAGCATAAGTATTCTACGGTGGGTGAACAAATTATATTGAGCAATTGACAGAATTGAGCATAGTTATGAGAATATCTAGGCATGATCATGTATATAGGCATCACGTCCGTGACAAGTAGATCAGAACGATTCTGCATCTACTACTATTACTCCACTCATCGACCGCTATCCAGCATGCATCTAGAGTATTAAGTTAAAAACAGAGTAATGTCTTAAGCAAGATGACATGATGTAGAGAGATAAATTCATGCAATATGAAATAAACCCCATCTTGTTATCCTTGATGGCAACGATACAATACGTGCCTTGCTGCCCCTTCTGTCACTGGGTAAGGACAGCGCAAGATCGAACCAAAAGCTAAGCACTTCTCCCATGGCAAGAACTACCAATCTAGTTGGCCAAACCAAATGGATAATTCGAAGAGTCTTGCAAAGATAACCAATCATACATAAAAGAATTCATAGAAGATTCAAATATTATACATAGATAGACTTGATCATAAACCCACAATTCATCGGTCTCAACAAACACACCGCAAAAAGAAGATTACATCAAATAGATCTCCAAAAGAGAGGGGGAGAACTTTGTATTGAGATTCAAAGAGAGAGAAGAAGCCATCTAGCTACTAACTATGGACCCGAAGGTCTGAGGTAAACTACTCACACTTCATCGGAGGGCCTAGGATGATGTAGAAGCCCTCCGTGATGACGGCCCTCTTCCGGCGGAGCTCCGGAACAGGCCCCAAGATGGGATCTCGTGGATACAGAAAGTTGCGGCGGTGGAATTAGGTTTTTGGCTCCTGTTCTGATCGTTTGGGGGTACGTGTGTATATATAGGAGGAAGAAGTACGCCGGAGGAGCAACGAGGGGCCCACGAGGCAGGGGGCGCGCCCTACGGGGGTGCGCCCCCCACCCTCGTGGCCGCCTCTTTTTTTCTTTGGAGCAGGGTCCAAGTCTCCTGGATCACGTTCGGTGAGAAAATCACGTTCCTGAAGATTTTATTCCGTTTGGACTCCATTTGATATTCCGTTTCTTCGAAACACTGGAAAATGGCAAAAACAGCAATTCTGGGCTGGGCCTCCGGTTAATAGGTTAGTCCCAAAAATAATATAGAAGTGGAAAATAAAGCCCAATATAGTCCAAAATAGTAGATAATATAGCATGGAGCAATCAAAAATTATAGATACGTTGGAGACGTATCAGAGACGTATCAACCATCTCCAAGCTTAATTCTTGCTCGTCCTCGAGTAGGTAAATGATAAAAACAGAATTTTTGATGCGGAGTGCTACTTGGCATAATTTTAATGTAATTCTTCTTAATTGTGGTATGAATATTCAGATCCGAAAGATTCAAGACAAAAGTTCATATTGACATAAAAATGATAATACTTCAAGCATACTAACTAAGCAATTATGTCTTCTCAAAATAACATGGCCAAAGAAAGTTCATCCCTACAAAATCATATAGTTTAGTCATGTTTCATTTTTGTCACACAAGAATGCTATCATCATGCACAACCCCGATGATAAGCCAAGCAATTGTTTCATACTTTAGTAATCTCAAAACTATAAACTTTCACGCAATATATGAGCGCGAGCCATGGACATACCACTATGGGTGGAATAGAATATAATGAAGGGGGGTTATGTGGAGAAGACAAAAAAGGAGAAAGTCTCACATCAACGAGGCTAATCAATGGGCTATGGAGATGCCCACCGATTGATGTTAATGCAAGGAGTAGGGATTGCCATGCAACGGATGCACTACATGAGCGTGAGCCATGGATATAGAACTATAGGTGGAATAGAATGGTGGTTGTGGAGAAGACAAAAAGGAGGGGAAGATAGTCTCACATCAACTAGGCGTATCAACGGGCTATGGAGATGCCCATCAATAGATATCAATGTGAGTGAGTAGGGATTGCCATGCAACGGATGCACTAGAGCTATAAATGTATGAAAGCTCAACAAAAGAAACTAGTGGGTGTGCATCCAACTTGCTTGCTCACGAAGACCTAGGGCACTTGAGGAGGCCCATTGTTGGAATATACAAGCCAAGTTCTATAATGAAAACTTCCCACTAGTATATGAAAGTGATAACATGAGAGACTCTCTACTATGAAGATCATGGTGCTACTTTGAAGCACAAGTGTGGTAAAAGGATAGTAACATTGTCCCTTCTCTCTTTTTCTCTCATTTTTTTGGGGCCTTCTCTTTTTTTACGGCCTTTCTCTTTTTTGGGGGCCTTCTCTTTTTTTATGGCCTTCTCTTTTTTTTATTCCTCACTTGGGACAATGCTCTAATAACGATGATCATCACACTTCTATTTATTTACAACTCAATGATTACAACTCGATACTAGAACAAAGATGACTCAATGTGAATGCCTCCGGCGGTGTACCGGGATATGCAATGAACCAAGAGTGACATGTATGAAAGAATTATGAATGGTGGCTTTGCCACAAATACTATGTCAACTACATGATCATGCTAAGCAATATGACAATGATGAATGTGTCATGATGAACGAAATAATGGAAAGTTGCATGGCAATATATCTCGGAATGGCTATGGAAATGCCATAATAGGTAGGTATGGTGGCTGTTTTGAGGAAGATATAAGGAGGTTTATGTGTGAAAGAGCGTATCATATCACGGGGTTTGGATGCACCGGTGAAGTTTGTGCCAACTCTCAATGTGAGAAAGGGCAATGCACGGTACCGAAGAGGCTAGCAAGGGTGGAAGGGTGAGAGTGCGTATAATCCATGGACTCAACATTAGTCATAAAGAACTCACATACTTATTGCAAAAATCTACAAGTCATCAAAAACCTCGACACTACGCGCATGCTCCTAGGGGGATAGATTGGTAGGAAAAGACCATCGCTCGTCCCCGACCGCCACTCATAAGGAAGACAATCAAATAACACCTCATGTTTCAAATGTGTTGCATAACATTTACCATACGTGCATGCTACGGGACTTGCAAACCTCAACACAAGTATTTCTCAATTTCACAACTACTCAACTAGCATGACTTTGATATTATTACCTCCATATCTAAAAACAATCATCAAGCATCAAACTTTTGTTAGTATTCAACACACTCATAAGGAAGTTTTATTATTAATCTTGCATACCAAGCATATTAGGATTTTAAGCAAATTACCATGCTATTAAGACTCTCAAAATAATCTAAGTGAAGCATGAGAGAACAATAGTTTCTATAAAACAAATCCACCACCATGCTCTAAAAGATATAAGTGAAGCACTAGAGCAAAATTATAAAGCTCAAAAGATATAAGTGAAGCACATAGAGTATTCTATCAAATTCCAAATCATGTATGGCTCTCTAAAAAGGTGTGTACAGCAAGGATGATTGTGGTAAACTAATAAGCAAAGACTCAAATCATAAAAGACGCTCCTAGCAAAACACATATCATGTGGTGAATAAAAATATAGCTCCAAGTAAAGTTACCGATAGAAGTAGACGAAAAAGGGGATGCCTTCCGGGGCATCCCCAAGCTTTGGCTTTTAGGTGTCTTTAGATTATCTTGGGGGTTCCATGGGCATCCCCAAGCTTAGTCTCTTGCCACTCCTTGTTCCATAATCCATCAAATCTTTACCCAAAACTTGAAAACTTCACAACACAAAACTTAAAGTAGAAAACTCGTGAGCTCCGTTAGCGAAAGAAAATAAAAGACCACTTCAAGGTACTGTAATGAACTCATTCTTTATTTATATTGGTTTTATACCTACTGTATTCCAACTTCTCTATGGATTATAAACTATTTTACTAGCCATAGATTCATCAAAATAAGCAAACAACACACGAAAAACAGAATCTGTCAAAAACAGAACAGTGTGTAGTAATCTGTAGCTACCGCAAGATCTGGAACCCCAAAAATTCTAAAATAAATAGCTGGACGTGAGGAATTTATCTATTAATATATGAAAAAATAATTAACTAAATAGCACTTTCCAATTAAAAATGACAGCAGTTCTCGTGAGCGCTAAAGTTTCTGTTTTTTACAGCAAGTTCAACAAGACTTTCCCCAAGTCTTCCCAACGGTTCTACTTGGCAAAAACACTAATTAAACATAAAAAACACAACCAAAACAGAGGATAGATAATTTATTTATTACTAAACAGGAGAAAAAAGCAAGGAATAAAAATAAAATTGGGTTGCCTCCCAACAAGCGCTATCGTTTAACGCCCCTAGCTAGGCATAACAAGCAAGAATAGATCTAGGTATTGCCATCTTTGGTAGGCAATCCATAAGTGGCTCTCATGATAGATTCATATGGTAATTTTATTTTCTTTCTATTTAAGTGTTCCATGCCCTTTTTAATGGAAATTTAAATCTAATATTCCCTTCCTTCATATCAATAATTGCACCAACCGTTCTAAGGAAAGGTCTACCAAGAATAATAGGGCAAGAAGGATTGCAATCTATATCAAGAACGATAAAATCTACGGGCACATAATTCCTATTAGAAACAATAAGAACATCATTAATTATTCCCATAGGTTTCTTAATAGTGGAATCTGCAAGATGCAAGTTTAGAGAGCAATCATCAAAATCACGGAAATCTAGTAAATCACACAAAGTTTTGGGAATAGTAGAGACACTAGCACCCAAATCACACAAAGCATAAAACTCATAATTCTTAATTTTAATTTTAATAATTGGTTCCCACTCATCATAAAGTTTTCTAGGAATAGAAACTTCCAATTCAAGTTTTTCTTCATAAGATTGTATCAAGGCATCAACGATATGTTTAGTAAACGCTTTATTTTGACTATAAGCGTGAGGAGATTTTAGCACGGATTGCAACAAGGAAATAAAATAAATCAAAGAGAAATTTTCACAGTTAAATTCCTTGAAATCCATAATAGTGGGTTTAGCAACATCTCGGGTTTTAATTTCTTCAATCCCACTTTTATCAAATTTAGCATCAAGATCAACAAATTTTGAATTCTTAGAACGCCTTCTAGGTAAAGGTGGATCATATTCAGTCCCATCATTATCAAGATTCATATTGTAAAACAAATATTTAATAGGGGACACATCAATAACTTTTAGATCTTCATCATTATTTTCATCGGAACTAGAAGAACACGCTTTTATAAAGGCATCTTTCTTAGCATGCATCCTAGCGGTTCTTTCTTTGCATTCGTCAATGGAAATTCTCATGGCTTTGAGAGACTCATTGATATCATGCTTAGGTGGAATAGATCTAAGTTTCAAAGAATCAATATCAAGAGAAATTCTATCAACGTTCCTAGCCAAATCATCAATCTTTAGCAATTTTTCTTCAATCATAGCATTAAAATTCTTTTGCAAAGAAATAAATTCTTTAATATTAGATTCAAAATCAGAGGGCATCTTATTATAATTTCCATAAGAATTGTTGTAGGAATTACCATAATTATTAGAGGGATTACTAGGATAAGGCCTAGGATTGAAATTTCCTCTATACGCGTTGATACCAAAATTGTTCCTACCAACAAAATTCACATCCATAGATTCATTATTATTCTCAATCAAAGTAGACAAGGGCACATCATTAGGATCAGAAGAAACACTCTTATTAGCAAATAATTTCATAAGTTCATCCATCTTTCCACTCAAAACATTAATTTCTTCTATCGCATGCACCTTTTTAGTAGATCTTTCAGTATGCCATTGAGAATAATTAACCATAATATTATCTAGGAGTTTAGTAGCTTCTCCTAAAGTGATTTCCATAAAAGTGCCTCCCGCGGCCGAATCTAAAAGATTTGGGCCATTTGCATTTCTGTCCCTAACTCGAACCACCTAATCAGATATACCCCTAATTCCAAAGCCTGCTCAAAAATGCCCCTCCGCCGTGATGTGCCCTTATAGAAATGCCCCTCTGAGCCGTTTCCGTCCAGTCAAGGCTGTTTGACCACTAACGTGCCATTTCTTTGACATTTTTGCCCCTCCTGCCGTACATCTGGGCCCAACTAACCGGTTCACTCTCTCTCCCCTCTTTCTTCTTCCTCGTGATGACAGGGGCATTTTTGAGCACGTACTGGATCGGGCGTTTCCGCGGTCGGAGAGAGAGGGGCAGGTCAAGCATGGCGTGGTTAGCGATGTCTACGGCGGGCACGGCGGGGATGTCTTCTACGAGCTCGTCGGTGGCCGCCAATGTAAGTTTCGGTGTTGATTTGGGGGAGATATGGGCATATTGCGAAATTAGGGTTCATCAATTTGGGTTTTTTTGCTGCTGTTAGGTTGATGGTGGGCATAGTTCAGTTTCAATCGAAGTTTTACATCCCCGATCTGACATTCTGTGGCCTTGAGGTTCGCTCGATGCAGCGGTGCCCTGGCCACGGGCTTATTCCTGCTCGTCGTGTCGCCTGGGGAGGAGCAAGCTCCGGCAGAAGGTTTCTCGGCTGCCCTCTTGATGTAAGTGTTTGGCTTTTAAGCTTGATTCGATTCTTCTCTTTCCCCTCTTTCTAATTCGATCATTGATTTTGCAGCTTCCTAATGAATGTGAGTGGGTTGTATGGATTGACCCGCCACCGACCGAACGTGTTGCTCGTGCATTTGAGGAGCTTCATGCAGGATTGGAGAAGAGCTGGCTAAAATCTCATGATTTAGAGAGGAGGGTGATGTATCTAACCAAGAAGAACAAGAAACTGAAGCTGAAGATGAAAAAGAGGAACGAGCTTATGCAAGCATGGGGATTTATCATAGTTCTTGGTATTAGCATTGTGGCCACATTTGTTTCTGGGTGGTCTAATAATCCATACTAAATGGATTTCTCTTTGTAGTGTATGTTGTGATGGAGCTTGGTGTGGGTATGTATTATCACAGGACAATGCTGTGATTTTGGAATGTTGTGATGTTGCTATTTGGAAATGACTCAAGAATCTTGCTTTGATCGATGACTGAAATAGCATAGATTGAAATATTTGAACAAATGATCTGTTGTGACAAAATAGGAGCTCACAAAAATATTTGAAAGTAGCATCTCACAAGATAGCAGCTCACATAATATTCCAAACTAGCAGGTCACAAAAGGAGCATTGCACATTCAAGATAGTAGCTCACAAATTCACCATTACATAAGTTCATAATTTCAGCATCACACACTTAAGGTAGCAGCTAACAAGTTCACAAATAGTTGTTGAACAACAAAAACAGCAGTGCCCTAAATGATTCCAGTCACAGGTCTTTCATCTTCTTGCTCCTGGTGTTGCAAGCAGGGTTAGTTAAGAGCCTTGAACTCCTCCTTGTGGTGACAGTTTTGATCACTTCTTTGCTTAGCTGGTTGCTTCCAGTTACAGATCCTACTGTAGGATCTGGTGCAAACTTGAGCCTCTTCTTGGCTGGTGACATCCCTCTATCAGCTGCCCTTTTGTAGTTCTTCCTTGGGCTACAATTGAAATGAGAACATTAAATGCAGCAAAAAAGGAAATGAGAACATCAAATGAAGCAAAAATTGAAATGAGAACATCTATAGCAGTTGCACCTTACAGCAGATGACACTGTTGGTGCATCTGTAGCAATTGGAGCATCAGGTTCAACCTCTATAGCATTTTCAGCATCAGGTTCAACCTCTGTGGCATTTTCAGCATCTGTTTCAACCTCAGTAGCATTTTCAGCATCTATTTCAGCATCTAAATGATCATCTGTTGCATTTTCAGCCCCCCAGTGCTCTTCTTCCCCAAAAGCTGGGTCAATGGATTCCTTGCAGTGAGTGCCACGATGGCCAAGCCTTCCACACCTGCCACATTTCTTTCTCCTTCCTCCAAGTCCTTTTCCCTCAGATTTTGCCCTAATTCTTGTCTTCCTAGGTCTACCAGGGGCCCTGTTTTGCAATGGAGCAGACAATTTAAACCCAGGGTCCACCACATCCCACTGTTGTTTGCCCTCCATTGCAGGCAAATTTTCAGCATAAGTAGCATTGAATCTAGCAACAGAAAAGTACTCATGTACATACTGATCAATCTCACTTACTGGGCCTCTCATTGAAGTAATAAAATACAAAGCATGTATGCAAGGCTGTCCAGTTAACTGCCACTTTCTACAACTGCAAGTCCCAGTGGCCAAATTTACTGGATATCTCCACTCTCTCTTTTCCTTGTCAACTGCTGTGATCTCTGCCTCATATGTGCTTCTCTTCACTATCTCCATATCAAGGTCCTTAGATTTTGCATGAAGCATTTTCATGACTTTGGGGATTCTGATGTGGCCAATGAATGTAGCAGCTGCAATCTGCTGTCTGAGATCAAACTTCTCCATTATAAACTGTCTTATTTTGTCTAGCAGGTCCACAATGTGTACACCCTTCCATTTTTTAATCTTTGAATTAAAGGACTCAGCTAGATTGTTATTAACATAATCTACTTTACATACTTCATTGAACAACGACCTTGCCCATAGCTTGGTATGATGCTCCTCTAAGTACTCCTTCACACTAGCCTTACTGTGCAACTGCCTAAGATGGTAGTTGTGTTTCTTTATGCTGTATGTCAATGAATAGGGCCATAAATTTTCATCAAAGAATTTTCCTCTAAACTTTTTTGTGAAATTTGCAACCAAATGCCTCATGCATTCTCTATGCTCCACACCTGGGAACACATCTTCCACTGCAGTCTCTAGGCCTTTGCATGCATCAGTGTGGATAACAAGACCTGGTGGGTGTCCTATAAGTTCTCTTAACTTCTGAAAAAACCAAGTCCAACTGTCTATGTTTTCACCCTCTAGAACTCCATATGAAACTGGGAAGATCCAATTGCAAGCATCCACAGCACATGCACTAACTAGTTGCCCTCTAAATCTGCCATTTAATGCGGTGGCATCTACTGCAAGATAAGGCCTACATCCATTCAAAAAACCTTGCCAACATGCTTTGAAAGAAACAAATACTCTTCTAAAGCACTATTTCTGTCTACTCTTCCCATTTAGTGTGTACTGCACAGTGTGTTTATCAATGGTAACTACACTACCAGGAGATGCTTTCTCCACTTCTGCCTTGAAGGTATACAGTAACTGGAAAGAGTCAACCCACTTACCATAGATATTGTCAAGTGCCATTTGCTTCCCATAGAATACTCTCATATATGGAACTGCCAGGCCATACTTCTTCTTCAAATTTTTCTGCAATTCTATTGGTCCCACTTCTGAATCCTCTAAAACCCAGGTCTTCACAGCATCACCAACCCATCTACTCTTAGCTGATTTCAATCTTTTTCTCATGTTCACACTGGGACATGTATGAGCAGTTTTGTTCACCTTAACCTGCATTCATGAAAGTTCAGACACATGTTAGAACCTATGTACTGCAACAAGAAAACAAAATACAGTATCAATGCTGCTAACTATAAGCACAATGCAATGTTAGTTGCTATACATTAGATACCTGAAATAGTGTGCCATGTCTCATTAAGGAGGCATGCATCCTCCATTGACACCTCTTATAAGCACAATGCACTGTCAACCTAGTACTGTCACTCTTGTCTATCACAAATTCACTTTCAGTCTTTATTGAGAAGGTTGCAAGAGCATTTCTACAGTCTAAAGCACTGGAAAATATTGTTCCCTGTGCCAAAGAAGGATCATCTCTATTGTATTGCACATCTGGTCTTTCCTCATCAGATGTTTCAGAGTATCCCATATCCCTGTCCTCCTCCTTCTCATCTTCACCTGCCTCAGCAAACATGCCTTCAGGGGGTGGAACATAATCTTCCCCCTCATCATCTTTCTCCTTGCCCTTCTTCCTTGTTACAAACTGTGGAAACAACTTTTCATCCTCATCATCACTTGGCCAATCATCTGGTAGTGCCTCTTCAGTATAGGGGTCAATTGAATCTCTACTCTGAGAGGGACCTGCATTCTTAGGAACTTCTACAGTAGGTGTTCCTGGTGCCTGCATGGAACTGCTGCTGCCTCTACTATGAGCATTTTTTTCCTGCCCCTTGATTGGCTGGTCCTACCTTTATCTCTAGACCTAGACTGAGATCTTGTTCCTCTGCTCTCTGGCTCTCCTCTCTTCCTTTGTATGACACTGATTTCTAGTTTAGCAGGGAAATAATCATGTATTGCAAACATGATACCAAGCTCATCATCACACTGGACAGGGACCCAAGCTGTTTTGTCAATGTCCCAGTACCTGAATTCCACTGCATCATATAGACCCCATGGATACTGAGCACATATGGCAGATCTAAACTGATTAAAAGTCCATTGATTGTCAGCAACAAAAGGAAAAGAGAATTCTGTATTGGTTGCTTTTGTGCCAGCTCTAGCTAGAAGTGTGGTTTCCATTATACACTCCATCCCAACTGCTCTATCGGGGTCGATCCTACGATGACCATGGAAAACAGAGACAGATCCCAATGCCATGAGCACTATGAACTAGGTCAACAAATCCCAAATCGAACTACAAATGGCATGAGACTCCGCCAGATTAGAAGAGAAACTTACCCTGCTGAAGCATGCTTCTGTGGCTACGGTGTGCTCCCTCGTTCGCCGCCGCCGCCGTTGCCGCCGCAACTGCTATCCCCATCCATCCGCCGCCGCCGCCGTAGTAGAGTGTCGCGCAGAGTCAAATCTGAAGCTCCACCATGGCTGCCATCAGGAGATCGAGCCTTGCGAGTTGGATCGAGCGAGCTAGGGTTAGGGTTACGGCGGGAGGCGATTTGGGGGAGAAAGAGAGAGCGTGCGGCTCGGGCGAGAGAATGAGAGGGAGAGAGAGTGAACTGGTGACCTGGGCCCAGGTGTAAGGACGGAGGGGCAAAAATGTCAAAGAAATGGCCGCTTACCAGTCAAACAGCCTTGACTGGACGGAAACGGCACGGAAGGGCAATTCTATAAGGGAACATGACGACGGAGGGGTATTTTTGAGCAGGCTTGTGAATTAGGGGCAAATGTGAGTAGTGGGTTCGAGTTAGGGATACAGATGTAGAAGACCCAAAAGATTTCTAGAAGCAAAATTCAATCCGGCATAAAAATTCTGAACAATCATCCACAAATTAAAACCATGAGTAGGGCAATTACGTATCATTAATTTCATTCTCTCCCAAGCTTATGCAACATGTTCATGATCAAGTTGTTTAAAATTCATAATATAATTTCTAAGAAAGATGATCTTAGCGGGAGGAAAATACTTAGAGATAAAAGCATCTTTGCACTTGTTCCATGAATCAATACTATTTTTAGGCAAAGACGAAAACCAAGCTTTAGCACGATCTCTAAGTGAAAAAGCAAATAGCTTCAATTTAACAATATCATTATCGACAACTTTCTTCTTTTGCATGTCACACAAATCAATGAAGCTATTAAGATGGGTAGCGGCATCTTCACTAGGAAGGCCAGAGAATGGATCTTTCATGACAAGATTCAACAAAGCAGTATTAATTTCACAAGATTCAGCATCGGTAAGAGGAGCAATCGGAGTGCTAAGGAAATCATTATTATTGGTATTGGTGAAGTCACACAATTTAGTATTATCTTGAGCCATCACGACAAACAAGCAAACTAACACACGAGCAAACAAAAAGCAAACGGGCAAAAAGGCAAACGGAGAAAGAGAGGGAGGATAGAGAGAGAGGGCGAATAAAACGACAAGGGTGAATTGGGGGGAGGAAAACGAGAGGCAAATGGCAAATAATGTAATGCGGGAGATAGGGATTGTGATGGGTACTTGGTATGTTGACTTTTGCGCAGACTCCCCGGCAACGGCGCCAGAAATTCTTGTTGCTACCTCTTGAGCACTACGTTGGATTTCCCCGAAGAGGAAGGGATGATGCAGCAAAGTAGCGTAAGTATTTCCCTCAGTTTTTGAGAACCAAGGTATCAATCCAGTAGGAGGCTACGCTCGAGTCCCTCGTACCTACACAAAAACAATAGCTCAACGCAACCAACGCGCTTAGGGGTTGTCAATCCCTTCATGGTCACTTACGAAAGTGAGATCTGATAGAGATGATAAATAATTTATTTTTGGTATTTTTGGTATAGAGATGCAAAGTAAATAAAGTAAAAGCAAAGTAAAAGCAAAGCAATAATAAAGGGATGGAGATTAATATGATGAGAAAGAGACCCGGGGGCCATAGGTTTCACTAGTGGCTTCTCTCAAGAGCATAAGTATTCTACGGTGGGTGAACAAACTACTGTTGAGAAATTGACAGAATTGAGCATACTTATGAGAATATCTAGGTATGATCATGTATATAGGCATCACGTCCGAGACAAGTAGACTGAAACGATTCTGCATCTACTACTATTACTCTACTCATCGACCGCTATCCAGCATGCATCTAGAGTATTAAGTTAAAAACAGAGTAATGCCTTAAGCAAGATGACATGATGTAGAGGGATAGTTTCATGCAATATGGTAAAAAACCCATCTTGTTATCCTCGATGGCAACAATGCAATACGTGCCTTGCTGCCCCTTTTGTCACTGGGAAAGGACACCGCAAGATTGAACCCAAAGCTAAGCACTTCTCCCATGGCAAGAACAACCAATCTAGTAGGCAAAACCAAACTGATAATTCGAAGAGACTTGCAAAGATAACCAATCATACATAAAAGAATTCAGAGAAGATTCAAATATTATTCATAGATAGACTTGATCATAAACCCATAATTCATCGGCCTCAACAAACACACCGCAAAAAGAAGATTACATTGAATAGATCTCCACGAGAGAGGGGGAGAACATTGTATTGAGATCCAAAAAGAGAGAAGAAGCCATCTAGCTACTAGCTATGGACCCGTAGGTCTGAAGTAAACTACTCACACTTCATCGGAGGGGCTTGGATGATGATGTACAAGCCCTCCGTGATCGATGCCCCCTCCGGCGAAGCTCCGGAACAGGCCCCAAGATGGGATCTCGTGGATACAGAAAGTTGCGGTGGTGGAATTAGGTTTTTGGCTCCTGATATGTCTCCAACGTATCTATAATTTTTGATTGCTCCATGCTATATTATCTACTGTTTTGGACTATATTGGGCTTTATTTTCCACTTTTATATTTTTTTGGGACTAACCTATTAACCGGAGGCCCAGCCCAGAATTGCTATTTTTTGCCTATTTCGGTGTTTAGAAGAAACGGAATATCAGACGGAGTCCAAACGGAATAAAACTTTCGGGAACGTGATTTTCTCACCGAACGTGATCCAGGAGACTTGGACCCTGCTCCAAGGAACAAAAGAGGCGGTCACGAGGGTGGGGGCGCCCCCCCTAGGGCACGCCCCCTGCCTCATGGGCCCCTCGTTGCTCCTCCGGCGTACTTCTTCCTCCTATATATACACACGTACCCCCGAACGATCAGAACAGGAGCCAAAAACCTAATTCCACCGCCGCAACTTTCTGTATCCACGAGATCCCATCTTGGGGCCTGTTCCAGAGCTCCGCCGAAAGAGGGCCGTCATCACGGAGGGCTTCTACATCATCCTAGCCTCACCGATGAAGTGTGAGTAGTTTACCTCAGACCTTCGGGTCCATAGTTAGTAGCTAGATGGCTTCTTCTCTCTCTTTGAATCTCAATACAAAGTTCTCCCCCTCTCTTGTGGAGATCTATTCGATGTAATCTTCTTTCTGCGGTGTGTTTGTTGAGACCGATGAATTGTGGGTTTATGATCAAGTCTATCTATGAATAATATTTGAATCTTCTCTGAATTCTTTTATGTATGATTGGTTATCTTTGCAAGTCTCTTCGAATTATCTGTTTGGTTTGGCCAGCTAGATTGGTAGTTCTTGCCATGGCAGAAGTGCTTAGCTTTGGGTTCGATCTTGCGGTGTCCTTACCCAGTGACAGAAGGGGCAGCAAGGCACGTATTGTATCGTTGCCATCGAGGATAACAAGATGGGGTTTATTTCATATTGCATGAATTTATCTCTCTACATCATGTCATCTTGCTTAAGGCGTTACTCTGTTTTTAACTTAATACTCTAGATGCATGTTGGATAGCGGTCGATGAGTGGAGTAATAGTAGTAGATGCAGAATCGTTTCGATCTACTCGTCACGGACGTGATGCCTATATACATGATCATGCCTAGATATTCTCATAACTATGCTCAATTCTATCAATTGCTCAACAGTAATTTGTTCACCCACCGTAGAATACTTATGCTCTTGAGAGAAGCCAGTAGTGAAACCTATGGCCCCCGGGTCTATTCTCATCATATCAATCTCCATCACTTTAATCTTGCTTTGCTTTTTTACTTTGCTTTTACTTTTTACTTTGCATCTTTATACCAAAAATACCAAAAATATTATATCTATCAGATCTCACTCTCGTAAGAGACCGTGAAGGGATTGACAACCCCTAATCGCGTTGGTTGTGAGTAGCTATCGCTTTGTGCAGGTACGAGGGACTTGAGTGTGGGCTCCTACTGGATTGATACCTTGGTTCTCAAAAACTAAGGGAAATACTTATGCTACTCTGCTGCATCATCCCTTCCTCTTCGGGGAAAACCAACGCAAGCTCAAGATGTAGCAGCTCTGTCCCCGATCGTTTGGGGGTACGTGGATATATATAGGAGGAAGAAGTACGTCGGTGGAGCTTCGAGGGGCCCACGAGGCAGGGGGCGCACCTTGGGGGGCGGCCCCTACCCTCGTGAGCACCTCGTGGCTTTCTTGATGGAGGGTCCAAGTCTCCTGGATCTTATCTGATGAGAAAATCACGTTTCCGAAGGTTTCATTCCGTTTGGACTCCGTTTGATATTCCTTTTCTTCGAAACCCTAAAACAGGCAAAAAAACAGCAATTCTGGGTTGGGCCTCCGGTTAATAGGTTAGTCCAAAAAATAATATAAAAGTGGAAAAATAAAGCCCAATAATGTCTAAAACAATAGATAATATAGCATGGAGCAATCAAAAATTATAGATACGTTGGAGACGTATCAAGCACACCCACGAGCACGCTGCCTCAGCAAGGTATGAACATCAACACCCCACCTACCCAATTAGCGTCGGCTGTCATGCTGGGTGTTAGCGGACGGGGTGAGGAAGAGGCTCCATTAGTCGCTGATGACGTCGCCATAGATGAGGATGACGATGACACTGAACAGTATCTCAATACTGGCGCCTATGATGAGTACTCAGGGTTTGAGCGTCATGAGTCGGTGAATGAATTGCCGCCTCCGGAAGCTGAACGTATTATAGACGAACTTCCAGTAGGAAAGAAGCATAGGAAGAGATGGAGGAAAGGCAACAAAGCTGCTTCTATGATCCAGCAGCCTCGGGTTCAAGACCGTATACCTATCCTCGGTGCGGCAAAATGGAATATCGCCGGTGAACCAATCCTACCTAAGGCAGCGTTAGAGGCCACACATGGCAATCTAAGGAGACTTCATGACGATGTGCTACGGAGAGAGAAAAGCCTCATCGCCTCGGAAAATCCAGGACACCCACTCTATGCGGTTAACGTGCCGTGGCAAAGGTCGTACGTCCACTCATGCCCCGCGGACAAGTTCTTCCTTTGATTCAATTACATCTTCGACATGTTTCACTTGAAGAAGCTGGATTTTACGTTTGTCTGCCTTTATGCCTTGTACATGAACTACATCATCGGGATTGAGCAGATACCTTATATGTGTGTCGCTGACCCGTACTTAATGCATGAGGGCTTCTTAGCAATCTGCGCACAGCACCGTGAATACGCGAGGGACTACATCATCGATTTCATGGTCGCTAATGAGGACAAGGCGGCGATTCTCGTGCCTTATCATCCCCTGTAAGTCATCCGCGTGGATATCCTTCCTTCAATTTCAATCATTCATTTGCACGGTGGAGGCTAATTAATTTGAGGTGTACTTATTTTGCGCAGCGGCGGGCGTGCCGTCCTCATCATCCTTTACCCCCGATACTCCCACACTCTTTACTTGGAATCGTCAAAGAACATGAACAAAAAGGATTACACCCACATCAAGTCTATTCTCGATAGTGCTATCTTTTACTACGACTGATGGGGTGGAGAGGTCAAGGACAACAAGAAAAAGGACGGCAGGCCCACCTTCGGCCATAAGACCAACTTCTGCTGCATCCAGCAACCGAGTGATTCTCTTAGTGATGGATTCTATGTCCTACACCACATGCTGGAGTATAGACGGGATCATCGCCTGTCACCTAAATTTGGCGATGCCCATATTCTGCAATGGGTAAAGAACGTAGGAGATATCCCGGATCATAGACTTCGAGCTGAGTTCTATCACATCCAGCATGAACTTTCCCAAGTCATCATGAAGGAGGTCCTTGACAAAACAGGTCTGTTCTACAAGGAAGGGAAAATGTTGCGGGAAGACGTCCGAACACGCGTAGCTTCTCAGCGTCTCGACCTGAAGCCTTTCACTAAGCTCGGGGACTATCTCCCTGACTTGGATGGATGGAACGACATGTTGGAGTGATTGTCGATATATGAAAATGTGTCCGTTTAGTCCATACTTTCTGAATGACGAAACTTTGAGTTATGCACGATGAAACTATATTTGTGATGTAATTATACCGTGCTCCTCAACTAGCGAAGATCACTCTGGTTAGGGCATTTTGGGTATGATGAACTTTGTTATTTATGCTTATGATATGTTGCTTCTTTTTTTGCCAAGTCTATCTCTTTCTGTTGCTCAACTATGTATGTTGCATATCATCGACTCATGTGACGATGCAGGTGCATAGATCATCGATGACGAAGAAGTGCAACGCCAGGAGTATACGACGAGTGGCTGGAGTGTCAGGCCCCAGGTGTACCGGTTTCCGGTTTCTGAGCGACAGCTGATAGTTAGTTTAGGTTCACGCTAATGCGAGAGAGGGATACAAACTCATGTACTGCATAGTTCCGCTCTCACTCATAGTGATAGCTCTTCTCGCGTATATCATTGTATATATGGATGACGATGTAGTTGCAAGTAATCGAGACTTGTATCACTATTTTCGAGATGATGATGAGAGACAACTTTGTGTTGGATGATGATTATGATGATGACATGATTTGATGAGACTATCTGTATGTATATGCTATGATTACATTTGTATGTGTTTGATATGCTAAAGATTATTGTATAAAGCATGTACAAATACAAAACAAATATGCAGAAAAAATAGAAACTAACAAAACTAGCAGTAGTGAGGGGAATAAAGTTAGCAGTAGCGCTCTCTTACCAGTAATGTGTCCTGGTCAAAAGCGATACAGCTATTAGCAGCAGCGTGTGGTACCAAAGCTCGCTGCTGCTAGCCATGTATAGCAATAGCGTGGGACGGCACGCACTATTGCTACATGTTAGTTATAGCGCCTTATCAATAGCGCGGCTCCCCGCGCTACTGCTAGGCAAAATACCCGCGCTACTGCTAGGCTTTTCCCTAGTAGTGACGGCGTCTCCCTCCTACCTCCATCAGCTACTATTCATCCATGGGCTCCTGTTCATCCAACCTCCATCAGCTACTGTTCAACCAGCCCTCCACGGGGTCCTGTTCATCCAGCCTCCACCGGCTACTGTTCAACCAGCCCTCCACAGGGTCCTGTTCATCCACCCCCAACCGGCTCGATCGCGGTCCTATTCATCCAGTGGCAACGACCTCTACTACCACGGGGTCCTGTTCATCCAACCCCCACCAGAAACTCTTCATCCAAGCCCCAATAACACTCACTGTTCATCAAGAGGCAACAGGTTCGACCGGCTTCAGTTAGCAGCAGTAGCGAAGAAATCGCTCGATCGGGTTTAGTTAACAGCCAGGGATCGATTGATCGATCACTCTGGTTCAGTAACACGTAGCCAGTGCAATCGCTCGAGTTCAGTAAGTGAATTCCTCGCTCGGGTTCAGTTAGAGCTCAACGCCTCGCACACATGCGTGTATGTGCACGAGAGAAACACACAAACCTCCGTGCATCGCTCGGCCCCGACCACCCACCATAACTGGGAACTCCCCGATATTTTCCTTGCTCTCGCTTCTACCATGGTTTTGTCCGTCATGAATGGCCCAAAGAATGTCATGCAGCTGCATCTATGGCCCGCCCAGGACGAAAAGCCCATTTCCTGTCATGGTTTTTTGTCCTAGAACTAGGAGCCCACCACATCTATGATGATACCGGGTTTTGTCACAATTATCATCATAGAAGTGTCATAAGCATGACAGAAGAAAATTCGTTCGGCGCAAAATGTCACGGATGTGTCTTTTTTTGTAGTGCATCCAAGAGGGATATAATAAAAACTTTCATATAAAGAGCATTGAATACTATGAGAAGTTTGATTCCTTATGATTGTTTCAAGATATAAAGATGCTGATATTAGAGTCAAGATAGTGAGTAATTGTGGATTGGTAGAAATACTTGTGTTAAAGTTTGTGATTCCCGTAGCATGCATGTATGGTGAACCGTTATGTGATGAAGTCAGAGCATGATTTATTTATTTATTGTCTTCCTTATGACTGGCGGTCGGGAACGAGCGTTGGTCTTTTCCTACCAATCTATCCCCCTAGGAGCATGCGTGTAGTACTTTGTTTCGATAGCTAATAAATGTTTGCAATAAGTATGTGAGTTCTTTATGACTATTGTTGAGTCCATGGATTATACGCACTCTCACCCTTCCACCATTGCTAGCCTCTCTAGTACCGCGCAACTTTCGCCGATGCATTAAGCCCACCATATACCCTTCCTCAAAACAGCCACCATACCTACCTATTATGGCATTTCCATAGCCATTCCGAGATATATTGCCATGCAACTTCCACCGTTCTGTTTTATTATGACACATACCATCATTGTAATATTCCTTTGCATGATCGCAAGATAGCTAGCATGATGTTTTCATGGCTTGTCCGTTTTTTTATATCATTTGCTATGCTAGATCATTGGACATCCCGGTACACCGCCGGAGGCATTCATAAAGAGTCATATTTTGTTCTAAGTATCGAGTTGTAATTCTTGAGTTGTAAGTAAATAAAAGTGTGATGATCATCATTATTAGAACATTGTCCCATGTGAGGAAAGAATGATGGAAGCTATGATTCCCTCACAAGTTGGGATGAGTCTCCAGACTTTACAAAAATAAAATAGGCCAAAGAAGCCCATCATAAAAATTAAAAAAAAAATGAGAGAAAAGAGAGAAGGGGCAATGCTACTATCCTTTTTCCACACTTGTGCTTCAAAGTAGCACCATGATCTTCATGATAGAGAGTCTCCTATGTTGTCACTTTCATATACTAGTGGGAATTTTTCATTATAGAACTTGGATTGTATATTCCAATGATGGGCTTCCTCAAATTGCCCCAAGTCTTCGTGAGCAAGCGAGTTGGATGCACACCCACTTAGTTTCTTTTTGAGCTTTCATAAACTTATAGCTCTAGTGCATCTGTTGCATGGCAATCCCTACTCACTCGCATTGATATCTATTGATGGGCATCTCCATAGCCAGATAATATGCCTAATTGATGTGAGACTATCTCCTTCTTTTTTTCTTCTCCACAATCACTATATTCTATTCCACCTATAGTGCTATATCCATAGCTCACGCTCATGTATTGCATGGAAGTTGAAAAAGTTTGACAACATCAAAAGTATGAAACAATTGCTTGGCTTGTCATCTGGGTTGTGCATGATTTAATACTTTGTGTGATGAATATGGAACATAGATAGACTATATGATTTTGTAGAGATAACTTTCTTTGGCCATGTTATTTTGAGAAGACGCGATTGTTTTATTTGTATGCTTCAAGTATTATTGTTTTTATGTCAATATTAAAGTTTTTATTTGAATATTATGGATCTGAATATTCATGCCACAATAAATAAAATTACATGGATAAATATGTTAGGTAGCATTCCACATCAAAAATTCTGTTTTTATCATTTACCTACTCGAGGACGAGCAAGAATTAAGCTTGGGATGCTTGATACGTCTCCAACGTATCTATAATTTTTTATTGTTCTATGCTATTATATTATCTATTTTGGATGTTTTATATGCATTAGTATGCTTTTTTAAATTATTTTTGGGACTAACTTATTAACCCAAAGCCCAGTGCTAGTTTATGTTTCTTCCTTGTTTTTGAGTTTTAGAGAAAAGGGATATCAAACGGAGTCCAAACGGAATAAAACTTTTGCGATGATTTTTCTTGAAGCGGAAGACACACGTGGGACTTGGAAAGGAAGGAAGAAGATCCCGAGGGCTCCACAAGACCTCAGGGCCCGCCCTAGGGGGGTGCCCCTGGCTTGTGAGCCCCACGGGACTCCTCCAACCCTAATCTTTGGCCTATAAATTTAGAAATATTCCCAAATGACCAGAAGCGTCCACCAAAATACTTTTCCGCCGTTGTAACCTTCTGTACACATGAGATCCCATCTTGGGGCCTTTTCCGACACCCTGCCGGAGGGGGATTCAATCACGAAGGGCTTCTACATCAACCCCATTGCCCTTCCAATGAAGCATGAGTAGGTTACCACAGACCTATGGTTCCATAGCTAGTAGCTAGATGGCTTCTTCTCTCTCCTTGATCCTCAATACCATGTTCTCCTCGATGTTCTTGGAGATCAATCCGATGTAATCTTCGTTTGCGGTGTGTTTTTCGAGATCCAATGAATTGTGGATTTATGATCAGTTTATCTATGAATATAATTTGAATCTTCTCTGAATTCTTATATGCATGATTTGATATCTTTGTATTTCTCTTCGAATTATCGGTTTGGTTTGGCCAACAAGATTGGTTTTTCCTGCAATGGGAGAGGTGCTTAGTTTTGGGTTCAATCTTGTGGTGTCCTCACCCAGTGACAAAGTAGGGGTAGCAAGGCACATATTTGTATTGTTGCCATCAAGGGTAAAAAGATGGGGTTTTCATCATATTGCTTGATTTTATCCCTCTACATCATGTCATCTTGCTTAAGGCGTTACTCCATTCTTATGAACTTAATACTCTAGATGCATGCTGGATAGCGGTCGATGTGTGGAGTAACAGTAGTAGATGCATGCAGGAGTCGGTCTACTTGACACGGACATGATGCATGTATTCATAATCATTGCCTTGGATATCATCATAACTTTGCGCTTTTCTATCAATTGCTCGATAGTACTTTGTTCACCCACCGTATTATTTTCCTTCAAGAGAGAAGCCTCTAGTGAAACCTATGGCCCTCGAGTCTATTTTCCATCATATATTTTCAGACCTATAAACCAAAAAACCCAAAAATATCTCGCTGCATTTTATTTACTTTACTTTGTTTTACATTTTAGTAACCTTTTATATCTATCTCTATCAAATATCACCTTCGTAAGTGACCGTGAAGGGATCGATAACCCCTTTATCGCGTTGGGTGCAAGTGTTTGATTGTTTGTGCAGGTGCATAGATTGGAGACTTGCTTGTATCTCCTACTGGATTGATACCTTGGTTCTTAACTGAGGGAAATACTTATCTCTACTTTATTGCATCACCCTTTCCTCTTCAAGGGAAAAACCAACGCAGAATCAAGAAGTAGCAGGAAGAATTTCTAGCGCTGTTGCCGGGGAGATCTACATCAAGCCTACCAAGTACCCATCATAAACTCTCATCTCTTGCATTACATTATTTTCCATTTGCCTCTCATTTTCCTCTACCCCACTTCTAAAATGTTTTCAGGAAAATACAAAAAGATTTGCCTTTTTATTCGCCCTTCTTCTGTTCATCTTTTCGTTTTTGTTTGTTTGGTTGATAGATCGGTTTGTTGCCACCATGTCTGAATGTGGGGAGGTTTTCACTTAAAAAGATAGTAATAATCTTGAGGGAAATTTTGATGACTTTGCTAATAACGATCCTCATGAAGAACCTACTATCATGCATACTACAAACTCCGCATAAGTAGCGGTAATATTATTGGAAAAGGTGTTATTCAAGATTTCTTTACTTGTGCTGGTACGCTACCTACATTAGGAGGGTCTATTCTCGATAAAACTAATAGTCTTGCGGATGGAATAACTTTGCTCATAATTGAACTTGAAAGACTATTTGTTCATATACACCCTTGCATACAAAGGATTTTTCTAGAGTTCTCTAATATTCAACATTCTTCCGTTAAGCGTGCCGCCACTATATTTTTAGCCCATGAGTTTAGATTCATCATGAAAGAGGCTAGCGAAATTTTTGATCATTACAAAATAAATGGTGGTTGTCCCCCTATAGAGGAGATCCTTTTTAATCAGGAAGAGATAATGAGATTGCAATCTCGCGATTATGTTGCCTATAATGAAAATTTGAGGAAAAGGGCCCCTACCGAGGTTTTGGTTGATAAGATTTCTGAACTCAATGATAATTTTTCTATACAAAACAACTGCTTAGGGTTCATACTAAGATATAGGCATATGAAGTTCCAGCAAAGGAAAGCTTACAATGATGAGTTGATTATAAACTATAGGTGGCCGAAGGAGGAACCTATTCCTCCCGCACTCGATCTTAGGGATCCTTCCTATTAAATTTAGCCCTTCTGATTATTTTTTCTTACCACAAAGAAACTTGCCGCTGAAAGAAGGGGGTATGAAATGAGCATGGATGATCTCCCTTACTATTATGACAATACCTAGATCTATCTTTTATGCCTAGCTAGGGGCGTTAAACAATAGCGCTTATTCGGAGGCAACCTAATTTTACTTTTATGTTTTATGTTTTTGCTATTGTTTTGCAATAAATACACATTATTACCTCTATAGTAATTGTGTTTTGGTGTTTTAATTAGTGTTTGAGCCAAGTAGGACCTTTGGGATGGCTTACGGTGAGTGTTGATTTGATCTTGCTGAAAAACAGAAACTTTTGCGCCCATTGCTAGAATCATTGAAACTCACAGAAGGATGATAAAATCTTGATTTTTTATACAAGATTGATATATGAATTGCCTCTATTTGCCTAATTTTTTAGAATTTTTAGAATTACACAAGTATACAAAGTTTGCATATTACTACATATTGTTCTGTCTTTGACACATTCTGTTTTCTTTGTGTTGTTTGCTTATTTGGATGAATCTATGGGTAGTATCGGGGGGTATGTGATGTCTACCACACAACCTTCTTCTTGTAGACGTTGTTGGGCCTCCAAGTACAGAGGTTTGTAGGATAGTAGCAAATTTCCCTCAAGTGTATGACCTAAGGTTTATCAATCCGTGGGAGGCGTAGGATGAAGATGGTCTCTCTCAAACAACCCTGCAACCAAATAACAAAGAGTCTCTTGTGTCCCCAACACACCCAATACAATGGTAAATTGTATAGGTGCACTAGTTCGGCGAAGAGATGGTGATACAAGTGTAATATGGTTAGTAGATATAGGTTTTTGTAATCTTAAAATATAAAAACAGCAAGGTAGTAAGTAACAAAAGTGAGCGAAAACGGTATTGCAATGCTTAAAAACAAGGCCTAGGGTTCATACTATCACTAGTGCAAGTTCTCTCAACAATGATAACATAATTAGATCATATAACAATCCCTCAACGTGCAAGAAAGAGTCACTCCAAAGTCACTAATAGCGGAGAACAAACAAAGAGATTGTTGTAGGGTACGAAACCACCTCAAAGTTATTCTTTCTGATCGATCTATTGGGCTATTCCTATAAGTGTCACAAACAGCCCTAGAGTTCGTACTAAAATAACACCTTAAGTTACACATCAATCAAAACCCTAATGTCACCTAGATACTCTAATGTCACCACAAGTATCCGCGGGTTTGATTATACGACATGCATCACACAATCTCATATTCATCTATTCAAACCAACACAAAGAACTTCAAAGAGTGCCCCAAAGTTTCTACCGGAGTGTCAAGAGGAAAGCGTGTGCCAACCCCTATGCATAAGTTCACAAGGTCACAGAACCCGCAAGTTGATCACCAAAACATACATCAAGTAGATCACGTGAATATCCCATTGTCACCACAGATAAGCACATGCAAGACATACATCAAGTGTTCTCAAATCCTTAAAGACTCAATCCGATAAGATAACTTCAAAGGGAAAACTCAATCCTACAAGAAGTTAGAGGGGGAGAAACATCATAAGATCCAACTATAATAGCAAAGCTCGCGGTACATCAAGATAGTGCCAAATCAAGAACAAGAGAGAGAGAGAGAGATCAAACACATAGCTACTGGTATATACCCTCAGCCCCGAGGGTGAACTACTCCCTCCTCATCATGGAGAGCACTGAGATGATGAAGATGGCCACCGGTGATGATTTCCCCCTCTGGCAGGATGCCGGAATAGGGTCCTGATTGGTTCTTGGTGGCTATAGAGGCTTGCGGCAGTGGAACTCCCGATCTAGGTTTCCTTTCGGGGATTTCTGTATTTATCAGAATTTTTGGCGTCGGTTTCAAGTCAGGGGGGTCCATGAGGAGCCCACAAGGTCGGAGGGCGCGCCCGGGGGGGTAGGGCGTGCCCTCCACCCTTGTGGAGGCCTCATGGCTCTTCTGGCCCAACTCTTTTGCTTCGGGGGCTTCTTCTGGTCCATAAAAAATCACCGTAAATTTCCAAGTCAATTAGACTCCATTTGATATTCCTTTTCTGTAAAACTCGAAAACAAGGAAAAAAACAGAAACTGGCACTGGGCTCTAGGTTAATAGGTTAGTCCCAAAAATCATATAAAATACCATATAAATGCATATAAAACATCCAAGAATGATAATATAATAGCATGGAACAATAAAAAATTATAGATACGTTGGAGACGTATTAGTATGAACCATGGATAAGTTGTAATACAGTAGATATTACACCAATATAAATAAAGAATGAGTTCACAACAGTACCAAAACTGGTGATTTATTTTCTTATACTAACGGATCTCATGAGTTTTCTGTTGAGTTTTGTGTTGTGAAGTTTTCAAGTTTTGGGTGAAGATTTGATGGACTATGGAATAAGGAGTGGCAAGAGCCTAAGCTTGGGGATGCCCAAGGCACCCCAAGGTAATATTCAAGGACAGCCAAGCATCTAAGCTTGGGGATGCCCTGGATGGCATCCCCTCTTTCGTCTTCGTCTATCGGTAAATTTACTTGACACTATATTTTTATTCACCACATGATATGTGTTTTGTTTGGAGCGTCCTGTACGATATGAGTCTTTTAGTTTTAGTTTGCCACAGTCATCCTTGCTGTACACACCTTTTGAGAGGGACACGCATGATTCGTGAATTCATTAGAAAACTCTATGTGCTTCACTTATATCTTTTGAGCTAGGCAATAATGTTCTAGTGCTTCACTTATATCTTTTTAGAGCACGGCGGTGGCTTTATTTTATAGAAATTGTTGGAATCTCATGCTTCACTTATATTATTTCGAGAGTCTCTAAACAGCATGGTAATTTGCTTAGGTTATGAATTTAGTCCTAATATGATGGGCATCCAAGAGGGATATAATAAAAACTTTCATATAAAGAGCATTGAATACTATGAGAAGTTTGATTCCTTATGATTGTTTTGAGATATAAAGATGGTGATATTAGAGTTATGCTAGTGAGTAATAGTGAATTGGTAGAAATACTTGTGTTAAAGTTTGTGATTCCCGTAGCACGCACATATGGTGAACCGTTATGTGATGAAGTCGGAGCATGATTTATTTATTTATTGTCTTCCTTATGACTGGCGGTCGGGAACGAGCGTTGGTCTTTTCCTACCAATCTATCCCCCTAGGAGCATGCGTGTAGTACTTTGTTTCGATAGCTAATAAATGTTTGCAATAAGTATGTGAGTTCTTTATGACTATTGTTGAGTCCATGGATTATACGCACTCTCACCCTTCCACCATTGCTAGCCTCTCTAGTACCGCGCAACTTTCGCCGATGCATTAAGCCCACCATATACCCTTCCTCAAAACAGCCACCATACCTACCAATTATGCCATTTCCATAGCCATTCCGAGATATATTGCCATGAAACTTCCACCATTCCATTTTATTATGACACATACCATCATTGTCATATTGCTTTGCATGATCGTAAGATAGCTAGCATGATGTTTTCATGGATTTTCCGTTTTTATATCATTTTCTATGTTAGATCATTGCACATCCCGGTACACCGCCGGAGGCATTCATATAGAGTCATATTTTGTTCTAAGTATCGAGTTGTAATTCTTGAGTTGTAAGTAAATAAAAGTGTGATGATCATCATTATTAGAGCATTGTCCCATGTGAGGAACGAATGATGGAAGCTATGATTCCCTCACAAGTTGGGATGAGTCTCCGGAATTTACAAAAATAAAAGAGGCCAAAGAATCCCACCATAAAAATGAAAAATATGAGAGAAAAGAGAGAAGGGGCAATGCTACTATCCCTTTTCCACACTTGTGCTTCAAAGTAGCACTGTGATCTTCACGATAGAGAGTCTCCTATGTTGTCACTTTCATATACTAGTGGGAATTTTTCATTATAGAACTTGGCTTGTATATTCCAATGATGGGCTTCCTTAGATTGCCCTAGGTCTTCGTGAGCAAGCGAGTTGGATGCACACCCACTTAGTTTATTTTTGAGCTTTCATAAACTTATAGCTCTAGTGCATCCGTTGCATGGCAATCCCTACTCACTCACATTGATATCAATTGATGGGCATCTCCATAGCCCGTTAATATGCCTAGTTGATGTGAGATTATCTCCTTCTTTTTGTCTTCTCCACAACCACCATATTCTATTCCACCTATAGTGCTATATCCATGGCTCACGCTCATGTATTGCATGAAAGTTGAAAAAGTTTGAGAACATCAAAAGTATGAAACATATTCTTGGCTTGTCAACGCAGTTGTGCATGATTTAAAATTTTGTGTGATGAAGATGGATCATAGCCAGACTATATGATTTGTAGGGATAACTTTCTTTGGCCATGTTATTTTGAGAAGACACGATTGTTTTATTAGTATGCTTGATGTATTATTGTTTTTATGTCAATATTAAAATTTTGTTTTGAATCTTATGGATCCGAATATTCATGCCACAATAATGAAAATTACATGGATAAATATGTTAGGTATCATCCCCAAGCTTAGGCTCTTGGCACTCCTTATACCATAGTCCATCAAATCCTTACCCAAAACTTGAAAACTTCACAACACAAAACTCAACAGAAAATCTCATAAGCTCCATTAGTATAAGAAAATAAATCACCACTTTTAGTAATTTTTTGAACTCAGTCTTTATTTATATTGATGTAATATCTACTACATTCCAACTTCTCCATGGTTCATACCCCCCGATACTACCCATAGAATCATCAAAATAAGCAAACAACACATAGAAAACAGAATCTGTCAAAAACAGAATGGTCTGTAGTAATCTGTAACTTTCAAATACTTCCGTAACTCCAAAAATTCTGAAAAATTAGGACGACATGGGAAATTTGTATATCGATCTTGTGTATAACATTCAGAATTTTATCACACTTCTGTGATTTTTAAAAATTCTGGTACTAGGCACAAAAGTTTTTGTTTTTCAGCAAGATCAAATCAACTATCACCGTAAGCTATCCCAAAGGTCTTACTTGGCACAAACACTAATTAAAACACAAAACCACATCTAACCAGAGGCTAGATGAATTATTTATTGCAAAACAGAACCTAAAAAGCAAAAACAAAAATAAAATTGGGTTGCCTCCCAACAAGCGCTATTGTTTAACGCCCTTAGCTAGGCATTGATAATTTTAATGATGCTCACATGAAAGATAGCAATTGAAACATGAACGGAGCATCATGTGATAAACACATCTAAGTCTAACATACTTCGTATGCATAGGCATTTTATAAGCAAACAATTCAAGGCAAGCAAAAACTAGCATATCCAAGGAAGAAGAAAGAGACGGTAGCAATCTCAAAATGAAGAGAGGTAATTTAGTAGCATGAAAATTTCTACAACCATATTTTCCTCTCTCATAATAATTACATGTAGGATCATAAGAAAATTCAACAATATAGTTGTCACATAACATATTCTTGATACGTCTCCAACGTATCCATAATTTTTTATTGTTCCATGCTATTATATATTCTGTTTTGGATGTTTAATGGGCTTATTTATACACTTTTATATTATTTTTGGGACTAACCTATTAACCAGAGGCCCAGCCCAAATTGCTGTTTTTTTGCCTATTTCAGTGTTTCGCAGAAAAAGAATATCAAATGGACTCCAAACGGAATGAAACCTTCGGGAGCGTGTTTTTTGGAACAAACATGATCCGGAGGACTTGGAGTGGACGTCAAGCAATCAATGAGGAGGCCACGAGGCAGGGAGGCGCGCCTACCCCCCTTGGCGCGCCCTCCACCCTCGTGGGCCCCTCGTGGCTCCATCGACCTACTTCTTCCTCCAATATATACCTACGTACCCTGAAAACATCGGGGAGCACCACGAAAACCTAATTACACCGCCGCAACCTTCTGTACCCAAGAGATCCCATCTTGGGGCCTTTTTCGGAGCTCCGCCGGAGGGGGCATTGATCACGGAGGGCCTCTACATCAACTCCATGGCCCCTCCGATGATGTGTGAGTAGTTTACCTCAGACCTTCGGGTCCATAGTTATTAGCTAGATGGCTTCTTCTCTCTCTTTGTATCTCAATACAAAGTTCTCCTCGATTCTCTTGGAGATCTATTCGATGTAATCTTCTTTTGCAGTGTGTTTGTCGAGATCCAATGAATTGTGGGTTTATGATCAAGATTATCTATGAACAATATTTGAATCTTCTCTGAATTCTTTTATGTATGATTGGTTATCTTTGCAAGTCTCTTCTAATTATCAGTTTGGTTTGGCCTACTAGATTGATCTTTCTTGCAATGGGAGAAGTGCTTAGCTTTGGGTTCAATCTTGCGGTGTCCTTTCCCAGTGATAGTAGGGGCAGCAAGGCACGTATTGTATTGTTTCCATCGAGGGTAAAAAGATGGGGTTTATATCATATTGCATTAGTCTATCCCTCTACATCATGTCATCTTGCTTAAAGTGTTACTCTGTTCTTATGAACTTAATACTCTAGATGCATGCTGGATAGCGGCCGATGTGTGGAGTAATAGTAGTAGGTGCAGGCAGGAGTCGGTCTACTTGTCACGGACGTGATGCCTATATACATGATCATACCTAGATATTCTCATAATTATTCGCTTTTCTATCAATTGCTCGACAGTAATTTGTTCACCCACCGTAATACTTATGCTATCTTGAGAGAAGCCACTAGTGAAACCTATGGCCCCCGGGTCTATCTTCCATCATACAAGTTTCCAATCTATTTTATTTTGCAATCTTTACTTTCAATCTATATCATAAAAATACTAAAAAAATATCTTATTATTTTTGTCTCTATCAGATCTCACTCTTGCAAGTGGCCGTGAAGGGATTGACAACCCCTTTATCGCGTTGGTTGCGAGGTTCTTATTTGTTTGTGTAGGTATGAGATGACTCGTGCGTGGTCTCCTACTGGGTTGATACCTTGGTTCTCAAAAACTAAGGGAAATAATTACGCTACTTTGCTGCATCACCCTTTCCTCTTCAAGGCAAAACTAACGCATGCTCAAGAGGTAGCAAGAAGGATTTCTGGCGCCGTTGCCGGGGAGATCTACGCCAAGTCAAGACATACCAAGTACCCATCACAACTCTTACCCTTCGCATTACATTATTTGTCATTTGCCTCTCGTTTTCCTCTCCCACACTTCACCCTTGCCGTTTTATTCTCCCTCTTTTCCTTTCGCCCTCTCTTTCTGTTCACCTTTTCTTCGCTTGTTTGCTTGTGTGTTGGATTGCTTGCTTGTCACGATGGCTCAAGATAATACTAAATTGTGTGACTTTGCCAATACCAACAATAATGATTTTATTAGCACTCTGATTGCTCCTCTTACCGAATTTTAAGCAACTTGATCATGAGGATGTTGCACAATCTTGGGAGAGGATGAAATTAATGATACGTAATTGCCCTACACATGGTTTGAATTTATGGATGATTATACAAAAAATTTATGCTGGATTGAATTTTGCTTCTAGAAATCTTTTAGATTCGGCCGCGGGAGGCACTTTTATGGAAATCACTTTAGGAGAAGCTACCAAACTCCTAGATAAAAATATGATTAATTATTCTCAATGGCACACTGAAAGATCTACTAGTAAAAAGGTGCATGCAATTGAAGAGATTAATGTTTTGAGTGGAAAGATGGATGAACTTATGAAATTCTTTGCTAATAAGAGTGCTCCTACTGATCCTAATGATATGCCTTTGTCTACTTTGATTGAGAATAATAATGAATCTATGGATGTGAATTTTGTTGGTAGGAACAATTTCGGTAACAACGCGTATAGAGGTAATTTTAATTCTAGGCCGTTTCCTAGTAATTCCTCTAATAATTATGGTAATTCCTAAAACAATTCTTATGGAAATTATAATAATATTCCCTATGATTTTGAATCTAGTATTAAAGAATTTATTATTTTGCAAAAGAGTCTCAATGCTTTGATTGAAGAAAAATTGCTTAAGATTGATGAATTGCCTAGGAACGTGGATAGAATTTCTCTTCATGTTGATTCTTTGAAACTTATATCTATTCCACCTAAGAATGATATCAATGAGTCTCTCAAAGCCATGAGAATTTCCATTGATGAGTGCAAAGAAAGAAACGCTAGGATGCGTGCGAAGAAAGATTGCTTTGTGAAGGTGTGTTCTTCTAGTTTTTATGAAAATAAAGACGAAGATCTAAAAGTAATTGATGTGTGCCCTATTAAATCCTTGTTTTGTAATATGAATCTTGATAATGATGGGACTAGAGATGAGTCAACTTTAGTTAGAAGGCGTCCCAAAAATTCGGAGTTTTTAGATCTTGATGCAAAAATTGGTAAAAGTGGGATTGAAGAGGTTAAAACTTTAGATGGCAACGAACCCACTATCTTGGATTTCAAGGAATTTAATTATGATAATTGCTCTTTGATAGATTGTATTTCCTTGTTGCAATCCGTGCTAAATTCTCCTCATGTTTATAGTCAAAATAAAGCTTTTACTAAACATATCGTTGATGCTTTGATGCAATCTTACGAAGAACAACCTGAGTTGGAAGTTTGTATCCCTAGAAAACTTTATGATGAATGGGAACCTACAATTAAAATTAAAATTAAAGATCATGAATGCTATGCTTTGTGTGATTTGGGTGCTAGTGCTTCCACGATCCCAAAAACTTTGTGTGATTTGCTAGGTTTCCGTGAATTTGATGATTGTTATTTAAACTTGCACCTTGCGGATTCCACTATTAAGAAACCTATGGGAAGAATTAATGGTGTTCTTATTGTTGCAAATATAAATTATGTGCCCGTAGATTTCATTGTTCTTGATATAGATTGCAATCCTTCATGTCCTATTATTCTTGGTAGACCTTTCCTTAGAACGATTGGTGCAATTATTGATATGAAGGAAGGGAATATTAGATTCCAATTTCCATTAAGGAAAGGCATAGAACATTTCACTAGAAAGAAAATTAAATTACCATACGAATATATTATGAGAGACACTTATGGATTGCCTACCAAAGATGGCGATACCTAGATCTATCTTCGCTTGTATGCCTAGCTAAGGGCGTTAAACGATAGCGCTTGTTGGGAGGCAACCCAATTTTATTTTTATTCCTTGCCTTTTGTTCCTGTTTAGTAATAAATAATTTATCTAGCCTATGTTTTGGTTGTGTTTTTTGTGTTTAATTAGTGTTTGTGCCAAGTAGAACCGTTGGGAAGACTTGGGGAAAGTCTTTTTGATCTTGCTGTAAAAAACAGAAACTTTAGTGCTCACAAGAATTGCTGCCATTTTTTATTGGAGAGTGCTATTTAGTTAATTATTTTTTAAGATGATTAATAGATAAATTACTCACTTCCAGCAATTTATTTTAGAACTTTTGGGGTTCCAGAAGTTTGTGTTAGTTACAGATTACTACAGACTGTTCTGTTTTTGACAGATTCTGTTTTTCGTGTGTTGTTTGCTTATTTTGATGAATCTATGGCTAGTAATGAAGTTTATAAACCATAGAGAAGTTGGAATACAGTAGGTTTAACACCAATATAAATAAAGAATGAGTTCATTATAGTACCTTGAAGTGGTGTTTTGTTTTCTTTCACTAACGGAGCTCACGAGATTTTCTTGTTAAGTTTTGTGTTGTGAGGTTTTCAAGTTTTGGGTAAAGATTTGATGGATTATGGAACAAGGAGTGGTAAGAGCCTAAGCTTGGGGATTTCCAAGGCACCCCAAGGTTAAATCCAAGGACAGCAAAAATCCTAAGCTTGGGGATGCCCCGGAAGGCATCCCCTCTTTTGTCTTTGTTCATCGGTAACTTTACTTGGAGCTATATTTTTATTCGTCACATGGTATGTGTTTTGCTTGGAGCGTCTTGTATGATTTGAGTCTTTGCTTTTTAGTTTAGCACAATCATCCTTGATGTACACACCTTTTGAGAGAGACACACATGGATCGGAATTTATTAGAATACTCTATATGCTTCACTTATATCTTTTGAGCTATATAGTTTTTGCTCCAGTGCTTCACTTATATCGTTTAGAGCACGGTGGTGGTTTCATTTTATAGAAATAATTGACCTCCCATGCTTCACTTATATTATTTTGAGAGTCCTTTAGAACAGCATGGTAATTTGCTTTTGATATTATAAAAAACTTTCATATAAGTGCATTGAATACTAAGAGAAGTTTGATACTTGATGATTGTTTTGAGATATGGAGATAGTGATATTAAAGTTATGCTAGTTGAGTAGTTGTGAATTTGAGAAATACTTGTGTTGAAGTTTGCAAGTCCCGTAGCATGCACATATGGTAAACATTGTCTAACAAATTTGAAACATGAGGTGTTATTTGCTTGTCTTCCTTATGAGTGGCGGTCGGGGACGAGCGATGGTCTTTTCCTACCAATCTATCCCCCTTGGAGCATGCGCGTAATACTTTGTTTTTGATGACTTGTAGATTTTTGCAATAAGTATGTGAGTTCTTTATGACTAATGTTGAGTCCATGGATTATACACACTCGCACCCTTCCATCATTGCTAGCCTCCTCGGTACCGTGCATTGCCCTTTCTCACCTTGAGAGTTGGTGCAAACTTCGCCGGTGCATCCAAACCCCGTGATACGATACGCTCTATCACACATAAACCTCCTTATATCTTACTCAAAACAGCCACCATACCTACCTATTATGGCATTTCCATAGCCATTCCGAGATATATTGCCATGCAACTTTCCACCGTTCCGTTTATTATGACACGCATCATCATTGTCATATTGCCTTGCATGATCATGTAGTTGACATCGTATTTGTGGCAAAGCCGCCGTTCATAATTCTTTCATACATGTCACTCATGAGTCATTGCACATCCCCGTACACCGTCGGAGGCATTCATATAGAGTCATATCTTGTTCTATTATCGAGTTGTAATCATTGAGTTGTAAATAAATAGAAGTGTGATGATCATCATTAATAGAGCATTGTCCCAAAAAAAAGAGAAAGTCCAAAAAAAGAAGGCCCCCCAAAAAATAAAATAAAAATAAAAAGGGGCAATGCTACTATCCTTTTTCCACACTTGTGCTTCAAAGTAGCACTGACGGTGTCCTGGACTAGGGGGTACTCACCACGCCATCTCCCGATTTGTTAGATTGGGCCGAGGACCCCCATGGCCGTATACTCATGGGCCAGTTCGGACAGCTGCCGCATACAAGGAAGATTCCACAAGACTTGGCGATGAAGACAAGGACTCCTCCCCACCGGCGTATCCGGCTAGGACTCTTGTTGTCCTAGGCCTCTGATGCATTATATAAACCAAGGTCAGGCTAGTCGATAGATCATATACAACATAAAATCATACCATAGGCTAGCTTCTAGGGTTTAGCCTCTCTGATCTCGTGGTAGATCTACTCTTGTACTACCCATATCATCAATATTAATCAAGCAGGACATAGGGTTTTACCTCCATCAAGAGGGCCCGAACCTAGGTAAAACATCGTGTCGCCTGCCTCCTGTTCCCATCCGCCTTAGACGCACAGTTCGGGACCCCCTACCCGAGATTCGCTGGTTTTGACACCGACATTGGTGCTTTCATTGAGAGTTTCGCTGTGTGTTCGACAAAAGGTTGATGGCTCGCCTGCAGATCAACTACGACTTCGGCATCTTCGTCACCTGCTCGACTGGTCACCTTGGTTTGACCAAGGACTGCGCCCTACCTACGATCGTCATGTTCGGATGAGGGCCTTTATAAACATCAACTCCGATCTCTATCAAGATCATGGAGGAATCATCCAGGGAGCCCGGGGGCTCAACGTCAACATTGCCCTCGGGCGACCGTGCTGTTTTTCTGGACAACAAACTTGTGTCCGCCACCACCGCCTCCTCAAGTTTCTTTTTAACGATCGCTTTGGTGGAATTGTGCGGAATTGAGTCTACAACAACCCTATAAAATTTCGTCTAGTTCCGATGAAGGAATCTCTGGAATCCACGATATACCGGAGCCCTGTCAAATCTGGACGGGAATCTGGATGAGTTTAGGGCGTGGTGTCCAGCTTCTATCTCGGACGTCCTTTGGAAGATCCAACCGTTGATCGGCTGCGGAACTCCTATATCTACCACCTCTCAAAATTTTAGCTCGATCCGACCGTCCAAACTCCGGGAATCTTCCGATTATTGCATCACTTTTTGGATCTGTTTTCTGCGCGAAAACGAATCCGACCCGAGTTCGTCTTTTTTATGAACGGGATTTCGGACATCCCTTTTGAAGGAAGTTTTGTATGGGGTATTGTGTTTTGTTCCCGAACACATCCCACTAACTTTAAAATCTTTTGAACATGATCTTCAACATCATGCTGGTGTCAAACCAGTCCGGCAATATTGCTCCACGGCTGCCGACCTACGCTAGACACGTCGTCACTTTGTTGAGCCGAGCTCAACTTCTTTGGATCATCATCTCGGCAAGCCGAATAAGAGTCCGGCATCGCGAAGGATAAATCATCACCAACACCGCCGCCCCACGGATTACACGGAGCGGGCATACCAGCATCGCCGCACGGTCGCTGCATCAAGCCGGCATCGACCACGTCACGAGCTGCATCGGCAGGGCCGCACTATTGCTTCTTCAAGCTGGTGTCCATCACGCTGACCTACTTCGACTCATCGGTTGACATCGAGGCTTCGACATCGAGGCTGGAACGGGGGCTTCACCATCTCTTCATCAATCTACTCCGGACACTTCGGCATCACTAGCCGACCAGCTCCGTCATGTTAGCTGGACCGAGGGCTTTGCCTCGGCGATCCAACCTTTGCCAGCATTGTCATGCCGTCGTTTTATCGCCCATCAGGCAATGGGTGTGCGGATCGAGTCCCAATTTTGGGAATCACCTTCCTTCGGATTGCTACAACAAATAAACCAGGTCTATCAAATGGTGGCCGCATTAATGACAGTCGCATGGTGGTTCGGTCAATTTCCGTACATAGTCCGGCGAACGCCGCATCCGGAGCTCGGACCGACCTGTGAATTCAGGCTTTGCCACGCCTTTACCGCATCACGCCGACACCCTGCATCGACATTGACTTCGGCGCCAAGCCATATTTCTTTTATTACTCACTTTGCATAAATTATTTATTATGCAACGATTTCATTATTATTATCATTATTACTATTATCTCCGGTTTGCACTATTTTTTTGTGCACATGAAAATGATCCGGGGACTTCGGCGTCACTCTGCCGGTCTGCATTGACCGTGCTATGTCACCACTTCGGCGTGTCGAACTCTCCAGTCCGCCACCTCGGGACCGGCTTGGGGGATGGAACCTTGTCCCACATCAAGCTCGGACCGCGTCATCAATACCGAACACATTAACCAGCTAAGTCGCTTTCATGCTCAAAGCTTTAATTTTTAACTTGTGTTTGGTTCGACCAAGCATTATACTTTTTTGGAAAAAAGTTGGTTGTAAAAAATTTCCTTGTCCAAACTTTGTTTGTGACGCATAAATTCAAATACCCAATTCATTTGGGGGCTTCCTTCATGAAGCTTTTCCTCTTGCATATGATTATACTTGTACGGCTTCATTCCTTGTTCGTGTATTACGCCACAATATGCACCATGTTGACTTAAGTGATTGCAAGATGGGTTGCCTCGCTCCTGTGTTTACCCCTACGTTCCCGATTGTTCGGCTAGGGAGTAAAGGGAGCACCTCTGTGATTGTCACAATCGGGTCATCCGAGCCGGACCTCAGACTGGGTGAAGCCTAAAGCTAGCGCTCTTATAGTTTTTAATGATAGTCGGCACACAACGGAACTCATGAGTACAAAAAATCTATTGCACAAGTCTCATAATAACAATGAGCACCGAAGAAAGGTAACGGTGGGGGTACTATTTTCTTCGAAGATGCTTCTTACACTTCACAGTAATATAGCATAAGTTCCCTGAGCGCGCTTTGTCTGTTACAGCCTTATGGCCTGATTGCCTGGTTATTGGAAACACCGTCGATATTCTCGACAGATGGAGTACATCACACTTTTCGGTCCTTGACCGAAGAGGGAGAAGCCGACGGTCGGTTAAGACGCGTTTAAAGTTCGGTTGAACATAGATATGATATAGGTACTTCGGTACATGCAATCATTCTTTTACCCAAGTCACTTGGGGGCTCTTAAATTTATATGAGCCGTTTTATGATAAGTGTTCTTCTTCTTAGTCGTTGCAAAGTTTTGTTATTATTATTATTATCTATCACTCCTTTTTTCGACACGAGCGTGTGGTCACTAGCCGGGGAGCCTAATTTCTCTCTCAAAGCCGCTAGAATTTAGTTTGCTAAACTGGCCTAATGAGAAGTACTCCGCCCTCAGGATAGGAGGTTGAAGCCGTAGGCTGACCCGCTTGAAGTCTTGAGATAGGATGTATCATGTTAAAACACGACAGAAGCACTTCTTTTACTAAGGCCAATTTTCGGATTGGCACCGAACACTTGATCTTGTTCGGACTCAAGTTTTTACTGACGTTTTTTGGTTTTCCAAGCTTATGGCACTTTTAAACTATTTGTGTGTTTTCAGCACAAGTCTCGCAGTGCAACGCCGGACACCTTTAGAGATTCGGCAAAAACATTCTCGGATATTGCTATATATGCATCGGTTTTGAATTGTGTCTTCGGTCAATAGTTGGGTTGCCCAGCTCCTGCGCTTGCCTCCTACGTTCCGCTTTGTTCGGCTAGGTGTGCAAAGGGAGAACCACTGCGATTGTGCTTCCAGCTCACATGGTTAAGCACCTCACTGGAGAAAGCCGAAAACTAACTGTCACAATAAGCGTAAATTGGTTAGCGATCCGATGACGGTGTTAAATGACGGGCCATTCATAACAATGGCCGAAGTGTTTACGGCTTGACCTCGACTGTCGCCGAACACTACCGGGGGCTATTAACTGGCCTCCCAAACTAAATCCTCGATATTTTGCTCTTACATTGGAGCTGAGGTGTCATGATCATGCTTAGCATGACAACCCAAAGAAAGGAACCGATAGCGGGACTATTTTCTTTTGAAGACATTTCTTCTGTTAAACAGTAATATAACATATCTCTCTGCGTACCTTTGTTTATAAAACCGTATGGCCAGATTGCCTTGTTTGTTGTAAATCTTTGCCCTCATAAAGGCTTTATAAAGTAAGACAAACATTCCTCGGCTATTGGCCGAGGAGGTGGAAGCCGATGGTCGGTCAACAAAGTTTTGTACAATGCGGATCCAAGCATTAATGACCTAAAGTACTTGGATACATAGAGTCATTACACATAATTTGTGATTTTACTATGGATATCAATCCTTAATTCGGCCACTCGTGCCCGCATTAAGGCTCGGGGGCTACTGGGCTTCGGGCTTATTATTTACAAATATTAAAGGGGCACATCGATCCCCTGATCTGGGGTTGCCACCCGACCAGTGTCTCGGGGGCTACTGCATTGCCTATCCAATGCAGAAAATTTTAAGTGTAATACAGTTTTCGAGGAGATTTTGATCCTCAGGTTGGTCGGCCGCACCCAACCTGAGTCTCGAGGACTGAGCACGCCACTTTTTGTGTCCCGAAGTATTCTGCCGAGCTAGGACTTGATCCTCAGACCGATTTTGCAAATCAACCTGAGTCTCAGCGGCTACTGGGATCAGCGGTCTTATGTCATCCTTCATGTGCATCTCGGGTTTTATACCGATACCCACCTTGAGGGCTACTGGCTATATATCTCGACAGAGAATAAATTGCACCAATCAAAAATATTGACAAAAATCGGCCCACAGTCGGGGTGGTGCACCACCTCGAAAGAAGTCCGGCATAAAGCTCGGGCGCTAGTGGCTGGCTCCATAGAGGGCATTTCCGGCATTAAGCTTGGCTAAACTCCTTCAACTTTTTTGTACCAAGATGATCTATGACATCTTGGATATAGTCCGGCGTTGGAGCTTGGACACAGTCCGGCGTTGGAGCTCGGATACAGTCCGGCGTTGGAGCTTGGACACAGTCCGGCGTTGGAGCTCGGATACATTTCGGCGTTGGAGCTCGGAAGCAGTCCGGCATTGGTGCTCAGCTGCAAAACATACCTCGAATGCAGTCTGGCGTTGGAGCTCGGACGCAAGAGGACACTGCCTCCCGGAAACAACTTCAAAACCCGAGGTGTGGTATAAACTTGTCGAATGCATTTCGGCGATCCTCAAGATCGAAGATGAGAAGATTTGTTGAACGAGTTTTCAAGACCGACGACCGAAGATGAAGAACGGTTCGGAAGAATCGAGGAGCGTCCCTAACTTGAAGACCGGTTCAGGGGGCTACTGACGGTGTCCTGGACTAGGGGGTACTCACCACATCATCTCCCGATCTGTTAGATTGGGCCGAGGACCCCCATGGCCGTATACTCATGGGCCAGTTCGGACAGCTGCCGCATACAAGGAAGATTCCACAAGACTTGGCGATCAAGACAAGGACTCCTCCCCACCGGCGTATTCGGCTATGACTCTTGTTATCCTAGGCCTCTGGTGCATTATATAAACCGAGGCCACGCAAGTCGATAGATCATATACAACATACAATCATACCATAGGCTAGCTTCTAGGGTTTAGCCTCTCTGATCTCGTGGTAGATCTACTCTTGTACTACCCATATCATCAATATTAATCAAGCAGGACGTAGGGTTTTACCTCCATCAAGAGGGCCCGAACCTGGGTAAAACATCGTGTCCCCTGCCTCCTGTTACCATCCGCCTTAGACGCACAGTTCGGGACCCCCTACCCGAGATCCGCCGGTTTTGACACCGACAAGCACCATGATCTTTATGATAGAGAGTCTCTTGTTTTGTCATTTTCATATACTAGTGGGAATTTTTCATTATAGAACTTGGCTTGTATATTCCAAGAATGGGCCTCCTCAAGTGACCTAGGTCTTCGTGAGCAAGCAAGTTGGATGCACACCCACTTACTTTCTTTTGTTGAGCTTTCATACATTTATAGCTCTAGTGCATCCGTTGCATGGCAATCCCTACTCCTTTCATTGACATCAATTGATGGGCATCTCCCTAGCCCATTGATTAGCCACGTCAATGTGAGACTTTCTCCTTTTTTGTCTTCTCCACGTAACCCCTTCATTATATTCCATTCCACCCATAGTGCTATATCCATGGCTCACGCTCATGTATTGTATGAAAGTTGAAAAAAAATTGAGATTACTAAAGTATGAAACAATTGCTTGGCTTGTCATCGGGGTTGTGCATGATGAGAGCATTATTGTGTGACAAAAATGGAGCATGACCAAACTATATGATTTTGTAGGGATCAACTTTCTTTGGCCATGTTATTTTGAGAAGACATGATTGCTTAGTTAGTATGCTTGAAGTATTATTATTTTTATGGCAATATTAAACTTTTATCTTGAATCTTTCGGATCTAAAGATTCATGCCACAATAAAGAAAATTACACTGAGAATGTTAGGAAGCATTCCACATCAAAAATTCTGTTTTTATCATTTACCTACTCGAGGACGAGCAGGAATTAAGCTTGGGAATGCTTGATACGTCTCCAACTTATCTATACTTTTTTATTGTTCCATGCTATTATATATTCTGTTTTGGATGTTTAATGGGCTTATTTATACACTTTTATATTATTTTTGGGACTAACCTATTAACTGGAGGCCCAGCCCAAATTGCTGTTTTTTTTGCCTATTTCAGTGTTTCGTAGAAAAAGAATATCAAACGGAGTCCAAACGGAATGAAACCTTCGGGAGCGTGATTTTTGGAACAAACGTGATCCGGAGGACTTCGAGTGGATGTCAAGTAATCAACGAGGAGGCCACGAGGCAGGGGGCGCGCCTACCCCCCTGGGCGCGCCCTCCACCCTCGTGGGCCCCTCGTGGCTCCACCGACCTACTTCTTCCTCCTATATATACCTACGTACCCTGAAAACATCTGGGAGTGCTACCTCTTGAGCACTGCGTTGTTTTTCCCTTGAAGAGGAAAGGGTGATGCAATAAAGTAGCGTAAGTATTTCCCTCAGTTTTTGAGAACCAAGGTATCAATCCAGTAGGAGATCACGCTCGAGTCCCACGCACCTACACAAACAAATAAGAACCTCGCAACCAACGCGATAAAGGGGTCACTTACGAGAGTGAGATCTGATAGATATGATAAGATAATATTTTTGGTAATTTTATGATAAAGAGAAAAAAAGATGCAAAGTAAAATAAACGGCAATAGAAATAACTAAGTATTGGAAGATTAATATGATAGAAGATAGACCCGGGGCCATAGGTTTCACTAGTGGCTTCTCTCAAGAGCGTAAGTATTACGGTGGGTGAACGAATTACTGTCGAGCAATTGATAGAACTGAGCATAGTTATGAGAATATCTAGGTATGATCATGTATATAGGCATCATGTCCGAGACAAGTAGACCGAAACGATTCTGCATCTACTACTATTACTCCACACATCGACCGTTATCCAGCATGCATCTAGAGTATTAAGTTCATAAGAACAGAGTAATGCTTTAAGTAAGATGACATGATGTAGAGGGATAAACTCATGCAATATGATATAAACCCCATCTTTTTATCCTTTATGGCAACAATACAATACGCGTCGGTTCCCTTTCTGTCACTGGGATCGAGCACCGCAAGATTGAACCCAAATCTAAGCACTTCTCCCATTGCAAGAAAGATCAATCTAGTAGGCCAAACCAAACTGAGGAGAATCAAATATTGTTCATAGATAATCTGGATCATAACCCACAATTCACCGGATCTCGACAAACACACCACAAAAGAATATTAGATCGAATAGATCTCCAAGAAGATCGAGGAGAACTTTGTATTGAGATCCAAAGAGAGAGAAGAAGCCATCTAGCTAATAACTATGGACCCGAAGGTCTGAAGTAAACTACTCACACATCACCGGAGAGGCCATGGAGTTGATGTAGAGGCCCTCCGTGATCGATGCCCGCTCCGGTGGAGCTCCGGAAAAGGCCCCAAGATGGGATCTCTCGAGTACAGAAGGTTGCGGGGGTGGAATTAGGTTTTCATGGTGCTCCTGGATGTTTGGGGGTACGTGGATATATATAGGAGGAATAAGTACGTCGGTGGAGCAACGGAGGGCCCACGAGGGTGGAGGGCGCGCCCCCCTGCCTCGTGGCTTCCTCCGTTGTTTCTTGACGCCCACTCCAAGTCTCCTGGATAACGTTCATTGCGAAAATCATGTTCCCGAAGGTTTCATTCCGTTTGGACTCCGTTTGATATTCCTTTTCTTCGAAACCCTAAAATAGGAAAAAAAAATAGCAATTTGGGCTGGGCCTCCGATTAGTAGGTTAGTCCCAAAAATGATATAAAAGTGTAAAATAGAGCCCATTAACATCAAAAATAGATAATATAATAGCATGGAGCAATCAAAAATTATAGATACATTGGAGATGTATTAGGGAGCACCATGAAAACCTAATTCCACCGCCACAACCTTCTGTACCCAAGAGATCCCATCTTGGGGCCTTTTCCGGAGCTCCGCCGGAGGGGGAATTGATCACAGAGGGCCTCTACATCAACTCCATGGCCCCTCCGATGAAGTGTGAGTAGTTTACCCCAGACCTTCGGGTCCATAGTTATTAGCTAGATGGATTCTTCTCTCTCTTTGGATCTCAATACAAAGTTCACCTCGATTCTCTTGGAGATCTATTCGATGTAATCTTCTTTTGCAGTGTGTTTGTCGAGATCCGATGAATTGTGGGTTTATGATCAAGATTATCTATGAACAATATTTGAATCTTCTCTGAATTCTTTTATGTATGATTGGTTATCTTTGCAAGACTCTTCGAATTATCAGTTTGGTTTGGCCTACTAGATTGATCTTTCTTGCAATGGGAGAAGTGCTTAGCTTTGGGTTCAATCTTGCGGTGTCCTTTCCCAGTGACAGTAGGGGCAGCAAGGCACATATTGTATTGTTGCCATCGAGGATAAAAAGATGGGGTTTATATCATATTGCATGAGTCTATCCCTCTACATCATGTCATCTTGCTTAAAGTGTTACTCTGTTCTTATGAACTTAATACTCTAGATGCATGCTGGATAGCGGTCGATGTGTGGAGTAATAGTAGTAGATGCAGGAAGGAGTCGGTCTACTTGTCACGGACGTGATGCCTATATACATGATCATACCTAGATATTGTCATAATTATTCGCTTTTCTATCAATTGCTCGACAGTAATTTGTTCACCCACTATAATACTTATGCTATCTTGAGAGAAGCCACTAGTGAAACCTATGGCCCCCGGGTCTATCTTCCATCATACAAGTTTCTGATCTATTTTATTTTGCAATCTTTACTTTCAATCTATATCATAAAATACCAAAAATATTTATCTTATTATTATCTCTATCATATCTCACTCTTGCAAGTGGCCGTGAAGGGATTGACAACCCCTTTTATCGCGTTGGTTGTGAGGTTCTTATTTGTTTGTGTAGGTACGAGGTGACTCATGCATGGTCTCCTACTGGATTGATACCTTGGTTCTCAAAAACCAAGGGAAATACTTACACTGCTTTGCTACATCATCCTTTCCTCTTCAAGCGAAAACCAATGCATGCTCAAGAGGTAGCAATTCTCAACACGACCCATATGCATGCGAAGTTGACACTCTTCCAACATAGTGGGATTAACAATAACTAAAGTCATGACCTCTCTGAAAGTGCAACTATCCCTGGGTGGTTTTGGTAATTCCTAACAACATATAGCTCATTGAGCTAACATTATTCCAAGATAATATTTCAGGAAAAGCTCAATGAATGGCATGGCATGGATGAGGAAAGTGGATCCCTCAAAATTCGAAGGACAAAAAGTTTGGCTCAAGCTTGAAGCTCAAGACTCTACATTTTATATTTTAGTGATCCAAGATCACATTGAGTCTATAGGAAAAGCCAATACTATCAAGGAGGGATGAGGTGTTGCTTAATGGCTTGCTTGCTCAAAGTGCTTAGTGATAAGCTCCAAAGTCCTCAACTACCTTCCCACATACACATATGACCTAAACCAAAAGTCAAACTCGGCCCCACCGATTCTTTCTATCCGGAACCACCGAGCTTCAAATGTCATAGCCACTGCCACAAACCCTAGGCAAATCGGTCTCACCAATAGGGATCTTGATCTCACCGAGATGGGATTGTAATCTCTCTGTTTCCCTTCGTAACGTTTCGGTCCTACCGAGATGAGCGATCAGTCCCACCAAGATTGCAATGTAAACTCTCTGTTTCCCTTTTGTAACATTTCGGTCTCACCGAGATGAGCGAATCGGTCCCACCGAGTTTACCTGACCAACTCTCTGGTTAGCTTATTACCAAAATCGGTCCTACCGAGTTTGTGTAATCGGTCACACCGAGATTACGTTATGCCCTAACCCTAACCATATCGGTCCTACCGAGTTGCATCTCGGTCCCACCGAAAATCCTAACGGTCACTAGGTTTGTTGAATCGGTCCGACGGAGTTTATCCATTCGGTCCCACCGAGTTTGGAAAATTGTGTGTAACGGTTAGATTCTGTATGGAGGCTATAGATACCCCTCCACCCACTCTTCATTCGTGGAGAAAGCCATCAGAACATACTTACACTTCCAATACACATTTTCTGAGAGAGAACCACCTACACTTGTGTTGAGGTCAAGATATTCCATTCCAACCATATGAATCTTGATCTCTAGCCTTCCCAAGTTGCTTTCCACTCAAATCTTCTTTCCACCAAATCCAAATCTTGTGAGAGAGTTGAGTGTTGGGGAGACTGTCATTTGAAGCACAAGAGCAAGGAGTTCATCATCAACACACCATTTGTTACTTCTTGGAGAGTGGTGTCTCCTAGATTGGCTAGGTGTCACTTGGGAGCCTCTGACAAGATTGTGGAGTTGAACCAAGGAGTTTGTAAGGGCAAGGAGATCGCCTACTTCATGAAGATCTACCGCTAGTGAGGCAAGTCCTTCGTGGGCGACGGCCGTGATGGAATAGACAAGGTTGCTTCTTCATGGACCCTTCGTGGGTGGAGCCCTCCATGGACTCGCGCAACTGTTACCCTCCGTGGGTTGAAGTCTCCATCAACGTGGATGTACGATAGCACCACCTATCGGAACCACGACAAAAACATCTGTGTCTCCAATTGCGTTTGAATCCTCCAAACCCTTCCCTTTACATTCTTGCAAGTTGCATGCTTTACTTTCCGCTGCTCATATACTTTTTTGCATGCTTGCTTGTGGAGATTGCTTGACTTGTGCTAAGATAGCTAAAATCTGCCAAGAACTAAAATTGGGAAAAGGCTAGATTTTTATTTGGTCAAGTAGTCTAATCACCCCCCCTCTAGACATACTTTCGATCCTACAAGTGGTATCATAGCTCTGGTCTCCATTTGCTTTGATTTCCATAGCTTTTGGCGGTCATAGCCTTGGTTTCACAACCTAGGAGAGTATGGCGTCTAGCGAGGGAAATTATCACCGTAGAGGTCCTTACTTTGATGGTACTAATTTTGCTAGTTGGAAGCATAAGATGAAAATGCATATTCTTGGACATAACCCCGCCGTTTGGGCTATTGTGTGTGTTGGCATACAAGGTGAATTCTTTGATGGGAAAGAACCGAACCGTGAAGCCACCGCGGAAGAGTTGAAAATGCTGCAATACAACGCTCAAGCTTGTGATATCCTCTTCAACGGATTGTGTCCCGAAGAATTCAACAAAATCAGCCGTCTTGAGAATGCAAAGGAAATTTGGGATACTTTGATTGATATGCACGAAGGTACCGACTCCGTCAAGGAATCCAAAATGGATGTGCTTCAAAGTCAACTTGACAAGTTCAAAATGAAGGATGGTGAAGGTGTCGCTGAAATGTACTCTAGGCTTGCTCTTATCACAAATGAGATTGCCGGCTTAGGGAGTGAAGAGATGACAGATAGATTCATCATCAAGAAGATCCTAAGAGCCTTGGATGGAAAATATGATACCGTGTGCACATTGATCCAAATGATGCCCAATTACAAAGATCTCAAGCCAACGGAAGTCATCGGAAGAATTGTTGCTCATGAGATGTCACTCAAGGATAAAGAGGCACTTCACAACAAATCAAGTGGTGCTTACAAATCCTCATGTGAAGCCCCCACATCATCGAGTGAGAAACAAACCTTCAATGAAGAATTGAGCTTAATGGTGAAGAACTTCAACCAGTTCTACAAGAGTAGAAGCAAAGAGAGAAGCTCCAAGTCAAGGTCCTACAATGACAAAAGATCTTCTAGTCGAGAGCGAAACTGCTACAATTGTGGAAGGCCCGGACACTATTCCAATGAGTGTATGGCCCCCTACAAGAGAAGAGAATATTCTCCCAAGAGAAGAAGTAGAAGAGAAGAATCACCATCTAGAGAAAGAAGGAGTAGAGATGATCGTTATGAACGAAGACCCTCACGGAGAAGCAAGGATTCGGAAAGAAAGGACAAGTCATCAAGGAGCTACACAAAACGAAGACATCAAGCTCATGTTGGTGAATGGGTATCCGGCTCCGACTCCGACAACCACTCCGAGAGAAGCTATAACTCCAACTCCGAATATACTCAAGATGAAGGTGTTGTAGGTCTAGCACTTGTGACAACCAACTCCTACGACATATTTGACTCACCAAATGAAGGAGTTGGAACATGCTTCATGGCTAAAGGCCCAAAGGTATCACACCCCAAGTATGTTGATTTCAATAGTGATGAAGATGACTTGTTAGGTGATGATGATTTACTTGTTGACAACTCTAGTGATGAATACTATGATGAAACATCAATTAATCATGCTAATAAAGATAAAACGAATGACAATGATAAGGAGAAGATTGAGTCTCTAACTAAAGAACTAAACACTCTTAAGTTAGCTCATGAAACTATCTTAGGAGATCATCGAGAACTTTTAAGGACTCATGAGAAATTACGCTTTGAAAAGCTCAACCTTGAGCAAGAGCATGAGTTCTTAAAAACAATCAATGATGATCTTCATAAGAAAAGTTCTTCTTACATTGCCAAGCGTTTACTCTTATCCACTTACATGCCTCAAGTCAAGTCTAGTAACAAGAACAAGAACTATTCTTCCTCTAGTAGTAACAATAATCATGCTAAATCCAATATTGTTGCTTCTAGTAGTTCTCTTGATTCCACTAATGATTCTCTTAGCCAAGTTACACTTGAGCAAGAAAATAGCTTATTGAAGGGAATTATAGAGAAAGGTGTTTACAAGAGCCTTGCCGGAAGTAAGCAATTCGAGGAAATTGTACGCATGCAAGGAAGGCACCGGAAGAATCAAGGTGTTGGTTTTGAACGAAAGTTCAATGCCAATGGAGTTGAGTGAGAAGAAGATCAATACCCCAAGACGAAGTTTGTTCCTCAACAAGAGAAGTATGATCCTACTTCTCTCAAAGGGACACAAGCTCAAGATGATCTTCCACCACAAGACCACAAGCAAAAAGGCAAGGACAAGCTTCAAGAGGAAATTGATGCATTTTAAGAAGCTCCTAAGGCCTTGGTCAAGTGCGTTCCCAAGACTACTTAAAGTTCCACTTCATCAAGTACAACTACAACACCGAGGATTCCCATCAAGATGGTGTGGATCCCGAAGAAGAAGAACTAGAGAGTTCTTGAGGGTGACTCCGCCAACATACTTCACTCTTATCATCTTGGCAAGAACAAGTGCAATCAACTTCCACATCTTGCACTAGTTCAAGGAGTCACAAACCCTCTTGTTGGTAAGACAAGGGACAAGGTAACCTAAAATCTTTCATAGACATCATCTTGTGTGTGCATCACTCTATGTCTATGGATATTCTTGTTTGTTCCTTGTGGGACTAACCCGTGTAGGTATTGAAAGTGCAACTCACTCCAATGGATAGCTTCAAATGATCTACATCAACATTAAGCATCCACATCTTCAACATCTACATGAAGTCATCATCGACAAAACCCAAGGTTAGTTCATCCCTCTTAGGGGGGATCTCACATCTAGGGGGAGATTTACTCTAAGAATTGAGCTAAAGCAACTCTAATGGTGTGAACACAACAATGCTTTATGTAAAAGTGGTAACCCCACTTGTGCTTAAACGATAAGTATGACCTATGATCAAATGTTCTCATTTGACTCCTAAGTCAATATACTCATATATAGATGACCTAGTCATCGCAAATTGTTTGATAGATGCTAGAATTGGTTGTGCATGCTTTGCCACATATTTCAATTACCATTTTATTGTGTGAGCATGTTGATTGCATATTTTACTCATTCGAGGACATCCACTTGTTGTTTTGATTTATTGGTTTTCTTTTCTTTTGCCAAGTGGATGGACAAGAATGCCTAAGAACCCTCTCTAGCTATCTATGCTTTTCTCGTCTCAAACTCTATTCATGATACATCACAAAATTTGATCAAGTCAGATTCGAACCACTCTGTGTGAGGAGCACTCGGAGTCCCCAATTTGTCATAGACTTAAACTTCCAAAACTTCTTTGTGTGTTTCGGTCTGACCGATTCATCCATTTTGATCATACCGAGATCACTAAGTCGATCTAGGTTTTGAACTTTTCGGTCACACCGAGTTGTTGTAACTGTCAACAGTTATGCATCTCGGTGCCACCGAGTTGTTCCACTCGGTCACACCGACAGGGTCGGGCTATATATACTCACGGGCAAAATTTTGGAAATTTCTCCGAAACCCCTTCGCCCGCGCATAGCTCGCTCTGCCTCCTGGGTCTCCGGATCGTCCTCCTCGTCGCCAGCCGCCTCCTGCCACTGGTCTCCGCCGCCGTCAATGGAATTCTACCTCGCCGTTGCCGTCGTAGCGAGTTCATCGCCGAACTAGGGTATGGACTCGATCACAGTGCTATCCCCGTCCGATTCCTAGCACATTGTGTTCATTATGATTCTTACCACGATTGAAACGCTTCTATCCAGTCAAAACACTCCGTAGATTAGAGTTGAATTGAAAAATTAGGGTTAGGTTTCCACTGAAACCATCTCGGACCATCCGAGTTGTGGAACTCGGTACCACCGATTCGGCTCAGGCCATTGCACATGTAATTTTCGGTCTGACTGAGAATTGCAAATCGGTGTGACCGAGTTCAGGACTTTGTGAAACCCTGGCAGTCTCCGTGCCACCGAACTGTGACTCGGTCTGACCGAGTTCACTAGTTTAGGTTCCAACAGCTGCTTCGGTATCACCGAGTTTACAAATCGGTTGATCCGAAATGCTTTCTGTGGAAAACTAAAACTAAGTTTTTGACTCATTCTTTTGCAAAAACCTCTGCATTTTGTGATGCTCATCCACTCTATCTCATCTAGATCTATTCACAGGGTCTGCTGTCAGTGTTTGCAATATGTCTGATCAGAGTGACAGCCAGAACAAGTCAGAGGAGCAGGTTCACCTGAGTGAGGACACTAGTCCCTCTAGCAGTTCAGATGGTGGTAGCAGGAGCACTCCCAGCAACTTGCCCAAAGCTGCCACCAGAACAAGGAAGAAGAAAACTTCAGAGTCTGAGGATGAAGACTATGAGGCCACTGAGGATGATGTCACATCAAAGAAGAAAGTGCTTAAGAAGGAATATGGCACAGCTACTTCAACCAAGCCAGGTCTGAAGACCAAGAGGTCAGTAGGGAGACAGCCAATGTCTAAAGCCAGAGCCTCCTCTCAAGCATCTTTGGAATCTCAACCCAAAGAGGCTGCTACAGAAGGGAAGAAGAGGAAGGAGAGGATCAAAAAGACCACTGCTAGAGTGCTTGGGAGATCCTCAATCATGAGAGATTCTGAAGAGGAAGAGGAAGAAGAGGTTGTTGCACCAGCACCTAAGGCCCCAAAGCTTATGGGTGATGCTATCAGGACAGGGGCTGCTTCATCAAAGCGCAAAGAAGCACCCAAAGCTGCCTCCAAGCCCAAGACTGCACCTAAGAGGAATACCAGGAGTATACCAGCTGCTGAGAAGAACAAGGCCCCAGTGCCTGAAATTGCTGCTGATGAAGATGATGAAGGACAAGTCCTGAGGAAGCTCAAACCCAAGATTTCAGACCACAATGATGCTCATCCTGTGGCTGAGAACATGAAGATCAGGAGAGACTCAGGGTTGAGGCTATGGAGAGAGACAGATCCATATGCTACCAGGAGAAGGACTGTTGTTGATTACAGGTTCCACACAAAGGAACGGCAGGACTTCTATGAGACAGTGTTGTTGGATAATAAGCCTATAGTGTGTGAAATGAGGTGGGTCGACTGGCAGTATATCAAGGAAAATGAGGAACACTATCCTGGTGTGTTTGACAGCTTCAGTGCTTGTGGAGTTGCAGACTTTGTTGGGCAGAAGCTCACAAAGTGGAATGAGGAGCTCATAATGCAATTCTACTCCACAGCACACTTCTATCCAGATGGTAGGATAGTATGGATGTCTGAAGGTACAAGGTACCACTCAACTATTGAGGAATGGGCAAATCTAATCAATGCTCCTAAGGAAGAAGAAGATGACTTGGATGTCTATGCCAAGAAGAAGATGGATCACAACTCTATGGCAAACATGTACAAGGAGATTCCTGAAGATGATCTTGAGACTCACCAGTTTGGGTCAGTAAAACACTTGCTGTCAGGGCTGCCTACAATCAATTGGATCCTTAGGCACACTCTCTTGCCCAAGTCTGGTGATCACAGAATGATCAGAGGCCATGCAATTAACTTGCTACATATATTTGATGTGCCACAGAAGTTCAAGGTCATGAGCCTTATAGTTGAGACTATCCAGAGGACTGCAGCTGACCAGAAAAGAAGTTGTGGATATGCCCCACAGATCCAGGAGTTGATAAACTCAAAGATGGGCACATGCACATACTTGTTGGATAAGGAACACTTGCCTATCTATCCTGACTTTGAGGACAATCAAGTTGTGATGAATGAGAATGAACCATCATCAGCACAAGCTCAAGAGAAGAAGGAGAAAGCAAAGAAAGAGAAGGCTTCCAAGATGCCAACTCAAGAGGAGGCATCTGAGTACTTTTTGAAAAGCAAGCAGGACCAGCTTGGTTATTTGATAGCATCAACTCTAAGGATTGAGAAGGGGTTGGCCACCATAACTCAAAACCAGGAGAGCCTGGAAAGAATCGTGGAACAAAAATTCTATGATTTAGATGTCAAAGTAACTGAGATCCAGTCTGTTGTGGAGCAGCTACAGGATGACATGCAGGAGAGGAAGGGCAAGACAACCACTGATGCATTTGCCAGAGTGCCTCGAGCTCAGAGATCTGCTGTAGTGCCTGTTCCAGACACTAGAGTCACTTCATCTGCACCAGCTACAGCTCCAGCGCAACCAGCTCCAGCACCAACTCCATCAGCTCCATCTACTTCGACTGAAGCCTTCGTCCTTGGCGTTCTCCGGACACCACCACCTGAAGACCAAGCCTGAGAGACGTTTTAGTGCTATGCATTTTCTATGAACTTTTTGGTAACTTGTTGCCAAAGGGGGAGAAAATGTATAGATCATAGGCTTCGAGAGAGAGTGTTTGCTTTTGTTCTCTCTTGTCTTCTTGGTTGAACTTTGTTTACTTTTGATTGCTTGAGATACTATGCTATTATCTGTGAGACATTGATGATCATGCGGTTGATCATAAGCTACACTTATGCTTGTTAGATGATATTATCTTACTTATCCTTATATGATCATTCACTTTGCTTGGTGATGAGTGCATGTATTTAATTCTTATCATTTTGAGCGCTCCACCAAGATGTATGTGACATGGAAGAGTAACCCATGATCCTAACTCATTGTGCATTTGCAGTCCAAAGCAAAATCTTAAGATATGCACAAATTTAGGGGGAGCTCTTGCTTTTCACATACTTCTCAAAGCGACAATATCTTTCACTCTTATTATCATTTGTCGAAGGTTTGATCTATATGTTGTCATAAATTACCAAAAAGGGGGAGATTGAAAGTGCAACTATCCCTGGGTGGTTTTGGTAATTCCTAACAACATATAGCTCATTGAGCTAACATTATTCCAAGATAATATTTCAGGAAAAGCTCAATGAATGGCATGGCATGGATGAGGAAAGTGGATCCCTCAAAATTCTAAGGACAAAAAGTTTGGCTCAAGCTTGAAGCTCAAGACTCTACATTTTATATTTTAGTGATCCAAGATCACATTGAGTCTATAGGAAAAGCCAATACTATCAAGGAGGGATGATGTGTTGCTTAATGGCTTGCTTGCTCAAAGTGCTTAGTGATATGATCCAAAATCATCAACTACCTTCCCACATCCACATATGACCTAAACCAAAAGTCAAACTCGGCCCCATCGATTCTTTCTATCCGGCACCACCGAGTTTCAAATGTCATAGCCACTGCCACAAACCCTAGGCAAATCGGTCTCACCGATAGGGATCTCGGTCTCACCAAGATGGGATTGTAATCTCTCTGTTTCCCTTCGTAACGTTTTGGTCCTACCGAGATGAGCGATCGGTCCCACCGAGATTGCAATGTAAACTCTCTGTTTCCCTTTTGTAACATTTCGGTCTCACCGAGATGAGCGAATCGGTCCCACCGAGTTTACCTGACCAACTCTCTGGTTAGCTTATTACCAAAATCGGTCCTACCAAGTTTGTGTAATCGGTCACACCGAGATTACGTTATGCCCTAACCCTAACCATATCAGTCCTACCGAGTTGCATCTCAGTCCCACCGAAAATCCTAACGGTAACTAGGTTTGCTGAATAGGTCCGACCGAGTTTAACCATTCGGTCCCACCGAGTTTGGCAAATTGTGTGTAACGGTTAGATTCTATGTGGAGGCTATATATACCCCTCCACCCACTCTTCATTCATGGAGAAAGCCATCAGAACATACCTACACTTCCAATACACATTTTCTGAGAAAGAACCACCTACACTTGTGTTGAGGTCAAGATATTCCATTCCAACCATATGAATCTTGATCTCTAGTCTTCCCAAGTTGCTTTCCACTCAAATCTTCTTTCCACCAAATCCAAATCATGTGAGAGAGTTGAGTGTTGGGAGACTATCATTTGAAGCACAAGAGCAAGGAGTTCATCATCAACACACCATTTGTTACTTCTTGGAGAGTGGTGTCTCCTAGATTGGCTAGGTGTCACTTGGGAGCCTCCTACAAGATTGTGGAGTTGAACCAAGGAGTTTGTAAGGGCAAGGAGATCGCCTACTTCGTGAAGATCTACCGCTAGTGAGGCAAGTCCTTCGTGGGCGACGGACGTGATGGAATAGACAAGGTTGCTTCTTCGTGGACCCTTCGTGGGTGGAGCCCTCCATGGACTCGCGCAACCGTTACCCTCCGTGGGTTGAAGTCTCCATCAACGTGGATGTACGATAGCACCACCTATCGGAACCACGACAAAAACATCTGTGTCTCCAATTGCGTTTGAATCCTCCAAACCCTTCCCTTTACATTCTTGCAAGTTGCATGCTTTACTTTCCGCTGCTCATATACTCTTTTGCATGCTTGCTTGAATTGTGTGGAGATTGCTTGACTTGTGCTAAGATAGCTAAAATCTGCCAAGAACTAAAATTGCGAAAAGGCTAGATTTTTATTTGGTCAAGTAGTCTAATCACCCCCCTCTAGACATACTTTCGATCCTACACTCTCCAAATCCACTTTTATCAACAATTTCATAAGGTTGAACAAACTCCAAATATGTGGGATCTAAAGTTGACACTCTTCCAAACCCACTTTCAATATTGTTACAAACATTATTATCAATCTCATGTTCATAATGGAGCTTAAATAAATTTTCAAGATCATAAGAAGAATCATCCCAATCATGGTCATTGCAACAAGTAGTGGTCATAGCCAAACTAGCATCCCCAAGCTTAGGGTTTTGCATATCATTAACACAATTGACACTAATAGAATTTATAAGAACATCATTGCAATCATGATTTTTATTCAAGGAGCTATCGTGAATCACTTTAAAACTTTATTCTTTCAACACTTCATCACAATTTCCAGATTCATGAATTTCAAGCAAAACCTCTTAAAGATAATCTAGTGCACTCAAATCACTAGAAATTGGTTCATCATAATTGGATCTCTTAAAAAGATTAGCAAGTGGATGAAGATCCATAAACTTTTAGCAAACGAAGATGCAAGAAAAAAATAAAGCACATGGTAACACAAGTAAACAAAAGATTCAACCGAAGAAGGGCGAAAGAAAAGGGCAAATCTTTCGAAAATCATTTTAGAAGTGGGGGAGAGGAAAATGAGAGGCGAATGGCGAATAATGTAATGCAAGAGATGAGAGTTTATGATGGGTACTTGGTATGTCTTTACTTGGCATAGATCTCCACGGCAACGGTGCCAGAAATTCTTACTGCTAATTCTTGAGCTTGCATTGGTTTTCCCCTTGAAGAGGAAAGGGTGATGCAGCAAAGTAGAGATAAGTATTTCCCTCAATTTGAGAACCAAGGTATCAATCCAGTAGGAGACAATGCACAAGTCACCGAATACCTGCACAAACAATCAACAACTTGCACCCAACGCGATAAAGGGGTTGTCAATCCCTTCATGGTTATTTGCAAAAGTGTGATCTGATAGAGATAGATAAACGATAAAGTAAATATTTTGGTATTTTTGTTTTATAGATCGGAAAGTAAAATTGCAAAATAGTAGATCGGAAACTTATATGATGGAAAATAGACCCGGGGGCCATAGGTTTCACTAGAGGCTTATCTCAAGATAGAAAATGATGTGGTGGGTGAACAAATTACTGCCGAGTAATTGATAGAAAAGCGCAAAGTTATGACGATATCTAAGGCAATGATCATGAATATAGGCATCATGTCTGTGTCAAGTAGACCGAAACGATTCTGCATCTACTACTATTACTCCACACATCGCCCGCTATCCAGCATGCATCTAGAGTATTAAGTTCATAAAGAATGGAGTAATGCATTAAGTAAGATGACATGATGTAGAGGAATTAACTCAAGCAATATGATGAAAACCCCATCTTTTTATCCTCGATGGCAACAATACAATACAATACGTGCCTTGTTGCCCCTACTGTCACTGGGAAAGGACACCACAAGATTGAACCCAAAGCTAAACACTTCTCCCATTGCAAGAAAAACCAATCTAGTTGGTCAAACCAAACCGATAGTTTGAATAGAATTACAAAGGTATCAAATGTTGGAAATATGCCCTAGAGGCAATAATAAATTGGTTATTATTATATTTCCTTGTTCATGATAATCATTTATTATCCATGCTAGAATTGTATTGATAGGAAACTCAGATACATGTGTGGATACATAGACAACACCATGTCCCTAGTAAGCCTCTAGTTGACTAGCTCGTTGATCAATAGATGGTTACGGTTTCCTGACCATGGACATTGGATGTCGTTGATAACGGGATCACATCATTAGGAGAATGATGTGATGGACAAGACCCAATCCTAAGCATAGCACAAGATCGTGTAGTTCGCATGCTAAAGCTTCTCTAATGTCAAGTATAATTTCCTTAGACCATGAGATTGTGCAACTCCCGGATACCGTAGGAATACTTTGGGTGTGCCAAACGTCACAACGTAACTGGGTGGCTAAAAAGGTGCACTACGGGTATCTCCGAAAGTGTCTGTTGGGTTGGCACGAATCGAGACTGGGATTTGTCACTCCGTGTGACGGAGAGGTATCTCTGGGCCCACTCGGTAGGACATCATCATAATGTGCACAATGTGATCAAGGAGTTGATCACGGGATGATGTGTTACGAAACGAGTAAAGAGACTTGCCGGTAACGAGATTGAACAAGGTATCGGGATACCGACAATCGAATCTCGGGCAAGTACAATATCGCTAGACAAAGGGAATTGTATACGGGATTGATCGAATCCTCGACATCGTGGTTCATCCGATGAGATCATCGTGGAACATGTGGGAACCAACATGGGTATCCAGATCCCGCTGTTGGTTATTAACCGGAGAACGTCTCGGTCATGTATGCATGGTTCCCGAACCCGTAGGGTCTACACACTTAAGGTTCGATGACGCTAGGGTTATAAGGAATAGATATACGTGGTTACCGAATGTTGTTCAGAGTCCCGGATGAGATCCCGGACGTCACGAGGAGTTCCGGCATGGTCCAGAGGTAAAGATTTATATATGGGAAGTCCTGTTTTGGTCACCGGAAAAGTTTCGGATTTTATCGGTAACGTACCAGGACCACCGGGAGGGTCCCGGGGGTCCACCAAGTGGGGCCACCAGCCCCGGAGGGCTGCATGGGCCAAGTGTGGGAGGGGAACAGCCCCAGGTGGGCTGGTGCGCCCCCCCACAAGGGCCCAAGGCACCTAGGGTTTGGGGAGGGGGCGCACCCACCTAACTTGGGGGGCAAGTTTCCCCTCTCCCCCCCTTGGCCGCCCCACTAGATGGGGTTTTGGGCTGGCCGCCGCCCCTAGGGTGGAACCCTAGGTGGGGCGCACCCCCTCCCTCTCCCCTATATATACTTGAGCACTTTTGGGGATGCCCACAGATGAGTTTTGACTCCTTCATGGCGCAGCCCTGCCTCTCTCCCTCCTCCTCTCACGCGGTGCTTGGCGAAGCCCTGCAGGATTGCCACGCTCCTCCACCACCACCACGCCGTTGTGCTGCTGCTGGATGGAGTCTTCCTCAACATCTCCCTCTCTCCTTGCTGGATCAAGGCATGGGAGACGTCACCGGGCTGTACGTGTGTTGAACGCGAAGGTGCCGTCCGTTCGGCACTAGGATCTCCAGTGATTTGGATCACGACGAGTACGACTCCTTCAACCCCGTTCTCTTGAACGCTTCTGCTTAGCGATCTACAAGGGTATGTAGATGCACTCTACTTCCCCTCTTTGCTGGTTTCTCCATAGATTGATCTTGGTGATGCGTAGAAAATTTTGAATTTCTGCTACGTTCCCCAACAGTGGCATCATGAGCTAGGTCTATTGCGTAGACTCTATGCACGAGTAGAACACAAAGTAGTTGTGGGCGTTGATTTTGTTCAATATGCTTACCGTTACTAGTCCAATCTTGTTTCGGCGGTATTGTGGGATGAAGCGGCCCAGACCGACCTTACACGTACTCTTACGTGAGACAGGTTCCACCGACTGACATGCACTAGTTGCATAAGGTGGCTAGCGGGTGCCAGTCTCTCCCACTTTAGTCGGAACGGATTCGATGAAAAGGGTCCTTATGAAGGGTAAATAGCAATTGGCATATCACGTTGTGGTTTTGCGTAGGTAAGAAACGTTCTTGCTAGAAACCCATAGCAGCCACGTAAAACAAGCAAACAACAATTAGAGGACGTCTAACTTGTTTTTGCAAGGTATGCCATGTGATGTGATATGGCCAAAAGGATGTGATGAATGATATATGTGATGTATGAGATTGATCATGTTCATGTAATAGGAATCACGACTTGCATGTCGATGAGTATGACAACCGGCAGGAGCCATAGGAGTTGTCTTAATTTATTTATGACCTGCGTGTCAACATAAACGTCATGTAATTACTTTACTTTATTGCTAATCGTTAGCTGTAGTAGTAGAAGTAATAGTTGGCGAGACAACTTCATGAAGACACGATGATAGAGATCATGCTGATGGAGATCATGGTGTCATGCCGGTGACGATGATGATCATGGAGCCCCGAAGATGGAGATCAAGAGGAGCAAAGTGATGATGGCCATATCATGTCACTATTTGATTGCATGTGATGTTTATCATGTTTATGCATCTTATTTGCTTAGAACAACGGTAGTAAATAAGATGATCCCTCATTAAAATTTCAAGAAAGTGTTCCCCCTAACTGTGCACCGTTACGAAAGTTCGTCGTTTCGAAGCACCACGTGATGATCGGGTGTGATAGATTCTTACGTTCGAATACAACGGGTGTTGGCGAGCCTAGCATGTACAGACATAGCCTCGGAACACATGCAAAACACTTAGGTTGACTTGACGAGCCTAGCATGTACAGACATGGCCTCGGAACACAAGAGACCGAAAGGTCGAGCATGAGTCATATGGTAGATACGATCAACATGAAGATGTTCACCGATGTTGACTAGTCCGTCTCACGTGATGATCGGACACGGCCTAGTTGACTCGGATCATGTAATCACTTAGATGACTAGAGGGATGTCTATCTGAGTGGGAGTTCATAAGATGAACTTAATTATCCTGAACATAGTCAAAAGGTCTTCGCAAATTATGTCGTAGCTCGCGCTTCAGTTCTACTGTTTAGATATGTTCCTAGAGAAAAATTAGTTGAAAGTTGATAGTAGCAATTATGCAGACAGTAGAAGGCTTATGTCCTTAATGCACCGCTCAGTGTGCTGAACCTCGAACGTCGTCTGTGGATGTTGCGAACATCTGACATACACATTTTGATAACTACGTGATAGTTCAGTTAAACGGTTTAGAGTTGAGGCACCGAAGACATTTTGAAATGTCGCAAAACATATGAGATGTTTCGAGGGCTGAAATTGGGATTTCAGGCTCGTGCCCACGTCAAGAGGTATAAGACCTCCGACGATTTTCTTAGCCTGCAAACTAAGGGATAAAAGCTCAATTGTTGAGCTTGTGCTCAGATTGTCTGAGTACAACAATCATTTGAATCGAGTGGGAGTTGATCTTCCAGATGAGATAGTGATGTTTCTCCGAAGTCGTTACCACCAAGCTGCTAGAGCTTCGTGATGAACTATAATATATCGGGGACATATATGATGATCCTTGAGATATTCGCGATGTTTGACACCACAAAAGTAGAAATCAAGAAGGAGCATCAATTGTTGATGGTTGGTGAAACCACTAGTTTCAAGAAGGGTAAGGGCAAGAAGGGATACTTCATGAAACGGAAAATCAGCTGCTGCTCTAGTGAAGAAACCCAAGGTTGAACCCAAACCCGAGACTAAGTGCTTCTGTAATAAGGGGAACAGCCACTGGAGCAGAATTACCCTAGATACTTGGTAGATAAGAAGGCTGACAAGGTCGATAGAAGTATATTGGATATGCATTATAATGTGTACTTTACTAGTACTCCTAGTAGCACCAGGGTATTAGATACCGGTTCGGTTGCTAAGTGTTAGTAACTCGAAACAAAAGGCTATAGAATAAACGGAGACTAGCTAAAAGGTGAGATGACGATATGTGTTGGAAGTATTTCCAAGGTTGATCAAACATCGCACGCTCCCTCTACCATCGAGATTGGTGTTTGCATTGAGCATAGACATGATTGGATTATGTCTATCGCAATACGGTTATTCATTTAAGGAGAATAATGGTTACTCTGTTTATTTGAATAATACCTTCAATGGTCTTGCACCCAAAAATGAATGGTTTATTGAATCTCGATCGTAGTGATACACATGTTCATGCCAAAAGATATAAGATAGTAATGATAGTACCACCTACTTGTGGCACTACCACGTAAGTCATATCGGTATAAAACGCATGAATAAGCTCCATGCTGATGGATCTTTGGGCTCACTCGTTTTTGAAAAGTTTGAGACATGCGAACCATGTCTATTGGTGTATATGCATGAAGAAACTCCATGCAAATGGACCGTTTGGACTCACTTGATTTTGAATCACTTGAGACATGCAAATCATACCACATGGGCAAGATGACTGAAAGCCTCGTTTTCAGTAAAATGGAACTAAAAAGCAACTTGTTGGAAGTAATACATTTTGATGTGTGCAGTCCAATGAGTGCTGAGGCGTGTAGTGGATATCATTATGTTCTTACTTCACAGATGATTTGAGTAGATGTTGAGTATATTTACTTGATGAATCACGAGTCTGAATTATTGAAAGGTTCAAGTAATTTCAGGGTGAAGGTGAGAGATCGTCGTGACAAGAGGATAAAATGTCTATGATATGATAATAGAGATGAATATCTGAATTACGAGTTTGGCACAGAACTAAGACATTGTGGAAATTGTTTCATAACTAATACAGCCCGGAACACCATAGTGTGATGGTGTGTCCAAACATCATAACTGCACCCTATTGGATATGATGCATACCATGATGTCTCTTATCGAATTACCACGATAGTTTATGGGTTAGGCATTAGAGACAACCACATTCACTTTAAATAGGGCACCACGTAATTCTGATGAGATGACACCGTATGAACTATGGTTTATAGAAACCTAAGCTGTCATTTCTTAATAGTTTGGGGCTGCGATGCTTATGTGAAAAAGTTTCAGGCTGATAAGCTCGAACCCAAAGCGGATAAATGCATCTTCATAGGACACCCAAAACAGTTGGGTATACCTCCTGTCTCAAATCCGAAAGCAATAAGGGATTGTTTCTAGAATCGGGTCCTTTCTCGAGGAAAAGTTTCTCTCGAAGGAATTGAGTGGGAGGATGGTGGAGACTTGATGAGGTTATTGAACCGTCACTTCAACTAGTGTATAGCAGGGCACAAAGAGTTGTTCCTGTGGCACCTACACCAATTGAAGTGGAAGCTTATGATATTAATCATGAGACTTCGGATCAAGTCACTCCCAAACCTCGTAGGATGACAAGGATGCGTACCACTTCAGAGTGGTACGTAATCCTGTCTTGGAAGTCATGTTGCTAGACAACAATGAACCTACGAGCTATGGAGAAGCGATGGTGGGCCCAGATTCCGATAAATGGCTCGAGGCCATATAATCCGAGAGAGGATCCATATATGAAAACAAAGTGTAGACTTTGGAAGAACTACTTGATGGTCGTAAGGCTGTTAGGTACATATGGATTTTAAAAGGAAGACGGACAATGATGGTTAGTATCACCATTAAGAAAGCTCGACTTGTCGTTAAGATGTTTTCCGACAAGTTCAAGGAGTTGACTACGATGAGACTTTCTCACTCGTAGCGATGCTAAGAGTCTGTTGGAATTATATTAGCATTATTTATGAAATCTTGCAGATAGGATGTCAAACATTGTTTCCTCGACGATTTTCTTGAGGAAAGGTTGTATGTGATACAACCGAAAGTTTTTGTCAATCCTGAAAGATGCTAATAAGTATGCAAAGCTCCAGCAATCCTTCTAAGGACTGGAGTAAGCATCTCGGAGTTGGAATGTATGCTTTGATGAGATGATCAAAGATTTTGGGTGTATACAAAGTTTATGAGAAACTTGTATTTCCAAAGAAGTGAGTGGGAGCACTATAGAATTTTTGATGAATGTATGTTGTTGACATATTGTTGATCAGAAATGACGTAGAATTTCTGGAAAGCATATAGGGTTATTTGGAAAGTGTTTTTCAATGGAAAGCCTGGATTAAGCTACTTGAACATTGAGCATCAAGATCTATAAGGATAGATCAAAATGCTTAATGGTACTTTCAAATGAGCACATACCTTGACATGATCTTGAAGGTGTTCAAGATGGATCAGTCAAAGAAGGAGTTCTTGCCTGAGTTGTAAGGTATGAAGTTAAGACTTAAAGCTCGACCGCGGCAGAAGAAAGAGGACGGACGAAGGTCGTCCCCTATGCTTTTGTCATAGGCTCTATACGGTATGCCATGCTGAGTACCGCACCTGATGTGTGCCTTGCCACATATCTGGCAAGAGGGTACAAAGGTAATCTAGTAGTAGATCACCAGATAGCGGTCTAAATTATCCTTAGAGGAATAAGGATATGTTTCTCGGTTATGGAGGTGATAAAGAGTTCGACGTAAAGAGTTACGTCGATGCAAGCTTAACACCTATCCGAATAGCTCTGGGTAGAGATACCAGATACGTATAATGGAATAACTCCAAGTAGAACAGTTATTTGAAATGGCTCCAAATGTAGCGTAGTAGTTGCATCTACAAGATGACATAGAAATTTGCGAAGTACATACGGATCTGAATGCTGCAGACCCGTTGACTGAAACCTCTCTCACAAGCATAACATGATCAAACCCAGAACTCTTGGGTGTTAGTCACATGGGGATGTGACCTTGAGTGTTAATCACATATCGATGTGAACTGGATTATTGACTCTAGTGCAAGTGGGAGACTGTTGGAAATATGCCCTAGAGGCAATAATAAATTGGTTATTATTATATTTCCTTGTTCATGATAATCGTTTATTATCCATGCTAGAATTGTATTGATAGGAAACTCAGATACATGTGTGGATACATAGACAACACCATGTCCCTAGTAAGCCTCTAGTTGACTAGCTCGTTAATCAATAGATGGTTACGGTTTCCTGACCATGGACATTGGATGTCGTTGATAACGGGATCACATCATTAGGAGAATGATGTGATGGACAAGACCCAATCCTAAGCACAGCACAAGATCGTGTAGTTCGCATGCTAAAGCTTTTCTAATGTCAAGTATCATTTCCTTAGACCATGAGATTGTGCAACTCCCGGATACCGTAGGAATACTTTGGGTGTGCCAAACGTCACAACGTAACTGGGTGGCTAAAAAGGTGCACTACGGGTATCTCCGAAAGTGTCTGTTGGGTTGGAACGAATCGAGACTGGGATTTGTCACTCGTGTGACGGAGAGGTATCTCTGGGCCCACTCGGTAGGACATCATCATAATGTGCACAATGTGATCAAGGAGTTGATCACGGGATGATGTGTTACGGAACGAGTAAAGAGACTTGCCGGTAACGAGATTGAACAAGGTATCGGGATACCGACGATCGAATCTCGGGCAAGTACAATATCGCTAGACAAAGGGAATTGTATACGGGATTGATTGAATCCTCGACATCGTGGTTCATCCGATGAGATCATCATGGAACATGTGGGAACCAACATGGGTATCCAGATCCCGCTGTTGGTTATTAACCGGAGAACGTCTCGGTCATGTCTGCATGGTTCCCGAACCCGTAGGGTCTACACACTTAAGGTTCGATGACGCTAGGGTTATAAGGAATAGATATACGTGGTTACCGAATGTTGTTCAGAGTCCCGGATGAGATCCCGGACGTCACGAGGAGTTCCGGAATGGTCCGGAGGTAAAGATTTATACATGGGAAGTCCTGTTTTGGTCACCGGAAAAGTTTCGGGTTTTATCGGTAACGTACCGGGACCACCGGGAGGGTCCCGGGGGTCCACCAAGTGGGGCCACCAGCCCCGGAGGGCTGCATGGGCCAAGTGTGGGAGGGGACCAGCCCCAGGTGGGCTGGTGCGCCCCCCCCCCCCACAAGGGCCCAAGGCACCTAGGGTTTGGGGAGGGGGCGCACCCACCTAACTTGGGGGGCAAGTTTCCCCTCTCCCCCCCCTTGGCCGCCCCACTAGATGGGGTTTTGGGCTGGCCGCCGCCCCTAGGGTGGAACCCTAGGTGGGGCGCACCCCCTCCCTCTCCCCTATATATACTTGAGCACTTTTGGGGATGCCCACAGATGAGTTTTGACTCCTTCATGGCGCAGCCCTGCCTCTCTCCCTCCTCCTCTCACGCGGTGCTTGGCGAAGCCCTGCAGGATTGCCACGCTCCTCCACCACCACCACGCCGTTGTGCTACTGCTGGATGGAGTCTTCCTCAACCTCTCCCTCTCTCCTTGCTGGATCAAGGCATGGAAGACGTCACCGGGTTGTACGTGTGTTGAACGCGGAGGTGCCGTCCGTTCGGCACTAGGATCTCCGGTGATTTGGATCACGACGAGTACGACTCCTTCAACCCCGTTCTCTTGAACGCTTCCGCTTAGCGATCTACAGGGGTATGTAGATGCACTCTCCTTCCCCTCGTTGCTGGTTTCTCCATAGATTGATCTTGGTGATGCGTACAAAATTTTGAATTTCTGCTACGTTCCCCAACATCAAATCATGTATAAAAGATTCAGAGAAGATTCAAATAATATTCATAGATAAGCTGATCATAAATTCACAATTCATCGGATCTCGGCAAACACACCGCAAAAAAAGTATTACATCGTATAGATCTCCAAGGACATCGAGGAGAACATGGTATTGAGAATCAAAGAGAGAGAAGAAGCCATCTAGCTACTAGCTATGGACCCGTAGGTCTGTGGTAAACTACTCACGCTTCATTGGAAGGGCAATAGAGTTGATGTAGGAGCCCTTTGTGATTGAATCCCCCTCCGGCAGGGTGCCGGAAAAGGTCCCTAGATGGGATCTCACTGGTATAGAAGGTTGCGGCGGTGGAAAAGTGTTTTCGTGGATGCCTATGGTGGTTTGGGGATATATATGGGAATATATACGTGAAACAATTAGGCCATGAGGTGCACGAGGGGCCCACAAGGGTGGGGGCGCGCCCTACCCCCTAGGCGCGCCCTCCGTCCTTGTGGCCGCCTCATGGCTCCTCTGACTTCATCTCCAAGTCTCTTGGTTGTCTTTTGGTCCAAGAAAAATCATCGCGAAGGTTTTATTCCGTTTGGTATTCCTTTTCTGCGAAACTCAAAAACAGGGAAAAAACATGAACTGGCACTGGGCTCTAGGTTAATAGGTTAGTCCCAAAATAATATAAAATAGCATATTAATGCATATAAAACATCCAAAATAGAAAATATAATAGCATGGAACAATCAAAAACTATAGATACGTTGGAGACGTATCAGTGTATGAGAGAAACACACAATTTATGTAGTCGTACACCTTCACGATCCATCCCGATCAAGTACCGAACGTACGACACCTCCGCGGTCAACACATGTTCAGATCGATGACGTCCTCGCCTTCTCAATCCAGCAAAAGAGGCGGAGTAGTAGATGAGTTCCGGCAGCACAACGGTGTGGTGACAGAGGTGGTGAAACTATCCGCAGGTTTCGCTAAGCACAATGGACGTGGCTGGAGGAGGAACTAGAACTAGAGGGAGATGGGGTGCCGCACACGGCTTGGGGACATGGTGTGTGTTGCCCCTCTCCCTCCTCTCATATATACAGGTGGGGAGGTTGGGAGGTAGCCTAGGGCTCCCCCAAGGGGGCCGGCGGCCATCCCTAGGGCATGCCCTGGCCGCGCCCCCTTCCTTCTTTGGCGCTAGGGGGAAAGGAAAGGGGGTTGGTGCTACGTCTTGAGCTTGCGTTGGTTTTCCCCGAAGAGGAAGGGATGATGCAGCAGAGTAGCGTAAGTATTTCCCTCAGTTTTTGAGAACCAAGGTATCAATCCAGTAGGAGCCCACGCTCAAGTCCCTCGTACCTGCACAAAGCGATAGCTACTCGCAACCAACGCGGGGGCCATAGGTTTCACTAGTGGCTTCTCTCAAGAGCATAAGTATTCTACGGTGGGTGAACAAATTACTTTTGAGCAATTGACAGAATTGAGCATAGTTGTGAGAATATCTAGGCATGATCATGTATATAGGCATCACGACCGTGACAAGTAGATCGAAACGATTCTGCATCTACTACTATTACTCCACTCATCGACCGCTATCCAGCATGCATCTAGAGTATTAAGTTAAAAATAGAGTAACGCCTTAAGCAAGATGACATGATGTAGAGAGATAAATTCATGCAATATGAAATAAACTCCATCTTGTTATCCTCGATGGCAACGATACAATACGTGCCTTGCTTCCCCTTCTGTCACTGGGTAAGGACACTGCAAGATCGAACCCAAAGCTAAGCACTTCTCCCATGGCAAGAACTACCAATCTAGTTGGCCAAACCAAACGGATAATTCAAAGAGACTTACAAAGATAACCAATCATACATAAAAGAATTCAGAGAAGATTCAAATATTATTCATAGATAGACTTGATCATAAACCCACAATTCGTCGGTCTCAACAAACACACCGCAAAAAGAAGATTACATCGAATAGATCTCCACAAGAGAGGGGGAGAACTTTGTATTGAGATTCAAAGAGAGAGAAGAAGCCATCTAGCTACTAACTATGGACCCGAAGGTCTGAGGTAAACTACTCACACTTCATCGGAGGGGCTAGGATGATGTAGAAGCCCTCCGTGATGACGGCCCTCTTCCGGCGGAGCTCCGGAATAGGCCCCAAGATGGGATCTCGTGGATACAGAAAGTTGCGGCGGTGGAATTAGGTTTTTGGCTCCTGTTCTGATCGTTTGGGGGTACGTGTGTATATATAGGAGGAAGAAGTACGCCGGAGGAGCAATGAGGGGCCCACGAGGCAGGGCGCGCCCTAGGGGGGGCGCCCCCCACCCTCGTGACTGCCTCTTTTGTTCCTTGGAGCAGGGTCCAAGTCTCCTGGATCACGTTCGGTGAGAAAATCATGTTCTCGAAGATTTTATTCTGTTTGGACTCCATTTGATATTCCGTTTATCTGAAACACTGAAATAGGCAAAAAAACAACAATTCTGGGCTGGGCCTCCGGTTAATAGGTTAGTCCCAAAAATAATATAAAAGTGGAAAATAAAGCCCAATATAGTCCAAAACAGTAGATAATATAGCATGGAGCAATCAAAAATTATAGATACGTTGGAGACGTATCAGGCATCCCCAAGCTTAATTCCTGCTCGTCCTCGAGTAGGTAAATGATAAAAAGAGAATTTTTGATGCGGAGTGCTACTTGGCATAATTTCAATGCAAATCTTCTTAATTGTGGTATGAATATTCAGATTAGAAAGATACAAGACAAAAGTTTATATTGACATAAAAATAATAATACTTCAAGCATACTAATAAAGCAATTATGTCTTCTCAAAATAACATGGCCAAAGAAAGTTATCCCTACAAAATCATATAGTCTGGCTATGCTCCATCTTCACCACACAAAGTATTCAAATCATGCACAACCCCGATGACAATCCAAGCAATTGTTTCATACTCTAACTTTTTCAAAATGTTTTCAATCTTCACGCAATACATGAGCGTGAGCCATGGATATAGCACTATAGGTGGAATAGAATGGTGGTTGTGGAGAAGACAAAAAGGAGGGGAAGATAGTCTCACATCAACTAGGCGTATCAACGGGCTATGGAGATGCCCATCAATAGATATCAATGTGAGTGAGTAGGGATTGCCATGCAATGGATGCACTAGAGCTATAAATGTATGAAAGATCAACAAAAGAAACTAGTGGGTGTGCATCCAACTTGCTTGCTCACGAAGACCTAGGGCAATTTGAGGAAGTCCATTATTGGAATATACAAGCCAAGTTCTATAATGTAAAATTCGCACTTGTATATGAAAGTGACAACATATGAGACTCTCTATATGAAGAACATGGTGCTACTTTGAAGCACAATATATGAGACTCGCTATATCACGGTGCTACTTTGAAGCACAGGTGTGGTAAAAGGATAGTAGCATTGCCCCTTTTTATTTTATATATTTTTGGGGCCTTTTTTTCTTTGGCCTTTCTCTTTTTTTTTATTGGGACAATGCTCTATTGAATGATGATCATCACACTTTTATTTATTTACAACTCAATGATTACAACTCGATTCTAAAACAAAGTATGACTCTATATGGATGCATCCGGTGGTGTACCGGGATATGCAATGAATCAAGAGTGACAAGTATGAAGAAATTATGAACGGTGGATTTGCCACAAATACTATGTCAACTACATGATCATGCTAAGCAATATGACAATGATGAATGTGTCATGATGAACTAGATGGTGGAAAGTTGCATGGCAATATATCTCGGAATGGCTATGGAAATGCCATAATAGGTAGGTATGGTGGCTGTTTTGAGGAAGGTATATGGTAGGTGTATGATACCGGCGAAAGGTGCGCGGTATTAGAGAGGCTAGCAAAGGTGGAAGGGTGAGAGTGCGTATAATCATATGGTAATTTTATTTTCTTTCTAGGAAAGTGTTCCATGCCATTTTTTAATGGAAATTGAAATATAATATTCCCTTCCTTCATATCAATAATCGCACCAACCATTCTAAGGAAAGGTCTACCAAGAATAATAGGGCAAGACGGATTGCAATCTATATCAAGAACAATGAAATCTACGGGCACATAATTCCTATTTGCAACAATAAGAACATCATTAATCCTTCCCATAGGTTTCTTAATAGTGGAATCTGCAAGATTCAAGTTTAGAGAGCAATCATCAAAATTACGGAAATCTAGTAAATCACACAAAGTCTTGGGAATAGTAGAGACACTAGCACCCAAATCACACAAAGCATAAAACTCATGATCTTTAATTCTAATTTTAATAGTTGGTTCCCACTCATCATAGAGTTTTCTAGGGATAGAAACTTTCAACTCAAGTTTTTCTTCATAAGATTGCATCAAGGCATCAACAATATGTTCGGTGAAGGCTTTATTTTGACTATAAGCATGTGGAGAATTTAGCACGGATTGCAACAAGGAAATACAATCAATTAAAGAGAAACTTTCATAATTAAATTCCTTGAAATCCAATATAGTGGGTTTAGCAACATCTAGATTTTTATTTCTTTCAATCCCACTTTCATCAATTTCATCATTAAGATCTAAATACTCCGAATTTTTAGAACGCCTTCTAGGTAAAGGAAGATCATATTCAGTTTCATCAAGATTCATATTGCAAAATAAAGATTTAATAGGGGACACATCAATAACTTTTAGATCTTCATCTTGATTTTCATAGGTATTGGAAGAACATGCTTTAATAAAGGCATCTTTGGAAGCACGCATCCTAGCGGTTCTTTCCTTGCACTCATCAATGGAAATTCTCATGGCTTTGATAGACTCATTGATATCATGCTTACGAGGAATAGATCTAAGCTTTAAGGAATCAATCTCAAGAGAAATTCTATCAACGTTTCTAGCCAAATCATCAACTTTAAGCAATTTCTCCTCAAGCAAAGCATTAAAATTCTTTTGTGAATTCATAAACTCTTTAACACTAGTCTCAAATTCAGAGGGCGTCTTATTATAATTTCCATAAGAGTTGTTGTAGGAATTCCCATAATTATTAGAAGGATTACTAGGATATGGCCTAGGATTAAAATTTCCTCTATAAGCGTTGTTACCAAAATTATTCCTACCAACAAAATTCACATCCATAGATCCATTGTTATTCTCAATCAAAGTAGACAAAGGCATATCATTAGGATCAGAAGAAACACTCTTAGTAGCAAATAATTTCATAAGTTCATCCATCTTTCCACTCAACACATTAATTTCTTCTATCGCATGCACTTTTTTATTAGAAGATCTTTCAGTATGCCATTGAGAATAATTAACCATAATATTATCTAGGAGTTTAGTAGCATCTCCTGAAGTGATTTCCATAAAAGTGCCTCCCGCGGCCGAATCTAAAGATTTCTAGAAGCAAAATTCAATCCGGCATTAAAAATTTGTATAATCATCCACAAATTCAAACCATGAGTAGGGCAATTACGTGTCATTAATTTCATTCTCTCCCAAGCTTGTGAAACATGTTCATGATCAAGTTGTTTAAAATTCATAATATCGTTTCTAAGAGAGATGATCTTAGCGGGAGGAAAATATTTAGAGATAAAAGCATCTTTGCACTTGTTCCATGAATCAATACTATTCTTAGGCAAAGACAAAAACCAAGCTTTAGCATGATCTCTAAGCGAAAAAGGAAATAGCTTCAATTTAACAACATCATTATTGACATCTTTTTTCTTTTGCATATCACATAAATCAACGAAGCTATTCAGATGAGTAGCGACATCTTCACTAGGAAGGCCGGCGAATTGATCTTTCATAACAAGATTCAACAAAGCAGTATTAATTTCACAAGATTCAGCATCGGTAAGAGGAGCAATCAGAGTGCTAAGGAAATCATTATTATTGGTATTGGTGAAGTCACACAATTTAGTAGTATCTTGAGCCATCGCGACAAACAAGCAATCTAACACACGAGCAAACAAAAAGCAAGCGGGCAAAAAGAGGCAAATAGAGAGGGAGGATAGAGAGAGAGAGAGAGGGCGAATAAAACGGCAAGGGTGAATTGGGGAGAGAGGAAAATGAGAGGCAAATGGCAAATAATGTAATGCGAGAGATAGGGATTGTGATGGGTACTTGCTATGTTGACTTTTTGCGTAGACTCCCCGGCAACGGCGCCAGAAATCCTTCTTGCTACGTCTTGAGCTTGCGTTGGTTTTCCCCGAAGAGGAAGGGATGATGCAGCAGAGTAGCGTAAGTATTTCCCTCAGTTTTTGAGAACCAAGGTATCAATCCAGTAGGAGCCCACGCTCAAGTCCCTCGTACCTGCACAAAGTGATAGCTACTCGCAACCAACGCGATTAGGGGTTGTCAATCCCTGCACGGTCACTTACGAGAGTGAGATCTGATAGATATAATATTTTTGGTATTTTTGGTATAAAGATGCAAAGTAAAAAGTAAAAGCAAAGTAAAAAAGCAAAGCAAGATTAAAGTGATGGAGATTGATATGATGAGAATAGACCCGGGGGCCATAGGTTTCACTAGTGGCTTCTCTCAAGAGCATAAGTATTCTACGGTGGGTGAACAAATTACTGTTGAGCAATTGACAGAATTGAGCATAGTTATGAGAATATCTAGGCATGATCATGTATATAGGCATCACGTCCATGACAAGTAGATCGAAACGATTCTGCATCTACTACTATTACTCCACTCACCGACCGCTATCCAGCATGCATCTAGAGTATTAAGTTAAAAACAGAGTAACGCCTTAAGCAAGATGACATGATGTAGAGAGATAAATTCATGCAATATGAAATAAACCCCATCTTGTTATCCTCGATGGCAACGATACAATACATGCCTTGCTGCCCCTTCTGTCACTGGGTAAGGACACCGCAAGATCGAACCCGAAGCTAGGCACTTCTCCCATGGCAAGAACTACCAATCTAGTTGGCCAAACCAAACGGATAATTTGAAGAGACTTGCAAAGATAACCAATCATACATAAAAGAATTCGGAGAAGATTCAAATATTATTCATAGATAGACTTGATCATAAACCCACAATTCATCGGTCTCAACAAACACACCGTAAAAAGAAGATTACATCGAATAGATCTCCACAAGAGAGGGGGAGAACTTTGTATTGAGATTCAAAGAGAGAGAAGAAGCCATCTAGCTACTAACTATGGACCCGAAGGTCTGAGGTAAACTACTCACACTTCATCGGAGGGGCTAGGATGATGTAGAAGCCCTCTGTGATGACGGCCCTCTTCCAGCGGAGCTCCGGAACATGCCCCAAGATGGGATCTCGTGGATACAGAAAGTTGCGGCGGTGGAATTAGGTTTTGGACTCCTGTTCTGATCGTTTGGCGGTACGTGTGTATATATAGGAGGAAGAAGTACGCCGGAGGAGCAACGAGGGGCCCACGAGGCAGGGGGCGTGCCCTAGGGGGGGCGCCCCCCACCCTCGTGACCGCCTATTTTGTTCCTTGGAGCAGGGTCCAAGTCTTCTGGATCACGTTTGGTGAGAAAATCACGTTCCTAAAGATTTTATTCCGTTTGGACTCCATTTGATATTCCGTTTATCTAAAACACTAAAATAGGCAAAAAAAACAGCAATTCTGGGCTGGGCCTCCGGTTAATAGGTTAGTCCCAAAAATAATATAAAAGTGGAAAATAAAGCCCAATATAGTCCAAAACAGTAGATAATATAGCATGGAGCAATCAAAAATTATAGATACGTTGGAGACGTATCAGTTGGCTGCCTTAGGAAGCCCCCCCTTTCCCTTTCTCTCTTGGAGAAAGGCGGGAGGGGGCCAACCCCTCCCTTTCCTTTACAAGGCCTGCGACCAGGTTGGGGGCGCGCCAACCCCTTGTGGGCTGGTGTGCTCCCCTCCCCTTGGCCCGTTAGGCCTAGTAACTCCCCGTGGCCTCCCAGAACCCCTTCCGGTGACCCGATAAATACCCATTGCATTCTAAAACCTTTCCGAAGACCAAATACTTGTTGGAGAACGCATTAATTTCAAAAAAAATCTACGCACACGCAAGATCTATCATGGTGATGCATAACAACGAGAGGGGAAGAGTGTTGTCCACGTACCCTCATAGATCGTAAGCGGAAGCGTTATGAAAACGTGGTTGATGTACTCATACGTCTTCACGATCCGACCGATCCTAGTACCGAAAGTATGGCACCTCCGCGATCTGCACACGTTCGGCTCGGTGACGTCCCACGAACTCACGATCCAGCAAAGTGTCGGGGGAGAGCTTCGTCAGCACGACGGCATGATGACGGTGATGATGAAGCTACCAGCGCAGGACTTCGCCTAAGCACTACGACGATATGACCGAGGTGGATTATGGTGCAGGGGGCACCGCACACGGCTAAGGGATCAATGATCAACTTGTGTGTCTATGGGGTGCCTCTTGGCCACGTATATAAAGGATGGAGGGAGGAGGAGGCCAGCCCTCATAGGGCGCGCCTAAAGTGTGGAGTCCTACTAGGACTCCCTAGTGAGTCCTAGTAGGATTCCACCTCCCACATGGAATAGGAAAAAGGGAAGGGAGAAGGAGAAAGAAGGAAGGGGGCACCCCATTTCCATAGTCCAATTTGGACCATTTCATGGGGAAGGGGCGCGGCCATCCTTGAGGCCTTTCTCTCCTTTCCCGTATGGCCCATTAAGGCCCAATACGAATTCTCGTAACTCTCCGGTACTCCAAAAATACCCGAATCACTCGGAACCTTTCCGATGTCCGAATATAGCCTTCCAATATATTGATCTTTACGTCTCAACCATTTCGAGACTCCTCGTCATGTCCCCGATCTCATCCGGGACTGCGAACAAACTTCGTTCATCAAATCACAGAACTCATAATACAAATCGTCACAGAACGTTAAGCGTGCGGACCCTACGGGTTCGAGAACTATGTAGACATGACGGAGACTCATCTCCAGCTAATAACCAATAGCGGAACCTGGATGCTCATATTGGTTCCTACATATTCTACGAAGATCTTTATCAGTCAAACCGCATAACGATATATGTTGTTCCCTTTGTCATTGATATGTTACTTGCCCGAGATTCGATCGTCGGTATCTCAATACCTAGTTCAATCTCGTTACCGGCAAGTCTCTTTACTTGTTTCGTAATGTATCATCCCGTAACTAACTCATTAGTCACATTGCTTGCAAGGCTTATAGTGATGTGCATTACCGAGAGGGCCCAGAGATACTAATCCTAATCTTGATCTATGCCAACTCAACAAACACCATCGGAGACACCTGTAGAGCATCTTTATAATCATCCAGTTACGTTGTGACGTTTGATAGCACACAAGGTGCTCCTCCGGTATTTGGGAGTTGCATAATCTCATAGTCTGAGGAACATGTATAAGTCATGAAGAAAGCAATAGAAATGAAACTGTAACGATCATCGTGCTAAGCTAACAGATGGGTCAAGTCAATCACATCATTCTCTAATGATGTGATCCCGCTTATCAAATGACAACTCTTTGTCCATGGATAGGAAACTTAACCATCTTTGATTAACAAGCTAGTCAAGTAGAGGCATACTAGTGACACTCTGTTTGTTTATGTATTCACACATGTACTAAGTTTCCGGTTAATACAATTCTAGCATGAATAATAAACATTTATCATGATATAAGGAAATATAAATAACAACTTTATTATTGCCTCTAGGGCATATTTCCTTTAATACTATCATCCTATATATCAGTCTTTATGTCCGGACCATTCCAGAGCTCCTCGTCATGTCCGTGATCTCATCCAGGACTCCGAACATCATTCGGTCACCAACTCACATAACTCATATAATACTGTATCATCAACGAACGTTAAGCGTGTGGACCCTATGGGTTCAAGAATGATGTAGACATGACCGAGATGCTTCTCCGGTCAATAACCAATAGCGGGACCTAGATGCCTATATTGGTTCCTACATATTCTATGAAGATCTTTATCGGTCGAGCCTTTATGACAACATATGTAGTTCCCTTTGTCTGTCGATATGTTACTTGCCCGAGATTTGATCGTTGGTATCTCCATACCTAGTTCAATCTCGTTACCAGCAAGTCTCTTTACTCGTTCTGTAATACATCATCTCGTAGCTAACTCCTTAGTCACTTTGCTTGCAAGCTTCTTGTGATGATGTATTACCAAGAGGGCCCAGAGATACCTCTCCGATTTATGGAGTGACAAATCCCAATCTCGATCCACGCCAACTCAACAGACACCTTCGGAGATACCTGTAGAGCATCTTTATGGTCACCCAGTTACGTTGTGACGTTTGATAGCACACAAGGTATTCCTCCGGTATCCAAGAGTTGCATGATCTCATGGTTGAAGAAATGTGTATTTGACATTAAGAAAGCGGTAGCAATAAACTGAACGATCATATGCTAAGCTAACAGATGGGTTTTGTCCATCACATCATTCTCCTAATGATGTGATCTCGTTATCAAATGCCAACTCATGTCTATGGTTAGGAAACCTTAACCATCTTTGATCAACAAGCGAGTCTAGTAGAGGCTCACTAGGGACACAGTATTTGTTTATGTATCCACACATGTATTTAAGTTTCCGGTCAACACAATTCTAGCATGAATAATAAACCTTTATCATGATTAAGGAAATATAAATAACCATTTTATTATTGCCTCTAGGGCATATTTCCATCAGGAATCTCGATGGGACCGACTGGAACAACTCGGTCGGACCGATGTGCTAGGACTTAGGGCAAACACCATCTCGGTGGCGCCAATTGCATCAACTCGGTGGGACCGAAGTGAGGCAATAAGCAACAGAGAATCTGTCAAGCCAACTCAGTGAGACCGATTGCATAAACTTGGTGGGACCGAAGCGAATGCAATAGATCAAAGAACGCTGGCAAGGCCATCTCGGTGGGACCGAGATCCGTATCAGTGTGACCGAATAGTTAGGGTTTCTGGCAGTGGCTATGTCATATGAACTCGGTGGCTCCGTGTAGAAAGAATCGGTGGGGCCGAGTTTGGAATTTGTCTAATATATTTGGATGGAGAAAGTGGCTAAGGGTTTTCGAGGAATATCACTAAGCACTTGAGCAAGTAGACCATTAAGCAACACATCATCCCCTTTTAATAGTATTGGCTTTCCTACGGAATCAATGTGATCTTGGATCACTAAAATAAAGATGAAGAGTCTTGAGCTTTTGCCAATCTTTGTCCTTAGCATTTTGAGGGGTCCACATCTCTAGTCCATTCCATGCCAATCATTGAACATCCTAAAATATTTATCTTAAATGGATATTAGTTCAATGAGATATATGTTGTTATGAATCATCAAAACCACCCGGGGATTAGTTGCACTTTCAGCGGCAAAATCGCCGCATCAAAGCGAAGGCCGCAAAGGAGAAGCTGAAGAGCGTCTGGCCGCCGGTGGGCTTGGTGGTGGCGATGGGCGTGGTGAGCGTGGCGGACGAGGCGGTTGGCGACGAAGAAGAAGATCAAGCTCAAAGAGAGGAGGACCATGATCCAAGAGAGGAAGGCCGCACTCGAGGAGAAGAGGGTGAAGATTGCCGCTAATGCGGAGGACACAAAGATGTTGACATGGAATATCGACTCTTTGGATGCCAATGCTAGAAATGTTGGAGCGGCAGAAAAATGAGTTGGTGGCGGACGCGGAGGCTGCCTACGCGGCGGCGGCACCTCCTTGATCGGGGAGCAAATTGCTGTGATGGCCGATCCGGCAGGGCAGAAATGGACGGACTGCCGGACTGATGTTCTTTGGATTCGGGCATGTAAAAACTAAACATATTTGCCTCCTTTTGGTTTTGATCTGGGATGCGATCCAACGCGGGTGTGATCCGGTGCATTGTGTGGATCAATGTAGATTTGAACTTGAATTTGCTGGCAGACATATACATACTACGGTTGGATGGCAGTCTCCCGCATCAGTGTCCGCGGAAGGATGCGAGAGGAAAATTGCGGGTTGCCGTTGAAGATGCGCGGACCATCCAACCACAAATTTTCGTTGTACTAGTAAGAGCATCTACAACCGGACCCCTCAAACCCGTCTCAAACGCACGGCCAGGCCGCCCGGTCACGATTTTTTGACCCGGGCGGGCCTTTCAAACGGCCCTCAAACGCCCGGGCTGACCGGCACCTCCATATCCAGCCAAATAAGGGGTGGATATGGGGGCGCCCGGGCACGCTCGCCATGTCGGACCCGACAGCCCGACTCCACTCTAAATTGCACCAAATCCACCAAACCCTTCCTCCTCCTCCCGCCGCCCTCCAACCATTTCCGTGCCCGGACCCTCGCCGGTCAACATGGACGGGCATTTTTCGGTGAGGGAGAGTAAGGAGGAGTGGTACAAGCTCATGTTGGATGCGCAAAAGGAAATGATGGAGTGGGACCGGAAGAGGACGAAGAAGATGCTCGAAATTGAGAGGGAGAAGATCGAGTTGGAGAAGCAACAAGCGGAGATCAAATGGTAGCTTGAGAAGGCCAAGACATTTGGCGACATAGAGCTTGAGGAGGAGAGGTTGCAACTCGCACGGGACGTGGAAGATGCGAGGATCATGTTGGCGGACGAGACCCTCTATGATAAGCATTCGAAGAAGTGGCTTGCGGACAAGAAGATGGAGATCAACGATCGTAGGAAGTGCGAGGCAACGAGGGCAGCTGTGGCTCGGATGCAGTTTGAGGAGGCGGCCTGGATGCAGGCGGAGCAGGACGCATTCCGCTCGAAGCAGGCGCCGAGCCAGTGATCCGAGGCCATCCGTCACGCTCGAACATTGATTTCATTTTGCCATGTCCGATTTGCTGAACTATTATGATTTGCTTTGCTTTGCTTTGTTTCGAATTTTGGCGTTCGAACGGTTTGTATCGTATGATCGATGTGCATGGATTGTATGAATTTAAGGATCAGAATTTGCGGTATGTGAATGTGCAACGCAACATTTGAGACGTGACCGGACGCGTTCATGGGCATTTGAGAGGTCAGATTCGGCAGCTGTAGGTGCTCTAATTTGGTCTCTACGGTGTCAGATATTCTCTTGCTAAAAAACCCCGGACGTTAATCGCAGCTGAAGCGAGTACCGACACTGTTGAACCCGTGGCGCTCACCAAGCACCAACGCACCGGGAACGAACCGTCCCGTCGCGTCGCGTCGCGTTCCCGTCGCATCCACCCGGCGGAAAACGACAGATCGCGATGGAATCCTCCCCATCCCACGCCCTCTGCCCGTTGTCTGATTGGCCCCCCACCGCACCAGCGAGCCGCACGAACCCGCGCGCGCCACGGGCGCGCGCGGTCCCACCCGCAGTCGCCGTCGCCGTGGGGCCCTCGCTGTTGCGGGAATCGAATCTCTCCTCCCCCTCCCCCCTCCCTTTCCCCCGGTCCCGTGAGCGACGCATCGCTCTCCAGTCTCTCCACCCCCCTCCTCTCTCTCTCCGTCCGCCCTCCGCATCTCCGCGCCGCCGCTGCCGCTACGCCTCTCCCCGGGAAGCCTCGCCGGCGGCCAGGTAGGGGATCCCGCCTCGCCGCCTCCCCCTCTCTCCCCCTCGCGCGCCCCTTCCCGCCCGAGAATTCCGCGAGGCGCTTGGGTTTTTGGGCGGACCGTGAGTTTTCGTTTCATCGCTCCAGGAGTGAGCGGGATTCGCTCGCCACCTAGCCTGCAGATCCGTGAGCTCCCGAGCTTAGCATGGCTTGCTGGTTTTCCGGCGATGCTGTGGGTCTCAGGTTGAATTGGGCAGGAAGAGCTGGAGCTCTGCTCTGGGGGCAAATGGTCCTTCTTCTTTCAGAATTAAGCATTTCTGCCTGCCTTTTATCCCCGGCCGTCGTAGGCTTGGAGTTGCAATTCAGCACACGGACCAGCTGGATCTGTCCTGCTTAATTGGAACAGCCAGCGCGCTTTATTCATGCCCGCCCGTCGTTTCCATGTGAAATTTCGTACTAGTAGTGATTTCCCGGTCTTCGTTTCCTGAAGTGTACTTTGGTGTGATTACGATTAAGGTGGAAGATGGAGACAGGCGGCAAAGATGGCAACCCTTTGAAGAATTACCGTATTGGGAAGACCCTGGGGATTGGTTCGTTCGGGAAGGTCAAGATTGCCGAGCATATAAAAACTGGTCACAAGGTGGCCGTCAAGATCCTTAACCGCCGGAAAATCAAAAACATGGAGATGGAAGAGAAAGGTTGGTAATTTTTCTTGCTCTATCTATTGAGCTCTTTCAGTGAGTATAGAGTTTCCTATTCTGTACATATTGGGTATATAGTAGTATGCTGCTGTTGTAGTAATTGTCGCTCATAAATGGAAAGTTGGCATGCTACTATTCTTCTATTAATAACATATACTCCCTGTGATTCAGCCGTTGTAGTAATTACCATTCTCATAAATGGAGTGCTCCTGTTTTTCTATCTTTGCATGATGTAGAAAATTGTGATTGACATGAGCAAGCACATCAGCGATGTGAATGCAGCACCGCTCTTGATTATAAATGTTGTATAGGAACTGTTTAAGAAAATATTCACTGCTCAAGTGCCAAGCACAACAAATGCTCTCGTCTTACATTTTGAGACAGAGGGAGTATCTTATATAGTTGTTTGGTCTAAAATGAAGCACTCAAGTTTTTTTTTTTTTTGCATTGTTCTCTTGCAGTGAAAAGAGAGATCAAGATATTAAGATTATTCATGCACCCACATATCATCCGCCTTTATGAAGTGATAGAGGCACCAGCTGATATTTATGTGGTTATGGAGTATGTTAAGTCTGGTGAATTGTTTGATTACATTGTTGAGAAAGGTAGGCTACAGGAGGAAGAGGCCCGCCGTTTCTTTCAACAGGTAATCTCTCCTTTATTGTCTTGAACCCTTTATTCTGAAGATTCTACTCAGCGTCCTAGTTTCTAAACTCTAAAGTTTGGATTAAGCTTTTTTTTTGTTCTTGTTTGCCACTTATTTTGATGATGTATCAGCAATGGCATGTGAAAATATAGTTTGCTCGGAAATTGCAGAGTGCAGACACAGTAATGATGTTTATCATTCCACTTAGACCCTTAACGTGACGGGTTACTTTGTTTTCTGTCTTTGTACAGATCATATCTGGTGTTCAATATTGCCACAGGAACATGGTGGTGCACCGCGATCTAAAGCCGGAGAACCTTCTTTTGGACAATAATTGTGATGTTAAGATTGCGGATTTTGGCTTAAGTAATGTTATGCGTGACGGCCACTTTCTTAAGACAAGTTGTGGTAGCCCAAATTATGCAGCTCCGGAGGTAATTATCCTTGAACTATTTTCAGACAGAAAGGACATGACATCATTGTACTCCTAGCTTTGTTCCCAGACTCTTTGGTTTCACTGTATAATATACTTTCTGTTATCTAGGTTATATCTGGAAAACTGTACGCTGGGCCTGAAGTTGATGTATGGAGCTGCGGTGTTATTCTTTATGCTCTTCTATGTGGTACTCTTCCATTTGATGATGAGAACATACCCAACCTTTTTAAGAAAATAAAGGTTAGCAAATATATGTGTAGTCTGCATTTGAATGGTGCATCTGTACCTGCTTCTAGTGATATAAATAATATATTCCATTTTTCATTTCAGGGTGGAATATATACCCTTCCAAGCCATTTATCAGGCCCAGCAAGGGATTTGATTCCAAGGATGCTAGTTGTTGATCCTATGAAGAGGATAACCATTCGTGAAATACGCGAGCATCCATGGTTTGAAGCTCAACTCCCACGATATTTAGCCGTGCCTCCACCAGATACTGCACAACAAGTTAAAAAGGTATAATTAGCCCTCTGCACCGCTTCCTTTATGAAAATCAGTTGAACTATGATATAATGGTGTTTCTCTGTGTGTTAGTTATGCCAAATATTCCGCCCATAAAAATATTTTATATTGTTGATATCTCCTATTAAGGCATATAAACTTGGTGGTTAAGTTTATATGTGGTTAAAAATGTGCCCATCATTTCTCTTCATGATTTATAATGATATATTTTAAAGTTTTTTTCTGGGGTCTGTACATTACCCTTCTGCCTTGTGCCATTTAGTGAGGCTATGCATGGGAGTGCTCACTGGTTTCTTAAAATTTTATGTGTATTGGAGTCAATCTTGCAGTTTTCTGTGTGACTGTCCAGATGGGAGCTGACAGGATTTTTTAGTCATGTATTTCTTCATTTAAGTCCTCAAATAAGGTGTTGGTTTCTCTCATGATTTTGTAGATTGATGAAGAATCTCTTGTTAAAGTTATCAGTCTGGGATTTGACAAAAACCTGCTGGTTGAATCAATTCATAATAGATTGCAAAATGAGGTAACTTTTTTTTACGTTCTGTTGTCTGCATATGCCTGTTATGTGCAAATTAACGACCATGACTAATTCATCTGCGCACTGCAGGCAACAGTTGCATATTATTTATTTTTGGATAATAAGAGTCGCACAACAACTGGCTATCTTGGAGCTGGGTATCAAGAAGCTATGGTGAGTTACTGTGTTCACTTGTTTGCCTCCCCCGATTCTGTTTTAATCTTCTGACTGATGCATGTGCTGTTAGATTATTGATTTCTAATAACTTTGGCATCAAGGAATCGTCTTTCTCACCCATTACTCCAAGTGAAACACAAAGTCCAGCTCATGGAAATCGGCAACAACCATATATGGAATCTCCAGTTGGCTTGAGACCACATTTTCCAGCTGATAGGAAATGGGCTCTTGGGCTTCAGGTAATCTATGTTTAGCTTTGTTCTGGTGCTTTTCTTAAGCTCTTTCTTATATATTTCAATTAACATCTTTGGATTCATTTTGACAGTCTCGAGCACATCCAAGAGAAGTTATGACTGAAGTGCTGAAGGCTCTGCAAGAACTGAATGTATACTGGAAAAAAATTGGACACTATAACATGAAATGTAGATGGAGTCCTCCTGGCTTTCCCGGCCAGGAGAATATGAATCATACCAATTATAACTTCAGTGCAGAGCCTATTGAAACCGACGACCTGGGTGACAAGTTAAATTTAATTAAGTTCGAACTTCAGGTAAATTGCAAATCCATCTGTATGCATCCAATGAGAAGTCCTGATGCAAATACAGCAGTGTGATGCATGAGTACTTATGCGTGTCTTTCTCCTGATGGTTAAACAGTGTAGCAGACCTTGACCTTTTAGTCACTATAAGTATGGCACTCCAAATTGTTCACTAGCAGTCCCTTGCATTTCCATGCACGCTCGTCTATACATGATATTTTTACTAGGAAGTTATATACACAAGATAACTCTTCACATATCCCTGCATCTCTTTTACTTTGAAATCGGCGCAATAGGTTCAGGAACCTCATAAAATTGGTATCTTATTTCCATTGTATACACACACCCCTGTTGCCATACACCTACTGCTTGCATGCCTCCACTTGATGTCTATTGCAGTCACTATCATGCGAAAACTGAAATTCAACTCCCATTATTCGCGTCACCTTTTACTTCAGTTGTGCACTTGATGGTGATCCCGATGTGCCTCCACTCGGCAACAACTTTACATAATTCATAAACCTATACGATTTGAATAATATTTTCTCCTCCTTATTTCGCTTACGCACTTAAAACCATATGTTCTCATTATCCGTGTTGCATTCTTCTTAGCTGTCTCTGTATTTCTGATATTGCAGCTTTACAAAACAAGAGATGAGAAATACCTTTTGGATTTGCAAAGGGCGAGCGGGCCGCATCTCCTCTTTCTTGATCTATGTGCCGCCTTTCTAGCTCAGCTGAGAGTCCTTTGATACCAGATGTGCCCGAGGAATGTATGTTGTATCACTCTAAAGAGATGTAAATAGCAAGCTTTCTCCAGCGGATCAAAGTCGTGGAGTATGTAGACATGCGGAGCTGTTGTGTGCTTATTTCGGCGCCTATATGCTGAATTTAGACCTGGCAGGGGCGGGCAAGTGAAGCAAGCAAGGAACTATTGCCATCAGGTTATTTCCAGCTGCCGCCAAAGGCACTAGGATATAGAAGTATTATTGATTAATCCTATATTGGCCCCTTGGGACATACTCCTACTCTACTGCTGTTTACTTGCATGTAATTTTTACTGTCTGGGTCTCCAGACCAGACCACGTACACGAATAATTTCTTCAAATTGCAATGGTTAATGAAAGCTGAGCTGCTGACGGGCCACAGACAATCGTATACAGTTTTGTTCTTCATATACTAATTCGAGGTGTCTAATCTCTTCTGCGTCCATTGATTGCGAAGCACGTCCGTTGAGAATCTTCCATAATAATCGTTCGGTTTAGCGTGGTCAGTCAGTACAGCTGTGCCATTGGCTGAGAACAATGCGGCAACCACCATGGAAGGAGAGGCATGGACTGTCGCCTAGTAAGCTGCCTTCCAGCAATTTAAATACGTTCAATTTGTTACTGCGAATGCAAGCATGCTCAGCTTTGGACACCACCACGATGGGAGGGCACTTCCTGTACGCGACCGCGACGGGCGCTATGTTGGTAGTAGGAGAAAACGCCCCATGCAAATCCTCTCCATTCGCCTGTTCTTGCTTCGAGTCCACGCACCGGTCATCGTCAAGCAAGCTATTAAAGGCTTGTTAATTTGAACGGTGTCCATTTGTTTTCTTTCTTTCATGGGAAGAAAGAGGGCCCATTGGCTAGGGTTTCTCGTGCCTCTCACCGGTGCTGTCGCCGGTCTACCTCGTCTCATGCGGTATTAGGGATATGGAGGCGTGGTGGATGGGCCAGAGGGCTCCGTTTTTCATGTTCTTTTGAGTTCTTTTATGGTTTGTGTCTAGCTCAGACAGGCGAGGCGGTGGTGGTTCTCTGAAGATAAGGTTCTTCCCGCCTTGCATCCGTTCCGGTGGTGTTTCTAGCATCGTCGGAGGGGGTGTGGAGGTTTATCTCCAGCGGATCTCGCGGGATTCGGTCGGCGTTTGTCTTCGGTGGATCCAGGTGGATCTTGTAGTCGTCCGTTTGTGTTCATGTGTCTACAAGTTAGATTCTTTCGATCTACGCTTCTTTTCATTGGCGACGACTGTTGTTCTCGTGTGCTGATCTTATGTGGCCTTGTACGACGACTTTCCGACTGTCTACTACAATAAGGTTTGCTCGGCTCCGATGAGGAGGGACGAAGACGACGGCGCGCCTTCGGCTCGCTTCAGTGCTATTAGTCGTCGGTAGGTGGTCTATAGACCTCGATGTATTTTTTATTTCTGGTGTTCTTTGTACTACCTTGACAGTTGATGAATAAATCGAAAGTTATTTAAAATAATTGAACTGTCTTTTTCTTTTTTAAATGGACTGTGATATTTGGTACACGTGTGCCATATAAGCAAAATTGCCACACCTCTACTTCTTTCATTTAAAAGTACCACACGATCCCCCGTCCTTTGACCTCGCCTCCTCCCAAACGACCCCGGAGGCTCGTCCGAGAAACCTGCTTCTCCCGCATATCTCGCGCGTCCATCCCCGAGAAAACTGCCACTTCTTCACGTCTACCACATGATTTCTCCCCGGGACAAAGTTACCATGATATTCGTATGCAAATTATCAGACCTGTGTTGCGTAACTTACCATACTATTTACATAGAACGTACCAGGTACTATGCTTCAACAACTACACCCCTTCAAAGTCACCAGTGTATTTTATACACAAGTTAGAAGGTCTTCGATGTGTAAAATACCGTGGTACTTACACATAAGTTATCAGAGTATATGTACATCAACCTCACCCCGGTCAAAATTATCATGGGTGGATTGTACATGAGTTACCGGGTCTACAGTACGTATATTATCATGTTACTTGCACCTAAAAATCTGGGTGTGTTTCAGTAGCTTTTTCCATAGGTCAAAAAATACCATGATGTTTTTGTGTAACTTATCACGCCTATAGCACGTGTGCCCCTTATGACACTAAACATTATGTCACTTTCCCGTGGCACGCCATGTGTTGTGTTCATTCAAGAGGCCCACGCGCGAGGCGAGTGTATGTTTTTAACAACTTGTTTTCTTTTGGTAAAGAAGTTACCATCATGTTTATATTGCAAGTTATCGGTTATGCGGTGCTTATATTATCATGTTATTTACACGAAAATTATTGGGGATGTTTTGAACAACTTTTTCCTGGGAGAAAAAGTTATCATGGTGATTCCAGGCAACCTATCAAGCCCGTAGTGCTTAAAATATCATGCTATTTACACAAAATTTATCAGGGGTATGTTTCAACAAATTCTCCCCCACGGGTCAGAAACTTATCATGGCGTTTAGTTATCGCGGTGCATATATTTTCATACTATTTACACATAAAAATGTCAGGGAAGGGAGGTATACTATCGTGTTATTTACACAGAAAATATCGGAGTATCTTTTCAAAAAAAAAATCCCTACGGTCAAAGTTACTATGATGTTTCTACCTCAGTTATCAGATGTGCGCTGCGTATATTACCATCTATTTACACATAAATTATCGGGTATCTTTTCACATTTATCTTCCCCAATGATTAAAGTTACCACGATGTTTGTATCTAAATTATCAGGTCTATGGCGTGAATGTTATCATGCTATTTACAGAAATTACCCGGGGGGGGGGGGGGGGGGTTAACAAATTTATTCCCAATGATCAAAGTTACCACAATGCTTGAAACAAAAAGTTTTTCAGTGCTAACATATTAAAGGCAAAAACATGTCAAAACAGTATTTCCCTTAGCTTGTTCAACAATTAGTGTCATAGGTGAGGTGGTTAGTTTCCTTTGTTGATTACTTGCAGACCAGAGATCAAATTCTAGTTCAAGTATTATTTTTGCCCGAAAATTGGGAAGTCGTGTGGGGCCATAATTGACGATTACAAAAATTAGGAAGTCACGAGCGGGTGTGCCCGCAGGAAAGGAAAGAAATCGGGAGGGAGGTCGGGGAGGACGTGCGGGAAATGAAGAAGATCGGGAGGCGTGTGGCAGTTTCGCAATCTGGCACACGGTTGCCATATACATATTTCGTTTTTAAATATCCCCCACATTGCGTTGCGCCCTTACTGTTGTTTTCAGGAAATGTTCCAAATCCGCCCCTAAATTTTGAACACTAAAAATCAAGTGACCAGACTTGTCATGTGTATGTTTTAAAGTAAAAAATTGCCATGTAGTAAAGAAAATACCAGAGAAATTGTCATGCGGGTGACGTAAGATTTATATCTGGGTCCTTTGCATTGGCCGAGAATGTCAATTTGCGAAGGTGCTGTGCTGATTCGGAAAAGAAACCTCAACGCAAGAAAATGGATGATCTCAAAAACATTCGATCGAAACGAGTGAAGATCGAAGGCAAGTGATCCCGAGAACAAATGGAAGCTAATAAATTCGGCCGCGATCAGCCTCGTTTCGATAAAACCAATTACGTATACATGAGTTGATGAGTAACACGACAGTACAATGCGCGAACACTCGGTAAATCTCACAACCAGCGAGTAGAATAGTACAACGATCCCTCCCATCCCGGGGAAGGCATCGGCGTCGACGCTATCTCCTGGCGTGCGCGGCGCCGGCGGGCTGGTCGCAGGAGAAGACCTGCTTCGGGAGCCGCCACGCCTCCGCTGCGCCGAAGCACATGTCGTCGAGCGCCTCGCTGCGGCACCACCGGCACCTGCCCCCGCCGCCGCTCGCCACGCACTTGCCGCGCGTCGCCAGATCCCGGCACCCCGCCTCCGCCTCCGCCCTCGCTGACCGAGCAGCAGCCTTGCTCTTGATTCTGCCCGCCGCGGCGGCTGCCGACGCGGCCCCCGAGCAGACCAGGAGAAGAGCGAGCAGCAGCAGCAGCAGCGCCGCAGATCTGGCCATGAGGTGAGAAACAGAGACGGTCTGGGACGATTGGATTGGGTATCAGTCAGAGGGGAGTCTGAATATTTGGACTCTGGATCGCGATACGGACGGTGGGCCTCTCCTTTCTCTTTGACGGGAAAATGAGGTTGGCGCCTTTTCTCTTCCAGCCTTCAGACGTTGGGCCGGCATACCAACGATTGGCTGGCTACAACTTTTTTTTTGACATCTTGGCTGGCTACAACTTGATTTAGCTGTGAATTCCCCTTTCAAGGAAAGAAAAATAAAACTGTGAATTCTCAAAAATAAATAAATGCAAGTTATCTTTTTGTCCCTCGTGACTTAGATCCATCGAACAAATCATCAGTACAAGCATTTGTTCAAAATAAGGAAAATACATAGAGGTCCAACTCAAAAAAATAAATACATTGTGGTCCTTGAGGGTGATTGTCTTCCTCATCTCGAACGGACCGACGACATGTTATTGTTCCTTCTTCTCCATTGTCCGATTAGCCAGTTGTTGATCACTGATGGAAGTCACCGAGGCCACTAATGAACCATCGTCTAGAGAAGAAACCGTCTAAGCTATCGTCAGAAGACCAACAAATTCACTATCCCAACCTCTAAAAAGCTCATAGGCATCATTTTGACATTGGAGGCTGCACCAAATTGACAGAGACGAGGCAACCACAGATGGAAGTCGTTGCTGCATCCGATGAACCCTAACATCACTGGCCAGAAATATCGGTGGTAATCTACGTCAACGAGCCACCGAAGTCACCCCAGCCCACATCGTCGATATGAGAGGCTCGAGGAAACTTTATTCACCAGATCGGGGTCAACACGTAGGCCTACTAAAAGCTTCAAAGAAGGGAATAATTAGTTTGATGCCAACATTTGGCATTGCCAATACTTGGCAAGCTAACAATTGACAATATTAAAAGTTGCCAAAAATTGACAATTTTTTATGAGGTTGCCAAGTAAACATGGTAACCAACCAAGCACTAGACAATTTTTGGCATGTCCATTTTCGGCATCAAACGAATCATGCTCAGAACTCCATCTAATAGATGGGAGCCTCTTGCCCTCCTACGCGTGCAAAGATAGTGGAGGAGGAGGCTGATGACCTACTAGGAGAGGAGTGGCTGCACGGTGAGCCCAAAAAAATCTCCTCTCTGTGGTTTGGGAAGGAGGAAAGTTCTCATAATCGTCAAAGAAGAGAGACATCCACAAAGCTGCACCAATCAGTCCGGTGTCTACTCTCTTTACCTGCTGGTCACCTCAGGCATACGCCACTCCACCTCTGAAGGCCATGAAGGTGTCGTTGGATGCTCCCTGTGTCCTCTAAGTTCACCTACCAACTCTTCATGAGACTATGCCCCTGCTGGGAGGCTTCTTTTGTAATAGTGCTACTTTCCCGAGAAATACACTTCAGTTCCTGGTTGTATAAACACCCTATATGGAGAATTTTTTAATAATTAAACAAAAAGTCAAATAGTTTAGAATTTTTTTAGAATAAACTTGACTTACTTCTGCACTAGTATGTAAATTTCCAAAAAATAAAAATCAACGTTGACTTCATAGCGAAAAAGACAAAATTTATTTGCTATTATAGGTTACTATTCACACTATTTTGATCAAAAATTGTCTTTTTTGGAAAGAAGTCAAAGGGGGATTTTCTTTTTGTGAAAATTTTCTCACAAGTACAATGTAAGGTCAAGTTTATTTCAAAAATATTTTCAGAATTTTTTGACTTTTTGTTGAATTATTAAATTATTTTTCCATATAGAGTGTATATGTCCTCATAGATCAAGAGTTCCCCTCCTACTTTCCCTAGCTAGCTTGTTGCTGTTTTACTGTTTTTTAGACTGCTCTTTTAAGAGCTGTTGTATCAGACTTGGTGTGGTTTTGGTTTCATTCTGAGTAATGGAACCGGGGAGGTGCTCCCTGTTCTTCTAAAAGAAAGTTCTCATAACAAGTCTTGTGTTTCTGGATACAGTTATCTTCATTCTAAATTTCTAATATAAAAAAAACTTTCTGTTATATATGGAAAATTACCATTTTGCTCTAAAAGGAGGTCAAAAAGGTTCGTCATCATTCTTGTTCCTCAAGTACATTCTCTCACACCGTTGTATGTACTCCCTCTGTTCGGAATTACTTGTCGCAGAAATGGATGTATCTAGACGTATTTTAGTTCTAGATACATCCATTTTTGAAACAAGTAATTTCGAACGGAGGGAGTATATGACACGACTCTTGCCAAATATACATTCTGTGTCTGCATCTTCTTTTATACAGACAAAAGGACCCAAGGGTCGAACTCTGGAGCGACTCAAGTCACGTCATATAGTAAACCAACTGCGGGTCAATGGCCTTGGGAATGCCCCTAGCCGGAGCGTCATCCAGGCCAGTGTTGAGCAGGGACTCGGCCAGCTTCCGTGCAAACGCCATGTAGCTCTGGTAATCGTGCTCTGCTTTGACTTCTCCGGTATGCGACTCAGGAGCAGCAGCACAAGTTATGGTAGTATCGGCGACCGGCCCGTTGTCTGGCCGGACGCGGCCGCAGCTGCGGTCGTACAGCCAGTCCCCGGATTTCCAGTCGAAGGTGTAGAGCGGCAGAAACCGGTGGCCGAAACTGGCGACGAAGTCTATGGCCTCCAGCACGAACTCCGCCTCGCGCGCCGACGTGTAGTACGCCAGGCTGACACGCGTCCACCCTGGCCGCACTCCGTGATAGCCCTGCATGGATTGATCGGTCAGAATCCATCATCAACAAATAGTGAGTGCAGAGGATGATGAAGTTGGAAACTGTTTAGTTTCGGTTACCATCTCGACGGCGGATTTGATGGCCTTGGCTCGCGCCGGAGTGATGCCGAGCAGCCAGTGGCCGTAAGGCCCTGCGCAGGCGCAGCCCCCGCGAGCCTGCACGCCGAACAGGTCGTTCAGTAGCTTCGTCACCAACCGGCAGTGCAACTGCGGCCTCGACGCCCCCACCTCCTTGTTCTCGTCGACGACCGGAGGGTACACCACGAAAGAGAGCACCGGGAGCCGGCCTGCGGTGCTGCCGGGGTCGCCGCCGAGCAGCAGGCGCAGGTTGGGGTTGGCAGCCGTCCGGATCCGGCGGAGGGCGAGGGCGAGCATGCGCTGCTCGCCCTCCTCGACGCACTCCGCCCCGACCCACTCCTTCACCTTGAACGCCAGCGCCGCTCGGACCTTCTGTATGATGGCCGGCGTCCCCGCGTCCTCGCGCTCCTCCGTGTCCTCGCAGTACACCGTGTCTCCGTGGTCGAAGCCGCTGACGTAGAGCACGGTGCCCCCGCCGCTGGTGGACGGCGCGGTGCGGCGGAGGCGGTAGAGCCGCGACGCCATCGCGAGGATGCCCGGGCTGCCGGGCCCGCCGAGGAACTTGTGCGCGCTCAGGAAGACGGCGTCGTAGCCGTCCGGCTCCCCGGACCTCATGTCGATGTCGACGTAGGGCGCGCTGCATGCGAAGTCGAAGCAGGCGAAGGCGCCGTGCCGGTGCAGCAGGCGCGCCACGGCCCGCGTGTCGGTGCGCAGCCCGGTGACGTTGCTGCACGCCGAGAAAGAGCCCAGCATGGGCCGCCCCGCGCGCCCGGGCGCCGCCAGCGCCGCCTCCAGGGCCGCCATGTCGACGAGGCCGTCGTCCTGCCGCAGCCTGATCTCCACCACCTCCGCGAGGCTCTCCCGCCACGAGAGCAGGTTGGAGTGGTGCTCGTGCGGCCCGACGAATACCACCCACCGGTCGGACGGCGGCAGGGCCTCCAGCACCCTGGCGCGCAGCGTGGGAGGGACGGCCATGCCGGTCACCTCCTGGAGGCGCTTGATGGCGGCGGTGCAGCCCGTGCCGCAGAAGAGCAGCACGTCCTGTGGGCCGCCTCCCAGGCTGCGCTTCACGTACCGCGCCGCCTCCCCGGCCAGCCTGCTCGTGTGCATGCCCACGTAGCTGTCCACCGTGTGCGTGTTGCCTACACCATCATGGACACAGACTTACACATCACTGACAATTCCAAAATTTTCATTAGTTCGGGTGAGCGTAACTTGTACTCCTACTAGTACTAGAATCAGTTAAAAAAAAGTTACTCCCTTTATTTTTATAAGTCGTTTCAGACAACTGAAAATGAGCTACTTTGCACCTTGTCTAAAACGTCTTCAAGATCTTATAAAAGTGAATAGATGGAGTATAAAAAAAAAGTTAGCGGAAAGGCTGTTAATGGCGCGCACCGTAATACGGGAGAACGTTCCGCTGCACGAACTCCTCGACGAAGAGCAGGCAGCAGCCGGACGCCGTGTGGTCGGCGTACGTGATGCGGCGAGTCCCGAACGGCGACGAGAACTCTGCTTCGGCGCCGATGATCTGTGACCTGAGCCACTCCAACTTCACCGCGGGGTCGTCGTCCGTCTCATTCTTGCTTCCATCGCCGTCACCGAGCACAAGATCATCGAACAGGAGGCCATCAGCATTTGCTGAAGGAGATGCGGCACCGGTACTAGAAAGAGCGCCCGTGCTAGCACTAACAGAGATGGGCACGGGCAGAGCCACAAGAAGAGGCATGATAGATGATGTCGAACAAAATGAAGATCGAAGATGATCTGTGAGTGGGCTCTTGAACATACAGCTACGCTGTATATATAGAGAGGCTGGTTTAATTTGACCTTAACATGTAGTAGTAGTATGAAGTGTTCTACAGGAGATGATCCGTGTACGCTGTGCACAGGAATTGATCTGTGTGCCCCTTCCTGTAGAATTGTTAGTGGACATTCGCTGTGTTGGACTCGACTCGGGCATCTGTAAGCAAGGTGCTCAGCCGTGCTAGATGGGAACATGAAGCATGGGTTGAGTGCCCTCCGATCACAAGAAATCAAATACCAGGGCAGGCAGCGACGGTGTTTGTCGCGGCTGCGAAGCGAAACACTGATGAAGGTAATGCCCAGTCCGTGGGCTGGATCGCCTCTGATTCTCATTTCGGCTCAGTGGGAGGCGTCGGCCGGACGCCGCGACGCGGGTTGCATCACTCGACCAATCAAAACAAACAAGTCGTCCCGCCAATGCATAGCTAGCCTGACTAGATGGTGTTTTTCAGTTTTATAAGAGCAACTCCAACGGGACCACCTAAACGGACGGTGCTTTTGTCCATTTGGGTCGGCCGCCCGCCCGGCGTCCGTTCTCAATTAGATTTTGATGGGCAGTGCGGCCGACGCGCTGACCCATATCATGACTGCGCGCGCTGGTTTTGGCGTTCCAGTGCGCGGGAACGCGCGCTAGTTTTGGCGCGGCCGACGCTCGTTATAAGAAAGTGCTCCCTCCACAATCCGCCCGCCGCCCACTCCTCTCGCTCCCTCACTAGCCTCGCTGTCTCTGCGTCACCATGTCGATGTGCCGCCTAGGCGCTTTGGATTTTCGCGGAGTCCGCGAGGGCCGCTCCGGCGCCTTCTCCTTCGAGATCTGGTTTGACGAGAAACGCCTCATTCTCGACACATTCGACACCGCAGAGAAGGCGGCCCACGCGCATGACACGGCGTCGTGGCGCCTCCTGAGGCCTCGTCGGGAGATGAATTTCCCCGACGTGTCGAGCTAGCGGGCGCAGGATCTCGCGTCTCTCCCGCGGCTTTTCACCGACAAGGATCGTCGTGACCACCGGAGGCGGCAGCGTCGCCTTGCCATCGCCGAGATGGACATGGAAGCCATGGTGGTGTGGTGCGAACGCTTCCCGCAGGACATCGTCGACGAGCGCCAGTTCTACAAGCAAAGGAGGATGGAGAGGGAGGCGAGGAGGACGGAGTGAGCCGCCTATCGGGAGGACAAGCGTGTGCGGAAGCAGACCGCTCAATTGAACCTGAAACTCGGAGAAGCGTCGTCCTGGGACTCCGAGGACGAGCGGTATGTTGACGCCTACATTCAGACGTCGGAGGAGGACATTACCGAGTCGGAGTCGGAAAACGACGAGTAGTTCATCTTTTTTTTTCTGTCTATGCTACAACTATCTATGTATCCTTTTTCTATCGGGAAAAATGGCCAGCGGCGTCGGCGACGAAGCAGGCGGGCGACGGTACATTGTTGGACGGGGAGAGGCCAATGTGCCATCGACCAGCGAGCCCGGGGAGGAGAGAGGGCGAGCGCGCACGCGTCCGTCTTCTGTCCGTGCCGACGCAAATCCGACTCAAAAATGGGCCGGAAATGGGTCGGCGGGTGGACGAAAGAGGACGCGCATCCGTTTGGGTCGGCGCGTTGGGCCGCCTTTCTAATCCGCGCTGACCCAAACGAATGGCGGCGGACGAAATGGGTCGCCCCATTGGAGTTGCTATTTGGGCATCTGCAACGTTTGACTTCCAAACCAGCCGCAACCGCCTTGTCAGACAAGTTTTTTCATGCAATGCAGTTCTGTATTGGTACGCTTAGCGGTCCGGACACACTTTTTCTCACAGATAGAAGACAAACTAGGAGGGCTTTGCGGGCGCCCGGACTGCTGACATGTCCATTTCTGACTGCCCTTGTCCACCATTAACCCCCTCACTCGCCCGCATGTGCATCCCGCCGAAACAGTCAGTGCCGCTCTAGAGCGCCAGTGCCGAATTCATGTCCGCCCAGAGCGGACACGATCTCTCACTGTTGTGGTGTTAGAAGGGAGAGAGAGAGGGATTGGTGAAATTGTTCATTGTATTGCTTGAGCCTCATGGGCATATATGGGAGTACATGATCATCTTGGAGTACAAGGCAAGATAGAATAATATCCTACGCTATCGTAGCTTTCCTAATAATCACGATAATTAATATACCCCGTAATCACAGCGGTAGCGACGCAGACGGTGAGACTGGAGAAGAATTCGAAGGCAAGCCGACAGACACCCCCCACAGTCGTAACGGTCGATGCATGGCGGAAGCCGTGGTTGGAGTGGAAACCGACAAGGTTGCTCAAGCAAGGCGGTAGCCCTTTGTGTCGTTTGTCGATGTAGCCGAGAGTGTAGCATGGTGTAGTAGTGGTCGAGGTAGCCGTGAGAAGAAAGCCGTGGTCGATGTCGAGTCAAGGTAGCCGGTGTCGAGGAAGTCACCGTGGAGCCGCGGGTGCAAGGAGGCGCCGAGTTAGCATGGGCGCAGCGGTGTCGAAGTAGTGGTGCGTCGGGAAGAAGATGTTGTTGATGCATTGCAGCGGGTTTGCCAAGCCCGGGGACACATCGTTGATGAAGGCACGCATCGGTGTTGCCGACACCAGGCATGCGTAGACGGGTGAAGACGAAGTTGACGAAGCGTCGCGCCAGGCTTGCCAGGCCCGGGGACACATCATGGACGAAGGCACGCATCGGTGTTGCCAGCACCGGGCATGCGTAGACGAGGGACCTGCACAAGCTGTACACCATGCCGGAGAAGTCGGAGGGGCCAACAGAGAAGAACTCGACGACGATTGCGCCGTCCATCAGCGCGGGGTCGATGTAACCAACGGTGGTCGGAGTAGATGAAGTGGTCGGGGTAGATGATGACGGCGACGCTGGCGACGAGCTGGTGCTGGACGAAGACGAAGGCGGTGGACGGGCGGCGGCGGCTATGGGGGTAGCGGCGGCGGTGGCCGAAGAAGAGCGGCGGCGGTGCTCGAAGTAGGCGAGAAACCCGACAGCATGACGAAGACCGGCATGGATGGTGGCGTTCCCGCGCCAAGGGAGGCGCGCGACGCATACCACAAGAGGTCGACGCGCGAGGACGACGGTGGACCGTGGGCCGCGGCGCCACGGCCCGAGGGGGCGACGCGGCGGCAGTAGGCGGGTCGGGGCGACCGCGGGGACCGTGGGCTGCTGCACTACAGCCCGAAGGGGCGGCGCAGCGGCGGAGCACGGGTCGGTGCAACCGCGGGGATGGCCTCGGGGCGGCGGCGGGGACCGCATATCGCGGCACTACGGTCTGAAGGGGCGATGCGCGAGTCGTTGCAGCCGCCAGAAGAACCACGAGGTGGCGGCGCTGTAGCTCGACGGGGCGACGCAACGGCAGCCCGTTGCTCGATTGGTGGAGGGGCACGCTAAACTTAGGGACGATCTTCACGGGTCCTGCGGAGGCATGAGCTACCGATAGGCCAGGTCTGTCGCGGGGCGTAGATGTGGTGGATTGCGCCGTCGAGCGGGTGATCAAGCCGATCGCGCGCGATGTCGGGGACGACGCTCGGTGGAGGCGGGGTGGCGGAGTCCGAGATGAAGCCGGCGGTGAGAGCGTGGGACGTCGTGCAGAAGAGCATGTCAGCACCGACACCCGGGTTGCCAAAGCAGCGCCGACACCTGGGCAGCGAGGCCTGAGCAACCAACATAGCAACAGCGCCCGAGCTGAGGCAGCCGACGAGCTTGACGCAGTCGGCCCGATGCAGCCGGGGACAAAGCCGGCGAGGCAGACCGTAGGGCCGCGATGTGCAGACACGACGGGCGGGTCGGCGTGCGAACAACGACTTTGATGGGCCGCCGCATGGCGCGAGGCCGCCGGATAAGGGCGATGCTGGTGTCCCGGTCGGAGAGGGCGGTGACGGTCGGCGTAGATAGACGAGCGGGCCGATGCACGGATGACGACCGTGAGGGGCCGCCTGTCACGCGAGTCCGTCGGGTCGGCGAAGAGCCTGCCGGTCGTGCCAATGTTGGAGTAGAGGCGCACGGGGTCGACGGTGACGGCGGGTGACGTAAACCAATCAAGCATAGGTCGGAAAACCAAAAGGAAAACGCCGATTAAGATGACCGGTGGGAGAGAGAAAAACCTAGAAGCAAGGTGTAGGATCGAAAGTATGTCTAGAGGGGGGGGGTGATTAGACTACTTGACCAATTAAAAATCTATCCTTTTCCCAATTTTAGTCTTTGGCAGATTTTAGCTATCTTAGCACAAGTCAAGCAATCTTAACACAATTCAAGCAAGCATGCAAAGAGTCTATGAGCAGCGGAAAGTAAAGCATGCAACTTGCAAGAATGTAAAGGGAAGGGTTTAAAGAATTTAAACGCAATTGGAGACACGGATGTTTTTGTCATGGTTCCGATAGGTGGTGCTATCGTACATCCACGTTGATGGAGACTTCAACCCACGAAGGGTAATAGTTGCGCGAGTCCACGGAGGGCTCCACCCACGAAAGGGTCCACGAAGAAGCAACCTTGTCTATCCCATCATGGCCATCGCCCACGAAGAACTTGCCTCACTAGCGGTAGATCTTCATGAAGTAGGCGATCTCCTTGCCCTTACAAACTCCTTGGTTCAACTCCACAATCTTGTCGGAGGGTCCCAAGTGACACCTAGCCAATCTAGGAGACACCACTCTCCAAGAAGTAACAAATGGTGCGTTGATGATGAACTCCTTGCTCTTGTGCTTCAAATGATAGTCTCCCCAACACTCAACTCTCTCTCACAGGATATGGATTTGGTGGAAAGAAGATTTGAGTGGAAAGCAACTTGGGGAAGGCTAGAGATCAAGATTCATATGGTAGGAATGGAATGTCTTGGTATCAACACAAGTGTAGGTGGTTCTCTCTCAGAAAATATAGGTTGGAAGTGTAGGTTTGTTCTGATGGCTCTATCCACGAATGAAGAGTGGGTGGAGGGGTATATATAGCCTCCACACAAAAACTAACCGTTACACACAATTTACCAATCTCGGTGAGACCGAATTGAGAAACTCGGTTGGACCGATTTAGCAAACCTAGTGACCGTTAGGATTTTCGGTGGGACCGAGAAGCAACTCGGTAGGACCGATATGGTTAGAGTTAGGGCATAACGTAATCTCGGTGTGACCGATTACACAAACTCGGTGGGACCGATTTTGGTAATAAACTAACCAGAGAGTTGGTCAGGTAAACTCGATGGGACCGATCGCTCATTTCGGTGGGACCGAAATGTTACAAAAGGGAAACAGAGAGTTTACATTGCAATCTTGGTGGGACCGATCGCTCATCTCGGTAGGACCGAAACGTTACGAAGGGAAACAGAGAGATTACAATCCCATCTCGGTGTGACCGAGATCCCTATCGGTGAGACCGATTTGCCTAGGGTTTGTGGCAGTGGCTATGACATCTGAACTTGGTGGCGCCGGATAGAAAGAATCGGTGGGGCCGAGTTTGACTTTTGATTTAGGTCATATGTGGATGTGGGAAGATAGTTGAGGGTTTTGTAGCATATCACTAAGCACTATGAAGCGAGAACCTCATTAAGCAACACCTCATCCCTCCTTGATAGTATTGGCTTTTTCTATAGACTCAATGTGATCTTGGATCACTAAAATATAAAATGTAGAGTCTTGAGCTTTGAGCTTGAGCCAATTTTTTTGTCCTTAGTATTTTGAGGGGTCCACTTTTCTCATCCATGTCATGCTATTCATTGAGCTTTTTCTGAAATATTAATCTTGGAATAACATTAGCTCAATGAGCTATATGTTGTTAGGAATTACCAAAACCACCTAGAAATAGTTGCACTTTCAATCTCTCCCTTTTTGGTAATTGATGACAACATATAGATCAAAGCTTCGATGAATGATAATAAGAGTGAAAAACATTGTCGCTTTTAGAAGTATGTGAAAAGCAAGAGCTCCCCCTAAATTTGTGCATAGTTTATGATTTGCTTTGGACTGCAAATGCACAGAGAATTAGGCTCATGGGTTACTCTTCCATGTCACATACATCTTGGTGGAGCGCTCAAAATGATAATAATTAAATACATGCACTCATCACCAAGCAAAGTGAATGATCATATAGGGATAAAATGATAATGTCATCCAACAAGCATTAATGTAGCATATGATCAAACACACATGATCATCCAAGTGTCACACAGACAGAAAGTATCTCAAACAAGCAAAGCAAATAAAGTTCAACCACCAAAGCAAGAGAGAATAAAAAACAGCAACGCTCTCTCTCGAAGCCTATGATCTATACATTTTTCTCCCCCTTTGGCAACAAGTTACCAAAAAGTTCCTAGAAAATGCATAGCACTAAATCATCTCTCAGACTTGGTCTTCAGGTGGTGGTGTCCGGATAACTCCAAGAACGAAGGCTTCAGTCGATGTAGATGGAGCTGATGGAGTAGGTGCTGGAGCTGGTGGCACTGAAGCTGTAGCTGGTGCAGATGAAGTGGCTCTGGTGTCTGGAACAGGCACTGCAGCAGATCTCTGAGCTCTAGGCACTCTGGCAAATGCATCAGTGGCTGTCTTGCCCTTCCTCTCCTGCATATCATCCTGAAGTTGCTCCACAATAGACTGGATCTCAATTACCTTCACATCCATGTCATAGAACTTCTACTCTATGATCCTTTCCAAGCTCTCCTGGTTTTGAATTAGGGTGGCCATCCCTTTCTCAATCCTTAGAGTGGATGCAATCAAGTAGCCAAGCTGATCTTGCTTGCTCTTCAGAAGATACTGAGATGCCTCTTCCATGGTTGGCATCTTTGCAGCTTTCTCAGCCTTTGCTTTCTCCCTCTTTGCTTGAATGTGCACAGAAGATGGTTCATCCTCATTCATAACCACTTGGTTGTCCTCAAAGTCTGGATAGATAAGCATGTGCTCCTTGTCCAACAAGTATGTGCCAGTGCCCATCTTGGAGTTAATCAACTCCTGGATCTGTGGTGCATACCCACAACTTCTCTTTTGGTCAGCAACTGTCCTCTTGATAGTTTTAACTATAAGACTCATGACCTTGAACTTTTGTGGCACATCAAATATATGTAGCAGATTGATGGAGTGGCCTCTGATCATTCTGTGATCACCAGACTTGGGCATAAGAGTGTGCCTGAGTATCCAATTGATAGTAGGCAGCCTTGACAGCAGGTGTTTCATGGATCCAAATTGGTGAGTCTCAAGATCTGCATCAGGAATCTCCTTGTACATGCTAGCCATGGAGTTGTGATCCTTCTTGTTTTTGGCATAGACATCCAAGTCATCTTCATTCTCCTCAAGAGCATTGATCAATTGAGCCCATTCTGCTACTGTTGACTGGTATCTAGTGCCTTCAGACATCCAGACTATCTTGCCATCTGGGTAGAAGTGAGCTGTGGAGTAGAACTGCATGATAAGCTCATCATTCCACTGTGTGAGCTTCTGAGCCACAAACTCATCAACTCCACAAGCCTTGAAACTGTCATATACTCCTGGATAATGTTCTCCATTCTCCTTGATGTACTCCCAGTTGGCCCATCTCATGTCACATACTATTGGTTTCTTGTCAAGCAACACTGTATCATAAAAATCCTGCTGTTCTTTGGTATGGAACCAGTAGTCCACAACAGTTCTCCTTCTGGTGGCATATGGATCTGACTCTCTCCATATCCTCAATCCTGAGTCCTTCCTGATGTTCATGTTTTCTGCTACAGGATGAGCATCATTATGATCTGGAATTTTTGGCTTTAACTTCCTCAAAACATGTGTCTCATCATCTTCTTCTTCAGCAGCAGTTTCAGGCACTGGTGCCTTGTTTTTCTCAGCAGCTGGAATGTTCCTGGTACTCCTCTTTGATGCAGTTTTGGGTTTTGGAGCAGCTGGCTTGGAAGTTCCTTTGGGCTTAGATGAAGCAGCCCCGGATCTTATGGCATCTCCCATAAGTTTCTGTGCCTTAGGTGTTGGTGCAACATCCTCTTCATCTTCCTCTTCTTCAGAGTCTTTCATGATTGAAGATCTTCCAAGAACTCTGGCAGTGATCTTTTTGACCCTTTCCTTACTTTTCTTTTCTGCCATAACCTGCTCTTTGGGTGCAGATCCCAAAGTCTCTTGAGTGGATGCTCTGGCTTTAGACATTGGAGCTCTCTTGGCAGGAACCTTTTGCTTCATTCCTGGCTTGGTGGCAGCAACTGTGCCATATTCCTTCTTCAGGACTTTCCTCTTTGAGGTGGTTTCTTCTTCCTCGGCCACATAGTCCTCATCCTCTGACTCCGAGGTTCTTTTCTTGCTGGCCCTGGTGGCAGCCTTTGGTAGATTGCTTGGTGTGCTCCTGCTGCCATCATCTGAGCTGCTAGAGGGATTAGTGCCCTCACTCAAGTGAACCTGCTCCTCCGACTTATTCTGACTGTCACTCTGATCTGACATGATGCAAACACTGACAGCAGACCCTGTGAATAGATTATAGATGAGGTAGAGTGGATGAGCATCACGAAATACAGAGGTTTTTGCAAAAGAATGAATTAAGAACTTAGTTTTAGTTTTCCACAGAAAGCATTTCGGATCTACCGATTTGCAAACTCGGTGATACCGAAGCAGCTTTTGAAACCTAAACTAGTGAACTCGGTCAGACCGAGTCACAGTTCGGTGGCACCGAGACTGCTAGGGTTTCACAAAGTGCTGAACTCGGTCACACCGATTTGCAATTCTCGGTCAGACCGAGAATCACATGTTTAATGGCCTGAGCCAAATCGGTGGAACCGATTTCATCAACTCGGTCGGTCCGAGATGGTTTCGGCGGAAACCTAACCCTAAATTTTCAATTCACAACTAAACTACGGAGTGTTTTCGATGGATAGAATGGTTTCAATCGTGGCAAGATTCATGGAAAAGCAATGTGCTGGGGAATCGGAGTTAGAACAACACAAAGTTCAAGTCCATACCCTAGTTCGGTGATGAACTTGTTACGGCAGCAACGGCGGGGATGATTCCCGTTGACGGCGGCGGAGACCAGCGGCAGGAGGCAACTGACGATGAGGAGGACGATCCGGAGACCCTGGAGGCAGAGCGGGCTAAGCGCGGGCGAGGAGGTTCGGAAAGTTTTCCAAAATTTGACCCGTGGATATATATAGCCCGACCCTGTCGGTGTGACCGAGTGGAACAACTCGGTGGCACCGAGATTCATAACTGCAAGCAGTTACTGAAACTCGGCATGACCGAAAAGTTCGAATCGGTTGTACCGAGATTGAAAACCTAGATCGACTTAGTGATCTCGGTATGACCGAAATGGATGAATCGGTCAGACCGAAACACACAAAGAAGTTTTGGAAGTTTGAGTCTATGACGAATCGGGGACTCCGAGTGCTCCTCACACAGAGTGGTTCGAATCTGACTTGATCAAACTTTATGATGCAGCATGAATAGAGTTTGAGACGAGAAAAGCATAGATAGCTAGAGAAGGTTCTTAGGCATTCTTGTCCGTCCACTTGGCCAAAAGAAAAGGAAACCAATCAATCAAAACAACAAGTGGATGTCCTCGAATGAGTAAATTATGCAACCAACATGCTCACACAATAAAATGACAAATGAAATATGTGGCAAAGCATGCACAAACAATTCTAGCATCTATCAAGCAACTGGCGATGACTAGGTCATCTATATATGAGTATATTGACTTAGGAGTCAAATGAGAACATTTCATCATAGGTCATACTCATCGTTTAAGCACAAGTGGGGTTACCACTTTTACATAAAGCGTTGTTATGTTCACACCATTAGAGTTGCTTTAACTCAATTGTTAGAGTAAAGCTCCCCCTAGATGCGAGATCCCCCCTAAGAGGGATGAACTAACCTTGGGTTTTGTCGATGATGACTTCATGTAGGTGTTGAAGATGTGGATGCTCTAAGTTGATGTAGATCATTTGGAGCTATCCTTTGGAGTGAGTTGCACTTTCAATACCTACACGGGTTAGTCCCACAAGGAACAAACAAGGATATCCATAGACATAGAGTGATGCACACATAAGATGATGTCTATGAAAGCTTTAGGTTACCTTGTCCCTTGTCTTACCAACAAGAGGGTTTGTGACTCCTTTAACTAGTGCAAGATGTGGAAGTTGATTGCACTCGTTCTTGCCAAAATGATAAGAGTGAAGTATGTTGACGGAGTCACCCACAAGAACTCTCTAGTTCTTCTTGTTCGGGATCCACACCATCTTGATGGGAATCCTCGGAGTTGTAGTTGTACTTGATGAAGTGGAACTTGATGTAGTCTTGGGAACCCACTTGACCAAGGCGTTAGGAGCTTCTTCAAATGCATCAATTTCCTCTTCAAGCTTGTCCTTGCCTTTTTGCTTGTGGTCTTATGGTGGAAGATCATCTTGAGCTTGTGTCCCTTGGAAAGAAGTAGGATCATACTTCTCTTGTTGAGGAACAAACTTTGTCTTGGGGTATTGATCTTCTTCCCACTCAACTCCATTGGCATTGAACTTTCGTTCAAAACCAATACCTTGATTCTTCCGGTGCCTTCCTTGCTTGCGTACAATTTCCTCAAATTGCTTACTCCCGGCAAGGCTCTTGTAAACACCTTTCTCTTTGATTCCCTTCAATAAGCTATTTTCTTGCTCAAGTGTAACTTGGCTAAGAGAATCATTAGTGGAATCAAGAGAACTACTAGAAGCAACAATATTGGATTTAGCACGATTATTGTTACTACTAGAGGAAGAATCTTTCTTGTTCTTGTTACTAGACTTGACTTGAGGCATGTAAGTGGATAAGAGTAAATGCTTGGCAATGTAAGAAGAACTTTTCTTGCTAAGATCATCATTGATTGCCTTTAAGAACTCATGCTCTTGCTCAAGGTTGAGCTTCTCAAAACGTAATTTCTCATGAGTCCTTAAGAGTTCTCGATGATCTCCTAAGATAGTTTCATGAGCTAACTTAAGAGTGTTTAGTTCTTTAGTTAGAGACTCAATCTTCTCCTTATCATTGTCATTCGTTTCATCATAGTATTCATCACTATAGTTGTCAACAAGTAAATCATCATCACCTAACAAAGCATCTTCATCACTATTGAAATCAACATACTCGGGGTGTGATACCTTTGGACCTTTGGCCATGAAGCATCTTCCAATTCCTTCATTTGGTGAATCAAATATGTCGTAGGAGTTGGTTGACACAAGTGCTAGACCGGCAACACCTTCATCTTGAGTATATTCGGAGTCGGAGTGATAGCTTCTCTCGGAGTCATTGTCAGAGTCGGAGCCGGATACCCATTAACCAACATGAGCTTGATGTCTTCATTTTGTGTAGCTCCTTGATGACTTGTCCTTCCTTTCCGAATCCTTGCTTCTCCGAGAGGGTCTTCGTTCATATCGATCATCCCCACTCCTTCTCTCCCTTGATGGTGATTCTTCTCTTCTACTTCTTGTTTTGGGAGAATCTTCTCTTCTCTTGTGGGGAGCCGTACACTCATTGGAGTAGTGTCTGGGTCTTCCATAATTGTAGCAGTTTCGCTCTCGACTAGAAGATCTTTTGTCATTGTAGGATCTTGACTTGGAACTTCTCTCTTTGCTTCTATTCTTGTAGAACTTGTTGAAGTTCTTCACCATTAAGCTCAATTCTTCATTGAAGGTTTGTTTCTCACTTGATGATGTGGGGGCTTCACATGAGGCTTTGTAAGCACCACTTGACTTGTTATGGAGCTCCTCCTTATCCTTGAGTGACATCTCATGAGCAACAATTCTTCCAATGACTTCCGTTGGCTTGAGATCTTTGTAATTTGGCATCATTTGGATCAATGTGCATACAGTATCGTATTTTCCATCCAAGGCTCTCAGGATCTTCTTGATGATGAATTTGTCGGTCATCTCTTCACTTCCTAAGCCGTCAATCTCATTTGTGATAAGAGCAAGCCTAGAGTACATTTCAGCGTCACCTTCACCATCCTTCATTTTGAACTTGTCAAGTTGACTTTGAAGCACATCCAACTTTGATTCCTTGACGGAGTCGGTACCTTCGTGCATATCAATCAAAGTATCCCAAATTGTAGCCCAAACGGCGGGGTTATGCCCAAACGGTGGTAATTTCCCTCGCTAGATGCCATACTCTCCTAGGTTGTGAAACCAAGGATATGACTTCCAAAAGCTATGAAATTCAAGGCAAATGGAGACCAAAGCTCTGATACCACTTGTAGGATCGAAAGTATGTCTAGAGGGGGGGGCATGATTAGACTACTTGACCAATTAAAAATCTATCCTTTTCCCAATTTTAGTCTTTGGCAGATTTTAGCTATCTTAGCACAAGTCAAGCAATCTTAACACAATTCAAGCAAGCATGCAAAGAGTCTATGAGCAGCGGAAAGTAAAGCATGCAACTTGCAAGAATGTAAAGGGAAGGGTTTGGATAATTCAAACGCAATTGGAGACAGGGATGTTTTTGTCATGGTTCCGATAGGTGGTGCTATCGTACATCCACGTTGATGGAGACTTCAACCCACGAGGGGTAACGGTTGCGCAAGTCCACAGAGGGCTCCACCCACGAAGGGTCCACGAAGAAGCAACCTTGTCTATCCCATCATGGCCATCACCCACGAAGGACTTGCCTCACTAGCGGTAGATATTCACGAAGTAGGCGATCTCCTTGCCATTATAAACTCCTTGGTTCAACTCCACAATCTTATTGGAGGCTCCCAAGTGACACCTAGCCAATCTAGGAGACACCACTCTCCAAGAAGTAACAAATGGTGTGTTGATGATGAACACCTTGCTCTTGTGCTTCAAATGATAGTCTCCCCAACACTCAACTCTCTCTCACAGGATATGGATTTGGTGGAAAGAAGATTTGAGTGGAAAGCAACTTGGGGAAGGATAGAGATCAAGATTCATATGGTAGGAATGGAATGTCTTGGTCTCAACACAAGTGTAGGTGGTTCTCTCTCAGAAAATATAGGTTGGAAGTGTAGGTTTGTTCTGATGGCTCTCTCCAGGAATGAAGAGTGGGTGGAGGGGTATATATAGCCTCCACACAAAAACTAACCGTTACACACAATTTACCAATCTCGGTGAGACCGAATTGAGAAACTCGGTCGGACCGATTTAGCAAACCTAGTGACCGTTAGGATTTTCGGTGGGACTGAGATGCAACTTGGTAGGACCAATATGGTTAGGGTTAGGGCATAACGTAATCTCGGTGTGACCGATTACACAAACTCGGTGGGACCGATTTTGGTAATAAGCTAACCAGAGAGTTGGTCAGGTAAACTCGGTGGGACCGATCACTCATTTCGGTGGGACCGAAATGTTACAAAAGGGAAACAGAGAGTTTACATTGCAATCTCGGTGGGACCGATCGCTCATCTCGGTAGGACCGAAACGTTACGAAGGGAAACAGAGAGATTACAATCCTATCTCGGTGTGACCGAGATCCCTATCGGTGAGACCGATTTGCCTAGGGTTTGTGGCAGTGGCTATGACATTTGAGCTCGGTGGCGCCGGATAGAAAGAATCGATGGGGCCGAGTTTGACTTTTGGTTTAGGTCATATGTGGATGTGGGAAGGTAGTTGAGGGTTTTTGAGCATATCACTAAGCACTATGAAGCAAGAACCTCATTAAGCAACACCTCATCCCTCCTTGATAGTATTGGCTTTTCCTATAGACTCAATGTGATCTTGGATCACTAAAATATAAAATGTAGAGTCTTGAGCTTTGAGCTTGAGCCAATCTTTTTGTCCTTAGTATTTTGAGGGGTCCACTTTCCTCATCCATGCCATGCCATTCATTGAGCTTTTCCTGAAATATTAATCTTGGAATAGCATTAGCTCAATGAGCTATATGTTGTTAGGAATTACCAAAACCACCTAGGGATAGTTGCACTTTCACAAGGCTCAGGAAAAGACTCTCTAGGGCAACCGGTCAACACGACCGGCGGACGAAACCTAGGTATAGGCAGCGCGGCCCCCGGCGGCGGTCGTGGAGGCCGACCGCCCCGGGGGCGGCGCGCGGGTGCGGAAGCGTCGGGTGGCAGCTAGGGATGGATCGATTAGGCAGATACCATATTAGAAGGGAGAAGAGTGATTGGTGGAATTGTTCATTGTATTGCTTGAGCCTCATGGGCATATATATATGAGTCCATGATTATCTTGGAGTACAAGGCAAGGTAGAATAATATCCTACACTATCCTAGCTTTCCTAATAATCACGATACTTAACAGTCGGCATTGGAGCTGTGTGCCGGCCGACTACGTCACCCGCGTCGCATTCCGGTGAAGATGCCTGCTCCGCGTTCAAACGACACCCCGTCGGTTTGTCATCCTACATTAACGATATGCGGTTTTCGAGGAACCTACTCCAGCACCACCCGTCCGTCCGTCTGCTGCCAACCATTAACCACACCGCCGCGGCCCATTGCCATCCATCCGCTATATAAACTCCAATCCCTACCATAGCCACAGTCATCCTCTTCCAGTCCCTTTTTGCTCTCCACACCATGCCCGCCATGGCCTCCCACTCCAAAGCCTTCTAGGACACCCTTTCGAGTGAACAGAAGAAGGAGATGGCCGTCATTACCGCCGGCAGGCAGACGAAGGCCAACGATGGCCCAATGGAGGACGAGCCGGCGCCACCTTCCTTGCCGGTGCATGCCGGCATCACCATTGGCGAGGTCCGTGCCCATTTCCCGGACATGATGCGGGAGGAGCAAAATGTAACGCCCTCGATGCGGCTATATCTCCCACGTGTCGAAGCACGACTTAGAGGCATAACCGCATTGAAAGCAATGTCGCAAGTGAGGTAATCTTCACACAACCCATGTAATACATAAGGGAAAGATAAACATAGTTGGCTTACAATCGCCACTTCACACAATACATGAATAAAACATTACATTCATCCAGATACAATCAAGGCCCTACTACGGAACCAAAATAAAAGAAGACTTCCCCAAAAGCTACACAGATCCCCGATCGTCCCAACTGGGTCCACTACTGATCAAGTAGAACGAAACAACACAAAGGACAAGATCTTCATCGAGCTCCTCCTTGAGCTTGGTTGCGTCACCTGCTCGGTAACATCGGCACCTGCAAACTGGTTTTGGAAGTATCTGTGAGTCACGGGGACTCAGCAATCTCACACCCTCGCGATCAAGACTATTTAAGCTTATAGGTAGGGTAAAGGTATGAGGTGGAGCTGCAGCAAGCGACTAGCATATATGGTGGCTAACATACGCAAATGAGAGCGAGAAGAGAAGGCAAAGGCACGGTTGAGAAACTATGATCAAGAAGTGATCCTAGAACAACCTACGTCAAACATAACTTCCAACACCGTGTTCACTTCCCGGACCCCGCCGAGAAGAGACCATCACGGTTACACACGCGGTTGGTGCATTTTAATTAAGTTAAGTTTCAGGTTTTGTACAACCGGACATTAACAAATTCCCATCTGCCCATAACCGCGGGCACGGCTTTCAAAAGTTCAAATCCCTGCAGGGGTGTCCCAACTTAGCCCATCACAAGCTCTCACGGTCAACGAAGGATATCCCTTCTCCCAAGACAATCCGATCAGGCTCGGCATCCCGGTTACAAGATATCCTCAACAATGGTAAAACAAGTCCAGCAAGACCACCCAGATGTGCCGACAAATCCCGATAGGAGCTGCACATATCTCGTTCTCAGGGCACACCGGATGAGCAAGACGTCGGGTAGGCCAGCCCAGAGTTTCCCCTGGTAGCCACCGGACATCGCTCAGTTTGGACCAACACTTAGACAAGCACTGGCCCGGGGGGGGGGGGGTTAAAATAAAGATGACCCTCGGGATGCGCGACTCCCAAGGGAGAAGGCTAGGTGGCGAATGGTAAAACCAAGGTTGGGCCTTGCTGGAGGAGTTTTATTCAAAGCGAACTGTCAAGGGGTTCCCATAATACCCAACCGTGTAAGGAACGCAAAATCCGAGAACATAATACCGATATGACGGAAACTAGGGCGGCAGGAGTGGAACAAAACACCAGGCATAAGGCCGAGCCTTCCACCCTTTACTAAGTGTATAGATGCATTAATTAAAATAAGAGATATTGTGATATTCCAACAAAATAACCATGTTCCAAACATGGAACAAGCTCCAATCTTCACCTGCAACTAACAACACTATAAGAGGGGCTGAGCAAAGCGGTAACATAGCCAAATAACGGTTTGCTAGGACAAGGTGGGTTAGAGGCTTGGCTTAACAAAAGGGAGGCATGATAAGCAAGTGGTAGGTATCGCGGCATAGGCATAGCAAAAGAGCGAGCAACTAGCAAGCAAAGATAGAAGTGATTTCGAGGGTATGATCATCTTGCCTGCAAAGTTCTCCGAGAAGAGAAAGCTTGAACCTCGAAAACGTACTCAACGGGCTCCTCAAACACGAACTCGTCTCCCGGCTCTACCCAAGCAATAACAACAAGCAAAGGGAGACACAATCAATTACGTGCAATGCTCAAACAACATGATGCAAACATGGTATGATATGCGGGATGCGATATGTGATGCTTATGCAAGATTTGGAAAGGAATGAATGAACCTGACCTCAACTTGGAAATCCAAGAGTGCCACTGGAAAGAGGAGATGATTTTGGTTGAAATCGATATAAAGATCACCGGAATCGGATGCATGGTTTGGAAATGGCAAGCAAAACAAATATGGCACTGGTCTGCGATTAACAACAAGTAGCCATCTAAATGCATCAATATAAATATGCTGCATCACTCAAACATGGCAACAAAATATATGGCAGGGATCCACTCATGATGCTTGACAAAAGATCAACACTGAGCTACGGCTAAATCACTCATTAACAGGTTCAAACAAGCATGGCAAAAGTGCAAATGATAACAGGTTACAGACTTAAGTGAAATAACAACAAGTCAGGAATTTATCATCAGGAAGCAATGTTCAGAGCAATGAAACAACATGCTACAGGAACATATTATGGCAAAGCAAGGCATGGCATGAAGCTACTCAAAGCATATAACAAAAGTCCCTTAGTGACTATGAGCCAAAAGGGATCAGAAAATACAATTGCACACATGCGAACATAGCAAAAACATAAACAGATTCAGACTTAGTGAAAAACTGGAGCATGCAAAACAGTTAACTAGTAGGCATGTTTACGAGCTCGATGCACTCACTAAAAAGCATGGCATGATAATCTAAGAATACACCCAGCAAGTAGACATGGCATAGAAGCTAGACATGGCAAGAACAACAACATAGCATGCACGGATCAACAACAACAAGTTCGGCAAAATCGCTAAACATGTTAACAATCTGCGAGGAACATAGCAAAAGTAGAGCTCTATTGACTCAAGCTAGGGTGCTCCATAATTGCAAACAAAGACATGGATGGATAGAGCACCACAATATCTACAAAACATCCTTACTGATTATCCTCAAAAGAGGCACAGATCACTAGGAAACAACATGAACATATGACATAAAAACAATAACAGGACAAGGACTTAGTGAAATTATAAGTCCCTGAAATCAGCATCATCGAGTAAGCTACTTTGCATGCTTGTGGTAGTCGCCACAAAGATCACAAAAATACATGGCATACACCCCTGTAAAGATGGCATGGCATATTACAAAACACATGTAGAGCTCAGGATCATAGCATGCACACATTAATCATGGCAAAAATGACATAAGTGCATTTGCCGAAACAGATCTGAAACTATCATCACAGAGCCCTCTTCCAACAGCATTTAGTGCATAGAGATGAGCTCAAATGAAAATGATGCAATGAGATGGAATGATGTACTCATCGAGACGAACATTTTGATATGCTACACGCACGAATCGGAGCAATGGTGAGGAAGTTATGATGCGATGAAGATAGCAAAAAAAATAGGGTTTCGGGGAGAAAAAGTCAACCCGATCCGATCCAGATCTGGATCTCGTCGGAGTTCACTGTAGTAGTTCCCCGGAGTTGATGGATCCAGCCGGAGTAGCTCGTCGGGGGGATGCTGGAGTTGACGAGGGAGACCGGAGGAGGTCGGAGAGGTCGCCGGGGACTTGACTGGAGTCGGGGACGGCGAGGGGCGACGAGGGGGCCACGGTGGAGGACGGCGGGCCGGCGCGGTGGCGTGGCGTGGAGGGCGGCGCTCGACAGGAAGGAGGCGGCAGCGTCGGGCGCTCCAGGCGCGGGGCACCTCGATGGGCTCGGGGGCCCACTTCGGGCCGAGCGGGCCGCGGCGACGGAAGGCGGCGCGAGGACAAGTGGCGGGGTGCCACTAGTCGTGGGCGGCGGCGCTGCGGTGTCCGCCGCGGTTCGGACAATGTCCGGCGCGTTGCGGGGAAAAAGACTAAGGGTTAGGGGAAGAAGAGACCCGGGATTTTGTGGAGGGGTCTATTTATAGAGGTAGAGGGAGCTAGGAAGCTCCAAATGAGGTGTGGTTTGCGGCCACGTGATCGTGATCGAATGATCTAGATGATAGAAGGGGTTTAGGTGGGTTTTGGGCCACTTTGGAGGGGTGTTGGGCTGCAACACACACGAGGCCTTTTCGGTCCCTCGGTTAACCGTTGGAGTATCAAACGAAGTCCAAATGGCACGAAACTTGACAGACGGTCTACCGGTAGTAAACCAAGGCCGCATGACAAGTCTCAGTCCAATCCGAAAACGTTTAACACCCGCACACGAAAAGAGGTAGAAAGGGACACCGGGTGACATAGGAGCGCCGGAATGCAAAACGGACAACGGGGAAAATGCTTGGATGCATGAGACGAACATGTATGCAAATGCGATGCATATGATGACATGATAATGGAATGCATGACACGCAAGCAATGACAAGGCAACAACAACGAATAACTGGAAGACACCTGGCACATCGGTCTCGGGGCGTTACACGGGAGGCCAAGTTGCAGCAGGCGCAGGCAGACCAAGCCTACAACCTTAACCTCCATGACATCACCGACGCGTGGAGGAGCAACTCGCCGCTGGCACGACCATCGCCCCGGACGTGGACGTGGCAGAGCAGGAAGTGCTGCTCGACTCCTACCACTCCGCCTGCTGACGAGTGATATTTTTACACTCATTTCAATCTTGTTTAAACCGAATTATTTCATTAAAAGAGAGATATTCGCTCCGATATTGCCACTGATGACTAATGAATGTAAATGATTCCACGAATCCTCTCTTTAATATTTTTTCCATGGGAAATGAGCTAAAAGGGAAGAGATCACGTGAGAGAAAGGAAAGGAAGGAAAATGGAGAAGAAACAAGTTACCAAGAGGTGTTAGAAAGCCACCAGGACCAAAGACGACGTTCCATGCCACTACAAGAAATATGTCAACTTGTGACCTTGACTATTGGTCACTGAAAGGTCATTGTTTTTCATTTGCGACCTTTTTGTGACCAAAAACAGAAGGTCAAAAGCTGGCGGTCGTAAACTGAAATTAACGACCTTCTCTGTGAGAAGGTCGTAGACGTTTACGACCAAAATAGAAGGTCGTTGAACCCATGACCTTTTGTTTTGGTCACTGGTTGTCTGCCCAGGCCACGTCGGATCCGACGTGGCAATCTGACGTGGAAAAATTGCGACTAATAGGAAAGGTCACTGACAAGATTCAGCCCGGTCCGATTCGACGCTTTACATGGGCCGAGCCCAACAATTCAGCCTTTCTATATTTTTTTCTTATTAATTTTGGTCAGCTGTATGGGCCATGCCCAAAATTTATTTCCTTTTTATCTTTTTTCTGCCAAATTATGTTTAACCAAACGAGTCCAGCCCATTGTTTTCCAGGCTTTTTCTTTCCTAGGCCCTGGCCTTTCCACATTCATTTCTTTTCTATTTATTTTTTTACCCAAAATATTTGTCCAATACAATTTGAGCCTTGGCCTCTTTAAGGTCCAACTCCAGCCCATTTAACGAACATTTTCAAACCAGTTTGAATAACAATATGAATCAAGTTACCGCCAATTAGCTGAATATTACGAAAATATCTCAGAACGCACATTCTACAAATTTGCATCACATACGTATTTTATACAGATCCAAGCAACCTACAACATGTTGTATTCAAGCATTCAGCTGCTGAAATACTCCAGAATAGGAAAAATAAATAGAACAAGCCTATCTAGTGCTTCACAACGAGAAAACATGTAATCTGCTTCTTCATGACCGCTTCTTCCTTAGCAATAACAGGCTGATGCAAAACATCTGGAGATTCAAAAGAGAACAAAAAGCATGTCACTGATAGAAGAAATATTACACGTATACTTTTAAAATAAAAACTAAAGACACACCAGTATTTTATCATTCTACTTATTATTATTTTAACAAGATCATTCTACTTATCTGGATAGGCCTATTCATCAAAATTGGGAACTAAATTGGCACATATGACAAACTAATAGGCCTATTCAAGGACTCAGCAGCAAATAAGCATTGAATGTTTCACATACACGACAAGGTTTAAAAACAATCATTCGAAGTTACATCAGATCAAAGTTCCATTTGAGTATAAGGAATAATACTCATATTCAATCAATAAGCAACTATGTCAAAGTTAATTCAGATTTACTAATGTGTGTGTCACATGATACATGCATCAAGCATAAGGCCATCAAGCATCAGGCCCCTATCTGTTCAATAAGACAAGAACATACCTGACTTTGTGTTGATGTGATGGATGGTTCTGCAGTTGAACATCTAGTCTGCATCATCGTTGATGATGGACGCTGCATGTACTTGTCCATTTAGAAGTATACCATGCAAAATGTTACACAGGCAGGTATTAGCATAAAGTACAACTTCTATAATACATGTAAACTTTAGATATGAAGGACCAAGAGTTCCAGGAAAGATCTAAAGTTATAGAACAAGCATGTATTGACCATCCTACTAGCAGCAAGAACATAAAGATAATCACTTAACAAGTAGCATGAACATGAGTAAATCAGATAACTAACTACAATTCAGTATCCCAGCTGCCCCAAAATTTGAAAATATTAGGCACATTATGACAACCTGGCAATAGTTTGTAATCCAAACCAAACCCAGGCCAACCCATACATTTACAAGTGCAGCAATCAAACCAAATTAATCCAAACCAAACATATAGATAGTTGTTGATGCATGCACTGAGTACTCCTACTGTCGATGCATGCTCAGTACGAATTGCACATTAAGTGTTGCATGCATACAATTAAATTCAGAAGCTGTAGACTCTCGTGACCTAGGGATAATTAGCACTACTAATTCAGAGGCGTCAAAATCTGAGCCATGCAAAACTTCTCACTTCTGAAACTTGAAACAATCTCAAGGCAAAAAAATAACACGAAGGAGCAGTCTGAACCCTGCAGGTTGCAGACCACAAACAACAACAGCACAACGGCAGAAGTAGCCCTGATTGCATCATGTTGAACAGCACAAGCAGCCATATATGCATCACAAACAAAGAACACTCGACATCCAACATCTGAAGACATTGCAATGACTTCTAAGCACATCTAACACACTGGTTTCCGCAAAGAGCATAAGCAAACATGATACAATATCATTTGCATCACATCAACCAAATTATTAGGCAGCACAGCATGCACATGAACAAAGACAGGTTCTGGGTCCTATCTAATTCACCTAGTTGATGAGGGCGACAGAGCGGGAGACAAGCTCGATGTCATTGCCATCAAGGACGTTCTCATTCTTGACCTTCTCGGACCTCAAGATGGTGACTCCATCGAGCATGTCCACCTTCCTCACCTGCAACCAAATCATAACAGAAATCAATTAAGTTCATAGCATAGAGCTATATGTTTCTGTTACTTTCGAACTGGAAGCTGCTGATTCTGACATTGTTATTTCTTTACAGGGATAATGTTGACATTATGAAGCAGAAAGTTAATGCTTCACATAATCAAAAGTAGGCAGAACAGATGGTATAATCTAAGCTTCTGAATCTAGACTAGGCTGAAAAACAATGTAATACACACATGATGTTCTGGCTTCTCCCTTGAGGCGTGAACATATATGGTATATCTTCCCTCATGACCCTACAGAGACAGCAGCAGAAGACATGAACAGATAACTCTGAGCAAAATGTGATGACACAAGAATCATGACAGTGCTGAAAAGATCGATACTTCTACATAGAACATAAAATCAATGAAATTGTCACGAAGTATCATTCTACTCTATCACATGGAGCAGCACTAGCACAAGACACCATGTGAGATATCCATGTGTTACGAAAGCATGGACTGTATCCCTTTTTGTAATTTGCTACTGAATCAGATACCCAGTATACAACACAATGATAGAACTTGTATACAACTCGTCTACTACATGAGTCTCAACTTCAAAAGGAGGAACTACTTGGTTGTTCTAATTTTGCACACCAGAACGGATTTGTATAACTTGACAGAAAAAAGGGGGTGAACCCTTGGGTACAACTTTAGGCGCAGCCCCGCAAAAGAAACCCTACAGAGTTTGCTAGAAACGTCCCAGCATGCTTGCCCTGATTCGAGCAATCCAAACTTCACCAGATAATTTCCCTGCCAAGAAACCTGAACATAGACTGCCTTTAAAAATGCAGCGCAAGCTGAATCCTAACAAACATGCGCAGAAACAGCACGCCATCTAAAAAGCTATGGTAGAACTAGATGCCCCCGGACGGGCCAGGAGCAGCATGCATCAACGATTTACTGGGCACATCGGCCCAGCAAAATCAAACCAGACCAATCAGCGGGTACAGGATCGGGAGGGGGAGGGCTGCGGGGCCGGCGGCACACCTGGATTTTGGCCTTGATGTTGTCGATGGTGTCGCTGCTCTCGACCTCAAGGGTGGTGGTCTTCCCCGTGAGGTCTTGACGAAGAACTGCATCTTCCTGCTGCTCGTGCGTGCGGGAGGGAGTCAAGATGGTTGCGTGAGAACGACGGAGCAGGAGCGGAAGCAGACGAAAACGAAACGAAACGAAGATCTTTTTGTTTCTCCACGGGTGGGTGTCCGCGGCTCGGATCCGGAAGCCGGACCTCCATCAAGGCTGCGGCTCACCTCGGTGACGACATCAGCAAGGCCGTCGGGGTGTGGGTCGGAGCGGAGGACCTCGGGCATCCATGGAGACCGAGGCTGGATCGCATTGGATCTTCCTCCCTCGGGTTCTTCTATCCCTTCTAGTGAGGGAAGTGGAGGGGCGAGAGGAGGGCGTGGGGGAGGCCATGAATGGCGGCGAGCTCCGCCAGAGGGAGGTGGCGGCGGCGATGGGTCTGGAAGGGAGGAGGCAGGCTCTCTCCATCGCGCGAGACAACGAGGAGACGGGGGGATCTGGAAGGGGATCGATGGATGGATGTGGAAAGAAAGGAGGCGGGGGGGGGGGGGGGGTGGATGCAAAATAACCATCTAGGGTTTCGGGGTTGGTGTGGAAGGGTTGAGGACTGCCGTTGGATCCGCAGCATCCAACGGTGATTGATGCACGATCCGCGTGCTACGTCCATGGACCAATCAGAATGCAGTACGACGTTATGACCATCTAAATTGGTCGTCGTTGACTAAAAATAATTTTTTGAGTGCACAAAATGAGGTTTTTTTGTGAAGGATCTGCCATATATTTGTTGCAAAATTGGGCCAAATAAATTTTCTAAAATACTAGGCCATATTTAATGTATAATTGACCAAATGGTTGGGTGTCAAAAGTTTTGATCCACCTCTATTGAAAAAAGACAAATTTCCCCCGTTTCAGCTGGAAGTGGGTAAAATTTGAACTGCGGCTGCCTTATAGTTTGCTATTTATTTTTTCCAAAAATCATTTCTAGGTACAAAAGTATCTATTTAATCAGAGAAAAACCAAAAAAATTCCAAGATTCAACCACTAGCTAGGAACGGTCAAGCCCGACATTTTGACCGCATTTTGAAACGGGCATAAAAAATTCAAACAAAATCAAAAAATTGGAAAACCTTCGAACTGTGTCATTATATGTGACCAAGTTTTCAAGAAAAATAATAAACTTGTAATACGACAATTATTTTAAAAAAGTGTTCTCAGAAAGGAGCTATCATACGTGAAAATTCATGGCTTTCAAGTCAAATGATCAATCTTATGGCCACATTCATGGCATAGTTTGTTCAAATGATCTCATATTGTGCACAAGGGTGCATCTTGGAATTCCAAACAATGTTGCCTAAGGGAATTTTCATTTTCTTTGCACGGAAAATTCATTTTCCATTTTCCGAGTGCCCGAAATGAGTTTTTTTGTGAAGGACCTACCATATATTTGTTGCAAAATTGGACCAAATCATTTTTCTAAAATACTAGGCCATATTTAATGCACAATTGACCAAATGGTTGGGTGTGAAAAGTTTTGATCCACCTGTGGTGAAAAAGACAAATTCCCGCCGATTCAGTAGGAAGCGGGTCAAATTTGAACTGCAGCTGCCTCATAGTTTGCTCTTTATTTTTTTCCAAAAATCATTTCTAGGTACATAAGTATCTATTTAATCATAGAAACATCAAAAGTTTTCCAAGATTCAACCACTAGCTAGGAACGGTCAAGCCCGCCGTTTTGACCGCATTTTGAAACGAGCATAAAAAATTCAAAAAATTGGAAAACCTTCGCACTGTGTCATTATATGTGACCAAGTTTCCAGGGAAAATAATAAACTTGTAATATGACAATTATTTTAAAAAGTGTTCTCAGAAAGGAGCTATCATGCGTGAAGATTCATGGCTTTCAAGCCAAATGATTAATCTTATGGCCACATTCATGGCATAGTTTGTTCAAATGATCTCATATTGTGCACAAGGGTGCATCTTGGAATTCCAAACAATGTTGCCTAAGGGATTTTCCATTTTATTTGCACGAAATATTCATTTCCCATTTTCTGAGTGCCCGAAATGAGTTTTTTGTGTGAAGGACCTACCATATATTTGTTGCAAAATTGGACCAAATCAATTTTATAAAATACTAGGCCATATTTAATGCAAAATTGACAAAATGGTTGGGTGTCAAAAGTTTTGATCCACCTCTGGTGAAAAAGACAAATTCTCGCCAATTCAGTAGGAACCGGGTCAAATTTGAACTGCAACTGCCTCATAGTTTGCTCTTTATTTGTTCCAAAAATCATTTATAGGTACATAAGTATCTATTTAATCAGAAATACATGGTTTGGTGGTGATACGTTGAGGTTTGGACGGTGGCCCAGGGCCCCAACTCCAAAGCGCGTAGACTCGCATGCCCGCCGCATGGTCACCACGTGACCGTGGCGTTGCCATGCGTTCTGGGCGGCCTAGGCATGTCTAGTGGGTTGGGCACTCCCCAGGTAGGTGCTAGGAAAAAAATTACAACATAAGATTCTCATGAGGAGACCGAACTATGCTCAAAGATGAATTAACAGCCAAGTGTTTGATTAGCGGTACGAGAAATGCACATGGCCAATGGGCGCGAGTTTTGGATGAGGATGATCATATACTAAGAAGAACGTCTTCACAAATTTTCAGCTCAAAAGGAGGAGCCTAGGTGGTACTTGCTTTGCAAAGTACCACACTGGACATAAATACGAATGTTGAAGCTGGGCTCAAAATAATGAATGGATTGAGCTGAAATTTGGTGGAGGATGGTTATTTGGGCATTGGAAAGCACTGTAAAAAATGGATATCATTTGGACATTCCAAAGTGGTACTTCCTTCACAATGCTCTTCTCCGAACAGAATAGGAAAATGAATATTTATGAATTATTTTTGAACTAGGCAAGGAATGTTTTTTACATATTTGACGAAGATATGACCCAAAGAATTTATGAGATTTTTTTGGGAATTTTGGGAATGACAGAAATATAGGTTGCTTCACAACCTAGGGCAAAAACTGACACATGGACATGACACATAGGCAAAACTGATGAGGTGGCGCCTAGTCATAGCAACCCACCACAATTTACAAGGTTATGACCATCTATATTGGTCATGATCAGCTAGAAATAAGGCAGCGGACAAGTGCTATCTGCTTTATGACCATTTCGTGTAAGGAAATTACGACCTTTCTGACCAAAATGGTCGTTATAGTTTAGGATTTGGAGCCCCTCGAACAGCTTTTGACCAATTGGTCTCAAATGGTCATAGATCTATGACCAATTCTTCTAGGGTCACTGACAGAAGGTCACTAGTTGACATATTTCTTGTAGTGTGCGACCGCACGCGCTCGTATGAGCGATCGTTTGGCATGGAAACCGAGGCAATTCATCCACCTGAACACCTTTTATAAAGGGGGCCCTGTCGAAATGTCAACATACGGGGGAGAAAGAGGAGTGTCGAGCGCAGTCACGACCTGTTCATCATCATCTTCATCCACAAACCCAAGCCACTGCCATTTTCACCTCCATAGCCATCTCACCACCATAGTGTTCTCTCATCTAGTTCATACTTGTAATCGTGCATCGCACAAGGCATTCATGAAGGAAATATGCCCTAGAGGCAATAATAAAGTTATTATTTATTTCCTTATATCATGATAAATATTTATTATTCATGCTAGAATTGTATTAACTGGAAACATAATACATGTGTGAATACATAGACAAACAGAGTGTCACTAGTATGCCTCTACTTGACTAGCTCGTTGATCAAAGATGGTTATGTTTCCTAACCATAGACATGAGTTGTAATTTGATTAACGGGATCACATCATTAGTATAATGATGTGATTGACTTGACCCATTCCGTTAGCTTAGCACTTGATCGTTTAGTTTGTTGCTATTGCTTTCTTCATGACTTATACATGTTCCTATGACTATGAGATTATGCAACTCCCGTTTACCGGAGGAACACTTTGTGTGCTACCAAACGTCACAACGTAACTGGGTGATTATAAAGGTGCTCTACAGGTGTCTCTGAAGGTACTTGTTGGGTTGGCGTATTTCGAGATTAGGATTTGTCACTCTGATTGTCGGAGAGGTATCCCTGGGCCCTCTCGGTAATGCACATCACTTAAAGCCGTGCAAGCATTGCAACTAATGAGTTAGTTGTGGGATGATGTGTTACAGAACGAGTAAAGAGACTTGCCGGTAACGAGATTGAACTAGGTATTGAGATACCGACGATCGAATCTCGAGCAAGTAATATACCGATGACAAAGGGAACAACGTATGTTGTTATGCAGTTTGACCGATAAAGATCTTCATAGAATATGTGGGAGCCAATATGAGCATCCAGGTTCCGCTATTGGTTATTGACCGGAGACGTGTCTCGGTCATGTCTACATTGTTCTCGAACCCGTAGGGTCCGCACGCTTAAGGTTTCGATGACAGTCATATTATGAGTTTATGAGTTTTGATGTACCGAAGGAGTTCGGAGTCCCGGATGAGAACGGGGACATGACGAGGAGTCTCGAAATGGTCGAGACGTAAAGATCGATATATTGGACGAATATATTCGGACATCGGAAAGGTTCCAAGTGATTCGGGTATTTTTCGGAGTACCGGAGAGTTACGGGAATTCGGCGGGGAGTATATGGGCCTTATTGGGCCATACGGGAATAGAGGAGAGAGGCCAAAAGGAAGGAGGCGCTCGCCCCCCCTCTGGTCCGAATTGGACAAGGGGTGCATCCCCCTTTTCCTTGTTCCTCTCCCCTCTTTCCTTCTCTCCTACTCCAACAAGGGAAGGAGGAGTCCTACTCCCGATGGGAGTAGGACTCCCCCCTTGGTGCGCCCTCCTCCTAGGCCGGCCGCCTCCCCCCTTGCTCCTTTATATACGGGGGCAGGGGGCACCCCATAGACACAACAATTGATCATTGATCTCTTAGCCGTGTGCGGTGCCCCCCTCCACCATAATCCTCGATAATATTGTAGCGGTGCTTAGGCGAAGCCCTGCGGCGGTAGAACATCAAGATCGTCACCACGCCGTCGTGCTGACGGAACTCTTCCCTGACATTCTGCTAGATCGGAGTCCGGGGATCGTCATCGAGCTGAACGTGTGCTTAAACTCGGAGGTGCCGTAGTTTCGGTGCTTGATCGGTCGGGCCATGAAGACGTTGAAGGAAATATGCCCTAGAGGCAATAATAAAGTTATTATTTATTTCCTTATAATCATGATAAATGTTTATTATTCATGCTAGAATTGTATTAACCGGAAACATAATACATGTGTGAATACATAGACAAACAAAGTGTCACTAGTATGCCTCTACTTGACTAGCTCATTAATCAAAGATGGTTATGTTTCTTAACCATGAACAATGAGTTGTTATTTGATTAACGAGGTCACATCATTAGTTGAATGATCTGATTGACATGACTCATTCCATTAGCTTAGCACCCGATCGTTTAGTATGTTGCTATTGCTTTTCTTCATGACTTATACATGTTCCTATGACTATGAGATTATGCAACTCCCGTTTGCCGGAGGAACACTTTGGGTGCTACCAAACGTCACAACGTAACTGGGTGATTATAAAGGAGCATTACAGGTGTCTCCAAAGGTAGATGTTGGGTTGGCGTATTTCGAGGTTAGGATTTGTCACTCCGATTGTCGGAGAGGTATCTCTGGGCCCTCTCGGTAATACACATCACATAAGCCTTGCAAGCATTACAACTAATATGTTAGTTGTGAGATGATGTATTACGGAACGAGTAAAGAGACTTGCCGGTAACGAGATTGAACTAGGTATTGGATACCGACGATCGAATCTCGGGCAAGTAACATACTGATGACAAAGGGAACAACGTATGTTGTTATGCGGTCTGACCGATAAAGATCTTCGTAGAATATGTAGGAGCCAATATGGGCATCCAGGTCCCGCTATTGGTTATTGACCGGAGACGTGTCTCGGTCATGTCTACATTGTTCTCGAACCCGTAGGGTCCGCACGCTTAAGGTTACGATGACAGTTACATTATGAGTTTATGCATTTTGATGTACCGAAGGTTGTTCGGAGTCCTGGATGTGATCACGGACATGACGAGGAGTCTCGAAATGGTCGAGACGTAAAGATTGATATATTGGAAGCCTATTTTTGGATATCGGAAGTGTTCCGGGTGAAATCGGGATTTTACCGGGTTACCGGGAGGTTACCGGAACCCCCCGGGAGCCATATGGGCCTTCATGGGCCTTAGTGGAAAGGAGAAAGGGGCAGCCCAAGGTGGCTGCGCCACTTCCCCCTCCCCTAGTCCTATTAGGACTAGGAGAAGGTGGCCGGCCCCCCTCTCTCTCTTTCCCCCCTTGGGGAATCCTAGTTGGAATAGGATTGGGGGGGGGGAGTCCTACTCCCGGAAGGAGTAGGACTCCTCCTGCGCCCTCCTCCCTGGCCGGCGCCCCCCTCCCCCCTTGGCTCCTTTATATACTGAGGTAGAGGCACTCTAGAACATACAAGTTGATCCACGTGATCTATTCCTTAGCCGTGTGCGGTGCCCCCTGCCACCATATTCCTCGATAATACTGTAGCGGAGTTTAGGCGAAGCCCTGCTGCTGTAGTTCATCAAGATCGTCACCACGCCGTCGTGCTAACGGAACTCTTCCCCGACACTTCGCTGGATCGGAGTCCGGGGATCGTCATTGAGCTGAACGTGTGCTCGAACTCGGAGGTGCCGTAGTTTCGGTGCTTGATCGGTTGGATCGTGAAGACGTACGACTACTTCCTCTACGTCGTGTCATCGCTTCCGCAGTCGGTCTGCGTTGGGTACGTAGACATCACTCTCCCCCTCGTTGCTATGCATCACATGATCTTGCGTGTGCGTAGGAAATTTTTTGAAATACTACGTTCGCCAACAGTGGTATCAGAGCCAGGTTATTTATGTTGATGTTATATGCACGAGTAGAACACAAGTGAGTTGTGGACGATACAAGTCATACTGCCTACCAGCATGTCATACTTTGGTTCGGCGGTATTGTTGGACGAGACGACCCGGACCAACCTTACGCGTACGCTTACGCGAGACCGGTTCCCTCGACGTGCTTTGCACAGAGATGGCTTACGGGCGATTGTCTCTCCAACTTTAGTTGAACCAAGTATGGCTACGCCCGGTCCTTGCGAAGGTTAAAACGGAGTCTATTTGACAAACTATCGTTGTGGTTTTGATGCGTAGGTGAGATTGGTTCTTACTTAAGCCCGTAGCAGCCACGTAAAACTTGCAACAACAAAGTAGAGGACGTCTAACTTGTTTTTGCAGGGCATGTTGTGATGTGATATGGTCAAGGCATGATGCTGAATTTTATTGTATGAGATGATCATGTTTTGTAACCGAGTTATTGGCAACTGGCAGGAGCCATATGGTTGACGCTTTATTGTATGCAATGCAATCGCGATGTAATGCTTTACTTTATTACTAAACGGTAGTGATAGTCGTGGAAGCATAAGATTGGCGAGACGACAACGATGCTACGATGGAGATCAAGGTGTCACGCCGGTGACGATGGTGATCATGACGGTGCTTCGGAGATGGAGATCACAAGCACAAGATGATGATGGCCATATCATATCACTTATATTGATTGCATGTGATGCTTATCTTTTATGCATCTTATCTTGCTTTGATTGACGGTAGCATTATAAGATGATCTCTCACTAAATTATCAAGAAGTGTTCTCCCTGAGTATGCACCGTTGCGAAAGTTCTTCGTGCTGAGACACCACGTGATGATCGGGTGTGATAGGCTCTACGTTCAAATACAACGGGTGCAAAACAGTTGCGCACGCGGAATACTCAGGTTATACTTGACGAGCCAAGCATATACAGATATGGCCTCGGAACACGGAGACCGAAAGGTCGAGCGTGAATCATATAGTAGATATGATCAACATAAACGATGTTCACCATTGAAAGCTACTCCATCTCACGTGATGATCGGTTATGGTTTAGTTGATTTGGATCACGTAATCACTTAGAAGATTAGAGGGATGTCTATCTAAGTGGGAGTTCTTAAGTAATATGATTAATTGAACTTAAATTTATCATGAACTTAGTACCTGATAGTATCTTGCTTGTTTATGTTGATTGTAGATAGATGGCTCGTGATGTTGTTCCGTTGAATTTTAATGCGTTCCTTGAGAAAGCAAAGTTGAAAGATGATGGTAGCAATTACACGGACTGGGTCCGTAACTTGAGGATTATCCTCATTGCTGCACAGAAGAATTACGTCCTGGAAGCACCGCTGGGTGCCAGGCCTGCTGCTGGAGCAACACCAGATGTTATGAATGTGTGGCAGAGCAAAGCTGATGACTACTCGATAGTTCAGTGTGCCATGCTTTACGGCTTAGAATCGGGACTTCAACGACGTTTTGAACGTCAAGGAGCATATGAGATGTTCCAGGAGTTGAAGTTGATATTTCAAGCAAATGCCCGGATTGAGAGATATGAAGTCTCCAATAAGTTCTATAGCTGCAAGATGGAGGAGAACAGTTCTGTCAGTGAGCATATACTCAAAATGTCTGGGTATAATAATCACTTGATTCAATTGGGAGTTAATCTTCCAGATGATTGCGTCATTGACAGAATTCTCCAATCACTGCCACCAAGCTACAAGAGCTTCGTGATGAACTATAATATGCAAGGGATGAACAAGACTATTCCCGAGCTCTTCGCGATGCTGAAAGCTGCGGAGGTAGAAATCAAGAAAGAGCATCAAGTGTTGATGGTCAACAAGACCACTAGTTTCAAGAAAAAGGGCAAAGGAAAGAAGAAGGGGAACTTCAAGAAGAACGGCAAGCCAATTGCTGCTCAAGAGAAGAAACCCAAGTCTGGACCTAAGCCTGAAACTGAGTGCTTCTACTGCAAGCAGACTGGTCACTGGAAGCGGAACTGCCCCCAGTATTTGGCGGATAAGAAGGATGGCAAAGTGAACAAAGGTATATATGATATACATGTTATTGATGTGTACCTTACTAATGCTCGCAGTAGCACCTGGGTATTTGATACTGGTTCTGTTGCTAATATTTGCAACTCGAAACAGGGGCTACGGATTAAGCGAAGATTGGCTAAGGACGAGGTGACGATGCGCGTGGGAAACGGTTCCAAAGTCGATGTGATCGCGGTCGGCACGCTACCTCTACATCTACCTTCAGGATTAATATTAGACCTAAATAATTGTTATTTGGTGCCAGCGTTGAGCATGAACATTATATCTGGATCTTGTTTAATGCAAGACGGTTATTCATTTAAATCAGAGAATAATGGTTGTTCTATTTATATGAGTAATATCTTTTATGGTCATGCACCCTTGAAGAGTGGTCTATTCTTATTGAATCTCGATAGTAGTAATAAAAATATTCATAATGTTGAAGCCAAAAGATGCAGAGTTGATAATGAAAGTGCAACTTATTTGTGGCACTGCCGTTTAGGTCATATCGGTATAAAGCGCATGAAGAAACTCCATACTGATGGACTTTTGGAACCACTTGATTATGAATCACTTGGTACTTGCAAACCGTGCCTCATGGGCAAGATGACTAAAACACCGTTCTCCGGTACTATGGAGAGAGCAACAGATTTGTTGGAAATCATACATACCGATGTATGTGGTCCGATGAATATTGAGGCTCGTGGCGGATATCGTTATTTTCTCACCTTCACAGATGATTTAAGCAGATATGGGTATATCTACTTAATGAAACATAAGTCTGAAACATTTGAAAAGTTCAAAGAATTTCAGAGTGAAGTTGAAAATCATCGTAACAAGAAAATAAAGTTTCTACGATCTGATCGTGGAGGAGAATATTTGAGTTACGAGTTTGGTGTACATTTGAAAAACTGTGGAATAGTTTCGCAACTCACGCCACCCGGAACACCACAACGTAATGGTGTGTCCGAACGTCGTAATCGTACTTTACTAGATATGGTGCGATCTATGATGTCTCTTACTGATTTACCGCTATCATTTTGGGGTTATGCTTTAGAGACGGCCGCATTCACGTTAAATAGGGCACCATCAAAATCCGTTGAGACGACGCCTTATGAACTGTGGTTTGGCAAGAAACCAAAGTTGTCGTTTCTGAAAGTTTGGGGCTGCGATGCTTATGTGAAAAAGCTTCAACCTGACAAGCTCGAACCCAAATCGGAGAAATGTGTCTTCATAGGATATCCAAAGGAAACTATTGGATACACCTTCTATCACAGATCCGAAGGCAAGACTTTTGTTGCTAAATTCGGAAACTTTCTTGAGAAGGAGTTTCTCTCGAAAGAAGTGAGTGGGAGGAAAGTAGAACTTGACGAGGTAACTGTACCTGCTCCCTTGTTGGGAAGTAGTACATCACAGAAAACTGTTTCTGCGACACCTACACCAATAAGTGAGGAAGTTAATGATAATGATCATGAAACTTCAGAACAAGATACTACTGAACCTCGTAGATCAACCAGAGTAAGATCCGCACCAGAGTGGTACGGTAATCCAGTTCTGGAAGTCATGCTACTAGATCATGATGAACCTACGAACTATGAAGAAGCGATGGTGAGCCCAGATTCCGCAAAGTGGCTTGAAGCCATGAAATCTGAGATGGGATCCATGTATGAGAACAAAGTATGGACTTTGGTTGACTTGCCCGATGATCGGCAAGCAATAGAGAATAAATGGATCTTCAAGAAGAAGACTGACGCTGATGGTAATGTTACTGTCTACAAAGCTCGACTTGTCGCAAAAGGTTTTCGACAAGTTCAAGGGGTTGACTACGATGAGACGTTCTCACCCGTAGCGATGCTTAAGTCTGTCCGAATCATGTTAGCGATTGCCGCATTTTATGATTATGAAATTTGGCAGATGGATGTCAAACTGCATTCCTGAATGGATTTCTGGAAGAAGAGTTGTATATGATGCAACCGGAAGGTTTTGTCGATCCAAAGGGAGCTAACAAAGTGTGCAAGCTCCAGCGATCCATTTATGGACTGGTGCAAGCCTCTCGGAGTTGGAATAAACGCTTTGATAGTGTGATCAAAGCATTTGGTTTTATACAGACTTTCGGAGAAGCTTGTATTTACAAGAAAGTGAGTGGGAGCTCTGTAGCATTTCTAATATTATATGTTGATGACATATTGCTGATTGGAAATGATATAGAATTTCTGAATAGCATAAAGGGATACTTGAATAAAAGTTTTTCTATGAAAGACCTCGGTGAAGCTGCTTACATATTAGGCATTAAGATCTATAGAGATAGATCAAGACGCTTAATTGGACTTTCACAAAGCACATACCTTGACAAGATTTTGAAGAAATTCAAAATGGATCAAGCAAAGAAAGGATTCTTGCCTGTGTTACAAGGTGTGAAGTTGAGTAAGACTCAATGCCCGACCACTGCAGAAGATAGAGAGAATATGAAAGATGTTCCCTATGCATCAGCCATAGGCTCTATCATGTATGCAATGCTGTGTACCAGACCTGATGTGTGCCTTGCTATAAGTTTAGCAGGGAGGTACCAAAGTAATCCAGGAGTGGATCACTGGACAGCGGTCAAGAACATCCTGAAATACCTGAAAAGGACTAAGGATATGTTTCTCGTATATGGAGGTGACAAAGAGCTCACCGTAAAAGGTTACGTTGATGCAAGCTTTGACACTGATCCGGACGATTCTAAATCGCAAACCGGATACGTGTTTACATTAAACGGTGGAGCTCTCAGTTGGTGCAGTTCTAAACAAAGCGTCATAGCGGGATCTACATGTGAAGCGGAGTACATAGTTGCTTCGGAAGTAGCGAACGAAGGAGTCTGGATGAAGGAGTTCATATCCGATCTAGGTGTCATACCTAGTGCATCGGGTCCAATGAAAATCTTTTGTGACAATACTGGTGCAATTGCCTTGGCAAAGGAATCCAGATTTCACAAAAGGACCAAACACATCAAGAGACGCTTCAATTCCATCCGGGATCTAGTCCAGGTGGGAGACATAGAGATTTGCAAGATACATACGGATCTGAATGTTGCAGACCCGTTGACTAAGCCTCTTCCACGAGCAAAACATGATCAGCACCAAGGCTCCATGGGTGTTAGAATCATTACAGTGTAATCTAGATTATTGACTCTAGTGCAAGTGGGAGACTGAAGGAAATATGCCCTAGAGGCAATAATAAAGTTATTATTTATTTCCTTATAATCATGATAAATGTTTATTATTCATGCTAGAATTGTATTAACCGGAAACATAATACATGTGTGAATACATAGACAAACAAAGTGTCACTAGTATGCCTCTACTTGACTAGCTCATTAATCAAAGATGGTTATGTTTCCTAACCATGAACAATGAGTTGTTATTTGATTAACGAGGTCACATCGTTAGTTGAATGATCTGATTGACATGACTCATTCCATTAGCTTAGCACCCGATCGTTTAGTATGTTGCTATTGCTTTTCTTCATGACTTATACATGTTCCTATGACTATGAGATTATGCAACTCCCGTTTGCCGGAGGAACACTTTGGGTGCTACCAAACGTCACAACGTAACTGGGTGATTATAAAGGAGCATTACAGGTGTCTCCAAAGGTAGATGTTGGGTTGGCGTATTTCGAGGTTAGGATTTGTCACTCCGATTGTCGGAGAGGTATCTCTGGGCCCTCTCGGTAATACACATCACATAAGCCTTGCAAGCATTACAACTAATATGTTAGTTGTGAGATGATGTATTACGGAACGAGTAAAGAGACTTGCCGGTAACGAGATTGAACTAGGTATTGGATACCGACGATCGAATCTCGGGCAAGTAACATACTGATGACAAAGGGAACAACGTATGTTGTTATGCGGTCTGACCGATAAAGATCTTCGTAGAATATGTAGGAGCCAATATGGGCATCCAGGTCCCGCTATTGGTTATTGACCGGAGACGTGTCTCGGTCATGTCTACATTGTTCTCGAACCCGTAGGGTCCGCACGCTTAAGGTTACGATGACAGTTACATTATGAGTTTATGCATTTTGATGTACCGAAGGTTGTTCGGAGTCCTGGATGTGATCACGGACATGACGAGGAGTCTCGAAATGGTCGAGACATAAAGATTGATATATTGGAAGCCTATGTTTGGATATCGGAAGTGTTCCGGGTGAAATCGGGATTTTACCGGGTTACCGGGAGGTTACCAGAACCCCCCGGGAGCCATATGGGCCTTCATGGGCCTTAGTGGAAAGGAGAAAGGGGCAGCCCAAGGTGGCTGCGCCACTTCCCCCTCCCCTAGTCCTATTAGGACTAGGAGAAGGTGGCCGGCCCCCCTCTCTCTTTCCCCCCTTGGGGAATCCTAGTTGGAATAGGATTGGGGGGGGGAGTCCTACTCCCGGAAGGAGTAGGACTCCTCCTGCGCCCTCCTCCCTGGCCGGCGCCCCCTCCCCCCTTGGCTCCTTTATATACTGAGGTAGAGGCACCCTAGAACATACAAGTTGATCCACGTGATCTATTCCTTAGCCGTGTGCGGTGCCCCCTGCCACCATATTCCTCGATAATACTGTAGCGGAGTTTAGGCGAAGCCCTGCTGCTGTAGTTCATCAAGATCGTCACCACGCCGTCGTGCTGACGGAACTCTTCCCCGACACTTTGCTGGATCGGAGTCCGGGGATCGTCATCGAGCTGAACGTGTGCTCGAACTCGGAGGTGCCGTAGTTTCGGTGCTTGATCGGTTGGATCGTGAAGACGTACGACTACTTCCTCTACGTCGTGTCATCGCTTCCGCAGTCGGTCTGCGTTGGGTACGTAGACATCACTCTCCCCCTCGTTGCTATGCATCACATGATCTTGCGTGTGCGTAGGAATTTTTTTGAAATACTACGTTCCCCAACAGACGTACGACTACATCAACCGTGTTGTTATAACGCTTCCACTTTCGGTCTACGAGGGTACGTAGACAACACTCTTCCCTCTCGTTGCTATGCATCACCATGATCTTGCGTGTGCGTTGGAAATTTTTGAAATTACTACGTTCCCCAGCAGTGGCATCCGAGCCAGCTTTTATGCGTTGATGTAATATGCACGAGTAGAACACAAGTGAGTTGTGGGCGATATAAGTCATACTGCTTACCAGCATGTCACATTTTGGTTCGACGGTATTGTTGGATGAAGCGGCCCGGACCGACATTACGCGTACGCTTACGCGAGACTGGTTCTACCGACGTGCTTTGCACACAGGTGGCTGGCGGGTGTCAGTTTCTCCTACTTTAGTTGAACCGAGTGTGGCTACGCCCGGTCCTTGCGAAGGTTAAAACAGCACCAACTTGACAAACTATCGTTGTGGTTTTGATGCGTAGGTAAGAACGGTTCTTGCTCAGCCCGTAGCAGCCACGTAAAACTTGCAACAACAAAGTAGAGGACGTCTAACTTGTTTTTGCAGGGCATGTTGTGATGTGATATGGTCAAGACGTGATGAGATATAAGTTGGTGTATAAGATGATCATGTTTTGTTGAAGTTATCGGCAACTGGCAGAAGCCTTATGGTTGTCTCTTTATTGCATAAGATGCAAGCGCCAAATAATTGCTTTACTTTATCGCTATGCGATAGCAATAGTTGCAAGAGCAATTGTTGGGGAGACAACCATGTGACGACACATTGATATAGATCAAGATGATGGAGATCATGGTGTCATGCCGGTGACGATGGAGATCAAGACGATGCTTTGGAGATGGAGATCAAAGGCACAAGATGATGATGGCCATATCATGTCACATATTTTGATTGCATGTGATGTTTATCTTTTATACATCTTATTTTGCTTAGTTCGACGGTAGCTTTATAAGATGATCTCTCACTAATTATCAAGGTACAAGTGTTCTCCCTGAGTATGCACCGTTGCAAAAGTTCTTCGTGCCGAGACACCACGTGATGATCGGGTGTGATAGGCTCTACGTTCAAATACAACGGGTGCAAAACAGTTGCACACGCGGAATACTCAGGTTAAACTTGACGAGCCTAGCATATAACAGATATGGCCTCGGAACACGGAGACCGAAAGGTCGAGCGTGAATCATATAGTAGATATGATCAACATAGTGATGTTCACCATTGAAACTACTCCATCTCACGTGATGATCGGACATGGTTTAGTTGATATGGATCACATGATCACTTAGAAGATTAGAGGGATGTCTGTCTAAGGGGAGTTCTTAAGTAATATGATTAATTGAACTTTAATTTATCATGAACTTAGTCCTGGTAGTATTAGCATATCTATGTTGTAGATCAATAGCTCGCGTTTAGCTCCCCTGTTTTATTTTTGATATGTTCCTAGAGAAAATTAAGTTGAAAGATGTTAGTAGCAATGATGCGGATTGGATCCGTGATCTGAGGATTATCCTCATTGCTGCACAGAAGAATTATGTCCTTAATGCACCGCTAGGTGACAGACCTATTGCAGGAGCAGATGCAGACGTTTTGAACGTTTGGCTAGCTCAAGATGATGACTACTTGATAGTTTAGTGCACCATGCTTAAACGGCTTAGAATCGGGACTTCAAAGATGTTTTGAACGTCATGGACCATATGAGATGTTCCAGGAGTTGAAGTTAATATTTCAAGAAAATACCAGAGTTGAGAGATATGAAGTCTCCAACAAGTTCTATAGCTAAAAGATGGAGGAGAATAGCTCAAGCAGTGAGCATGTGCTCAGATTGTCTGGGTACTACAATCGCTTGAATCAAGTGGGAGTTAATCTTCCAGATAAGATAGTGATTGACAGAATTCTCTAGTCACCATCACCAAGTTAGTAGAACTTCGTGATGAACTATGATATGCAAGGGATAACAGAAACGATTCCCAAGCTCTTCGTAATGCTGAAATCAACGAAGGTAGAAATCAAGAAAAATATCAAGTGTTGATGGTAGACAAGACCACTAGTTTCAAGAAAAGGGCAAAGGGGAGAAGGGGAACTTCAAGAAGAACGGCAAGCAAGTTGCTGCTCAAGTGAAGAAGCCCAAATCTGGTCCTAAGCCTGAGACTAAGTGCTTCTACTGCAAAGGGACTGGTCACTGGAAGCGGAACTGCCCCAAGTATTTGGCGGATAAGAAGGATGGCAAAATGAACAAAGGTATATTTGATATACGGATTATTGATGTGTATTTTACTAGTGTTCGTAGCAACTCCCCGGTATTTGATACTGGTTCAGTTGCTAAGAGTAGTAACTCGAAACGGGAGTTGCAGAATGAACAGAGACTAGTTAAGGGTGAAGTGACGATGTGTGTTGGAAGTGGTTCCAAGATTGATATGATCATCATCGCACACTCCCTATACTTTCGGGATTAGTGTTGAACCTAAATAAGTGTTATTTGGTGTGTCCATTGAGCATGAATATGATTTGATCATGTTTATTGCAATATAGTTATTCATTTAAGTAAGAGAATAAATTGTTGTTCTGTTTACATATATGGTTACACACCCAATGAAAATGGTTCGTTGGATCTCGATCGTAGTGATACACATATCATAATATTGAAACCAAAAGATGCAAAGTTAATAATGTAGTGCAACTTATTTGTGGCACTGCCGTTTAGGTCATATTGGTGTAAAGCGCATGAATAAACTCCATGCTAATGAACTTTTGGAATCACTTGATTATTAATCAGTTGATGCTTGCGAACCATGCCTCATGGGCAAGATGACTAAGACTCCGTTCTCCGGAACAATGCAACAAGCAACAGATTTGTTGCAAATCATGCATACTGATGTATGTGGTCCGATGAATATTGAAGCTCACGGTAGGTATCATTATTTTCTGATCTTCACAGATGATTTAAGTAGATATGAGTATATCTACTTGATGAAACACAAGTCTGAAACATTTGAAAAGTTCAAAGAATTTCAGAGTGAAGTGGAGAATCATCGTAACAAAATAAAAGTTTCTACGATAGGATCGCAGAAGTAAAATATTTGAGTTACGAGTTTGGCCTTCAGTTAAAACAATGTGAAATAGTTTCACTACTGACGCCACCTAGAAAACCATAGTGTAATGGTGTGTCCGAATGTCGTAACTGTGCTTTATTAGATATGGTGCGATCTATGACGTCTCTTACTGATTTACCGCTATCGTTTTGGGGTTATGCATTAGAGACAGCTACATTCACGTTAAATAGGGCACCATCTAAATCCGTTGAGACGACACTGTATGAACTATGGTTTGGCAAGAAACCTAAGCTGTCGTTTCTTAAAGTTTGAGGTTGCAATGCTTATGTGAAAAAGATTCAACCTGATAAGCTCAAACCCAAATCGGAGAAGTGCGTCTTCATAGGATACCCAAAAGAAATTGTTGGGTACACCTTCTATCACAGATCCGAAGGCAAGATATTCGTTGCTGAGAATGGATCCTTTCTAGAGAAGGAGTTTCTCTCAAAAGAAGTGAGTGGGAGGTAAGTAGAATTTGATGAGGTAACCGTACCTGCTCCCTTATTGGAAAGTAGTTCATCACAGAAATCTGTTCCTCTGACTACTACACCAATTAGTGAGGAAGCTAATGATGATGATCATGTAACTTCAGATCAAGTTACTACCGAACTTCGTAGGTAAACCAGAGTGAGATCCGCACCAGAGTGGTACGGTAATCCTATTCTAGAGGTCATGTTACTTGTCCATAACGAACCTACGAACTATGAGGAAGCGATAATGAGCCTAGATTCCGCGAAATGGCTTGAGGCCATGAAATCTGAGATGAGATCCATGTATGAGAACAAAGTATGGACTTTGATTGACTTGCCCATTGATCGGCGAGCCATTGATATTAAATGGATCTTCAAGAGGAAGACGGACGCTGATAGTAGTATCACTATCTACAAAGCTAGAATTGTCGCAAAAAGGTTTTCAACAAGTTCAAGGTGTTGACTACGATGAGAGTTTCTCACTCGTATCTATGCTTAAGTCTGTCCGAATCATGTTAGCAATTGTCGTATTTTATGAAATCTGGAAAGTGGATAAACAAAACTGCATTCCTTAATGGATTTATTAAAGAAGAGTTGTATATGATGCAACCAGAAGGTTTTGTCAATCCTAAAGGTACTAACAAAATATGCAAGCTCCAGCGATCCATCTATGGACTGGTGCAATCATCTCGGAGTTGGAATATACGCTTTCATAAGTTGATCAAAGCATATAGTTTTATACAGACTTGCGGTGAAGCCTGTATTTGCAAGAAAGTGAGTGGGAGCACTACAACATTTCTGATAAGTATATGTGAATGACATATTGTTGATCAGAGATAATGTAGAATTATTCTGCAAAGCATAAAGGAATGTTTGAATGGAGTTTTTCAAAGAAAGACCTCGATGAAGCTGCTTACATATTGAGCATCAAGATCTATAGAGATAGATCAAGATGCTTGATATGTTTTTCAATGAGTACATACCTTGACAAGATTTTGAAGTAGTTCAAAATGGAACAGTCAAAAAGGAGTTCTTGCCCGTGTTACAAGGTGTGAAGTTGAGTAAGACTCAAAACCCGACCACAGCAGAAGATAGAGAGAGAATGAAAGTCATTCCCTATGCCTCAGCCATAGGTTCTATAAAGTATGCCATGCTGTATACCAGACCTATTGTATACCCTGCCCTGAGTTTGGCAAGGGAGTACAATAGTGATCTAGGAGTAGATCACTAGACATTGGTCAAAATTATCCTTAGTGGAATAAGGATATGTTTCTCGATTATGGAGGTGACAAAAGGTTCGTCGTAAAGGGTTACGTCGATGCAAGTTTTGACACTGATCCAGATGACTCTAAGTCTCAATCTGGATACATATTGAAAGTGGGAGCAATTAGCTAGAGTAGCTCCGTGCAAAGCATTGTTGACATAGAAATTTGCAAAATACGTACGGATCTGAATGTGGCAGACCCGTTGACGAAACTTCTCTCACAAGCAAAACATGATCACACCTTAGTACTCTTTGGGTGTTAATCACATAGCGATGTGAACTAGATTATTGACTCTAGTAACCCTTTGGGTGTTGGTCACATGTCGATGTGAACTATGGGTGTTAATCACATGGTGATGTGAACTATTGGTATTAAATCACATGGCGATGTGAACTAGATTATTGACTCTAGTGCAAGTGAGAGACTGAAGGAAATATGCCCTAGAGGCAATAATAAAGTTATTATTTATTTCCTTATATCATGATAAATGTTTATTATTCATGCTAGAATTGTATTAACCGGAAACATAATACATGTGTGAATACATAGACAAACAGAGTGTCACTAGTATGCCTCTACTTGACTAGCTCGTTGATCAAAGATGGTTATGTTTCCTAACCATAGACATGAGTTGTCATTTCATTAACGAGATCACATCATTAGGATAATGATGTGATTGACTTGACCCAATCCGTTAGCTTAGCACTTGATCGTTTAGTTTGTTGCTATTTCTTTCTTCATGACTTATACATGTTCCTATGACTATGAGATTATGCAACTCCCGTTTACTGGAGGAACACTTTGTGTGCTACCAAACGTCACAACGTAACTGGGTGGTTATAAAGGTGCTCTACATGTGTCTCTGAAGGTACTTGTTGGGTTGGCGTATTTCGAGATTAGGATTTGTCACTCCGATTGTCGGAGAGGTATCTCTGGGCCCTCTCGGTAATGCACATCACTTAAAGCCTTGCAAGCATTGCAACTAACGAGTTAGTTGTGGGATGATGTGTTACAGAACGAGTAAAGAGACTTGCCGGTAACGAGATTGAACTAGGTATTAAGATACCGACGATCGAATCTCGAGCAAGTAACATACCGATGACAAAGGGAACAACGTATGTTGTTATGCGGTTTGACCGATAAAGATCTTCGTAGAATATGTGGGAGCCAATATGAGCATCCAGGTTCCGCTATTGGTTATTGACCGGAGACGTGTCTCGGTCATGTCTACATTGTTCTCGAACCCGTAGGGTCCGCACGCTTAAGGTTTCGATGACAGTTATATTATGAGTTTATGAGTTTTGATGTACCGAAGGAGTTCGGAGTCCCGGATGAGATCGGGGACATGACGAGGAGTCTCGAAATGGTCGAGACGTAAAGATCGATATATTGGACGACTATATTCGGACATCGGAAAGGTTCCAAGTGATTCGGGTATTTTTCGGAGTACTGGAGAGTTACGGGAATTCGCCGGGGAGTATATGGGCCTTATTGGGCCATACGGGAATAGAGGAGAGAGGCCAAAAGGAAGGAGGCGCGCCCCCCCCCCTCTGGTCCGAATTGGACAAGGGGTGCATCCCCTTTTTCCTTGTTCCTCTCCCCCTCTTTCCTTCTCCCCTACTCCAACAAGGGAAGGAGGAGTCCTACTCCCGGTGGGAGTAGGACTCCCCCCTTGGCGCTCCCTCCTCCTAGGCCGGCCGCCTCCCCCCTTGCTCCTTTATATACGGGGGCAGGGGGGCACCCCATAGACACAACAATTGATCATTGATCTCTTAGCCGTGTGCGGTGCCCCCTCCACCATAATCCTCGATAATATTGTAGCGGTGCTTAGGCGAAGCCCTGCGACGGTAGAACATCAAGATCGTCACCACGCCGTCATGCTGACGGAACTCTTCCCCGACATTCTGCTGGATCGGAGTCCGGGGATCGTCATCGAGCTGAACGTGTGCTAAAACTCGGAGGTGCCGTAGTTTCGGTGCTTGATCGGTCGGGCCGTGAAGACGTACGACTACATCAACCGCGTTGTTATAACGCTTCCGCTTTCGGTCTACGAGGGTACATAGACAACACTCTCCCCTCTCGTTGCTATGCATCACCATGATCTTGCGTGTGCGTTGGAATTTTTTTGAAATTACTACGTTCCCCAGCAATTCATTGTAAGACATATTGCAATCAATCAATCCCAAGATGTGCTCTTCAATGTTTTTTTCTCGCGATCTGATCTCCATGTGTGAGTAATTCAATAAGGTATGGGGTGAACCCGAAGCCTTGCGACCCCATGTATTTGGTGAAGGGATCAATGGAAGTCTTTGACACCACCTCTCGTATGTGTGAAATAGAATTGTTTCATGAAGTATCTCTTGTCTTGTCTGTGATCTTCATCCCTGCATGTACCCAGGATCATGGAGATTGAGCACCGGTGAGGCTAGGAGCAAGGGTACCGTGAAGTGTTATATCGAACACCAGTGACAGTAAGGTTTAGTAGGGTAACATGGATCATATCCTTGGGGATTCATGAGGTGTAGTCATTAAACGTCCAATGCTTTAGTCTGATATTATTATCTTAATTATCGGGGCAACCCCATGAGACGGATAGGGCCTTCGGTAGGACAACTGATTCTTGATGCAGGACTCATGTCGGTCAAGATGTAATTTGGACACATCCCCCATTTTGATACGAAGCAAGCACCTCTTGATGGGTGATTTCCCAAGAACAAACTAATATCAATTTTGATCCGAACACCAATACATGGTTGTAAGCATTAAGGCCTCATCCCCAACCTTCTTTTTATTATAAGTGTTTGAATCACAATTTGCTTGCTGATCCAGTCAAAAGCTAGATTTGGCACTTTGGCAAAAACTTGCTAGAGACCATCGCTTCAAGGGAGTCTTCTGATAACCCACAAGTATAGGGGATCAATTGTAGCCTCTTTCGATAAGTAAGAGTGTCGAACCCAATGAGGAGCTAAATGCCAGGATGACCCTGTTCTTCGAGGGTGTTCTCGGGGCCTTGGAGCGACGCCGCTCCAACAGGGTGGCCTCTCTGGCCAAAGAGGCCCGGAGGCTTTGCCGGGGTGCCATGACCAAGGTCCTCACTAAGATGGCGTACTGGAACCCTGACCTCGACTTTGTAGCTTCGCTGGATAGCTAGCCGGATGATGTGGACCCTGCGCCGCTCGAGGAGCGCATCGAGCCCGTCATCAGCCGCATCGATGGAGTTCAGAGGGTACAAGGCTAGCGCCGGGACTAGGCACCCCGTTTCTTATCGCCGCTGTAGGTTCATGACCAAGACAATTTTAATCTTTAGTTAGAACAGCAGCAACAAATGATGGAATATAACCCTGCAGTACTTTCGAAACAATGCATGTTATTTTCCCGTTTGATCTCCCTTTGTATGTCCACTCTACATTAATCAGGTAGGTTCGCCGGCACGGAAACACAGGCAGCGCCTTGAGGACGGATCCTCAATGGCCTACCGGGTATGCTTGTTGCCGGGCAAACCACCTCACTGCTCATGACGTGGCTGCTCGAGCTGTCGAGCGGACTCGAGACAGAACGAGAGCGTTGCCAATCACAAAAGGTCACCCTGCCATTCTCGACGCAGCCGCTCGAACTGTTGAGCGGACTCGAAACAGAACGAGGGTGTTGCCAATAATGGTAGGGCCCCATTGCGTGCAGGTTTTCCATACACAGGGCAAGATTGTCGAGGATGATAACCTTATATATAAAAAGGAATTACTCAAAGTTTTCCATGACTTAGCTTTTCTGCCGCTGCGTGAGCGTTCGCCGCATCCACCGAGGACGCCATTTGTTTGGTCGTATTCTTGCTTGAAGTGACGACCACGATGAAGTCGTTGCTTCAACCAGACCGAATTTTCACAACTGCGCACCCCCTACCTGGCGCGCCAGAGATGTCGGTGGGGAACGGTACCTATGGGGTCACTTGGATCCCTTCTACGGTTGGTGGGTGCGGGGTTGTGCAAAGAGCGGGTCTGGCGGTCAGCACACAAATCGTTTACCCAGGTTCGGGCCGCGGAGACGCGTAAAACCCTAGTCCTGCTTTGATGTATATTTGGGTGTTCTTGTGTTCTTGAACTAGCTGCGGTGGCTCTCTAGTCCAAAAGATCCGAAATCCCCCTCCAGTACGCCTCGGGCCTCCTTTTATAGACAAAAAGGGATCACCACAGTGGCACACAGGTGGTGGAAAGGTGTACACACTACAAAAAAATACACTTCCGTGATGATACGTGTTTGTCACAGTAGGTCGCGTTTTCTGTCATGCATGTACATCCATGATGATTTTATGACAGAATCAAGTCATACCTGTGCTGTCATAGAAGTGTTCCATGACATTACCAAAATTATCATCACGGAAGTGTCCACTTCCATGACGATAAATCGCGCGTCACAGAAGTGCTTTCGTCAAGGGTGACCGACACGTGGCATCCACCGTAACGGAACGCCGTTAAGCTATCGGGTCGGGTTTTGGATCCGATAACCCGTTAACAGCCCTGACCAATGGGGATTTTCCACATGTAAAATCATCATTGGCCGGAGGAGACACGTGTCAGGTCCGCGTTGGCACAGGTGTCACTCATCCAATGGGCGAGACGCGCCTATGATATGTTGACATGTGGACCGGCCTATCAAGTTTAAATGGGCCGGCCGAGCTAAAGGCCCACGAGATTTTGCGGACCATAATGGGCCGGCCGAGCTAAAGGCCCATGAGATTTTGCGGACCATAATGGGCTGGCCCAGCTAAAGGCCCACAAGATTTTACGGGCCATAATGGGCCGGCCCAGGTAAAGGCCCACAAGATTTTTGTGTGCCATAATGGGCCGGCTGAGGTAAAGGCCCACAGGATTCTTGCGGATCATAATGGGCCGACCTAGCTAAAGGCCCACGAGATTTCGCCGACATTAATGGGCCGGCCCAGCTGTAGGCCCACAAGATTTTGAGGACCCTAGTAGGCCGGCCCATTAACTAGCTACCATGTTTTGGGCCAAATGCCGGCCCATATTTGATCCGATCCATTAATGGCCTGCCACGCTCCAGGCCTAATAGTGGCCCATATGAGATCCGGCCCGTTAAAAGCCTACCACGTTCTGGGCCAAATTACGGCCCAGATCAGGTCCGGCCCTTTAAGAGGCTTTGGGCTCAATTATGGCCCATATCAGATTCGGCCCGTCAACTGGACACTATGCTTTTGGGCCCACTTGCTAAAGGCCCACTTAGTAATTCGGCCTGATATTAGTTTTGGCCTGTTAAGGGCCCGTTTAACATTTCGGCCCTATATTAATTTCGGACTGTTAAAAGCCCGTCATATAGTTGGGCCTAACTACGGCCCGGTTTGCATCCGGCCTGCTCGCAGCCGATATCTAATTGGGCCAAACAAGGACCGAGACAATTTTGGCCTGTTAAAAGCCCGTGATTTGATTCACACAATCATGGGCCGGGGTTCATTTCGGGCTGCTGCCGGCCCGTGAGCTGTTCGGCATGTTTCAGGCCCAACCTACATCATGATTGCATGACGGCCCGATTATGTACCGTAATTTTAAGGTTTGGCCGGTTTACTGCGAAGATATGATATATATATACAGTAAAATAACTGCAGCATCGTGAATAATAAAAAACCTAGACTATACAATAAAGAAATTACGGCATATTACATCCACTGGGCATCAAAGTTCACCACTATGATAATAAAGCACAAGCAGACAACAGATTACATACACTGGGCATCAAAGATCGCCACCAGTGCAAATAAACACGCCGACAAAATAATATACAAACCGACATCACTTCAGTAGAGTTCAAGAAAGGTTAGCCCTGCTGGGGAGCTGTAGCACAAGCTGCTGAGCAAGATGATGAGACCGCGCTTGTTCAACACTTATATCTTCCTCACTCTGAAAGATAAACAAGCAGACAGATGACAGGTTTTGCACATAAAAGTATCAGTGCTGACAATTCATCATATTTCTTACTAACGAATAAAGTGACACAGTTTAAAATTGCATTAACACAATATGGTATTGTTTAGGTCAAGACATGGCAGGAAATGACATTGTGAAGGAGTTGGCAACTTCACGACACCACTGGATTATAGATCAAGAACTCATAAGTATCAATGGTTAGTGTGCTATCAATTTATACCATTTCAGATTGGCAAATAAAGAGACAATTTAAATAATAGTAGAATGATATGCCATTGTTCATAGTTAAGACATTGCAGAATATGACATTGTTCTGTAGTGGGTAGGTTCACCACACCACTAGATTACAGATGAAGAACAGAAGCATACATGCAGTGCAAAAGAAGATCACTTGCTCTGTATAGTTTAATTTACATGGTATGAAGAAGGAACTTGGTTGTACAACTGAAAACTTAAATTGAGAAAGGACGAACTTTTGTTTATGAACTACATATAATAAACTTTAAACAAGCAATTTGATGCAAACACCAAAAATAAATAGCTGTTGCAGTCATGCCTAACCAAATATATACAACAAAGTTTGAAGGCTTGAGATGGACAAACTTACATTATTGGTGAGGACATGCTCTATAAAGGCCTTGTCCATGCTGATGGGACTTAGTTGTTTTCACCAAGTCTGGGATATTTTAGTTCATGATGCCATATGTTCAGCTTGTTTCCTAGTGATCCGTGCCTCTTTTGAGGATGATCAGTAAAGGAGTTTTGTTAATCATGTTATGCTCTATCTATCCATGTCTTTGTTTGCAATTATGGAGCACCCTAGCTTGAGTCAATCGAGTTCTACTTTTGCTTTGTGGTGAATCTGGGCAGATCGTCAACTCGTTTGCGATTTTGCCAGCGTTGTTGTAGTTGATCCGTGCATGCTATGCCATTGTTCTTGCAATGTATAGCTTGTGTTTTGTGCCTTCTTAATAGATGTATGCTTGCCTTTCTGTGACTTGCACCATGGTGGGTGCATCGAGCTCGTTTACATGCCTTCGTGAGTTATATTTCAGCATGTCTCAGTTTTCACTAAGTCTGAAAACTGATTGTGTTTTAGCTATGTTCGTGTGCCCGTTAATATATTTTGTGATCCCTTTTGGCCCCAGGTCACTTTGGGACTTTTTTTAAGCTTGTTGAGTAGCTCCATGCCGTGTTCTTACTTGTCATAATCAGGTCAGGTATCATGTTGTTTTTCTGCTCCGAAGAGGGCTTCGTGATCTGAAATTTCAGACTAGTGTTAATTTCACTAAGTCTGGAATCTGTTTTGCATTTGCGTTTTTGCCATGCTTGTTTGAACCTCTTAATGGATGAATTGGCCGTGGCTCAGTGCTAGTCTTTTTTTAAGCATCTTGTGTGCATCCCTGCCATGTTTTTTGTTGTCTTGTTTGGTGGCTGTAGCATGTTCATTTCGTTGCATTTTGATGCGTACTTGCTGTAAATCGCAGACCGGTGTCATATCTTAAAACGCTTGCCATTTCCAAACCGTAACTCCGATTCCAATGATCTTTATATCGTTTTCAAGCGATTTCATCCCCTCTATCCAGTGGCACCCTTGGAATTCCAAGTTGAGGCCAGGTTCATGCATTTCCTGTCATATCTTGCATTTTGCATCCCGCATCGCATCCCGCATAGCATATCATCATTTCATCTTATTGCTTGGTCTTGCACGTGGTTGATTGTATCCTTGTTGCTTGTTTGTCTTGTTGGGTAGAGCCGGGAGACGAGTTCGCTACCAAGGAGCCCGTTGAGTTTGCTTGTGAGGATCCAGTCAACTCTGACAACTGTGCAGGCAAGATGATCATACCCTCGAAACCACTACTATCTTTGCTATGCTAGTTTGCTCGCTCTTGCTATGCCAATGCTACGATGCCTACCATTTGCTTGTCAGCCTCCCAATTGCCATGTCAAACCTCTAACCCACCTTGTCCTAGCGAACCGTTGATTGGCTATGTTACCGCTTCGCTCAGCCCCTCTTATAGCGTTGCTAGTTGCAGGTGAAGATTGGAGCCGTTCCTTGTTGGAACATTTATTTACTTGTTGGGATATCATTATATTGCTATGTTATCTTAGTGCATCTATATACTTGGTAAAGGGTGGAAGGCTCGGCCTCTCGCCTAGTGTTTTGTTCCACTCTTGCCGCCCTAGTTTCCATCATATCGGTGTTATGTTCCCGGATTTTGCGTTCCTTACGCGGTTGGGTTATAATGGGAACCCCTTGATATTTCGCCTTGATTAAAGCTTTTCCAGCAATGCCCAACCTTGGTTTTACCATTTTCCACCTAGCCTTTTCTTTCCCTTGGGTTCTGCAGACTCAAGGGTCATCTTATTTTAACCCCCCCGGGCCAGTGCTCCTCTGAGTGTTGGTCCACCTGTCAGCTACCGGTGGCCACCAGGGGCAACTCTGGGCTGGCCTACCCGTACCTAGGACAATCTGAGTGTGCCCTGAGAAAGAGATATGTGCAGCTCCTATCGGGATTTGTCGGCACATTCGGGCGGTGTTGCTGGTCTTGCTTTAACCTGTCGAAGTGTCTTGAGTTACCGAGATACCGAGTCTGATCGGAACGTCTTGGGAGGAGGTCTATTCCTTCGTTGACCGTGAGAGCTTGTCATGGGCTAAGTTGGGACTCCCCTGCAGGGATTGAACTTTCAAAAGCCGTGCCCGCGGTTATGGGCAGATGGGAATTTGTTAATGTCCGGTTGTAGATAACTTAAACCTTAATTAATTAAAATGAATCAACTGAGTGTGTTGCCATGATGGCCTCTTCTCGGCGGAGTCCAGGAAGTGGACACGGTATTGGAGTAATGCTTGCACAGGTTGTTCCTCTAGATTCTCGCTCGCGCCTTGCCTCCTCTTCTCGCTCTCTTTTGCGGATAAGTTAGCCACCACATATGCTAGTCGCTTGCTGCAGCTCCACATATATTTGTCTTATCCATGCCTATAAGCTTAAATAGTTTTGATCGCGAGGGTGCGAGATTGCTAAGTCCCTGTGGCTCACAGATACTATAATTCCAGATGCAGGACCAGGTGATTTCGCTCCAGGTGACGAGTACGAGCTCAAGTGGGAGTTTGACGAGGACTCTCAGCGATATTATGTGTCTTTTCCCGATGATCAGTAGTGGTGCCTAGTTGGGGATCGATTCGGGCCTTGTCGCATGTTGGGTTTTCTTCTATTTTGGCGCCGTAGTCGGGCCATGAGTGTTTTGCATGATGTATGTTATTTATGTACTTTGATGTGACGTGGCGAGTGTAAGCCAACTATGTTTCTCCCCTTTTATTATATGTTACATGGGATGTTGTAATGATTGCCTAACTTGCGACATTGCTTTCAATGCAGTTATGTCTCTAAGTCGTGCCTCGACACGTGGGAGCTATAGCCACATCGAGGGCGTTACACATTACCCCTTACATTTTATCAATCAAATGCTATACACATTTTTGCTTTCTAGATGGTTATTCTGGTTTCTCTCAAATACCTGTGTCAGCCAAAGATCAACCAAAGACTACTTTTACATGCCCTTTTGGTACTTTTGCTTATATACGTATGCCTTTTGGTTTATGTAATGCACCTGCTACCTTTCAAAGATGCATGATGGCTATATTCTCTGACTTTTGTGAAAAGATTTGTGAGGTTTTCATGGACGACTTTTCCGTCTATGGATCTTCTTTTGATGACTGCTTGAGCAACCTTGATAGAGTTTTGCAGAGATGTGAAGAAACTAATCTTGTCTTGAATTAGGAAAAGTGCCACTTTATGGTTAATGAAGGTATTGTCTTGGGGCATAAAGTTTTTGAAAGAGGTATTGAAGTTGATAAAGCCAAGGTTGATGCTATTGAAAAGATGCCATGTCCCAAGGACATCAAAGGTATAAGAAGTTTTCTTGGTCATGCCAGATTTTATAGGAGGTTCATTAAGGACTTCTCAAAAATCTCTCGGCCTCTGACTAATTTATTACAAAAGTTATACCATTTGTCTTTGATGATGATTATGTAGAAGAATTTGAAATACTTAAGAAAGCATTGATTTCTGCACCTATTGTTCAGCCACCTGATTGGAATTTACCCTTTGAAATTATGTGTGATGCTAGTGATTATGCTGTAGGTGATGTTCTAGGACAAAGAGTTGATAAGAAACTAAATGTTATTCAATATGCTAGTTAAACTCTAGAGAATGCTCAAAGAAATTATGCTACCACTGAAAAATAATTCTTAGCAGTTGTATTTGCTTGTGATAAGTTTAGACCTTATATTGTTGATTCTAAAGTAACTATTCACACTGATCATGCTGCTATTAAATATCTTATGAAAAAGAAAGATGCTAAACCTAGACTTATTAGATGGGTTCTCTTGCTACAAGAATTTGATTTGCATATTGTCGATAGAAAAGGAGCTGAGAACCCCGTTGCAGACAACTTGTCTCGGTTAGAAAATGTGCTTGATGACCCACTACCTATTGATGATAGTTTTCCTGATGAGCAATTAAATGTCATAAATTCTTCTCATACTACTCCATGGTATGCTGATTATGCTAATTACATTGTTGCTAAGTTTATACCACCTAGATTCACATACCAGCAAAAGAAAAGGTTCTTCTATGATTTGATGCATTACTTTTGGGATGACCCACATCTTTATAAAGAAGGAGTAGATGGTGTTATTAGACGTTGTGTACCTGAGCATGAATAGGAACAGATCCTATGCAACTGTCACTCCGAAGCTTATGGAGGACACCATGCTGGAGGTAGAACTGCACATAAGGTACTGCAATCTGGTTTTAATTGGCCTACTCTCTTCAAGGATGCTTGTAACACTACAAAAAAATACACTTCCGTGATGATACGTGTTTGTCACAGTAGGTCGCTTTTTTGTCATGCATGTACATGCATGACAAATTTATGACAGAATCAAGATAGTCATACCTGTGCTGTCGTAGAAGTGTTCCATGACATTACCAAAATTATCATCACGGAAGTGTCCACTTCCATGACGATAAATCACGCGTCATAGAAGTGCTTTTGTCAAGGGTGACCGACACATGGCTTCCACCGTAACGGAACGCCGTTAAGCTATCGGGTTGGGTTTTGGATCCGATAACCCGTTAACAGCCCCGACCAATGGGGGTTTTCCATGTGTAAAATCATCATTGGCTAGAGGAAACACGTGTCGTCTCATCGTCGGGACAGATATCATCCACTCACTGGATAGAAGGCGCCTATGATACGTCGACACATGGCACGGCCCAACAAGTTTAAATGGGCTGGCCCAACTAAAGGCCCACAAGATTTTATGGACCATAATGGGCCAGCCCAACTAAAGGCCCACGAGATTTTGCGGACCATAATGGGCTGGCCCAGCTGAAGGCCCACAAGATTTCGCGGGCCATAATGGGCCGGCCCAGGTACAGGACCACAATATTTTTGTGTGTCATAATAGGCCGGCCCAGGTAAAGGCCCACAAAATTCTTGCGGATCATAATGGGCCGGCCCAGCTAAAGGCCCACGAGATTTCGCCGACATTAATGGGCCGGCCCAGTTGTAGGCCCACAAGATTTTGAGGACCCTAGTAGGCCGGCCCCTTAACTGGCTGCCATGTTTTGGGCCAAATGCCGGCCCATATTTGATACGGTCTATTAATGGCCTGCCACGCTCCGGGCCTAATAGTGGCCCATATGAGATCTGGCCCGTTAAAAGCCTACCACGTTCTAGGCCAAATTACGGCCCAGATCAGGTCCGGCCCTTTAAGAGGTTTTGGGCCTAATTATGGCCCATATCAGATTCGGCCAGTCAACTGGCACTATGCTTTTGGGCCCACTTGCTAAAGGCCGACTTAGTAATTCGGCCTGATATTAGTTTTGGCCTGTTAAGGGCCTATTTAACATTTCGGCCCTATATTAATTTCAGCCTGTTAAAAGCCCGTCATATAGTTGGGCCTAACTACGACCTGGTTTGCAGCCGGCCTGCTCACAGCCGATATCTGATTGGGCCAAACAAGGACCGAGACAATTTTTTGGCCTGTTAAAAGCCCGTGATTTGATTCGCACAATCATGGGCCGGGGCTCATTTCGGGTTGCTGCCGGCCCGTGAGCTGATCGGCACGTTTCAGGCCCAACCTACATCGTGATTGCATGACGACCCGATTATGTACCGTAATTTTACGGTTTGGCCGGTTTATGCGAAGACAGGATATATATACAGTAAAATAACTGTAGCATCGTGAATAAGAAAAAACCTATACTATACAATAAAGAAATTATTGCATATTACATCCACTGGGCATCAAAGTTCGCCACTATGATAATAAAGCACAAGCAGACAGCAGATTACATACACTGGGCATCAAAGATCGCCACCAGTGCAAATAAACACGCCGACAAAATAATATACAAAACCGACAGCACTTCAATAGACTTCAAGAAAGGTTAGCCATGCTGGGGAGCTGCAGCGCAAGCAGCTGAGCAAGATGATGAGACTGCGCTTGTTCAACACTTATATCTTCCTCACTCTGAAAGATAAACAAGCAGACAGATGACAGGTTTTGCACATAGAAATATCAGTGCTGACAATTCATCACATTTCTTACCGACGAATAAAGTGACATAGTTTAAATTTGCATTAACACAATATGGTATTGTTCAGGTCAAGACATGGCAGGAAATGACATTGTGAAGGAGTTGGCAGCTTCACGACACCACTGGATTACATATCAAGAACTCATAAGTATCAATGGTTAGTGTGCTGTCAATTTATACCATTTCAGATTGGCAAATAAAGAGACAGTTTAAATAATAGTAGAATGATATGACATTTTTCATAGTTAAGATATTGCAGAATATGACATTGTGCTGTAGTGGGTAGGTTCACCACACCACTAGATTACAGATGAAGAACAGAAGCATACATGCAGTGCAAAAGAAGATCACTTGCTCTGTATAGTTTAATTTACATGGTATGAAGAAGGAACTTGGTTGTACAACTGAAAACTTAAATTGAGAAAGGACGAACTTTTGTTTATGAACTACATATAATAAACTTTAAACAAGCAATTTGATGCAAACACCAAAAATAAATAGCTGTTGCAGTCATGCCTAACCAAATATATACAACAAAGTTTGAAGGCTTGAGATGGACAAACTTACATTATTGGTGAAGACATGCTCTATAAAGGCCTTGTCCATGTTGATGGGGGGGGATTCAAGTAGTTTACCACATAATCTTCTTCAAAAGCATTGCCTTTATTCTACATTTTGTTAAGAGTAAATATAGATGTGATAATATACGAAAAAATGGAGAATATTTAAGATAAGATGAAGAGTGATGCTACATAACCAAGTAGCTATAAATGTAAGTGCAGTGATACAGGCAAAAGGTACAGCCAAGAGCAATGCACAGCTAAACTTCTTCGGTACCAACCTTATGGTAAGAGTAAATATAGATCTGATGTGTAGAAAATGAAGGGCAAAGGAAAATAAGCTGCAGAGTGATGGTACATGAACAACTACCTGTCATTATAAGTACACTGATAAAGGACAACATGTACTTACAGGAACAATGCAGAGCTAAAGAAACATTGGCATTGGATATATTCTACACTAATGTAACCATTCATACAGATCAGATAATTTGGAGCGAACAATTGATAAGCAAGCTATCATGCATACTGCTGTCACATAATGAACCAAGTATGTATGCAAGTACAGTGATACATGACAACAGGTACTAACAAGAGCAAAACAGCGGGCAGCATATTTGCGGTATCCTGTCATTCTTGTCAAACCAGAATTCTTCTTCGAGCAGATTTCCTGCAAAAAAGATCCATAAGGCACATGCGGAAAAGTAGAAGTTCAAATTGTCATGTGATTTCATAGACAGTACCTCATCCTGGGAATGAGACCAGTGCATAACAAGGTTTTCCCATTCAATGTCTTCTAAATTTAGCACACAAGACTTCACCGGAAATTCGTTTATAGACTTGCCATCAAAGTGTGATTTCCTCAGGTAACACCGATACTGCTGCAATGCTTCCTTGAAAAGCACAAGCAAGCTTTGCTCGTCATGACTATCCAGATTGACCCTCGCCTAGTTACAACAATGTAATGTAAATCATTGATGTGTTCAATCAGCAGAAAACAGGAAAATAATAACCATGAATAATAGCACCTACACGTAAGTTGGACAGGAAGATGTGAAAATGGTGTTTGTCTTCACAATAATCTTCCCATGATGGGAATATATGCACGTAGTCCCTAACAACATTGAAAGCATTACCTTTTAAACTAGGAATAAATGGAATGGGGTTCCAATCTGCAGGAATTGGCCATCTCTGCAGTTGGGATAGGTCTTCGGCCGGTGGACTTGCTGTACCTTTTGCTGGAGTGGGATTTTTCTGTGGTACAGCTGATGCTATGGCAAATTAAATCGGTATACCTTTTGCTGGAGTGCAGGTCCTGTGTGGTGGGGCTAGTGGTGTGGCCAGTGAAGTATGGGTACAGTCTGCTGGAGTCAGTCCTACGTTTTGTGTCACTGGTTGTACAGCCAATATAAGTGGGGTGCTGTCTGATTTCTCCGGCACCACCATGTTTTTCAAGGACATTGCTGGTGCTCCTTAAGGTTCGGCAATCACCCTCTTTCTTTTTGATGTTTGATGCACAAGAACAGCATTTGAGTGGAAAAACATGGTATGATGACAGATGGAATATGCACTATCACTCTCTATGGATGGGCATGGCATCTCGACATATATGATGAGTAAACTAAGCAGATGGCGGTGCAACAAAGTAGAAGAAATGCAAAACAACATATGCAAGATACCCGCAATCAATAAAACATTGCCAAATTAGAACAGGCACCTTGATGGGTGAACAGGCCAGGCCATCTGCCTTTGACTCCTCCAGGTTAGAATAGTCATTAGGATCATATTCTGGACAAGAATCAACAAGTGGGGAGCGTATGAGTTTCATTGCATCCAGAATGGCACTCAATGCCTTGGTGCCAATTTTGTAAGTCATTGCAGCGTTTAGCTTCAAGAGTGGACTACTGCTAGTGCGACACAAAGCAGCTACACAGATCATAGTGTAGATATAACGGGAAAACCTTAAGCATCAGAGTAAAATCAGCAAAGTGAAACTTGCTGGAATATATGTGCTAGTATTGCCGGTATGGCTAGAAAGGCTTCGGATCCAGCTCTCTTCAAGTGAAGGTGCGGTACTATTAATATCAGTGTAACTCTCAAAGGCGACATAGCTCCCCGCATTTCCTTGCTATTCTTATAGGATTCAAGTGGGCAGGCCACTACAAATCCTATTCCTATGTTTACAAGATCCTACAAATCAAAGACGCTCAAAGTGTCCATCACAACCGACCGTATAGACCTCTACACTGCAAATGTCCCTGCTCATCTTCAGTACAAGGAACATACTGTACTACTATCATACTCCCTCTGTTCCAAAATATAAGTCTTGGTAGAGATTTCCACTATGGATCACATACAGATGTATCCAGATACATTTTAGAGTGTAGATTCACTCATTTTGCTCCATATGTAGTCCATGGTGGAATCTATACAAAGACTTGTATTTAGGAACGGAGAGAGTACATATTAAAGAAGAACGGAGGAGGAACATGGTAACGAAGAGCAAGCAGATTTTCGATAATAAAATGTTGGTTGCGCAGTGCCCACACATGATGAACCAGAGCGCATTAAGAATGCAACTCCCAGCTGTCTCTCGACTATTTCAGGCGGTTGGATGAAGATCCTATGTCTCCTAACCCTTCTTCTTCCTCGTCTCTGATTCTTCCCATACAGAACACCGCACGGGCCGCCGGCCGGACCACCGGCCCCCACCGCCTGTGTTCCTCTGCCACCCCCACCCCCACCCCCGCCCCAACCCCCACTCGCATCGAGTTTTATTCATTCGACGAGGCCCCACAACCACCCGAGCCCCTTCGATCGCACCGGCGAACTCCGGCGAGCTCTGAAAAATTGACTGACCCAATTTTGAAATTTAGTCTACTGTGGTTTAACTAGTGTGGAATATAAAAGGGAAAAACCATAAGCATTGTGAGTATATTGTTGAGCATGCCATGGCGGATCTGAAGGTGCAAACCGGACAAAGGCAACTTCGCAACTAAGACAATAAATCAGAGTAAAGCAATGGCGATCTATTTTCTTGCTGCGATAAATAAGTTGAGCAGATGCGAAAGAGTACCACCTCTGGTGCGGCGCCGTATATGCATCTGCTGAGAATTTGACGGTGCTGCGGTAGCGATGGCTGTCGGCGGCGTGGAAGCAGATCTAGGAGGGTAGACGGTGGCAGCGGGGCGCGGTGGACGAGACAATCGTAGGAGCGACGCCAGCAAGGTGGACGACGGCGGGGATGAAGCGAGAGGATGGGATGCAAGGATCCCGGTCCAAAGCCGTTGATGAGAGAGGTCGATCTCTTGTAATGGACGGTGGCGTCGGGGTATCAGCTCCGGCATGGTGGAGGAGGACGGCGGTGGATGGGGTGGCGGACGGCGGCGGACGGAGGAGGGTGGGGTGGAGAGGGTGTTTTGGCGCCCACGGAGTACGAATGGGGAAAAGGGAGGTAGAGAGGAAGGGGGAACCATGTATTCAGGGCGTGCTTGTCTCAAGTGCGAGAAAATTTACAAACTTAGCCCCCGTTTCAAATTTCTACTACATCACAGCAACATTTGTCGGTTGGGGATAGGACGGTAATCTCGCATACACCGAATATTTGCCGACGAGAGTTTGTTTTTGGCGCCCACCGTGTATGAATATGAATTGGGGAGGGAGTCGATTTCGGCCGAGGACACACTGTGTTTTGGCACCCACTGTGTATGAATCCAGGTGAGAGGCGGTTACGTCACGTTTGGGTGAAATTACAAACCTACCCCTATCGAAACCTATAGAAATCCAGCAGATAGGCTTTGCGTGGCAGGGATAGGCAGTAGTGATTTCCATCTCGCAGATTTTGGTTTCGGGCGGTTACTGCGACTTTCCCCGCTTCGTTCAAATTTTGCAGAGTGCATGTTTACCGTGCCAACTCAATTCGAATCCCGTTTCTATTTTATTTTTTTCGGGAGGGATCCATTTTCAATTGGAATTACATTCTATATACATCATTTTTTATATATACTTTCAAAAGCACAACAAAGAATTCTGCTCCTTTATATGTATAATATGATTTACAAATACAATGATCTCAAAATCTTAAGGTTGCATTCAAAAAAAATTAACCAAATTATGTTCTACTAAAATGTATGGATCAGTAATATCTACATATTAAATAACATAGATGTGCATGAATTCATATGAGTATGCATGTTTGATAGATCAATTTTGGTTCAAGTATGGATTACATGTATCATCATCTCGAATTCAAATATTTGAATCCCTTTTTTGTTCACTCCTTTCACGCCGATCTCTCTCGCATGCATGCTCCTTCAGGTAACTATCACTCTCTATTCTCCAGCTCACCCGCACACTCACTTCATGTTTCTCCTATCCTCGCAAACATGGTCTCTCGATGTCTCCCTTGAGAAGTGTCACACTCTCCCCATCATTATACATTACACGGTTTTCATTATCTCTCACGTCTCTACTGTTCTCTGGTATCACTCGGTACCTAAGCTTTCTTTTTCACCGCCACACACACAGTCTCCACTCGTCTTTCACTTTGTCTTTCTCTCTATGGGATTCTCTCACACACCCTATATGTCTCTACATATGACTCATACCACTAAAATTACTCTCTCTCCCCTGTAGACACAACATTTGTTGCGGTCTCCTTTTCGTCTCCATCCTAGACTGACATTATTCATTTGTTTACCGATCAGACAACCCCGACTACCGTCTCCTCTCTCTCACACTGACACACACACACAACTCCTTCTTCCACTCCCCTTCCCGACTACCGTCTCTCTCTCTCTCACACAAAACTCTCGCTTTCGCACCCCGACTCGTATTTCTCTCACAAACATTTATCGACTAGCTAGCCTCTAGATAGGTTTATACACCCGCACACTCGTGCTTCCACCATTGCATACATGTCTCTCTCCCTCTCCTTATATATATGTAGATTTTTCTTCCCTTCTTGAGACACGCCCTCTCAATCATGCACACACACACTATCGCCTCATTTTAAGCTGATACCTATTGCACACACACTCCTTGTGTCTTTGTCACACATGCACTCCGTCCTCCTCCACTCTCCCTCTCTCTCACACACACATGGGCTTTTTGCAACAACTAGCAAGATGCCCATGCGTTGCACGGAACATCAAGATGCATTTGTATGATTAGTTTATCTTGTGGGGGAAAAGGATGAACGACTGAAGGCCTTATTTGCAAATGTGGAGAGGGGTGTGGATATCTTTTTGCAAAATTGCCATAGTTTCCTTCCTATCCATCAGATATAGATCGGACGGCCTATATTGTAGGATGGCAGGCACATGATCATCAGCGACAATGCTTTTTATAAGAGTAGGGATAAAAAATAGAGTTGGTGATGATGGTGGGCCTGCCATCCTGCAATGTAGGTCGTCCGATTTATATCTGACGGATAGGAAGGAAAATGTGGCAATTTACCCGCACTCTTCACCACATTTGCAGATAAGGCCTTCCCTCGTTCATCCTTTTCTCCCACAAGATCTTGATGTTCCGTGCAATGCACGGGCATCTTGCTAGTAAGAGTAGAAATTAGACATATACCACTTCTCGAATCTTGAAACCAACAACATTCCTCCCTTATCTCATCAAAACCGCCAAAGGAATATATTTTGAGTGAAACATAACATATTTTTAGTGATATACGTATTTCAAAACTAGACTTTTTTTCTATCAAATCGGTGAATATGTGTTATGTTGGGGAACATAGTAATTTCAAAAAATTTCCTACGCACACGCAAGATCATGGTGATGCATAGCAACGAGAGGGGAGAGTGTTGTCTACGTACCCTCGTAGACCTAAAGCGGAAGCATTAGCACAACACGGTTGATGTAGTCGTACGTCTTCACGATCCGACCGATCAAGTACCGAACGTACGGCACCTCCGAGTTCAGCACACGTTCAGCCCGATGACGTCCCTCGAACTCCGATCTAGCCGAGTGTTGAGGGAGAGTTTCGTCAGCACGACGGCATGGTGACGATGTTGATGTTCTACCGACACAGGGCTTCGCCTAAGCACCGCTACAGTATTATCGAGGTGGACTACGGTGGAGGCGGGCACCGCACACGGCTAAAAGATCAACTTGATCAATTGTTGTGTCTCTCGGGTGCCCCCCTGCCCCAGTATATAAAGGAGCAAGGGGGGTGCGGCCGGCCAGGGAGAGGGCGCGCCAGGAGGAGTCCTACTCCCACCGGGAGTAGGACTCCCCCCTTTCCTAGTTGGAATAGGATTCGGGAGAAGGAAAAGAGAGAGGGGAAGAAGGAAAGAGGGGGCCGGCCCCCTTGCCCTAAATCAATTCGGTTTGGGCCTTGGGGGGGCGCGCCCCACACTCCCCTTGCTTCCCTCTATTTCCACCAAGGCCCATGTAGGCCCATTAAGCCCCTGGGGGGTTCCGGTAACCTCCCGGTACTCTGGTAAAATCCCGATTTCACCCGGAACACTTCCGACATCCAAACATAGGCTTCCAATATATCAATCTTCATGTCTCGACCATTTCGAGACTCCTCATCATGTCCTTGATCACATCCGGGACTCCGAACAACCTTAGGTACATCAAAACATATAAACTCATAATATAACTGTCATCATAACGTTAAGCGTAAGGACCCTATGAGTTCGAGAACTATGTAGACATGACCGAGACACGTCTCCGGTCAATAACCAATAGCGGAACCTGGATGCTCATATTGGCTCCCACATATTCTACGGAGATCTTTATCGGTTAAACCGCACAACATCATACGTTGTTCCCTTTGTCATCGGTATGTTACTTGCCCGAGATTCGATCATCGGTATCTCAATACCTGGTTCAATCTCGTTACCGGCAAGTCTCTTTACTCGTTCCGTAATACATCATCCCGCAACTAACTCATTAGTTGCAATGCTTGCAAGGCTTAAGTGATGTGCATTACCGAGAGGGCCTAGAGATACCTCTCCGACAATCGGAGTGACAAATCCTAATCTCGAAATACGCCAACCCAACAAGTACCTTTGGAGACACCTGTAGAGCACCTTTATAATCACCCAGTTACGTTGTGACGTTTGGTAGCACACAAAGTGTTCCTCCGGTAAACGGGAGTTGCATAATCGCATAGTCATAGGAACATGTATAAGTCATGAAGAAAGCAATAGCAGAATACTAAACGATCGTGTGCTAAGCTAACGGAATGGGTCATGTCAATCACATCATTCTCCTAATGATGTGACCCCCTTAATCAAATGACAACTCATGTCTATGGTTAGGAAACATAACCATCTTTGATCAACGAGCTAGTCAAGTAGAGGCATACTAGTGACAATCTGTTTGTCTATGTATTCGCACATGTATTATGTTTCCGGTTAATACAATTCTAGCATGAATAATAAACATTTATCATGATATAAGGAAATAAATAATAACTTTATTATTGCCTCTAGGGCATAGTTCCTTTATTCTCCCACTTGCACTAGAGTCAATAATCTAGATTACACAGTAATGATTCTAACACCCATGGAGCCTTGGTGCTGATCATGTTTTGCTCGTGGAAGAGGCTTAGTCAATGGGTGTGCAACATTCAGATCCGTATGTATCTTGGAAATTTCTATGTCTCCCACCTGGACTAAATCCCGGATGGAATTGAAGTGTCTCTTGATGTGTTTGGTTCTCTTGTGAAATCCAGATTCCTTCGCCAAGGCAATTGCACCAGTATTGCCACAAAAGATTTTTATTGGACCCGATGCACTAGGTATGACACCTAGATCGGACATGAACTCCTTCATCCAGACTCCTTGATTTGCTGCTTCCGAAGCAGCTATGTACTCCGCTTCACATGTAGATCCCGCCACAACACTTTGTTTAGAACTGCACCAACTGACAGCTCCACCGTTCAATGTAAACACATATCCGGTTTGTGATTTAGAATCGTCCGGATCAGTGTCAAAGCTTTCATCAACGTAACCATTTATGATGAGCTCTTTGTCACCTCCATAAACGAGAAACATATCCTTAGTCCTTTTCAGGTATTTTAGGATGTTCTTGACCGTTGTCCAGTGATCCACTCCTGGATTACTTTGGTACCTCCCTGCTAGACTTATAGCAAGGCACACATCATGTCTGGTACACAGCATTGCATACATGATAGAGCCTATGGCTGAAGCATAGGGAACATCTTTCATTTTCTCTCTATCTTCTGCAGTGGTTGGGCAATGAGTCTTACTCAACTTCACACCTTGTAACACAGGCAAGAACCCTTTCTTTGCTTGATCCATTTTGAACATTTTCAAAACTTTGTCAAGGTATGTGCTTTGTGAAAGTCCAATTAAGCGTCTTGATCTATCTCTATAGATTTTGATGCCCAATATATAAGCAGCTTCAACGAGGTCTTTCATTGAAAAACTCTTATTCAAGTATCCCTTTATGCTATCCAGAAATTCTATATCATTTTCAATCAACAATATGTCATCCACATATAATATTAGAAATGCTACAGAGCTCCCACTCACTTTCTTGTAAATACAGGCTTCTCCAAAAGTCTGTATAAAACCAAATGCTTTGATCACACTATCAAAGCGTTTATTCCAACTCCGAGAGGCTTGCACCAATCCATAAATGGATCGCTGGAGCTTGCACACTTTGTTAGCTCCCTTTGGATCGACAAAACCTTCTAGTTGCATCATATACAACTCTTCTTCCAGGAATCCATTCAGGAATGCAGTTTTGACATCCATTTGCCAAATTTCATAATCATAAAATGCGGCAATTGCTAACTTGATACGGACAGACTTAAGCATCGCTAAGGGTGAGAAGGTCTCATCGTAGTCAATCCCTTGAGCTTGTCGAAAACCTTTTGCAACAAGTCGAGCTTTATAGACAGTAACATTACCGTCAGCGTCAGTCTTCTTCTTGAAGATCCATTTATTCTCAATTGCTTGCCGATCATCGGGCAAGTCAACCAAAGTCCATACTTTGTTTTCATACATGGATCCCATCTCAAATTTCATGGCCTCAAGCCATTTTGCGGAATTTGGGCTCACCATCGCTTCTTCATAGTTCGTAGGTTCATCATGATCTAGTAGCATGACTTCCAGAATAGGATTACCGTACCACTCTGGTGCGGATCTTACTCTGGTTGATCTACGAGGTTCAGTAGTAACTTGATCTGAAGTTCCATGATCATCATCATTAACTTCCTCACTAATTGGTGTAGGTGTCACACAAACTGGTTTCTGTGATGAACTACTTTCCAATAGAGGATCATGTATAGTTACCTCATCAAGTTCCACTTTCCTCCCACTCACTTTTTTCGAGAGAAACTCCTTCTCTAGAAAGGATCCATTCTTAGCAACGAAAGTCTTGGCTTCGGATCTGTGATAGAAAGTGTACCTAACAGTCTCCTTTGGGTATCCTATGAAGACACATTTCTCCGATTTGGGTTCGAGCTTATCAGGTTGAAGCTTTTTCACATAAGCATCGCAGCCCCAAACTTCCAGAAACAACAACTTTGGTTTCTTGCCAAACCATAGTTCATAAGGCATCGTCTCAAAGGATTTCGATGGTGCCCTATTTAACATGAATGCGGCCGTCTCTAAAGCATATCCCCAAAATGATAGCGGTAAATCTATAAGAGACATCATAGATCACACCATATCTAGTAAAGTACGATTACGACGTTCGAACACACTATTACGATGTGGTGTTCCGGGTGGCGTGAGTTGCGAAACTATTCCGCATTGTTTCAAATGTAGACCAAACTCATAACTCAAATATTCTCCTCCACGATTAGATCATAGAAACTTTATTTTCTTGTTACGATGATTTTCAAATTCACTCTAAAATTCTTTGAACTTTTCAAATGTTTCAGACTTATGCTTCATTAAGTAGATATACCCATATCTGCTTAAATCATCTGTGAAGGTGAGAAAATAACGATATCCGCCACAAGCCTCAACATTCATCGGACCACATACATCTGTATGTATGATTTCCAATAAATTTGTTGCTCTCTCCATAGTTCCGGAGAACGATGTTTTAGTCATCTTGCCCATGAGGCACGGTTCGCAAGTACCAAGTGATTCATAATCAAGTGGTTCCAAAAGTCCATCAGTATGGAGTTTCTTCATGCTCTTTGCACCGATATGACCTAAACGGCAGTGCCACAAATAAGTTGCACTATCATTATCAACTCTGCATCTTTTGGCTTCAACATTATGAATATGTGTATCACTACTATCGAGATTCATCAAAAATAGACCACTCTTCAAGGGTGCATGACCATAAAAGATATTACTCATATAAATAGAACAACCATTATTCTCTGATTTAAAAGAATAACCGCCTCGCATCAAAAAAGATCCAGATATAATGTTCATGCTCAACGCTGGCACCAAATAAAAATTATTTAGGTTTAATACTAATACCGAAGGTAGATGTAGAGGTAGCATGCCGACCGCGATCACATCGACTTTGGAACCATTTCCCACGCGCATCGTCACCTCGTCCTTTGCTAGTGTTCGCTTAATCCGTAGTAGCTGTTTCGAGTTGCAAATATTAGCAACAGAACCAGTATCAAATACCCAGGTGCTACTGCGAGCTCTAGTAAGGTACACATCAATAACATGTATATCAGATATACCATTGTTCACCTTGCCATCCTTCTTATCCGCCAAATACTTGGGGCGGTTCCGCTTCCAGTGACCAGTCTGCTTGTAGTAGAAGCACTCAGTCTCAGGCTTAGGTCCAGACTTGGGTTTCTTCTCCTGAGCAGCAACTTGCTTGCTGTTCTTCTTGAAGTTCCCCTTCTTCTTCCCTTTTCCCTTCTTGAAACTGGTGGTCTTACTGACCATCAACACTTGATGCTCCTTCTTGATTTCTGCCTCTGCAGCCTTTAGCATTGCGAAGAGCTCGGGAATTGTCTTATCCATCCCTTGCATATTATAGTTCATCACGAAGCTCTTGTAGCTAGGTGGAAGTGATTGGAGAATTCTATCAATGACGCTATCATCCAGAAGATTAACTCCCAGTTGAATCAAGTGATTGTAGTACCCAGACATCTTGAGTATATGCTCACTGACAGAACTATTCTCCTCCATCTTGCAGCTATAAAACTTATTGGAGACTTCATATCTCTCAATCCGGGCATTCTTTTGAAATACTAACTTCAACTCCTGGAACATCTCATATGCTCCATGACGTTCAAAACGTCGTTGAAGTCCCAGTTCTAAGTCGTAAAGCATGGCACATTGAACTATCGAGTAGCCATCAACACGTGACTGCCAGGCATTCACAATGTCTGCAGTTGCTAGCGCAGCTGGTACACCTAGCGGTGCTTCCAGGACGTAATTCTTCTGAGCAGCAATGAGGATAATCCTCAAGTTATGGACCCAGTCCACGTAATTGCTACCATCATCTTTCAACTTTGCTTTCTCAAGGAACACATTAAAATTCAACGGAACAACAGCACGGGCCATCTATCTACAATCAACCATAGACAAGCAAGATACTATCAGGTACTAAGTTCATGATAAATTTAGGTTCAATAAATCATATTACTTAAGAACTCCCACTTAGAAAGACATCCCTCCAATCTTCTAAGTGATCACGTGATCCAAATCAACTAAACCATAACCGAACATCACGTGAAATGGAGTAGTTTTCAATGGCGAACATCACTATGTTGATCATATCTACTATATGATTGACGCTCGACCTTTCGGTCTCAGTGTTCCGAGGCCATATCTGCATATGCTAGGCTCGTCAAGTTTAACCTGAGTATTCTGCGTGTGCAAAACTGGCTTGCACCCGTTGTAGATGGACGTAGAGCTTATCACACCCGATCATCACGTGGTTTTTGGGCACGACGAACTTTGGCAGCGGTGCATACTCAGGGAGAACACTTTTATCTTGAAATTTAGTGAGAGATCATCTTATAATGCTACCGTCAATCAACGCAAGATAAGATACATAAAAGATAAACATCACATGCAATCAATATAAGTGATATGATATGGCCATCATCATCTTGTGCTTGTGATCTCCATCTCCGAAGCACCGTCATGATCACCATCATCACCAGCACGACACCTTGATCTCCATCGTATCATCGTTGTCGTCTCGCCAATCTTATGCTTCCACGACTATCGCTACCGCTTAGTGATAAAGTATAGCATTACAGGGCGATTGCATTGCATACAATAAATCGATAACCATATGGCTCCTGCCAGTTGCCGATAACTCGGTTACAAAACATGATCATCTCATACAATAAAATTTAGCATCATGTCTTGACCATATCACATCACAACATGCCCTGCAAAAACAAGTTAGACATCCTCTACTTTGTTGTTGCAAGTTTTACGTGGCTGCTACAGGCTTTAGCAAGAACCGTTCTTACCTACGCATCAAAACCACAACGATAGTTTATCAAGTTGGTGCTGTTTTAACCTTCGCAAGGACCGGGCGTAGCCACACTCGGTTCAACTAAAGTTGGAGAAACTGACACCCGCCAGCCACCTATGTGCAAAGCATGTCGGTAGAACCAGTCTCGTGTAAGCGTACGCGTAATGTCGGTCCGGGCCGCTTCATCCTGCAATACCGCCGAAACAAAGTATGACATGCTGGTAAGCAGTATGACATCTACGCATAAAACCTGGCTCTGATACCACTATTGGGGAACGTAGTAATTTCAAAAAAATTCCTACGCACACGCAAGATCATGGTGATGCATAGCAACGAGAGGGGAGAGTGTTGTCTACGTACCCTCGTAGACCGAAAGCGGAACCGTTAGCACAACGCGGTTGATGTAGTCATACGTCTTCACGATCCGACTGATCAAGTACCGAACGTACGACACCTCTGAGTTCAGCACATGTTCAGCCCGATGATGTCCCTCGAACTCCGATCCAGCCGAGTGTTGAGGGAGAGTTTCGTCAGCACGACAGCGTGGTGATGATGTTGATGTTCTTCCGACGCAGGGCTTCGCCTAAGCACCGCTACAGTATTATCGAGGTGGACTATGGTGGAGGGGGGCACTGCACACGGCTAAAAGATCAACTTGATCAATTGTTGTGTCTCTCGGGTGCCCCCTGCCCCCGTATATAAAGGAGCAAGGGGGGTGCGGCCGACCAGGGAGAGGGCGCGCCAGGAGGAGTCCTACTCCCACCGGGAGTAGGACTCCCCCCTTTCCTAGTTGGAATAGGATTCGGGAGAAGGAAAAGAGAGAGGGGAAGAAGGAAAGAGGGGGCCGGCACCCTTGCCCTAAACCAATTCGGTTTGGGCCTTGGGGGGGGGCGCCCCACACTCCCCTTGCTTCCCTCTATTTCCACTAAGGCCCATGTAGGCCCATTAAGCCCTCGGGGGGTTTCGGTAACCTCCCGGTACTCCGGTAAAATCCTGATTTCACCCGGAACACTTCCGACATCCAAACATAGGCTTCCAATATATCAATCTTCATGTCTCGACCATTTTGAGACTCCTCGTCATGTCCTTGATCACATCCGGGACTCCTAACAACCTTCCGTACATCAAAACATATAAATTCATAATATAACTGTCATCGTAACGTTAAGCATGCGGACCCTACGGGTTCGAGAACTATGTAGACATGGCCGAGACACGTCTCCGGTCAATAACCAATAGCGGAACCTGGATGCTCATATTGGCTCCCACATATTCTACGAAGATCTTTATCGGTCAAACCGCACAACAACATACGTTGTTCCCTTTGTCATCGGTATGTTACTTGCCCGAGATTCGATCGTCGGTATCTCAACATCTGGTTCAATCTCATTACCGGCAAGTCTCTTTACTCGTTCCGTAATACATCATCCTGCAACTAACTCATTAGTTGCAATGCTTGCAAGGCTTAAGTGATGTGCATTACCGAGAGGGCCCAGAGATACCTCTCCGACAATCAGAGTGACAAATCCTAATCTCGAAATACGCCAACCCAACAAGTACCTTTGGAGACGCCTGTAGAGCACCTTTATAATCACCTAGTTACGTTGTGATGTTTGTTAGCACACAAAGTGTTCCTCCGGTAAACGGGAGTTGCATAATCTTATAGTCATAGGAACATGTATAAGTCATGAAGAAAGCGATAGCAGAATACTAAACGATCGTGTGCTAAACCAGCGGAATGGGTCATGTCAATCACATCATTCTCCTAATGATGTGACCCCATTAATCAAATGACAACTCATGTCTATGGTTAGGAAACATAACCATCTTTGATCAACGAGCTAGTCAAGTAGAGGCATACTAGTGACAATATGTTTGTCTATGTATTCACACATGTATTATGTTTCCGGTTAATACAATTCTAGCATGAATAATAAACATTTATCATGATATAAGGAAATAAATAATAACTTTATTATTGCCTCTAGGGCATATTTCCTTCATATTAATCTACTTTGATCATGTGGCAACACATTGGCACATTGCTAGTAGTTATTATAATTTTTTGGACACCACACAAACGGTGGAGTACATATACGAAGAGAAGAGGCGCATGCACGCAGTCGGCCTCTCGCTGTCTCGCACACATGAGTGTTACGTAAAGGCGATGTCAAAAAATAAACCCTAAACCCTAGGTGCACGATTGCTGCATTCGCGGGTACCGGGTACGTGGTGGAGCACCTTTGTAGGAATAGTCAGCTTGCGTGATAATTTGATCCGTAGGAGTTGATGGTCGGGACCACAGGTGAATGACTTGGAGTGCGGTGGCTCGCCAGTTGCCACAGATCGAGTAGCCATGTTTAAAATATTGTTTTTAGCGGGGTTCTGAGTTCCGATTTTCAATGGCGCGTTATAGGTAGTAAGTAGTTTTTAGAACGATTGGTATGGAGCGAAAATGTAATTCATAGTACTACGTACCTCCTTGGCGTATGGTTGTATGGTTTTTTTTGCGATGGAGGTTGTATGGGTTTATGTTGCGAGATGTTGAACCTGGTAGTTCTAGGGCAAATACTATGGTTTAGATTTAGATGCTGGTTTTCGGAAATGAAAATTGGAAGGGGAAACCCTTCTTTGATTTAAAAAGAACTACTACCTCCATTCTGGTTTACTAGTCCCCATCGTACTTTGGGTCAAAGTTTGTCCACGAATTTTACTTGTAAAATGTGAATGGAAAATGAGATTTTGTTATACCCAAACAAAAAAGGACTGGAGGGAGTGATTGCTCTTACACGGACTTGACCTCTCATAGCGCAGGCATTGAACCGGCGCGCCGGCCAAGAGGGTCGCACTCGCTGCAGGCCCGGCTGAGCACGCCTCCTTGCCGCGTGCAACCAGCTTAAGACTGCCCCGCCTGCCTTCATTGAATCCGCGTGTGTGCCGGCAACACGTCCTTCCGCGAGCCGTCAGGCATTTTAGAACACAAAAAATGACTAAAATATAATTAATTTACGCATGGTCTTGACTTGTTGTGCTCGCACTGGTAGCAGGAACTAGTAGAGGATTTTCTTTATTTATAACTCTCCTCACATTTTTTTTGGCTTTGAAGTGAATCATGGTTGTGCACATTATGTATGAACGTGCAAATATCTGTGAACATGAGTTTGATGTGGAAGTTGAACTTGGAATGTTGGGCTTGCGCGTGAACTATACCATGTCCAATGCTTTGTTTGTTATTGTTTGGAAAGTAATTGCTGTTATTACATGACCCAAAAAAACATTTTGTGCCACATCAGTAGATGCACGGACATCACAATAGGCATGCTGACTGGATAAACATTTGAACCTAGCTATTATGAAGGAAATTTTGTATTGAAAATAGTTTTAGATAGCAGGAGACGCCTAGCCTGCTCTGCCTCTGCTAGCTTATTTCTGGCTTCTTCCATCTATTCTTTGGCTTGGGTGAAGAGAGCATCTGATTGCTCTTTTCACTTCTTCAGGAACTCAGCTACATCCTCAAGGGCTGCTGCACGCTTTCTTTCAGCCTTTACTAATGCCACGAGGACACGAACAGCTGACGACTCCACCTGGCTTGTGTGTAATCCAGCATCATCTGGGAATTTGCACCTTGTGTCTAATCCAACATGATTAGGGAACTGGCACCTTGTGTGTAATCCAGCCTCATTTTGGAAACATGATCTCGAGGTTGACCATACTTCCCTCCTCGTAGGAACTGCATCCTGACATGAAGTTACTTCTTTTTTAGATCAATACTCATAGCAACCTAGATCCATTTAGTAGAAGCCAGATAAACAGAACTCGGAGAAGTGAATTCAAAAGGAAAAAAAATAAAAACAGACTACAAGGTGAGAACACCCACTTCCTACATCAAACTAAAAACGAAAGCATTAGGACGATTAAGACTCTTCTTATTACACATCGAAGAAGACCACGCTTAAGAGAAACAGAAACTACAACATATACACATCGAAGAACACAAGGCTACACGAAAGTAATTGAAAGGGTGTTACTTACCAAAGCTCATTTTACAGGTTCGGTGCAGCTCCTCTTTAACTTGCCACGCTCCTTGAAGATGTCCTGAATATCCTGTGTTTGGTCTTCATTGCTCCTCTGCATGTTCACACTCGTGGTTTTAAAATATCAACATGGCAAGAAAAATATACTACTAGTAATACTCGCGCATCTTGTGGGCAACATTAAAGCACTCGTCTGCCATGTTAGAGCATCTCCAACAGAATCGCAACACGCGGCGCTTTAAAAAAGCGTTTACAGTGCTGAGATCGAGAAGTAGATAATAGAGAGTAGACGATAGTTCTCAGCATAGATAGATAAAATAAGATAATTCAACTACCCCTCTCCAGATTTGCAAATAAGGCCTTCCCTCATTCATCCTTTTCTCCCACAAGATAAACTACTCATACAAATGCATCTTGATGCATGCAACGCATGGGCATCTTGCTAGTTCTAAAAACCTTTCCATCATTTGCCATACTACTGGTTGCGGATGAAAAACCTACCCAAGCACAGCGCGATACAGGAGCGACACACAATTACAAGCTGATATTCTGTTGGACAATGGAGGCTATAACCAATTACTTTTACGGGAACAATAGCACCATGGAAATTTGAAGGGTAGGTATGAACAAAATTGGAACTGCACATGTACTTCTAAGTGATTCAATACACACATTACCAATCGAGGAGGAGAACGATGGTCGCGGCAGCCTCTGTGAGTCATGGTCGGCAACGGGAGTCAGTTCATTGTCCACGACGGTGGTACTTTTGCGCTTGGCGTCGGCTTCCGGGAAGCAGATCCGAGACCGTGGAAGATGATGCCGGGGAAGAGGCTCCGTGTACGACGACGGTGGACCGGCTCCAGTGCGGCGTACGAGGTCGTCGATGAGGCAGATGTGCTGCGGTGGACGAGTGCGCCGATGTAAAGGGGAGGAGCACGAAGGCTGCAGTGCCGTGAGGAAGTCTATTTTGCGGTGGGGATAGAAAATGGGGAGTATTCAGGTGTACTACTCTAGGTGCCGGGGTGGGGTTGGCTGGGTAGGGTGAACCTGAAGTTACGAAAACAGCCCCCTACCAAGCGTCATCCGTAGGCCTGTTCTGAAGGCTATGATGGTAACTTCCCACTGCTCGAATCAGGGTCGCGGGAGATTTTCCTGCCGACCTCAAAATTTTGTGACACTGGACTCCCCGTGTGGCGTGTTGAGTGATTCGGCTAAGCAACTAGCGAGTAGTAGTAGTAGTAGTAAATTTTGCATATTAGGTTTGACCGAAGTCAAACTTCCTAAAGTTTGACCAAGTTTATAGAAAAATATAAACATTTACCATAACAAATATGTATGATGTGAAAGTACATTCAATAATGAATCTAATGGTATTTATTTGTTATTGTATATGTTAATATTTTTTGTTATAAGCTTTCTGAGAGTTTACAAAACTTGACTTTGACCAATGCTAATACGCGGACTTAAATAAAAACGGAGGGAGTACACATTTGTTTTCTTAGTTTGTAGTGAACTAATCATTTGTTGAAATTGTGAAATAAATATATTAGGCTATTGACTTCGAATGTAATGGTCTATACAATTCAATTGTTACAATCATTGTCGAATCCCAAGATGTATACAAGATCTATAGTACTTCACAACATGCTCAAACTCACATAATCCCAGTCAAATGAGAATCTAAATGCATTTCATAGTTATTACTTTGTAGGATGCAACAAAAACAACCATAACTCTACATCAGCCATTATAGAAGCAACATTTTGACATATCCCAATGTTTGAATGAAACGTGCAGAGAGAGCTTTTGAAGATGGAGCAGATAGGGCAGGAAAGATTGTATGTATGTGGATGAGAGAGTAGGAGACAAACCTAAAGAGACAGAGAGAGAGAGATAGAGAGAGGAAGAAGTTAGGTCTATGAGAAAGATGGATACATGTAATATACATGAGATGCGTGTGCATCTGGATTCTGTATACGTGGAAGGAGAAGAGACAACTTGTTTGATGAGAGAGCTGGAAAAACATGGACGAGAGGGGAAGGATCTCGTGGGTTGAGGGATTGACAATTTTGTGCGGGGGAGAGAGGGATTGGTAATTTTGTGCAAGAGAGAGAGAGAGGGTGGGGGGAGGAGTCAGTCAGCCGTCGTCACATCACCCTGCTTCCAAATGACCCCGCATTCTCTAGCGCGGTGTGGTCGCCGTCTTTGATCTGCTTGATGCCCTCTTTGAAGATTGATGTGTTGTGCATGTTGGGGTGCAAAGAAGCACAAGCGAGAGTGGTCGCCGTATAACCTTGGATGGGGATGAATTGTGTGCTCGGGGGAGTGTGTGTGTGTGTGTTGTGATGCGTGTGTGTGTGTCAGATATTGAGAGAAAACAAACCTAAGGAGAGAAATGGGTATTCACGAAGAGATTGTGCGGGCCTTGAGGTGGGCAGGGGTCGGGTGAGGGTGTCAAAATGTGTGCGTTGATGCATGTGTTGCATGCGACCGTGCAAGGGACGGACGAATCGAGAGAGATGGTTGTTGTGTTACGGATGCTCCTCCCTGTGTGTGTCTCTCTCTCTCCCTCCCTCCCTCTCTCTCTCACAAACACACACACAAGGAAACTGGAAGACAGTTCTCTCATGTATACACAACGTATCGGCATATGTCTATGTCTCACTCATGCATGATCATTTGCACATTCACACCTCTCTATGTCTGTATCACACGCACACCATCTCCACATTTCCCTTCCGCCACAACACACATATGGACACATACACACGTTCTCTCTCAGTCACACACACAAAATCAGTATTAAAAAAATATGGCGCACCTAAAATGTCCAAATCCAAATAAACACGAACTGGAGCTAAATTCAAATATATGGAAATATTGCAGCATCAAGAACTTTCACAGGAAAAAAAGTTGAGTAATATTCGAGGATTGTTTTCACACACACAAAAAGGTTCGGTGGATGTCCTTCGAGCGCGACATGGTGACGCACCGTTCGATCGACCGCGCGGCCGCGGTTCATGTGCTTGCACAGGATTCCGTATCGTGGCTGTGGTACTAACTAATAAAAGCGCTGCCTAAGTCTAATGTTTACATGTACTAGTACGGTTTTTTTAAGTTTGACCAACCTTATATATAAAACTAAAGTAAGCTCCCACACGCGCACTCATCAATATGCCGCCACCGCCGTTGCGCATGCCGGCGCCCGCCTGCTCCGGCCAACAATTTCTCGCCCATCACCGCCGTGTCGCCGCCATCCCTGTGCCATGAAATCGAAGGCTCGCCCACTCACGTCTCTGCAGTCCCTCCTCGTGATGCCGCCGCGCTGCCAAGCACGCGAGCAGCTGGTGGAGCCGCGTCTATGCACGCAGCGTACGAAGAGGAGGACGAGCGCGTGCTCCAGCACCCCGGCGAGGAGGAACTAGCGTGTCATTGTCGTCTCCGCCCGCGCGGAGGAGGCGCGCATGGTGGCTGTCGCGGCGGAAGCTGGTCGCGCGCGTGTCGAGCCTGCAAACCGGGTGCGGACGCGGAGTCTACCTTCGAGACCTTGAATGCCACGTGGATCCTGCAATCTGAAGGAGCAATTTGGGTCAGTCGACTCGTGTGAGCCGTTTGATGCAACATGGATGGCTAGAAGGGCTTCTTCCACCTCTTCTGTCATCTTCTTCCTTCGCTCCATCGAACTTCTTTCACAAATCGACTGACCAAATTATACTACTAGTACGAACGTATTAAGTACAGTAGGAACATGAAGATACGAGCAGTAGTACCAACTGCAAGAAGAACAGTAGTAAGACATAGTACTAGTACTATTGTACGTACTAAAGAGTTCAAATAACGAGAAAGAACATAAACATAGTTCTGCTGGGGCCTCAGCACAACACACCCTTGAAAATAAACTAAGCAACTAGTCCTCTTAACACTGCAGTAGAACCAGCATGAGCGACGGCACTGCCACCTACTCGGAGTCCGAGTCCACGTCCTCGACTTCATCCTCGTCCCTCTTCCTCTTCCTCTTCCTCTTCGCCGATGCTTCTTTGCTTGAACCGGACACTGGGCTCTGCTTCTTCATCCAACCCTTGTAGATATTTAAACAAAGGTAGGCATCCATTGCTGCGTACAGGATGTGATATTCATCTAATGTCTTTGACTCCCATGCATGATGAAACTCGTGATGAGGTTTCTTCAGTTTAGCGTACGAAGGATCAATCATGGCTGCTGCCAGGGTCAGCATTGAAGGTTGAGAGGAGGACACCAGGCTTGCCTTCTGGAGATCGAAGGGCTGGCCTACAACGAGACCTATCCGACGCAGGACATCCCTGTCGTTCTTAAAGCCTACAGTAACGAATTTCACTCTTTTGTCCTTGAGGAAGTTCTTAAAATCCTGGCACTCAACGTCAGCATGGCATATGTGGTAGACCAAGCAAATGTTATGTACGCAAACCTGGATCACGGCGGTCTTCTTCCTCTCTTCGTCCTTTAGATCCTTCTCTCGTCCCAGGACTGTGGTGTACTCAACATCTAGCCCAGTGACCCACTCATCCGTTGAACTGTTGAACATGCGTAGGAAGCGAGCAAGCCATGCTTTCACCGTCTTGGATCCACGTGTGTAGATGATGATGAACTGATCGCCGGTGATGGCTCTAACCTGGTACTCAGCGGCGACCATGGAGATTTGGGAGGCCATGGATTTTGGAGGAGGGTTAGCAGAAGTTGAACTGTTGTACCCCGCAAAAAAAACTAGGAGCGAACTAATGTGAAAGGACGGGGCGACTGGGAGTGAACTGTTGTAAGGTAGAAGACGGGGAAGAGTAGGGCGTGTGAACGGCGTGGGGTTGCTGGCTTGCCCGGTGGATAAACGGCTGCAAGCCCCCAAAGAGTTCTCGAGAACTACGCGGGAACCACTAGATGTCATGTCTACTAGATCCATATCGTAGGCCTGACCGTATAGCTTCTGCCTGTTCGCACGCCATGCCGGCGCGTGGATGTAACTTCACTTAATTCCGTCAAACATCGCGCCTCCCACGACCTTCACCTCCCTCGTGCGGTCGCGCCCTTTGAGACTTCGACCAACTATAAATGAGCAAATTTTTTTTTGCTTTTTTTAGACAAGCAATTTTTTTGCCTACTCCGCATGCATGATACTCCCTCTGGTCCTTTTTACTCCCGTCAACCGTTTGCAAAGTGTTTGACCAAATTTATACTTTTTTTGAACACCACCTTATATTAATTAACCAGCCACACCAGTACACTCATTCGATACAATATTCACCACACAGGGCGGTACGTTGTTTACAAGAATACCATCTAATCTATTGTCAAAGCTATACTTAGCGATTAAGTGTGCCACCTTATTGGCCGAACGGCTAATCTTTGACAATTGAAGATTGTTGATCAACTTCGAGATGCTCAACACTTTCATCTTCAGGTCACGCATAGCAAACCTGTTATAGTCCCCCAATGCAAGAGACGCTACCACAAAAGCGCAATCAGTCTCTAAAATTACAGGATTATGAAGAGAAATACCTATGTAGAGACCGGCAATGCAAGCCCTAAGCTCTGCTTCCTCCATGCTTTGACAGGTGTCGGTGTCAAAACTGGCGGATCTCGGGTAGGGGGTCCCGAACTGTGCGTCTAGGCGGATGGTAACAGGAGGCAGGGGACACAATGTTTTACCCAGGTTCGGGCCCTCTTGATGGAGGTGAAACCCTACGTCCTGCTTGATTAATATTGATGATATGGGTAGTACAATAGTAGATCTACCACGAGATCAGAGAGGCTAAACCCTAGAAGGTAGCCTATGGTATGATTGTTGTTCGTCCTACGGACTAAAACCCTCCGGTTTATATAGACACCGGAGAGGGCTAGGGTTACACAGAGTCGGTTACAATGGTAGGAGATCTACATATCCGTATCGCCAAGCTTGCCTTCCACGCCAAGGAAAGTCCCTTCCGGACACGGGACGAAGTCTTCAATCTTGTATCTTCATAGTCCAGGAGTCCGGCCGAAGGTATAGTCCGGCTATCCGGACACCCCCTAATCCAGGACTCCCTCAGTAGCCCCCGAACCAAGCTTCAATGATGACGAGTCCGGCACGCAGATTGTCTTCGGCATTGCAAGGCGGGTTCCTCCTCCAAGTACTTCATAGAAGATTTTGAACACAAAGGTAGTGTCTGGCTCTGCAAAATAAGTTTCCACATATTGCCATAGAGAGAATGATATTTACACAAATCTAATCTGCTGACGTATTCTGTAGCGTGACATCACACCACGGCCAAGTCTTTATTCGAATCATTTTACTGTTCCTCCTCAGTGCGTTTAGCGAGGCGGTTTCCTTGGCACGTCTTGTCAAAGCAGAGATCGTGTCCCCTTATTCCGGGATTCTCATCAATACGGGAGTGGGTAACCCAACCGCGCCATTGATTATGGCGCTTGGGAGATTAGCGAGTTTTACCAGGCTAGTGGGGACGCATAGTCGCGTCCACCCATATAAGGGGATAAGGATCCACCTTTTCATCCACACCTTCTTCCTCCTTTGCCTATCCATTTCCGCGCACTCGAGCTCCAGCGCCCAAGTCCGCACACCCCACCTCAACCTTCTCCAGCCATGTCCGGAGCGGGAGGCAAGTGGATGGTCTTCTCCATCACGGAGGGACACATAAAAAGACTGAGGAAGGCCGGATACTTGTCTAACGACATTGCGCACCGGCTTCTCGAAGAGGGGCAGCTCATCCCCACCCCTAGGCCCCATGAGAGGGTGGTGTTCCTCCCTCATTTCCTCCATGGACTGGGCTTCCCTCTCCACCCATTTGTCCGGGGGCTCATGTTCTACTATGGCCTGGATTTCCACGATCTGGCCCCGAACTTTGTCCTCAACATCTCGGCGTTCATCGTCGTGTGCGAGGCTTTCTTCCGCATCCGCTCCCATTTCAGCCTATGGCTCAAGACTTTCAATGTCAAGCCGAAGGTGGTGCGCGGCACCCAGGTGGAGTGCGGAGGCGCCATGGTGGGCAAGATGCCCAACGTCCTATGGCTCGAGGGCTCCTTCGTGGAGTCCCTAAAGGGGTGGCAATCGGGGTGGTTCTACATCACCGAGCCGCGCGGCCCTGAATGGGTCGCAGCCCCCGAGTTCCGATCCAGATCCCCTACGCGGCTCGCCTCCCGGAAAGAGATGGGCATGTCATGGGGTAAAAAAGGAGAGCTGACCGGACTCCAAACATGCGTCCAAACCCTGGTGGACAAGAAGCTCAAACTTGTCAACGTAGTCCAGGTTATGCTCATCCGCCGGATCCTCCTGTGTCAACAACGAGCTTTCAACCTATGGGAGTTTGACCCGGCGCGGCACCGAACTCTGAGCAGGCTCTTCGACACGACGTACGAAGATGCCTGGAAGGTGCTTTTCAAGGGCACCGAGGCCCCCGCATCAGCTACCGAGGATCGCGGATTCAGCACGCTCGTGCGGTAAGCTATTTTTACCTTTTTCAGGGTATTAGTTTTTCATGGTTTGACTCCATGCGGGATCTAAGCTCCCTTACCTTTGACAGGATTGGCAGGAGACCTCTGGACAGATCAATTGTCTGGCTCCTTTGCCCGAAGGCCCAGCGGACGCTCGCTTGGCGAAGCTGCTGGTTCCGGCACCCTATGTGGTGCCAGAGAAGAAGGCCAAGAAGAAGGCCACGGGGACTCGAAAGAGTGCCCGACGCCAGGAGGTGTCGGATTCATCATCCGACGACTCCAAGGCGCACTCCTCCCATGAAGACGAGGAGGAGGAAGAAGAGACCTCTCCCCCTCCAGCGGGGGAGGGAAGAAAAGGAAGGCCGCCCCAACTGGGGAGGCCGACGGGTCCAAGAAGGGGAAGACCCCTCCTCCGGACTACTCCACCAACGCCGACGACGGCGAAGAGGAGTGGCCGCACAGGGCCAAGCCCCTGGCGAGATCGTAAGTATCCGGATACCAGAGTGATTCATAGTATTCCCCCATTGCACAGCTTTTTCTTACGTCGAACATGTCTATGCAGTCCGCCCAAGGCCGGGCTCGACGAGTCGTCGAGCGGCTCCCTGGACTCGTCGGATGTGAATTCTCTTCCGACGGCTACCTCCCCCCATCCTACGGACGACGCCGAGGTGGCGTCCCAACAGGTTCCAATCCAGAAGGAGGTGGTCCTGGAGGCGCCGCAAGGCGACCTCCCAGACTCCAGGCGTGAAGGGGATAAAACCCCCAAGGGCTCCAAGTCTGGATTTGAGCCGGACACCGCGCCGGAACCTTCAACGGTTCCGGACTCCTGTAGGCAGCCTCCTTCCAAGAGGAGCAAGCCTACCGAGCCGGTGACCTCCGTCCAACCGGAGGCACCGGGCAATTTGCTGGAGGTGCTTAACGGCGCCTCCATCGACGAGGAGTGATGGTGTCCTGGACTAGGGGGTACTCACCACGCTTTCTCCCGATCTATTAGATTGGGCCGAAGACCCCCATGGCTGTATACTCATGGGCCAGTTCGGACGGCTACCACATACAAGGAAGATTCCACAAGACTTGGCGATCAAGACAAGGACTTCTCCCCACCGGCGTATTCGGCTAGGACTCTTGTTAACCTAGGCCTCTGGTGCATTATATAAACCAGGGCCAGGCTAGTCGATAGGATATACACATCAACAATCATACCATAGGCTAGCTTCTAGGGTTTAGCCTCCTTGATCTCGTGGTAGATCTACTCTTGTACTACCCATATCATTAATATTAATCAAGCAGGACGTAGGGTTTTACCTCCATCAAGAGGGCCCGAACCTGGATAAAACATCATGTTCCCTGCCTCTCGTTACCATCCAGCCTAGACGCACAGTTCAGGACCCCCTACCCGAGATCCGCCGGTTTTGACACCGACATTGGTGCTTTCATTGAGAGTTCCGCTGTGTGATCGACAAAAGGATCGATGCCTCGCCTGCAGATCAACTGCGACTTCAGCATCTTTGTCACCAGCTCGACTGGTCACCTTGGTTCGACCAAGAATTGCGCCCCGTGTTCGGATCACTATGTTCAGACAAGGTCCTTCATCAAAGATCAACCCCGATCTCTATCAAGATCATGGAGGAATCATCCATGGAGCTCGGGGGCTCAATGTTAACATTGCCCTCAAGCGACCGTGCTGTTTTTTTGGACAGCAAACTCGTACCTGCCGCCACCACCTCCATGAGTATCGCTTTGACAATCTCTTTGCTGGAATTGTGCGGAATTGAGTCTAGAACAACCCTGAAAAATTTCGTTGAGTTCTGATGGAGGAATCTCTGGCAATCCACGATATACCGGAGCCCTGTCAAATCTGGACGGGAATTTGGATAAGTTTAGGGCGTGGTGTCCAGCTTCTAGCTCGGACGTCTTTTGGAAGATCCAACCATTGATCGGCTGCGGAATTCCTATATTTACCACCTCTCAAAATTTCGGCTCGATCCGGCCGTCCAAACTCCGGGAACCATCCGATTAGTGCGTCACTTTTCGGATTCGTTTTCTGCGCGAAAACAAATCCGACCCGAGTTCATCTTTTTTATGAACAGGAGGATTTCTGACATCCCTTTTGAAGGAAGTTTTGTATGGGGTATTGTCTTTTGTTGCCGAACACATCCCACTAACTTTAAGATCTTTTGAACACGATCTTCAACATCATGCTGGTGTCAAACCAGTCCGGCAATATTACTCCACGGCTGCCGACCTGCGCTAGACACGGCGTCACTTTGTTGAGCCGAGCTCAACCTCTTCGGGGATCATCATCTGGCAAGCCGAACAAAAGTCCGGCATCGCGAAGGATAAATCATCACCAACATCGCCGCGCCGCGGATTACACGGAGCGGGCATACCGGCATCGCCGCACGGTCGCTTCATCAAGCCGGCATCGACCACGTCACGACCTGCATCGACAGGGCCGCACTATTGCTTCTTCAAGCTGGTGTCCATCACGCGGACACCCTGCATCGACAATGACTTCGGCGCCAGGCCATATTTCTTTTATTATTCACTTTGTATAAATTATTTATCATGCAACCTTTTTTATTATTTATCATTATTACTATTATCTCCGGTTTGCACTATTTTTTGTGCATAGGAAAATGATCCGGGGATTTCGGCGTCACTCCGCCGGTCTGCATTGATCGTGCTACGTCACCACTTCGGCGTGTCAAGCTCTCCGCTCCGCCACCTCGGGACCGGCTTGGGGGATGGAACCTTGCCCCGCATCAAGCTCGGACCTTGTCATCAATACCGAACACATTAACCAGCTAAGTCGCTTTCATGCTCAAAGCTTTAATTTCTAACTTGCGTTCGGTTCGACCAAGCATTATACTTTTTTTGGAAAAAAGTTGCTTCTAAAAAATTTCCTTGTCCAAACTTTGTTTGTGACGCATAAATTCAAATACCCTGTTTACTTGGGGGCTTCCTTTATGAAGCTTTTCTAGATTGCATATGATTATACTTGTACGGCTTCGTTCCTTGTTCGTGTATTACGCCACAATATGCACCATATTGACTTAAGCGATTTGCAAGCTGGGTTGCCTCGCTCCTGTGTTTACCCCTACGTTCCCGATTGTTCGGCTAGGGAGTAAAGGGAGCACCTCTGCGATTGTCACGATCGGGTCACCCGAGCCGGACCTCAGACTAGGTGAAGCCGAAAGCTAGCGCTCTTATAGTTATTCAATGATGGTCGGCACACAACGGAACTCATGAGCACAAAAAATCTATTGCACAGGTCTCATATTAACAATGAGCACCGAAGAAAGGTATCGGTGGGGGTACTATTTTCTTCAAAGATGCTTCTTACTCTTTCGCAGTAATATAGCATAAGTTCCCTGAGCGCGCTTTGTCTGTTACAGCCTTATGACCTGATTGCCTGGTTATTGGAAACACCGTTGATATTCTCGACCGATGAAGTACATAACACTTTTCGGTCCTTGACCGAAGAGGGAGAAGCTGACGGTTCGTTAAGACGCGTTTAAAGTTTGGTTGAACATAGATATGATATAAGTACTTCAGTACATGCAATCATTCTTTTACCCAAGTCACTTGGGGGCTCTTAAATTTATGTGAGCCGTTTTATAATAAGTGTTCTTCTTCTTAGTCGTTGCAAAGTTTTATTATTATTATTTATCACTCCTTTTTTCGACACGAGTATGCGGTCACTAGCCGGGGAGCCTAATTTCTCTCTCAAAGCCGCTAGAGTTTAGTTTGCTAAACTGGCCTGATGAGAAGTACTCCGCCCTCGGGATAGGAGGTTGAAGCCGTAGGCTAACCCGCTCGAAGTCTTGAGCTAGGACGTATCATGTTAAAGCACGACAGAAGCACTTCTTTTTTCTAAGACCAATTTTCGGATTGGCACCGAACACTTGATCTTGTTCGGACGTCCTGTTTTTACTGACGTTTCTTGGTTTTCCAAGCTTTTTGGCACTTTTAAACTATTTGTGCTTTTCCAACATTAGTCTCGCAGTGCAACGCCGGACACCTTTAGGGATTCGGCAAAAACATTCTCGGATATTGCTATATATGCATCGGTTTCGAATTGTGTCTTCGGTCAATAGTTGGGTTGCCCAGCTCCTGTGCTTTCCTCCTACGTTCCGCCTTGTTCGGCTAGATGTGCAAAGGGAGAACCACTGCGATTGTGCTTCCAGCTCGCATGGTCAAGCACCTCAGTGGAGAAAGCCGAAAACTGACTGTCACAATAAGCGTAAACTGGTCAGCGATCCAATGACTATGACGGGCTGTTCATAACATTGGCCGAAGTGTTTACGGCTTGACCTCGACTATCGCCGAACACTACCGGGGGCTATTAACTGGCCTCCCAAACTAAATCCTCGATATTTTGCTCTTACATTCGAGCTGAGGTTTCATGATCATGCTTAGCATGACAATCCAAAGAAAGGAACCGATAGCGGGACTATTTTCTTTGGAAGACATTTCTTCTGTTAAACAGTAATATAACTCTCTGCGTACCTTTGTTTATAAAACCGTATGGCCAGATTGCCTTGTTTGTCGTAAATCTTTGCCCTCATAAAGGCTTTATAAAGTAGGACAAACACTCCTCGGCTACTGGCCGAGGAGGTGGAAGCCGATGGTCGGTCAACAAAGTTTTGTACAATGCAGATCCAAGCATTAATGACGTAAAGTACTTGGATACATAGAGTCATTACACATAACTTGTGATTTTACTATGGATATTGATCCTTAATTCGGCCACCCGTGCCTGCATTAAGGCTCGGGGGCAACTGGGCTTCGGGCTTATTATTTACAAATATTAAAGGGGCACATCAATCCCCTGATCTGGTGTTGCCACCCGACTAGTGTTTCGGGGGCTACTGCATTGCTTGTCCAATGCAGAAAATTTTATGTGCAATATAGTTTTCGAGGAGATTTTGATCCTCGGGTTGGTCGGCCGCACCCAACCTGAGTCTCAAGGACTGAGCACGCCGCTTTTAGTGTCCCGAAGTATTCTGCCGAGCTTGGACTTGATCCTCAGGCCAATTTTGCAAATCAACCTGAGTCTCAGCGGCTACTGGAATCAGCGGTCTTACGTCATCCTTCGGGTGCATCTCGGGTTTTAGACCGATGCACACCTTGAGGGCTACTGGCTATATATCTCGGCAGAGAATAAATTGCGCCAATAAAAAATATTCACAAAATCGGCCCACATTCGGGGTGGTGCACCACCTCGGAAGCATCCTGGCATAAAGCTCGGGCGCTAGTGGCTGGCTCCATAGAGGGCATTTCCGGCATTAAGCTCAGCTAAACTCCTTCAAACTTCTTTGAACCAAGGTGATTTATGACACCTCAGATATAGTCCGGTGTTGGAGCTCGGATACAGTCCGGCGTTGGAGCTCGGATATACATTCCGGCGTTGGGGTTCGGATATACATTCTGGTGTTGGAGCTCGGATACATAGTCCGGCGTTGGAGCTCGGATACATTCCAGCGTTAGAGCTGGGAAGCGGTCCGGTGTTGGTGCTCGGCTGCAAAAGATACCTCGAATGCAGTCCGGCGTTGGAGCTCGGACGCAAGAGGATGCTGCCGCCCGGGAACAACTTCAAACCTGAGGTGTGACATAAAAATAGCAAGTCATTGATAAAGGCCGTAAACTTAAAGGGGCTCCTCGGATACCCGACCTGTAAACTCGTCGAATGCATTTCGGCGATCCTCAAGATCGAAGATAAAGAAGATTTGTTGAACCAGTTTTCAAGACCAATGACCGAAGATGAAGAACAGTTCGGAAGAATCGAGGAGCGTCCCTAACTTGAAGACCGGTTCAGGGGGCTACTGATGGTGTCCTGGACTAGGGGGTACTCACCACGCTTTCTCCCGATCTATTAGATTGGGCCGAAGACCCCCATGGCTGTATACTCATGGGCCAGTTCGGACGGCTGCCACATACAAGGAAGATTCCACAAGACTTGGCGATCAAGACAAGGACTTCTCCCCACCGGCGTATTCAGCTAGGACTCTTGTTAACCTAGGCCTCTGGTGCATTATATAAACCAGGGCCAGGCTAGTTGATAGGATATACACATCAACAATCATACCATAGGCTAGCTTATAGGGTTTAGCCTCGATCTCGTGGTAGATCTACTCTTGTACTACCCATATCGTCAATATTAATCAAGCAGGATGTAGGGTTTTACCTCCATCAAGAGGGCCTGAACCTAGGTAAAACATCCTGTTCCCTGCCTCCCGTTACCATCCAGCCTAGACGCACAGTTTGGGACCCCCTACCCGAGATCCGCCGGTTTTGACACCGACAAGGAGCACCACACTATTATGAGTGCGGTGATCTAGAAGGTTCAGTCCGCCAAGAGCGGACTAACTGAAGCCTGTGCCAGCCTTCTAACAGGCTTTGAGGTAAGTAAAGAATATGTAAAAATATTACAGCATAGACAGTAGCCCCTGATGCTCTGTTCGGCGTTCGGAAAGAAAAGCCGAATAGAGGATTTAATAACATTCGCAGGAGTCTAACAAAAGTAAGTCAATATGCGTATGCAGGCTTCGCTGCTAGCATGTGCCGCACTGACTGCGGAAGTGGGCACGCTGAAGCAGAACCTCGAGTGGTCCGAGCAAGAGCTCGGCCTAGCCAAGCGGCAGCTCGAGGAGAAGGAAGGTAAGAAATACCTTATTGAAATATGTGAAAGGTGCAATTGCAAAAAGTGACAAGATTAACACGGCTATTGTAGGGGCCACAACTAAGGTGGCGACCCTTAAGCAAGCGCTGCCCAAGGCCGAGAAGAAGGCGGCCATGGAGCGCACCGAGCGGGAGAAGCATGAGACGCGGGTTGGCGAGGTGTGGCAAGAGCTCCAGGCTGTCATGAAAAAACATGAGAGTTTGGAGCTTGGCTCGAAGACGCGAGAGTATGAGCTCGCGGCGGCCATTGAAGATGCCAAGTCTGCCAAGGCCGAAGCCCAGAAGGCCCTCCAGGAGGTTGAGGCAATAAGAAAGATAGCGGCGAGTAAGGCATTCTTTATGCAAAGCAAGCACATAAAAGTGAATTACTTGTTACTTACCCGAATCCGGAGCTCTCCAGGAGCATTCGTAGACTTGCCCCGTAGCGTGTCGGATGCTGCCGCCTTCTACCGAGCCGAGGAGGGGAGCTCGACGGAGAAGGTGTTCTGGTCTCAGTATGCTGAGGTCGAACACCCGGTGCCCTTAAGCGACCAGCTGAAACAGCTGGTCGAGCTCCATAAGGTGGCCGAACAGGCCATGAAGGGCCTCATAGTCCGGCTGTGGCCTGGAGTGGCCATGCCTGGGAGCTACTTCGGGCTGGTGAGGCGGCTGGTGGAGGCCTGTCCAAGGCTCGAAGTCATCAAGCGCTCAGTATGCATCGAGGGTGCCCGTAGGGCGCTTGCCCGTGCGAAGGTGCACTGGGGCAAGCTAGATGCTGAGAAGCTTGTGAAGGACGGGCCACCGCCGGGCAAGGAGCATCGCAAGCCCAAGATGTATTATGAGGGCGTTTTGAAGGGTGCCCGCCTTGTGGCGGATGAATGTTCCATGGATGTAATTTTTCAGTAAACTCGCTCATTTTATCCCGTGCACTGAAAACTTGTTCATGTGCGCTAAGCAATGCTTTTTGAATTTAAAATATTACCTTCTGTGCGGCCGTTTATCAAATTTGAGAGATGGCGAGTCGTCGGCTTCTGCCCCCATGGCACGAGTGCTGGGGTGTTCGGGATAAACATGAGCGCTCTTTTTCCCATTCTTGGGTCCTTCGAGGGAGGCGCTCAACACAACGAACAAGGCAATCGGACTATAATGCTTGAACACTCTCACTTAGCTATAGAATTCTATAATTTTAAATTTCGGCGAAGCCCCTAGTGTTCGGAAGACCGAGTTCGGGGCGCTATCCACGCCTGGGCCGGACAAAGCCGACTCCCCGCTCTAAGCGGCATAAGTCTTTAGGGACTCGAAAACCTCTCGAACAGCGACCAGCTCTCGCCTCATCATGACGGTCAGTTTTAGCTTTCTCTACTGAGGTGCTTAGCCCAGCTCAACTAGGGCACAATCGCAGCAGTTCTCCTAGTGCTACCTTAGCCGATATAACGGAATGTAAGATACCAAAACATAGGAGCCGGGCAAACCCAACTATTGACCCAAGACATGATTCGTAGCCGATGCTTATAATGCTATAAGTTCGGGGTGCCGCACTTGTGAAAGTGTTCGAACTTCTCACACCGTATTGTGGGGTACTTAAGCCCCGGGCGTATTGGTCGTACCAAAGTGTATGGGTGCAACATGTCATTAATGAACATATATTCGTAAAAAAGAGTAATGCAATAATAGATGGAAGCTATGCATTGTTTGTTTAAAAAAGCTGCGATCAAAGCAGAACGATACAAATACTGCAATAAGCAAAAGATGGGACTATTTAACATGTCCTTTCCAGGGGCAAGCTGCGGAATGTTATGTGAAACATTTATACTGCTCGTTATAGAGACCACCTTAGAGTTCCATAGTGCGCCGTAGTTTTCTGCTTCCCTGGTTGTATCGTTTGTGCGGCAATTGTACTGTTGGACAAGCCTTCTGAAGAATGGAGTCCTGAAAATAAGAGAAAATTAAGAAATCGGCAGCCCCTAGTGCGGTTTAAGCCACGTTTTGGGCGTGCCGTGATGGTGCCCCTCCCCTTTTGCCCATGGTATTTCCAGAGCGTAGTTATGTATGCGCAACACTGGTTTCGCAAGTTCGCGAGGGCTGGGGTTGGGGCCGCATTGCTACGCTTGCTCGGAACGTGCCCGGCGGTCTTATTGTAGGTTACTCCGGGCGCGCTTGACGGTGTCTAGACGTTTAATGGCCGGACTGGAGAATTGCCTTGAGAGGCTGCTTTGTACTTCCGCTGCGATAGCTGCCGTATGCTCCTCCATTCGGAGAGAGCGTTTGGTGTTTCCATTGACCGTGATGACTCCTCGAGGGCCTGGCATCTTGAGCTTGAGGTATGCGTAGTGCGGCACCGCATTTAACTTGGCAAATGCGGTTCGCTCGAGCAGTGCGTGATAGCCACTGCGGAACGGGACTATGTGGAAGATTAACTCCTCGCTTCGGAAATTATCCGGAGATCCGAAGACCACTTCAAGTGTAACTGAGCCTGTACAGTTGGCCTCTACACCTGGTATGATGCCTTTAAAGGTCGTTTTAGTGGGTTTAATCCTTGAGGGATCGATGCCCATTTTCCGCACTGTATCCTGGTAAAGCAGGTTCAGGCTGCTGCCGTCGTCCATAAGGACTCTAGTGAGGTGAAATCCGTCAATAATTGGGTCTAGAACCAATGTGGCAAATCTACCATGACGGGTGCTAGTGGGGTGGTCCCTTCGATCAAAAGTGATCGGGCAGGAAGACCATGGGTTGAACTTTGGGGCGACTGGCTCCATCGCGTATACGTCCCTTAGCGCACGCTTCCGCTCCCTCTTGGGGACATGGGTTGCGTATATCATGTTCACCGTCCGCACTTGTGGGGGGAAACCTTTCTGTCCACTGTTGTTCGGCGGCCAGGGCCCCTCCTCGTCATCGCTATGCAGCCCCTTGTCTCTGCTTTCGGCATTTAACTTGCCCGCCTGCTTGAACACCCAACAATCCCTGTTGGTGTGATTGGCTTGTTTTTCGGGGGTGCCATGTATCTAGTATGAGCGGTCGAGTATTCGGTCCAAACTGGACGGGCCCGAAGTATTTCTTTTGAATGGCTTTTTCCGCTGACCGGGTTTAGAGCCTATGAATCCGGCATTCACTGTCGTATCCTCAGCATTGTCGCCGTTAATGCAGCGCTTTTGCTTGTTGTGACGCGACCTGCCACTGCTGTCCTTGGTATCCGAATTACCAGGGCTCTTGGTCATGTTATTGCTGCGAGCTAGCTAGCTGTCTTCTCCCCCGCAAAAGCGGGTCATAAGTGTCGTGAGGGCTGCCATAGATTTCGGCTTTTCCTGTCCTAGGTGCCGTGCAAGCCACTCGTCGCGGATGTTATGCTTGAAGGCTGCTAGGGCCTCTGCGTCCGGACAGTCGACGATTTGATTTTTCTTGGTTAGGAACCATGTCCAGAATTGTCTGGCCGATTCCTCTGGCTGCTGAATTATGTGGCTAAGGTCATCGGCGTCTGGTGGTCGCACATAAGTTCCCTAGAAATTGTCGAGGAATGCGGCTTCCAGGTCCTCCCAGCAACCAATTGATTCTGCTGGCAAGCTGTTAAGCCAATGCCGAGCTGGTCCTTTAAGCTTGAGTGGGAGGTATTTGATGGCGTGTAGGTCATCACCGCAGGCCATGTGGATATGAAGGAGATAGTCCTCGATCCATATCGCGGGATCTGTTGTGCCATCATATGATTCGATGTTCACGAGTTTGAAACCCTCAGGGATTTGATGATCCATTACTTCATCTGTGAAGCATAGTGGGTGTGCGGCGCCTCTATATTAGGCTATATCACGACGCAGCTCGAATGAGCTTTGTCTACTGTGTTCGACCCGGCCAGATTGACTTTATCCGGAGTGACGATTACCGTCCCGTGCTGTGGGGCGCCCACGCGATGCGTAGATCGATCTTGTTTGCCTTAACTTGTCCTCCAATATATCTCGCAGGTCTGGCGCATTTTCCCATGCCTTGGTATTTTTTGAGCGGCGCCGGGGTGTGGCTTGAGTGGAGGGCCGAGAGGCTTCTCTGTCGCGGCCACGGGGTGGCCGATCGGCCGCATCATGCGCTGGTGATGTAGGTTTAGGTGCTTCCTCCTCTAGTCGGGGTAGCAACCTGCGCTTTGGGTAGCTCTTGGAGGGGCGTTCGAGTTCATACTCTTTGGCTGCAAGGACTTCAGTCCATCTGTCGGCTAGCAAATCTTGATCAGCTCTAAGTTGTTGCTGTTTTTTCTTGAGGCTGCTCGCCGTGGCCATAATCCTGCGTTTGAAACGCTCTTGTTCGATGGGATCCTCCGGCACGACAAATTCATCGTCGTCGAGGCTTGCCTCGTCTTCGGAGGGAGGCATATAATTATCGTCCTCGACCTCTCTGTCTGTCGCTCTCTCATGAGGGCTGGTTTCTCCATCCTCCTGTGCTGAATCTTGCTGGAGGTGGTTGTCTTCGGCACTGTCCGGGGTGTTATTATCTCCCGTGTCGGAATCACCGTTTTTGCTTTGGCGGGATTTAGAGCAGCGCCGCTGACGCCGGCGCTTAGGCTGCTTCTTGGAGGGGTCATCCTCCGCTGTTCCATCGCCATTGCCTTCTTTTGGGGTGTCCACCATGTATATATCATACGACGAGGTGGCTTTCCAGTGCCCTATAGGCGCTGGTTCTTGATCGCCTCCTGCATCGGCGTCCATACCGTCGATGTCTTCGGAGTCGAAGTCGAGCATGTCGGTTAAATCATCAAAAGTGGCTACGAAGTGGGTGGTGGGTGGGCTTTGAATTTCTTCATCATCCGCATCCCAACCTCGCTGACCATAGTCTGGCCAGGACTCTCCTGATAAAGAGAGAGACTTTAGTGAATTCAGAATATCGCCGAAGGGCGAGTGCTGAAAGATGTCCGCGGCGGTGAACTCCATGATCGGCGCCCAATCGGGTTCGATCGGTAGGGGCGCGGAGGGCTCGGAGTCTGGAGAGGAGTCCGGCTCCTTGGAGTCACGGGCTTCGCAGAGAATAGGGCTGGTGTTCGGCTCGATCACCGTAGAGATTGCAGCCCCCGAGGCGGTGTCCAACCACCCATCCTCGATTGGCGCAGTTGGCTCCGAATTAAGGGTCGGAGCTGATGCGGGTGCGGCCTCCAGGGCACAGTTCGGCGGCAGAGCTAGATCATGCCCTCGTGACAGTGCGGCGCACTCGGCTGCGGCTCGAATCCGTCGAAGATCAAGTCTCCGCGAAGGTCCGCTCTGTAGTTTAAACTTCCAAATCTGACCTGACGGCCAGGGGCGTAGCTTTCGATCTGCTCCAGATGGCCAAGCAAATTGGCCCGCAGTGCAAAGCCGCCGAATACGAAGATCTATCCGGGGAGAAAGGTCTCACCCTAGATTGCATCTCTGTTAATGATCGGAGAAGCCATCGGGCCTAAAAGTGACGACACAGAGGAACTCTCAATGAAAGCACCAATGTCGGTGTCAAAACCGGCGGATCTCGGGTAGGGGGTCCCGAACTGTGCGTCTAGGCGGATGGTAACATGAGGCAGGGGACACAATGTTTTACCCAGGTTCGGGCCCTCTTGATGGAGGTAAAACCCTACGTCCTGCTTGATTAATATTGATGATATGGGTAGTACAAGAGTAGATCTACCACGAGATCATAGAGGCTAAACCCTAGAAGCTAACCTATGGTATGATTGTTGTTCGTCCTACGGACTAAAACCCTCCGGTTTATATAGACACCGGAGAGGGCTAGGGTTACACAGAGTCGGTTACAATGGTAGGAGATCTACATATCCGTATCGCCAAGCTTGCCTTCCACGCCAAGGAAAGTCCCTTCTGGACACGGGACGAAGTCTTCAATCTTGTATCTTCATAGTCCAGGAGTCCGGCCGAAGGTATAGTCCGGCTATCCGGACACCCCCTAATCCGGGACTCCCTCAACAGGTATCAATGAAATCCCACGACCAAATTTATACTAAAAATATCAGTATCTACAATACTGATTATAATGACTATAAGAACTACGTTTTATAATGAGTGTAAAAATATTGATTTGACATTGTGAATGTTGACACATTTTTCTATAAGTCTGGTGAAAATAGAGGTACATTGACTTCAGACAAAACTTAAATGCACAATGCAGACTAGTTCCTTCATCCAGGTGCGTGCCATGTCCTATCTTGTCATCACAACAAGGTTAGCTATTAGAGTACCACTACCTCCCTTCTAGTTTAAAGGGCTCGATTCAAAAATTTCACCTACTCTTAGCAAGATAGTAGAGGCGGTGGCATAGTTTTTTAAGTTTGCAAAAGCACTCAACTAGTGCTATCATTCTTCACAAAAAATGTGTTTACCAATGCATGCATGAACACTAGTTACTCTAACCCCCCTCTCTTCTTTAATTCTTTGCCACATCAGCATGTTTGCTATTCCCGTGTGCATGATGCCAGCTAAGATACCACCATTATGGCCAGCCTTAATCATCGCATGCAATAATTTAGTGCACCTTGAAATATGAACATGTGTGGGGCGTGTATGTTTTTAATGACTTGAGACTATACCTAGCCCGGCTTGCAAGATGACTTATTATGCACCGTTCCCCATACCTGCAGGAAGCCTGTTCGTCTCCAAATCTTTTCCTCTCCATGTGTGGAAACAATATGCCTGCCAAACTCTCCTTCTCCCTCTGGCGGTCCCACCACTCCACCCAGTGAGAAAAATCTGCATGCATGACTCTCCTCCCCCCACGCTCGTCCAATCCGTTGTGACCAGCAATATTTCCACCCCTTCGCTCCCCCGTAATTTACTCCAACAAATATGCCCACGTAGCTGTTACTTAACTGCAGGTGCATTGGGTCACTGACATATGGGCCCAACAGGGGTCTGGCCCACATGTCAGTGACGCAACTGGACCTGCAGTTAAGTCAGTGCAGCTCAGTCCATCTCTTACGTAGGTGTGCCATTGCTCGCTATAAATACTGCGCCTCCCACGACATCGCCATCTCCTCCCCCTCACGTTCACGTTCATCGCTATCTCCCCCCCTCCCTCTCACGTCAACCACCATGGCATCGCCCCTCCCAAGCCCTAGGAGCCCCTCGCTGCACCGCGCGGACGGTCACGCGTCACCGTTCCGTTCCTCGCCGCCACTAGTCGAGGAGGACGCGTCGGCGTTCCGCTCCTCGCCGTGACGCGTCTCCATTCCGTTCCTCGCCGCCACTAGTCGAGGAGGACGCGTCGGCGTTCCGCTCGTCGCTGCGACACGTCAAGGTGGACGCGTCGGCGTTCCCAATCTCACCAGCACGCGCCCCGGAGGACGCGTCGGCTCCCCGCTACAAGGAGAACGCCGCGCCACCCACCGAGCCCCCCCAACCTTGAGGAGCTTTGGAAAGAAATGGATGTCGCCTTGTGGGAGGCTTTGCCTCCAGCAGAGCGCGCCAAAATAGAGGCGGAGAAGAAGGCCGAGGAACAGAAGCGCACCGCGGAATGAGCTGCCTGGGAGGCCTATGTCGTGTCCGAGAGAGTCAGGCAATTGGCTCTTTGGCAGAAGGCTCATGCGAGGGCCGTGAGGGTGGCGGAGGACGCCCGTGCCGACGCCCTGAGTACAGTCGGGCCCAAGCGCCTCATCTACGCTTGGCGGTACGTGGACCGGGTGCACGCTTCTAGCGAGGAGGAGTACCTGTTGGCGCCGGATCACCACACCGGTGAGATCGCGCTCGCCCGCCGGCAAGCCGCCAATTAGCACCTCGTGAGTTGCGAGGCTGAGGAAGAGGCGTTGTGTCGGCGCGCTGGGAAACGGCCGCACACCATGGCACTCGTGGCGCGCCGCAAGTGCTTCTACGAGCGACGTGGCTTTTAGGAGGAGTATAATTTTTGTTTCGTAAGGCGATCTCATTAGTTTTGGGATGCAAATGATAAATCCCGAACGTTCAGGAATTTTTAGCGTCCTTAATTAAGTATGTAAAAGGGAAAGTTGGTAAACCTTGTGTATTCGTACGCATTTTGCAAGTACGTGCATATAGCACAAACTTTACTAACTATCGCGCTACACGTCTCTCTCGATATATGCTTGCAGACTGTGCTACTCCCTCCGTCCAGGTCAATAAGTCATCTTTGGTTGTGCACCGTGACCAAGAAGGAGGGAAGACGTATACACCTAGACGGAGGGAGTACTACTATTACTTACGTACATGCAAATGCACATTTTAACATTAGGATGCGGTTTTTGTAAAAGTAGAAAAACAACACTAGTCAAGCTTGTGAAACGATTCAATGCAAAAAAAATGCAAAAATGCTCGTTTGATTGTTTACTTTTAGCTTCCTTCTCTGTGGTTATTTCTCTGTCATACTTTGTACGGAGTATCTCACTGGTTGGAAAGGCATGCAAATTCCCAAACCGCTTCCTACACCCTGTATCGAATTTTTTGCGTAACAAGTTGTGCCGTGCAATTGGAATTCCAACTTGAGTACTACTACTAGTATGAGTATCAGGGGCCAGTTCTTTTAGGCTTCTAGATTAGTAATCCCATAACTACTACCTCTGTCCTAGTTTATTGGTCCCCATTGTAATCTGTGTCAAATTTTGATCATAAATTTAACTAATGAAATGTTAGTGCATGTCACATGCACTACTCCATCCGTCTAGGTGAGTAAGTCATCTTAGGCTGTGCACCGTGACCAGGGAGGAGGAGAAAACGAGAAACGTTAATGTTTATTTGCTAATTAATAGTATTGCATGCAATGAACTAACCACTGCATGTCGTGTTTGATATTTCAAGTCACTAAAAGCACACACACTCTTTATCTCTTATTGGTTGATATGTCAAGAAACAAGAAACGAGGTAGAAGTTAATACACCGTGCCTAAGTGTTTTGGGATTATTTGGTTTTCGTAAGATGACTTACACACCTAGATGGAGGGATTACAATAGTGAGGAATAAACCAGTTAAATCTTTGGTCAAAATTTAGCACAAATTATAATGGTGAGGAATAAACCAGGACGGAGTAGTAGTTTAGAAGCCCAAATAAATGAGTAGTACTCTCCACTGTGACTAGTCTTGTGGGAAAAGCTGGGGAAGCCGCCAAAAGAACTGGCCCTAGGAGTAGTAGCTAGGGATCGAGTGTGCGAGATGAACCGGAGAAAGTAAATGCAGAGAGATGAAATGCAAAAAAGACGGAGGGATGTGATGGTTGCTTGTCCGTTTATTTTACTAGGCCACTTATTACAGGGAGTGGTTGGGTTTTGTGATATGACAGCTTTACTACCGCGCCACGAGCGTGGTGAGAGGTGAGACTCCCGTGCAGCGCCGCCCTCTACACTTGTACTACACCAGTTGTGGTTTATTAGTCCCCCATTGAATTTGACTGAAGATTTAACTGACAAAATGTTAGTGCATGTCAACAAAAACTATATCGTTGGATTCGTATTTGAACATAGTTATGAATGATATAATTTTAGGTGACATGCATCAGCATTTATCGTACTATATATAATGTTAGTTCAATTTTTGGTCGTACTAATCTATAGTAGTAAGGTGCCCAAAACTTGCATCCAAAACTTGTGAAGAAACAACACTTATTGTGCTTTGCAAGAAATGATCTTTAAGAATTAGTTTTTGAGTATCGATTGTTATACATGTTGGCTACAGATGACATGGCACTTTCTTATAGTCAACAGTTGGCTATACTATTAAGTAATATTAACCATGCCCTTATACACCTAGACGGAGGGATTAAATCTGGATGACTTGCAAGCGGGCAGAGGAGATGTAAGAAATCGTTCATCGTAAGTCTTTCACCAGTACTGTAGTAAAAATTCATACATGGAAGATTCTAGACTAAACCATAAACGGATACACTTTTATTCATGCGCGATACTCCAATAGAGCAAGATCCTGCATGGAAGTCTCCACATGCTTAGACAGCAGATTACATTGAGCAAAGACTAATGATCAACATTTAACTTGATAATGTGTATGTCCAGGTGAACCTCCTTGGAGTCCGCGTGCACCGCGTCGGCGGGTAAAGGATGCCATGGGTTTTCCAAGTCCACATTGGCGGGATAGTCCCAGCTCCCTAGAGTCCAAGTCCGTTCGATGAGGCCGGTGTCGCCGCCCACGCGACCCGAAGGGGTAGTAACACTGACCACGCACCCGTACATCGGCCTTGTGTTAGTGTCAGCGTCAGCGGCGTCGCCCCTGACGCACATTACAGAGACGGGGCGGCGGCCTGCGCGGGCCTCGCCGGTGCCCACGATCAAGAGGAAGACGCTGCCATCCTCCTCCGAGACTAGCAGGCGGCGGTGATCCTCCAGCGAATCCGGCGTGGTGAACGGGTAGCATGTCTCGTACTTGATGTTCTCCGCCAAGGGCCAGCAGTGACCGCTGCACGCATCCGTGAGGTGATGCACCATGTCCGCTGGCGAGCCACAAAACGGCATCGGGCACTCATAGCAGTGGACGAAGGGCTCCTTGGAGACATCGACCAGGCCGTCCATGAAACGGGAGTGGCTGTAGGGGACGTTGCGCCAGTTGAATATATGAGCAAGTTACTACGAGATTTAATCCGAATAAGCACAAAATAAATCATGAATTCTACCACGATTTCGAACAGGAAGGACAGAATCACATACGGTGCAATGGGAGCAGCACCGTTGGCGTTGAGGTTGTCACCCATGTCCAAACACCACGTAGACATGGTCTTTGAACACGGTTCGTAGTCATTCCACGCTCGGGCATTGAAGTTTGTAACTATTTTAGATTAGAATATACTACTCCTCCGGTGCTAGTAGTAGAGCAGAGTCCTACTCTACTACTCTACTCAAGCAAGTTAGGGCATAGCACTGTAGGGAGTACCAGTACTGTGATCACTCAAGCAAGTTGTCTGGCATCGACATGACCCTACGCTGCTGGTATGTGTCTCGTAAGTCAAGCAGCGTGCTGTTTTGATCATCACATGTCCACTTCTCGCAGCACATATTCGCTTCTCCATCTTTGTCCGCACATAATCTCGTCCAATCTTCCATACCCACTAAGGTGCCTCCTCCCCCCCTCGTCCGAAACCCAAGCACTAACAATGGCAGAATCGAGCAGCGTCCGCCAAAAGAGTGGCTGGAATTCGCTCCCCACAGAGGTAATCGAGCTCATTGTTTTGCGTGTGGACAATCTCAGTACCATGCCACTCGTCGCGTGCTCGTCGGGGTTGTACCGTTTACTCAAAGCCCTCAGGCCGGAGCTTTTTAAGCTAGCTCCTTGCTTGCTGATGTCGCCTGATCTTCAGAAATGGCGTGTCACGCAGCATAACGATCGTAGGATGGCGAGCATCAACCCCCTTGACTGTGATCCGATCCCCGTCAGCCTCAACTACATTAACGGTATGTACTGGGTCGGCATGAACACGTCTTCGATGGTGCTCGTCGACGGTCGCGGCAGCTGGATGCTCGTGGATGCTCGTGGAGGTCTTCACTCTTCTGGCCTGCTTACTGCTTCTGTTGCACCCCCAGCCCTGGTTGCTGCTGCTGTTGTTTTCAATGTACAGTCAGTAGTATATTTCGTCTGTTGGTTGAATAAATGTGTTGTTAGAACGACAAACACAATGTTTTGGAATTCGTTGCATGGTTTGATCCTTTAGTGCCCCGTACCGTACGTAGCGCATACTATTTTTCGTACAAAACACATTTTCCACTTGTTGATAACATGCAGCCCACTGATGAAGGCCCAATAGAGAAGCCCATAAGTAACTGGAAGGGAGGCTCTCACATGAATCCGGCCCAGGTACATGCTCATGGTCCTCTAAACATAAATAAGTAAATAAATAAATAATGCTAAATGCTCATGCACCAGTTCTTTAGGAAAATAGGTAGCCCAGTATTTCCTTTTGAAGAATACCCAAGCTAGGCCTATTTGTTTTCTCCGAATTACTGGGCTGCAAATCTTTCAAGACGAGGAGGGATGCATTCCGGCCTGGCTTAAGAGTATGGTCAATGTCTATTAAAAGTAATATCAAAAGAGGTTGAAAATTCCGAAAAAATTATAGCAAATGGGATATAAGTTTCTTTTTTTGTTTTTGTTCTTCACTGATATCTTATACGAATTTCATTGGATTTAACATGACATAGTACTAATTTATTTTTAAATTTGTTTTAGTATGGCTATTAGTTTTTGGATTAAGAATATTTCGTTCCCCAGCAAAAAATTGAGAATTTTTTCAAAATTTCCCACATATTTAGTTATTTTTTTACCCTGGTACTGACCAGAAAATGGCCAACAATTCTAAAAATGGAAAACGGGCTGCAATAAATTCCATATGAATTAGAAAATGAGTAAAATTTATAAAAATAATAGCAAATGGGCTGTACACGCCACAAATTTCGAGGCTGACTTGTTTACGCAAGGCTTTGTCAGTGAACACACGATTCTAGCAGCAGTGACTGTTGGATGTCCATCCAACGGCCGACGTGCTTCTTCAATCTCTGATCTTCCTGCTCCAGCCGCCTAAACTAGCGCCGGCGGGACTGCCTGCTCCCTCCTCTTGTGGCCCGCTGTGATGCCGCGCAGGCTTCCTCGGCCCACCCTACTCCCTCCGCTGGCCTGGCTGCACGCAATCAACTGCCTCCTTATTACACACAAAAAATGATTCCTCCCACTGACATCTGGGGCGCACCGGTTGGGAGGCTGACCTGCAGGCCTACTAAGTTGACGCGTATGCAGGGGTTGTCAACTTAGTCAACAACCGATTCTAGCAGCAGTAACCGTTGGATTTGAATCGAACGGTCCTGCTGCTTCTTCAATCGCTGCTCTTCTTGCACCAGCCGCCCAAACCAGCGTCGGGGAGACCGCCTGCTCCTGCATCCAGTGGCCGGCTGTGCTGCCGTTGAGGCCTCATCGCCCCCTACTACTCCCACCGCTAGCCAGGCCATGCGATGACGGCAGCCTCGCACCGCAGCCGAACCAGTGAACCCCCGTACTCCTCTCCGCGTGGGCATCCACTGCCGCCTCTTCCCCGGCTCCGCGTCGTCCCCTTCTTAGGCATCACCGTCGTCCACCTCCTTGGTGCTCTCGGCGCGGCGTGGTCAACGTGGTCAACGACATTCCATCCGAAGAGTACTGTACGTGGAGAGGCTGACAGCTGGATCAACGGCCACATCCCAGTTTTTTTGTGATTTGCCAAGTACGCTTTGTCAGGCCTGTTGGGCTGCAAATCTTTCAAGAGAGGAGAGCTTTCATTTGGCTGGCCGAGAAAATGGCCCATCAGTAATGAGAAATGGGTTGTACATTTTTAAAACACATCAAACCGGCAATTAGTTTCAAATATCTTTTTTTCATTTCGAGATTTTAAATTACATTAATTTTTATGCGTGGAGAATTTGTTGGATTTTATATTGATATACATTTATTTTTAAAATCAGTTTGAATGTGAGTCGAAATTTCAGGATTAAAAACAGTTTGGACCGCACCGAAATATGCAAAATTTCATATAATTTTTTAACCGTGGCCACAATATGGGCTGTAATGCTAACAAAAAAACCTTAATAATTAGCAAATGGGCTATAAATTATTAGAAATAATGGCAGATGTGTTGTATGCTGTTTTCCACAAATTTGAGGCTTTCCTAAAAAAAGGTTGACGCACAAGCAGTGACTGTTGGATGGCCATCCATGAAGGAAATATGCCCTAGAGGCAATAATAAAGTTATTATTTATTTCCTTATATCATGATAAATGTTTTTTATTCATGCTAGAATTGTATTAACTAGAAACATAATACTTGTGTGAATACATAGACAAACTAAACGTCACTAGTGTGTCTCTACTTGATTAGCTCGTTAATCAAAGATGGTTATGTTTCCTAACCATAGACATGTGTTCTCATTTGATTAACGGGATCACATCATTAGGAGAATGATGTGATTGACATGACCCATTCCATTAGCTTAGCACCCGATCGTTTAGTATGTTGCTATTGCTTTCTTCATGACTTATACATGTTCCTACGACTATGATATTATGCAACTCTCGTTTGCTGGAGGAACACTTTGTGTGCTACCAAACGTCACAATGTAACTGGGTGATTATAAAGGAGCTCTATAGGTGTCTCCAAAGGTACATGTTGGGTTGGCGTATTTCGAGATTAGGATTTGTCACTCCGATTGTCGGAGAGGTATCTCTGGGCCTTCTCGGTAATGCACATCACATAAGGCTTGCAAGCATTGCAACTAATGAGTTAGTTGCGAGATGATGTATTACGAAACGAGTAAAGAGACTTGCCGGTAACGAGATTGAACTAGGTATTGAGATGCCGACGATCGAATCTCGGGCAAATAACATACCGATGACAAAGGGAACAAAGTATGTTGTTATGTGGTCTGACCGATAAAAGATCTTCATAGAATATGTGGGAGCCAATATGAGCATCCAGGTTCCGCTATTGGTTATTTCCGGAGACATGTCTTGATCATGTCTACATTGTTCTTGAACCCATAGGGTCCGCACGCTTAACGTTACAATGACAGTTTTATTATGAGTTTATATATTTTGATGTACCGAAGTTTGTTCGGAGTCCCGGATGTGATCACGGACATGACGAGGAGTCTCGAAATGATTGAGACATAAAGATTGATATATTAGACGGCTATATTCGGACACCGGAAGTGTTCCGGGTGATTTCGGAGAAAACCGGAGTGCCAGAGGGTTACCGGAACCCCCCCGGGAGAAGTAATGGGCCTTATGGGCCCTAGTGGAGAGAGAGGGGCGGCCAGGGTGGGCCGCGCGTCCCCTCCCCCTCTGGTCCGAATTGGACTAGGAGAGGGGGCGGCGCCCCTTTTCCTTCTCCCTCTCCCCCTTCCTTTCCCCCTCCTAGTAGGAGTAGGAAAGAGGGGAGTCCTACTCCTACTAGGAGGAGGACTCCTCCTCCTTGGCGCGCCCTAGGGCCGGCCGGCCTCCCCCCTTGCTCCTTTATATACGGGGGCAGGGGGCACCTCTAGACACACAAGTTGATCTTCAAGATCGTTCTCTTAGCCGTGTGCGGTGCCCCCCTCCACCATAGTCCTCGATAATATTGTAGTGGTGCTTAGGCGAAGCCCTGCGACAGTAGAACATCAAGATCGTCACCACGCCGTCGTGCTGACAGAACTCTTCCCCGACACTTTGCTGGATCGGAGTCCGGGGATCGTCATCGAGCTGAACGTGTGCTAGAACTCGGAGGTGCCGTAGTTTCGGTGCTTGATCAGTCGGGCCGTGAAGACGTACGACTACATCAACCGCGTTGTCATAAGCTTCCGCTGTCAGTTTACGAGGGTACGTAGATTACACTCTCCCCTCTCGTTGCTATGCATCACCATGATCTTGCGTGTGCGTAGGAATTTTTTTGAAATTGCTACGTTCCCTAACAGTGGTATCAGAGCCTAGGTTTTATGTGTTGATGTTATATGCACGAGTAGAACACAAGTGAGTTGTGGGTGATATAAGTCATACTGCTTACTAGCATGTCATACTTTGGTTCGACGGTATTGTTGGATGAAGCGGCCCGGACCGACATTACGCGTACGCTTACGCGAGACTGGTTCTACCGACGTGCTTTGCACACAGGTGGCTGGCGAGTGTGAGTTTCTCCAACTTTAGTTGAACCGAGTGTGGCTACGCCCGGTCCTTGCGAAGGTTAAAACAGCACCAACTTGACAAACTATCGTTGTGGTTTTGATGCATAGGTAAGATTGGTTCTTGCTTAAAGCCCGTAGCAGCCATGTAAAACTTGCAACAAACAAAGTAGAGGGCGTCTAACTTGTTTTTGCAGGGCATGTTGTGATGTGATATGGTCAAGACATGATGCTAAATTTTATTGTATGAGATGATCATGTTTTGTAACCGAGTTATCGGCAACTGGCAAGAGCCATATAGTTGTCACTTTATTGTACACAATGCAATTGCGCTGTAATGCTTTACTTTATCACTAAGCGGTAGCGATAGTTGTGGAAGCATAAGATTGGCGAGACGACAATGATGCTACGATGATGATCAAGGTGTCGCGCCGGTGACGATGGTGATCATGACGGTGCTTCGAAGATGGAGATCACAAGCACAAGATGATGATGGCCATATCATATCACTTATATTGATTGCATGTGATGTTTATCTTTTATGCATCTTATCTTGCTTTGATTGACGGTAGCATTTTAAGATGATCTCTTGCTAATTATCAAGAAGTGTTCTCCCTGAGTATGCACCGTTGCGAAAGTTCTTCGTGCTGAGACACCACGTGATGATCGGGTGTGATAGGCTCTATGTTCAAATACAACGGGTGCAAAACAGTTGCACACGCGGAATACTCAGGTTATACTTGACGAGCCAAGCATATACAGATATGGCCTCAGAACATGGAGACCGAAAGGTCGAGCGTGAATCATATAGTATATATGATCAACATAGTGATGTTCAAAGAATTTCAGAGTGAAGTTGAAAATCATCGTAACAAGAAAATAAAATTCATACGATCTGATCGTGGAGGAGAATATTTGAGTTACGAGTTTGGTGTACATTTGAAACAATGCGGAATAGTTTCACAACTCACGCCACCCGGAACACCACAGCGTAATGGTGTGTCCGAACGTCGTAATCGTACTTTACTAGATATGGTGCGATCTATGATGTCTCTTACTGATTTACCGCTATCATTTTGGGGTTATGCTTTAGAGATGGCCGCATTCACGTTAAAAAGGGCACCATCAAAATCCGTTGAGACGACGCCTTATGAACTGTGGTTTGGCAAGAAACCAAAGTTGTCGTTTCTGAAAGTTTGGGGCTGCGATGCTTATGTGAAAAAGCTTCAACCTGATAAGCTCGAACCCAAATCGGATAAATGTGTCTTCATAGGATATCCAAAGGAAACTATTGGATACACCTTCTATCACAGATCCGGAGGCAAGACTTTTGTTGCTAAATTCGGAAACTTTCTAGAGAAGGAGTTTCTCTCGAAAGAAGTGAGTGGGAGGATAGTAGAACTTGATGAGGTAACTGTACCTGCTCCCTTATTGGAAAGTTGTACATCACAGAAACCGGTTTCTGTGACACCTACACCAATTAGTGAGGAAGCTAATGATGATGATCATGAAACTTCAGAACAAGATAATACTGAACCCCGTAGATCAACCAGAGTAAGATCCACACCAGAGTGGTACGGTAATCTTGTTCTGGAAGTCATGCTACTAGATCATGATGAACCTACGAACTATGAAGAAGCGATGGTGAGCCTAGATTCCGCAAAATGGCTTGAAGCCATGAAATCTGAGATGGGATCCATGTATGAGAACAAAGTGTGGACTTTGGTTGATTTGCCCAATGATCGGCAAGCAATTGAGAATAAATGGATCTTCAAGAAGAAGACTGACGCTGACGGTAGTGTTACTGTCTACAAAGCTCGACTTGTCGCAAAAGGTTTTCGAGAAGTTCAAGGGATTGACTACGATGAGACCTTCTCACCCGTAGCGATGCTTAAGTCTGTCCGAATCATGTTAGCAATTGCCGCATTTTATGATTATGAAATGTGGCAGATGGATGTCAAAACTGCATTCCTGAATGGATTTCTGCAAGAAGATTTGTATATGATGCAGCCGGAAGGTTTTGTCGATCCAAAGGGAGCTAACAAAGTGTGCAAGCTCCAGCGATCCATTTATGGACTGGTGCAAGCCTCTCGGAGTTGGAAGAAACGCTTTGATAATGTGGTCAAAGCATTTGGGTTTGTACAGACTTTTGGAGAAGCCTGTATTTACAAGAAAGTGAGTGGGTGCTCTGTAGCATTTTTGATATTATATGTGGATGACATATTACTAATCGGAAATGATATAGAATTTCTGGATAGCATAAAGGGATACTTGAATAAGAGTTTTTCAATGAAAGACCTCGGTGAAGCTGCTTACATATTGGGCATTAAGATCTATAGAGATAGATCAAGACGCTTAATTGGACTTTCACAAAGCACATACCTTGACAAAGTTTTGAAGAAGTTCAAAATGGATCAAGAAAAGAAAGGATTCTTGCCTGTGTTACAAGGTGTGAAATTGAGTAAGACTCAATGCCCGACCACTGCAGAAGATAGAGAGAAAATGAAAGATGTTCCCTATGCTTCAGCCATAGGCTCTATCATGTATGCAATGTTGTGTACCAGACCTGATGTGTGTCTTGCTATAAGTCTAGCGGGGAGGTACCAAAGTAATCCAGGAGTGGATCACTGGACAGCGGTCAAGAACATCCTAAAATACCTGAAAAGAACTAAGGATATGTTTCTCGTATATGGAGGTGACAAAGAGCTCATCGTAAATGGTTACGTTGATGCAAGCTTTGACACTGATTCGGACGATTCTAAATCGCAAACCGGATACGTGTTTAGATTAAACGGTGGAGCTGTCAGTTGGTGCAGTTCTAAACAAAGCGTTGGCGGGATCTACATGTGAAGCGGAGTACATAGCTGCTTCAGAAGCAGCAAATGAAGGAGTCTGGATGAAGGAGTTCATATCCGATCTAGGTGTCATACCTAGTGCATCGGGTCCAATGAAAATCTTTTGTGAAAATACAGGTGCAATTTCCTTGGCAAAGGAATCCAGATTTCACAAGAGAACCAAGCACATCAAGAGACGCTTCAATTCCATCCGGGATCTAGTCCAGGTGGAAGACATAGAGATTTGCAAGATACATACGGATCTGAATGTAGCAGACCCGTTGACTAAGCCTCTTCCACGAGCAAAACATGATCAGCACCAAAGCTCCATGGGTGTTAGAACCATTACTGTGTAATCTAGATTATTGACTCTAGTGCAAGTGGGAGACTGAAGGAAATATGCCCTAGAGGCAATAATAAAGTTATTATTTATTTCCTTATATCATGATAAATGTTTATTATTCATGCTAGAATTGTATTAACTCGAAACATAATACTTGTGTGAATAAATAGACAAACTAAACGTCACTAGTGTGCCTCTACTTGACTAGCTCGTTAATCAAAGATGGTTATGATTCCTAACCATAGACATGTGTTGTCATTTGATTAACAGGATCACATCTTTAGGAGAATGATGTGATTGACATGACCCATTCCATTAGCTTAGCACCCGATCGTTTAGTATGTTGCTATTGCTTTCTTCATGACTTATACATGTTCCTATGACTATGAGATTATGCAACTCCCGTTTGCCGGAGGAACACTTTGTGTGCTACCAAACGTCACAACGTAACTGGGTGATTATAAAGGAGCTCTACAGGTGTCTCCAAAGGTACATGTTGGGTTGGTGTATTTCGAGATTAGGATTTGTCACTCCGATTGTCAGAGAGGTATCTCTGGGCCTTCTCGGTAATGCACATCACATAAGCCTTGCAAGCATTGCAACTAATGAGTTAGTTGTGAGATTATGTATTACGAAACGAGTAAAGAGACTTGCCGGTAACTAGATTGAACTAGGTATTGAGATACCGACGATCGAATCTCGGGCAAGTAACATACTGATGACAAAGGGAACAAAGTATGTTGTTATGCGGTCTGACCGATAAAAGATCTTCGTAGAATATGTGGGAGCCAATATGAGCATCCAGGTTCCGCTATTGGTTATTAACCGGAGACATGTCTCGGTCATGTCTACATTGTCCTCGAACCCGTAGGGTCCGCACGCTTAACGTTACGATGACAGTTTTATTATGAGTTTATATATTTTGATGTACCGAAGTTTGTTCGGAGTCCCGGATGTGATCACGGACATGACGAGGAGTCTCGAAATGATCGAGACATAAAGATTGATATATTGGATGGCTATATTCGGACACCGGAAGTGTTCCGTGTGATTTCGGAGAAAACCGGAGTGCCGGAGGGTTACCGGACCCCCCCCCCGGAGAAGTAATGGGCCTTATGGGCCCTAGTGGAGAGAGAGAGGGGTGGCCAGGGTGGGCCGCGCGCCCCCTCCCCCTCTGGTCCGAATTGGACTAGGAGAGGGGGGCGGCGCCCCCCTTTCCTTCTCCCTCTCCCCCTTCCTTTCCCCCTCCTAGTAGGAGTAGGAAAGAGGGGAGTCCTACTCTTACTAGGAGGAGGACTCCTCCTCCTTGTCGCACCCTAGGGCCGGCCGGCTCCCCCCTTGCTCCTTTATATATGGGGGCAGGGGGCACCTCTAGACACACAAGTTGATCTTCAAGATCATTCTCTTAGCCGTGTGCGGTGCCCCCCTCCACCATAGTCCTCGATAATATTGTAGTGGTGCTTAGGCGAAGCCCTGCGATAGTAGAACATCAAGATAGTCACCATGCCATCGTGCTGACGGAACTCTTCCCCGACACTTTGCTGGATCGGAGTTCGGGGATCGTCATCGAGCTGAACGTGTGCTAGAACTCGGAGGTGCCGTAGTTTCGGTGCTTGATCAGTCGGGCCGTGAAGACGTACGACTACATCAACCGCGTTGTTATAACGCTTCCGCTGTCGGTCTACGAGGGTACGTAGATTACACTCTCCCCTCTCGTTGCTATGCATCACCATGATCTTGCGTGTGCGTAGGAATTTTTTTCAAATTGCTACGTTCCCTAACAATCCAACGGCCGTCGTGCTTCTTCAATCTCTGCTCTTCCTGCTCCAGCCGCTCAAACAATCGCCAGCGGGACTGCCTGCTCCCTCCACCCCGCGGCCGGCTCTGGTGCCACGCAGGCCTCATCGCCCCACTGCACTCCCATCGCTGGCCTAGCTATCCCTCTACTCACCCACACCTGCTGTTATTCTCTGGCGACGGCAGACGAACCAATAAACCCTCGTACAGTCATACTCCCCTCCTTGTGGGAAACAACTGCCGAGTCTTCCCTGCCTCCATGTCGTTCCCTTCCTAGGCCTCACTGTCGTCCACCGCCCTGGTGCTCTCGGCGCGGCCTGGTTAACGTGGTCACCGACTGACATGCATCTGAAGTGGACTCTACGTGGAGAGGCCGACAGTTGGGTCCACGGCCGCACGCAATGAAATGCCTCCTTATTACGCGCAAAATAATGATTCCTCCACCTAACATCAGGGACCCACCAAAAGGGCCTCTGTATTTCGCGAAAAAACATTACCGCTGCTGACAGCTCGGACCCACCAGCTATATCTTCGCACGCAAGGAAGTGCCTCCTTATTACGCACAAAAAAATGAATACTCCCCCTGTTAGCTGGGACCCAGTATAGTGGCAGGCTGACTTGTGGACCTACTAAGTTGACGGGGATGGAGGGCTTTGTCAACTTAGTCAATATGCATGATTCTAGCTCCAGTCACCGTACGATGTCCATGCAACGGCCGTAGTGCTTCTTCAACCTCTGGTCTTCTTGCTCCAGCCGCCCAAACCAGCTCCGGTCGTGCCTCGTGCTCCTGCCTCCCGTGGCCGGCTGCGATGCGGCGGAGGCCTCACCGCCACCTACTACTCCCACCGCTGGCCAGGCCATCCCTCTACTCACCCACACCCCATGTTATTCTGCGGCGACGGCAGCCTCACACCGCAGTGAACCAGTGAACCCTAGTACTCCTCTACGTATGGGCATCCACTATCGCGTCTTCCCTGGCTCCGCGTCGTCCCCTTCCTAGGCCTCGCCGTCATCCACCGCCCTGGTGCTCTCGGCGCGGCGTGGTCAACGTGGTCAAGGAACGGCTTCCATCGGACGTGGACTGTACATGGAGAGGCTGACAGCTAGGTCCACGGCCGCAGCAAGGAAGTGCCTCCTTATTACATGCAAAATAATTATTCCTCCACCTGATAGTGGGGACCCACCGGACGGACCACCGTATTTCATGAAAAAATATTTCCCCCTGACTGCTGGGACCCACCAGCTACATCTTCGCACGCAAGGAAGTGCCTGACAGTCGGGACCCACCTGGTCGAAGCGTACGTAGCGTTGTCATTCTGGTCGCGAACGTGTACGTACATATATACTAGTGGATGTAGAGGCGTACACGTGTCGTAGTAGAGGCGCGCACGTAGCATGTACACGTACGTACAACGACCAGGGTGCAAGAAAGAAAATATGTCCATGTATGTGTACATACGGGCGTGGTCTCGAACGCCTACTCGCGCATACATACGGCCAGGGCTCGTGTACATGGCTGGGTCGGAACGGAGAAACAACGTCGTCGTCGTGTTCATAGGGAGGCAACAGAATGCGTCGTGTTCATGGGGAGGCAACGAAACGCGTCGTGTTCATGGGGAGGCAATGGAATGTGTCGTGTTCATCGGGAGGCAACGGAACGCGTGGGAGCCAACCGGCTGGGTCGGAATGCAATGCGTGGTCGTGTTCATCGGGAGGGCTTGGACGGAACAGGCAATGGAAACGAGGCATGACGTACTGCAGAACGGAGGAAACAGCCTTGTGTTCGACCGGCCACGTTCGAAAACGGGATCGTGTTCATCGGGAGGGGTCTGGCGTACCGCAAAACGGAGGAAACGGACCTCCTACGGTCGAAACGGGGGTCCTGTTGATCGGGAGGGGTGTGGCGTACCGTAAAACGGACAAAACGGACCTCCTATGGTCGAAATGGGGGTCCTGTTGATCAGGAGAGGTGTGGCGTACCGCAAAACGGACGAAACGAACCTCCTATGTTCGAAACAGGGGTCCTGTTCATCGGGAGGAGTGTGGCGTACCGCAAAACGGGACTCCACGGGATACTGTTCATCTCCACCGTCGACCTCCTCCAGCCTCCACGGGCTACCGTCAACCTCCTCCAGCCTCCATGGGCTCCTGTTCATCCAGCCTCCACCGCGCGCTACTCCACCGGCTACTGTTCAACCACCCCTCCACGGGCACCCCTCCATCGTCTACTGTTCATCCAGCCCTCCACCACACCACGGGGTCCTGTTCATCCAGAGGGAACGCCACCGCTCACTGTTCATCCCACCCCCCGCAACGCTCACTGTTCATCCAATCGATCGGCTTTAGTTAGCAACAGTAGCGAAGGAATCGCTCGATCGGGTTCAGTTAACAGCCATCGACCGATCGCTCGGGTTCAGTAACACGTAGCCTGCAGTTCAATCGCTCGGGTCAGTTAGAGCCCAACGCCTTGCTCGGATTCAGTTAGAGACAATCCCTCGCACACACGCGCGTACGTGTATGAGAGAAACGTGCATCGCTCGGCCCCGACCTCCCATCGTAACCGGGAACTCCCCGAAATTTTCCTCCCCCTCGCTTCTACCATGGTTTTTTCCGTCATGGACGGCCCAAAGAATGTCATGCAGCTGCGTCTCCGGCCCGCCCAGGACGAAAAGCCCATTTTCTGTCATGATTTTTTGTCATAGAAGTAGGAGCCCACCACATCTATGATGATACCGGGTTTTGTCACAATTATCGTCATAGAAGTGTCATACGTATGACAGAAAAAAAATTCGTTCGGCCCAAAATGTCACGGATGTGTCTTTTTTTGTAGTGTATGTTGTAGATCAGTAGCTCGCGATGTAGCTCACCGTTTATTTTTTTATATGTTCCTAGAGAAAACTAAGTTGAAAGATGATAGTAGCAATGATGCGGACTAGGTCCGTGATCTGAGGATTATCCTCATTGCTACACAGAAAAATTATGTCCTTGATGCACCGCTAGGTGACAAAACTATTGCAGGAGTAGATGCAGATCTTATGAACTTTTTACAAGCTCGATGTGATGACTACTTGATAGTTTAGTGCACCATGCTTTATGGCTTAGAACCGGGACTTCAAAAATGTTCTGAATGACATGGAGCATATGAGATGTTCCAAGAGTTGAAATTTGTATTTCAGACTCATGCCCATGTTAAGAGGTATGAGACCTCTGACAAAGTACTTTGCCTACATGATGGGGGAGAATAGCTCAATCAGTGAGCATGTGCTCAGATTGTCTGATTACTTCAATCGCTTGAATCAAGTGGGAGTTAATCTTCCACATAAAATAGAGATTGACAGAGTTCTCTAGTCATTATCACCGAGTTACTGGAACTTCGTGATGAACTATGATATGCAAGGGATGACAAAAACGATTCCCGAAGCTCTTCGTGATGCTGAAATCAACGAAGGTAGAAATCAAGAAAAGCATCAAATGTTGATGGTTGACAAGACCACTAGTTTCAAGTAAAAGGGAAAGGGAAAGGAAGGGAACTTCAAGAAGAATGGCAAGTTTCCACTCCCATGAAGAAGCCCAAAGCTAGACCCAAGCCTGAAACTGAGTGCTTCTACTGCAAAGGAAATGGTCAGTGGAAGTGGAAGTGCCCTAGATACTTGGCGGATAAGAAGGATGGCAAAGTGTACAAAGGTATATTTGATATACATGTTATTGATGTGTATGATACGTCCATTTTGCATTATGCTTTTATATCGATATTTATTGCATTATGGGTTGTTATTTCACATTATGTCACAATACTTATGGCTATTCTCTCTTATTTTACAAGGTTTACATAAGGAGGGAGAATGCCGGCAGCTGGAATTCTGGGCTGGAAAAGGAGCAAATATTAGAGACCTATTCTACACAACTCCAAAAGTCCTGAAACTCCACGGAATACCTTATAATAAATAATGAGAAATCCTCGCCAAAGATGAAGACCAGGGGGCCCACACCCTGTCCACGAGGGTGGGGGCGCCCCCCCCCCCAAGGGTGCGCCCCCTACCTCATGGGCCCCCTAGTGGCTCTCCGATGACCATCTTCTTCCGTATGAAGTCTTTCGTCGAGAAAAAAACCAGAAGCAACCTTTCGGGACGAAACTCCACCGCCATGAGGCGGAACCAATCTAGCGCTCCGGCAGAGCTGTTCTGCCAGGGAAACTTCCCTCCCGAAGGGGGAAATCATCGCCATCGTCATCACCAACGCTCCTCTCATCGGGAGAGGGCAATCTCCATCAACATCTTCATCAGCACCATCTCATCTCAAAACCCTAGTTCATCTCTTGTATCCAATTCTTGTCTCCAAGTCCGGGATTGGTGCTAGTAGGTTGCTAGTAGTGTTAATTACTCCTTGTAGCTGATGCTAGTTGGTTTAATTGGTGGAAGATCATATGTTCAGATCCTTTATGCATATTATTACCCCTCTGATTATGAACATGAATATGCTTTGTGAGTAGTTAAGTTTGTTCCTGAGTACAAGGGAGAAGTCTTGCTATTAGTAGTCATGTGAATTTGGTATTCGTTCGATATTTTGATGAGATGTATGTTGTCTAGCCTCTAGTGGTGTTATTTGAATGTCGCCTACATAACACTTCACCATTATTTGGGCCTAGAGGAAGGCATTCGGAAGTAATAAGTAGATGATTTGGAGTGACAGAAGCTTAAACCCTAGTTTATGCGTTGCTTCGTAAGGGGCTGATTTGGATCCATATGTTTCATGCTATGGTTAGGTTTACCTTAATACTTTTGTTGTAGTTGCGGATGCTTGCAATAGAGGTTAATCATAAGTGGGATGCCTGTTCAAGTAAGGACAGCACCCAAGCACCGGTCCACCCACATGTCAAATTATCAAAGTACCGAATGTGAATCATATGAACGTGATGAAAACTAGCTTGACGATATTCCCATGTGTCCTCGGGAGCACTTTTCCTTATATAAGAGTTTGTCCAGGCTTGTCCTTTGCTACAAAAAGGATTGGGCCACCTTGCTGCACTTTATTTACTTTTGTTACTTGTTGCTCGTTACAAATTATCTTATCACAAAACTATCTGTTACCACTTATTTCAGTACTTGCAGCGAATAACTTGCTGAAAACCGCTTATCATTTCCTTCTGCTCCTCCTTGGGTTCGACACTGTTACTTATAGAAAGGACTATGATAGATCCCCTATACTTGTGGGTCATCAAGACTCTTTTCTGGCGCCGTTGCCGGGGAGTGAAGCGACTTTGGTAGGTGGAATTTGGTAAGGAAAAATTTATATAGTGTGCTGAAATTTACTGTCACTTGTTACTATGGAAAGTAATCCTCTGAGGGGCTTGTTCGAGGTATCTTCACCCCGACCAGTAGAGCAAAGAGTTGCTCCTCAACCTACTGAACCTATTGAAAATGAAATTCCTCATGAGTATCCTTCGGGTATGATAGAAAAACTGCTAGCTAATCCTTTTACAGGAGATGGAACAAATCATCCTGATGATCACCTAATATATGTGGATGAAGTTTGTGGATTATTTAAGCTTGTAGGTATACCCGATGATGTTGCTAAGAAGAAGGTATTCCCTTTATCTTCGAAGGGAGACACATTGACATGGTATAGGCTATGTGATGATACGAGATCATGGAACTATAGAAGATTGAAATTGGAATTTCATCAAAAGTATTACCCTATGCATCTTGTTCATCGTGACCGCAATTATATATATAATTTTTGGCCTCGCGAAGGAGAAAGCATCGCTCAAGCTTGGGGGAGGCTTAAATCAATGTTATATTCATGCCCCAATCATGAGCTCCCAAGAGACAAAATTCTTCAAAAATTTTATGCTCGGCTTTCTAAAAATAATCGCACCATGCTCGATACTTCTTGTGCAGGCTCTTTTATGATGAAGACTATTGGATTTAGATGGGATTTATTGGATAGAATTAAACGCAACTCTGAAGATTGGGATCTCGACAAAGGTAAGGAGTCAGGTATGACACCTAAGTCTGATTGTGTTAAATCTTTTATGGATACCGATATTTTCCGTAAGTTTAGCACTAAATATGGACTTGATTCTGAGATAGTAGCTTCTTTCTGTGAATCTTTTGCTACTTATGTTGATCTCCCTAAAGAGAAGTGGTTTAAATATCATCCTCCCATAGAAGTAAAAGTAGTTGCACCAATTAAAGTTGAAGAAAAGACTGTCACTTATAATGATCCTATTGTTCCTACTTGTTATGTTGAGAAACCACCTTTCCCTATTAGGATAAAGGATCATGCTAAAGCTTCAACTGTGGTTCGTAAAAGCAATATTAAAACATATACACCTCCTGAGCAAGTTAAAGTTGAACCTAATATTGCTATTGTTAAAGATCTCTTGTCTGATAATATAGATGGGCATGTTATTTACTTCTATAATGAAACTGCTAGAATTGCTAAACCCCGTGATACAGATAAACCTAGACCTGTGGTAGGCATGCCTGTTATTTCTGTTAAAATAGGAGAACATTGTTATCATGGCTTATGTGATATGGGTGCTAGTGCTAGTGCAATACCTATTGACTTATACAAAGAAATTATGCATGACATTGCACCTGCTGAGTTAGAAGAAATTGATGTCACTATTAAACTTGCTAATAGAGATACTATTTCACCAATGGGAATTGTTAGAGATGTTGAAGTCTTGTGTGGGAAAACTAAATATCATGCTGATTTTCTTGTTCTTGGTTCCCACAAGATAGCTTTTGTCCCATTATATTTGGTAGACCCTTCTTAAATACTGTTAATGCTACCATAGATTGCACAAGGGATGTTGTTACTGTCGGCTTAGATGATATGACTCATGAGTTTAATTTCTCTAAATTTAGTAAACAACACCGTGAAGAAGAATTGCCTAGTAAGGATGAAATTATTGGTCTTGCTTCTATTGCCGTACCTCCTAGTGATCCTTTAGAACAATATTTGCTAGACCATGAGAATGATATGTTTATGAATGAAAGAAGGGAAATAGATGAAGTATTCTTTAAACAGGAACCTATTGTGAAACACAATTTGCCTGTTGAAATCCTAGGGGATCCCCCTCCACCTAAGGGTGATCCCGTGTTTGAGCTTAAACTGTTGCCTGATAATCTTAAATATGCTTATCTTTATGAAAAGAAGATATATCCTGTTATTATTAGTGCTAACCTTTCAGAGCATGAAGAAGAAAGATTATTGAAAACTCTGAAGAAGCACTGTGCTGCTATTGGATATACTCTTGATGATCTTAAGGGCATTAGTCCCACTCTATGTCAACATAAAATAAATTTGGAAGCAGATGCCAAACCAGTTCGTGATCCTCAACGACGTCTGAATCCTAAAATGAAAGAAGTGGTAAGAAAAGAAATACTAAAGCTTCTGGAGGCAGGTATAATTTATCCCGTTGCTGATAGTCAGTGGGTAAGTCCTGTTCATTGTGTCCCTAAGAAGGGAGGTATTACTGTTGTTCCTAATGATAAAGATGAATTGATTCCACAAATAATTATTACAGGTTATAGGATGGTAATTGATTTCCGTAAATTAAATAAGGCTACTAAGAAGGATCATTACCCCTTACCTTTTATCGATCAAATGCTAGAAAGATTATGCAAGCATACACATTACTGCTTTCTAGATGGTTATTCTTGTTTCTCTCAAATACCTGTGTCGGCTAAAGATCAATCAAAGATTACTTTTACATGCCCTTTTGGTACTTTTGCTTATAGACGTATGCCTTTTGGTTTATGTAATGCACCTTCTACCTTTCAAAGATGCATGATGGCTATATTCTCTGACTTTTGTGAAAAGATTTGTGAAGTTTTCATGGACGACTTTTCCGTCTATGGATCTTCTTTTGATGATTGCTTGAGCAATCTTGATCGAGTTTTGCAGAGATGTGAAGAAGCTAATCTTGTCTTGAATTGGGAAAAGTGCCACTTTATGGTTAATGAAGGTATTGTCTTGGGGCATAAAGTTTCTGAAAGAGGTATTGAAGTTGATAAAGCCAAGGTTGATGCTATTGAAAAGATGCCGTGTCCCAGGGACATCAAAGGTATAAGAAGTTTCCTTGGTCACGCCGGATTTTATAGGAGGTTCATTAAGGACTTCTCAAAAATTTCTCGGCCTCTGACTAATTTATTACAAAAGGATATACCATTTGTCTTTGATGATGATTGTGTAGAAGCATTTGAAATACTTAAGAAAGCATTAGTCTCTGCACCTATTGTTCAACCACCTGATTGGAATTTATCCTTTGAAATTATGTGTGATGCTAGCGATTATGCTGTAGGTGTTGTTCTAGGGCAAAGAGTTGATAAGAAATTAAATGTTATCCATTATGCTAGTAAGACTCTAGACAATGCTCAAAGAAATTATGCTACTACTGAAAAAGAACTTTTAGCAGTTGTATTTGCTTGTGATAAGTTCAAACCTTATATTGTTGATTCTAAAGTAACTATCCACACTGATCATGCTGCTATTAAATATCGTATGGAGAAGAAAGATGCTAAACCTAGACTTATTAGATGGGTTCTCTTGCTACAAGAATTTGATTTGCATATTGTTGATAAAAGAGGAGCTGAGAACCCCGTTGCAGACAACTTATCTAGGTTAGAGAATGTTCTTGATGACCCACTACCTATTGATGATAGCTTTCCTGATGAACAATTAAATGCCATAAGTACTTCTCGTAGTACTCCTTGGTATGCTGATTATGCTAATTACATTGTTGCTAAATTTATACCACCTAGCTTCACATACCAACAAAATAAAAAGTTCTTCTATGATTTGAGACATTACTTTTGGGATGACCCACATCTTTATAAAGAAGGAGTAGATGGTGTTATTAGACGTTGTGTACGTGAGCATGAACAGGAACAGATCCTATCCAAGTGCCACTCCGAAACTTATGGAGGACACCACGCGGGAGATGGAACTGCACATAAGGTATTGCAATCCGGTTTTTATTGGCCTACTCTCTTCAAGGATGCATGTAAGTTTGTCCTATCTTGTGATGAATGTCAAAGAATTGGTAATATTAGTAGACGTCAAGAAATGCCTATGAATTATTCACTTGTTATTGAACAATTTCATGTTTGGGGCTTTGATTATATGGGACCTTTTCCTGCCTCTAATGGATATACACATATTTTAGTTCCTGTTGATTACGTTACTAAGTGGGTAGAAGCTATTCCAACTAGTAGTGCTGATCATAACACTTCTATTAAAATGCTTAAAGAAGTTATTTTTCGAGGTTTGGAGTCCCTAGATATTTAATGACTGATGGTGGTTCACATTTTATTCATGGTGCTTTCCGTAAAATGCTTGCTAAATATGACGTAAATCATAGAATTGCATCTCCGTATGAGACACAGTCTAGTGGTCAAGTAGAATTGAGTAATAGAGAACTCAAATTAATTTTGCAAAAGACTGTCAATAGGTCTAGAAAGAATTGGTCCAAGAAACTTGATGATGCATTATGGGCCTATAGAACTGCATATAAAAATCCTATGGGTATGTCTCCGTATAAAATGGTATATGGAAAAGCATGTCACTTACCTCTCGAACTAGAACATAAGGCATATTGGGCTATTAAAGAGCTCAACTATGATTTCAAACTTGCCAGTGAAAAGAGGTTATTTGATATTAGCTCACTTGATGAATGGAGAACCCAAGCTTATGAAAATGCTAAGTTGTTTAAAGAAAAGGTTAAAAGATGGCATGACAAAAGGATACAAAAGCATGAGTTTAATGTAGGTGATTATGTATTGCTATACAATTCTCGTTTAAGATTTTTTGCAGGAAAACTTCTCTCTAAATGGGAAGGCCCCTATGTTATCGAGGAGGTCTATCGTTCCGGTGCCAAAAAAATCAACAACTTCGAAGGCACAAATCCGAAGATGGTAAACGGTTAGAGAATTAAACATTATATCTCAGGTAATCCAATAAATATTGAAACCAATATTATTGAAACCGTAACCCTAGAGGAATACATAAGGGACACTTTCTAGAACGTTTCAGACTCCGAAAAGGAATAGGTATGTGGTACGGTAAGTAAACCGACTCCAAAACAATTTTTAAGGCAATATTTCTCTGTTTTGGAATATTTAGAAAAATAGAAAATTAAGTAGCAGTCCGGGAAGGACACGAGGGCCCCACGAGGGTGGAGGGCGCGCCCTACCCCCTGGGCGCGCCCCTACCTCATGAGCACCTCGTGTGCCTTCCGGACTCCGTTTTCTTGCACGATACGTATTTTGGTCGGTAAAAATTCACTATATATTCTCCCGGAGGTTTTGACTCCCGTATCACGCAAATATCCTCTGTTCTTGTTTTGGTCTGTTCTCTGTCAGGGTTGTCAAGGCCAGGCATCATGTCGTCCCCCTCCTCCAACAACGGTGACAAAGATGCCTGGCTAGTGAAGATAGAGGTGAAGAGGGAAGAACCCATGGAGATCAACAAGGATGAAGGGATCAAGAAGGCCACGGAGAACCAAGCTCCGGCAACAGAAGACATCCTTCAAGTTGATCACAACCTTCTTACCTCAACTGAGATCGAAGCTTTCCAGATGATTGAGTTAACTCGCATTCAAAGCAAGTATCTCACAAGTGAAAATATTTTGTTGAAGGAGCATATCTTTGCACTCAAGGGCATTATTCGCAAGCTAGAGGACCTCTTACGCTTGATGTGCGACTATCCATCACCTCCATCTTCACAAACCAAGGAGATATGATAACATGGGTATGGGCACTCGCCTTGGCAACTGCCAAGATTGGGGGAGGTGCCCCGGTATCGTATCACAATCACAACTACTATCTTTACCGTTTTCCTTAGTTCGATCCTGTTAGTAGTATTTTGATCTAGTAGAATAAAGTTTATGGCATGATCTAGTTTTGAGTTTTGCCTTATGATCTCTCTATGTAATCGAGTCCGTGATCTATATAATAAAGATTAGTGTTGAGTCAAGGGCTTGATTTTCTTGCTATGATCTTGGGTGAATAAAAGAAAAGAGAAAAAGAATAAGAAGAAACAAAAGTTCATATTGATCTTATTGATAGTAATGACTTCACATAGAAAGAGTGTGATGATTAAAAGTTGTTGGGAGTTGGCAGACATAGCTTTGGTCATCGTTGCAATTAATAGGAAGTAATAAGGAAAGAGAGGTTTCACATATAAATATACTATTATTGACATCTTTTATGATTGGGAGCACTCATCAAAATATGACATGCTAAAGAGTTGATGTTGGACAAGGAGACAATGTAATGGTTATGTTTTCTTATATCTGAGATAAAGTATGTTGTCATGGATCATCCAACATGTTGAGCTTGCCTTTCCCCCTCATGCTAGCCAAATTCTCAGCACCAAGTAGAGATACTACTTGTGCTTCCGAATACCCTTAAACCAGTTTTGCCATGAGAGTCCACCATATCTACCTATGGATTGAGTAAGATCCTTCAAGTAAGTTGTCATTGGTGCAAAGCAATAATAATTGCTCTAAATATGTATGATTAGTGTGGGAGAAATAAGCTTTATATGATCTTGTGATGTGGAAGTAATAAAAGCGACGGACTGCATAATAAAGGTTCATATCACAAGGGGCAATATAAAGTGACGTTCTTTCGCATTAAGATTTTGTGCATCCAACCATAAAAGCGCATGGCAACCTCTGCTTCCCTCTGCGAATGGCCTATCTTTTATTATTATCTTCTACCTTATGCAAGTGTCATGGTGATCTTCACCTCTCCCTTTTTCATTTTATCCTTTGGCAAGCCCAGCATGTTGGAAAGAACCTGATATATATTGCGTGAGTTATTATTGTTGACATTACCCTCGAGGTAAAAGGTTGTGGGGCGAAACTATAAGCCCCTATCTTTCTCTGTGTCCGATTAAAACTCCGTAACCACAAGTATTGCGTGAGTGTTAGCAACTATGAAGGACTATATGATAGTTGAGTATGTGGACTTCCTTTTTAGCTCTGGCATAGACTCTTTCTGATGTTATGATAAATCGCAATTTCTTCAATGACTGAGGTTATAGTTTGTTGGTTCTCAATAAGGTTTCTGATTCATACTTTTGCATTGTGAATAGATCATCACTTGAACATAAGTATCATATGACAATATCTATACATGTTGCTGTTATGAGAATAATCATGATGCCCTCATGTCTGTATTTTATTTTTATCGACGCCTCTACCTCTAAACATGGGGACATATTTATTGTTATCGGCTTTCGCTTGAGGACAAGCGAGGTCTAAGCTTGGGGGAGTTGATACGTCCATTTTGCATCATGCTTTTATATCGATATTTATTGCATTATGGGCTGTTATTTCACATTATGTCACAATACTTATGGCTACTCTCTCTTATTTTACAAGGTTTACATAAGGAGGGAGAATGCCGGCAGCTGGAATTCTGGGCTGGAAAAGGAGCAAATATTAGAGACCTATTCTGCACAACTCCAAAAGTCCTGAAACTCCACGGAATAACTTATAATAAATAATGAAAACTCCTCGCCAAAGATGAAGACCATGGGCCCACACCCTGTCCACGAGGGTGAGGGCGCCCCCCCTAGGGCGCGCCCCCCTACCTCGTGGGCCCCCTGGTGGCTTTCTGATGACCATCATCTGCTATATGAAGTCTTTCGTTGAGCAAAAAACCAGAAGCAACCTTTCGGGACGAAACTCCGCCGCCACGAGGCGGAACCTTGGCAGAACCAATCTAGGGCTCCGGCAGAGCTGTTCTGCCGGGGAAACATCCCTCTCGGAGGGGGAAATCATCGCCATCGTCATCACCAACGCTCCTCTCATCGGGAGAGGGCAATCTCCATCAACATCTTCATCAGCACCATCTCATCTCAAAACCCTAGTTCATCTCTTGTATCCAATTCTTGTCTCCAAGTCCGGGATTGGTGCTAGTAGGTTGCTAGTAGTGTTAGTTACTCCTTGTAGCTGATGCTAGTTGGTTTAATTGGTGGAAGATTATATGTTCAAATCCTTTATGCATATTATTACCCCTCTGATTATCAACATGAATATGCTTTGTGAGTAGTTACGTTTGTTCCTGAGGACAAGGGAGAAGTCTTGCTATTAGTAGTCATGTGAATTTGGTATTCGTTTGATATTTTGATGAGATGTATGTTGTCTAGCCTCTAGTGGTGTTATTTGAACGTCGACTACATAGCACTTCACCATTATTTGGGCCTAGAGGAAGGCATTGGGAAGTAATAAGTAGATGATGGGTTGCTAGAGTGACAGAAGCTTAAACCCTAGTTTATGCGTTGCTTCGTAAGGGGCTGATTTGGATCCATATGTTTCATGCTATGGTTAGGTTTACCTTAATACTTTTGTTGTAGTTGCGGATGCTTGCAATAGAGGTTAATCATAAGTGGGATGCTTGTTCAAGTAAGGACAGCACCCAAGCACCGGTCCACCCACATGTCAAATTATCAAAGTACCGAACGCGAATCATATGAACGCAATGAAAACTAGCTTGACGATATTCCCATGTGTCCTCAGGAGCGCTTTTCCTTATATAAGAGTTTGTCCAGGCTTGTCCTTTTCTACAAAAAGGATTGGGCCACCTTGCTGCACTTTATTTACTTTTGTTACTTGTTGCTCGTTACAAATTATCTTATCACAAAACTATCTGTTACCACTTATTTCAGTACTTGCAGAGAATACCTTGCTGAAACCCGCTTATCATTTCCTTCTACTCCTCGTTGGGTTCGACACTCTTACTTATCGAAAGGACTATGATAGATCCCCTATACTTGTGGGTCATCAGTGTACTTTACTAGTGTTTATAGCAACCCCTCGGTATTTGATACTGATTCATTTGCTAAGAGTAGTAACTCAAAACGGGAGTTGAAAAATAAACAGAGGCTAGTTAAGGGCGAGGTGATGATGAGAGTTTGAAGTGATTCCAAGGTTGATAAGATCACCATCGCACACTCCCTTTACCTTCGGGGTTAGTGTTGAACCTAAAATAAATGTTATTTGATGTTTGCGTTGAGCATAAATATGATTGGATCATGTTTATTGCAATACAGTTATTCATTTAAGTCAAAAAATAATTGTTGTTCTATTTACATGAATAAAACATTCTATGGTCATACACTCAATATAAATGGTTTATTGAATCTCGATCGTAGTAATACACATATTCATAATATTGAAGCCAAAAGATGCAAAGTTAATAATGATAGTGCAACTTATATGTGGCACTGCCGTTTAGGTCATATTGGTGTAAAGTGCATGAAGAAACTCCATGCTGATGGACTTTTGGAATCACTTGATGCTTGCGAACCATGCCTCATGGGAAAGATGACTAATACTCCGTTCTCCGGAACAATGGAGCGAGCAACTGACTTATTGGAAATAATACATACTGATGTATGCGATCTGATAAGTGTTGAGGCTCGCGGCAGGTATCATTATTTTCTGACCTTCATAGATGATTTGAGCAGATATGGGTATATCTACTTAATGAAACATAAGTCTGAAACATTTGAAAAGTTCAAAGAATTTCAGAGTGAAGTGGAAAATCATCATAACAAGAAAATAAAGTTTCTACGATCTGATAGCGGAGGCAAATATTTGAGTTACGAGTCTGGTCTTCATTTGAAACAGTGTGGAATAGTTTCGCAACTCACGCCACCTGGAACACCACAGCATAATGGTGTATCCGAACGTTGTAATCATACTTTATTGGATATGGTGCGATCTATGATGTCTCTTACCGATTTACCACTGTCGTTTTGGGGTTATGCATTAGAGACAACTCCATTCACGTTAAATAGGGCACCATCTAAATCCGTTGAGATGACACCGTATGAACTATGGTTTGGCAAGAAACCAAAGTTGTCGTTTCTTAAAGTTTGGGGTTGCGATGCTTATGTGAAAAAGTTTCAAACTGATAAGCTCGAACCCAAATCGGAGTAGTGCATCTTCATAGGATACCCAAAAGAAAATGTTTGGTACACCTTCTATCACAGATCCGAAGGCAAGATATTTTGTTGCTAAGAACCGATCCTTTCTAGAGAAGGAGTTTATCTCGAAAGAAGTGAGTGGGAGGAAAGTAGAGCTTGATGAGGTAATTGTACCTTCTCCCGAATTGGAAAGTAGTTCATCACAGAAATCAGTTCAAGTGATTCCTACACCAATTAGTGAGGAAACTAATGATGATGATCATGAAACTTCAGATCAAGTTACTACCGAACCTCGTAGGTCAATAGAGTACGGTCCGCACCAGAGTGGTACGGTAATCCTGTTCTGGAAGTCATGTTACTAGACCATGATGAACCTACGAACTATGAGGAAGCGATGATGAGCCCAGATTCCGCAAAATGGCTTCAAACCATGAAATCTGAGATGGGATCCATGTATGAGAACAAAGTATGGACTTTGATTGGCTTGACCGATGATCGGTGAGTCATTGATAATAAATGGATCTTGAAGAGGAAGATGACGCTGATAGTGGTGTTACTATCTACAAAGCTCGAATTTTCGCAAAATGTTTTCGACAAGTTCAACATGTTGACTATAATGAGATTTTCTCACTCGTATCGATGCTTAAAAGTATGTCCGAATCATGTTAGTACTTGCCGCATTTTATGAAATCTAGAAAATGGATGTCAAAACTGCATTCCTTAATGGATTTCTTAAAGAAGAGTTGTATATGATGCAACCAGAAGGTTTTGTCGATCCTAAAGGTGCTAAAAAAGTGAGCAACCTCTAGAGATCCATCTATGGACTGGTTCAAGCATCTCGAAGTTGGAATATATGCTTTGATAAAGTGATCAAAGCATATGGTTTTATACAGACTTGCGGTGAAGCCTGTATTTACAAGAAAGTGACTGGGAGCACTACATCATTTCTGATAAGTATATGTGAATGACATATTGTTGATCGGAAATAATGTAGAATTTTCTGGAAAGCATAAAGGAGTGTTTAAAAGGAGTTTTTCAAAGAAAGACCTCAGTGAAGCTACTTACATATTGAGCATCAAGATCTATAGAGATAGATCAAGATGCTTGATATATTTTCAATGAGTACATACCTTGAAAAGATTTTGAAGTAGTTCAAAATGGAACAGTCAAAGAAGGAGTTCTTGCCCGTGTTGCAAAGTGTGAAGTTGAGTAAAGACTCAAAACCTGACCATGGCAGAAAATAGAAAGAGAATGAAAAGTCATTCCCTATGCCTCAGTCATAGGTTCTATAAAGTATGATATGCTATGTACCAGACCTATTGTGTACCTCACCATAAGTTTGGCAAGAGGGTACAATAGTGATGCAGGAGTGGATCACTGGACAACGGTCAAAATATCCTTAGTGGAATAAGGAAATGTTTCTCGGTTATGGAGGTGACAAAGAGTTCATCGTAAAGAGCTACGCCGATGCAAGGTTTGACACCGATCTGGATGACTCTAAGTCTCAATCTATATACATATTGAAAGTGGGAGAAATTAGCTAGAGTAGCTCCGTGCAAAGCATTGTAGACATAGAAAATTTGCAAAATACATACGGCTCTGAATGTGGCAGACCCGTTGACTAAATTTCTCTCACAAGCAAAACATGATCACTCTTTGGGTGTTAATCACATAGCGATGTGAACTAGATTATTGACTCTAGTAAACCCTTTGGGTGTTAGTCACATGGAGATGTGAACTAATCACATAAAGATGTGAACTATTGGTGTTAAATCACATGACGATGTGAACTAGATTATTGACTCTAATCCAAGTGGGAGACTGAAGGAAATATGCCCTAGAGGCAATAATAAAGTTGCTATTTATATTTCCTTATATCATGATGAATTTTTATTATTCATGCTAGAATTGTATTAACCGGAAACTTAGTACATGTGTGAATGCATAGACAAACAGAGTGTCCCTAGTGTGCCTCTACTTGACTAGCTCGTTAATCAAAGATGGTTAAGTTTCCTAGCCATGGACATGTGTTGTCATTTGATGAATGGGATCACATCATTAGAGAATGATGTGATGGACAAGACCCATCCGTTAGCTTAGCATAATGATCGTTTAGTTTTATTGCTACTGCTTTCTTCATGACTTATACATGTTCCTCTGACCTTGTGTGCTATCAAACGTCACAACGTAACTGGGTGATTATAAAGATGCTCTACAAGTGTCTCCGATGGTGTTTGTTGAGTTGGCAAAGATCGAGATTAGGATTTGTCACTCCATCTATCGAAGAGGTATCTCTGGGCCCTCTCGGTAATGTACATCACTATGAGCCTTGCATCAATGTGACTAATGAGTTAGTTGCAGGATGATGCATTACGGAATGAGTAAAGAGACTTGCCGGTAACGACATTGAACTAGGTATGATGATACCGACGGTTGAATCTCGGGCAAGTAACATACCGATGATAAAGGGAACAACGTATGTTGTTATGTGGTTTGACCGATAAAGATCTTCGTAGAATATGTAGGAGCCAATATGAGCATCTAGGTTCCGCTATTGGTTATTGACCGGAGATGTGTCTCAGTCATGTCTACATAGTTCTCAAACCCGTAGGGTCCGCACGCTTAATGTTCGAAGACGATTTGTATTATGAGTTATGTGATTTGATGTACCGAAGGTTTGTCGGAGTCCCAGATGATATCACGGACATGACGAGGAGTCTTGAAATGGTCGAGACGTAAAGATCGATATATTGGAAGGCTATATTCGGACATCTGAAAGGTTCCGAGTGATTCGGGTATTTTTCGGAGTACCGGAGAGTTACGGGAATTCGCCGGGGAAGTAAGGGGCCATACGGGAAAGGAGAGAAGGGCCTCAAGGGGTGGCTGTGCCCCCCCCCATGGGCTGGTCCGAATTGGACTGGGGAGGGGGTGGCGCCCCCCTCTTTCCTTCTCTCCCTCTCCCCCTTCCTTCTTCTCCTACTCCAACTAAGGAAGGGGGGAAACCTACTCCTACTAGGAGTAGGAATCCCCCTTGGGGCGCGCCATAGAGAGGGAGGGCCCTCCTCTCCTCCACTCCTTTCTATACGGGGGAGGAGGGCACCCCTTAGACACACAAGTTGATTGTTTAGCCGTGTGCGGTGCCCCCCTCCACAGATTTTCACCTCGGTCATATTGTTGCAGTGCTTAGGCGAAGCCCTGCGCCGGTAGCTTCATCATCACCGTCATCATGTCGTCATGCTGACGGAACTCTCCCTCGACCTCTGCTGGATCTAGAGTTCGTGGGACATCACCGAGCTGAACGTGTGCAGACCGCGGAGGTGTTGTACCTCCGTACTAGGATCGGTCGGATCGCGAAGACGTACAACTACATCAACCGCGTTTCCATAACGCTTCCGCTTACGGTCTACAAGGGTACGTGGACAATACTCTTCCCTCTCATTGCTATGCATCACCTAGATAGATCTTGCGTGTGCGTAGGATATTTTTTGAAATTACTGCGTTCCCCAACAGCTGCTGCTAGGAGGCAGCCCGAGACGTGCGATTAGGGTTGGCCGCCCGCTGCTGGCCCTTTGCTACCTCTTGAGCACTGCGTTGGTTTTCCCCAAAGAGGAAGGGATGATGCAGCAAAGTAGCATAAGTATTTCCCTTAGTTTTTGAGAACCAAGGTGTCAATCCAGTAGGAGGCTACGCGCGAGTCCCTCGTACCTGCACAAAACAAATAAATCCTCGCGACCAACGCGAATAGGGGTTGTCAATCCCTACACAGCCACTTACGAGAGTGAGATCTGATAGATATGATAAGATAATATTTTTGGTATTTTTGTGATAAAGATGCAAAGTAAAATAAAGGCAAAGTAAAAAGCAAAGGAAATAACCAAGTAGTAGGAGATTAATATGATAAAGATAGACCCGGGGGCCACAGTTTCACTAGTGGCTTCTCTCGAGAGCATAAGTATTCTACGGTGGGTGAACAAATTACTGTTGAGCAATTGACAGAATTGAGCATAGTTATGAGAATATCTAGGTATGATCATGTATATAGGCATCACGTCCGAGACAAGTAGACCGACTCATGCCTGCATCTACTACTATTACTCCACTCATCGACCGCTATCCAGCATGCATCTAGAGTATTTAAGTTAAAAAACAGAGGAACGCCTTAAGCAAGATGACATGATGTAGAGGGATAAACTCATGCAATATGATGAAAACACCATCTTGTTATCCTCGATGGCAACAATACAATACGTGCCTTGCTGCCCCTACTGTCACTGGGAAAGGACACCACAAGATTGAACCCAAAGCTAAGCACTTCTCCCATTGCAAGAAAGATCAATCTAGTAGGCCAAACCAAACTGATAATTCGAAGAGACTTGCAAAGATAACCAATCATACATAAAATAATTCAGAGAAGATTCAAATATTGTTCATAGATAGACTTGATCATAAACCCACAATTCATCGGTTTCAACAAACACACCGCAAAAAGAAGATTACATCGAATAGTTCTCCACAAGACAGGGGGAGAACATTGTATTGAGATCCAAAAAGAGAGAAGAAGCCATCTAGCTAATAACTATGGACCCGTAGGTCTGAGGTAAACTACTCACACTTCATCGGAGGGGCTATGGTGTTGATGTAGAAGCCCTCCGTGATCGATGCCCCCTCCCGCGGAGCTCCGGAAGAGGCCCCAAGATGGATCTCGTGAATACAAAAAGTTGCGGCAGTGGAATTAGGTTTTTGGCTCCGTATCTGATCGTTTGGGGGTACGTAGGTATATATAGGAGGAAGGAGTACATCGGTGGAGCAACAGGGGGCCCACGAGGGTGGGGGCGCGCTTGGGGGGTAGGTGTGCCCCCTACCTCGTGGCCTCCTCTTTTGTGTCTTGACGTAGGGTCCAAGTCTCCCAGGTCTTGTTCATTGACAAAATCACGTTCCCGAAGGTTTCATTCCATTTGGAATCCTTTCGATATTCCTTTTCTTCGAAACCCTAAAACAGTCAAAAAACAACAATTCTAGGCTGGGCCTCCGGTTAATAGGTTAGTCCCAAAAATAATGTAAAAGTGGAAAATAAAGCCCAATAATGTCCAAAACAGTAGATAATATAGCATGGAGCAAACAAAAATTATAGATACGTTGGAGACGTATCAAGCATCCCCAAGCTTAATTCCTGCTCGTCCTCGAGCAGGTAAATGATAAAAACAGAATTTTTGATGCAGAGTGCTACTTGGCATAATTTTAATGTAATTCTTCTTAATTGTGGTATGAATATTCAGATCCGAAAGATTCAAGAAAAAAGTTTAATATTGACATAAAAATAATAATACTTCAAGCATACTAACAAAGCAATTATGTCTTCTCAAAATAGCATGGCCAAAGAAAGTTATCCCTACAAAATCATATAGTCTGGCTATGCTCCATCTTCACCACACAAAATATTTAAATCATGCACAACCCCGGTGACAAGCCAAGCAATTGTTTCATACTTTTGACATTCTCAAAACTTTTTCAATCTTCACACAATACATGAGCGTGAGCCATGGACATAGCACTATAGGTGGACTAGAATGGTGGTTGTGGAGAAGACAAAAAGGGAGAAGATAGTCTCACATCAACTAGGCGTATCAACGGGCTATGGAGGTGCCCATCAATAGATATCAATGTGAGTGAGTAGGGATTGCCATGCAACGGATGCACTAGAGCTATAAGTATATGAGCTCAAAAAGAAACGAAGTGGGTGTGCATCCAACTTGCTTGGTCATGAAGACCTAGGGAATTTTGAGGAAGCCCATCATTGGAATATACAAGCCAAGTTCTATAATGGAAAATTCCCACTAGTATATGAAAGTGATAACATAGGAGACTCTCTATCATGAATATCATGGTGCTACTTTGAAGCACAAGTGTGGTAAAAGGATAGTAACATTGTCCCTTCTCTCTTTTTCTCTCATTTTTTTATTGGGCCTTGATAACCCGCAAGTATAGGGGATCGCAACAGTTTTCGAGGGTAAAGTATTCAACCCAAATTTATTGATTCGACACAAGGGGAGCCAAAGAATATTCTCAAGTATTAGCAGCTGAGTTGTCAATTCAACCACACCTGGAAACTTAATATCTGCAGCAAAGTGTTTAGTAGCAAAGTAATATGATAGTAGTGATAATGGTAGCAAAAGGTAACAGTAGTAAAATCAATGTTTTGGTATTTTGTAATGATGATAGCAATAGCAACGGGAAAGTAAATAAGCGAAGAACAATATATGGAAAGCTCGTAGGCAATGGATCGGTGATGGAGAATTATGCCGGATGCGGTTCATCATGTAACAGTCATAACCTAGGGTGACACAGAACTAGCTCCAGTTCTTCAATGTAATGTAGGCATGTATTCCGAATATAGTCATACGTGCTTATGGAAAAGAACTTGCATGACATCTTTTGTCCTACCCTCCCGTGGCAGCGGGGTCCTTACGAAAACTAAGGGATATTAAGGCCTCCTTTTAATAGAGAACTGGAACAAAGCATTAACACATAGTGAATACATCAACTCCTCAAACTACGGTCATCACCGGTAAGTATCCCGGTTATTGTCACTTCGGGGTTAACGGATCATAACACATAATAGGTGACTATAGACTTGCAATATAGGATCAAGAACACTTATATATTGATGAAAACATAATAGGTTCAGATCTGAAATCAAGGCACTCGGGCCCTAGTGACAAGCATTAAGCATAGCAAAGTCATAGCAACATCAATCTCAGAACATAGTGGACACTAGGGATCAAACCCTAACAAAACTAACTCGATTACATGATAGATCCCATCCAACCCATCACCGTCCAGCAAGCCTACGATGGAATTACTCATGCACGGCGGTGAGCATCATGAAATTGGTGATGGAGGATGGTTGATGATGACGATGGCGACGGATTCCCCTCTCCGGAGCCCCGAACGGACTCTAGATCAGCCCTCCCGAGAGGTTTTAGGGCTTGGCGGCGGCTCCGTATCGTAAAATGCGATGATTTCTTCTCTCTGATTTTTTTCTCCCCGAAACACAATATATGGAGTTGGAGTTGGAGTCGGAGAGGCAACAGGGGGCCCACGAGTTAGGGGGGCACGCCCTAGGGGGGCAGGCGCGCCCCCACCCTCGTGGAGAGGTGGCGAACCCCCTGGCCTTCATATTTTGCTAGTATTTTTCATATTTTCTAAAAAGTGGCTCCATGAAGTTTCAGGTCATTCCGAGAATGTTTGCTCCTGCACATAAATAACACCATGGTAATTCTGCTGAAAACAGCGTCAGTCCGGGTTAGTTCCATTCAAATCATGCAAGTTAGAGTCCAAAACAAGGGCAAAAGTGTTTGGAAAAGTAGATACGTTGGAGACGTATCAGGCCTTTTCTCTCTCTTTTTTATGGCCTCTTTTCTTTCTCCTTTTTTTATTTTTCGTCCGGAGTCTCATCCCGACTTGTCGGGGAATCATAGTCTCCATCATCCTTTCCTCACTGGGACAATGCTCTAATAATGATGATCATCACACTTTTATTTTTCTTACAACTCAACAATTACGACTCGATACTTAGAACAAAATATGACTCTATATGAATGCCTCCGGCGGTGTACCGGGATATGCAATGAATCAAGCGTGACACGTATGAAAGAATTATGTATGGTGGCTTTTCCACAAATACGATGTCAACTACATGATCATGCTAAGCAATATGACAATGATGGAGTGTGTCATAATAAACGGAACGGTGGAAAGTTGCATGGCAATATATCTCGGAATGTCTATGGAAATGCCATAATAGGTAGGTATGGTGGCTGTTTTGAGGAAGGTATATGGTGGGTGTATGATACCGGCGAAAGGTGCAGAGTATTAGAGAGGCTAGCAAAGGTGGAAGGGTGAGAAAAGTGCGCATAATCCATGGACTCAACATTAGTCATAAAGAACTCATATACTTATTGCAAAAATCTACAAGTTATCAAAGCAAAGTATTACGCGCATGCTCCTAGGGGGATAGATTGGTAGGAAAATGAAGGAAATATGCCCTAGAGGCAATAATAAAGTTATTATTTATTTCCTTATATCATGATAAATGTTTATTATTCATGCTAGAATTGTATTAACCGGAAACATAATACATGTGTGAATACATAGACAAACAGAGTGTCACTAGTATGCCTCTACTAGACTAGCTCGTTAATCAAAGATGGTTATGTTTCCTAACCATGAACAAAGAGTTGTTGTTTGATTAACGGGATCACATCATTAGGTGAATGATCTGATTGACATGACCCATTCCATTAGCTTAGCACCCGATCGTTTAGTATGTTGCTATTTCTTTCTTCATGACTTATACATGTTCCTATGACTATGAGATTATGCAACTCCCGTTTGCTAGAGGAACACTTTGTGTGCTACCAAACGTCACAATGTAACTGGGTGATTATAAAGGTGCTCTACAGGTGTCTCCAAAGGTAGGTGTTGGGTTGGCGTATTTCGAGATTAGGATTTGTCACTCCGATTGTCGGAGAGGTATCTTTGGGCCCTCTCGGTAATACACATCACATAAGCCTTGCAAGCATTGCAACTAATGAGTTAGTTGTGAGATGATGTATTACAGAACGAGTAAAGAGACTTGCCGGTAACGAGATTGAACTAGGTATTGAGATACCGACGATCGAATCTCGGGCAAGTAACATACCGATGACAAAGGGAACAATGTATGTTGTTATGCAGTCTGACCGATAAAAGATCTTCGTAGAATATGTAGGAGCCAATATGAGCATCCAGGTTCCGCTATTGGTTATTGACCGGAGACGTGTCTCGGTCATGTCTACATTGTTCTCGAACCCGTAGGGTCCGCACGCTTAAGGATTTGATGACAATTATATTATGAGTTTATGCATTTTGATGTACCAAAGTTTGTTCGGAGTCCCGAATGTGATCACGGACATGATGAGGAGTCTCGAAATGGTCGAGACATAAATATTGATGTATTGGAAGCCTATATTTGGATATTGGAAGTGTTCCGGGTGAAATCGGGATTTTACCGGATTACCGGGAGGTTACCGGAACCCCCGGGAGGTATATGGGCCTTAGTGGGCCTTAGTGGAAGAGAGGAGAGGTGGCCAGGGCTGGGCCGCGCGCCCCTCCCCCCCTAGTCCGAATAGGACAAGGAGAGGGGGCCGGCGCCCCCCTTCCTTCTCTCTCTCCTCTTTCCCCCCTCCCGAATCCTATTCCAACTAGGAAAGGGGGGAATCCTACTCCCGGAGGGAGTAGGACTCCTCCTGGCGCGCCCTATCCTAGCCGGCCGCACCCCCCCCCCTTGATCCTTCATATACGGAGGCAGAGGGCACCCCTAGACACACACGTTGATCCACGTGATCATATTCTTAGCCGTGTGCGGTGCCCCCTTCCACCATAGTCCTCGATAATATTGTAGCGGTGCTTAGGCGAAGCCCTGCGACGGTAGTACATCAAGATCGTCACCACGCCATCGTGCTGACGGAACTCTTCCCTGACACTTTGCTGGATCAGAGTCCGGGGATCATCATCGAGCTGAACGTGTGCTAGAACTCGGAGGTGCCGTAGTTTCGGTGCTTGATCGGTCGGGCCGTGAAGACGTACGACTACATCAACTACGTTGTGCTAACGCTTCCGTTGTCGATCTACAAGGGTACGTAGATCACACTCTCCCCTCTCGTTGCTATGCGTCACCATGATCTTGCGTGTGCGTAGGAATTTTTTGAAATTACTATGAAACCCAACAGTGGCATCCGAGCCTAGGTTTTATATGTTGATGTTATATGCACGAGTAGAACACAAGTGAGTTGTGGGCGATATAAGTCATATTGCTTACCAGCATGTCATACTTTGGTTCGGCGGTATTGTTGGACGAAGCGGCCCGGACCGACATTACGCGTACGCTTACGCGAGACCGGTTCTCCCGATGTGCTTTGCACAAAGGTGGCTAGCGGGTGACAGTTTCTCCAACTTTAGTTGAACCGAGTGTGGCTACGCCCGGTCCTTGCGAAGGTTAAAACAACACCAACTTGACAAACTATCGTTGTGGTTTTGATGCGTAGGTAAGATTGGTTCTTGCTTAAGCCCGTAGCAGCCACGTAAAACATGCAACAACAAAGTAGAGGACGTCTAACTTGTTTTTGCAGGGCATGTTGTGATGTGATATGGTCAAGACATGATGCTAAATTTTATTGTATGAGATGATCATGTTTTGTAACCGAGTTATCGGCAACTGGCAGGAGCCATATGGTTGTCGCTTTATTGTATGCAATGCAATCGCGCTGTAATGCTTTACTTTATCACTAAGCGGTAGCGATAGTCGTGGAAGCATAAGATTGGCGAGACGACAACGATGCTACGATGGAGATCAAGGTGTCGCGCCGGTGGCGATGGTGATCGTGATGGTGCTTCGAAGATGGAGATCACAAGCACAAGATGATGATGGCCATATCATATCACTTATATTGATTGCATGTGATGTTTTTCTTTTATGCATCTTATATTGCTTTGATTGACGGTAGCATTATAAGATGATCTCTCACTAATTATCAAGAAGTGTTCTCCCTGAGTATGCACCGTTGCGAAAATTCTTCGTGCTGGGACACCACGTGATGATCGGGTGTGATAGGCTCTACGTTCAAATACAACGGGTGCAAAACAGTTGCACACGCGGAATACTCAGGTTATACTTGACGAGCCAAGCATATACAGATATGGCCTCGGAACACGGAGACCGAAAGGTCGAGCGTGAATCATATAGCAGATATGATCAACATAGCGATGTTCACCAATGAAACTACTCCATCTCACGTGATGATCGGACATGGTTTAGTTGATTTGGATCACGTAATCACTTAGAGGATTAGAGGGATGTCTATCTAAGTGGGAGTTCTTAAGTAATATGATTAATTGAACCTAAATTTATCATGAACTTAGTACCTGATAGTATCTTGCTTATTTATGTTTGATTGTAGATAGATGGCCCGTGCTGTTGTTCCATTGAATTTTAATGCGTTCCTTGAGAAAGCAAAGTTGAAAGATGATGGTAGCAATTACACGGACTGGGTCCGTAACTTGAGGATTATCCTCATTGCTGCACAGAAGAATTACGTCCTGGAAGCACCGCTAGGTGCCAGGCCTGCTGCTGGAGCAACACCAGAAGTTATGAACGTCTGGCAGAGCAAAGCTGATGACTACTCGATAGTTCAGTGTGCCATGCTTTACGGCTTAGAATCGGGACTTCAACGACGTTTTGAACGTCATGGAGCATATGAGATGTTCCAGGAGTTGAAGTTAATATTTCAAGCAAATGCCCGGATTGAGAGATATGAAGTCTCCAATAAGTTCTATAGCTGCAAGATGGAGGAGAACAGTTCTGTCAGTGAGCGTATACTCAAAATGTCTGGGTATAATAATCACTTGATTCAATTGGGAGTTAATCTTCCAGATGATTGCGTCATTGACAGAATTCTCCAATCATTGCCACCAAGCTACAAGAGCTTCGTGATGAACTATAATATGCAAGGGATGAATAAGACTATTCCCGAGCTCTTCGCAATGCTGAAAGTTGCGGAGGTAGAAATCAAGAAGGAGCATCAAGTGTTGATGGTCAACAAGACCACTAGTTTCAAGAAAAAGGGCAAAGGGAAGAAGAAGGGGAACTTCAAAAAGAATAGCAAGCAAGTTGCTGCTCAAGAGAAGAAACCCAAACCTGGACCTAATCCTGAAACTGAGTGCTTCTACTGCAAGCAGACTGGTCACTGGAAGCGGAACTGCCTCAAGTATTTGGCAGATAAGAAGGATGGCAAGGTGAACAAAGGTATATGTGATATACATGTTATTGATGTGTACCTTACTAATGCTCGCAGTAGCACCTGGGTATTTGATACTGGTTCTGTTGCTAATATTTGCAATTCGAAACAGAGACTACGGATTAAGCGAAGATTGGCTAAGGACGAGGTGACGATGCGCGTGGGAAACGGTTCCAAAGTCGATGTGATCGTAGTCGGCACGCTACCTCTACATCTACCTTCGGGATTAATATTAGACCTAAATAATTGTTATTTGGTGCCAGCGTTAAGCATGAACATTATATCTGGATATTGTTTGATGCGAGATGGTTATTCATTTAAATCAGAGAATAATGGTTGTTCTATTTACATGAGTAATATCTTTTATGGTAATGCACCCTTAAAGAGTGGTCTATTCTTATTAAATCTCGATAGTAGTGACACACATATTCATAGTGTTGAAACCAAAAGATGCAGAGTTGATAATGATAGTGCAACTTATTTGTGGCACTGCCGTTTAGGTCATATCGGTATAAAGCGCATGAAGAAACTCCATACTGATGGGCTTTTGGAACCACTTGATTATGAATCACTTGGTACTTGCGAACCATGCCTTATGGGTAAGTGTACAAAAACACCGTTCTCCGGTACTATGGAGAGAGCAACATATTTGTTAGAAATCATACATACAGATGTATGTGGTCCGATGAATGTTGAGGCTCGTGGCGGATATCGTTATTTTCTCACCTTCACAGATGACTTAAGCAGATATGGGTATATCTACTTAATGAAACACAAGTCTGAAACATTTGAAAAGTTCAAGGAATTTCAGAGTGAAGTTGAAAATCATCGTAACAAGAAAATAAAATTCCTACGATCTGATCGTGGAGGGGAATATTTGAGTTACGAGTTTGGTGTACATTTGAAACAATGTGGAATAGTTTCGCAACTCACGCCACCCGGAACACCACAGCGTAATGGTGTGTCCGAACGTCGTAATCGTAATTTACTAGATATGGTACGATCTATGATGTCTCTTACTGATTTACCGCTATCGTTTTGGGGATACGCTCTAGAGACGGCTGCATTTACGTTAAATAGGGCACCATCAAAATCCGTTGAGACGACGCCTTATAAACTGTGGTTTGGCAAGAAACCAAAGTTGTCGTTTCTGAAAGTTTGGGGCTGCGATGCTTATGTGAAAAAGCTTCAACCTGATAAGCTCGAACCCAAATCGGAGAAATGTGTCTTCATAGGATATCCAAAGGAAACTATTGGATACACCTTCTATCACAGATCCGAAGGCAAGACTTTTGTTGCTAAATTCGGAAACTTTCTTGAGAAGGAGTTTCTCTCGAAAGAAGTGAGTGGGAGGAAAGTAGAACTTGACGAGGTAACTGTACCTACTCCCTTATTGGAAAGTAGTACATCACAGAAACCTGTTTCTGTGACACCTACACCAATTAGTGAGGAAGCTAATGATAATGATCATGAAACTTCAGAACAAGATACTACTGAACCTCGTAGATCAATCAGAGTGAGATCCGTGCCAGAGTGGTACGGTAATCCTGTTCCGGAAGTCATGCTACTAGATCATGATGAACCTACGAACTATGAAGAAGCGATGGTGAGCCTACATTCCGCAAAATGGCTTGAAGCCATGAAATCTGAGATGGGATCCATGTATGAGAACAAAGTATGGACTTTGGTTGACTTGCCCAATGATCGGCAAGCAATTGAGAATAAATGGATCTTCAAGAAGAAGACTGACGCTGACGGTAATATTACTGTCTACAAAGCTCGACTTGTCGCAAAAGGTTTTCGGCAAGTTTAAGGGGTTGACTATGATGAGACCTTCTCACCCGTAGCGATGCTTAAGTCTGTCCGAATCATGTTAGCAATTGCCGCATTTTATGATTATGAAATTTGGCAGATGGATGTCAAAACTGCATTCCTGAATGGATTTCTGGAAGAAGAGTTGTATATGATGCAACTAGAAGGTTTTGTCGATCCAAAGGGAGCTAACAAAGTGTGCAAGCTCCAGCGATCCATTTATGGACTGGTGCAAGCCTCTCGGAGTTGGAATAAACGCTTTGATAGTGTGATCAAAGCATTTGGTGTTATACAGACTTTTGGAGAAGCCTGTATTTACAAGAAAGTGAGTGGGAGCTCCGTAGCATTCCTAACCATAGACATGTGTTGTCATTTGATTAACGGGATCACATCATTAGGAGAATGATGTGATTGACATGACCCATTCCATTAGCTTAGCACCCGATCGTTTAGTATGTTGCTATTGCTTTCTTCATGACTTGTACATGTTCCTATGACTATGAGATTATGCAACTCCCGTTTGCCGGAGGAACACTTTGTGTGCTACCAAACGTCACAACGTAACTGGGTGATTATAAAGGAGCTCTACAGGTGTCTCCAAAGGTACATGTTGGGTTGGCGTATTTCGAGATTAGGATTTGTCACTCCGATTGTCAGAGAGGTATCTCTGGGCCTTCTCGGTAATGCACATCACATAAGCCTTGCAAGCATTGCAACTAATGAGTTAGTTGTGAGATTATGTATTATGAAACGAGTAAAGAGACTTGCCAGTAACTAGATTGAACTAGGTATTGAGATACCGACGATCGAATCTCGGGCAAGTAACATACCGATGACAAAGGGAACAACATATGTTGTTATGCGGTGTGACCGATAAAAGATCTTCGTAGAATATGTAGGAGCCAATATGAGCATCCAGGTTCTGCTATTGGTTATTGGCCAGAGACGTGTCTCGGTCATGTCTACATTGTTCTCGAACCCGTAGGGTCCGCACGCTTAAGGTTTTGATGACAATTATATTATGAGTTTATGCATTTTGATGTACCGAAGTTTGTTCAGAGTCCCGGATGTGATCACGGACATGACGAGGAGTCTCGAAATGGTCGAGACATAAATATTGATATATTGGAAGCCTATATTTGGATATCGGAAGTGTTCCGGGTGAGATCGGGATTTTACCGGATTACCGGGAGGTTACCGGAACCCCCCGGGAGGTATATGGGCCTTAGTGGGCCTTAGTGGAAGAGAGGAGAGGTGGCCAGGGCTGGGTCGCGCGCCCCTCCCCCCCTAGTCCGAATAGGACAAGGAGAGGGGGCCGGCGCCCCCTTCCTTCTCTCTCTCCTCTTTCCCCCCTCCCGAATCCTATTCCAACTTGGAAAGGGGGGGAATCCTACTCCCGGAGGGAGTAGGACTCCTCCTGGCGCGCCCTATCCTGGCCGGCCGCACCCCCCCCCCCTTTGATCCTTTATATACGGAGGCAGAGGGCACCCCTAGACACACAAGTTGATCCACGTGATCATATTCTTAGCCGTGTGCGGTGCCCCCTTCCACCATAGTCCTCGATAATATTGTAGCGGTGCTTAGGCGAAGCCCTGCGACGGTAGTACATCAAGATCGTCACCACACCATCGTGCTGACGAAACTCTTCCCCGACACTTTGCTGGATCGGAGTCCGGGGATCGTCATCGAGCTGAACGTGTGCTAGAACTCGGAGGTGCCGTAGTTTCGGTGCTTGATCGGTCGGGCCGTGAAGACGTACGACTACATCAACCACGTTGTGCTAACGCTTCCGTTTTCAATCTACAAGGGTACGTAGATCACACTCTCCCCGCTCGTTGCTATGCATCACCATGATCTTGCGTGTGTGTAGGAAATTTTTTGAAATTACTACGAAACCCAACAGAAAATACCATCGCTCGTCCCCGACCGCCACTCATAAGGAAGACAATCAAAAAATAAATCATGCTCCGACTTCATCACATAACGGTTCACCATACGTGCATGCTACGGGAATCACAAACTTTAACACAAGTATTTCTCAAATTCACAACTACTCAACTAGCACAACTTTAATATCACCATCTTTATATCTCAAAACAATTATCAAGCATCAAACTTCTCATAGTATTCAACACTCATAAGAAAGTTTTATTATTAATCTTGTATACCAAGTATATTAGGATTTTAAGCAAATTACCATGCTATTTAAGACTCTCAAAATAATCTAAGTGAAGCATGAGAGATCAATAGTTTCTATAAAACAAATCCACCACCGTGCTCTAAAAGATATAAGTGAAGTACTAGAGCAAAACTACATAACTCAAAAGATATAAGTGAAGCACATAGAGTATTCTAACAAATTCCAAATCATGTATGGCTCTCTTAAAAGGTGTGTACAGCAAGGATGATTGTGGTAAACTAAAAATTAAAGAATCAAATCATACAAGACGCTCCAAGCAAAACACATATCATGTGGCGAATAAAAATATAGCTCCAAGTAAAGTTACCGATAGAAGTAGACAAAAGAGGGGATGCCTTCCGGGGCATCCCCAAGCTTTGGCTTTTAGGTGTCCTTAGATTATCTTGGGGGTGCCATGGGCATCCCCAAGCTTAGGATCTTGCCACTCCTTGTTCCATAATCCATCAAATCTTTACCCAAAACTTGAAAACTTCACAACACAAAACTTAAAGTAGAAAATCTCGTGAGCTCCGTTAGCGAAAGAAAACAAAAGACCGCTTCAAGGTACTGTAATGAACTCATTATTTATTTATATTGGTGTTATACCTACTGTATTCCAACTTCTCTATGGTTTATAAACTATTTTACTAGCCATAGATTCATCAAAATAAGAAAACAACACACGAAAAACAGAATATGTCAAAAACAGAACAGTCTGAAGTAATCTGTAGCTAGCGCAAGATCTGGAACCCCAAAAATTATAAAATAAATTGCTGGACGTGAGGAATTTATCTATTAATCATCTACAAAAATAATTAACTAAATAGAACTTTCCAAATAAAAATGGCAGCAGTTCTCGTGAGCGCTAAAGTTTCTGTTTTTTACAGCAAGTGTAACAAGACTTTCCCCAAGTCTTCCCAACGGTTCTACTTGGCACAAACACTAATTAAACACAAAAACACAACCTAAACAGAGGCTAGATAAATTATTTATTACTAAACACATCAATAACTTTTAGATCTTCATCATTATTTTCATAGCAACTAGAAGGACACGCTCTAGTAAAGGCATCTTTCTTAGCACGCATCCTAGCGGTTCTTTCTTTGCACTCATCAATGGAAATTCTCATGGCTTTGAGAGACTCATTAACATCATGCTTAGGTGGAATAGATCTAAGTTTCAAAGAATCAACATCAAGAGAAATTCTATCAACGTTCCTAGCCAACTCATCAATCTTAAGCAATTTTTCTTCAATCAAAGCATTAAAATTCTTTTGCGAAGTAATAAATTCTTTAATATTAGATTCAAAATCAGAGGGCATCTTATTATAATTTCCATAAGAATTGTTGTAGGAGTTACCATAATTATTAGAGGGATTACTAGGATAAGGCCTAGGATTAAAATTTCCTCTATACGCGTTGTTACCAAAATTGTTCCTACCAACAAAATTCACATCCATAGATTTATTATTATTCTCAATCAAAGTAGACAAGGGCATATCATTAGGATCAGAAGAAACACTCTTATTAGCAAATAATTTCATAAGTTCATCCATCTTTCCACTCAAAACATTAATTTCTTCTATCGCATGCACCTTTTTATTAGTAGATCTTTCGGTATGCCATTGAGAATAATTAACCATAATATTATCTAGGAGTTTAGTAGCTTCTCCTAAAGTGATTTCCATAAAAGTGCCTCCCGCGGCCGAATCTAAAAGATTTCGAGAAGCAAAATTCAATCCGGCGTAAAAATTTGGTATAATCATCCACAAATTTAAACCATGAGTAGGGCAATTACGTATCATTAGTTTCATTCTCTCCCAAGCTTGTGCAACATGTTCATGATGAAGTTGCTTAAAATTCATAATATCGTTTCTAAGAGATATGATCTTAGCGGGAGGAAAATACTTAGAGATAAAAGCATCTTTGCACTTATTCCATGAATCAATACTATTTTTAGGCAAAGACGAAAACCAAGCTTTAGCATGATCTCTAAGTGAAAAAGGAAATAGCTTCAATTTAACAATATCATTATCCACGTCTTTCTTCTTTTGCATATCACACAAATCAACGAAGCTATTTAGATGGGTAGCGGCATCTTCACTAGGAAGGCCGGAAAACGGATCTTTCATGACAAGATTCAGCAAAGCAGTATTAATTTCACAAGATTCAGCATCGGTAAGAGGAGAAATCGGAGTGCTAATAAAATCATTGTTGTTGGTATTGGTGAAGTCACACAATTTAGTGTTATCTTGAGCCATCGTAACAAGCAAGCAAACTAACACACAAGCAAAAAGCAAGCGGGCAAAAAGAGGCAAATAGAGAAAGAGATGGAGGATAGAGAGAGAGGGCGAATAAAATGGCAAGGGTGAAGTGGGGGAGAGGAAAACGAGAGGCAAATGGCAAATAATGTAATGCGGGAGATAAGGGTATGTGATGGGTACTTGGTATGTTGACTTTTGCGTAGACCTCCCCGGCAACGGCGCCAGAAATCCTTCTTGCTACCTCTTGAGCACTGCGTTGGTTTTCCTCGAAGAGGAAGGGATGATGCAGCAAAGTAGCGTAAGTATTTCCCTTAGTTTTTGAGAACCAAGGTATCAATCCAGTAGGAGGCTACGGGTGAGTCTCTCGTACCTGCACAAAACAAATAAATCCTCGCAACCAACGCGAATAGGGGTTGTCAATCCCTACACGGCCACTTACGAGAGTGAGATCTGATAGATATGATAAGATAATATTTTTGGTATTTTTGTGATAAAGATGCAAAGTAAAATAAAGGCAAAGTAAAAAGAAAAGGAAATAACTAAGTAGTAGGAGATTAATATGATAAAGATAGACCCGGGGCCATAGGTTTCACTAGTGGCTTCTCCCGAGAGCATAAGTATTCTACGGTGGGTGAACAAATTACTGTTGAGCAATTGACAAAATTGAGCATAGTTATGAGAATATCTAGGTATGATCATGTATATAGGCATCACGTCCGAGACAAGTAGACCGACTCCTGCCTGCATATACTACTATTACTCCACTCATCGACCGCTATCCAGCATGCATCTAGAGTATTAAGTCAAAAAACAGAGTAACGCCTTAAGCAAGATGACATGATGTAGAGGGATAAACTCATGCAATATGATGAAAACCCCATCTTGTTATCCTCGATGGCAACAATACAATACGTGCCTTGCTGCCCTTACTATCACTGGGAAAGGACACCGCAAGATTGAACCCAAAGCTAAGCACTTCTCCCATTGCAAGAAAGATCAATCTAGTAGGCCAAACCAAACTGATAATTCGAAGAGACTTGCAAAGATAACCAATCATACATAAAATAATTCATAGAAGATTCAAATATTGTTCATAGATAGACTTGATCATAAACCCACAATTCATCGATCTCAACAAACACACCGCAAAAAGAAGATTACATCGAATATTTCTCCACAAGAGAGGGGGAGAACATTGTATTGAGATCCAAAAATAGAGAAGAAGCCATCTAGCTACTAACTATGGACCCGTAGGTCTGAGGTAAACTACTCACACTTCATCGGAGGGGCTATGGTGTTGATGTAGAAGCCCTCCGTGATCGATGCCCCCTCTGGCGGAGCTCCGGAATAGGCCCCAAGATGGGATCTCGTGGATACAAAAAGTTGCGGCGGTGGAATTAGGTTTTTGGCTCCGTATCTGATTGTTTGGGGGTACGTAGGTATATATAGGAGGAAGGAGTACCTCGGTGGAGCAACAGGGGGCCCACGAGGGTGGAGGGCGCGCCTGGGGGGTAGGCGCGCCCCCTCCTCGTGGCCTCCTCTTTTGTGTCTTCACGTAGGGCCCAAGTCTCCCGGGTCTTGTTCGTTGAGAAAATCACGTTCCCGAAGGTTTTATTCCGTTTGGACTTCGTTTGATATTCCTTTTCTTCGAAACCCTAAAACAGGCAAAAAAACAACAATTCTGGGTGGGCCTCTGGTTAATAGGTTAGTCCCAAAAATAATATAAAAGTGGAAAATAAAGCCCAATAATGTCCAAAACAGTAGATAATATGGCATGGAGCAATCAAAAATTATAGATACATTGGAGACGTATCACCCTTGTGGCTCCCTTGCCGCGGCGGCCGTCGCAATCGGCGGGAGGGGCGAGTGTCGGCTGCTGGGCAGGGAAGGGGTGACGGTGTCCTGGACTAGGGTGTACTCACCACGTCGTCTCCCGGCCAGTGGGTCAGGTCGAGGACCCCCATGGTGGTTCACTATTGGGCCAGTTCGGGCAACTCATGCTGCATACAAGGGATATTCCACAAGACTTGGCATCCAAGACAAAGACTCTTCTAAACCCTAGGCCTCCGGTATGTTATATAAGCCGAGGCCAGGCTAGTCAATAGATATCTAATATTCATTAGAACAATCTCGTGATAGATACATGTATCCTATACTACATCCATATTAATACAATCAAAAGCGGGACATAGAGTATTATCTCTTCACGAGAGCCCGAACCTGGGTAAAATCTTGTGTCCATGTTACCATCGCTCCAAGACGCCTAGCTTAGGACCCCTACTATGAGATATGCCGGATATGGAACCAATATTAATGCTTTCATTGAGAGCCCGCTAGGTGTCGTCACGGATGAGGGCATAAATCATGTGTTATGATTTCAATTCAATTTATTCCGTCTACATCAGATTTCTTTTGCAATTATTGTCTGTAGTCTTGTGCTATTTTGTTTATAGATCAGTTTTATCTCAACCACCGCCGAGCTTTCAGAATATACTAGGCGAGCCAAAACCTCCGTCAGGTGTGCATGCGTCGTGCAGCGGCCGCCCTGCCTCGCTAGAGATCAGGCAGACGTGGTATACTGTAGGAAGCCAGATCAAGACATCTCGTGAAGCGTCGGTCTGGCACTAATTACCGAATCGATCTAACCATAGGGCAGCCCACTAGTACTACTAGTTGGGGCACATTAATCATTGTTTGATTGATGAAAGCGTGCTAGTCTAATTTGGCTACGCTGACTTCGGTGCAGCTTTTTTTCCTCTGACTTCATTCGGAGTTTATGCTTAGGTTGGGCAAGCGCACACGGAGCCGAATACACTCCGGCATGGGCAGTGGCCATCCAGGGAATTCCTTCCCTTTTTCTTTCTGCTCTTTCCTTTCTTCAATTCTATTCTTTATGCTCTTTCTTTTTTTAATTCAGCACATATGGTTGCTCTCGTCCGCTAGTGGATTTCTCTACTGCATGCATCGGCCGAAGTACTAATGCAAAAGTGTCACTTTTTGCAGCACTGTTTTAAGGTCTAATTAATGAACATTGCAACCTAGCTTTGCACTAGTGTTTTATCAGCGATTCAGCATCCACATATGGATTTTTTTTGTCCGTAGTCTGATGGACGCCGTATCTACATGTGACGCCTCGAGACCGATGCATCAGGTGTCTTTCAGTTATTCGTTGTCTTTGCCATATCATTTGCTTGCGTGTTGCATCTTATCATGTCATCATGTGCATTGCATCATCATGTTTTTCAAAACTTGCATCCGTCTGGGTCTCCGCGTTCCTTCTGTTGTCCATTCTGAGCCCAGACACACTTGCACGCGCCCGCGGCACGTCCAAAATATTATTTTATAGGTGGCCGGAAAATATTTTCAGAATGGGATGAAAGTTGGCGTGTTGTCTTATTATAGTGTAGATAGACGCCTATCAAGTTTCATCGCATTTGGAGTCTGTTTGATGCCCCAACGGATAACTATAGCGGCAGTATAGCCGGTCTTTTCGTCGGACATTTTCGGTCTCCGGAAACCGTGTCGGGCTGCATCTCTCCCCTCTTCTCTCAGACCAACCCGTTCTACACAGCTCACTAGACCCACCTAACTTTCCCCTCCGCTGTTGGCCGTCCGATGGCGATCGAACGGCTTCGAAACAGAGCAAAACCCCTAACCCTAGCCCCCTTTCTATATATAGACGCCTCCCCTACCATTTTGGCCTCCTACCTACCCCCCTCAATTTTTGCTTCACCCCAATCATCAGCGCCGCCACCTCCCACCTTCTCCTTCGATTCCGGCGCCCTCCACCTCCACTGCGACACTTGGCGCGCCCCGATTGGCCAGCCGCCACCTGCGCCGCCGTTCCCGACCAGCAGGAGGCTGCCACGTCGCCTCCCACCACCGTGGCCCGCAGAGGTCGCGCAAGGCCCGCCCGGACCCCGATCTGGGCCCCGGGCCCGAATCTCCGCCCCCGCTCGCCTGGACCCCCCCCCCCCCCGCCCGCTCCTCGCTCTGCCCGACCCTACCTCCGAGCATGCTGCCCCGCCGTCCGCGCTCGCCGGTGACGAGCGCCGCCCCTCGCCAGAGACCTCTGGAAGGCTAGCCCCGCCGCCCCGCCTCGCTACTTCCTTCTCCTCCCTCCCTTCGGCCTCTCTCTCTAAGCTCTCTCTCCCTCTCTGACCTCCCCTTCCTCCATTGCCCTGCAGGAACTTCCACCGCGCCGCTGGAGCTCCACCGCGCCGGAGCCGCCTCCCACCGCTGGGAAATGGGTCCGCACCGCTCGGATCTGTTCGGATCCGGCCAACCTTGCTGCCTCCCGCCATCCACCTTCCCCGCCTCTCGTGTCGGCGCCGCCATGGCCTCCCTGTTCATGCGGGCACACGAGGACGATGACCAGCTCCGCGTTCGTTCGGATGGGCCCTGCGTCGGTCAGCCCATCTGCAGCTTGTTGCGGCCTAGCACCACCCCTGCTTTGGTCCAGCCGGCCTAAAGGCCCAAAGTGAGCAGCTCCCACCAGCCCAGATCCATCAGTTTCGGCCCATAGTGTTTTTTTTCTGTTGCTACGGTTTCTCTTTTATTTGAGAGACTGTAGTTTTTGCAGAAAACCCCTCCATGTTCATGCATATAATAACTTCAGAACCGTGCATCGAATTAAAATAAGTTATATATGAAAAATGCTTAGAATTTTGTGTAGATTAATAATATGCCTCTTTCATGCATGTTAAAAATGTTTAAACTTGTTGTTTGCTTTGTTTTGCCATATTGCCATGCTAAAATGCTTTATTTCATAACTAAATAACCGTAGCTCCAAACTTAACAAACTTTATAGGTAAATGGGGTGGAAAAATGCCTAGTTTAACATGGTGTACTTGCTTTGCATGTTTAATAACTCTAAAATATGGTTTAGGGCAGAACAGTACCAAATCTAAAATATGCACATGAGGATTTTCCGGACTTGTTTGCTTGTTGTTTCCGGCCTCATTTAAACTTGCCTAGATAGGTAGTTTTGTTGTGCTTCACCTCTTGCCATGCTAACCAACATTTAATTTTGTTGAGTACCTAAACGAGAGAGAACTAAATAAGTCACATGGTGTTTCGACAATATGCAACGGAGTTGCATAGTGAGCTCCACTTAATTTGTAGGATTGTTTGTGCATTTTGCCATGCCATGCCTCTTTAAACCGGACATGCATCATACTTGGTTGTGCATCAACCGGAGGCAGTGTGTTGTTGATTCCATAAAGTATCCTCTCATCTTCTCAAATCCATGTTCAATTCCTACCATTTACAGTCGGAGTGCTGTCCGAATTATATCATTCTTATTCCTTCTCTATCTTGTTTAACCGGAGTGTTGTGTCTATCATTCCTCTTCTAACCGGACTCTCATCCAAGTGCTTTCATTTTGCCAAGCTCATATTCTTTACCTTCCATTTCCAACCGGAGTGTTGTCGTAATTGATCCTTATTGTTCCTTGTACATCTCGTTTCTACCAGAGTGCTTGCATGTACTTCTGGTCCATTACAACCCTTTTCTTATGTCTTTCAACCTACAAGGTTCTAGTAATGTTCCTTGTTCCTCTTATCTAAAGGAGTGTTTTCAACTTCGTTCATCTTTGTTGTATGCTTTCTTTCAAATTTGTTCAACCTCTCAAGGTTCGCGGTTTCACTCGTTTGTCAAAGAAGCAACTTAGTTTTACCTCCTCTCTTCCTCTTCCGCTTCTCTCCGGTGCCATTCTAGATCTCGGGACGAGATCTTCTTGTAGTGGTGGAGTGTTGTGACGCCCTGAGACCGATGCGCCAGGTGTCTTCCAGTTATTCGCTGTCTTTGCCATGTCATTTGCTTGCGTGTTGCATCTTGCCATGTCATCATGTGCATTGCATCATCATGTTTTTCAAAACTTGCATCCGTTCGGGTCTCCACGTTCCTTCTGTTGTCCGTTCTGAGCCCAGACACACTTGCACGCGCCCGCGACACGTCTGAAATATTATTTTATAGGTGGCCGGAGAATGTTCTCGGAATGGGATGAAAGTTGGTGTGTGGTCTTATTATAGTGTAGATAGACCGCATGTCAAGTTTCATCGCATTTGGAGTCTGTTTGATGCCCCAACGGATAACTATAGCGGCAGTATAGCTGGTCTTTTCGTCGGACGTTTTTGGTCTCCGGAAATCGTGCCGAGCTGCATCTCTCCCCTCTTCTCTTAGACCAACCCACTCTACACAGCCCACTAGACCCACCTAACTTTCCCCTCCGTTGTTGGCCGTCCGATGGCGATCGAACGGCTCCGAAACGGAGCAAAACCCCTAACCCTAGCCCCCTTTCTATATATAGACGCCTCCCCTGCCATTTTTGGCCTCCTACCTACCCCCTCCTCAATTTCCGCGCTGCCCCAATCATCAGCGCCGCCACCTCCCACCTTCTCCTTCGATTCCGGCGCCCTCCACCTCCACTACGACACTTGGCGCGCCCCAACTGGCCAGCCGCCACCTGCGCCGCCGTTCCCGACCAGTAGGAGGCTGCCACGTCGCCTCCCACCACCGTGGCCCGCGGAGTTCGCACGAGGCCCGCCTGGACCCCAATCTGGGCCCCGGGCCCGAATCTCTGCCCCCGCTCGCCTGGATCCCCCATCCCCCCTGCTCCTCGCTCCGCCCGATCCTGCCTCCGAGCACGCTGCCCCGCCGTCTGCGCTCGCCGGCGACGAGCGCCGCCCCTCGCCAGAGACCTCTGGAAGGCTAGCCCCGCCGCCCCGCCTCTCTACTTCCTTCTCGGAAATCGTGGTTCTAACTCTGACAGTGATGTAGGGGGGTATGTATGGAGAGGCTAGATCTTAGCTATGGAGGAGTTGTAAGCACACGAGGATTACGAGTTCAGGCCCTTCTCGGAGGAAGTAACAGCCCTACGTCTCGGTGCCCGGAGGCGGTCGACTGAATTATGTGTGTATGAATAACAGGGGTGCCAACCCTTGATACTGAGGAGGGGAGTGGCTTATATAGAGTTCGCCAGGCCCCTCCAGCCCTCAGTAATGCAAGGTTTAAAGTACATTAAGACTGGGGGTTACTGGTAACGCCCCTAATAAAGTGCTATGATGAGCATAAAAGCTACTTAATGACCGACCCTTTGCGTGCAGGGTGACTTTAGATCTCCTGGCAGTCGAGTGGTTGGAATTTGGTCGAGTGATTGCTTCGTGGTCGAGTGGGATACCTCCAAGTCGATTGAAAGGTGACTTCTTCTAGGGATGTCCTTGGGTAGGGTACTTAGGACAGGTCCATGCCCCTATTCTAGGTACATAGCTTCATCATTAGCCCCCGAATGGATCGAGGTTCGAGTGGGGAAGGAGTTGGGGGTCTTTCCGACTGGTTCTTCATGTTATATGAACGTCTTGTTTTGGATCAATTGTCACGGATGACGTCATCAACTTCTTTCAGTCGCCTTGATCCATTCTTGGCCTCTTGTCAAGTGAATTTCTTTACTTGTGAAGTTCCGAGTGACGGTGTGAAAGGGATCTTCTGTTTGACGAGTTGTTCCGCGGCCCGCGGATTTTGCGGGATTTGAATTTCGGGAAGCGCGCGGGACGGGGGCGGCCGCAGTAATCGGATGGGATAGGACGGAAGCTCCTCGATCCCCGTGCCACCTTTTTCGCCACGTACCGCGCGCGCGCCTGTTGCGGGATTTGACGGGATTGCCTGGGCCTACCAGTCAGCCACTCGGAAGTGACCTCTTATAAGCTGCCGGCTCGGGACCCCCGAACAGTGCGCCTTCACTTTTCCCCCTTCCTTCACAAGATCCTCCGCCACCTCCACTCCCACCTTGGTGCCGTAGGTCTGTTCGAGCTTCGCCGGCGACGATGGTGAAGGAGAAGACGTCGGCTCTGGAGCACGCGAAGAAGGCGGCGGTGCAGGGGAAGGGGAAGAAGTCCGCTCGGGGCGGATCTTCCTCGAGAATTGCTCTGCCCAAGGATTGGATCCAGGGCGACTGGATGCCGTCGGTGATTCGGCAGGATGATCTCGGATCTGGTCGAGGGGGGATTCATTCCCCACGAATCTGCGCACCTCCCGGGGAAAGAAGTCGAACCCCAGCATCTTGATGGTGAGTGCGTCCTCCTCGCCACCCATATCGATCGTGGATTCTCTCTGCCTCCTCATCCTTTTTTTCCGGAGCTTCTTGAACTTCTTCGGAGCGCAGCTCCATCACTTTACTCCCAATTCTATTGTGTATCTTGCTGCTTTCGTTTCCTTGTGTGAAAACTTCTTGGGTCGCCCCCATTGGGGACTCTTCAAGCACATCTTCACTTGCCGCTCTCAGTCGGTCAAGAAGGCCAAGTCGAGTGATGAACGGACGCAAGTGATCCAGCTGTGCGGGGGCCTGGCGATCCAGATGAGGGGAAAAAGTTCCTTTCCGTCTATCACTTTTCCCGAGTCAGTCCGTGGGTGGCAGTCGACTTGGTTTTACTGTAAAGACCGGGTGACCCCAGGACAGTCGACTGGGCTTCCCCCTTTTTCTCTAAATCGAGCACAAAAACCTGCCTCTCTGAAAGTGACGCCGGAGGAAAAGGCGCAAGTCAAGGTGCTGGTCGGTCGAGTGGTTCAGCTTGTCCGCGAGGGTGTGGCTAGCATGGACTTGTTGGAAGTCTTCCTTCGGAGGCGCATCCAACCGCTTCAGGCTCGTGACCACCCGATGTGGCTGTACTCGGGTCTCGAAGACACCACTCGGATTCACCCAGAGGAGGTCACTGACGAGATGTTGGAAGGGTGGCTTTCGAGTATCACAGGGAACAAGGACAACCCCCGAGGAGCCAGGAGGATTCCTCCACTCGACCAAACATACGAAGTGGACAAGGTCTGACCTTGCGTTTCCGACTGTGATCTTGCTTTCTTTATTTGTTCTTTTTGGATCAGTCGATTTACTTTTGTCTCGTTTGTTGTCCTCTAGGCCACTACTGAGATGTACTCGACACCCAATGGAGCACAGGAGCAGGCCGAGGAAGGAGAGGCGAGCGGAGGCGAAAGTGGAGACGAGGGAGAAGAGTGGGAATCTGACGGCGAAGGAGAGGGGGATGACGACGACTCCAGTGAAGAGGAGGAGGAAGAAGTCAAACCTCCCCGCTCGGAACGGCGATCCAAGCTTACACACGACCCTACGCGGGAACGTGGTAAGGCGACTGTCCCTGTTGGGCAGTCGTCGAAGCGCCCTCGGACCTCATCTCCAGCGCCGACAGAAAAACCTCCCAAGCACCCACGCGCGACGCCGTCCAAGCCGCCCAAGGCTCTGCCCAAGATGAAGATGACTGTCCCCACCATTTCTGGGTAATAGTAGAATTTGTTTTCCTTTGTCGAACGTGACGGACTCTTGGTCGACTCATTGAATAAGCTGACTGACTTTCGAAATCTGCAGTGCTGCCACCTCGGAGATCTCCACCAAGGACGATGATCAAGAGATGGAAGACGCTGTTACCTCCAACCCCGGTACGATTACTGATGCTCTGCTTTTAGTCGACTGACGATTTCTTATAATTCCGGTCGATTGGATTTTTCTTGTAGCTCCTCCTCATGTCATTGACCTCCCTGATGATGACGACGAAGTGCCGCTGAGGGCGCGAAGGAACAGGAGGGCGCCGGCTGGCAAGACCCCACAAACTACTCCGGCGCCTGAGGCCGCAGTCCGGGAGGGTGGTGATACCACTCGGGTTTCTGTGAACTTCGTTGAACCTCTGACGAGTGTCCGGCCTTCGATGTCGACTGCAAATCCGCCTTCGCTTTTTGCCACACACCACGTCCCTGAGGACCAAGTGGGTGCCGCTAAAGAGGCTATACGCCAGGCGGGGATCATGATGGAGCAAGTGAAGGTGGTTCAGGAAGCCAGCCAAGCAGCTTATGACGCGAGCTCAGCTCTTCAGAGCAATGTCCAGGTCAGTTGATTCACCGCTTGTTCTGTTAGGATATGCTATCTGAAGAATCTCTTTTCCGAAGATCTTTATATCTGTACGACCACTGGGTGTGTCTATTAATCTTTTTGACGAGTGGGGGCACGCTAAGTGCACCCACTGGGTGTAGTCCCCGAGACTATGGTGGACTGCTGGCAGTCGACTGTAGTCTTTATATTGTGTTGCTTTAGCTGAACTTCTTCACTCAGTCTGGTCAGGCCATGTCGAATGGAACTATACACGGTCGGCTGCGGGCAGTCATTTTTTTGGTCGAACCAGTGGGGGCACGCTGAGTGCACCCACTGGTTGTAGTCCCCGAGACTACTGTCGAATGTTTTTGATTCGGCTGTAGTCTTAGAAACGCCATCATTGTCTCTTGGTTACTCGGAAGCAACTTATCTTGGATGTCTGTCGACTGATTTTTTGCAGAAGTCCTGCGAACTTGTGGCTCGCTACACAGAGTTGGAGAACAAACAGATCCAGCTGAACCTTGACTTGAAGCTTGCTCAGGAGAACTTGCAGAAGGCGAGGGACGAAGCAAAAGGTATGGCTGGTGAGCTTTTGTCGACTGTCCTTTCTTTCTGGCCGTCCTCGATATTCATCTCACTTGTTGTTTCGCAGACAAAATGGAGGAGGCTCTAAAGAAGAAGGATCAAGACCTTGCCGAAGCGCAGAAGGAGGCCCTGAACAAAACGAAGCTTGCTGAAGAAAAACTGGCTTCAGTCGGTACTCTTGAAAAGGAAAACTCCAGGCTGAAAACTGCTCTCGACGCGGCTAATCGAGAGGTCAGCCGTCTGAAGAATGGCAATATAGCTCTGAATGACAAGGAAAGTGAACTGGCGGGGAAGAGGAACGATCTGGAGGCTTATCTCGGTGGACTCGCCAAGAAGCTGTTCATCATGCTCGAGGGTAATTACTCTGACCTGACTGACTTGCAGTTACCAAATCTGCGTAGAGCCACTGACTTATCCTTGAATTGTGTTTACAGAATTCTGCCAGAACTTCGAAGAGGAGACCAGTCGAGTGGAGACAGACTTGGACCCCATCAATTCTCCAGTGAAGGACGAGGCTGCTATGAACGTGCTCCGACTGGAATCTCGTGTTGCCGGCGTTGTTGACTATCTTGCTCGGTTGAAGGTTGCGATGTCACGGATCGACACGTCGCTCTGGCCTAGGACGACGCTTCAAAATGACCTCGAGTCCCTGATGACTCGACTGAAGGAAGTCCCAGGTCGAGTGGCGGAATGTAAGAAATCTTATGCTACATGTGGCGCTGACGTCGCTCTGTCTCTGGTCCGCGTCCACTGCAAGGAGGCGCGAGAAGAAAAGTTGGCCGCCATCCAAGTTGCCAATACCAGGAAGCACAACTTTCAAGACTTCATGAAGACTTTCATTGCTGCTGCCACTCACATTGCAGACGGGATCGACTTGGACGAGTTCGTCGCCCCTTCCAGTCCTTCGCATGAGGAATAAAAACTTTTATGCTTCACTTTAAATTTGCCTCGGAATGCCGAGTGGATTTTGTAACCGTTAAACTCTGTCGAGCTGGAGGCTCGAGTACTTTGATCTGCGGTCTAGAACCTTTGGATCTTATCTGAACTTGATTTATCGTTGAATATCTTCATGAATTATCTGTCGAGTGGAACTTGTTCTTCACTCGAAATAACTTTGTATTTGTGGTGCAACTCCGAAGGAGAAGGTAGCAGTCGATTTGCACCTCGTCGTCCTTGCGGATTGGGATGTGTTCCGTACTTAGGCGAGCACTGGGCTACAGCTAAGCCTCCGAGTGGAAGGTCTGCTCTCCACTCGGTAGGATTTTAAAAACTTAGGCGAGTACTGGACTGCAGCTAAGCCCCCGAGTGGGAGGTCTGCTCTCCACTTGGTAGGATTTTTTCAAACTTAGGCGAGTACTGGACTGCAGCTAAGCCCCCGAGTGGGAGGTCTGCTCTCCACTCGGTAGGATTTTTTTCAAACTTAGGCGAGTACTGGACTGCAGCTAAGCCCCCGAGTGGGAGGTCTGCTCTCCACTCGGTAGGATTTTTTCAAACTTAGGCGAGTACTGGACTGCAGCTAAGCCCCCCGAGTGGGAGGTCTGCTCACCACTCGGTAGGATTTTTAAATACTTAGGCGAGCACTGGGCTGCAGCTAAGCCTCCGAGTGGGAGGTTTGCTCTCCACTCGGTAGGATTTTTAAACACTTAGGCGAGCACTGGGCTGCAGCTAAGCCTCCGAGTGGGAGTCTGGCTCACCACTCGGTAGGATTTTTAAACACTTAGGCGAGCACTGGGCTGCAGCTAAGCCTCCGAGTGGGAGTCTGGCTCACCACTCGGTAGGATTTTTAAACACTTAGGCGAGCACTGGGCTGCAGCGAAGCCTCCGAGTGGGAGTCTGGCTCACCACTCGGTACGATTTTTAAACACTTAGGCGAGCACTGGGCTGCAGCTAAGCCTCCGAGTGGGAGGTTTGCTCTCCACTCGGTAGGATTTTTAAACACTTAGGCGAGCACTGGGCTGCAGCTAAGCCTCCGAGTGGGAGGTTTGCTCTCCACTCGGTAGGATTTTTAAACACTTAGGCGAGCACTGGGCTGCAGCTAAGCCTCCGAGTGGGAGTCTGGCTCACCACTCGGTAGGATTTTTAAACACTTAGGCGAGCACTGGGCTGCAGCTAAGCCTCCGAGTGGGAGTCTGGCTCGCCACTCGGTAGGATTTTTAAACACTTAGGCGAGCACTGAGTTGCAGCTAAGCCTCCGAGTGGGAGTCTGGCTCACCACTCGGTAGGATTTTTTTTACAAACTTAGGCGAAACGGATTCGCAGCTAAGCCACCCACTGGGGGATTTCACACGCAAACAAAAGCAACAACAATTATAGGAAAATTTGTAACACTCTTGTCTTTGATAAATAGACTACATAAGTTTTTCTTATTACATCTCATCCGAGTGAGAATTCAAGTGTGAAAGGGGCGGAGCAGTTCTGCATTCCAAGCTCGTGGCTCATCGATCTGGCGATCGACATTGTAAAGGTGATATGCTCCATTGTGGAGGACTCTGGTGACGATGAAGGGACCTTCCCAAGTAGGAGCGAGCTTGTGTGGTTTCTGTTGATCCACTCGGAGGACCAAATCTCCTTCTTGGAAGGCTCGACTCTTCACATTTCTGGCATGGAATCGACGCAAGTCTTGCTGATAAATGGTCGATCGGATCATAGCCATTTCTCTTTCTTCTTCCAGGAGGTCGACTGCATCTTGCTGGGCTTGTTCTGCTTCATCTTCGGTATAAAGCTCGACTCGGGGTGCATTGTGAAGTAGATCACTCGGCAGGACTGCTTCCGCTCCGTAAACCAGAAAGAACGGAGTTCTTCCAGTCGACCGATTTGGGGTGGTCCTCAATCCCCACAGAACTGACGGAAGCTCGTCGACCCAAGGTCCTGCTGCGTGCTTGAGATCACGCATCAGCCGAGGCTTTAGTCCTTTGAGAATCAGACCATTTGCCCTTTCTGCTTGTCCATTCGACTCGGGGTGGGCGACTGATGCGTAGTCGACTCGTGTGCCTTGAGAGGCGCAAAAAGCTCTGAACTTGTCTGAATCAAAGTTTGACCCATTGTCGGTGATGATGCTATGCGGGACTCCATATCTGAATGTTAACTCTCTGACGAAACTGATAGCAGTGCAAGCATCAGGATTCTTGATAGGCTTAGCTTCAATCCATTTGGTAAACTTGCTGACTGCCACAAGCACATGTGTGAAACCGCTCCTGCCTGTTCTCAATGGGCCAACCATGTCCAGTCCCCAAACAGCAAAGGGCCAGACGAGTGGAATGGTCTTCAGGGCTGATGCAGGCTTGTGCGACATGTTGGAGTAGAACTGGCACCCTTCACACTTGTCGACTATCTCTTTTGCCATTTCATTCGCTCTTGGCTAGTAAAATCCCGCTTGGTATGCTTTAGCCACAATGGTTCGAGAGGACGCATGATGACCACAGGTCCCCGAGTGGATATCATCAAGGATTATCTGACCTTCTTCTGGTGTTATACACTTCTGACCGACTCCAATCGCGCTTTCTCTATACAATTGTCCCTTTATGACTGTAAAGGCCTTGGATCGACGGACGATCTGTCGAGCCTCTTCTTCGTCCTCCGGGAGTTCCTTTCTCAGGATATACGTGATGTACGGTATCGTCCAGTCAGGGGTGATTGCCAAAACTTCCATGATTAGGTCGACCACTGCCGGAATTTCAACTTCAGTCGGATCTGTGGCACTCTTTGGATGCGGGGCTTCATCTGTAAAAGGATCTTCTTAGACTGATGGCGAGTGGATGTGTTCCAAAAACACATTGCTGGGGATGGCTTCTCTCTTGGAGCCTATCTTTGCCAAATCATCAGCCGCTTGATTTTTCAGTCGGGGGATGTGATGAAGCTCTAACCCCTCAAATTTCTTCTCTAACTTTCTCACTGCATTGCAATAACCAGTCATAGCTAGACTTCTAACGTCCCATTCTTTCATCACCTGATTAACCATCAAATCTGAGTCGCCATAGACCATGAGGCGACGGACGCCGAGTGAAATGGCCATGCGCAACCCATACAAAAGTGCTTCATATTCTGCTTCGTTATTGGAGGAATCGAAGTGAACCTGGAGAACATATCTGAGCTTATCTCCTCGGGGGGAAACCAACACTACCCCAGCACCGGAACCATTCAGCATCTTAGATCCATCGAAGAACATGGTCCAGTGCTCCGAGTGAACTTGAGTCGGAAGTTGCTGTTCGATCCACTCGGCGACGAAATCTGCAATTGCTTGGGACTTGATAGCTTTCTTTGCCTCAAACTTGATATCTAGGGGAAGAAGTTCAATCGCCCATTTGGCCACTCGACCAGTTGCATCTCTGTTGTGCAAAATCTCTGATAGTGGAGCGTCGCTGACGACTGTAATGGAATGATCAGAGAAGTAATGTGCAACCTTCCTCGTGGTCATATAAATCCCATATACAAGCTTCTGGTAATGAGGATATATTTGCTTTGAAGGAGTCAAAACTTCAGAAACATAATATACTGGGCGCTGAACTTTGAAGGCCTTTCCTTCTTCTCCCCGCTCGACCGTAAGTACTGTACTGACAACTTGTCCTGTGGCTGCAATGTAAATCAGCAAAGGCTCCTTGCTGATTGGGGCAGCAAGCACCGGCTGGGTGGAGAGCAGAGCTTTGAGCTCTGTAAACGCTGCATCAGCTTCTGGAGTCCACTCGAACTTGTCGGACTTCTTCATCAGTCGGTAAAGAGGCAATGCCTTTTCACCGAGGCGAGAGATGAATCGACTTAAAGCGGCCAAGCATCCCGTAAACTTCTGGACGTCATGCACACGTACAGGACGTTTCATCCGGAGTATAGTACCAATTTTTTCAGGATTGGCGTCGATTCCCCGTTCGGAAACGAGAAAACCGAGTAATTTCCCACCTGGAACTCCGAACGTGCACTTTGACGGATTGAGCTTGATATCATACCTCCTGAGGTTGGCAAAGGTTTCAGCAAGGTCAGTCAGCAGGTCGGAACCCTTCCGTGACTTGACCATAATATCATCCATGTATGCCTCCACATTCCGACTGATTTGAGTGAGCAAACACTTCTGAATCATCCTCATGAACGTGGCTCCGGCATTCTTGAGGCCAAACAGCATGGTGACATAATAGAAGCACCCGAATGGAGTGATGAAAGTTGTTTTGATCTCGTCGGGCCCGTACAGACGGATCTGATGGTACCCGGAATAGGCGTCTAGGAAAGACAAACGCTCACATCCCGTAGTCAAGTCGACTATCTGGTCGATGCGGGGGAGAGGAAAATGATCTTTCGGGCAGGCCCGATTGATATGCTTGAAATCAATGCACATGCGAAGTGACTTGTCCTTCTTGGGGACCATGACAACATTGGCGAGCCACTCGGAGTGGTAAATTTCTCGGATGAACTCCGCTGCTAAGAGCCGAGCCACCTCCTCGCCAATGGCCTTCCTCTTCTGGACAGCGGACCGTCGAAGATGTTCTTTCACAGGTTTAAATTTTGGGTCGACTCATAGACGGTGCTCAGCCAGCCCCCTGGGAACTCCAGGCATGTCAGCAGGCTTCCATGCGAAGATGTCCCAGTTCTCACGGAGGAACTGGATGAGCGCTTCTTCCTATTTGGAGTCGACCATCGTTGAGATGTGAGTCGGAGCAGCGTTTGGATCGGTCGGGTGAATGTGAACTGCCTTCGTTTCACCGGACGACTGAAAAGCTGATTCTGAAGCAGGCTTCTTAGCTCGTAGCAACTCACTCGGATCTGCAGTCTTCTGATACTCTTGCAGCTCGACCACCGCCATCTGAGCATCAGCAATCTTTGAGCCTTTCTTAAAACACTCTTCTGCTTTCTTCCGATTGCCTGTAACAGTGATCACACCTTTGGGACCAGGCATCTTCAATTTGAGATACACATAACATGGTCGAGCCATGAAGCGTGCATAAGCTGGCCTGCCCAAAATAGCGTGATAAGCACTTTGGAAATCCACAACTTCGAATGTCAACTTTTCCTTGCGGTAATTCTTGGAATCACCGAAAACCACATCAAGAGAAATTTGGCCGAGTGACTCGGCTTTCTTCCCAGGAATGACTCCATGGAAACTCATGTTACTGGTGCTGAGCCTGGACATCGGAATGCCCATCCCTTTCAATGTTTCTGCATACTGTATGTTCAAACCGCTGCCTCCATCCATCAGGACTTTGGTCAGTCGAGTGCCTTCGACAACTGGGTCGACCACCAGAGCTTGCCTCCCAGGGGTGGCAATGTGCGTAGGGTGATCAGACTGGTCGAATGTGATGGCAGTCTGGGACCACTTCAGATAATTGGGTGTTGCCGGAGCAACCATATTTACCTCACGGTTAATAACCTCCAGTCGACTTTTGCTCTCAACATCAGCAAAAATCATCAGGGTGGAATTGACCTGGGGGTACCCATCGTCACTATATTCCTTGTCCTCAACTTTGTCTGACTCCTTTTCCTTATCTTTGGACTGCTTGCCCTGAAACTGCTGGATCAGAAGCCAACACTGTCGAGTGGTATGCTTTGGGTAAATGAGTTTACCCTCTTCATCTTTCTTGGTGTGGATGTGACACGGTAGATCCAAAACATCACTTCCATCTTGGTCTTTAACTTTCTTGGGGTTCCAAGGTCCTTTGGGTTTTCCCTTAAATTTCCCTGGGTTACGGCCAGGGCCTCCCCAGGAGCGGCTGGCTCGGCTTTCCGCTTCTGTTTCCGACTGGAATTTCCTCCGGTTTCCTGGGCGACTGCTTTATGCTTGCCACTCTGGAGTCGATCCTCATCTTCACCATTAGCGTATTTAGTGGCAATCTCCATCATCCGATTCAGAGACATCTCTCCGGTTCGACCGAACTTCAGATTCAATTCTCTGTACTTAACGCCTTCTTTAAAGGCACAAACTGCTTGATGATCTGGTACATTTTCAACTGTGTAATGCAATGTGATCCACCTCTGGATGTAATCCCTCAGAGTTTCATTCGGTTTCTGCATGCAAGGCCGCAATTCCGTAAGGCCTGCAGGTCGCTTGCATGTTCCTTCAAATGTGGTGACAAACACTCGGGAGAGATCCTCCCAAGTGTAAATGCTGTTGGGTGCTAACTGATTCAGCCACGCTCTGGCCGAGCCTTTTAACATGAGAGGCAGGTGCTTCATGGCTACCTCATCGTTCCCACCGCCAATCTGGACAGCCACTCGGTAATCTTCGAGCCAAGTATCGGGCTTGGACTCACCGGTGAACTTACTAACTCCAGTCGCCAACCTGAAGTTGGGAGGAATTACAGCGGCTCTGATGGCTCGACTGAAACACTCCGGCCCTGAAACATGTACTCTGCTACTGGCAGGCGCATCTCTGCCGTGGCCTTCTCGGTGAGCTCTATTCCTGTCGACCAAACCTTGAATAAGAATGGATCTCGCATCAAAGCCTGGTTCCCTGGGGTCGACTGGAATTCTCCGCCCAACACTATGAGGGCGTCTGTCAACCTGTTGTCGAGGCACATATGATCCACTCCTCGGGGGAGGGGTTGGCACTCGACGTCAATCATCATGATCGAATCGGTGATCATACTGCTCATTCCTTCTGTACTGATCACGCCGGTCTCCACGTCCCTCACGCCTCGGAGGCGATCTTGGGCTGTGAGCCGACTGGACTGTATCCGCTGCAATGGATCGACTGTGGATCCTGTTTCGCGACTGAGAAACAGCGGAATTCTGGTCTCCCGCTGCCCGGAGCAACGCTCTGATTTGCAACAAGCCTCTGCCAGCCTCTGTCTGGGAGGGCTAAATCGACTCTGCTATACGGGCCGCAGCCGCCAAATTCTGAATCGGAGTACGATATACCTGCGGGGGCGGAAAGAGTTGACGTCGATTGGATTCTGGAGCCCGTTGACGCGCTCGCTCGTCGAGTATTCGCTGGAGATTCTCCAGTCGAGTGCGCTCGGCCAAGTTAGCCAAGCGCGCGTCCTCCAAGGCTCGGGCCTTGGGGGTTTCTCCAATGATAGGAGTGTGGAGTGCATCCATGTTCCGGCGGCGAAGCTCCTCCTGCTGCAACGACGTGAGAGGCTCGGGGAGATACTCCTCGTGAGGACGCGACGGGTCGCCCCCATCCGCGCCTCCGTCAGCGCGGGGGAAACGGGGAGGACTATGTGGCCCATCGATCACCAGAACCTCTGCAGCTGGGTCACTGTTGTCGCATTTGGATGCGGTCTCTGCGGAGCCAGTCGACAGGTCGAACAGGCCGTAGAGGGATTCGTCGGGCTCGATTGCCGCAACTTGTGGGGTGGCCGACTGGCGGGCCACCGCATGCCTCACCCACCTCTGAAGCCTCGACCGACCGGAGCGCTTGCGCCGGCGAGAAACAGGGCGGGGAGATGCCACGGGAGCCGACCGATACTGGGTCGACGGCTGCCGCAGGAGGACACCACGGACGCATGCGCGAAAGTGCGTCGCCCTGCGGACGGGGAGCGCGTCGACGTCGAGTGGAGCCTCCTGAAGCCAAGTGGAGTCGTCGGCGATGAACGTGAGCGCGCCGAGACGGATCTCGCGGCCCTCCACCAAAGCTCTGCCCGAAACCATGATCAAGGAGATCTCAAAAATCGCAACTTCTCAAACTAGGCGCTAAGACTCCTGGCCCCACGGTGGGCGCCAACTGTCGTGGTTCTAACTCTGACAGTGATGTAGGGGGGTATGTATGGAGAGGCTAGATCTTAGCTATGGAGGAGTTGTAAGCACACGAGGATTACGAGTTCAGGCCCTTCTCGGAGGAAGTAACAGCCCTACGTCTCGGTGCCCGGAGGCGGTCGACTGAATTATGTGTGTATGAATAACAGGGGTGCCAACCCTTGATACTGAGGAGGGGGGTGGCTTATATAGAGTTCGCCAGGCCCCTCCAGCCCTCAGTAATGCAAGGTTTAAAGTACATTAAGACTGGGGGTTACTGGTAACGCCCCTAATAAAGTGCTATGATGACCATAAAAGCTACTTAATGACCGACCGTTTGCGTGCAGGGTGACTTTAGATCTCCTGGCAGTCGAGTGGTTGGAATTTGGTCGAGTGATTGCTTCGTGGTCGAGTGGGATACCTCCAAGTCAATTGAAAGGTGACTTCTTCTAGGGATGTCCTTGGGTAGGGTACTTAGGACAGGTCCATGCCCCTATCCTAGGTACATAGCTTCATCAAACGGCTCCGAAACAGAGCAAACCCCTAACCCTAGCCCCCTTTCTATATATAGACGCCTCCCCTGCCATTTTGGCCTCCTACCTACCCCCCTCCTCAATTTTTGCTTCACCCCAATCATCAGCGCCGCCACCTCCCACCTTCTCCTTCGATTCCGGCGCCCTCCACCTCCACTGCGACACTTGGCGCGCCCCGATTGGCCAGCCGCCACCTGCGCCGCCGTTCTCGACCAGCAGGAGGCTGCCACGTCGCCTCCCACCACCGTGGCCCGCAGAGCTCGCGCAAGGCCCGCCCGGACCCTGATCTGGGCCCCGGGCCCGAATCTCCGCCCCCGCTCACCTGGATCCCCCCCCCCCGCTCCTCGCTCTGCCCGACCCTGCCTCCGAGCACGCTGCCCCGCCGTCCGCGCTCGCCGGTGACGAGCGCCGCCCCTCGCCAGAGACCTCTGGAAGGCTAGCCCCGCCGCCCCGCCTCTCTACTTCCTTCTCCTCCCTCCCTTCGGCCTCTCTCTCTAAGCTCTCTCTCCCCCTCTGACCTCCCCTTCCTCCATTGCCCTGCAGGAACTTCCACCGCGCCGCTGGAGCTCCACCGCGCTGGAGCTGCCTCCCACCGCTGGGAAATGGGTCCGCACCGCTCGGATCTGTTCGGATCCGGCCAACCTCACTGCCTCCCGCCATCCACCTTCCCCGCCTCTCGCGTCGGCGCCGCCATGGCCTCCCTGTTCATGCGGGCACACGAGGACGATGACCAGCTCCGCGTTCGTTCGGATGGGCCCTGCGTCGGTCGGCCCATCTGCAGCTTGTTGCGGCCCAGCACCACCCCTGCTTTGGTCCAGCCGGCCTAAAGGCCCAAAGTGAGCAGCTCCCACCAGCCCAGATCCATCAGTTTCGGCCCATAGTGTTTTTTTTCTGTTGCTACGGTTTCTCTTTTATTTGAGAGACTGTAGTTTTTGCAGAAAACCCCTCCATGTTCATGCATATAATAACTTCAGAACCGTGCATCGAATTAAAATAAGTTATATATGAAAAATGCTTAGAATTTTGTGTAGATTAATAATATGCCTCTTGCATGCATGTTAAAAATGTTTAAACTTGTTGTTTGCTTTGTTTTGCCATATTGCCATGCTAAAATGCTTTATTTCATAACTAAATAACCGTAGCTCCAAACTTAACAAACTTTATAGGTAAATGGGGTGGAAAAATGCCTAGTTTAACATGGTGTACTTGCTTTGCATGTTTAATAACTCTAAAATATGGTTTAGGGCAGAACAGTACCAAATCTAAAATATGCACATGAGGATTTTCCGGACTTGTTTGCTTGTTGTTTCCGGCCTCATTTAAACTTGCCTAGATAGGTAGTTTTGTTGTGCTTCACCTCTTGCCATGCTAACCAACATTTAATTTTGTTGAGTACCTAAACGAGAGAGAACTAAATAAGTCACATGGTGTTTCGACAATATGCAACGGAGTTGCATAGTGAGCTCCACTTAATTTGTAGGATTGTTTGTGCATTTTGCCATGCCATGCCTCTTTAAACCGGACATGCATCATACTTGGTTGTGCATCAACCGGAGGCAGTGTGTTGTTGATTCCATAAAGTATCCTCTCATCTTCTCAAATCCATGTTCAATTCCTACCATTTACAGTCGGAGTGCTGTCCGAATTATATCATTCTTATTCCTTCTCTATCTTGTTTAACCAGAGTGTTGTGTCTATCATTCCTCTTCTAACCGGACTCTCATCCAAGTGCTTTCATTTTGCCAAGCTCATATTCTTTACCTTCCATTTCCAACCGGAGTGTTGTCGTAATTGATCCTTATTGTTCCTTGTACATCTCGTTTCTACCGGAGTGCTTGCATGTACTTCTGGTCCATTACAACCCTTTTCTTATGTCTTTCAACCTACAAGGTTCTAGTAATGTTCCTTGTTCCTCTTATCTAAAGGAGTGTTTTCAACTTCGTTCATCTTTGTTGTATGCTTTCTTTCAAAAAAAATCAACCTCTCAAGGTTCGCGGTTTCACTCGTTTGTCAAAGAAGCAACTTAGTTTTACCTCCTCTCTTCCTCTTCCGCTTCTCTCCGGTGCCATTCTAGATCTCGGGACGAGGTCCTCTTGTAGTGGTGGAGTGTTGTGACGCCCTGAGACCGATGCGCCAGGTGTCTTCCAGTTATTCGCTGTCTTTGCCATGTCATTTGCTTGCGTGTTGCATCTTGCCATGTCATCATGTGCATTGCATCATCATGTTTTTCAAAACTTGCATCCGTTCGGGTCTCCACGTTCCTTCTGTTGTCCGTTCTGAGCCCAGACACACTTGCACGCGCCCGCGACACGTCTGAAATATTATTTTATAGGTGGCCGGAGAATGTTCTCGGAATGGGATGAAAGTTGGTGTGTGGTCTTATTATAGTGTAGATAGACCGCATGTCAAGTTTCATCGCATTTGGAGTCTGTTTGTTGCCCCAACGGATAACTATAGCGGCAGTATAGCTGGTCTTTTCGTCGGACGTTTTCGGTCTCCGGAAATCGTGCCAGGCTGCATCTCTCCCCTCTTCTCTCAGACCAACCCACTCTACACAGCCCACTAGACCCACCTAACTTTCCCCTCCGTTGTTGGCCGTCCGATGGCGATCGAACGGCTCCGAAACGGAGCAAAACCCCTAACCCTAGCCCCCTTTCTATATATAGACGCCTCCCCTGCCATTTTTGGCCTCCTACCTACCCCCTCCTCAATTTCCGCGCTGCCCCAATCATCAGCGCCGCCACCTCCCACCTTCTCCTTCGATTACGGCGCCCTCCACCTCCACTGCGACACTTGGCGCGCCCCGACTGGCCAGCCGCCACCTGCGCCGCCGTTCCCGACCAGCAGGAGGCTGCCACGTCGCCTCCCACCACCGCGGCCCGCGGAGCTCACGCGAGGCCCGCCTGGACCCTGATCTGGGCCCCGGGCCCGAATCTCTGCCCCCGCTTGCCTGGATCCCCCCTCCCCCCCCCGCCGCTCCTCGCTCCGCCCGACCCTGCCTCCGAGCACGCTGCCCCGCCGTCTGCGCTCGCCGGCGACGAGCGCCGCCCCTCGCCAGAGACCTCTGGAAGGCTAGCCCCGCCTCTCTACATCCTTCTCCTCCCTTCCTTCGGCCTCTCTCTCTAAGCTCTCTCTCCCTATCTGACCTCCCCTTCCTCCATTTCCCTACAGGAACTTCCACTGCGCCGGAGCCGCCTCCCACCGCTGGGAATGGGTCTGCACCGCTTGGATCTGTTCGGATCCGGCCAACCTCGCTGCCTCCCGCCATCCACCTTCCCCGCCTCTCGCGTCGGCGCCGCCATGGCCTCCCTGTTCATGCGGGCACACGAGGAGGACTTAGTTCGGATGGGCTCTGCGTCAGTCGGCCCATCTGCAGCTTGTTGCGGCCCAGCACCACCCCTGCTTTGGTCCAGCCGGCCTAAAGGCCCAAAGTGAGCAGCTCCCACCAGCCCAGATTCATCAATTTCGGCCCATAGTGTTTTTTTCAGTTGCTACCACTTTGTCTTTATTTCAGAGACTGTAGTTTTTGCAGAAAACCCCTCCACGTTCATGCATATAATAACTTCAGAACCGTGCATCGAATTAAAATAATTTATATATGAAAAGTGCTTAGAATTTTGTGTAGATTAATAATATTCCACTTTCATGCATGTTAAAAATGTTTAAACTTGTTGTTTGCTTTGTTTTGCCACATTGACATGCTAAAATGCTTTATTTCATAACTAAATAACCGTAGCTCCAAACTTAACAAACTTTATATGTAAATGGGGTGGAAAAATGCCTAGTTTAACATGGTGTACTTACTTTGCATTTTTAATAACTCTAAAATATGGTTTAGGGCAGAGCAGTACCAAATCTAAAATATGCACATGAGGATTTTTGGGACTTGTTTGCTTGTTATTTCCGGCCTCATTTAAACTTGCCTAGATAGGTAGTTTTGTTGTGCTTCACCTCTTGCCATGCTAACCAACATTTAATTTTGTTGAGTACCTAAACGAGAGAGAACTAAATAAGTCACGTGGTGTTTCGTCAATATGCAACGAAGTTGCATAGTGAGCTCCACTTAATTTGTAGGATTGTTTGTGCATTTTGCCATGCCATGCCTCTTTAAACCGGACATGCATCATACTTGGTTGTGCATCATGCCATGCTTATGTGATGGTTGTTTACTATGTTGTTTGCTTCTTTCCGGTGTTGCTTCTTCGGTTTAGTTCCGATAACGTCGCATTTGTGAGGATCCGGTCGACTACGCCCGTTTGTCTTCTTCATGGACTCGTTCTTCTTCCTTGCGGGATCTCAGGCAAGATGACCATACCCTCGTAATCACTTCTATCTTTTATTGCTAGTTGCTCACTCTATTGCTATGCTGCGATACCTACCACTTGCTATAACATGCCTCCCATATTGCCATGTCAAGCATCTAACCCTCCTTTCCTAGCAAACCGTTGTTTGGCTATGTTACCGCTTTGCTCAGCCCCTATTATAGCGTTGCTAGTTGCAGGTGAAGCTGAAGTTTGTTCCATGTTGGAACATGGATATGTTGGGATATCACAATATCTCTTATTTAATTAATGCATATATATACTTGGTAAAGGGTGGAAGGCTCGGCCTTATGCCGGGTGTTTTGTTCCACTCTTGCCGCCCTAGTTTCCGTCATACCGGTGTTATGTTCCTTGATTTTGCGTTCCTTACACGGTTGGGTGTTATGGGGACCCCTTGACAGTTTGCTTTGAATAAAACTCCTCCAGCAAGGCCCAACCTTGGTTTTACCATTTGCCTCACCACCACCTACCCTTCCCTCGAGTCGGCCAACCCGAGGGTCATCTTAATTTTAACCCCCCCCCCCGGGCCAGTGCTTCTCTAAGTGTTGGTCCGAACCGAGCCGCCTGCGGGGCCACCTCTGGGAAACTCGAGGGTTGGTTTTACTCGTAGCCTGTCTTATCCGGTGTTTCCCTGAGAACGAGATACGTGCGACTCCTATCGGGATTGTCGGCGCATCGGGTGGCTTTGCAGGTCTTGTTTTACCATTGTCGAAATGTCTTGTAACTGGGATTCCGAGTTTGGTCGGGTCTTCCTGGGAGAAGGAATATCCTTCGTTGACCGTGAGAGCTTGTGATGGGCTAAGTTGGGACACCCCTGCAGGGTTTGAACTTTCGAAAGCCGTGCCTGCGGTTATGGGCAGATGGAAATTTGTTAATATCCGGTTGTAGAGAACTTGGCACTTAACTTAATTAAAATGCATCAACCGCGTGTGTAGCCGTGATGGTCTCTTTCCGGCGGAGTCCGGGAAGTGAACACAGTTCTTGTGTTATGCTTGAACATAAGTAGTTTCAGGATCACTTCTTGATCACTTCTAGTTCACGACCGTGCATTGCTTCTCTTCTCGCTCTTATTTGCGTATGTTAGCCACCATATATGCTTAGTGCTTGCTGCAGCTCCACCTCATTACCCCTTTCCTACCCATAAGCTTAAATAGTCTTGATCTCGCGGGTGTGAGATTGCTAGGTCCTCGTGACTCACAGATACTTCCAAATAGTTGCAGGTGCCGATGATACCAGTGCAGGTGACGCAACCCAGCTCAAGTGGGAGCTCGATGAAGATCTTGATCGTTGTGTTGTTTCGTTTCCTGTTGATCAGTAGTGGAGCCCAGTTGGGACGATCGGGGATCTAGCATTTGGGGTTGTCTTCTTTTATTTTGGTTCTGTAGTCGGACCTTGACTGTATTTTGGATGATGTATGTTTAACTTGTATTTGTGTGAAGTGGCGATTGCAAGCCAACTCTTTATCCCTTTCTTATTCAGTACATGGGATGTGTAAAGATTACCCCTCTTGCGACATGCGTACCATGCGGCTATGCCTCTAAGTCGTGCCCCGACACGTGGGAGATATAGCCGCATTGTGGGTGTTGCACTACAATCGGATATGCCCTATAAAAATACGTCGTCACTCTTCCGTCTTCATCAACCTTGGCGACAGGCTATATTTCTTAAAATTATTTATTTTGAATAGATAAATTATATAAAGGGATTTTTTATTTTCATCCTGCACTGCTTTATGTATGCAGGAAAATTTAATAGTGGCGCATTATGCCACCATCTGCGCAAACCGATGTTGTCGTCCCAACCGGCGTAAATCGGCTCGCGCTACCCTTCAGAACATCAGGTCGTGTTTTTCCTAATTACACAATGTATATATTTTCACACGAAATCTATTTTTTCTGGTTTGCATGATTTTTTCGTGTAGATTTTCCACGGCCGATTATAATTCAGTTCGCCGCATCCGCGACTCTGTGTGCCATGCAAATTCAAACTGCCTCATATGGTCGCGGCATCGCGTTGTCATTATCATCATTGTCTAGTGGATTTCCGACCTGTGCCGACGTCTCCACGCCACTACTCCACCGAGCCGACTTAGGCGTCCAGGCCATATTTCTTTAACTATATACCTTCTTAAATAAATTAAGTAGAGGAAAATTATTATTATTTGTTATTGTCTTTCGCTTGCACTATCTAATGTGTGCATATAGTCAACTTAGACTAGGCCACGCCGCCTCCTCAGTAGGGCGAAGTCATCGTCCCGTCTGTGTTGACCGAGATGCGTCATCTCCTCGGCTGGACTGTGGTCTCATCATTACCTCATTCACCTACGTCGGGGACTTCGGCATCACACTGTCGGCCTGCTCTGTCGCCTCGGTCGGACCGGCGGTTTACCTCACCACAGCGACCATGTTGTGTCGCCACTTCGGAGTGCCGAGCTCCCCGCTCGGCCATCTCGGGACCGGCTTGGGGGCTGGGACCTCGTCCTGCCGCAAGCTCGGCACACGTCATCACCACCGAGCACATTAACCAGCTAAGTCATTTTCATGCTCAATTTTTTTAATTCATTCGGTTCGACAAAACTTTATATTTATGTTAAACAAAAAACTTAGTTTGTTAAAAACATTATTTATTAAAAACACTTCCTTTACCCAAGTTAACTGGGGGCTCTTAAATTTGTACGAGCCGTTCTATAATAATTGTTTTCTTCCTAGTCATTGCAAAGTCTTTTTCTACCACTCCTTTTTTGACTCGAGTGTGTGGTCAATATCTAGATAGCCTGTTTTCTCTCTCATGCCGCTTGAGTTTAGTTTGGTAAACTGGTCTAACAAGCAGTACTCCGCCTTCGGGATAGGAGGTTGCAGCCATAGGCTGACCCGCTTGAAGTCTTGAGATCGGATGTGTCATATTAATGCACGACAGAAGCACAAAAGTAAGACCAATTTTTGGATTGGCACCAAATGACTTGATTTAGTTCAGGCGTAGAGTTTTTACTTAAGTTTTTTGGTTTTCCAAGCCTATGGCACTTTTAAATTATTTGTGTGTTTCCAGCATAAGTCTCGCAGTGCAACGCCGGACACCTTTAGAGATTCGGCAAAAACATTCTCGGATATTGCTATATATGCATCGGTTTCGAATTGTGTCTTCGGTCAATAGTTGGGTTGCCCGGCTCCTGTGCTTGCCTCCTACGTTTTGCTTTATTCGGCTAGGTGCGCAAAGGGATAACCACTGCGATTGTACTTCCAGGTCGAATGGTTAAGCACCTCAGTGGAGAAAGCCGGAAACTGATTGTCACAATGGGCGTAAACTGGTCAGCGATCCGATGACGGTGTCAAATTATAGATCGATACTGATTATCCCGTGTTAAACGATGGGCCTTTCATAACATTGGCCGAATTGTTAATGGCTAGACTTCAATCGGTGCCTAACAGTAACCGGGGGCTCGTAGCTAGCTTCCCCAGTTTAACGCTCGTATGACTAAGTGAAACTTATAAAGCCCGCATATCTGATTGCCTTGTTTCCGCTAACACAACCGCCTCCGGGCATCGAGACATTGGCTAAGGGTTGTCTTGTTACTACGGAAACACCCTACGAGTATCTACAAAGGGGTAGAAGCCGACGATGGTCCACTTTCAACTGATAAACAGTCGCAATAGAGTCAAAATAAACATATATCATCAGTGTTTGTATTCAGTATACAAGCGCTGAGTTCCATAATTATCGTTATAAAGCCATAAATATGCATCAAATTTGACTTAAGAATTTGGCCAAGCTGGGTTGCCTGGCTCCTGTGTTTAACCCTACATTCTCGATTGTTCGGCTAGGGGGTAAAGGGAGCACCTCTGTGATTTTTACTACCGGGTCATCCGGATTAGTTCCCCAGACTGGGTGAAGCCGAAAGCTAGCTATCTTAAGAATACAATTGGTTGGCAACGACGGAAGTGAGAATTTCAGTTCATTAAGACCATAGAGTTCGGGAACTTTCCACACACTAAATCCTTGATATTTTCCTCCCACGTTGATCGGAGGTGAGGTTTCATGATCATGATCACCATGACAACCCAAAGAACGGAACCGACAGCGGGACTATTTTCTTCAAAATATGTTTCTTAAGTTAAAAACTAATATAACATATCTTTTCGTGTACCTTTGTTTATAAAACCACATGGCTGGATTGCCTTGTTTGTCGTTAATCTTTGCTCTTATAAAGGCTTTATAAAGTAGGACAAACACTCCCCGGCTACTGGCCGAGGAGGTTGAAGCCGATAGTCGGTCATCAAAGTTTTGTACAATGCGGATCCGAGCATTAATAATGTAGAGTACTTGGATACGTAGAATCATTACACATAATTTGTGATTTTACTCCGGATATCGATCCTTAATTCGGCCACCCGTGCCCACATTAAGGCTCGGGGGCTACTGGGCTTCAGGCTTATCATTTACTACTATTAAAGGGGCACATCAATCCCCTGATCTGGTGTTGCCACCCGACCAGTGTCTCGGGGGCTACTGCATTGCCTATTCAATACAGAAAATTCAAAGTGCTCAGTGTTCGGCTTCACCAAACTATGGTAAAACGCGTCTTCGGACAACAATAGGTACCATCTGGGACTTATCCGGCATTAAGCTAATATATTACGGTGACTTCTCAAAGCCCTCTCTCAAGGGCCCGTCCGCCGATCACTATCTCCTCTAATGTGCATCTTGGATTTTAGGCCGACACACACCTTGAGGGCTACCGGCTATACATCTCGTCAGTAAATCCACAAACAATCATCCCAAGCCCGAGGTGGTGCATCACCTCGGAAGCAGTCCGACATAAAACTCGGCTGCAAGCGGCTAGCTCCATAAAGAACTTTTTCAGCGTTAAGCTCGGGTAACCTCCTTCAAACTTTTTCAAACACGAGGTAATCTATGACACTTCGGATACAGACTGGTGTTGGAGCTCGGATACATTCCGGCGTTGGAGCTCGGAAGCGGCCCGACGTTGGTGTTCGGCTGAAAAAGATACCTCGAATGTAGTCCGGCATTGGAGCTCGGACGGAAGAGGATACCGCCGCACGGGAACAACTTCAAACCCGAGGTGTGGCGTAAAAAATAACAGGGCATTGCTAAAGGCCGAAAACTTAAAGGGGCTCCTCGGATACCCGACATGTAAAGTCTTCGGATTCACTTCGGGCGATCCTCAAGATCAAAGATGAGAAGATTTGTTGAACCAATTTTCAAGACCGACGACGAAGATGAAGAACAGTTTGGAAGAACCGAGGAGCGTCCCCAACTTGAAGACCAGTTCAGGGGCTACTAACGTGTCCTGGACTAGGGGGTACTCACCACATTGTCTCCTGACCAGTGGGTCGGGCCGAGGACCCCCATGGCGGTTCACTATTGGGCAAGTTCGGGCAACCCATGTCGCATACAAGGGATATTCCACAAGACTTGGCGCCCAAGACAAAGACTCTTCTAAACCCTAGGCCTCCGATATGTTATATAAGCCGAGGCCAGGCTAGTCAATAGATATCTAATATTCATTAGAACAATCTCGTGGTAGATACATGTACCCTATACTACATCCATATTAATACAATCAAAAGCAGGAGGTACGATATTATCTCTTCGAGAGAGCCCGATGTCGTGGTTCTAAGTCTGACAGTAATGTAGGAGGGTAGGTATGGAGAGGCAAGATCTTAGCTATGGAGAGGTTGTAAGCACACGAGGTTTACGAGTTCAGGCCCTTCTCGGAGGAAGTAATAGCCCTACGTCTCGGAGCCCGGAGGCGGTCGACTGGATTATGCGTGTATGAATTATAGGGGTGCGAACCCTTTACACTGAGGAGGGGGTGGCTTATATAGAGTTCGTCGGACCCCTCCGGCCCTCAGTTGTGCAGGGTTTAAATACATTAAGGTGAGGCGTTACTGGTAACGCCTCTAATAAAGTGCTATGATGACCATAAAAGCTACTTAATAACCGACTGTTAGCATGTGGAGTGCCTTTAGGTCTCCTGGCCGTCAAGTGATTAGACCTTGGCCGAGTGATTGCTTCTTGGTCGAGTGTCTTCGAGTCTGTCGAGTGGAACACCTCCAAGTCGATTGAAAGGTGATTTCTTCTTGAGATGTCCTTGGGTAGGGTAGCTGGGAGAGGTCCATGACCCTACCCTAGGTACATAGCTTCATCATTAGCCCCCGAATGGATCGAGGTTTGAGTGGGGAAGGAGTTGAGCACTTCTCCGACTCGTTTTTCATGCCATGAGCATATCTTGTTTCGGATCAATGAACCTGAGTGATGACAGCAACTTCCTTTTCAGTCGCCTTGATCCATTCTTAGTTTTTTGTCGAGTGAGTTTCTTTACTTGAGAGGCTCCGAGTGACAGCGTGGAGGAGATCTTCGGTCTGACAAGTTGTTTTGCTGCCCGCAGATTTTGCGGGATCCGAATTTTGGGAAGCGCGCGGGACGGGGGAGGCCGCAGTAATCAGATGGAATAGGGCGGAGCCGCCTCGATCCCCGCGTTGCCTTTTTCGCCACGTATCGCGCGTGCGATTGTTACGGGATTTGACAGGACCGCCCGGGCCTACCAGTCAGCCACTCGGAAGCGGCCTCATATAAGGCGTTGGACCGGGGTCTCTTGCACAGCGCGTTCCCATTCTCTCTTCTTCTCTTCAGGCTCCTTCGTCGCGCTCGCTCTCGCCCCAGCGCCACCGCTCCGTACGCGTCTCGCCTGCGACGATGGGGAAGGAGAAGACGGCGGCTCTGGAGCGGGCGAAGAACGCGATGGCAAAGGTGAAGGGGAAGGCGACCAGTCGGGGTGGATCTTCCTCGTGAACCGGCCTGCCGAAGGGCTGGATCCAGGGCGACTGGATCCGCTCGACGATCACCCAAGAAGACCTCGACGACCTAGCCGAAGGAGGGCTGATCCCCCATGAATCGGCGCGGCTTCCGGGGAAGGAATCCGAGCCGCAACCTCGGGAGGGTGAGCGCGTTCTCCTTGCCACCCACGTCAACCGTGGATTTTCCTTTCCTCCTCACCCTTTCTTTCGGGGATTTCTGAATTTCTTTGGGGCACAACTCCACCACTTCACTCCCAACACAATCGTTTATCTTGCTGCTTTCGTGTCTTTGTGTGAGAACTTCCTGGGTTGTCGGCCTCACTGGGGTCTTTTCAAGCACATTTTCACTTGTCGCTCTCAGACGGTGAAAAAGGCCAATCCGAGTGACGAGAGAACTCAAGTGATTCAGATGTGTGGGGGTCTTGGTGTTCAGATGAGAGGGAAAAGTTCCTTTCCGGCCATGATTCTTCCCGACTCGGTTCGCGGATGGCAGTCGACCTGGTTTTACTGCAAAGACTAGTCGACACCAGGGCAGTCGACTGGCCTCCCTCCTTTTACCATGGACCGAGTGAGAAAACCCTCCTCTCTGAAGGTGCTCCTGGAGGAGAAGGCGCAGGTGAGGGTGCTGGTCGAGCGAGTGGTCCAGCTTATCCGTGACGGAGTCACCGGTATGGATCTCTTGGAGGTTTTCCTTCAGCGGCGCATCCAGCCTCTTCAAGCCCGAGACCATCCGATGTGGATGTATTCGGGTCTTGACGACTCCACTTGGATTCACCCGGAGGAGGTCAATGACGACACACTGGAGAAGTGGCTGTCGGGCATGACCGGAAACAAGGACAACCCCAGGGGAGCCAGGAGAGTTCCTCCATTCGACCAGTCCCATGTACCAGAGAAGGTCCGATTCTGAGTTTTGATCGTAATATGAATTCACTCGCGCAGCTGTCTATATGGCGTCGACTGACTTTATTCTTCCTGCTTTCTTTCAGGCCCTTATCGAAATGTATTCAATGCCCAACGGAGAGCAAGAGCAAGATCTGGAAGGAGAGGCGAGCGGTGGCGACAGTGGAGAATGGACTTCTGACGGTGAAGGGGACGAAGAGAGCGATGACTCAAGTGACGCAGAAGAAGTCGAGTCGCCTCCTCGCAGGGAGAGGCGATCCAAGCTTGACCAAGAACGACCGAGCGCCCGTGAAAAGGCGACTGCTCAGGCTGGTCAGTCTTCAAAGCGTCCTCGGACCTCTTCACCAATCCTGACCGAAAAAGCGTCAAAGCATCCCAAAGTTGCAGAGCCGAAGCCTCGGAAGGCGTTGCCGAAGATTAAGATTGACATCCCCGTCGCTTCTGCGTGAGTGTCTCCCTTTGTATTCACTCGACGGCCCATGCTGTTTGTTTTTTCTTGATTTAACCAGACGAACTTTGGAACTGACAGCGCTGCTACTTCCGGGACCACAGCTTATAGGGACGAGGATGAGGTAATGGAGGATGTGGTCACTTCCAATCTGGGTATGATTTCTGCTATTCTGTCTTTATTTGGTCGACTCAACTGCAATGTGCACCATTGGGTGATGTGATTTTGGCGATTGAACTTTGAACAGCTCCCAACATTATCAACCTCCCTGATGATGATGAAGAGCCCGAGAGGCCTTTGATGAGGAAGAATAGGCAAGCTCCTGCAAGCAAGGTGCCACAGTCGACGCCGAGGCCAAAACCAATCGTTCAGGACGCTGGCGATGCCAATCGGGGTTCTGTTACCTTCGCCGTGCCATTGTCAAGTGCCTTGCCTTCTTCGTCGACTGCTCAGGCCCCTGTCGACCCACCTTCAGTTTTTGCGACCCATCATGTCCCAGAGGACGAAGTGAATGCTGCCAAGGAAGCCATACGCCAGGCGGGCATTATGATGGAGAAGATGAAGACGGTGCGGGACGCCAGTCAGGCCGCCTACGACGCCAGCTCGGCTCTCCAAAGCAACGTTCAGGTTAGTTGGTCACCGCTTGTTCTGTTAGGATATGCTACCTGAAGACTCTTTCCGAAAATCTTTGCATTTGTACGCCCACTGGGTGCATCAATTGAATTTTTGAACTAGTGGGGGCACGCTGAGTGCACCCACTGGGTGTAGTCCCTGAGACTACGGTGGACTGCTGGCAGTCGACTGTAGTCTTTGTATTTAGATTCTTCCGCTCGATGTGGCCTGGCCGCGTCTAGTGTGAACCGAACTAGTAGTTTGTCTCTTCCACTCGGTCTGGTCGAGTGGGATCAGAACCGGTGGGGGCACGCCAAGTGCACCCACTGGGTGTAGTCCCCGAGACCGCGGTCGACTGCTGGCAGTCGACTATGGTCTGAGTTCTCTTTTTTTTACTCCCTGCACTCAACTCCGGCGGGCCGGTCGAGTGGGATCAGAACCGGTGGGGGCACGCAAAGTGCACCCACTCGGTGTAGTCCCCGAGACTATGGTGGACTGCGAGCAGTCGACCGTAGTCTTAGTACTTACTGCCTTTGTCGTTTTTCGCTGTAAAACAACTTCTCCTCCTTGATTGCAGAAATCTTGTGATCTTGGAGCTCGCTTCACTGACTTGGAGAAACAGCAGATCCAACTGAACCTTGACTTGGAGTTGGCCAAGACAGAGCTGCAAAAGGCCAAGGACGACGCCAATGGTAAGACGCGCTTGTCGACTGGTTTGTCTTAGGCTTGAGTACCCTTCTGCTCTTTCTGAATCAAGCACCATTTCTTTGCAGAAAAACTGAGAGAAGCTCTGGCGAAGAAGGATCGGGATTTGGCTGCTGCTCGAAAGGAAGCTGATGACAAAACCGCTCTGGCTGAACAGAAACTGGCTTCGGTCGGCCAGTTGGAAGAAGAGAATACCAAGATGAAATCTGCTCTGAACGAAGCCAACAAGGAGTGCACGCGCTTGAAGAAGGACAATCTCAACCTGTACGAGAGATGGAAAGCATCGCTCGCAGGAGGGACGATCTGGAGAGCTATCTGAGGAGCCTTGCCAAGAAGTTGTTCATCAAGCTTGAAGGTACACATTTTGTTCCGACTGATGTTTTTTTTTGTCGACTCAGCATACGAAAATTGACTTATCCTTGGATCGTGAATGCAGAGTTTTGCCAGAACTTCGAGGAGGAGACTGGGCGGATTGAGCCAGGTTTGGACCCAATCAATTCTCCCGTGAAAGATGAAACTGCCATGAATCTGCTCCGACTGGAATCCCGCATCGACGGTGTTGTGGACTACTTGGCTCGGCTGAAGGTCGCCATGTCACGGATTGACCCGGCACTTTGGCCAGAGGCCACGCTCCAGAATGATCTTGAGTCCCTGATGACTCGACTTAACGAGATCCCTGATCGAGTGCAGGAGTGGAAGAAATCTTCTGCCCGGTGTGGTGCTGATGTGGCTCTGTCTTTGGTTCGTGTCCATTGCAAGGAGGTGCGACAAGATAAGCTGGCAGCAATCAAGGTCGCCAACACCCAGAAGCATGACTTCCGATCTTTTATGGAGACTTTCATCGCCGCAGCTACTCGGATCGTCGACGGCATCGACCTAGACGAGTTCGTCGAGCCTGCCAGTCCTCCTCCCGCGGAGTGAACAAACTTTTATGCCCCACCTTAAATTTGCCTCGGAATGCCGAGTGGTTTTTGTAACCGTTAAACTCTTTCGGGCTGAATGCCCGAGCACTTCGACCTGTGGTCCAGAACCTTTGGGATTTATCCGAACTTGGTTTATCGTTGAATATCTTCATGAATCCTCCGCGAGTGGAACTCGTTCTTCACTCGAGACAACCTTTGCATCTGTGGCGTAGCCCCAAAAGGGAAGGTAGTAGTCGACCTGCACCTCTTCGTCCTTGCGGGTCGGCGATGGAGCGCACGTTGTATTTGTGGCGAGGCTCCCAAGGAGAAGGTGGCAGTCGACCTGCACCTCGTCGTCCTTGTGGGTCGGCGATGGAGCGCACGTTGTATTTGTGGCGAAGCTCCCAAGGAGAAGGTGGCAGTCGACCTGCACCTCGTCGTCCTTGCGGAGTGGGATGGAGCGCATGTTGTATTTGTGGCGAAGCTCCCAAGGAGAAGGTGGCAGTCGACCTGCACCTCGTCGTCTTTGCGGAGTGGAATGGTGCACACGTTGTATTTGTGGCGAAGCTCCCAAGGAGAAGGTGGCAGTCGACCTGCACCTCGTCGTCCTTGTGGATTGGGATGGAGAGCATGTTGTATTTGTGGCGAAGCTCCCAAGGAGAAGGTGGCAGTCGACCTGCACCTCGTCGTCTTTGCGGAGTGGGATGGTGCACACGTTGTATTTGTGGCAAAGCTCCCAAGGAGAAGGTGGCAGTCGACCTGCACCTCGTCGTCCTTGTGGATTGGGATGGAGCACACGTACTTAGGCGAGTACTGGACTGCAGCTAGGCCCCCGAGTGGGAGGCTGGCTCACCACTCGGTAGGATTTTCAAATACTTAGGTGAGTACTGGACTGCAGCTAAGCCCCCGAGTGGGAGGGTCGCTCACCACTCGGTATGATTCTCAAATACTTAGGCAAGTACTGGACTGCAGCTAAGCCCCCGAGTAGGAGGATCGCTCACCACTCGGTAGGATTTTCAAATACTTAGGCGAGTACTGGACTGCGGCCAAGCCCTCGAGTGGGAGGATCGCTCACCACTCGGTAGGATTTTCAAATACTTAGGCAAGTACTGGACTGCAGCTAAGCCCCCGAGTGGGAGGGTCGCTCACCACTCGGTAGGATTTTCAAATGCTTAGGCGAGCACTGGACTGCAGCTAAGCCCCCGAGTGGGAGGGTCGCTCACCACTCGGTAGGATTTTCAAATACTTAGGCGAGTACTGGACTGCAGCTAAGCCCCCGAGTGGGAGGGTCGCTCACCACTCGGTAGGATTTTCAAATACTTAGGCGAGTACTGGACTGTAGCTAAGCCCCCGAGTGGGAGGATCGCTCACCACTCGGTAGGATTTTCAAATACTTAGGCGAGTACTGGACTGCAGCTAAGCCCCCGAGTGGGAGGCTGGCTCACCACTCGGTTGGATTTTCAAATACTTAGGCGAGTACTGGACTGCAGCTAAGCCCCCGAGTGGGAGGCTGGCTCACCACTCGGTAGGATTTTTAAATACTTAGGCGAAACGGGTTCGCGGCTAAGCCCCCGAGTGGAAGGCTGGCTCACCACTCGGTAGGAAATTATTTTTACAAACTTAGGCGAAACGGATTCGCAGCTAAGCCACCCGCTGGGGGATTTCTCACGCAAACAAAAACAATAACAATCACCAGGAAAATTATAACGCTCTTGTCTTTGATAAATAAACTATAGAAGTTTTTCTTATTACATCTCATCCGAGTGAGAATTCAAGTATAAAAGGGGCGGAGCAGCTCCGCATTCCAGGCTCGTGGCTCATCAATCTGGCGATCCACATTATAAAGGTGGTACGCTCCATTGTGGAGGACTCTGGTGACTATGAAGGGACCTTCCCAAGTAGGAGCGAGTTTGTGCGGTTTCTGTTGATCCACTCGGAGGACCAAGTCTCCTTCTTGGAAGGCTCGACTCTTCACATTTCTGGCATGGAATCGACGCAAGTCTTGCTGATATATGGTCGATTGGACCATGGACATTTCTCTTCCTTCTTCCAGGAGGTCGACCGCGTCCTGCCGGGCTTGTTCTGCTTCATCTTCAGAGTAGAGCTCGACTCGGGGCGCATTGTGAAGCAGGTCACTTGGCAAAACTGCTTCGGCCCCGTAGACCAGAATGAATGGGGTTCTTCCGGTCGATCGGTTCGGGGTTGTCCTCAATCCCCAAAGGACTGATGGAAGCTCGTCGACCCATGCACCTGCTGCGTGCTTGAGATCGCGCATCAATCGAGGTTTCAATCCTTTGAGAATTAAGCCATTTGCTCTTTCCGCTTGTCCATTCGACTGGGGGTGAGTGACCAAAGCATAGTCGACTCATGTCCCTGAGAGGCGCAAAAGGCTATGAATTTGTCGGAATCGAAGTTTGACCCATTGTCGGTGATGATGCTGTGCGGAACTCCATATCTGAATATCAACTCTCTGATGAAACTGATAGCAGTGCAAGCATCAAGATTCTTGATAGGCTTAGCTTCAATCCATTTGGTGAACTTGTCGACTGCTACTAGCACATGAGTGAAGCTGCTCCTGCCCGTTCTCAGTGGTCCAACCATGTCTAGCCCCCAAACAGCGAAGGGCCAGACGAGTGGAATGGTTTTGAGGGCTGACGCGGGCTTGTGCGACATATTGGAGTAATACTGACATCCTTCACATTTGTCGACTATCTCTTTTGCCATTTCATTGGCCCTTGGCCAGTAGAATCCCGCTCGGTATGCTTTAGCCACAATGGTCCGAGAGGACGAATGATGACCACAGGTCCCCGAGTGGATATCATCAAGGATCATCTGCCCTTCTTCTGGTGTTATACACTTCTGACTGACTCCAGTCGCGCTTTCTCTATACAAATGTCCCTTTATGACTGTAAAGGCCTTGGATTGACGGACGATCTGTCGAGCCTCTTCCTCGTCCTCTGGGAGTTCTTTCCTTAGGATGTATGTGATGTATGGTATTGTCCAGTCGGGAGTGATGACCAAGACTTCCATGATCAGGTCGACCACAGCTGGAACTTCAACTTCAGTCGGATCCGCGGCACTTTTTGGCTGTGGGGCCTCTTCAGTGAAGGGATCCTCCTGAACTGATGGTGTGTGGATGTGTTCCAAAAACACATTGCTGGGAATGGCTTCTCTTTTGGAACCTATTTTTGCCAAATCATCAGCTGCTTGATTTTTCAGTCGGGGTATGTGATGAAGTTCTAACCCCTTGAATTTCTTCTCCAGCTTTCTCACTGCATTGCAATAACCAGTCATGGCTGGAATTTTGACGTCCCACTCCTTCATCACCTGATTAACCACCAAATCTGAGTCACCATAGACCATGAGGCGATGGACGCCGAGTGAAATAGCCATGCACAACCCATATAAAAGTGCTTCATATTCTGCCTCGTTATTGGAGGAATCAAAGTGGATTTGAAGAACGTATCTAAGCTTATCTCCTCAGGGGGAGACCAATACCAACCCGGCACCGGAACCATTGAGCATTTCGGAACCGTCGAAGAACATGGTCCAATGTTTCGAGTGAACCTGAGTCAGCAGTTGCTGTTCAATCCACTCGGCGATGAAATCTGCTATTGCTTGGGACTTGATAGCTTTTTTTGCCTCAAACTTGATATCTAGAGGAAGGAGTTCAATCGCCCATTTTGCCACTCGACCGGTTGCATCTCTGTTATGCAGGATCTCTGACAATGGAGCCGCTGACGACTGTAATGGAATGATCAGAGAAGCAGTGAGCAACCTTCTTTGTGGTTATATAAATCCCATATACAAGCTTCTAAGAGTGAGGATATCTTTGCTTCGACGAGGTCAAAACTTCAGAAATATAATACACTGGGCGCTGAACTTTAAAGGCTTTTCCTTCTTCTTCCCGCTCGACCGTAAGTACCGTACTGACGACTTGTCCCGTGGCTGCGATGTAAAGCAGCAAAGGCTCTTTGCTGATTGGGGCAGCAAGCACCGGCTGGGTGGAGAGCAGAGCTTTGAGTTCTGCAAACGCTGCATCAGCTTCAGGAGTCCACTCGAACTTGTCTGACTTCTTCATCAATCGGTAAAGAGGCAATGCCTTTCCACCGAGACGAGAGATGAATCGACATAAAGCGGCCAAGCAACCAGTAAGCTTTTGGACGTCGTGCACTCGCACGGGACTTTTCATTCGGAGTATAGTACCGACTTTTTCCGGATTTGCGTCGATTCCCCGTTCGGAAACGAGGAAACCGAGTAACTTTCCGCCAGGAACTCCGAATGTGCACTTTGATGGATTAAGCTTAATGTCATACCTCCTGAGGTTGGCAAAGGTTTCAGCAAGGTCAGTCAGCAGGTCGGAACCCTTCCGTGACTTGACCACAATATCATCCATGTATGCTTCCACATTCCGACTGATTTGAGTGAGCAAACACTTCTGAATCATCCTCATGAATGTGGCTCCGGCATTCTTGAGGCCGAATGGCATGGTAACATAACAGAAGCACCCGAATGGAGTGATGAAAGCTGTTTTGATCTCGTCAGGCCCATACAGACGGATCTGATGGTACCCGGAGTAGGCGTCTAAAAAAGACAGTCGCTCACATCCCGCAGTCGAGTCGACTATCTGGTCGATGCGAGGGAGAGGAAAATGATCTTTCGGGCAGGCCCGATTGATATGTTTAAAGTCAATGCACATGTGAAGTGACTTGTCCTTCTTGGGGACCATGACAACATTGGCGAGCCACTCGGAGTGGTAGATCTCTCGGATGAACTCTGCTGCTAAGAGCCGAGCCACCTCCTCGCCAATAGCCTTTCTCTTCTGGACGGCGGACCGTCTGAGATGTTCTTTGATAGGTTTTATTTTCAAGTCAACTCGTAGGCGATGCTCAGCCAGCTCCCTGGGAACACCCGGCATGTCAGAAGGCTTCCATGCGAAAATGTCCCAGTTCTCACGGAGGAACTGGATGAGCGCTTCTTCCTATTTGGAGTCGAGTGTTGTTGAAATATGAGTTGGAGCAGCACTGAGATCGGTCGGGTGGATGTGAGCCGTCTTCGGTTCGCCAGACGACTGAAAAGTTGATTCTGTAGCGGGCTTCCTGGCTCGCAACAAATCACTAGGGTCTGCAGTCTTCTGGTATTCCTAGAGCTCCACCACTGCCATCTGAGCATCAGCGATCTTTGAACCTTTCTGAAAACATTCTTCTGCTTTCTTCCGATTGCCTGTAACAGTGATCACACCTTTGGGACCAGGCATCTTCAATTTGAGATACACATAACATGGTCAGGCCATGAAGCGTGCATAAGCCGGCCTGCCCAAAATAGCGTGATAGGCACTCTGGAAATCTACAACTTCGAACGTCAACTTTTCTTTGCGGTAATTCTTGGAATCACCGAAAACCACATCAAGAGCAATCTGGCCGAGTGATTCAGCCTTCTTCCCAGGAATGACTCCATGGAAACTCATGTTGCTGGTACTGAGTCTGGACATCGGAATGCCCATCCCTTTCAACGTCTCTGCATATAGTATGTTCAAACCACTGCCACCATCCATCAAGACTTTGGTCAGTCGAGTGCCTTCAACAACTGGGTCGACCACCAAAGCTTGCCTCCCAGGGGTGGCAATGTGCGTTGGGTGATCGGACCGGTCGAATGTGATGGCAGTCTGAGACCACTTTAGATAACTGGGTGTCGCCGGAGCAACCATATTCACCTCTCGGTTGATAACTTTTAGTCGACTTTTGCTTTCAACATCAGCAAAAATCATCAGGGTGGAATTGACCTGGGGGTATCCATCGTCACTGTCTTCCTTGTCCTCAACTTTGTCCGACTCCTTTTCCTTATCTTTGGGCTGCTTGCCCTGGAACTGCTGGATCAAGAGTCGACACTGTCGAGTGGTATGTTTGGGGTAAATGAAATTACCCTCTTCATCTTTCTTGGTGTGGATGTGACATGGCAAATCCAACACATCATTTCCGTCCTGGTCTTAAACTTTCTTGTGGTTCCAAGGTCCTTTGGGTTTCCCCTTCAACTTTCCTTGAGTTACAGCCAAGGCTTCCCCAGGAGCAGCTGGCTCGGCTTTCCGCTTCTATTTCTGATTGGAATTCCCTCCTTCGGTTTCTTGAGCGACTGACTTGAGCTTGCCGCTCCTAAGTCGATCCTCATCTTCACCATTAGCGTACTTGGTGGCAATCTCCATCATCCGATTCAAAGACATATCTCCGGTTTGACCGAATTTCAGGTTCAGTTCTCTGTACTTGACGCCTTCTTTGAAGGCACAGACCGCTTGGTGGTCAGGCACATTCTCTACCATGTGATGTAATGTGATCCATCTCTGGATGTAATCCCTCAAAGTTTCATTCGGCTTCTGCACGCAAGACCGCAGTTCCGTCAGCTCTGCCGTTCACTTGCATGTTCCTTCAAATGTGGTGACAAACACTCGGGCGAGATCTTCCCAAGTGTAAATGTTGCTGGGCGCTAACTGATTCAGCCATGCTCTGGCCGAGCCCTCCAACATGAGAGGAAGGTGCTTCATGGCCACTTCATCATTGCCACCGCCAATCTGGACGGCCACTCGGTAGTCTTCAAGCCAAGTGTCGGGCTTGGACTCACCAGTGAACTTACTGACCCCAGTCGCCAACCTGAAGTTGGGGGGAATCATAGCGGCTGTCGGTGTCAAAACCGGCGGATCTCGGGTAGGGGGTCCCGAACTGTGCGTCTAGGCCGGATGGTAACAGGAGGCAAGGGACACGAAGTTTTACCCAGATTCAGGCCCTCTCGATGGAGGTAAAACCCTACGTCCTGCTTGATTAATATTGATGATATGGGTAGTACAAGAGTAGATCTACCACGAGATCAGAGAGGCTAAACCCTAGAAGCTAGCCTATGGTATGATTGTTGATGTGTATGTTGTCCTACGGACTAAAACCCTCCGGTTTATATAGACACCGGATAGGGTTAGGGTTACATAGAGTCGGTTACAATGGTAGGAGATCTTCATATCCGTATCGCCAAGATTGCCTTCCACGCCAAGGAAAGTCCCTTCCGGACGCGGGACGGAGTCTTCAATCTTGTATCTTCATAGTCCGGGAGTCCGGCTGAAGGTATAGTTCGGCTATCCGAACACCCCCTAATCCAGGACTCCCTTAGTAGCCCCTGAACCAGGCTTCAATGACGACGAGTCCGGCGTGCAGATTGTCTTCGGCATTGCAAGGCGGGTTCCTCCTCCAAGTACTTTATAGAATATTTTAAACACAAAGATAGTGTCCGGCTCTGCAAAATAAGTTTTCCACATATTGCCATAGAGAGAATAATATTTACACAAATCTAATCTGCTGATGTATTCCGTAGTGCGACACACCACGGCCAAGCTTTTATCCGAGTCATTTCATTATCCCACCTTAGTGCGTCATGCGAGGCGGTTCCCTTGGCATGTCTTGTCAAAGCAGAGATCGTGTCCCCTTATTCCGGGATTCTCATCAATACGGGCGTGGGTAACCCAACCGCGCCTTTGATTACGACGCTTGGAGATAAGCGAGTTTTACCAGGCTAGTGGGGACATGTAGTTGCATCCACCCATATAAGGGGATAAGGATCCACCTTTTCACCCATGCCTTCTTCCTCCTTTTCCTATCCATTCTTGCGCACTCGAGCTCCAGCGCCCAAGTCCGCACTACCACCTCAACCTTCTCCAGTCATGTCCGGAGCGGGAGGCAAGTGGATGGTATCCTCCGTCACGGAGGGACACATCAAAAAGCTGAGGAAGGCCGGATATCTGGCTAGCGACATCGCGCACCGGCTTCCCGAAAAGGGGCAGCTCATCCCCACTCCTAGGCCCCATGAGAGGGTGGTATTCCTCCCCCATTTCCTCCACGGACTGGGCTTCCCTCTGCATCCATTTGTCTGGGAGCTCATTTTCTACTACAGCCTGGATTTCCATGATCTGGCCCCAAACTTTGTCCTCAACATCTCGGCGTTTATCGTCGTGTGTGAGGTGTTCCTCCGCATCCGCCCCCATTTCGGCCTATGGCTTAAGACTTTCAACGTCAAGCCAAAGGTGGTGCGCGGCAGCCAGGCGGAGTGCGGCGACGCCATGGTTGGCAAGATGGCCAACGTCCTGTGGCTCGAGGGCTCCTTTGTGGAGACCCTGAAGGGGTGGCAATCATGGTGGTTTTACGTCACCGAGCCGCGCGACGCCGAATGGGTCGCACCCCTTGAGTTTCGATCCGGCCCCCCTACGCGGCTCACCTCTTGGAAGGAGACAGACCTGTCTTGGGGTAAAAAAGGAGAGCTGACCGGATTCCAAACATGCATCCAAACCCTGGTGGACAAGAAGCTCAAGCTTGTCAACGTAGTCCAGGTTATTCTCATCCGCCTGATCCTCCCGTGTCAACGACGGGCCTTCAACCTGTGGGAGTTCGACCCGGCGCAGCATCGAACTCTAAACAGGCTCTTCAACACGACGTACGAAGATGCCTGGAGGATGCTTTTCAAAGGCGCCGAGGCTCCCGCATCCGCTACCGAGGATCGCGGATTCAGTACTCAGCATCATGCTCATGCAGTAAGTTGTTTTTTGTCCTTTTACAGGGTATCAGTTTTTCATAGTTTGACTCTATGCGGGATCTAAGCTCCCTTATCTTTGACAGGATTGGGAGGTGATGTTGGGTTTTGTAGTAATTTCAAAAAAATTCCTACGCACACGCAAGATCATGTGATGCATAGCAACGAGAGGGGAGAGTGTTGTCTACGTACCCAACGCAGACCGACTGCGGAAGCGCTGACACGACGTAGAGGAAGTAGTCGTACGTCTTCACGATCCAACCGATCAAGCACCGAAACTACGGCACCTCCGAGTTCGAGCACACGTTCAGCTCGATGACGATCCCCGGACTCCGATCCAGCAAAGTTTCAGGGAAGAGTTCCGTCAGCACGACGGCGTGGTGACGATCTTGATGAACTATAGCAGCAGGGCTTCGCCTAAACTCCGCTACAGTATTATCGAGGAATATGGTGGCTGGGGGCACCGCACACGGCTAAGGAATAGATCACGTGGATCAACTTGTGTGTTTCTGGGGTGCCTCTGCCTCAGTATATAAAGGAGCCAAGGGGGAGGGGGGCGCCGGCCAGGAGGAGGGCGCAGGAGGAGTCGTACTCCTTCCGGGAGTAGGACTCCCCCCCCCCAATCCTAGTTGGACTAGGATTCCCCGAGGGGGAAAGAGGGAGAGGGGGGCCGGCCACCTCTCCTAGTCCTAATAGGACTAGGGGGAGGGGGAGGCGCACGGCCACCTTGGGCTGCCCCTTTCTCCTTTCCACTAAAGCCCATCTAGGCCCATATGGTTCCCAGGGGGTTCCGGTAACCTCCCGGTACTCCGGTAAAATCCCGATTTCACCCGGAACACTTCCGATATCCAAACATAGGCTTCCAATATATCAATCTTTACGTCTCGACCATTTTGAGACTCCTCGTCATGTCCGTGATCACATCCGGGACTTCGAACAACCTTCGGTACATCAAAATGCATAAACTCATAATATAACTGTCATCGTAACCTTAAGCGTGCGGACCCTACGGGTTCGAGAACAATGTAGACATGACCGAGACACGTCTCCGGTCAATAACCAATAGCGGGACTTGGATGCCCATATTGGATCCTACATATTCTACGAAGATCTTTATCGGTCAGACCGCATAACAACATACGTTGTTCCCTTTGTCATCGGTATGTTACTTGCCCGAGATTCCATCGTCGGTATCCAATACCTAGTTCAATCTCGTTACCGGCAAGTCTCTTTACTCGTTCTGTAATACATCATCTCGCAACTAACTCATTAGTTGCAATGCTTGCAAGGCTTATGTGATGTGCATTACCGAGAGGGCCCAGAGATACCTCTCCGACAATCGGAGTGACAAATCCTAATCTCGAAATACGCCAATCCAACATCTACCTTTGGAGACACCTGTAATGCTCCTTTATAATCACCCAGTTACGTTGTGACGTTTGGTAGCACCCAAAGTGTTCCTCCGGCAAAACGGGAGTTGCATAATCTCATAGTTATAGGAACATGTATAAGTCATGAAGAAAGCAATAGCAACATACTAAACGATCGGGTGCTAAGCTAATGGAATGGGTCATGTCAATCAGATCATTCAACTAATGATGTGACCTCGTTAATCAAATAACAAGTCATTGTTCATGGTTAGGAAACATAACCATCTTTGATTAACGAGCTAGTCAAGTAGAGGCATACTAGTGACACTTTGTTTGTCTATGTATTCACACATGTATTATGTTTCCGGTTAATACAATTCTAGCATGAATAATAAACATTTATCATGATTATAAGGAAATAAATAATAACTTTATTATTGCCTCTAGGGCATATTTCCTTCAGTCTCCCACTTGCACTAGAGTCAATAATCTAGATTACACTGTAATGATTCTAACACCCATGGAGCCTTGGTGCTGATCATGTTTTGCTTGTGGAAGAGGCTTAGTCAACGGGTCTGCAACATTCAGATCCGTATGTATCTTGCAAATCTCTATGTCTCCCACCTGGACTAGATCCCGGATGGAATTGAAGCGTCTCTTGATGTGCTTGGTTCTCTTGTGAAATCTGGATTCCTTTGCCAAGGCAATTGCACCAGTATTGTCACAAAAGATTTTCATTGGACCCGATGCACTAGGTATGACACCTAGATCGGATATGAACTCCTTCATCCAGACTCCTTCGTTCGCTGCTTCCGAAGCAGCTATGTACTCCGCTTCACATGTAGATCCCGCTACGACGCTTTGTTTAGAACTGCACCAACTGACAGCTCCACCGTTTAATGTAAACACGTATCCGGTTTGCGATTTAGAATCGTCCGGATCAGTGTCAAAGCTTGCATCAACGTAACCATTTACGACGAGCTCTTTGTCACCTCCATATACGAGAAACATATCCTTAGTCCTTTTCAGGTATTTCGGGATGTTCTTGACCGCTGTCCAGTGATCCACTCCTGGATTACTTTGGTACCTCCCTGCTAGACTTATAGCAAGGCACACATCAGGTCTGGTACACAGCATTGCATACATGATAGATCCTATCGCTGATGCATAGCGAACATCTTTCATATTCTCTCTATCTTCTGCAGTGGTCGGGCATTGAGTCTTACTCAATTTCACACCTTGTAACACAGGCAAGAATCCTTTCTTTGCTTGATCCATATTGAACTTCTTCAAAATTTTGTCAAGGTATGTTGTTTGTGAAAGTCCAATTAAGCGTTTTGATCTATCTCTATAGATCTTTATGCCTAATATGTAAGCAGCTTCACCGAGGTCTTTCATTGAAAAATTCTTATTCAAGTATCCCTTTATGCTATCCAGAAATTCTATATCATTTCCAATCAGTAATATGTCATCCACATATAATATCAGAAATGCTACAGAACTCCCACTCACTTTCTTGTAAATACAAGCTTCTCCGAAAGTCTGTATAAAACCAAATGCTTTGATCACACTATCAAAGCGTTTATTCCAACTCCGAGAGGCTTGCACCAGTCCATAAATGGATCGCTGGAGCTTGCACACTTTGTTAGCTCCCTTTGGATCGACAAAACCTTCTGGTTGCATCATATACAACTCTTCTTCCAGAAATCCATTCAGGAATGCAGTTTTGACATCCATCTGCCAAATTTCATAATCATAAAATGCGGCAATTGCTAACATGATTCGGACAGACTTAAGCATCGCTACAGGTGAGAAGGTCTCATTGTAGTCAACCCCTTGAACTTGTCGAAAACCTTTTGCGACAAGTCGAGCTTTGTAGACAGTAACATTACCGTCAGCGTCAGTCTTCTTCTTGAAGATCCATTTATTCTCAATTGCTTGCCGATCATCGGGCAAGTCAACCAAAGTCCATACTTTGTTCTCATACATGGATCCCATCTCAGATTTCATGGCTTCAAGCCATTTTGCGGAATCTGGGCTCACCATCGCTTCTTCATAGTTCGTAGGTTCATCATGATCTAGTAGCATGACTTCCAGAACAGGATTACCGTACCACTCTGGTGTGGATCTCACTCTGGTTGATCTACGAGGTTCAGTAGTATCTTGATCTGAAGTTTCATGATCATTATCATTAGCTTCCTCACTAACTGGTGTAGGTGTCACTGAAACAGTTTTCTGTGATGTACTACTTTCCAATAAGGGAGCAGGTACAGTTACCTCGTCAAGTTCTACTTTCCTCCCACTCACTTCTTTCGAGAGAAACTCCTTCTCTAGAAAGTTTCCGAATTTAGCAACAAAAGTCTTGCCTTCGGATCTGTGATAGAAGGTGTATCCAATAGTTTCCTTTGGATATCCTATGAAGACACATTTATCCGATTTGGGTTCGAGCTTATCAGGTTGAAGCTTTTTCACATAAGCATCGCAGCCCCAAACTTTCAGAAACGACAACTTTGGTTTCTTGCCAAACCACAGTTCATAAGGCGTCGTCTCAACGGATTTTGATGGTGCCCTATTTAACGTGAATGCGGTTGTCTCTAGAGCGTATCCCCAAAACGATAGCGGTAAATCAGTAAGAGACATCATAGATCGCACCATATCTAGTAAAGTACGATTACGACGTTCAGACACACCATTACGCTGTGGTGTTTCGGGTGGCGTGAGTTGCGAAACTATTCCACAATTTTTCAAATGTACACCAAACTCGTAACTCAAATATTCTCCTCCACGATCAGATCGTAGAAACTTTATTTTCTTGTTACGATGATTTTCAACTTCACTCTGAAATTCCTTGAACCTTTCAAATGTTTCAGACTTATGTTTCATTAAGTAGATATACCCATATCTGCTTAAATCATCTGTGAAGGTGAGAAAATAACGATATCCGCCACGAGCCTCAGTATTCATCGGACCACATACATCTGTATGTATGATTTCCAACAAATTTGTTGCTCTCTCCATAGTACCGGAGAACGGTGTTTTAGTCATATTGCCCATGAGGCACGGTTCGCAAGTACCAAGTGATTCATAATCAAGTGGTTCCAAAAGTCCATCAGTATGGAGTTTCTTCATGCGCTTTACACCGATATGACCTAAACGACAGTGCCACAAATAAGTTGCACTTTCATTATCAACTCTGCATCTTTTGGCTTCAACATTATGAATATGTGTATCACTACTATCGAGATTCATCAAAAATAGACCACTCTTCAAGGGTGCATGACCATAAAAGATATTACTCACATAAATAGAACAACCATTATTCTCTGATTTAAATGAATAACCATCTCGCATCAAACAAGATCCAGATATAATGTTCATGCTTAACGCTGGCACCAAATAACAATTATTTAGGTCTAATACTAATCCCGAAGGTAGATGTAGAGGTAGTGCGCCGACTGCGATCACATCGACTTTGGAACCGTTTCCCACGCGCATCGTCACCTCGTCCTTAACCAATCTTCGCTTGATCCGTAGTCCCTGTTTCGAGTTGCAAATATTAGCAACAGAACCAGTATCAAATACCCAGGTGCTACTGCGAGCATTAGTAAGGTACACATCAATAACATGTATATCACATATACCTTTGTTCACCTTGCCATCCTTCTTATCCGCCAAATACTTGGGGCAGTTCCACTTCCAGTGACCAGTCTGCTTGCAATAGAAGCACTCAGTTTCAGGCTTAGGTCTAGGTTTGGGTTTCTTCTCTTGAGTAGCAACTTGCTTGCCATTCTTTTTGAAGTTCCCCTTCTTCCCTTTGCCCTTTTTCTTGAAACTAGTGGTCTTGTTGACCATCAACACTTGATGCTCCTTCTTGATTTCTACCTCCGCAGCTTTCAGCATTGCGAAGAGCTCGGGAATAGTCTTGTTCATCCCTTGCATATTATAGTTCATCACGAAGCTCTTGTAGCTCGGTGGCAGTGATTGAAGAATTCTTCAATGACGCAATCATCTGGAAGATTAACTCCCAATTGAATCAAGTGATTATTATACCCAGACATTTTGAGTATATGCTCACTGACAGAACTGTTCTCCTCCATCTTGCAGCTATAGAACTTATTGGAGACTTCATATCTCTCAATCTGGGCATTTGCTTGAAATATTAACTTCAACTCTTGGAACATCTCATATGCTCCATGACGTTCAAAACATCGTTGAAGTCCCGATTCTAAGCCGTAAAGCATGGCACACTGAACTATCGAGTAGTCATCAGCTTTGCTCTGCCAGACGTTCATAACATCCAGCGTTGCTCCTGCAGCAGGCCTGGCACCCAGCGGCGCTTCCAGGATGTAATTTTTCTGTGCAGCAATGAGGATAATCCTCAAGTTACGGACCCAGTCCGTGTAATTGCTACCATCATCTTTCAACTTTGCTTTCTCAAGGAACGCATTAAAATTCAACGGAACAACAGCACAAGCCATCTATGTACAATCAAACATAAACAAGCAAGATACTAATCAGGTACTAAGTTTCATGATAAATTTAAGTTCAGTTAATCAAATTAATTAAAGAACTCCCACTTAGATAGACATCCCTCTAATCCTCTAAGTGATTACGTGATCCAAATCACCTAAACCATAACCGATCATCACGTGAGATGGAGTAGTTTTCAATGGTGAACATCGTTATGTTGATCATATCTACTATATGATTCACGCTCGACCTTTCGGTCTCCGTGTTCCGAGGCCATATCTGTATATGCTTGGCTCGTCAAGTATAACCTGAGTATTCCGCGTGTGCAACTATTTTGCACCCGTTGTATTTGAACGTAGAACCTATCACACCCGATCATCACGTGGTGTCTCAGCACGATGAACTTTCGCAACGGTGCATACTCTGGGAGAAAACTTCTTGATAATTTAGTGAGAGATCATCTTATAATGCTACCGTCAATCAAAGCAAGATAAGATGCATAAAAGGATAAACATCACATGCAATCAATATAAGTGATATGATATGGCCATCATCATCTTGTGCTTGTGATCTCCATCTCCGAAGCACCGTCGTGATCACCATCGTCACCGGCGTGATGCCTTGATCTCCATCGCTCCATCGTAGCATCATTGTCGTCTCGCCAAGTTTATGCTTCCACGACTATCACTACCGCTTAGTAATAAAGTAAAGCATTACATCGCGATTTCATTGCATACAATAAAACGACAACCATAAGGCTCCTGCCAGTTGCCGATAACTCGGTTACAAAACATGATCATCTCATACAATAAAATTTAGCATCATCTCTTGACCATATCACATCACAACATGCCCTGCAAAAACAAGTTAGACGTCCTCTACTTTGTTGTTGCAAGTTTTACGTGGCTGCTACGGGTTTAAGCAAGAACCAATCTCACCTACGCATCAAAACCACAACGATAGTTTGTCAAATAGACTCTGTTTTAACCTTCGCAAGGACCGGGCGTAGCCATACTTGGTTCAACTAAAGTTGGAGAGACAGTCGCCCGCAAGCCACATGTGTGCAAAGCACGTCGGGGGAACCGGTCTCGCGTAAGCGTATGCGTAAGGTTGGTCCGGGTCGTCTCGTCCAACAATGCCGCCGAACCAAAGTATGACATGCTGGTAGGCAGTATGACTTATATCGCCCACAACTCACTTGTGTTCTACTCGTGCATATAACATCAACATAAATAACCTAGGCTCGGATGCCACTGTTGGGTTTCGTAGTAATTTCAAAAAAATTCCTACGCACACGCAAGATCATGTGATGCATAGCAACGAGAGGGGAGAGTGTTGTCTACGTACCCAACGCAGACCGACTGCGGAAGCGCTGACACGACGTAGAGGAAGTAGTCGTACGTCTTCACGATCAAACCGATCAAGCACCGAAACTACGGCACCTCCGAGTTCGAGCACACGTTTAGCTTGATGACGATCCCCGGACTCCGATCCAGCAAAGTGTCGGGGAAGAGTTCCGTCAGCACGACGGCGTGGTGACGATCTTGATGAACTACAGCAGCAGGGCTTCGCCTAAACTCCGCTACAGTATTATCGAGGAATATGGTGGCTGGGGGCACCGCACACGGCTAAGGAATAGATCACGTGGATCAACTTGTGTGTTTCTGGGGTGCCTCTGCCTCAGTATATAAAGGAGCCAAGGGGGAGGGGGGCGCCGGCTAGGAGGAGGGCGCAGGAGGAGTCCTACTCCTTCCGCCCCAATCCTAGTTGGACTAGGATTCCCTGAGGGGGAAAGAGGGAGAGGGGGGCCGGCCACCTCTCCTAGTCCTAATAGGACTAGGGGGAGGGGGGAGGCGCGCGGCCACCTTGGGATGCCCCTTTCTCCTTTCCACTAAAGCCCATCTTGGCCCATATGGTTCCCGGGGGGTTCCGGTAACCTCCCGGTACTCCGGTAAAATCCCGATTTCACCCGGAACACTTTCGATATCCAAACATAGGCTTCCAATATATCAATCTTTACGTCTCGACCATTTCGAGACTCCTCGTCATGTCCGTGATCACATCCGGGACTCCGAACAACCTTCGGTACATCAAAATGCATAAACTCATAATATAACTGTCATCGTAACCTTAAGCGTGCGGACCCTACGGGTTCGAGAACAATGTAGACATGACCGAGACACGTCTCCGGTCAATAACCAATAGCGGGACCTGGATGCCCATATTGGCTCCTACATATTCTACGAAGATCTTTATCGGTCAGACCGCATAACAACATACGTTGTTCCCTTTGTCATCGGTATGTTACTTGCCCGAGATTCGATCGTCGGTATCCAATACCTAGTTCAATCTCGTTACCGGCAAGTCTCTTTACTCGTTCTGTAATACATCATCTCGCAACTAACTCATTAGTTGCAATGCTTGCAAGGATTATGTGATGTGCATTACCGAGAGGGCCCGGAGATACCTCTCCGACAATCGGAGTGACAAATCCTAATCTCGAAATACGCCAACCCAACATCTACCTTTGGAGACACCTGTAATGCTCCTTTATAATCACCCAGTTATGTTGTGACGTTTGGTAGCACCCAAAGTGTTCCTCCGGCAAAATGGGAGTTGCATAATCTCATAGTTATAGGAACATGTATAAGTCATGAAGAAAGCAATAGCAACATACTAAACGATCGGGTGCTAAGCTAATGGAATGGGTCATGTCAATCAGATCATTCAACTAATGATGTGACCTCGTTAATCAAATAACAACTCATTGTTCATGGTTAGGAAACATAACCATCTTTGATTAACGAGCTAGTCAAGTAGAGGCATACTAGTGACACTTTGTTTGTCTATGTATTCACACATGTATTATGTTTCCGGTTAATACAATTCTAGCATGAATAATAAACATTTATCATGATTATAAGGAAATAAATAATAACTTTATTATTGCCTCTAGGGCATATTTCCTTCAGGTGACATCCGGACAGATCAACTGTCCGGCTCCTTTGCCCAAAGGCCCAGCGGACGCTCGCTTGGCGAAGCTGCTGGTTCCGGCGCCCTATGTGGTGCCGGAGAAGAAGGCCACGAAAAGGGCCACGGGGACTTGAAAGAGTGCCCGGCGCCAGGAGGTGTCGGATTCATCATCCGACGGTACCGAAGCGCCTTCCTCTCGTGAAGATGAGGAGGAAGAAGAAGAGACCTCTCCCCCTCTAGCGGGAGGAGAGAAGAAAAGGAAGGCCGCCCTCTCTGAGGAGGCCGGAGGGTCCAAGAAGGGGAAAACCCTTCCTCCGGACTACTCCAACGACGCCGACGATGGCGGAGAGGAGTGGCAGCCCAGGGCCAAGCCCCTGGCAAAATCGTAAGTATCCGGATACAAGAGTAATTCATAGTATTCGTTTATTGCACAGCTTTCCCTTATGTCGATCATGATTATGCAGCCCACCCAAAGACCGGCTCGACGCGTTGTCGAGCGGCTCACTGGACTCATCGGATGTGAACTCGCTTCCGACGGCTTCCTCCCCCCGCCCTATGGACGACACCGAGGTGTTGTCCCAACAGGTTCCAAACAGGGAGGAGGTGGTCCCGGAGGCGCCGCAAGGCGACCTCCCGGACTCCAGGAGTAAAGGGGATGAAACCCCCCAGGGCTCCAAGTCCGGCTCTAGGCCGGACACCACTCCGGAACCTTCAAGGGTTCCGGAGTTCGGCGGGGGACCTCCTTCCAAGAGGAGCAAGTCCACCGTGTCGGCGACCCCCATCCACCCGGAGGCGCCGGACAATATGTTGGAGGCGCTCCAAGGCGCCTCCATCGACGAGGAGCACCGCGCTATTATGAGTGCGGCGGTCCAGAAGGTTCAGTCCGCCAAGAGTGGACTGACTGAAGCTTGTACTAGCCTTTTGACAGGCTTTGAGGTAAGTAAATAATGTGTAAATAATATTACCGCATAGACAGTAGCCCCTGATGCTCTGTTGGGCATTCGGGAAGAAAAGCCGAATAGAGGATAAAAAATCCGCAGGAGTCTAACAAAAGGAGTCAATATGCGTGTGCAGGCTTCTCTGCTGGCGTGCGCCGTACTCACTGTGGAAGTGGACACGCTGAAGCAGAGCCTCAAGAAGTCCGAGCAAGAGCTCGGGCGTGCCAAGAAGCAGCTCGAGGAGAAGGAAGGTAAGAAAAACCTTGGTTGAATATGTATATAAAAAAGGTGCAATTGCAAGAAATGACAGGATTAACATGGCTATTGTAGGGGCCACATCTGAGGTGGCGACCCTTAAGCAAGTGCTGTTCGAGGCCGAGAAGAGTGCGGCCGCGGAGCGCACCGAGCGGGAGAGGTATGAGGCCGAGGTTGGCAAGGTGCGGCAAGAGCTCCAGGTTCTCCTGAAGAAACATGAGAGTTTGGAGCTTGACTCAAAGACGCGAGCGTCCGAGCTCGCGGCTGTTGGGTTTCGTAGTAATTTCAAAATTTTCCTACACACACGCAAGATCATGGTGATGCATAGCAACGAGAGGGGGAGAGTGTGATCTACGTACCCTTGTAGATCGACAACGGAAGCGTTAACTTGGTTGATGTAGTCGTACGTCTCACGGCCTGACCGATCAAGCACCGAAACTACGGCACCTTCGAGTTCTAGCACACGTTCAGCTCGATGACGATCCCCAGACTCCGATCCAGCAAAGTGTCGGGGAAGAGTTTCATCAGCACGACGGCGTGGTGACGATCTTGATGTACTACTGTCGTAGGGCTTCGCCTAAGCACCGCTACAATATTATCGAGGACTATCGTGGAAGGGGGCACCGCACACGGCTAAGAATATGATCACGTGGATCAACTTGTGTGTCTAGGGGTGCCCCTTGCCTCCGTATATAAAGGATCCAAGGGGGGGTGCGGCCGGCCCTAGTAGGAGGCGCGCAGGAGGAGTCCTACTCCTACCGGGAGTAGGACTCCCCTCCCTTTCCTTGTCCAAGTAGGAGAGGGGGGAGGAGAGAAGGAAAAGGGGGGGCGCCGCCCCTCCCTCCTTGTCCAATTCGGACTAGGGGGAGAGGGGGCGCGCGGCCTTCCCTGGCAGCCCCTCCTCTTCTCCACTTTAGGCCCATGAGGCCCATTAACCCCCCCGGGGGTTCCGGTAACCCCCCGGTGCTCCGGTTTTATCCGAAACTTCCCCGGAACACTTCCGGTGTCCGAATATAGCCGTCCAATATATCAATCTTTATGTATCGACCATTTCGAGACTCCTCGTCATGTCCGTGATCACATCCGGGACTCCGAACTAACTTCGGTACATCAAAACTCATAAACTCATAATATAACTGTCATCGAAACCTTAAGCGTGCGGACCCTACGGGTTCGAGAACAATGTAGACATGACCGAGACACGTCTCCAGTCAATAACCAATAGCGGAACCTGGATGCTCATATTGGCTCCCACATATTCTACGAAGATCTTTATCGGTCAGACCGCATAACAACATACGTTGTTCCCTTTGTCATCGGTATGTTACTTGCCCGAGATTCGATCGTCGGTATCTTAATACCTAGTTCAATCTCGTTATCGGCAAGTCTCTTTACTCGTTCCATAATACATCATCTCACAACTAACTCATTAGTTTCAATGCTTGCAAGCCTAGAGATACCTCTCCGACAATCGGAGTGACAAATCCTAATCTTGAAATACGCCAACCCAACATGTACCTTTGGAGACACCTGTAGAGCTCCTTTATAATTACCCAGTTACGTTGTGACGTTTGGTAGCACACAAAGTGTTCCTCCGGCAAACGGGAGTTGCATAATCTCATAGTCATAGGAACATGTATAAGTCATGAAGAAAGCAATAGCAACATACTAAACGATCGGGTGCTAAGCTAATGAAATGGGTCATGTCAATCACATCATTCTCCTAATGATGTGATCCCGTTAATCAAATAACAACTCTTTTGTTTATGGTTAGGAAACATAACCATCTTCGATTAACGAGCTAGTCAAGTAGAGGCATACTAGTGACACTCTGTTTGTCTATGTATTCACACATGTATTATGTTTCCGGTTAATACAATTCTAGCATGAATAATAAACATTTATCATGATATGAGGAAATAAATAATAACTTTATTATTGCCTCTAGGGCATATTTCCTTCAGCGGCGGCTATTGAAAATGCCAAGTCAGCCAAGGCCGAATCCCAGAAGACCCTCCAGGAGTTGGATGAGGTGAAGAAAATAGCGGCGGGTAAGGCATTCTTTATGCAAAGTAAACACATAAACGTGAGTTACTTGATACTTACCCGAATCCGGAGCTCTCCAGGGGCATTTGCAGATCTTCCCCAGAGTGTATCCGATGCCGCCGCATTCTATCGAGCCGAGGAGGGCAGCTCGACGGAGAAGGTGTTCTGGTCTCAGTATGCTGAGGCCGGACACCCCGTGCCCCTGAGCGACTAGCTGAAGCAACTGGTCGAGCTCCACAAGGTGGCCGAACAGGCCATGAAGGGCCTCCTAGTTCGGCTGTGGCCTGGAGAGGCTCTGCCTGGGAGCTATTTCGGGCTGGTGCGGCGGCTGGTGGAGGCCTGTCCAAGGCTCGAGGTCATCAAGCGCTCCGTATGTATTGAAGGTGCCCGTAGGGCCTTTGCCCGTGCTAAGGTGCACTGGGGCAGGCTGGATGCGGAGAAGCTTGTGAAGGACGGGCCACCAGCGGGGAAAGAGCATTGCAAGCCTGAAAATTACTATAAGGATGTTCTGAAGGGTGCCCGCCTTCTGGCGGATGAATGTACTAGGGATGTAATTGTTGAGTAAAACTTGCTCGTTTTTGTCCTGTGCGCTGCAAACTTGTTCATATGCGCTGAGACCAAGCAACATGCTCTCATCTATCTGGATGTGTTCAAGAACAAGCAGAATACCTTCGTGGATGTCAAGTGGATATACATGCATCACCTGCGGAAAGACAAGTTTCATGACTATTTTGGAGAGGCTCTGGACTTGGTGGAGCATTTTGCTATTGAGCCGGTGATCTCCTTTCACCTTGACTATGACCCTGAGCTTATCTGTCAGTTCTTTGCCTCAGTGTACTTTCATCCCGGGGAGGAGCGGAGGATGACCTGGATGACCAATGGCCGTCAGTTGTCTGCTACATGGAAAGAGTTCATGGATCTGCTGCACATTCCTGATGACGGGCTTCACACCCCCGTTGGCGTTCGCCCCCATGCCAACTCTGAGTCTGCCAACAAGAACCAGCTTCAGCCCTTCCTTGTTGAGAAGGTACTCCCCAATGGCAAGTCATCTTGGGTGTTGAACTCCTTTCTGGATATCATGCATCGCATCTTCCGCAACACTCTGTTCCCACGCATTGCCGACAAGGACAAGGTTCATGCATATCTAGTGGACATGTTGCTCTTGTGTGCAGAGGCACGTACTTCTCAGACTCGGCCACTTGATGTCTCACACATCATGTGGTGTGAGCTTCGGTTTGCGGTGTTCACTCGCAAGGTACCTATCTATGGACCGTACCTGTTTCTGCTGCTCTCCACCACTTGGGAGAAGACGTATCCAGGTGATGAGTTCCTTGCTCCAGACTGGATTCGCCATGAGTCCATCAGCCTCCGCGTCAAGCCCAACTGGGCCAACACCACTACCCGTGCTGAGGCATCTTCTGCTAGGAGGGCTGCTGGTGAGGGGGAGGCTGCTGCTGCTGAGGACCGTGCTACTAGGTCCACCACTTCTTCCTCTGAGCCGTCATGGGCCAAGAAGCTGAAGAACAAGATGAAGACTCTCTTCTGCATGCAGGCGAAGGGACAGTACAGGGCTCACGTGACTGACAAGGAGAGTCGCCGCCGTGACAAGAAGGTGATGAGGCTCTTTGGAGAGGATGTGTCTGGCGGGTCTGAGGACGTCATCACACCTGAGGCTGCCTGGATGTCAAAGCAGGGCTACAAGTGGACCAGTTCAGAGGATGACATCGAGGAGACTATCCCCACCGCTGAGTCTGACGAGGAGCACGAGGAGCAGTGGGACGACTTCTCTGCCTGAGCCACCCCGTGTGTGTAGGTGTCCTCTCTGCCTTTTTGGCGTCTCGGTGCCAAAGGGGGGGAGAGTGTAGGGATTTGCGTTGTGTCGTGCTTGGTGTGTTTGTTTGCTTTGTCGTTTGGACCTCGTTTGCATCGTTGACCTATCCTCCATATGGTGTAAGACATATGCACTCTGTCTATCTTAGTTATCTTATGTTTGTACTATCTTGTCTAGTGATATATTTGCCTTGTCTCTATAATATAGGGGGAGCTCTGTTCCTAGTATTCCTGCTCATCTAGGTGGCACACATTTAGGGGGAGCCCGTCTATATTATAGAGAGGAGGGGTTTGCTTTTACTTAATAGTATTTTTCCTTGTGCAAATCCCATTTTGTCATCAATCCACCAAAAAGGGGGAGATTGTAAGGACATATTTATCCCTAAGTGTTTTGGTGATTGATGACAACGCATTTGCGGACTAATCGTGTGCCATGAGTTTTCCAGACACTTCTTTGCTAGGCACAAGACGATTGGGTGCCCCTCGAAGACTGACGAAGACGGCGTCTTTTCTACGTTTCTTTTTGGTGGATTTGAGTCGTAGGAAAGCCGTACTATTAAGATAGTGTCCGCGTTGGAAAGGTTTGGGTGGAATCATCACGTACACGTCTCCTTTTATCCCCTCCTTCTTCCTTGGAGCTTCCTCCGTTTTTCCTGCCTCCTTTGACTGGCTGCTGTTGTGGTTGTGGTAGTACTGCTCCTGGATCAACGGTAGTACCGTAGGCATCCACGGTAGTACCGCGCGGTGGCGCGGTAGTACCGCTAGTGCTCACGGTAGTACCGCTCCCCTGGAGCCGCACTACCGCTGCCCACCAGGCTAGTGTCGCCCCCTTGCGGTAGTAGGAGCGGATGTAATTTTTTACATCCGCACCTGCCGCGGTAGTACCGCTTTCGCCGTGCGGTAGTACCGTGCTATGCGGTCAGGCAGTAGTACCGCCCCTTGGCAGTACTACTGTGTCGGGTTTTTGCTACTTCCGTTTATTTGCGGAACTAGGCATGGAAGTTCCCCTTCCCCCTGGCTGGGACTTTTGCCTTGCGGTAGTACCGCATGGGGGCGCGGTAGTACCGCCCCCAGCTTGCGTCTGTTTCTGTGCTGGGGTCGCGGCAGTATCGTGGGACGGTACAGTTGTACCGCACGGCACCGCTTGGTTGCAAGCAGTAGTACCGCGCGACCTTGCGGTAGTACCGTTGGCCAGGCGCGGTAGTACCGTTGGCCGCGGGCTGGTTGGTGGGTAATGGTTGGATCTTTTCCACACACTATATAAAGGGTCTCCTTCTTCCCCGTTGACTCACCTCTTCCACCATTAAAGCTCCATTATTGCTCCAAGCTCCATTTTCGCCCAATCTCACTCCCTAGCCAACCAAACTTGTTGATTTGCTCGGGAGTGGTTGAGAAGGCCCCGATCTACACTTCCACCAAGAGATATTTGATTCCCCCTTACTAATCCCTTGCAGATCTTGTTACTCTTGGGTGTTTGAGCATCCTAGATGGTTGAGGTCACCGCGAAGCCATAGTCCATTGTGGTGAAGCTTCGTGGTGTCGTTGGGAGCCTCCAATTGAGTTGTGGAGATTGCCCCAACCTCGTTTGTAAAGGTTCGGTCGCCGCCTCCAAGGGCACCAATAGTGGAATCACGGCATCTCGCATTGTGTGAGGGCGTGAGGATATTACAGTGGCCCTAGTGGCTTCTTTGGGAGCATTGTGCCTCCACACCGCTCCAACGGAGACGTACTTCCTCTCAAAGGGAAGGAACTTCGGCAACACATCCTCGTCTCCACCGTCTCCACTCTTGGTTATCTCGTGCCTTTACTTGTGTAGCTTATTTGTTTCATCTATCTTGCTTGCTTGTGTTCCTATTCATGTTGCATCATATAGGTTGCTCATCTAGTTGCATATCTAGACAACCTACTTTGATGCAAAGTTTAAATTGCTAAAGAAAAGCTAAAAATTATTAGTTGCCTATTCACCCCCCTCTCATCAACCATATCGATCCTTTCAATTGGTATCAGAGCCTCGTCTCTTTATTAAGGACTTTACCGTCCAAAGAGTATGGTTGATACCGTAGACGGTGCGGAGGAACACTCCGGTGTGAATCCTATCTCGTCTACGGGCGATGGGGGAACTTCGGTCTCTCGTGAGGAGTTCAATGTGGCCTTGGAGACATTGAAAACCTCCATGACGACCGAAGTTGAAAGCATGTTTACTAAATTTCTTGAGGGGCTTAAACTATCCACCGCACCGTTGAAAGTGGGTGATCCCGCCATCAAGGTGTCGGATGCTATCCCCGACAAGGGGGAAGCTAGTAGTGAAAAGGCTCCTTCTTCTAGTGGCAAGAATGGCACCAGCATCTTTGCCCATGTGGAACCACCACTTGTTTATGGTGGACCGGTTCCTTCCACTCATTTGAATCATGCCGGTCCTCCCCCTAAGATTGTGAAAAATGAGGATTTTGATTCTTGGGTTTACCGCTTTAAACGTCATTTAAATCATGTGAACACTAACCTTTGGAGAATCATTGAAGAAGGTTTTCTATCCACATGATCCAAGCAACTTCACTCCTCGAGAAGCCGCGGACAATCAATTCAATGAGAATGCTCTCTTCATCATTCAAGATGCAATTCCACCCGAAGACCTACCTCATCTTCGTCCCTTCACCTTGGCCAAAGATGCATGGCATTGTGTCGTGTCTCTCTACCGGGGAAGCACAAGCATTCAACGCTCCAACTATGAAGTGGTACAAGATGAGGCCGATGAGTTTGCAATGAAGGAAGATGAAGAACCTCGTGAGCTTTATCGGAGAGTAACCAAACTCGCGGTCTCACTACAAGATCATGGGAGCAAGGACACGGATGACAATTGGATCAAGCGCAAATTCCTCAAGGCAATGATGCCCTACCACAAGGCCATGTCTTCCGTCATTCGTCAAAGACCGGACTTCCACACTTTGACCTCAAGCGAAGTGTTGGATGAGTTTGTGGCCATGAACATTTTGGACAAGACCGCCGACAATGCGGTGCTCCGTTCTCAACGGGCAAAGAAGCCTAACCTTGCATTCAAGGCCAAGCTCGCCATGGAAGAAGAAGAAGAGGAAGAAGAGGAGAGCAACCCCGAAGATACAAAGTATGCATATCATGAACACATGGCACTTGCTTCAAGGCAATTTTGGAGCAAGAAAAACTCGAGGCCCAATTTTAGCAAAAACAAATCGAGTGGCACAAGGGGCAAGCAACGTGTAAGGACTTGCTACAATTGCGGCAACGTGAGTCATTTCGTTGCAGAATGCCCGTATGAGAAGAGGGAAGACAATGGTGGCAAACTCATCCGAAAGGACAAGGCCAAGTCATTCCCCAACAAGAACAACTTCACCAAGAAGACTCCTCCCAAGGCTTTGGTTGTGCAAGAAGAGTACAATGAGGATGATGATGATGATGAGTCGATTGCCATGGCCTCCGTTGCCATTGCAACAACGTCACGGGTGTCTCTCTTCGACTCACCCAACGAGAGCATCACCGCCAAGTGCCTCATGGCTAAAGCCACCAACAAGGTAACCTCCAACATCAAAACTACCATCATTAATCATCCTTCCCCAACAGATAGCATTAATGAACTTGAGGGATCTAATGTGGAGGCTAACGAGTTCGAGGCCTTTATGGGCAAACTCAAGGGAAAATCCAAGAAGCACTTTGTTGCTCTCTTGGAACAACTGGGTGAGGCCAATGACATGATCGAGGCTCACGAAGACACTATCTCTAAGATGGAAGGGCATAGTCGTGACTATGCCGATGAGATTTCGGATCTTTCCAATGCTCTTGAGGAAGAGTGTGGTCTTCGTTTGGCTCTTGAGGAGTCACACAATGTTGATCATGCTAAGTTAAAGAAAGATTATGATCATGCCCTCATTGTTTCTCGTGTGCTAAATTCCGAGAAGGCCAAACTCGGGGTTGATCTTGCTAGACTCAAAGAGGAGTTTGATATACTTGACAAGGCCCACAAGGCCTTGAAGGGTATTCACGCTAGTCTCAAGGAGTCTCATGATCAACTCCAAGTGAAGCTAACTAAGGAGAAAGCAACTTTTCCTCATATGGTTTTAATTGATAATGCAAATGCTACTAACCCGTGTTGTGAGCATATACATCTTGTTGAGGAAAATGCGACGTTGAAGGAGCAACTTGAGAGAGGTCTTGCGACTTGCATACAAGGCAAGAAGAACCTCAACGATCTCTTGATCAACCAAAAGGGAGGTGTGGCCAAGGAAGGGGTTGGGTACGTGCCCGACTCCAAGAACAAGAAGAAGAATGACAAGACCAAACGACCTCCTCCCCTCATGCAAACCTTTGTGAGGGAGGGAGAGAGTGCCCCTGAGGAGAAGAAGAAGAACAATGTCAAGAAGGGCAATGCCATCCCTCTCAACAAAGCCAGCGATTTTAACCCTTCTTATGTGTTATGCCGTGCTAGTGATGGGCATGTTTATGCCAAATTTGTTGGTTCTCTTCATGAATACATTGAATGGTCTATTTGGGTTCCAAAAACCCTTGTTACTAACATCAAAGGACCCATTACAAAATGGGTACCTAAAACCAAGCATTGATCTCTTGTAGGTGTTTGCTTCCGGTGGGGGATCATGGTTGCTCGATAGCGGAGCTACAAATCATATGACCAGAAGCAAGGACTTGGTGGTGGACATGCACAAGGTTCCATCTATGCCCACCAATGTCGAGTGGGGTGACGCCTCATCTTCTAAGGTATTGGGACTTGGCAATGTGGTCATCTCTCATGATCTCACGATCGAGAAGGTCATGCTTGTAGAGTCCCTTGCATACAATTTACTTTCCGTTCGTCAACTTGCTATCATGGGCTTTGCCACTTTCTTTGATATCGATACCGTGGCCCTCTTGTGGAGCAAGACTCTTAAAGTAGCCTTTGTTGGGCATGTCGAGAACGGTCTATATGTGATTAACTTTTCGGAGCGACCCACTAAGACCGCGACATGCCTAATGGCTAAAGTTGATGTGGGATGGCTTTGGCATCGCCGTTTAGCCCATGTCAATATGAGATCTTTGCAAAGTCTCCTCAAGGGGGACCATGTCCGTGGACTAACGAATGTTAGTTTTGCTAAAGATCGTGCTTGCAGTGCCTGTATCGAAGGAAAGATACATGAGAAGGCTCACCCTCCCACGACTATCATTTATTCAAAGAGGCCTTTGGAGCTCCTTCACATGGATCTCTTTGGGCCTCCATCCTTCGATAGTCTTGGAGGTAGGAAGTATTGCTTGGTGATTGTGGATGACTACTCAAGGTACACGTCGGTGTATTTCTTCAAGAGGAAGAGCGAGACCCAACAAACCGTCATTGACTTTGCAAATGAAGCACAATGTCAACGCAATGCAAAGATCTTGACAATAAGAAGTGACAACGGCACCGAGTTCAAGAACTACACCTTGGATGAATTTCTTAGTGACGAGGGAATCAAGCATCAATATTCCGCACCCTACACCCCTCAACAAAACGGTGTTGCGGAGAGGAAGAACCGGACGTTGATGGATGCGGCAAGGACCATGATGGCGGAGTTCAAGTCTCCGTACAACTTTTGGGCCGAAGCCATCAACACCGCATGTCATGCATCAAATCGGCTCTACCTCCGCAAGGGCTTGAACAAGACTCCATATGAAATACTCACCGGTAACAAGCCCAACCTCAAGTACTTCCGGGTATTCGGGTGTAAGTGTTTCATTCTCAAGAAAGGTGTTCAGTTGTCTAAATTTGAGGCTAGAGCTTATGAGGGCATATTTGTTGGTTATGCTACAAACTCTCATGCTTACCATGTCCTCAATAAATCCACGAGACTTATTGAGGAGACGTGTAACGTGGAGTTTGATGAGAATAACGGCTCCCAAGTGGAGCAAAGTGGCACTTGTGATGTAGGTGATGAAATTCCTCCTCAAGCCATAAGAAGAATGGGTGTTGGTTTCATCCTACCCATTGAGGAACCCCTTGTGTCCGAAGGAGAAGGACAATGCTCCACTCAAGTGGAGCCATCACCAACCCAAGGCCCACACGCTTCCGAAGAACAAAGTGAAGGCCCTCAACCTCATGAACAAGACCAAGGGCAAGATCATACTCAAGACGGTGTGGACACACCAAGTGATGCCCAAGGTCAAGTTCTCTCCCCCGAGCAAGTTCAAGATCAAGAACAAGTTCATGACGGCGCTCAAGATGATCAAGTAACCACTCCTCAACTCACCACCGAGGAGGAATTAGAGCGTCGTGCCGCCAAGGTTGCTTCCAAGCTCTCCACCAAGGATCATCTCATGACAAATGTGCTTGGAAGCTTAAGAAAGGGGGTAAGCACTCGTAGACAATTAGAAAATTATTGTGAGCATCACGCGTTTGTCTCTTGTGTGGAACCCCACAAGGTCTATGAGGCGCTAGAAGATCCGGATTGCCTCAATGCCATATACGAAGAACTCAACAACTTCGAGCGCAACAAAGTGTGGATATTGGTGCCAAGGCCAACGGGGAACCACAATGTCATTGGAACCAAGTGGATATTCAAGAACAAGCAAGATGCCCATGGGATTATCATTCGCAACAAGGCTCGTTTGGTAGCACAAGGCTACTCCCAACTCGAGGGTATCGACTACGGTGAAACCTTTGCTCCTGTTGCTCGTCTTGAATCCATTCGCATGTTGATTGCATATGCTTCTCATCATAACTTTAAGTTACAACAAATGGATGTGAAGAGTGCTTTTCTTAATGGTCCCATTAATGAATTGGTTTACGTCAAGCAACCCCCCGGGTTCGAGGATCCCTACTTTCCCGATCATGTGTATCAACTCGATAAGGCACTCTATGGCCTTAAACAAGCCCCACGTGCGTGGTATGACCACCTTACCGAGTTGTTACAAGACCGTGGTTTTGAAGTTGGGCTAATCGACCCCACTCTTTTTACTAAGAAGGTCAAAGGGGAGTTGTTTGTGTGCCAATTATATGTTGATGATATTATCTTTGGTTCTCCTAACAAAGCTTTCAATGAGGAATTTGCCGCTCTCATGACCTCAAAGTTCGAGATGTCCTCCATGGGAGAGTTGAAGTTCTTTCTAGGGTTCAAAGTGAAGAAAAGAAGAGAAGGAACCTTCATCAATCAATCCAAATACACTCAAGACATGCTCAAGAGATTCAAGCTAAGTGACGTAAAGCCGGCTTCCACTCCAATGCCCACCAAGTGCCAACTTGACTTAGATCCCAATGGTAAAGTGGTGGATCAAAAGGTATTTCGTTCCATGATTGGATCCTTGCTTTACCTTTGTGCATCTAGACCGGACATCATGTTGAGTGTGGGAATTTGTGCACGGGTTCAAGCCGCACCTAAGGAAAGTCACTATGTGGCGGTCAAACGAATCTTTCGATATTTGGCTCATACCCCAAACTTTGGCTTATGGTACCCAAGAGGATTAAACTTCAAGCTTGTAGGGCACTCGGATTCCGATTGGGCGGGAGACAAAGTGGATAGGAAGTCCACTTCCGGAGGGTGCAAATTCCTTGGTTGCTCTTTGGTAAGTTGGTCTTCCAAAAAGCAAAGTTGTGTGTCTCTCTCGTCCACCGAAGCGGAGTATGTGGCGGCCGGTAGTTGTTGTGCACAACTCTTATGGATGAGGCAAACTTTAAAGGATTATGGTGTCACTTGTGACAAAGTGCCTCTTTGGTGTGACAATGAAAGTGCCATCAAGATCTCTCTCAACCCGGTGCAACACTTCAAGACGAAGCATATTGAGATCCGGTATCACTTCATCCGGGATCACATTAGGCGAGGAGAGATCGAGCTCAACTACGTCAACACTCATGATAACCTTGCAGATATCTTCACGAAGCCCTTGGATGAAGCAAGATTTCGCGAGTTAAGGCATGAGCTAAATATCATCGATTCGAGCAATGTTGCTTGAACCCTTGCACACCCCACCATACTCAACGTGTTGTCCTATTTAGATGTAGGCATGGACATAGGGGGAGTGATGTTCTCTCAATGAACTCTCCCTCCCCCCATTATGCATAAATCAATCAAGTCTTTCACATTAGCCATGTTTGATGGTACTTGTGCTTCAAAGACGAGTTTTGGTCATGGACCCAAGGATAATTCTTCGCGGTGCCATACCAATTGACTCAAACATAGGTGGCTACGGCCACCGCCCTCTCTTTTGGAGAGGTGGTGTCTCGTGGTTGGTTCGTTTGTCGTGTGCCTTTCTGGTTTTGTGTGTTGCGTGGTCTTGTGGTGTCGTGTTGGCTCGGAGTGGTTTGTGCAAAGATCCAGTTTTTCGCGCTCGAAACGTGCACCTTCTTGAGCCCACGGTACTACCGCGTCTGGGCGCGGTACTACCGCTTTGGGAGGCACGGTACTACCGCGCCACAGCACGGTACTACCGCTTTGGTGCGGTACTTCGGAAGTACCACACCGTGCGGTACTACCGTGTCTGGGCACGGTACTACCGCGCCGTCAAGGGCGCGTGGGGGTTATGACTCGGGAAGGGGAGTTCCAACTCCCCATACCCATTCATTGTCTCTCTCTCCACGTCTCTCCCTCTCAAGAACGGCGCCGGAGGCCCTCGCCGGATCTCTGTCTCCGGCCACTCTCCTCAGATTCCGACCGATGGGATCGTTCCCCACCACTTCCTCTTGCCATGGACCAAGGTTTTTCCCCAAATCCCTCTTTTTCCTTGGCTGTTCTCTTGCTTCTAGGCTTTTGGGGAGAAACTTGTCGTTCTTGAGATTTTAGGCCAAATCTATGCAAAAGTAGGATGTAGGAGAGTCGTGATGCGTAGGAAACATACTTGATATGCTGTCTTGTGGTAGCTTTGTCCAACCGTAGTACCGCCGTGGTTTCGCGGGCTTTCTTAGATTTGAACCAGTTCAGATCTGACGCGGTGCGGTACTACCGTGCCCGATGTGCGGTACTACCGCTCTTGCGGTACTACCGCCCGTCAGGTGCGGTACTACCGTACCGTGCGGTACTACCGCTCCGCAGACGCGGTACTACCGCGCCGGCCGCGGCGCTAAGGTCGTACTACCGCTCCTACACCCGGTACTACCGTGATCTTGCACGGTACTACCGCGTCTAAGAGCCGTACTACTCTCTTAGCTCCGCAGCTCTTGGCAGTACTACCGTAGGGATCAAATCTCTCTCTAGGCATTTATCATGTGTGCTTTCTACTTGTTTCACTTGCTTTGTTGTGGTCTTTGCATTAATCTCTCTTGGCTGTTGTGGGTGCTTTTGCGTTCTGTGTCTCAGGGGGTGGTCTCGCCGTTCCAATCCCAGTCGTGACACTGGCTCCAAGCGTCTGCGCAACCCCCAAGATGAAGCCCCAGAGGGCTCCAATGCCCCCAAGCACAATGTCAAGACCACTGCCAGCAAGCAAAAGGAACCGGCTAAGGGCATGGACGAGATTTCAACCACTGAGTATGTCGAGCGCCGGAAGATCAATCCCTATGTGAATCCTCGGGCTATCCTCAGAGGCACCGAGTTGTTCTGGACCAAGCAACAGGCTCTCATCTATCTGGATGTGAGCAAGAACAAGCAGAATACCTTCGTGGATGTCAAGTGGATAGCCATGCATCACCTGCGGAAAGACAAGTTTCGTGACTATTTTGGAGAGGCTCTGGACTTGGTGGAGCAGTTTGCTATTGAGCCGGTGATCTCCTTTCACCTTGACTATGACCCTGAGCTTATCTGTCAGTTCTTTGCCTCAGTGTACTTTCATCCCGGGGAGGAGCGGAGGATGACCTGGATGACCAATGGCCGTCAGTTGTCTGCTACATGGAAAGAGTTCATGGATCTGCTGCACATTCCTGATGACGGGCTTCACACCCCCGTTGGCATTCGCCCCCATGCCAACTCTGAGTCTGCCAACAAGAACCAGCTTCAGCCCTTCCTTGTTGAGAAGGTACTCCCCAATGGCAAGTAATCTTGGGTGTTGAACTCCTTTCTGGATATCATGCATCGCATCTTTCGCAACACTCTGTTCCCACGCATTGGCGACAAGGACAAGGTTCATGCATATCTAGTGGACATGTTGCTCTTGTGTGCAGAGGCACGTACTTCTCAGACTCGGCCACTTGATGTCTCACACATCATGCGGTGTGAGCTTCGGTTTGCGGTGTTCACTCGCAAGGTACCTATCTATGGATCGTACCTGTTTCTGCTGCTCTCCACCACTTGGGAGAAGACGTATCCAGGTGATGAGTTCCTTGCTCCAGACTGGATTCGCCATGAGTCCATCAGCCTCCGCGTCAAGCCCAATTGGGCCAACACCACTACCCGTGCTGAGGCATCTTCTGCTAGGAGGGCTGCTGGTGAGGGGGAGGCTGCTGCTGCTGCTGAGACTGCTGCTGAGGACCGTGCTGCTAGGTCCACCACTTCTTCCTCTGAGCCGTCATGGGCCAAGAAGCTGAAGAACAAGATGAAGACTCTCTTCTGCATGCAGGCGAAGGGACAGTACAGGGCTCACGTGACTGACAAGGAGAGTCGCCGCCGTGACAAGAAGGTGATGAGGCTCTTTGGAGAGGATGTGTCTGGCGGGTCTGAGGACCTCATCACACCTGAGGCTGCCTGGATGTCAAAGCAGGGCTACAAGTGGACCAGTTCAGAGGATGACATCGAGGAGACTATCCCCACCGCTGAGTCTGACGAGGAGCACGAGGAGCAGTGGGACGACTTCTCTGCCTGAGCCACCCCGTGTGTGTAGGTATCCTCTCTGCCTTTTTGGTGTCTCGATGCCAAAGGGGGGGAGAGTGTAGGGATTTGTGTTGTGTCGTGCTTGGTGTGTTTGTTTGCTTTGTCGTTTGGACCTCGTTTGCCTCATTTGCTTTTGTTCGGTTTGTGCCTTCGAGACCTATCCTCCATATGGTGTAAGATATATGCACTCTATCTATCTTAGTTATCTTATGTTTGTACTATCTTGTCTAGTGATAAATTTGCCTTGTCTCTATAATATAGGGGGAGCTCTGTTCCTAGTATTCGTGCTCATCTAGGTGGCACACATTTAGGGGGGGCCCGTCTATATTATAGAGAGGAGGGGTTTGCTTTTACTTAATAGTATTTTTCCTTGTGCAAATCCCGTTTTGTCATCAATCCACCAAAAAGGGGGAGATTGTAAGGACATATTTATCCCTAAGTGTTTTGGTGATTGATGACAACGCATTTGCGGACTAATCGTGTGCCATGAGTTTTCCAGACACTTCTTTGCTAGGCACAAGACGATTGGGTGCCCCTCGAAGACTGACGAAGACGGCGTCTTTTCTACGTTTCTTTTTGGTGGATTTGAGTCGTAGGAAAGCCGTACTATTAAGATAGTGTCCGCGTTGGAAAGGTTTGGGTGGAATCATCACGTACACGTCTCCTTTTATCCCCTCCTTCTTCCTTGGAGCTTCCTCCGTTTTTCCTACCTCCTTTGACTGGCTGCTGTTGTGGTTGCGGTAGTACTGCTCCTGGATCAACGGTAGTACCGTAGGCATCCATGGTAGTACCGCGCGGTGGCGCGGTAGTACCGCTCCCCTGGAGCCGCACTACCGCTGCCCACCAGGCTAGTGCCGCCCCTTGCGGTAGTAGGAGCGGATGTAATTTTTTACATCCGCACCTACCGCGGTAGTACCGCTTTCGCCGTGCGGTAGTACCACGCTATGCGGTCAGGCAGTAGTACCGCCCCTTGGCAGTACTACTGTGTCGGGTTTTTGCTACTTCCGTTTATTTGCGGAAGTAGGCACGGAAGTTCCCCTTCCCCCTGGCTGGGACTTTTGCCTTGCGGTAGTACCGCATGGGGGGCGTGGTAGTACCGCGCGTGCGGAAGTACCGCCCCCAGCTTGCGTCTGTTTCTGTGCTGGGGTCGCGGCAGTATCGTGGGACGGTACAGTTGTACCGCACGGCACCGCTTGGTTGCAAGCAGTAGTACCGCGCGACCTTGCGGTAGTACCGCTGGCCAGGCACGGTAGTACCGTTGGCCGCGGGCTGGTTGGTGGGTAATGGTTGGATCTTTTCCACACACTATATAAAGGGTCTCCTTCTTCCCCGTTGACTCACCTCTTCCACCATTAAAACTCCATTATTGCTCCAAGCTCCATTTTCGCCCAATCTCACTCCCTAGCCAACCAAACTTGTTGATTTGCTCGGGAGTGGTTGAGAAGGCCCCGATCTACACTTCCACCAAGAGATATTTGATTCCCCCTTACTAATCCCTTGCGGATCTTGTTACTCTTGGGTGTTTGAGCATCCTAGACGGTTGAGGTCACCGCGAAGCCATAGTCCATTGTGGTGAAGCTTCGTGGTGTCGTTGGGAGCCTCCAATTGAGTTGTGGAGATTGCCCCAACCTCGTTTGTAAAGGTTCGGTCGCCACCTCCAAGGGCACCAATAGTGGAATCATGGCATCTCGCATTGTGTGAGGGCGTGAGGAGATTACGGTGGCCCTAGTGGCTTCTTGGGGAGCATTGTGCCTCCACACCGCTCCAACGGAGACGTACTTCCTCTCAAAGGGAAGGAACTTCGGCAACACATCCTCGTCTCCACCGTCTCCACTCTTGGTTATCTCGTGCCTTTACTTGTGTAGCTTATTTGTTTCATATATCTTGCTTGCTTGTGTTCCTATTCGTGTTGCATCATATAGGTTGCTCATCTAGTTGCATATCTAGACAACCTACTTTGATGCAAATTTTAAATTGCTAAAGAAAAGCTAAAAATTGTTAGTTGCCTATTCACCCCCCTCTAGTCAACCATATCGATCATTTCACCAAGTTTGCCAGGCGCGCGTCCTCCAGGGCACGACCCTCGGGGGTTTCTCCAACGATAGGAGTGTGCAGTGCATCCATGTTCTAGCGACGAAGTTCTTCTCTCTGCAGCGACGTGAGAGGCTCGGGGAGATATTCCTCATGGGGACGCGACGGGTCGCCTCCACCTGCGCCTCCGTCGGTGCAGGGAAAACTGGGAGGACTGGGCGATCCATCGACCATCAGAACCTCCGCCGCCGGATCACTGCTGTCGCACTTGGATGTGATCTCTGCGGAGCCAGGCGAACAGGCCGTAGAGGGATTCGTCGGGCTCGATCGCCGCGACCTGAGGGGTGGCCGACTGGCGCGCCACCGCGTGCCTCACCCACCGCCGAAGTCTCAACCGACCGGAGCGCTTGCGCCGGCGGGAAACAGGGAGGGAGGACACCATAGGAGCTGACCGATAGTGGGTCAACGGTTACCGCAAGAGGACGCCGCGGACGCACGCGCGAAAGTGTGTTGCCCCGCGGACAGGGAGTGCGTCCACGTCGAGCGGAGCCTCCTGAAGCCAAGCGGAGTCGTCGGCGATGAACGTGAGCGCGCCGAGACGGATCTCGTGGCTCTCCACCAAAACTCCGCCAGAAACCATGATGATTTGGATCGGAAAAGATCGCAACTCCTCCAACAAATCGCTAAAACACCCGCCCCAAGGTGGGCACCAACTGTCGTGGTTCTAAGTCTGACAGTAATGTAGGAGGGTAGGTATGGAGAGGCAAGATCTTAGCTATGGAGAGGTTGTAAGCACACGAGGTTTACGAGTTCAGGCCCTTCTCGGAGGAAGTAATAGCCCTACGTCTCGGAGCCCGGAGGCGGTCGACTGGATTATGCATGTATGAATTACAGGGGTGCGAACCCTTTACACTGAGGAGGGGGTGGCTTATATAGAGTTCGCCAGACCCCTCCGGCCCTCAGTTGTGCAGGGTTTTAAATACATTAAGGTGAGGCGTTACTGGTAACGCCTCTAATAAAGTGCTATGATGACCATAAAAGCTACTTAATAACCGACCGTTAGCGTGCGGAGTGCCTTTAGGTCTCCTGGCCGTCGAGTGATTAGACCTTGGTCGAGTGATTGCTTCTTGGTCGTGTGTCTTCGAGTCTGTCGAGTGGAACACCTCCAAGTCGATTGAAAGGTGATTTCTTCTTGAGATGTCCTTGGGTAGGGTAGCTGGGAGAGGTCCATGACCCTACCCTAGGTACATAGCTTCATCACCCGAACCTGGGTAAAATCTTGTGTCCATGTTACCATCACTCCAAGACGCCTAGCTTAGGACCCCTACTACGAGATATGCCGGATATGAAACCGACAAGGGGAAGCCAGGCGGGTGTGAGAAGGGGGCTACCAACTGCTATGGAGGAGGCACGTCATGCGAGGCGGTATGCACGACCTGCGCCTTCATCTTCTTCATGCAGCGCTCCTCCAACCGCAAGTATGCAACAACCTTCAGGAAGGTCGGGTCGGGGATGAGCGTGAGGCTGGACGCCGCATGAATAAACTCTTTATTGAGGCCGGCGACGAGGGTGCTGAGGAGGAGATCATCGGAGACCTTGTCACCAATGTCGCGTATCTCGTTGCAAATACGCTTCAGGCGCGTACAATACTCATCCGCAGATGGGTTATCTTGATGGCACCCAAAGAATTCTTGCTGAAGAAACACGATCCGTTGAATACAGTTGTCGGTGAAGAGATCGTTCAGCTTCTCCCACACGAAATAGGTGTCATCATCATCCTGCACCACCGTGTAAAAAAGGTCCTTCGAGATGGTTAGAAAAACCAGCGGATAAGAGTGGCCTCGGTGGCCGACCACCCGGCGTTGTGTTGCATGGTCACCGCATCGACGGACCCGTTGATGTGCTCCTGGAAATGATACCCGGGGAAGACTAAGTTGGAGTAGGTCTTCCATGAGTAGTAGGACGAGTTGTCTCGAGAGAGACAAATAGGGACGCAGTCGAGGATGCTGAGGTTGCGGAGGTCTTCGGTGGAGGCGGGCTTGGGGCCAGCAAAGGGGTTCGAGCCACCAGAGAGGATGGAGTTGGAGTCCATGGCTATGAGGTAGGTCAGGGTTCGGTGGTGAGGGAAGAAGAAGTGGGGGCGATGGCGGCAGGGGGTCTGCGGCGGTCGGTGGAGAGGTAGGAGACGACGGTAGGAGAGCTGCGGCGATCGGTGGGAGAGAGAGAGGCGGCTAGGAGCGGCAGAAGCTTGGGTTAGGAAGTTTTCGGTATCTGATACCATGTAGTTTGACAATATTTGCATTGATTTTATATCGTAGCATATAGAGAATACATGGGCAGGAATATCCCAACCGTATCCACTATACAAGGAAAGGATCGGGAGCTATCTCTAGACTAGGAAACAATAAAACACAATCCTAGCTCAACAAGAGGAATGTGGAGTTTTTAAGCTCGAGCTCAAATTCTCATGCATGGACAGTATATTCGAAAAAATATTTTTTTAAAAAAACTGATTTTTTGGCAAACTTTAAAGAATATTTATAGTGCATGAAAAAATCATCACAAAATCACATCGGTGCAAGGTGTGGTAAAAAAATCAATACTCTGAAAATGTTACTTTCAAACGCATTTTGGAGCTCTGATTTTGTTTTTTTGCCATGACTTGCTCCAATATGATTTCATGGTGAAAAATTGCATGTACTTCAAACATTTCTTAAATTTCGCCACAAAAAAATCAGTCTTTTTTGAATTTTTCCTATTTTACTGTTCATGGCAGGAGCATTTGAGCTCGAGATTAGAAGGATACTTTCGACTTGAGATATGTTTATTGTTATTCTACATAATTCTGCACTTCGAGGCCCAACAAAATCTACAACAATATAAGTTGTGTAGTAGAGAGCAAGTTCTTTTCTAGTGCCATTGTCGGAGAGGTGAGTACTGGTGGGTATCTTCATTAGATCTTGCGATTTTATCTTGTAGTTTCTTGTTCACTAGTTTGGTTTATGGAAGAAAACAACAATAACATGAGTGCAATTCTTTTTGCGACGATAAAGGAGTTTTATTCCAAAGTAATAGAGGTTATAGTCTGCTGATACAAGATCTAGAATGAAAAGAGGCATCGTTGTAACCAACAAGCAGGACTGTGAGCCATACGAGCGTAATTAGCAATACAATGAGAAACCTTATTTTATGAATGGGATATCTTAATCGAAATAAACTCTCGCTCCAACATGAACAACCTTATATTTTCAATCAAGTGACTATAAAGACAATTTGGCAAGGGACAATTCGACAATGAAGAAAGAGCTCCCACCGACGGCGGGCGATCAAAGGGCGGCTCACACACCTCCTGGTTGTTGGTGAGAAACTCGGTCGCTCCTGTCCGCCACCTCCAGATTGCTCAGACTGCCACGACGGCTCCTCCCGGCCCACTCACACACAAGTCAGGAGATGATATCAAGTGGCTATCATCGAATGGGCCGCCCACGGAAATCTGATGAAGTAGCATTAATGGCCGAGTGCCCTTCCTCGTTTGTGCGTGGGAGGCAGGTCTGCTACAAACCCCACACGCGATGCAAGGAGGAAGAAGCTGAAACTTCCATCCCCGCACCGATGGTTGGGTTGGAGCAAGCATCATATTAACCATTCTAGCCTCCAAATATGGAGTCCGCGTGCTCGTTTATGGAGCGAACTCTATAAGTTGTGACAATCAGAAGCTATATGATGGTTTTGCTAAAGTTGAGTTTTCGAGTAAAATTGTCGTACCTATCTTTAAAATATTATTTTAAAAAATACCGTGGGAAGCAATTTCTATAGGTTCGGGTAAAAAAAAAGAGAGTAAAATCATCGTATTGATGCTTCGGGCTACAGTACGACTCTGCCACGGTTGTTCTAGCTATAAAATCGCAATTCGCTCTTCTCCACACTCCACAACACTGAAGGCTTGTTCGGTTGCAACAAAATTGAAGATGGATTAAATTTCATACAAGTCAAAGTCTCACTCAATTCCCTCCAAACCTCTCCAATCTCCTCCGGGAGAGGTTTAACCAAATAAGGCCTGAGGCATATACGATGGTCTTATCTGCTGTTATCATGCTTTGTCATCCATCCTTAAATATTCCATGCCATGTAGTGTTGCCCTTCGTCATAGAGCGTGAAAATATCCCCGATACTTTCTGCGGCTTCAGTTCCTGACAGAAGAAGGGCCCGCAAGGTGAGCATCACGCATCACATATTCGCAGTCGGCAACTCGCTGCCGCTGCCATCAACGGAACGCGTGAGAGGTTCACGTCCTCCCGGGTCCCAATCCCACCATCGCTCGTTCTGGAACAACCGCGACATTTCTATCCGAACTTCTTTCGGAATTTGAGCTTCCCGCAAAGACCAACTCGTGCCTGAATTTGAGAGCGTCGATGGTAGTGCCGACCGAATACTGTTACTATTTTTTTTAAATGCCCCGGCTTTTGCATCTGACCGATGCATATGACCACTTTATTAATTATTCTCACAAGTCCTTACAAAGTCATACAACACTAAGATTAAACCCGCCGTCTAAGCAATAAACTATCGCTACACCTATCCAGTTGATGAAGGGGCGTAGATAACATTGGCCTAATACCAAACAGATATCGCAGCCAAACCTAAACATGTAAGACCTGAGGTCCCAACCGGGACGCCTGCCGGGTATGGGGAAACTACCAGTTCGGCGAACTCCTCAACCAAGACGCCTGCCGGGTATGAGGTCGCCGCTGCCACCTGCCATCAATCCATCTCCAGAACTGTACTATTGCATCAACCGTGCCAGGTCTCTCTGCCATCGACGACACCACGACGTCAGACAACGTCGTCCTCCTGCGCGAGACCATCCTCGCACATCGAACTCTGAATCTGCATTGCGCCACGCCATCGAGATCCGTCGCCATCAATGTATAGGATGAAGCACCGCTCCACCAAAGATGTCGTCCGCTGGTCCCGCGAAGCCGAGTGCACCTCCAAAAATGCCGCCCCAAAGAGGGTGAAGACACATGCTTGCCGCCAGCATCCGATCAGCTGATTTAGGATTTTCTCCGGAAGTATTGAGTGGAGTTGGGAATTTCGCCTCGATGATGCCTTCATGAAGCAAACAATGATAAGGACATCGTCATCACCGGTTCCGGCCATCAACCGAAAACCAGGTTTTCATCCGGATCCGTCCCAAGAAATACTGTAACTACTGAACGTTTCACTTCTTACATGGACACTTGGACGTGTATTATTTCCCCATCACGTGCACGACTGGCCGTGACTATCAGGTCTGGTGAATTGTGTTCCTCAAACCATCGTCAACTACCACCGATTCACTCCACACTTTCTCAGTAAGTCACTTTCTTGTAATAACAAGGACAAGGGGCTACATTGCCCAGAGAGGAGAGAAAGCGCAAGCTTTTTAACATTTGGTCGCGTTCCATCCTTGTCTTAGTTGTGTAATCACCATCGCGTTAGCAAATTGTTTAGTATTATCACAACTAGTCGTTGCCATCAGGCATCGACCTTTGTTTATGCGGTAGGTGCCGCGTTCCGTAAGCTCATTTGGCTCTACCAAAAACAACTAGCCATCGAACTCGTCAAAGTCCATCCATCGCAAGATTAACAATGACATCAATTATCTTCCGTCCACATTACGTTCTTCTGAGACTTCAGCCTTGGCCAACTGCGGCGCATGAACAAGGATATGCTATTGCTAGCTGCATCGCGTCGCCTTAGAGTATTTTAGGCCTCTTTTGGTTCATAAAATATGATTATCATAGAAATATGAATCTTATAGAAAATGAGATGACATATATCTCAAATCCTATGAGTAGGAATAGGAAACAAGATGTCATTTGGTTGACATCAAAAGAATTTTTTCATTGAGTCTAGCCTTTTTTTTATTTTCCTATAAAATGTGGAGGATAGGAACCAATTCTATATAGAAATAGGAATCCATTCCTATGAACCAAAAGACTCTAAAGAAAAAAATCCTATAAAAATCCTATCCTTTAGAATTCCTATGAAATTTCTTTAAACCAAAGAAGGCCTTAATGTTAGTAGGAGAAGCTTATTATCCCCGCCAAAAAAATAGAAGCTTATCTAGATGCTTAGATAAAAAGATATTTTTTTGCGATGAAAAAAATACGTTTTTGTAGTTCAATTAGATTTAGATATAGATAGAGGAAGTCGCACATACTGATTCTGCTTACATTGCACATAACTGCGCCCGGAAACAGTTGCTCTGATTTGCATTTCCGCGCAAATAAAAGCAACGCTGCACCAACACCAAACTCCGTAACCGGTACTCCATCATCGTGCACGCTTTGGTGGCTCGTCCTCTCAAGATCCCCGTGCTTCAGTTAAGAAGACGCATAAACGAAAACCCGCCATGCGTCGCCATGAAGAACTGCCACTCCGGTACGTGGCCGCACTACACGGCACGGCGTCACCGGTACAAATCCGGGGGAGTAAAGTCTGTTTTAAACCTTCAATTCATAGGGCTTATCGGAATCAAACCCCAACCTTCAAATCCCTGAAATTGACACCCTCTACTCACTAATCCTGGTCTATCTCAACCCTAAGTCTGTCTGGGCTAGTTTGTCACACTAGGAAAATGACGATCCCGGCCGGGATCATTCATTACTCTCACTGACTTCACGGGTCCGCATGTCATGTCCATCTTCTTCTCGTAATTTCTCTCTCTCGCCAAGAACTACGGTGTTCGTTCAGAATGGTTGAGGTTTAGGCAGAGTAGCGATGGGAAGGGCGAGAGAATGGGTGCATGGGAGCTTGTCTTGTCGCCGTTCGCGCAGTCCATGCCGCACGGTGAGAGGCATGCACGCGTTCGGCTTGGCGTGCACTGGCGTAGAGCAGCGGCCTAGAGCGAGAAGTGGAGGGGAAAATAGGGGGGGAGAGAGAGTGATTGGAGCTCATCCAATGACGCGGTAAGGCGAATGAGAGTCCGGGAATCCACAGGGGCGGTAGGAGCAAGCCCGGAGGCGAGGTGAACTGCAGGGGAGTGCATGCACACTAACTGTTCGAGAGATTGTTAGTGGCTACGGGAGGAGCAAATGGCAAAGCTGGGGAGGGGGGAGGCAAGCGTGCGCTATAATTTTTAGAGAATAAGGAAGAGTGAAGAGGAAAGCTGGGTTTTTTGGAGCACCTGAACCGCCGGGACGAACTGCTACGCGCGTCCGCGGAGATGCTCGGTAATGGCGGCCAAAACACGGCGTACAAAGTGGTGTCTCTCGTGTGCGAGTCTTCACACGCAATCATGCACTGTGGACACATCCACTGTCCATCCAACTGATGGTGGGTCAACGACGATGCAATGCAAGAGCTTGCTGCCACATGTTGTTATGTATTCGTGTGCCTAGAACAGCTCAAGTGATCGATTCTGCTACTCAAGGCATGCACTTGCAACTGCCAACCAGTACATAGTCGTCGAAAGGACGCTCGACGGGCCTGGTGAGGCGCAGCTCGAAAACTACGGGCTGGCGTAGTCGGACATGTCGTCGGTACTCCTTGCCAGTGGCGAGCTCAGCGGGTACCACACGTCCGAGGCCGTCGACCTCTGCATCCAAACAGCGCCTGACGAACATGATTTTTTATGGGCGCACCAAGGCTACGAGCTCGAGGAGACGAGGACCTGCACACAACCATGGCTCGTTGTCATGGTTGGTCAGTGGATGAAGATAATGGGCATAGATGTGAGAATAGCCTCTGATCCTGGTCGGAATCATTTTTTCACCAAACAGGTTTGGGGTCGATCTTGACCGGGATTGATGAGTATAGGGTGCAGATTTCAGGGATTGAAAGGTGTTCAATTCCGGCAAGGTGTATGAGTTTAAGGTTTTTTTCAGACTTCACCCAATCCGGGGAGACAACGAGAGCGCGCCCTCCTAACCCAGGAGAGACAACGCGCGTGCATGCGTGCACCGCACGGCACGCGGGGGGACAGCACCAACATTTCTGCCCAAGCCCGGTCCGGTGGCATTCTATTCCGAACCCAACACGCTAGCCCAGCCGCAACCCAGCCAAACCAAACAAAAAAACCGACCGAATCCCCCCAGCAGATTGCTGTTATCCACGGTTTTTCCCCCCCTCTCACAACAACAGAGGTAAAAGTGAAACGGGTTTATATATATAAAAAAAAGAGAGAGGTGAAAGTGAAACGGAGCGGCGAATAAGCAGGAGCAGGTCGGCGTGCGCGCCCCGGCGTTGGTTTGGTTGTCGCGGGGCGCCGGCCGTTCTTATCCACTCCGGCGCGGTGAGCCGAAGCGGCGTCGGGGCCACGCGGCCGAATCGGTGCCAGTGACCCCTCGCGCCCGTGGATCCACGTCGACCAGGTCAAGCCCCATTATCCCCTCCCCCCTCCCCGTCCCCCCACCCTCACCACTAGCCCGACTATTATTATCAACGCGTCGGCGTCGCCCGCCCGCCCGCCTCTCCCTCCCCCTCCTCCTCCTCCACCTTTCCCCATTCGACTCCCCCCTCCACCCGCCCCGCCTCCGCCCTCGCCGCTCCGATTCCATCACCCCCTTCGACCGCGCCCGGAATCTGCGCTCCGAGGGGATCCCCCCGAGGCATGGAGATCTCCTTCGAGGCGTGGGAGGGGGTGCAGCGGCACGGCCAGGACATCGCCGACCGCCTCGCGCAGGGCTTCACGGGCCTGCTGCAGGCGCCGCCGCAGTTCCCGTGGCCGCCCGTCTCGCACAAGCTCATGCCCTTCGAGATCGACCTCCCCGTCGTGCCCTTCGGCGCCGCGCGGGGGGCCGCCGCCGCCGGCGGGAAGGACTTCTTCCCCACCGCCGCCGTCGCCTCCGTCATCGACATCGGCGGCAGGCTCGGCCAGGCCGGCGTCGAGATCGGCACGTCCGTCGGCGGGGCCGTGCAGCACGCCGTGCGCCAGCTGCCCGTGCCCTTCCGGGGCGCCCAGATCCGCCGCCGCAAGCTGCACCCGCCCCCTTCTGCGGACGGGGCCGTCGGCCTCCTCTCCTCGGAGAGGGCCGTCGATAGATGCCCTCTCGAGGCGGCCGCCGCCGCTGCGGCCGCGGCCACTGGAAGCGCTGCCGCGTCGACTGTCAGTGGTGTTAGAAGCGGGGACGACCTCGATGAAGACGATGACGGATATGGCTGCGAAATCGGAACCCTCGGAAACTTTAAGAAGTCCAAGGTACGATTCAACTGCTTCCTACTCCTAGTTCTATTGTGGGTTTCAGTATGTTTGCATCTCACAGCCTTAATACAGGCTTTACTCCCATTGAAAGTACTAAAATCTTAGAATCATCACAATCTTATTATCCCTGAAGTGTCTAGAATATGTAAGCTAAACCTTAGAATTTTGATGGACTTGAATTGTTGGTATTATGTGAATCTTATTATTATCCCTCTGCTTGTTTAGAGCCAAGCCGTCTTTGCAGGCATGCCATGACATAATACTTTGCTCTTCTCTTGATGAACGTTCAGGGTACCGTAAATATGTCAGCGACATACAACACCAGGAACAATGATATTGAGAGTTCTGTTGTTGCACGTGGAGACCTGTGGAGGCTAGAGGCATCACGCAGCGGTTCAACTTCTGGAAACGATACTTCGCCCCTTTACCTTGTTCAGTTGGGGCCTTTGCTATTTGTTCGTGACTCAACACTCCTATTGCCTGTTCATCTGTCAAAGCAACATCTGCTGTGGTATGGCTATGATCGCAAGGTACATATCCTTTATGTCGCCTTCTCCCAATATGTTAAACCCATTCATTCATTATTTGGTACATGCTTTTGTTTTATGGAAATTCATGTTCTCTTCGTTTTCTTATATGCTACGCCGTATTATATATCCTGGATCTTTTACTGAAAAGTGGTTGTTTCATATGCAGAATGGAGTGCATTCCCTCTGCCCAGCTATTTGGTCGAAACAGAGAAGATGGCTGATGATGTCGATGATGTGTCTTAACCCAGTAGCTTGCGTAAGTATGAGCATGTTTTTTTATTAAAGTTTCTGTGTACTACAGTTATTCTCATGTGCTGTGATGTGTTGAGTTGGAAATCGGCACTGTTTGGGGCTTTGGGCTTTCCGATGTGCTTTCTTTGCATTATAGTAGCGGGATGAATCATATATGCTGCCATAGTTCTTTGGTTAGTGGATATTGCACATCTTGTTATTTGCTAGAAAAGCCTGTCCAGTTGATTTCTTTGGATCTTTATTCCGTCTGATAACCAGTGAGTAATAGTTCTGTTCTGCACAACTAGTGTGCCAGCATTTTTCACTGGCCAGTAGAATTGGTGAGGAGTCTTGCATTCTACTCCCTCCGTTCGGAATTACTTGTCTCGGATATGGATGTATCTAGAACTAAATACGTCTAGATACATCCATTTCTGTGACAAGTAATTCCGAACGGAGGGAGTATAAAATATCTACGCCATTCACAATGCTAACCATGCTTTTAAAATTATTAACAGGCTAACTTAGTTGGGATATTTATTGTTATAAGTTGGTTTTTATCTAATAGAATGACATCTTTTTGTTACAGTCCTTCATGGATCTACAGTTCCCTAATGGGCAAGTAACGTATGTTGCTGGAGAAGGGATAACAGCGAGTGGTTTTGTTCCGTTGTTTGGTGGGTTGCTTCAAGCTCACGGGAAATTCCCAGGAGAAACAAGAATGAGCTTCTCTTGCAAGGTTAGTGTTTCCTTAGTTCCCGTAAGGTCATTTGTATCATCAAAATGTACTGTTTTCTGTAAGTCAATGCCAATGGGTTGTGAGCTTCTCCTTGAAGATTGCATTTCTGCTGCCATTTCTGAAAATAAAATTCTGCTAGTCATATGTAGAGCAAAGTTATAAGTTCTAAGCATTTGACCAGTGTCTGATTGGAATTCTGCTCTAATAATTAATTGATAATACAGTGATTTGTTTGCAAAAACACTATCCATGTCAGATGTGGTCTGGTGACATTTTATCATACAGGGAGCTGCACATAAATTTGCACATTACCGTATTCGTCCTATCTTTCATTTCTTGTGACACAAGAACAAATATTGATGATCTATTCTGTTACAGTGATCTTTTCATGTTCTTAAGAACCAAAGTGACTTCTCTCTTAATTCTCTTGCACTGCATTTTTTCAATATTAGTTAGCACAAGTTTTACCTTTGTTAACCTTCAACCTTACTCTTATTTTTTTCTTCCTTATTCAAGAACAAGCGAGGCACAAGGTTCACTCCTATGTTTCAATGGCCTGACAAATCTCTTTCACTTGGAGTTACTCAAGCCTTGGCATATAAGAGATCTGGTCTTATGGTGAGGCCCAGCATACAAGTCAGGTAATTCACTGAAAGCATTTGGATAATTGTGGGGCCTTCTGTTGTTACATCTTGCCCTATATTATATGGTCAAATGAGTTAGAATGTGAATGACAATTGTTTTGTGATGTTTGCTACTATCTTAGATGTGTTGATATGATGCTAAAAGCACGCTTCATTGCAGCTTTTTTCTTTGATGCAGCATTGCATTCCTTTTTGATAAATGAATTGCTAGGATAGATCAGAATCTTCCATTGCTAATGATCAAAGTTTTGAACTTCTGATAGACCAGAATCTTCTATTGTTATTTTTCTCACTACATAGAATAATTATGTGCTGCTTCTTTTTTGTATGCATTAATCTTGTGGAACATGAGAAATTCTTTCGATGCTGGATGGTATCGGCTTTAAGGGATTTTGTTAAATGTTTGCTTTTGCATGGCTGGCTCATTTTAGTACTCCCTTCGTCCGGAATTACTTGTGGCATAAATGGATGTATCTAGAATTAAAATACATCTAAATACATTCATTTCTCTGACAAGTATTTCCGGACGGAGGGAGTACTAAAACTACGGGCCTCTGGGTGGACAGTGCTGTTTTTCTTAACGTTTACCCTCGAGTGACCAAGAGACTGCTAAGCAGATGCCATTGATCAACTTACATCCTCTTGTGTTATTAGACTAAAATTAAGTCCTCTGTGCTGGGGGGTTAGTTTAGTTTTGCTCATCCTTGTATTTTTGTTTTTGTTTTAACACTCTTCATGGCATTCTACTCTACAGTGTATGCCCTACATTTGGAGGAAGTGATCCTGGGGTACGTGCAGAGGTCATCCATTCATTAAAGGAGGAACTAAATGTGATGTGTGGTTTATCCTGCTCAAGAAATCCATCAGCTTTTACTGCTCTTTCTGTAAGTTTTCCTCATTGAAACAAGGCATCTGCTCGATTCTTTTCTAATACCACAGTTTGGTTGTAGCTTCGATTATACATTCGCTCTAACTGTACACCTATATATGGCAGATTGGGCGGTCAAAGTGGAACGGTCAAGTGGGCAGTTCTGGAGTAGTAGTCACGTTGGAAACACCTCTAAATAACATTGGAAGGCCATCTTTATCTGTGCAATTAAATGGCGGTTTCGAGATTTGAAGTCCTGCGCAGGAGTTGTACATACCCATTGTACATAACACCACCACTAATCTTGATGTTCCACCCCTGCTGGGATAGCGCATCGGCCTGTTACATGTATGCGGAAGTGAGATGCAGCTTGTTCTTGTGTCCATAGTGTCTTGACTTAGCAAATCAACCGGTCTATTACATATGTAAGGACCCGAAGAGACTGGTGAAGTAATCACGAGTTCAAGCACTTCCTAAGGGAAGTAGAGATAAAATAAGCTCAAGCCTAGTTCGCCGTTTGTAAGGTGGCAAAAGAAATGCTTGTGGACTGCATATGTGTCATGCAAAGAAGATTGGCAAATTGGATAGTTGTTGGTGCTGGATTGTCTGCCAATTTTGTGACTTACGCTGGATTTTTGTCTCCACCGCTGTTGATTGGTGCTTATTTTGTGACAAAGGTGAACTTGGGTGGATGAATTGGCGTGCTTGTTTTTCTCCCTGCACTCTTGTATTCCTCTACATGTAACCCTAACTAAAGAATTGGAGTACTTTGGTGGAACTGTCAAATCTATTCTGCCTTGCCTAGTTGTATGCCGTCTGACTGTCGGATATTGAACTTTGAGAACTCAAGTCTCTTGCACTAAAATTAAGAGGGTTGAACACAACGTAATCCGTCAACTTAACAAGTTGGATGTGGTGCCAGCTACAAGGTGTTCTACATGACTTGGTGGCTTTCCTGCTGCATACTTTGCACCATATGCAATGTGCTGAAATATTACTAGCCCGTTTACAAGGTTTTTTTTTACGGAAAGGCCTTCATGGCTAGCTTTATTAACCTCAAATAATGCTTACATTGTCTATTAAAAATTTAGCAATAGTAACCGGAGGTGCATCCACCCATAAAGAAGGGGTGTTTGCACGCCCCCATTCAGCTAGCTCATGAGTAACTACATTTGATTCTCTGTTACAGTGCTTAATACTAACCTTTCAGAACCCTCGTAATAACTCTCCGCAATCATCTAAAACTGAAGCCGTCACCATAGAATGTCCCTCATTCAGATGTATAGCATCGACCACAACAGAATTATCCATCCTCACCAAGACATTATTGCACCCCATACTCTGAAGTAACTTTAAACCTTCAAGTAGTGCCGCCGCTTCCGCAGAGACACATCTGCCACATGCTCAAGGCGAGAAGTAGAAGCAACAATGAAATTATCTCTATGGGCTCTAACTATCGCCCCACATGACCCTGTATGCAGATCCTCAATAAAAGACGCATCAACGTTTAGAATTTGTTGCGCTGCGAAGACAATGGGCCATGTGTTCCGTCTAGGTGCAGTAGTTTGTTTCACTGCCACTTGTGTGAAGTTAAGAGCCAATGCATGGATGGCTAGCGCAGATCGCAACAACGTCTGCACTTCCTCCCTTCTGACCTGCTGTCTACGCTGCCATCATACGAACCAGCTCGATGTAGCTATCAACTCTGGAAGCTCTATCGAGTCATCATAATTGTGTTGCGTCGATTGATCACATAAGAGAAATTCCGGCACGCCGGAACCCAAGCGATCAACAAGCGACGCATCATGTACGACCCTCTCAATCCCAAGGGCAGCCCATACTGCCTTTGCTCTCACGCAGTTAAATAAAGCATGCTTGATATCTTCTGCTCCTGCTTTGTAAATTGGGCATTGAGAAATACTGCCAATGTGACAGTTTGCAAGAACACAAAAACAAGGAATATCATTATGTAGACATCTCCATAGGAAGATCTTATTTTTTCCCAGCAATCTTAGACTCCAAATTTTCCTCCATACCGGGTGTGGCTGGGAACCACCATGGCGACTCAGACTAGTGCTATCATTGTATGTATCCTTCCGTTCTCTGTAGTAGGCTGACCGTACTGAGAAAATCCCGCTTTTTGTAAGGTGCCATGCAACATAATCCTCCATTACCTGATGGTGTAGTGGAACCTGCAGAATACGCTCTGCATCAATATGCCAAAAGTTGTCGCGGATAAGTTGTTCATCCCACTCCCCCGTAACTGGGTTTATAAGATCATTCACTCTTGACAATAGTTGATTACCCCTTATTGTCACCACTTTCCTTGATGCACTGCTTGGGATCCAACAATCACTCAAAATATCTATTTTTGCACCATCTCCTACTCTCCAAATGCATCCCTTCTTGAAGGTTTGGATCCCTGCCGTTATACTCCGCCATACATACGATGACCCTTTTTTTAATTCATAGTTAAGAATATCCCCACTGGGGTAATATCTAGCTCTCAACACTCTAGCACACAATAATTCATTGTTCTCAATCAACCTCCAACACTGTTTTGCCAGCATCGTCAAATTGAAACTGTGAACGTCACGAAAACCCATACCTCCTTGCTCCTTCGGTACACACATTTTCCACCATGCAAACCAATGCATCCTACGTTGGTCATCCTCGTCACCTCACCAATATTGCGACATTGCATCAGTGATCTCCTTACAAATTTTCTTCGGGAATTTAAACACACTCATCGCGTACGTAGGGATGGCTTGGGCCACCGCTTTCAATAAGGCGTCCTTACCTCCAAAGGAGAGGGCTCTCTCTTTCCATACATTTACCAATTTCTGGATCCTCTCTATTAAGTGTTTGAAACAATTAACCCGGTCAACACCAATCATAGAGGGGAGCCCCAAATATTTATCCGACAGTGATTCCTTCATAATATTCAGTATTTGACATATCTCAGCTTTAACCTCCACATCCGTATTGGGACTAAAAAAATAGAGCATTTGGCCTCGCTTACCAATTGTCCGGAAGCCGAACAATACTCATCCAATATCGTTCTCAAAGTCTGGGCATTTAACTCGTCTGCTTTCATCAATATAAGTGAATCATCAACAAACAATAAATGAGAAATTCTGGGAGAGTCACGACAGACCTGAACACCATTCAAATTACCAGCCGCCTCCTCATAGGTAATGAGCGCAGATAGGCCTTCGACACAAAGCAAAAATAGATAGGGAGACAGGGGATCCCCCTGCCTAAGACCTCTTGTTGGGGAGAACGGTAAAGTTTCATTAGAATTAAGCCGTACTTTGTATTCAACAGAAGTGACGCACGCCATGACCAGCCAAATCCATCTATGACCAAAACCAAGCTTCCCCAAGATTGCTTTCAAAAAGACCCATTCAACTCTGTCGTACGCCTTGTGCATATCCAGTTTTACCGCACATGTGCCCACTTTTCCTGTCTTTTTTTTTCATTGTGTGTAAACACTCATAAGCAACAATAACATTATCAGTGATAATCCAACCGGGGACAAAGGCACTCCGCATCTCACTAATTATATCAGGCAATAACAGTTTCAGTCTTGCTGCCAACATTTTAGATATTACCTTATAGACAACATTGCAAAGACTTATTGGTGGAAACCGGGTTACCTTCTTTGGATTGTCAACTTTGGGTATAAGAACGATAGTGGTCTAGTGGTCTGATTCCATCCCTCCGGTATTACACCACTGTTTACTGCCTGAAGCATTTCCCTTATCAAGTCCTCGCCTAGGATAGGCCAGAACTTTTTATAGAAAATGGCATGTAGCCCATCCGGCCCCGGGCCTTTAAGTCACCAATGCTAAAAAGAGCATTCTTCACTTCCTCCGCTGTGTAAGGTGCTAAAAGAGTTTCATTCATGTAATCCTGTTACACAATGTTTCACTTTATTCAAGACTCTGTCGTCAGGTAAACCAACTTCTGAAGAAAAAAGATGCTGGAAGTAATCTAAGATTAAACTTCTCATAGACTCATTATCTTCTAGCCATGTACCGTTATCATTCATAAGCCATCGGATATGATTTCTTTTTTTCCGTGCAGTGGCGAAATTATTGAAAAAATTGGTATTGCGATCTCCAAATTTCAGCCAGTTTGCACGGCTTCGTTGAACCCAATAAAATTCCTCCTTTTCTAGGTTTTCCTCGATCTCAATTACAAGATTCTTTGCTGGCTCGCCGACTCGTCAGTGAGAGGGCCCAACCGCAAATTTTCCAGCTCCGCCTTCAAATCTTTAAGACGTTTGTGAGGCGCCTTAAGGATCTCTCTGTCCCATATATGCATTTCAGCATGCACTGCCGCGGTACGGTCTGCCAATGATAACGGTTACAAGTTACTACTCCCTCTGTTACAAATATAAGATGATCTAACTTTCCCTAAATCGGATGTATACAAACATGTTTTACTGTGTTTGTTTACTCATTTCAGTTTGTATGTAGTTCATACTAAATATCCAAAACTATCTTATATTTGTGAGCGGAGAGGGTACTATTTTACACGATTACAAGGATAAGAGCATCCATTCACACAAAAAAAGGAGGATAAGAGCATATGCATCCTTAGTGACAGCCTGCTTCGGAGCCGCTGCATCTGTGCCCTAAGATCATTCTTTGACACCCCCTTTGCGCCTTAGCATGGAGAGGGTGAACTATGTTCACCAAACTCCCAGCTCCTGCTATCGGCATAAGCCCTTAGTCATTTAATAGTAAAGCAAATTCCCACCTCCTGCACGGTCCCTAGGTCATTTTTAATGGTGAAGCCCCATCCGCCAGCCCAAAAGCTCCATGTTTTTTTGATAGCGCTCCAGACCTGTTTTTTTTCCTCAAAAATCACTTGGAGGAGGAGTCCAGACCTGTTTTTTTTTTGTTCTCTTTTAGATAGCGCTCCATGTATTCAGAAAATGCAGTTTTTTTGAGAATCTTCAGAAAATGCAGCTAAACTGAACACACAACCTCATCAGGTGATGTGATTTTATCTCCCAGTTTGGCCTTATTTCGTTCATGCCATCAAATCCTCTTTCAGCTGCATGATTTCTTACATCATGGAGGAAACATTTCGTATTTCGTAGTCATACCATTATCTTCCTGTTTGTAAAATCGGGCATTTAACTAGTTTCAGCCCACAATCTACCAGTAGCGTTGCCCTCCATATGGCTCTTTCAGATTTACATTTCAGAAAACGATCTATCAATTAGACCACTTAAAGTGACGAGGTTCTTACCCTCTCGGGAGGTGGCTCTTCTAGTGATGTCCCTTGGCACAAATAAACTTACATTATTTGTTTGCGAAGATTTGCGCTGAAAGGACTTGAGTACATAGAGAGTAAGAGTTATGTGTACTTTTTCGTGCCTCGCTTGCCAACATGGCTAGACTGGAAATTTGGAAGAGTACAAGTCTCTAAAACCCAGTCATCCATCTTTCTTTGGTCTTGTTGGTTTCTCCAATCCGATCCAATGGACCTTGTTCTCTTTATCAATTTGACTGACTCCACTAGCATCTTCCGATCATTGAACTGATAGCATCACAAAGTGATTTGGTGAGATCAAAGCAGGCCATGGCCCATGGCATATAAAGGGATGGCTTATGTCGCTGCCTTTATGTTTTAATCCTTTTTCCAGCCTCTGATGAGAATCTCTCGCTAAAGTTTGGCCGCAGTTTTTTGCGTTTGCTCCTAGCAGTAGCAGGAGCAAGCCATCGGCAAAGAGAAGATGGCTTACGCTCGGGGCTGCATTGCAGATTTTGGTTCCTTTCAGCCTACCGCGATTTTCAGGATTTTGCAACATAGCCGAAAATCCTTGAGAGAGGAGATATGCGTGTCATATGAGGCGTAACCTCTTGCGATGATAATAACTCTGCGACGTTATTAACCTGAGTTAGAAGTGCGTCCCGTAACTCCCTATGAAGTAATAATAAGCTAAGTTTCAGTTCTTGCATTAACGAGTAGTTCTAAGCGCTCGAAGTAAAACCGAGAGTTGTAACTGGCTATCACCCTTGGCCATATATAAGCAACGGAAGCTTCACACATCACCTGAACCAGATCGCAAGTGGTGCAAGTGAAAGGCAGAGCCCTTCTCTTCAGCGTCGGACGCAGCGATGGAGACCGCTCCCTCCACTTTGGTGTCCCTTCTCCTCGTCCTCTTCCTCCTCTCCTCACCCTCCGCCATGGCCAGGCCAGTCGTGGACGTGCTCACCCCCGACGTCCTCCTCGCCTCACCCGCCGCCGCGCCCTCGGCCTTGGCCCCCGGCCCCGACGTGCACGCCTCCGACTACAACGTGTACATAGTCTTTGTCAGCCGCGCTGGTTACGTCGACTCCGTGGACTACGACGTCCGGCTGCTCGCCTCCGTCGTCGGAAGGTTGGTTGTGAGTTGTGTGGCAAGCAACATTTCCGCGTCCACAGCGCACAGCATCCGTCCTTCTCTTAGGTGATCGATGACATTTTTGATGTTTCTGCAGCACGGAGGAGGCAAAGAAGGCCATGATCTACCACTATAGCGGTCTCGGGTTCGCGGCGAGGCTCACATGTGATCAAGCGGACCAGTTAGCAGGTGAGCGCGGCTGATTATCCACCAATTTCTTCCGTTAGATGCATTCAGAGAGCTGGTGTCGGTTTTGCATTTGGCTCAGCTTTTTTGCTTGGCTTGTGCAGGGAAGGAGGGCATTGCAACCTTCAAGGACAAGACGTACTATGTGGACAACGACGGTCGCTTGCCTCGATTCTTTGAAGAGAATGTCTGAAGATCAAATGTTTACCCAACTGCTATCACTACGACCTGAAACATGTCACTATGAAGTCCTGGGCGATTTGTTGCACCAACTGTTAAGTTTGTACTGTACCCTGAAAAAGAAAACGCTTGCAAGTTCACAGCAAATAGTACATGGGAAATAATGAATAAAGCACCACCGGATGTGACAAATGATTCAGAAAGTTCTACTTCATGTCTAAGCTTATGATATCTGAGGGCTTTGTTATACAATTTTATGCAGATTTTCGGTAGCCCAGGTGATCTGATTTGTTTGAACCACAGTCAATTTTTCAGCAATTTCCTCTGATTCATGCTCAGTCGAGCCTAGAGCTAGCGAGAGGCGGCGATGGCAGACGGCAGAGCTATGGTGGGTTGAGCTTGAAGAAAGCGACGAGCCAAATTGACCGCACCCTTAGAAAATATACCAGGCAACTGCGCTATAGGCAATCCTAAATTTTAAGTTAGACAACTCCCTATGCTTCAGCCACAATAATTTGACAACTAGAAACACAGTCTATCTTGAATTCTCAATTTTCACAATAAAGTCGCTATAAGAAAACCACAATAAAGAATGTAACTTAAGTGTGCCAACTCTATGCAGATAACAGACTCCTTTATTAAAGCTTATACATGTCACGATAATAACCCCTCTGGTACGACTCGTTATGACTGAACTCATGATGGTTGACCACCAGCTGACTCTTGAAGAAGAGGAAACGAGCATCTCTCGCGGCCCGGCTGTCGAGGCACAAGAGCTCCTGCTGCTTCCTCACCCATTCTTCAGTAGGAGCCCTGCCATAATCCTCTCTTGAAGTATCGTCCATGCAGTGGAACTCCATGGTCTTGAGGAACCTGCTCCTCCCATGAAGGAACTTGGCCATGTCCCTCTGCCACTCCTGCCCTCGGTAAACTTCGAACACCACCTTCTCGAGGTGGTTGTCCAAGCAAGGAACGGATGACAGGACGTCCCATGACCCCGGGGAGCCGTCTCGAGCCTCGGACCAAGAGTCTGACTGTTACAAAAATTTCAATCAGGAATAGGATCCACCAATGCAAATTTGGGCAAACATGCGCGGTCCATCATTGCAAGGGACAACATGGAGTAGATGATATCTGATATAAACAATTCAGTGACCAGTCAGAACAATTTACCTTGATGTAGATCGTCTCCAAGCAAGGGAACACCTTGAGCAGCTGCATAACCCAGTTGATGTAATGTTCGTTGATGTGCCCGTCCGGCGTGTGCATCAGGTCGACGGCTAGAGTCTTGAGGCTTGGCATAATGGTCTCAGCATGAATGTTCTTTTCCTGGATTTGCATCAATTAGAATGGTCAATTAAGTATTTACAGGAAGCGATTGCAAGGTCAATCTCTGGTTGCTTCATTAGTAATTAAGCTTACCCTGAACTTGGTGAACTTGGTGTTTCCAAACTCAATATCGTTATTCATGCCGAGGTAGCCCAAGAACTCCAGCTTTGGAGCGTGCGCGATCTTGATTATGACCGATCTGCTGTTCAGGTAGTAGCCGAGCACCTGCTCCAGGTCGGGAGCGTCGTCAATGAAGAGCTCCTTGAAGTCGCCACTGGTGTTCAGGACCTTGAGGCTCCGAGACCGAATATGGAGGCGGTCGCACTTGCTGATGGAAGTGATCTTCAGGCGCTCCAGCGCCCTGCAGTTCGAGAGCAGGGAGTTCAGCGAGTCCTCGGAGATCTTGACGTCGGACAGGTCGATCTTGGCGAGGACGGCGAGGGATGCGGCGGCCTCGGTGGCGTCAGGGAAGGTGCCGTTAATCACCTTGAGGCGCTTCAGGGATGCGCAGGCGAAGAGGGATTCCGGGACCTTCTGCTGCCGCTTCTCGTTGAAGTAGAGGACGAGTTTTTCGATGCCGCGGTTGGCCAGATCCCGGAGCCAGCCGTCGACGGCGTCCTCGTCCTGGCGGCGGAAGGAGAGCCTGTACGTGCTGAATGAGCGCACGGGCTCGGTGGGGTGGGCGGCGAGGATGGAGGTGACGGCCTCGACGGCCCTGTCGCGGCGAATACTGCCGGCCTTGAAATCGAGGAGGGTGGATGGGAAGAGGCGGCGCCAGCGAGAGCTGAGGATTGAACACCTCGCCGCTTCGTCCATGTCGAGGCGGGAGAGGATGGTCACCAGGATGATGTCCGGGAGATCACTGAGGCGGTCGAGGAGGAGGTCGTCCCCGACGGCGGCCGCCATCTCCGGTGAATTTGTGCGATCCAAGTTTTTTTTTTTTGAGACAAGTGCGATCCTAGGTATTGCTGCGCCGGTGCGGCTGTGGATCGACTAGGGAGTTTGGGTTTTGAAGCTGACCTTACTGGACTCGTAGTCACCCAACTATCCTTATATCATATGTCTATATGGCTCATGAATAAAACTTTCATTGAGCGCTTAGACAGACACAGAAGAAAGTTTTTCTGGCAAGGCTGCAATAAAAAGAGGAGGTACCATCTGGTTAGATGGGATAGGATCTGCAGATCCAGAGATAAGGGTGGCCTGGGTGTAAAGGATTTACACAAGCAGAATGTTAGTTTGATGGTCAAATGGTGGTGGAAACTAGAGACCCAAACGGGTATGTGGTAAGATATTGTTCGGGCGCGTTACCTGACTAATAAATCTGTGGCGTCGGTAAAGCCCAAATTTTCTGATTCCCCCTGTTGGAAAGCCCTGCTTAAAGTCAAAGATATCTATTTGGTAGGTAGGAAAATTCATTTGGAATCTGGTGACCTTGTTAGAGTCTGGAAAGATCCCATAAACGGGTTGAGTCCTTTTCAGACCCTCTACCCTTCGCTGTTTGAGATCTGCAATAATCAGGATTGCACTATTGATAGTTTCAAGTCTGTGGACGTCCACTATTTCTTTAGAAGAAGACTCACCCCTGAATTATCTCGTCAATGGGAGGAAATAAACAAAATGATCAATAATATCCAATTGAGTCAGGGTGTGGACCGGGTCTACTGGGGGCTTAATAGCAATGGCAAATTCTCCACTAAATCTGTGTATAAATGGCTTGAAAACCCTCTTAGTGGTTGCCATTATAGATGGATTTGGAGAGCTAAGATCCCTCTCAAAATCAAAATCTTCATGTGGCAACTGTCCCAGGACGCTATGCTCACTAGACAAGTTATGAGAACGAGGAAATGGACTGGGAATCCCACATGCTCTTTCTGTAATGAGTTGGAAAACTCCCAACATCTGTTTTTTACTTGCCCTGTTGCTAAAGTGATCTGGAGATGCGTTGGGATGGTTCTGGGTACTGAGATGTGCCCGAATAGCTACTGGCAATATTTTGCTTGGTGTCACACTTTTCTTCCTGATGGACAAAAGTACTATACGGTGGGCTTGGCTGCTGCTTGCTGGGCCATTTGGCTAGCTCGAAATCGAGTTACATTCGAAAAAAAGATTATCAAAACGCCTTTTGAGATTGTTTTCTCCATGTGTTCTTTCCTACTGTACTGGACAGGACTGCAGGAAGAGGAGGGCGCCAAGGAGCTGCGAAGTGGTGCTGAGATGATCAGGTCGAGCACGATGCGCATGATGGAGATGTGCAATGCGGCGGGGGTGGCGATCGGAGGAGATTGAAGGGCTGCAATACCTCGTTGGCTGGAGCTGGGCGACCGTACGATCATGTGGTGGCGTTTTGGTTCTTTTGCGAGTGTCTCATGTCTCGGTCTGTAACTAAAACTTATGGGTGTTTGCCGTGGATATTCGGTGCTGTCTAGGTTTTCGCCCCATGACATTCGTTTCGATGGCGGGCGAATGTAGTGGGTTTCCTGGCAGTGCCCGGACTCGCTTTACCTCTTTCCCTCCTCCTGACATGTTTCTGAACTCTGTATTTCCGTTCATTTGCAATGGAAAGGGGTATAGCCCGGTTCGAAAAAAGGGAGTTTGGGTTTTAAAGGCTGATCCGTGTAGGACTCCAGGTCCAAGTATGGCCCGGTTTCAATCTCCTCAAAACAAAAAAAATTGGCCGGTTTTGATCTCGTAAAAAAGGCCGGTTTTTTGAGATTCCATCAACAGAAAACGATTTGCTCGAAAAAAAATATATCAACAGAAAACGAAACCATGAGCTATATCAACACACTTTTTTTTGACATGGATGCATCGTTTTTGGCTGATGAGTTGAGAGGATCCACGGGTGCGGTCATCAGAGATGAATATGGGGTCTTTTTGGCGGCCTCCTACTCTCCAATGCCCCATGTAGTTGATGCACATTTGGCTGAGGCTCTAGCATGAGAAATGGGTTGATGTTAGCTAATGATATGGGTCCCATTTCATCCAAATAGAATCCGATTCGATGAAGGTGACTAATGCTTGCTCAGGATAAAACATACCAGACCCCTTTTTCGGATTTTATCCGACAACGTCCTTCATATTCAATAAGCTTGTGAGCTTTTCCTTGGATACATAATGCTTTTGGTAAATTGTATCCTCCACTTTCTCAAGCATGCTCTACTACCGAGCTTGTGTTATTTATTCTCGAAATTTATGATATATGTTCCTAAGATGCCCCGATGGGTTGAACCTATGCCTTCCCTAATCTGTGTGAACTCAAAAGTTATGCGGGTTATACTCTACTGGCTTTTCGTCAGATAAGTGTTCAATACTACAGCTTCATCAAAAGCGAGAAGTAAAATGAAAGGTTATGCATTGTAGAAGTGGGAGTCGACCCTGAACCTTGTGTTCATGCCCATGGACACGGTGTGGGACTTATCATGAAAGCTTCTTGCAAGGAGATTTAATCATTTGAATATTCTTCCGGTATCGTAAATTGGATCCCTTGCAGTTATGGTCCCAACCATATTTCCTCCTTGATCCCATTTACTGGGTAAGTTAAAATTACTTAACCTCTGCAAATCATTTCCCCCGTCCAACCTCTACTCTGATTTACCTTCCGGCATTACACCTAGTGCTTGATACTGGGAAGCGTTATACCCCATCACATATTCCTAGCCTGATCGGCTATATCATTATTGAGCTAATTTTAACTATGCTACCTGGTCCTTATGCCCGGAGCAACTTCCGACGATGAGCTAAGCTTATGTCGATCTTCCTCATCTTATCATTTCACCTCAAACAACAAGCTTAATTTCGAGTTTGTGTCGTACCCGTGGTTCCAATAACCTTTCGCTTCATCTTATCTTTGACTTGATGTCATCGCCGATCGGTTACATCTTCATAAAATCTCTCGACAAATGTGTTGTGATCGTCATCAACATTCTGAGCTTTCCAGGATATCAGTCGAATTCATGGTGAGAAATACAATCCTCCCCCCTCGATGATTTATGTTATCATCACAACATTCTTGCCTTCCCCAACACAAACTTGTTCATATAATTTTGGAAATACATCCTTTTTGGCATGTTGATGGATTGTGGCTGAGCCCGTCGGCCGCACCCTCATCTTTTCCCTACTAAAATTGTATGACTTATTTTCTAAGTTGTTTCCGATGGATCCTTGGTGTATCCAAAGTCTAACCTTTGCTTGAAACCATGTCAATGCTATCTCAAAGCATGTCTGTGGTAATCCGATCTCCAAAAAGAACATTTGAAGCACGATACTAAATTTTCTTTTCAATTATCCAAACACCGTTGTACGGGTAATGTCATGAATTTTCTTCCCCCTTACCTAAATGGTTTTATACTTCTATATTGTCATGGATATCATGCTCTGCTTGTCCTTGGGAAGGATATACCCCTGAAATATGTGTTTAAACACATTTTCCTTTCCATTGTTCTGTTTAATTTGACAATTACATTTTCCTTTCCATTGGTTTGTTTAAACCTTATTGTGATCTATATTATATAAGACGTAATATTTCCCTCCTTATGTAAACACCTCGTTGTATCACTCTGTCATTAAGACCCTGTTACTATTGTTGATGACATTCCGGTAGCCACCGATGGACGAGAACTTTGCCTAATGGCCCGCCTCGTTCAACGAGCAGGAAAATGGTTCTCTTCGTCCCTCGCCCTTGGTACCGATGATTGTTGCCAACATAACTGGCAGGCTACCCTCTGACATGCCTTGCTATCATGACCGTGCAAAATGAATAACGCCTTTCCTTCTTTTAACCCACATGGTGGGCCCATAACCCACAGTTCCACAGGATCGAAACCTGACTCTCATGTATACCCCTGTTTCTAAAAAGTTTTTCCTCACGCTTGGTTTCGTATGTAATCCACGAGCCACCTTCCGATAGATCACCAATTCTGGTATCAGACAAAATACTTATTCCTGTCGCTCTGAAACCCCTTTCACACTCTGTTTCAGGCAACGAACAATTGCCTACCTGATTGAAGCTTCTTATTGCACCTTCTTACCTTGCTCTCAATGACTTTCTTGAATTTCAACTCGAGAGATGCATCTTTGCCACATTCACTGAGATAGTCCCCAGGTAACTATCTTGTGTTGAGCTCCATCCTTCCCGAGTCTTTCCCCCTTACTCCACCCCTTAAATATCGGGAACGGAGCATCGGCAATTTATGCAGAATGCTTCACTTTGTCTGGTATGATAGAATCTGTTCATTTCTTGCATTGTAATAGAGAAGCAAATAAGGTAGCTCGTATGATTGCTAAATTTTGTTTTGATCATAATGAGGTTTGTAATTGGGTAGATGAACCCGAGGTTTGCTGGTTGATGCCTTCGCAAACGATATAACTATTTTACCAAATCAATAAAGCAAGCATGATGGCATTCCCTAAACAAACACATTTTTTGACAAACTTCTCCTTTATTCACTTACAAGAATTGTTGCATCGTTTACAAGATGGGTTAGCACCGCATCCGGTGCGGAATCCGGAATCCATCTAGACATAAGAAGGAGAAAATTTAGTCATCCTAGCTAGTTCGTGGGCTACTTGATTACGTTTCTCTATTACAATGATCATATATCGCACGATTGAAATCAGGTGACATGAAATAACAATTGTCAAATGTCGCATTAGCTATCATGGATGAATTCCCATCATTTGAGCTATTCGAACTAATCTCAAGCTTGCTGCAACCCACCGTTTGTGCGAAGTTCAGGCCCAATCACACTGCCAAGGCCTTATCTGTGAAAGAGTCATAACAAATCTCTATTTTTTGGTTTGCTATAACAACATTCCATTATGGTCTCAGATAATAGCCCTCACAGACCCTTCAAGTGAATCATAGTCAGATCCTACATATGCATTTAGTTTCATATAACTAGACCTAGGTTTCTTCCATGCAACTATACGGGCTTTGGCCTTCGGCATACAAGCAATGCTGAAATTCGCTGAGAGGCCACGTACCGCGAGATTGATCTGTGAGGGGTTTTGACTATCCTCTCCATGGTAAATTTTCCTGTGTTCGAACCATATGTACCACATTGTAGTAGCCACCAATTCCCTTAGTTTTGGCAGGACTAGAATCTGAATTTCGTAGTCTTCCATGCATAACAAGTATTGTAGTACCTCCTCGCATGATAAATACTTTGAGCATGCTCTTTAATGACATCATGTAAACCCAACTGCCTCCATACCTCCATTGATTTTGAGCACTTGAAGATGAAATGCTGGATATTATCTGGGCCTAGATTATACGCAAGACAGTGCACTTTAACCATCATATGTTTTTGCTGCCAGGATTGCCCTAGAAGGGATCACATTGTGAAGGGCCCTCCAAATAAATATTCTGGGTCTTTGTTGGGCATTGTAGACTCCAAACTAAATTACATGTCTCACCAGGAGTTGACGAGCCCATGGAGGCTTGAAACTTATGTTCAAACTAGCCATCCCATTCCAATTGGTAGGTTGAATGAATTGAGAAAATACTCGTCTTGGTAGGACTCCAAGCAACATAATCTGCCATTTCATGCACGTGGGAGGAATAGCTAGTATCCTTTGACCATCCACTTTCCATAACATTTGATTCACCAATTATATGTCCCACTCTCCTAAAGATGGGTCGATAAGGTCACATACTGAAGGAAATATACCCTAGAGGCAATAATAAAGTTGTTATTTAGATTTCCTCATATCATGATAAATGTTTATTATTCATGCTAGAATTGTATTAACCGGAAACTTAGTACCTGTGTGAATACATAGACAAACAGAGTGTCCCTAGTATGCCTCTACTTGACTAGCTCGTTAATCAAAGATGGTTAAAGTTTCCTAACCATGGACATGTGTTGTCACTTGATGAATGGGATCACATCATTAGAGAATGATCTGATGGACAAGACCCATCCTTTAGCTTAGCATTATGATCGTTTAGTTTTATTGCTATTGCTTTCTTCATGACTTATACACATTCCTTTGACTATGAGATTATGCAACTCCCGAATATCGGAGGAACACTTTGTGTGTTATCAAACGTCTCAACGTAACTGGGTAATTATAAAGATGCTCTACAGGTGTCTCTGATGGTGTTTGTTGAGTTGGCATAGATCGAGATTAAGATTTGTCACTTCATGTATCGGAGAGATATCTCTGGGCCCTCTCGGTAATGCACATCACTATAAGCCTTGCAAGCAATGTGACTAATGAGTTAGTTATGGGATTATGCATTACGGAACGAGTAAAGAGACTTTCCGGTAACGAGATTGAACTAGGTATGATGATACCGACGATCGAATCTCGGGCAAGTAACATACTGATGACAAAGGAAATAACGTATGTTGTTATGCGGTTTGACCGATAAAGATCTTCGTAGAATATGTAGGAGCCAATATGAGCATCCAGGTTCCACTATTGGTTATTGATCGGAGATGTGTCTCGGTCATGTCTACATAGTTCTCGAACCCGTAGGGTCCGCACGCTTAACGTTCGATGACGATTTGTATTATGAGTTATATGTTTTGGTGACCGAAGTTTGTTCGGAGTCCGGGATAAGATCACGGACATGACGAGGAGTCTCAAAATAGTCAAGAGGTAAAGATTGATATATTGGAAGGTTTTATACGGACACGAGAATGGTTTCGAAGAAGACCGGGGATTTTTCAGAGTACCTGGAGGTTACCGAACCGCCCCCCGGGAAAGTTATTGGGCCTGATGGGCCATAGTGGAGGAGAGGAGGCATGCCACAGGAGGTGGGGCGCGCCCCCTTGCCCCAATCCGAATTGGAAAAGGGGAGTGGGTGCGGCCCCCTCTTTCCTTCTCACTCTCCCTCCTTTCCCCTTTCCCCTTCTCCGTTGGAAGGAAGGGGGGGGGTGAATCCTACTAGGTTTGGAGTCCTAGTAGGACTCACCCTCTTGGCCGGCCTCCTCCCCCCTCCTTTATAGACATGGACAAGGGGCACCCCAAAGGCACAACATCAATTGTCTTAGCCGTGTGCGGTGCCCCCCTCCATAGTTTACCACCTCGGTCATATTGTCGTAGTGCTTAGGCGAAGCCCTGCGCGGATCACATCATCAACACCATCACCACGCCGTCGTGCTAACGAAACTCTCCCTCGACCCTGTACTGGATCAAGAGCTCGAGGGACGCCATCGTGTTGAACGTGTGCTGAACATGGAGGTGTCGTACGTACGGTACTTGGATCTGTTGGATCTGAAGATGTTCGACTTCATCAACCGCGTTACTAAACGCTTCCGCTTTCGGTCTACGAGGGTACGTGGACACACTCTCCCCTCTCGTTGCTATGCATCTCCTAGATAAATCTTGCGTGATCGTAGGAATTTTTTGAAATTGCATGCTATGCTCCCCTTCAGTGGCATCCGATCCAGGTCTATGCGTAGAAGATATTATTGGGGAACGCAGTAATTTCAAAAAAATTCCTACGCACACGCAAGATCATGGTGATGTATAGCAACGAGAGGGGAGAGTATCGTATACATACCCTTGTAGACCGTAAGCGCAAGCGTTATGACAACGCGGTTGATGTAGTCATACGTCTTCACGATTGACCAATCCTAGTACCGAACGTACGGCACCTCCGTGATCTGCACACGTTCAGCTCGGTGATGTCTCGCGAACTCACGATCCAGTAGAGCTTCGTGGGAGAGTTTCGTCAGCACAACGGCATGATGACGATGATGATGTTGCTACTGGAATAGGGCTTCGCCTAAGCACCGCTACGATATAACCGAGGTGGATTATGATGGAGGGGGGCACCACACACGGCTAAAAGATCAACTGATCAACTTGTGTGTCCATGGGGTGCCCCCTCCCCTGTATATAAAGGAGTGGAGGAAGGGGAGGGTCGGCCCTCTACTATGGCGCGCCCTGGGGAGTCCTACTCCCACTGGGAGTAGGATTCCCCCCTTCCATGTAGTAGGAGTAGAAGAGAAGGAAAGGGAAAAGAGAAGAGAAGGAAGGAGGGGGCGCCGCCCCTCCCCCTAGTCCAATTCGGACTAAGCCTTGGGGGGCATGCAACCTCCCCTCTCTCTTTCCGCTAAAGCCCAATAAGGCCCATATACTCCCTGGCGAATTCCCGTAACTCTCCGGTACTCCGAAAAATACACGAATCACTCGGAACCTTTCCGATGTCCGAATATAGTCGTCCAATATATCGATCTTTACGTCTTGACCATTTCGAGACTCCTCCTCATGTCCCCGATCTCATCCGGGACTCTGAACTACCTTCAGTACATCAAAACACATAAACTCATATTACCGATCGTCACCGAACGTTAAGCGTGCGGACCCTACGGGTTCGAGAACTATGTAGACATGACCGAGACTCGTCTCCGGTAAATAACCAATAGCAGAACCTGGATGCTCATATTGGCTCCTACATATTCTACGAAGATCTTTATCAGTTAAACCGCATAACGGTATACATTGTTCCCTTTGTCATCGGTATGTTACTTTCCCGAGATTCGATCGTCGGTATCTCAATACCTAGTTCAATCTTGTTACCGGCAAGTCTCTTTACTCGTTCCGTAATGCATCATCCCGAAACTAACTCATTAGTCACATTGCTTGCAAGGCTTATAGTGATGTGCATTACCGAGAGGGCCCAAAGATACCTCTCCGACCATCGGAGTGACAAATCCTAATCTCGATCTATGCCAACTCAACAAACACCATTGGATCCACCTGTAGAGCACCTTTATAATCACCCAGTTACGTTGTGACGTTTGGTAGCACACAAAGTGTTCCTCCGGTATTCTGGAGTTGCATGATCTCATAGTCATAGGAACATGTATAAGTTATGGAGAAAGCAATAGCAACAAACTAAACGATCATCGTGCTAAGGTAATGGATGGGTCAAGTCAATCACATCATTCTCTAATGATGTGACCCTGTTAATCAAATGACAACTCATCTATATGGTTAGGAAACATAACCATCATTGATTCAACGAGCTAGTCAAGTAGAGGCATACTAGTGACATTTTGTTTGTCTATGTATTCACACATGCACTAAGTTTCCGGTTAATACAATTCTAGCATGAATAATAAACATTTATCATGATATAAGGAAATATAAATAACAACTTTATTATTGCCTCTAGGGCATATTTCCTTCAGTCTCCCACTTGCACTAGAGTCAGTAATCTAGTTCACATCGTTATGTGATTTAACACCAATAGTTCACATATTTATGTGATTAGTTCACATCTCCATGTGACTAACACCCAAAGGGTTTACTAGAGTCGATAATCTAGTTCACATTGCTATGTGATTAACACCCAAAGAGTGATCATGTTTTGCTTGTGAGAGAAATTTAGCCAACGGGTCTGCCACATTCAGAGCCGTACGTATTTTGCAAATTTTCTATGTCTACAATGCTTTGCACGGAGCTACTCTAGCTATTTGCTCCCACTTTCAATATGTATCTAGATCGAGACTTAGATTCATCCGTATCGATGTCAAAGCTTGCATCGACGTAACTCTTTACGACGAACTCTTTGTCACCTCCATAACCGAGAAACATTTCCTTGTTCCACTAAGGATATTTTTTACCGCTGTCTAGTGATCCACCCCTGGATCACTATTGTACCCTCTTGCCAAACTTATGGTGAGGTACACAATAGGTCTGGTACACAACATGGCATATTTTATAGAACCTATGACTGAGGCATAGGGAATGACTTTTCATTCTCTTTCTATTTTCTGCCATGGTCGGGTTTTGAGTCTTTACTCAACTTCACACCTTACAACACAGTCAAGAACTCCTTCTTTGACTGTTCCATTTTGAACTACTTGAAAATCTTGTCAAGGTATGTACTCATTGAAAATATATCAAGCGTCTTGATCTATCTCTATAGATCTTGATGCTCAATATGTAAGTAGCTTCACCGAGGTCTTTCTTTGAAAAACTCCTTTCAAACATTCCTTTATGCTTTCCAGAAAATTCTACATTATTTTCGATCAACAATATGTCATTCACATATACTTATCAGAAATGTGGTAGTGCTCCCACTCACTTTCTTGTAAATACATGCTTCACCACAAGTCTGTATAAAACCATATGCTTTGATCACTTTATCAAAGTATATATTCCAACTCCGAGATGCTTGCACCAGTCCATAGATGGATCGCTGGAGCTTGCTCACTTTGTTAGCACCTTTAGGATCGACAAAACCTTCTGGTTGCATCATATACAACTCTTCTTTGAGAAATCCATTAAGGAATGCAGTTTTGACATCCATTTGCCAGATTTCATAAAATGCGGCAACTGCTAACATGATTCGGACATACTTTTAAGCATCGATACGAGTGAGAAAAATCTCATCAAAGTCAACACCTTGAACTTGTCGAAAACATTTTGCGACAATTCGAGCTTCGTAGATAGTAACAGTACTATCAGCGTCCGTCTTCCTCTTGAAGATCCATTTATTCTCAATGACTCACCGATCATCGGACAAGTCAATCAAAGTCCATACTTTGTTCTCATACATGCATCCCATCTCATATTTCATGGCCTCAAGCCATTTTGCGGAATCTGGGCTTATCATCGCTTCCTCATAGTTTGTAGGTTCGTCATGGTCTAGTAACATGACTTCCAGAACAGGATTACCGTACCACTCTGGTGCAGACCGTACTCTAGTTGACCTACGAGGTCCGGTAGTAACTTGATCTGAAGTTTCATGATCATCATCATTAGCTTCCTCACTAATTGGTGTAGGAATCACTGGAACTGATTTCTGTGATGAACTACTTTCCAATTCGGGAGAAGGTACAATTACCTTATCAAGTTCTACTTTCCACCCACTCACTTCTTTTGAGAGAAACTCCTTCTCTAGAAAGGATCCATTCTTAGCAACAAAATATCTTGCCTTCAGATCTGTGATAGAAGGTGTACCCAACAGTTTCTTTTGGGTATCCTATGAAGACACACTACTCCGATTTGGGTTCGAGCTTATCAGTTTGAAACTTTTTCACATAAGCATCGCAACCCCAAACTTTAAGAAATGATAGCTTTGGTTTCTTGCCAAACCATAGTTCATACGGTGTCATCTCAATGGATTTAGATGGTGCCCTATTTAATGTGAACGCAGCTGTCTCTAATGCATAACCCCAAAATGATAGCAGGAAATCAGTAAGAGACATCATAGATCGCACCATATCTAGTAAAGTGTGATTACGACGTTCGGGCACACCATTACTGTAACGCCCTCGATGCGGCTATATATCCCATGTGTCGAAGCACGACTTAGAGGCATAACCGCATTGAAAGCAATGTCGCAAGTGAGGTAATCTTCACAACAACCCATGTAAATAAATAAAGGGGAAAGGTACATAGTTGGATTACACTCGCCACGTCACACAAATACATAAATAAGTCATTACATTCATCCAATACACTCAGGGTCCGGCTACGGAACCAAAATAAAGATCAACCCCCAAATGCAACATAGTCCCCGATCGCCCCAACCGGGCACCACTACTGATCATCTGGAAAAGACACGTAGTAACGACGAGAGTCTTCATCGAACTCACACTTGAGCTCGGTCATATCATCTGGAGCGGTATCATCGGTCCCTGCATCTGGTTTTGGAAGTAATCTATGAGTCACGGGGACTTAGCAATCTCACACCCTCGCGATCAAGACTATTTAAACTTATAGGTAAGGTAAAGGTATGATGTGGAGCTGCAGCAAGCGACTAACATATTTGGTGGCTAACATACGCAACTGGGAGCGAGAAGAGAAGGAAAAGCACGGTCGAACAACTATGATCAAGAAGTGATACTAGAACAACCTACGTCAAGCATTACTCCAACACCGTGTTCACTTCCCGGACTCCGCCGAGAAGAGACCATCACGGTTACACACGCGGTTGGTGCATTTTAATTAAGTTAAGTTTCCGGCTATCTACAACCGGACATTAACAAATTCCCATCTGCCCATAATCGCGGGCACGACTTTCGAAAGTTCAAATCCCTACAGGGGAGTCCCAACTTAGCCCATCACAAGCTCTCACGGTCAACGAAGGATATTCCTTCTCCCAAGACAATCCGATCAGACTCGGCATCCCGGTTACAAGACATCTCGACAATGGTAAAACAAGTCCAGCAACACCGCCCGAATGTGCCGACAAATCCCGATAGGAGCTGCACATATCTTGTTCTTAGGGCACACTCAGATAGGTCAAGCTACGAGTAAAACCAACCCTCGAGTTGCCCCGAGGTGGCCCTGCAGGCTGCCCAGTTCGGACCAACACTCAGAGGAGCACTGGCCCAGGGGGGTTTAATAAAGATGACCCTTGGGCTCCGGAAACCCAAGGGAAAAAGAGGCTAGGTGGCGAATGGTAAAACCAATGTTGGGCATTGATGGAGGAGTTTTATTCAAGGCGAACTGTCAAGGGGTTCCCATTATAACCCAACCGTGTAAGGAACGCAAAATCCGGGAACATAACACCGATATGACGGAAAACTAGGGCGGCAAGAGTGGAAAAAAACACCAGGAAAAAGGCCGAGCCTTCCACCCTTTACCAATTATATAGGTGCATTAAGATAATCAAGATAATATTATGATAACCCAACAATAAACATGTTCCAACAAGGAACGATCTCCAAATCTTCACCTGCAACTAGCAACGGTATTAAGGGGGCTGAGCAAAGCGGTAACATAGCCAAACAACGGTTTGCTAGGACAAGGTGGGTTAGAGGTTTGACATGGCAATTAGGGAGGCATGATAAGCAAGTGGTAGGTATCGTAGCATAGGCATAGCAAAAGAGCGAGCATCTAGCAAGCAATGATAGAAGTGATTTCGAGGGTATGGTCATCTTGCTTGCAAAGTTCTCAGAGTTGCCTTGATCCTCGTAAGCGTACTCAACGGGCTCCTCGTTCACGTACTCGTCTCCCGGCTCTACCCAAGCAAGAACAATAAGCAAAAGTAACACAATCAACCACGTGCAATGCTCAAGCAACATGATGCAAACATGGTATGATATGCGGGATACGATATGTGATGCATATGCAAGATTTGGAAAGGAAAGATTGAACCTGTCCTCAACTTGGAAATCCAAGAGAGCCACTGGAAAGGTGAGGTGATTTCAGTCCAAATCGATATAAAGATCACCGAAATCGGATGTACGGTTTGGAAATGACAAGCAAAACAAATATGGCACCGGTCAGCGATAAACAACAAGTAACCATCTAAAAGTATCAAGATAAATATGCTACAACACCCAAACATAGCAACAAAATACATGGTAGGTATCCACTCATGATTCTTGACAAAAGATGAACACTGAGCTACGGCTAATTCACTCATTAACATGTTCAAACAATCATGGCAAAAGTGCTAACGATAACAGGTTACAGACTTAGTGAAATTAACCACAAGTCAGGAATTTAACATCAGGAAGCAATGTTTAGAGCACTATAACTATATGCTACAGGAACATATCATGGCAAAGCAAGGCATGGGATGAAGCTACTCAAAGCATACAACAAAAGTCCCTTACTGACCATAAGCCAAAAGGGATAAGAAAATACAATTGCAAGCATGTGAACATAGCAAAAACATAAACAGATTCAGACTTGGTGAAAACTTGGAGCATGGCAAAACAGATAACGAGTAGGCATGTTTACGAGCTCGATGCACTCACTACGAGGCATTGCATGACAAACTAAGCATATACCCAGAAAATAGACATGGCATAGAAGTTAGACATGGCAAGAACAACAACATAGCGTTCACGGATCAACAACAACAAGCTCGGCAAAATCGCTAAACATGTTAACAATCTGCCAAGAACATTTTATAGCAAAAGTAGAGCTCGATTGACTCAAGCTAGGTTGCTCCATAATTGCAAACAAAGACATGGATGGATATATCACAAAATTATCTACAAAACATCCTTACTGATCATGCTCAAAAGAGGCACGGATCACTAGGAAACAACATGAACATATGGCACAAAAATAATGACAGGGCAAGGACTTGGTGAAATTCTAAGTCCCTGGAATCAGCATCATTGAGTAAGCTACTTTGCAAGCTTGTGCTAGCCACCACAAAGATCACAAAAATACATGGCATACACCCCTGTAAAGATGGCATGGCATTCTTCAAAACATATGTAGAGCTCAGGATCATAGCATGCACACCTCAATCATGGAAAAAATGACAAAAATGCATTTGCTGAAACAGATCTGAAATTATCATCACATAGCCCTCTTCCAACAACATTTTGGGAACCAAGATGATCTCAAATGAAAATGATGCAATGAGATGCAATGATGTACTCTTCGAGACAAACATTTTGATATGCTACACGCACGAATCGGAGCCACGATGAGGGAGTTATGTTGCGTCAAAGTATGCATAAAAGCTAGGGTTTCGGGGCAAAAAGTCAACCGAGATTTTGGATCTGAGATCTGGCACTGTAGTGGTTCGTCTCTCGAGTTTCGCCGGGTACTGCTCACCAGAGAGGAGCCGAGGTCACCGGAGAAGACCACCGGCGATGGCGGCGGCAGCTGCGGGTGGTGAGGCGGCGCGCGGAAGTCGAGGGAGGCGAGCGGCGGACGGCGATGCGGGGCAGCGCGGCGGACCGGTCGAGGCGGCGGCGGAGCGGCAGACGCCGGCGTCGAGGCGGCGCGGTGGCTCGCCGGCTCGGGGAGGAGAAGGGGCGGCGCGGTGGCGCTCTCCCGCGGCTCGGGCGGCGCGGCGGATGGGCCGGAGAGGGCCGGACACGGGCCCTGGCGGCGCGGTGATCTGGGGACCGGGCGGCGGCGAATAGGGCGGCGACACGTGGTGGCGGCGGTGGATACAGACGTGTCCGGCCGGACGGGAATTTGTCCGGCGGCGCGTGTAGAGGGAGGGGTCTAGGGTTTGCCCGAAAATTTCGGGGGTGATCTATTTATAGAGGTAGAGGGGGCTAGGAAGCTCCAAATGAGGTGCGGTTTGCGGCCACACGATCATGATCGAACGCTCTAGATGATGGAGGAGGTTTAGGGGGGGGGGTTGGGCCACTTTGGAGGGGTGTTGGGCTGCAACACACACGAGGCCTTTTCGGTCCCTCGGTTAACCGTTGGACTATCAAACGAAGTCCAAATGGCACGAAACTTGACAGGCGGTCTACCGGTAGTAAACCAAGGCCGCATGACAAGTCTCGGTCCAATACAAAAACGTTTAACACTCACACACGAAAAGAGGTAGAAAGGGACACCGGAGGACATAGGAGCGCCGGAATGCAAAACGGACAACGAGGAAAATGCTCGGATGCATGAGACGAACACGTATGCAAATGCAATGCACATGATGACATGATATGAGATGCATGACAAAGACGAAAACACATGAAGGCAAAAACCCGACAACGAGGAAATAACATAACTTAGTGCCGGAAATACAAGAGTTGGAATACAAATAAGGTAAATTACATGGGGTGTTACAACACTCCACCACTACGAAAGGATCTCGTCCCGAGATCTAGGACTGGAAAAGCTCCGGGTACTCAGAACGGAGGTGATCCTCACGTTCCCAGGTGGCTTCACGGTCGGAATGATGTGACCACTTGACTTTCAAGAATTTGATTGACTTGTTGCGAGTCTTGCGCTCAGTTTCTTCAAGAATAGCAACTGGGTGCTCATGATAAGACAAGTATTCTTGGAGATCTATGTCTTCGTAGTTGACGGTGCGGTCAGGAGTCTTGAAACACTTGCGGAGTTGAGAGACATGAAACACGTCGTGCACGTTTGCAAAGTTGGAGGGAAGCTCAAGTTGATAGGCGATATCGCCTCTTTTGTTGACGATCTTGAAAGGACCCATGTATCTAGGGGCAAGCTTCCCTTTGATACCGAAGCGACGAGTACCTTTCATTGGAGAGACGCGGAGGTAGACATGGTCTCCGATCTCGAAAGCCAAGTCACGATGCTTGCTATCATAGTAGCTCTTCTGGCGTGATTGCGCGGCTTTGAGATTATCACGAATGACTTTGCACATCTCTTCTGCCTCTGTGATCAAGTCATTTCCAAGAAGTTGACGTTCACCAGTCTCTGACCAGTTAAGAGGAGTACGACACTTCCTGCCATAGAGAATTTCGAATGGGGCCTTGCCCGAACTCGCTTGGAAGCTGTTGTTGTAGGAGAACTCGGCATATGGAAGACAATCTTCCCACTTCATACCGAAAGAGATGACGCAAGCCCTGAGCATATCTTCAAGAATCTGATTTACTCGCTCGACTTGGCCACTAGTTTGAGGATGAAAAGCCGTGCTGAAGCGAATGTTGGTGCCCATGGCCTTCTGAAAAGAATCCCAAAACTTGGAGGTGAAGATGCTGCCATGATCTAAAGAAATCAACTATGGAATGCCGTGCAGAGAGACAATCCCAGAGGTATATAGCTCTGCCAATTGAGCTGCTGTGATAGATTCTTTGATAGGAAGGAAATGAGCCACTTTAGTGAGTTTGTCGATGACAACAAAGATAGCATCATTGCCACGCTTGGACTTTGGAAATCCAGTCACGAAGTCCATCTCAATGTGGTCAAACTTCCATTCTGGAATGGCAAGAGGTTAGAGGAGACCAGCTGGTCGTTGGTGTTCTGCTTTCACTCTTCTGCAGACATCACATTCATTCATGAACTGAGCAATCTCGCGCTTCATTCGAGTCCACCAATACGACTGCTTGAGGTAATGGTACATCTTTGTACTTCCAGGGTGGATAGAGAGGAGTGAATTGTGAGCTTCGTTCATAATGACTTTACGAAGATCACCTTTAGGCACAACAATGCGATCCTCGAAGAATAGAGTATCCTTGTCATCAAGACGATAACACTTGTACTTAGGTTGACTCTTGGCAATCCCAATCTTCACCTTCCTCACCATAGCATCAAGAAGTTGAGCCTCACGAATCTGATCTTCCAAAGTAGGAGAGACTTGGAGGTTGGCGAGGAAACCTTGAGGAACAACTTGAAGGTTGAGTTTGCGGAAAGCTTCACAAAGCTCGGGTTGGTAAGGCTTGAGAATCAAACTGTTGCAGTAAGCCTTCCTGCTCAATGCGTCAGCAATTACATTGGCCTTGCCTGGTGTATATTCGATACTCGGATTATACTCTTGAATCATCTCTACCCAACGAGTCTGCCTGAGGTTGAGGTTTGGCTGAGTGAAGATGTACTTGAGACTCTTATGATCAGTGAAGATGTCCACTTTTTGTCCCAATAAGAGATGTCTCCAAGTTAAAAGAGCATGCACAACTGCCGCCAACTCGAGGTCATGAGTGGGGTAGTTATTTTCATTGGGCTTCAACTGGCGAGAGGTATAGGCCACAACTTTCTTCTCTTGCATCAACACTGCACCAAGACCTTGAAGGGAAGCATCACAAAAGACCTCGAACGGTTTGCATTCATCAGGAGGAGTCAGAACTGGAGCAGTGACTAACTTCTCTTTCAGGGTGTTGAAAGCGATGTCACATTCGGGAGACCAGACGTACTTCACATGCTTCTGCAAGAGGTTGGAAAGAGGCTTCGCGATCTTTGAGAAGTTCTCAACGAACCTTCGACAATAACTTGCGAGCCCAAGGAAGCTGCGGAGTTGCTTCACGTTCTGAGGTGGTTCCCAATTCACAATTGCAGACACCTTCTCAGGATTCACAGCAATGCCCTTGGCAGAAATGATATGCCCAAGGTAGAGAACCTCATCGAGCCAAAACTCGCACTTTGAAAACTTGGCATAGAATTGATGTTCTTTGAGCTTATCCAGCACCAAACGCAAGTGCTTGGCATGATCCTCCTTGTTCTTGGAAAAGACCAAAATGTCATCGAGGTAGACCAAGACGAAGTCATTTGTGTAGGCGTTGAATATGAAGTTCATCATGCGAGAGAACGTTGGAGGAGCGTTGACAAGGCCGAATGACATGACAGTGTATTCATATGAACCATATCTTGTTCTGAATGCTGTCTTGGGGATATTTTGTTCACGAATGCGAATCTGATGATAGCCCATACGGAGATCAAGCTTGGAGAATACTTGATCACCTTTGAGTTGTTCAAACAGCTCGTTGATGTTGGGAAGTGGGTACTTGTTCTTTATAGTCTTCTTGTTCAATGGATGGTAGTCGACACAGAGTCGGTCCGTTCCATCCTTCTTCTTCACAAAAAGAGCTCCACAACCCCACGGAGAAGAACTAGGTCGGATGAGACCCATTCGCTCTTGAATATCGAGTTGCTTCTTCAGCTCCTTCAACTCTTCAGGTCCAAGCTTGTAAGGACGTTTGCAAACAGGTTCCGTGCCAGGCTCAAGATTGATGACAAATTCAATTGGCCGGTGCGGAGGCATTCCTGGAAGCTCTTCTGGAAAGATGTCTTGATATTCGCAAACGACTGGAATTTGAGAGATGGCATCCAGCTCGCCCTTCTCATTGAGAGAAAACAGACGGATGGTATTATCACGAGCGGCAAATACGATTACATCCTCAGATGAATGTGTCAATTGAATCTGCCTGGCAGCACATCAAGCTGAGCCTTGTGCTTAGAAAGCCAGTCCATACCGAGAATAAGATCAATATCCGAGTTACCAAGGACCATTGGGGAAGAAAGAAACTTATAGTCGCCCAACGTGATAGTAACATCTGGAACCTCCAAACTGGCACTCAAACGTTTGCCGGGAGAAACGATATCCATTGATTTGCCAAAATGAGAAGAAACAAATTCATTCTTGGCAAAAAATGGCTTTGACATGAAGCAATGCGATGCACCAGTATCAAAAAGAACTTTTGCAGGAACATCGTTAATAGGAAGGTTACCCATAATCACATCTGACGAGTCCTCTGCCTGAGCTGCGTTCATCAAGTTGACCTTGGCGTGCTTGGGATTATGCCTGACCACTGCATTGCTAGCAGATCTTACAGGAGGAGGAGGACGAAGACGCCTCTGATTGAAGCATTTGTTGGCATAGTGACCCTTCTGCTGACACTTGTTGCACGTGACCTCCGAGAGAGGACGGTGATACGGAGCACTTGATCTTGGAGCTTGAGACGAAGTCTTGTTCTGAAAGCCTGGGTTGGGTGGGTGGGAAGATCCATTTCCACCTTTGCTCTTCTGCTTATAAGGCTGACGGAACGGAGGAGGAGGCAGCCAATACTTTTGCTGCTTAGAAGCCACTTGAGTTGAGGAAGAAGGAGTTGCATCTCTGACTCGCTTCTTGGAAGCATCGCACTTCAGTTGAGCAGTCTCTTGCTTCATTGCCATATTGTAGAACTCATCGTACTTCTTCGGCTCAAAAAGGACGAGAGCTAGTTGGAGATCTTCTCTGAGTCCACCCCTGAACTGGTAAATCATGCTCTTCTCGTCAGGGACGTCTTGCTTAGCGAAACGAGCGAGCCTCTGGAACAGAATGTTATACTGGTAAACAGACAAGCTGCCTTGCTTCAGGTTGCGGAATTCCTCACGCTTGCTTTCAACAACACTCTGAGGAATGTGATGAGCTTTGAAGTCTTGACGGAATTCATCCCAGGTAATCACACGGCCTCCTCTGGAATCTTTGTATTGTTGAAACCATTCTGCAGCTTGGTCTTTGAGTTGGAAGGAGGCAAACTTGACAAAGTCCTCAGGCCTGACATTGCTGCACTCGAAATGCTTGCAGATATCGATGAGCCAATCATCAACGTCTGAGGCATCGACACAGTTGCTGAAGGTCTTTGGCTGGTTAGCGAGGAACTGGTTGAGTGTAGCAAACTGATTCTAATTGTTGCCATGGCCATGATTCCCTTGGTTACGCTCTTGCAAGAGCTACATGATCAGCAGCGTGTTTGCATTGGTAGCGGCCATCACAGCTTGCCATGCCTCCGGAGGTGGAGGTGGTGGTGGCGAATTAGGATTCGGAGTCGTGCGCATCGGAGGAGCCATCCTGGAGAGGGTGACATCTGTTAGCATCTTGACAGACAAATATTGAAGCTGAATCAAATGGATTGAAATTGCAACATATAGTCTTCACATCCGAACAAAATGAACGAATGAATTCCAATTGAAACGGTCACATTTCCATAAATTGAGAAGCCACTTAGATAGAGGTAGAAGAATAAAACAACAAGGTACGGACAAGAACAAATACTTGGTGAGGATTACCCAATCACAAACCAAATATCCGCGGAAGAAATTCTAGAGCTACATGAATTCCCACCTATGAAACTCCCGAACCTTTCCGGTTATGCAATCAGGTGTTGGGGATACAAGGGAAGCATAATATCTCACCCAAACCTAGCAAATCCTACATCCAGATGTATCCATCCTTCAACACATAACCAAGAAACCTTCGGAAATCATTTACCTCAACCTTCGAAAAGCATCCGTTATACGAGTTATGGCAATACTCCCGAACTCCCACCCCAGTACTGGGTGGCGTCGAGGTTATCTCACCAACAACTGCATAAAAGAGATTTTCGATGTCGGCGAAACTCAGGTATTCCAGAATTGCAACGATAAAATTGTGACGACAACACCTCGGAGCTCAACTCCTTGGGACACTTCCACAACCCCTAAATGTCAGGAGGCACCAAGAACAATGTTCTCGTCACAAAACCATTGGAACGATTCCAAGATACCCGCGTGATCCTAAAATTTTTTCTAGTGAAATTTGAGAAGAGAAGAGTCAAAACTCTACGTCAGGATGCCTCACCAGAGCGACGAAGGGACTGAGGAGTAAAAAGAAATCCTACTCTCTGATATATATATAATCCTAAATGACTCAAAACATTTTTCTAGACCCAACAACACCAACGATTCGATCAAGCAGGGGCTCCTAAGATCAGGGAAGGCTCTGATTACGAACTTGTAATGCCCTCGATGCGGCTATATCTCCCACGTGTCGAAGCACGACTTAGAGGCATAACCGCATTGAAAGCAATGTCGCAAGTGAGGTAATCTTCACAACAACCCATGTAAATAAATAAAGGGGAAAGGTACATAGTTGGCTTACACTCGCCACGTCACACAAATACATAAATAAGTCATTACATTCATCCAATACACTCAGGGTCCGGCTACGGAACCAAAATAAAGATCAACCGACAAATGCAACATAGTCCCCAATCGCCCCAACCGGGCACCACTACTGATCATCTAGAAAAGACACGTAGTAACGACGAGAGTCTTCATCGAACTCCCACTTGAGCTCGGTCATATCATCTGGAGCGGTATCATCGGTCCCTGCATCTGGTTTTGGAAGTAATCTGTGAGTCACGGGGACTCAGCAATCTCACACCCTCGTGATCAAGACTATTTAAGCTTATAGGTAAGGTAAAGGTATGATGTGGAGCTGCAGCAAGCGACTAGCATATTTGGTGTCTAACATACGCAACTGGGAGCGAGAAGAGAAGGCAAAAGCACGGTCGGACAACTATGATCGAGAAGTGATCCTACGTCAAGCATTACTCCAACACCGTGTTCACTTCCCGGTCTCCGCCGAGAAGAGACCATCACGGTTACACACGCGGTTGGTGCATTTTAATTAAGTTAAGTTTCAGGCTATCTACAACCGGACATTAACAAATTCCCATCTGCCCATAACCGCGGGCACGGCTTTCGAAAGTTCAAATCCCTGCAGGGGAGTCCCAACTTAGCCCATCACAAGCTCTCACGGTCAACGAAGGATATTTCTTCTCCCAAGACAATCCGATCAGACTCGGCATCCCAGTTACAAGACATCTCGACAATGGTAAAACAAGTCCAGCAACACCGCCCGAATGTGCCGACAAAACTCGATAGGAGCTGCACATATCTCGTTCTCAGGGCACACTCAGATAGGTCAAGCTACGAGTAAAACCAACCATCGAGTTGCCCCAAGGTGGCCCCTCAGGCTGCCCAGTTCAGACCAACACTCAGAGGAGCACTGGCCCAGGGGGGTTTAATAAAGATGACCCTTGGGCTCCGGAAACCCAAGGGAAAAAGAGGCTAGGTGGCAAATGGTAAAACCAATGTTGGGCATTGCTGTAGGAGTTTTATTCAAGGCAAATTGTCAAGGGGTTCCCATTATAACCCAACCGTGTAAGAAACGCAAAATCCGGGAACATAACACCGATATGACGGAAAACTAGGGCGGCAAGAGTGGAACAAAACACCAGGCAAAAGGCCGAGCCTTCCACCCTTTACCAAGTATATAGGTGCATTAAGATAATCAAGATAATATTATGATAACCCAACAATAAACATGTTCCAACAAGGAACGATCTCCAAATCTTCACCTGCAACTAGCAACGGTATAAAAGGGGCTGAGCAAAGCGGTAACATAGCCAAACAACGGTTTGCTAGGACAAGGTGGGTTAGAGGTTTGACATGGCAATTAGGGAGGCATGATAAGCAAGTGGTAGGTATCGTAGCATAGGCATAGCAAAAGAGCGAGCATCTAGCAAGCAAAGATAGAAGTGATTTCGAGGGTATGGTCATCTTGCTTGCAAAGTTCTCAGAGTTGCCTTGATCCTTGTAAGCATACTCAACGGGCTCCTCGTTCACGTACTCGTCTCCCGGCTCTACCCAAGCAAGAACAACAAGCAAAAGTAACACAATCAACCACGTGCAATGCTCAAGCAACATGATGCAAACATGGTATGATATGCGGGATACGATATGTGATGCATATGCAAGAGTTGGAAAGGAAAGATTGAACCTGGCCTCAACTTGGAAATCCAAGAGAGCCACTGGAAAGGTGAGGTGATTTCAGTCCAAATCGATATAAAGATCACCGAAATCGGATGTACGGTTTGGAAATGACAAGCAAAACAAATATGGCACCGGTCAGCGATAAACAACAAGTAACCATCTAAAAGTATCAAGATAAATATGCTACAGCACCCAAACATAGCAACAAAATACATGGTAGGTATCCACTCATGATTCTTGACAAAAGATGAACACTGAGCTACGGCTAATTCACTCATTAACATGTTCAAACAATCATGGCAAAAGTGCTAACGATAACAGGTTACAGACTTAGTGAAATTAACCACAAGTCAGGAATTTAACATCAGGAAGCAATGTTTAGAGCACTATAACTATATGCTACAGGAACATATCATGGCAAAGCAAGGCATGGGATGAAGCTACTCAAAGCATACAACAAAAGTCCCTTACTGACCATAAGCCAAAAGGGATAAGAAAATACAATTGCAAGCATGTGAACATAGCAAAAACATAAACAGATTCAGACTTGGTGAAAAACTGGAGCATGGCAAAACAGATAACGAGTAGGCATGTTTACGAGCTCGATGCACTCACTACGAGGCATTGCATGACAAACTAAGCATATACCCAGAAAATAGACATGGCATAGAAGTTAGACATGGCAAGAACAACAACATAGCGTTCACGGATCAACAACAACAAGCTCGGCAAAATCGCTAAACATGTTAACAATCTGCCAGGAACATTTTATAGCAAAAGTAGAGCTCGATTGACTCAAGATAGGTTGCTCCATAATTTCAAACAAAGACATGGATGGATAGAGCACAACATTATCTACAAAACATCCTTACTGATCATGCTCAAAAGAGGCACAGATCACTAGGAAACAGCATGAACATATGGCATAAAAATAATGACAGGGCAAGGACTTGGTGAAATTCTAAGTCCCTGAAATCAGCATCATTGAGTAAGCTACCTTGCATGCTTGTGCTAGCCACCACAAAGATCACAAAAATACATGGAATACACACCAGTAAAGATGGCATGTCATTCTTCAAAACATATGTAGAGCTCAGGATCATAGCATGCACACCTTAATCATGGCAAAAATGACAAAATTGCATTTGCTGAAACAGATCTGAAATTATCATCACATAGCCCTCTTCCAACAGCATTTCAGGCATCAAGATGAGCTTAAATGAAAATTATGCAATGAGATGAAATGATGTACTCTTCGAGACAAAATTTTTGATATGCTACACGCACGAATCGGAGCCACGATGAGGGAGTTATGATGCGTCAAAGTATGCATAAAAGCTAGGGTTTCGGGGCAAAAAGTCAACCGAGATTTTGGATCTGAGATCTGGCACTGTAGCGGTTCATCTCCCAAGGTTTGCCGGGTACTGCTCGCCGGAGAGGAGCCGAGGTCACCGGAGAAGACCACCGGCGATGGCGGCGGCAGCTGCGGGTGGTGAGGCGGCGCGCGGAAGTCAAGGGCGGCGAGCGACGGACGACGATGCGAGGCTGCGCGGCGGACCAGTCGAGGCGGTGGCGGAGCGGAGGACACCGGCGTCGAGGCGGCGCGGTGGCTCGCCGGCTCGGGGAGGAGAAGGGGCGGCGCGGTGGCGCTCTCCCGCGGCTCGGGCGGCGCGGCGGATGGGCCGTAGAGGGTCGGACACGGGCCCCGCGGGCCCTGGCGACGCGGTGATCTAGGGACCGGGCAGCGGCGAATAGGGCGGCGACACGTGGTGGCGGCGGTGGATACGGACGTGTCCGGCCGGACGGGAATTTGTCCGGCGGCGCATGGAGAGGGAGGGGTCTAGGGTTTGCCCGAAAATTTCGGGGGTGATATATTTATAGAGGTTGAGGGGGCTAGGAAGCTCCAAATGAGGTGCGGTTTGCGGCCACGCGATCGTGATCGAACGCTCTAGATGATGGAGGAGGTTTGGGGGGGGGGGGTTGGGGCCACTTTTGAGGGGTGTTGGGCTGCAACACACACGTGGCCTTTTCGGTCCCTCGGTTAACCGTTGGAGTATCAAACGAAGTCCAAATGGCACGAAACTTGACAGCCGGTCTACCGATAGTAAGCCAAGGCCGCATGACAAGTCTCGGTCTAATCTGAAAACGTTTAATACTCACACATGAAAAGAGGTAGAAAGGGACACCGGAGGACATAGGAGCACTGGAAAGCAAAACGGACAACGGGGAAAATGCTCGGATGCATGAGACGAACACGTATGCAAATGCAATGCACATGATGACATGATATGAGATGCATGACAAAGACGAAAACACACGAAGGAAAAAACCCGACAACGAGGAAATAACATAACTTAGTGCCGGAAACGGCAAGAGTTGGAATACAAATAAGGTAAATTACATCCAGGGTGTTACAATTACGCTGTGGTGTTCCAGGTGGCGTGAGTTGCAAAACTATTCCGCATTGTTTCAAATGAAGACCAAACTCGCAACTCAAATATTCCCCTCCATGATCAGATCGTAGAAACTTTATTTTCTTGTTACGATGATTTTCCATTTCACTCTAAAATTCTTTAAACTTTTCAAATGTTTCAGACTTATGTTTCATCAAGTAGATATACCCATATCTGCTCAAATCATGTGTGAAGGTCAGAAAATAACAATACCCGCCGCGAGCCTCAACACTCATCGGACCCCATACATCAGTATGTATGATTTCCAACAAGTCAGTTGCACGCTCCATTGTTCCGGAGAACGGAGTCTTAGTTATCTTGCCCATGAGGCATGGTTCGCAAGTATCAAGTGATTCCAAAAGCCCATCAACATGGAGTTTCTTCACGCGCTTTACACCAATATGACCTAAACGGCAGTGCCACAAATAAGTTGCACTATCATTATTAACTTTGCATATTTTGGATTTAATATTTTGTATCACTACGATCGAGATTCAACAAATCATTCACCTTGGGTGTATGACCACTGTCGGTGTCAAAACCGGCGGATCTCGGGTAGGGGGTCCCGAACTGTGCGTCTAAGGCGGATGGTAACAGGAGGCAGGGGACACGATGTTTTACCCAGGGTTGGGCCCCCTTGATAGAGGTAAAACCCTACGTTCTGCTTGATTGTTCTTGATGATATGAGTATTACAAGAGTAGATCTACCACGAGATCAGAGAGGCTAAACCCTAGAAGCTAGCCTATGGTATGATTATATGTTGTCCTACGGACTAAAACCCTCCGGATTATATAGACACCGGAGGGGGCTAGGGTTACACAAGGTCGGTTACAAAGAGGGAGATATACATATCCGTATTGCCTAGCTTTCCTTCCACACCAAGTAGAGTCCCATCCGGACACGGGATGAAGTCTTTAGTCTTGTATCTTAATAGTCCAACAGTCCGGCCAAAGGATATAGTCCGGCTGTCCGGAGACCCCCTAATCCAGGACTCCCTCAGTAGCCCCTAAACCAGGCTTCAATGACGATGAGTCCAGCGCGCAGTGTTGTCTTCGGCATTGCAAGGCAGGTTCCTCCTCCAAATACACCATGGAAGAGTTTGAATGCAAGGATAGTGTCCGACCCTATAAAATAAGTTCCACATACCATAGTAGAGAGAATAATACTTCCATAAATACAACCTGCTGACATGTGTTGATAGTATGACATCATTTCATGGCCCGGTTATTATGCGAACCGCTTTTCTCAACCAGCTCCGCACATATCGCGAGGCGGTTTTCTCGATACGTCTTGTCAAAGTAGAGACCGTGTTCCCCTTATCATGGGATTCTCATCAATACGGACGTGGGTAACCCAACCGCGCCATCAATTACGGCGCCTAGGGAATAAGCAGTTTTGCCAGGCAAGTGGGGAGACTCATCGCCTCCTCTGCCCTTATAAAAGGGACAAAGATCTACTTTTTTCACCCACGCCTTCTTCCTCCTCGCTTTCCCATTCCCGCACACTCGAGCTCTAGCGCCCAAGCTCGTGTTCCTCTTCTCAAACCACTCCAAGCATGTCTGGAGCAGGAGGCAAGTGGATGGTTTCCTCCATCACGGAGGAAAACATCAAAAAGTTACGGGAGGCCGGATACCTACCTGCGAATATTGCACACCGGCTGCCGAATGCTGGGCAGATCGTCCCAACGCCCGAACCCTATGAGAGGGTAGTTTTTATTTCCCATTTCGTCCGCGGACTAGGATTTCCTCTCCACCCGTTTCTCCACGGGCTCATGTTCTACTACAGGCTGGATTTCCATGATCTGGCCCCCAACTTTATCCTCAACATCTCAGCGTTTATCGTCGTGTGCGAGGCCTTCCTCCGCATCAGGCCCCACTTCGGCCTATGGATGAAAACCTTCAATGTCAAACCGAAGGTGGTGGGAGGCCAGCAAGTAGAATGCGGAGGCGCCATGGTGGGCAAGATGCCCAATGTCACCTGGCTCGAGGGTACCTACATGGATACCGTAAAGGGGTGGCAATCGGGGTGGTTCTACATCACCGAGCCGCGCGACTCCAACTGGGTGGCAGCCCCCAAATTTCGATCCAGAATCCCCACGCGGCTCACCTCCTGGAAAAAGAAGGGCTTGCCCTGGGGTTCTTCGGTAGAGCTGACCGGACTCCAGACCTACATCCAGAACATGACGAGCAAGAAAATCAAGCTCGTCAACATGGTCCAGGTTATGCTCTTCCGCCGGATCCTTCCGTGCCAACTACGGGCATTTGTTTTGTGGGAGTTCGACTCGGCCCAGCACCAGACACTGCAAGAGCTCTATGACACGACGCACGAGGATGTCTGGGGTGCTGTTCAAGGGCGTCGAGATGCCTCCCTCCCTCACCGAGGACCGCGGACTCAGCGGAAAGCGCCGCACCCATTCGGTAGGCTTTTATATCTCTTAGGGTATTTATGCGCCCTGGTTTAGTTATGTGCTGGATCTAAGCTTTCATGTCATTAACATGACTGGATAAAGACAACGGAGCAGCTTGATTGCCCAGCCCCCTGCCCGAAGATCCTGCAAACGCGCTTCTAACAAAGATGCTGACTCCGGCACCTTACGAGGTGCCGGAAAAGACGGCGAAGAAGAAGGCCGCGGGGACCCGAAAGGGTCTCCAGCGCAAGATGGTTCTATCAGACTCATCATCTGATGAGTCCGACGCGCATTCCTCCCACAGAAACGAGGAGGAGGAGAAAAGTCCCCCCCCCCCCCCGCCGGGGGAGACAAGAAAAGGAAGGCCGACCCATCCGGGGAGGTCGAAGGGTCCAAGAAGGGAAAGACCCTCCCTCTGGACTGTGCCACGACGGTCGCCGACAGCGGCGATGAGTGGCTACCCAGGGACAAGCCCCTGGCGAAGTCGTAAGTGTCCGGACACCATAGTACTTCATGGTACGTTTTATTGTACTGCCTTTGCTCATGCCAAACCTGATTATGCAGACCGGCCCGAGCTCGTCTCAATTTACCCTCGTCGAGCGGCTCTTTGGGCTCATCGGATATGAACATCGGTTCTCCTCCAGTGGCTTCCACTCCTCACCCTACTGACAACACCGAGGTGGTGTCTCAAGAGGCACCGTCCAAAGGGGAGGCGGTCCTGGGGGCGCCTCACGGCGACCTCCTGGACCCTGAGTACCAAGGGAGCGAGGCTCCTACGAGCTTCGAGTTCGGGCCCCAGCCGAACACCGCGCCGGAACCTTCAATGGTTCCGGACTTCGGCAGGTGGTCCACCATTAAGGGGGGCCAACCATCTGTGCCGGTGTCCTCTGTCCATCCAGAGGCACCGGATAACTTGCTGGAAGTGCTTCACAGCACTTCCATCGATGAAGAGCACCGCACTATCATGAGTGCGGTGGTTAAGAAGGTTCAGTCCGCCAAGAACGGGCCGACCGAAGCTTGCGTCAGCCTCCTAACAGGCTTTGAGGTAAGCATTCAAAATATAAAAAATATTACCGCATAGATAGTAGCCCCTGATGCTCTGTTCGGCGTTCGCGATGAAAAGCCGAATAGAGTATCAAATGATAACTCAGGAGTCTAATTAGAGTATGTCTATGTGTATGTGCAGGCTTCCCTGCTGCCCGCTGCCGCACGTACCGTGGAGGTCTCTGCGCTGAAGCAGGCCCTGAAGCGGTCCGAGGACGAGCTCGGCCTTACCAAGGGGCAGCTCGAAGAGAGCAAAGTTAAGATATACCCCAGTTTATATAGTTAAAAAGAAATTCCATGTAAAGTAATAGGATCATCATGAATTTGTCAGGGGCCACGGCCGAGGTGGAGACCCTGAGGAAGGCATTGTCCGCGGCCAAAGACAAAGCGGCCAAAGAACATATTGAACGGGAGAAACAAGAAGCCCGAGTGGGCGAGGTGCAGCAAGAGCTCGAGGCTCTTGCCAAGAAGCACGAGTCCTTGGAGCTTGAATCCAAGAAGCGGGAGTCCGAGCTCGCGCAGGCGCTTGAAAGCGTCTGGATTGCCAAGGCCGAAGCCCACAAGGCCCTCCAGGAGATTGATGCGGCAAAGAAGATAGCAGCGGGTAAGGCATTCAATATGCAAAGCAAGCATGTGAAGGAGACTTTCTTTTTTCTTACCCGAGTTCAGAGCTCTCCAGGAGCGTTTGCAGATCTTCCCCGCAGTGTGCTGGATGCCGCAGAGTTTTATCGGGCTGAGGAGGGGAGCTCAACGGAGAAGTTGTTCTGGTCTCAGTATACTGGGACCGAACACCCCGTGTCCTTGAGCGACCAGCTGATGTAGTTGGTCGAACTTCACAAGGCGGCGGAACAGGCCATGAGGGGCCTTATAGTCTGGATGTGGCCTGGCGAGCCCTTGTCCGGCAGCTACTTCGGTCTGGTGAGGCGGCTGGTGGAAGCCTGCCCACGGCTTGAAGTCATCAAGCGATCCGTCTGCATCGAAGGTGCACACAGAGCTTTTGCCCGGGCGAAGGTGCACTGGGCGAAGCTGGACGCCGTGAAGCTTGTGAAGGAGGTGCCGCCGGAGGGCAAGGAGCATCGCTGCCCCGAGAATTACTATGAGTGCTTCCTGAAGGGTTCCCGCTTAGTGGCAGATGAGTGTGCCAAGGATGTAATTTTTGAATGAACATGCCCATGTGATCCTGTAATATGAAACGAGTTCTTTTGCGCCATGCGACGCTTTCTTAATTTAAAATATTACCTTCTGTCCGGCCATTTATAAAATCTGAGAGTTGGCCAGTCGTCGGCTTCTGCCCCCATGTAGCTAGTACTGGGGTGTTCGGGGTAAATCTGAACACTCTTTACCCCAATTTTGGGTCCTTCAAGGGAGGTGCTTAGCGCAACGAACCAGGCAATTGGACTATGATGCTTTATCACTCTCACTTAGCCATAGAAGTCTATGATTTTAAATTTTTGGCGAAGCCCCTGGTATTCAGAGGGCTGAATTTGGGGCGCTATACACACCTAAGCCGGACAAGGCCGACTCCTCGCCCGAAGCAGAAAAAGTCTTTAAGGACTTGAGACCTCTCGAACAGCGACCACTCTCTCGCCTTATCATGACAGTCAGTTTTTGGCTTTCTCTACTGAGGTGCTCGTCCGGAAGAATCGGGACACAATCGCAGTAGTTCTCCCACTGCTACCTTAGCCGATATAGCGGAACATAAGGTACCAAAGCATGGGAGCCGGGCAACCCAACATTTGACCCAAGACATGATTCGGAGCTGATGCATATAATGCTATAAGTTCGGGGTGCCGCACTGTCGAAAGTGTTCGGACTTCTTGCGCTGTATTATGGGGTAAGCGAGAGCCCCTGGCGTACTGACCTTACCCGAGCGTGCATGTTCGGAATGTCGTAAATGGACATATAAGAGAAAGAGAAAAACTTAAATAATGCAATAACAGATTAATAATATGCATTGTTTTTTATATAATACGTCGAAGCATACCGGTACAAGTAGTGCAATAAGCGTAAAGTAGGACAATTCGAAATGTCCTATCCAAGGCAAGCTACGCAATAGTAGTGAAAAGCGGGTATATCAAGTATTACTAGAGACCACCTGGCGGTTCCCGTGTTCATCTTAGCTTCTTGCCGCCTTGGTTGTTGCTTCCGGAATGTGTCCGGCTGTCGGACTGCCGGAAAGGCCTTCCAAAGAGTTAGGACCTGAAAGAGAAAGGGAATGTCAAAGGTATACAGCCCCTGGTGTGGTTAAGCCACAATGCGGGGCGTGTCCTGATTGTGCCCCGCCTATGTCCATGGTATTTTCAATGCGTAGTTATGTACGCACGGCACAAATTTCGTCGCTGCACTGGGACTGGGATGGGGGCCGAATTGCTAGGCGAGCGTAGATCGCGCCAGGCGATCCTGTTACAGATTATTCTGGAATCGCTTGAAGGTGTTCGGGGGCTGTAATGCCGAATGAGTGGTCTGTCTGAACATGCTGATTTGTGCCTCTGCTGCAAGGGCCGCAGTGTGCTCTTCCGTACGGAGCGAGCGTTCTATGTTTCCATTTACTGTTATGGCCCCGCGAGGTCCTGGCATCTTGAGCTTGAGGTAGGCGTAATGCGGCATTGCATTGAATTTTGCAAATGTTGTCCGTTCGAGCAGTGCATGATAGCCACTGCGAAACGGGACAATGTCGAAGATTAAATCTTCACTTCGGAAGTTATCCGGTGATCTGAAGACCACTTCCATTGTGATTGAGCCTGTGCAATGGGCCTCTACAACTGGGATGACGCCTTTAAATGTGGTTTTGCTGGGTTTGATCCTTGAGGGATCGATACCCATTTTTCGCACTGTATCCTGATAAAGCAGGTTCAGGCTGCTGCCGCCGTCCATAAGGACTCGAGTGAGGTGAAATCCGTCAATGATGGGGTCTAGGACCAGTGCGGCAGATCCGCCATGACGGATGCTAGTGGGGTGGTCCCTGCGATCGAAGGTGATCGGACAAGCAGACCATGGGTTGAACTTCGGGGCGACGGGCTCCATCGCGTAGACGTCCCTTAGTGCACGCTTCCGCTCCCTCTTGGGAATGTGGGTTGCGTATATCATGTTCACTGTCTTCACTTGCGGGGGAAACCCCTTCTGTCCTCCTGGGTTCGGCAGCCGGGGCTCCTCCTCGTCATCGCTATGCAGCCCCTTGTCCTTGTTTTCGGCATTTAACTTGCCGGCCTGCTTGAACACCCAGCATTCTCTATTTGTGTGATTGGCTGGCTTGTCAGGGGTGCCGTGGATTTGACACGAGCGATCCAGTATGCGATCCAGACTGGACGGAGCAGGAGTATTTCTTTTGAATGCCTTTTTCCGCTGACCGGATCTAGAGCCTTTGAATCTGACATTGACTACTGTATCTTCGGTGTTATCGCCGTTATTACGGCGCTTTGGTCTATTACTACGCTGCCTACCGTTAACGTCTTTGGTATCCGAGGTATCCGGATTCCTTGATGTGTTGTTGCTGCGAGCCAGCCAGCTGTCCTCGCCCGCGCGAAAGTGGGTCATGAGTGTTGTGAGGGCTGCCATAGATTTTGGCTTCTCCTAGCCGAGGTGGCGGGGGAGCCACTCGTCGCGGATGTTATGCTTGAATTCCGCTAGGTCTTCTGCATCCGGACAGTCTACAATTTGATTTTTCTTAGTCAAGAACCGTGTCCAGAATTGCCTGGCCGATTCCCCTGGCTGCTGGGTTATGTGGCTCAAGTCATCAGCATCCGGTGGCCGCACATAAGTGCCCTGGAAGTTGTCAAGAAATGCGTCTTCCAAATCCTCCCAACTGCCAACAGAATCTGCTGGCAAGCTATTCAGCCAATGCCGAGCTAGTCCTTTGAGTTTTAGTGGGAGGTACTTGATGGCATGTAGATTGTCACCGCGAGCCATGTGGATGTGAAGGAGGAAATCCCCAATCCATACAGCAGGATCTGTTGTGCCGTCGTATGATTCAATATTTACGGGTTTGAAACCCTCCGGGAATTCATGATTCATAACTTCATCAGTGAAGCATAGGATGTGTGCGGCGCCTCTGTGCCGGGCTATATCCCGACATAGTTCGTATGAGTCTTGTCTGCTATATTCGGCCCGGCCGAATTTATTCTTGGTGTACCCGACGCGACGATCATCGTCCCGTGTGGGCGCACGTGTTCGTGTCCCGTATATTGACCTTGCGATTTTTGCCTTGCTGTCCAAGATGTCTCGCAGGTCCTCTGTATTGCCCCAGGCCTTAGTATCTTTGACGGAGTGGCGACGGGGCGCAGACTGATCTTTAGGCTGAAACGCCTCTCTGTCTCGGCCGCGTAGTGGCCGGTCAGCCGCATCGTACACTGGTGAATGAGGTTTCAATGCTTCCTCCACGAGGTGAGGTAGCAACTTGCATTTGGGGTAACTCTTGGACGGGCGCGGAACACGGAGACCGAAAGGTCGAGCGTGAATCATATAGTAGATATGATCAACATAGTGATGTTCACCATTGAAACTACTCCATCTCACGTGATGATCGGACATGGTTTAGTTGATATGCATCATGTGTTCACTTAGAAGATTAGAGGGATGTCTATCTAAGTGGGAGTTCTTAAGTAATATGATTAATTGAACTTAAATTTATCATGAACTTAGTATCTTTCTTATCTATATTGATTGTAGATAGATGGCCCGTGTTGTTGTTCCGTTGAATTTTAATGCGTTCCTTGAGAAAGCAAAGTTGAAAGATGATGGTAGCAATTACACGGGTTGGGCCAGTAACTTGAGGATTATCCTCATTGCTGCATAGAAGAATTACGTCCTGGAAGCACCGCTGGGTGCCAGGCCTGCTGCAGATGCTGCTGATAACGTTAAGAACATTTGGCAGAGTAAAGCTGATGACTACTCGATAGTTCAGTGTGCCATGCTTTACGTCTTAGAACCAGGACTTCAACGACGTTTTGAATGTCATGGAGCATATGAGATGTTCCAGGAGTTGAAGTTAATATTTCAAGCTAATGCCCGGATTGAGAGATATGAAGTCTCCAATAAGTTCTATAGCTGCAAGATGGAGGAGAATAGTTCTGTCAGTGAACATATACTCAAAATGTCTGGGTAGCATAATCACTTGACTCAACTGGCAGTTAATCTTCCTGTTGATAGTGTCATTGACAGAGTTCTTCAATCACTGCCACCAAGCTACAAAAGCTTCATGATGAACTATAATATGCAAGGGATGAATAAGACTATTCCCGAGCTCTTCGCAATGCTAAAGGCTGCGGAGGTAGAAATCAAGAAGGAGCATCAAGTGTTGATGGTCAATAAGACCGCCAGTTTCAAGAAAAAGGGAAAAGGGAAGAAGAAGGGGAACTTCAAGAAGAATGGCAAACAAGTTGATGCTCAGGAGAAGAAACCCAAGTCTGGACCTAAGTCTGAGACTGAGTGCTTCTACTACAAGCAGACTAGTCACTGGAAGCGGAACTGCCCCAAGTATTTGGCGGATAAGAAGGATGGCAAGGTGAACAAAGGTATATGTGATATACATGTTATTGATGTGTACCTTACTAATGCTCGCAGTAGCACCTGGGTATTTGATACTGGTTCTATTGCTAACATTTGCAACTCGAAACAGGGGCTACGGATTAAGCAAAGATTGGCTAAGGATGAGGTGACGATGCGCGTGGGAAATGGTTCCAAAGTCGATGTGATCGCGGTCGGCATGCTACCTCTACATCTACCTTCGGGATTAGTTTTAGACCTAAATAATTGTTATTTGGTGCCAACGTTGAGCATGAACATTATATCTGGATCTTGTTTGATGCGAGACGGTTATTCATTTGAATGTGAGAATAATTGTTGTTCTATTGATATGAGTAATATCTTTTATGGTCATGCGCCCTTAAAGAGTGGTCTATTTTTGTTGAATCTCGATAGTAGTGATACACATATTCATAATATTGAAGCCAAAAGATGCAGAGTTGATAATGATAGTGCAACTTATTTGTGGCACTGTCGTTTAAGTCATATCGGTATAAAGCACATGAAGAAACTCCATACTGATGGACTTTTGGAACCACTTGATTATGAATCACTTGGTACTTGCGAACCGTGCCTCATGGGCAAGATGACTAAAATGCCGTTCTCCGGAACTATGGAGAGAGAAACAGATTTGTTATAAATCATACATACAGATGTATGCGGTCCGATGAATGTTGAGGCTCGCGGCGGGTATCGTTATTTTCTCACCTTCACAGATGATTTAAGCAGATATGGGTATATCTACTTAATGAAACATATGTCTGAAACATTTGAAAAGTTCAAAGAATTTCAGAGTGAAGTTGAAAATCACCATAACAAGAAAATAAAGTTTCTACGATCTGATCGTGGAGGAGAATATTTGAGTTACGAGTTTGGTCTACATTTGAAACAATGCGGAATAGTTTCGCAACTCACGCCACCCGGAACACCACAGCGTAATGGTGTGTCCGAACGTCGTAATCGTACTTTACTAGATATGGTGTGATCTATGATGTCTCTTACTGATTTACCGCTATCGTTTCGGGGTTATGCTTTAGAGACGGCCGCATTCACGTTAAATAGGGCACCATCAAAATCCGTTGAGACGACGCCTTATGAACTGTGTTTTGGCAAGAAACCAAAGTTGTCGTTTCTTAAAGTTTGGTCTGCGATGCTTATGTGAAAAAGCTTCAACCTGATAAGCTCGAACCCAAATCGGAAAAATGTGTCTTCATAGGATACCCAAAAGAGACTGTTGGGTACACCTTCTATTACAGATCCGAAGGTAAGACTTTTGTTGCTAAATTTGGAATCTTTATAGAGAAGGAGTTTCTCTCGAAAGAAGTGAGTGGGAGGAAAGTAGAACTTGATGAGGTAAGTGTACCTGCTCCCTTATTGGAAAGTAGTTCATCACAGAAACCGGTTCCTGTGACACCTACACCAATTAGTGAGGAAGTTAATGATGATGATCATGAAACTTCAGATCAAGTTGTTACTGAACCTGTAGGTCAACCAGAGTGAGATCCGCACCAGAGTGGTACGGTAATCCTGTTCTGGAGGTTATGTTACTAGAGCATGAAGAACCTACGAACTATGAGGAAGCGATGACGAGCCCAGATTCCGCAAAATGGCTTGAAGCCATGAAATCTGAGATGGGATCCATGTATGAGAACAAAGTGTGGACTTTGGTTGACTTGCCCGTTGATCGGCAAGCCATTGAGCATAAATGGATCTTCAAGAAGAAGACTGACGCTGACGGTAATGTTACTGTCTATAAAGCTCGACTTGTTGCGAAAGGTTTTCGACAAGTACAAGGGATTGACTACGATGAGACCTTTTCACCCGTAGCGATGCTTAAGTCTGTCCGAATCATGTTAGCAATTGTCGCGTTTTATGATTATGAAATTTGGATTCCCGAATGGATTTCTGGAAGAAGAGTTGTATATGATGCAACCTGAAGGTTTTATCGATCCAAAGGAAACTAACAAAGTGTGCAAGCTCTAGCGATCCATTTATGGACTGGTGCAAGCCTCTCGGAGTTGGAATAAATGCTTTGATAGTGTGATCAAAGCATTTGGTTTTATATAGACTTTTGGAGAAGCCTGTATTTACAAGAAAGTGAGTGGGAGCTCTGTAGCATTTCTGATATTATATGTGGATGACATATTGCTGATTGGAAATAATATAGAATTTCTGGATAGCATAAAGGGATACTTGAACAAGAGTTTTTCAATGAAAGACCTTGGTGAAGCTGCTTATATATTGGGCATTAAGATCTATAGAGATATATCAAGATGCTTAATTGGACTTTCACAAAGCACATACCTTGACAAAGTTTTGAAGAAGTTCAAAATGAATCAAGCAAAGAAAGGGTTCTTGCCTGTGTTACAAGGTGTGAAGTTGAGTAAGACTCAATGCCCGACCACTGCAGAAAATGGAGAGAAGATGAAAGATGTTCCCTATGCTTCAGCCATAGGCTCTATCATGTATGCAATGCTGTGTACCAGACCTGATGTGTGCCTTGCTATAAGTTTAGCAGGGAGGTACCAGAGTAATCCAGGAGTGGATCACTGGACAGCGGTCAAGAAAATCCTGAAATACTTGAAAAGGACTAAAGATATGTTTCTCGTTTATGGAGGTGACAAAGAGCTAGTCGTAAATGGTTACATCGATGCAAGCTTTGACACTGATCTGGATGATTCTAAATCGCAAACCGGATACGTGTTTACATTGAACGGTGGAGCTGTCAGTTGGTGTAGTTCTAAACAAAGCGTTGTGTCCGGATCTACATGTGAAGCGGAGTACATAGCTGCTTCGGAAGCAGCGAATGAAGGAGTCTGGATGATGGAGTTCATATCCGATCTAGGTGTCATACCTAGTGCATCGAGTCCAATGAAAATCTTTTGTGACAATACTGGTGCAATTGCCTTGGTGAAGGAATCCAGATTTCACAAGAGAACCAAGCACATCAAGAGAAGCTTCAATTCCATCCGGGATTTAGTCCAGGTGGGAGACATAGAAATTTGCAAGATACATACGGATCTGAATGTTGCAGACCCGTTGACTAAGCCTATTCCACGAGCAAAACATGATCAGCACCAAGGCTCCATCGGTGTTAGAATCAGTACTGTGTAATCTAGATTATTGACTCTAGTGCAAGTGGGATACTGAAGGAAATATGCCCTAGAGGCAATAATAAAGTTATTATTTATTTCCTTATATCATGATAAATGTTTATTGTTCATGCTAGAATTGTATTAACCGGAAACATAATACATGTGTGAATACATAGACAAACAGAGTGTCACTAGTATGCCTCTACTTGACTAGCTTGTTGATCAAAGATGGTTATGTTTCCTAACCATAGACATGAGTTGTCATTTGATTAATGGGATCACATCATTAGGAGAATGATGTGATTGACTTGATCCATTCCGTTAGCTTTGCACTTGATCGTTTAGTTTGTTGCTATTGCTTTCTTCATGACTTATACATGTTCCTATGACTATGAGATTATGCAACTCCCGTTTACTGGAGGAACACTTTGTGTGCTACCAAACGTCACAACATAACTGGGTGATTATAAAGGTGCTCTACAGGTGTCTCCAAAGGTACTTGTTGGGTTAGCGTATTTCGAGATTAGGATTTGTCACTCGATTGTCGGAGAGGTATCTCTGGGCCCACTCGGTAATGCACATCACTTAAGCCTTGCAAGCATTGAAACTAATGAGTTAGTTGCGGGATGATGTGTTACGAAACGAGTAAGGAGACTTGCCGGTAATGAGATTGAACTAGGTATTGAGATACCGACGATCGAATCTCAGGCAAGTAACATACCGATGACAAAGGGAACAATGTATGTTGTTATGCAGTTTGACCGATAAAGATCTTCGTAGAATATGTAGGAGCCAATATGAGCATCCAGGTTCCGCTATTGGTTATTGACCGAAGACGTGTCTCGGTCATGTCTACATAGTTCTCGAACCCGTAGGGTCTGCACGTTTAAAGTTCGATGACAGTTATATTATGAGTTTGTGTGTTTTGATGTACCGAAGGTAGTTCGGAGTCCCTGATGTGATCACGGACATGACGAGGAGTCTCGAAATGGTTGAGACATGAAGATTGATATATTGGACGACTATATTCGGACACCGGAATAGTTCCGGGGGTTATCGGATATATACCGTAGTATCCGGGAGTTACTGGAACACCCCGGGGGTTATTGGGCCTCATGGGCCCAAAGTGGTGGAAGAGGAGAGGTAGCAGGAGGTGGCTCCCCCCCTTGCCCCAATACGAATTGGGAAAGGGAAGGGGGCGCGGCCCCCCTTCTCCTTCCTTCTCTCCACCTCCTCCTTCCCCCTTCTCCCAGTTGGAATAGGAAAGGGGGCAAAACCTACATGGAGTAGGATTGCCCCCCTTGGGCGCGCCTCCTCCTCTTGGCCGGCCCCCTCATCCTTCCCCCCTTTATATACGGAGGAGGGGGCACCCCATAGGGACAACAATTGATCTCTTGATCTCTTAGCCGTGTGCGGTGCCCCCTCCACCATAATCCACCTCGATCATATCGTAGCGGTGTAGGCGAAGCCCTCGGTAGAACATCATCATTGTCACCACGCCGTCGTGCTGACGAAACTCTCCCTCAACACTTGGCTGGATCGGAGTTCGAGGGACGCCATCGAGTTGAACGTGTGCAGAACTCGGAGGTGCCGTGCGTTTGGTACTTGATCGGTCGGATCGTGAAGACATACGACTACATCAACCGCGTTGTGCTAACGCTTCCGCTTTCGGTCTACGAGGGTACGTGGACAACACTCTCCCCTCTCGTTGCTATGAATCACCATGATCTTGTGTGTGCATAGGAATTTTTTTGAAATTACTACGTTCCCCAACACTATTCTCCTCCATCTTGTAGGCAAAGTACTTGTCAGAGGTCTCATACCTCTCGACTCGGGCATGAGTTTGAAATACCAATTTCAGCTCTTGGAACATCTTATATGCTCCATGGCATTCAAAACGTTTTTGGCGTCCCGGTTCTAAGCCATAAAGCATGGTGCACTAAACTATCAAGTAGTCATCATACCGAGCTTTGTCAAACGTTCATAACGTTTGTATCTGCTCCTGCAATAGGTCCGTCACATAGCGGTGCATCAAGGACATAATACTTCTGTGCAGCAATGAGGATAACCCTCAGATCACGGAGCTAGTCTGCATCATTGCTACTAACATCTTTCAACTTATTTTTCTCTAGGAACATATCAAAAATAAACGAGGAGCTACATCGCAAGCTATTGATCTACAACATAGATATGCAAATACTATGAGGACTAAGTTCATGATAAATCAAAGTTCAATTAATCATATTACTTAAGAACTCCCACTTAGATAGACATCCCTCTAGTCATCTAAATGATCACGTGATCCATATCAACCAAACCATGTCCGATCATCACGTGATATGGAGTAGTTTTCAATGGTGAACATCACTATGTTGATCATATCTACTATATGATTCACGCTTGACCTTTCGGTCTTAGCGTTCTGAGGCCATATCTACATATGCTAGGCTCATCAAGTTTAACCCGAGTATTCTGCGTGTGCAAAACTGGCTTGCACCCATTGTATGTGAACGTAGAGCTTATCACACCCGATCATCACGTGGTGTCTCGGCACGACGAACTGTTGCAACGGTGCATACTCAGGCAGAACACTTATACCTTGAAATTTAGTGAGAGATCATCTTATAATGCTACTGCCGAACGAAGCAAAATAAGATGTATAAAAGATAAACATCACATGCAATCAAAATATGTGACATGATATGGCCATCATCATCCTGTGCCTTTGATCTCCATCTCCAAAACACCGTCATGATCTCTATCGTCACCGACATGACACCATTATCTCCATCATCTTGATCTCTATCAACGTGTCGTAACATGGTCGTCTCACCAACTATTGCTTTTGCAACTATTGCTATCACATAGCAATAAAGTAAAGCAATTATATGGCGCTTGCATCTTATGCAATAAAGAGACAACCATAAGGCTCCTGCCAGTTGCCGATAACTTTAACAAAACATGATCATCTCATACAACAATTTAGATCTCATCACATCTTGACCATATCACATCACACCATGCCCTACAAAAACAAGTTAGACGTCCTCTACTTTCTTCTTGCAAATTTTACGTGGCTGCTATGGGCTGAGCAAGAACCGTTTCTTACCTACGCATCAAAAACCACAACGTAGTATAGTGATTGCTTTTCGATCTCCAGAAAGAACCCTGTTCATTGAAATTGATTCAACTAAAGCTGGAGAAACAGACACCCACTAGCCACCTGTGTGCGAAGCACATCGGTAGAACCGGTCTCGCGTAAGCCTACGCGTAATGTCGGTCTGGACCGCTTCATCCAACAATGCTGCTGAATCACGAATCAACTAGTGACAGCAAGCAATATGTATATACCCACGCCCACAACTCCTTTGTGTTCTACTCGTGCATATAACATCTACGCATAAACCTGGCTCGGATGCCACCTTGTAGACCGTAAGCGGAAGCGTTATGACAACGCGGTTGATATAGTCGTACGTCTTCATGATCGACCGATCCTAGTACCGAACGTACGGCACCTCCGCGATCTGCACACGTTCAGCTCGGTGACGTCCCATGAACTCACGATCCAGTAGAGCTTCGTGGGAGAGTTTCGTTAGCACGACAGCGTGATGACGGTGATGATGTTGCTACCGGAACAGGGCTTCACCTAAGCACCGCTACGATATAACCGAGGTGGATTATGGTGGAAGGGGGCACCACACACGGCTAAAAGATCAACTGATCAACTTGTGTGTCCATGGGGTGCCCCCTCCCCCATATATAAAGGAGTGGAGGAAGGGGAGGGCCGGCCCTCTACTATGGCACGCCCTGGGGAGTCCTACTCCCACCGGGAGTAGGATTCCCCCCTTCCATGTAGCAGGAGTAGAAGAGAAGGAAAGGGAAAAGAGAAGAGAAGGAAGGAGGGGGCACCGCCCCTCCCCCTAGTCCAATTCGAACTAAGCCTTGGGGGGAGCGCAGCCTCCCCTCTCTCTTTCCGCTAAAGCCCAATAAGGCCCATATGCTCCCCGGCGAATTCCCGTAACTATCCGGTACTCCGAAAATACCCGAATCACTCGGAACCTTTCCGATGTCCGAATATAGTCGTCCAATATATCGATATTTACGTCTTGACCATTTCGAGACTCCTCGTCATGTCCCCGATCTCATCCGGGACTCCGAACTTACTTCAGTACATCAAAACACATAAACTCATATTACCGATCGTCACCGAACGTTAAGCATGCGGACCCTACGGGTTCGAGAACTATGTAGACATGACCGAGACTAGTCTCCAGTCAATAACCAATAGCGGAACCTAGATGCTCATATTGGCTCCTACATATTCTACGAAGATCTTTATCGGTCAAACCGCATAACGGTATACATTGTTCCCTTTCTCATCGGTATGTTACTTGCCCGAGATTCGATCGTCGGTATCTCAATACCTAGTTCAATCTCGCTACCGGCAAGTCTCTTTACTCGTTCCGTAACGCATCATCCCGTAACTAACTCATTAGTCACATTGCTTGCAAGGCTTATAGTGATGTGCATTACCGAGAGGGCCCAGAGATACCTCTTCGACAATTGGAGTGACAAATCCTAATCTCGATCTATGCCAACTCAACAAACACCATTGGAGCCACCTGTAGAGCACCTTTATAATTACCCAGTTATGTTGTGACGTTTGATAGCACACGAAGTGTTCCTCCGGTATTCGTGAGTTGCAAGATCTCATAGTCATAGGAACATGTATAAGTTATGGAGAAAGCAATATCAACAAACTAAACAATCATCGTGCTAAGCTAATGGATGGGTCAAGTCAATCACATCATTCTCTAATGATGTGATCCTGTTAATCAAATAACAACTCATGTCTATGGTTAGGAAACATAACCATCATTGATTCAATGAGCTAGTCAAGTAGAGGCATACTAGTGACATTTTGTTTGTCTATGTATTCACACATGTACTAAGTTTCCGGTTAATACAATTCTAGCATGAATAATAAACATTTATCATGATATAAGGAAATATAAATAACAACTTTATTATTGCCTCTAGGGCATATTTCCTTCAGATATGCACGAGTAGAACACAAAGAGTTGTGGGTGATAATAGTCATACTGCTTACCACCAACGTCTTATTTTGATTCGGCGGTATTGTTGGATGAAGCGGCCTGGACCAACATTACATGACCATGTTCATGAGACCGGTTTTACCGACGTGACTCCAACTTTAGTTGAATCAAATTTGACTACGGCCGGTCCTTGTGGAAGGTTAAAACAACACACTTGACGAAAAATCGTTGTGGTTTTGATGCGTAGGTAAGAGCGGTTCTTGCTAGAAGCCCATAGCAGCCACGTAAAACTTTCAACAACAAAGTAGAGGAGATGATGCAGAGCATCCCAAGGTCATCCCGATGGACCTACCATCGTCTCACCAAGTGCCTAGCGGACCCATGACACGAGCACATGCAAGAGCTCTCAAAACCGAGGTGACATCTCTCCTCTCACAAGTTCACTTCGATGCACATGATACCTGGCTACTACCTCAAACGGAGACATTATGCATACTCAAGTGTCAAGGAGTTAGCCATGAAGAAGCTAAGGAGCAAGGAGAATCAGAAGAGGAAGATGGACATGAAGAAGAAGAGATGCGAAAGAAGCTACAGGCTCCGGACGACCGACCAGGGCCGGACGTCCGACTATCTCCAGGCTCCGGACGACCGACCCAGACCGGACGTCCGACACATCCACACCCGAGCCAAAACTACAGATTTCCGAAGCCACCTGGACGACCGGCGCCCGGACGACCGACCCCGACCGGACGTCCGACCGAAGTACACCCGAGCCGAATCTACGGACGTCTGACGAGCACCGGACGTCCGGACCCTCATGAGCCTCCGGACGACCGGTGTCTCCCGGACGTCCTACGCCTGTGTGCTGTTATGTGTTGGGCCGCATCCCATGTACCCCTTCGCCCACCTAGACTATATATACTCTTCTCCTACCTACGTTTTAGGGTCAACATTGGTTTAGCTCATATGTGAGATAGAGCTTTGCTCATCCATTACGGATCTACTCCACGAGAGAGACCGCGACCCCTCTACGGAGAAGATCCCCTTGGATTCAAGACCCTCCTTTGGGCGGCCCCATCAAGACCTCCTTTGGAGAAGAACCGGCTACCTTTGTATCGTCCGATGTTGACCGTGTATCGTCTGATCTCTATGTACTCGAGGATCTAGCATATGTGTGACTATTTCTTGTTGGTTTAGTGTTCCTCTCGTGATTTCCCTTGTTTCCCCATCGTGTTCTTCGCGGGATCCGCTCCTTTCGGAAAGATCGGCCATATAGGGTTCCACCCTACATCATCTTGGTATCTAGAGCCACGTTGATCACGATTTCGAAGCCTCCCCGTTGTGTTTCTAGCCTTGTTTTGTTGATTTTGTCCCTAATTCAAAAATTTCCCCACAAAAATAGCCCATTTTTTGTGATTTGTTGGTGTGATGAAATTTTGTCCGATTTGATCCATGGATTTACTTTGCCTTGAGTGGATCTAGCTTTCCCCCCCTTTCCCCACCTTTTCCATCCACAAAATCCTCCGGATTTGACCATTTTCGCCATCCCCATCACGAACCCTAGCTGTTCTTCCCGTGCCCGAAATTTCGCCCAAGCACCGGACGTCCGACCGTCCCCGGATGTCCGACGACCGGACGACCGGCCCATCCCGGACGTCTGACATACCCTAACGAAACTGAATTTTTTCAGTTTAGTCACCACCACCGTCCCACTTTCGCTTACGCACTCCCACCACCTATACGCCATCACCACTTTCGTTTACCACCACCATTACTTACCCGTTTCGCACTCCGACATGTGTTGCCACCTTGTGCTTTGAGAATTTGAGTTGCGGTTCCGTGCCCTATTGTGTTTGGGCTATTTAGGTACGGTTCGACATCAACATCACCGCCGCTCATCTTCGCCATGGACGCGTCATCAACAACGACCACCTCGACTACATCTTGGTATTCGTGCAAACATTTTGACACCATACCGTAAGCAAGAAGCGGTAACATCATCTTGGTATTGGATACATCATTCTTGCCATTACATTCATAGTCATCATAGGCTTACACTTTTGCGTCGCTTACCCATTGAGACTAGCCTTTGAGTATTGCTGGCAACGAGACTTGTGCACATTAGTGATCATACTCACCATAGCATCCATACATCCTTGGTGCATCTCTTGGTATCATCTCTTGTGTCACAAGGTTGTCATCGCATACACAGTTGCTATCTTGGTTTGTGAAGCATTGCATGAGAAAAGGGCTCAAACCACAAAGAGCCAGAGAAGCTTTTAAGCAAAAGGAAAAGATAAGCAAAAAGCTTTTAAGAAAGAACCATAGCATCATACAAACATTAAGATTGTCATACTAGATCATCTTGGATCATATCATCGAGATACCATACACAGAGCATACTTGGGATAGAAGTCCTTGCATTTTTGCTTAGTAGGTTGTGCACAAGTTCGTATCCGCCTATTGTGCAATCGTGCTAGCGTCTCTCTAGTGTTGTGCAACAAGAGCATTTTCATGGATTCCACATTTTGGCTCATCCTTGGTTGCATGACCCCACTTATCTTTTTGCGTGTGTGTTCCGTGTACCTTACATTGATTGGTCTACTTGTTGCATTGCATGCTTGCGAATCTTTTCCAACTTTATTGAAGCTCACTAACAATTGCATCAAATTTTGTGCCACCATCCTAACCGAGCTCCACCATAAGCTTTTACTTGTGTAGGTGTGAGAAACCGACAAGAATTGGTACCAATTGTGCTATTTCCTTATTCTACATTGGAGTGATCATTGATCCACTTTCAACATTGGTCAAGGTACATTTGGTATACATTCTTCTCTTTCTCCCGCTCACATATTTTCCTTGGAATGATGGATAGGCCAAGTACTTCTACCAACCCACTCTTCATCGAGCAAGACGACGACATGAACTCCTACGTCACAAAGAGCCACCTCTTTGGTGCACAACGTGCTTTACATCAAGAGCAACAAGCAATGAGTGAACACATCGACAATCTCGCCACCGACTTGCGACTCTCCGAGCAACGTACAAGAGATTACTTCGACCACAAGATCGACGCTCACAAGCAAAAGAATGACGCAAGAATGGACAAGATCCATGATTTTCTGCTCAACAGTTCCTCTTCCACTTCGTCCTCTTCAAGAAGGAGCCGTTCAAGTCGACAATCCGACTTCACTCTCTCCGGCTGAAGTACACCGACATCGAATACTCTTCGACATGCCGCGCGCGACGATCTTCAAGCAAGCCTCAATCCTCTATGTGACACCGGCTCTCAAGAGCACCGACACCGTCAAAACCAAGCAACCTTTGCGCAAGCACAACATCGGCAACGCCAACGACAACAAGAAGAGGAAGAGAGAGCGCAACTACACCAAGATGCACAAGATGCCGAGGCACAACGTCAAGAGCAAAAATTGCAAGATGCTTAAGCACTTGAGGCACAACGAGCACTTCGAGATGCAAGTCAAGCCGTTGCTACCCAAGGCCAACAAGCTCGTGAGCATCAAGAAGCACTTCGTGAAGAAGTCCAAGAGTGGATTTATCAATCACGCCTACATCGCCAAGCTCCTCGCCAAGATCGACAAGCGCCTCCCCAAGCTCGCCAAGAACCCCAATCTCGACAAGCACATCAAGTTCATCAAGAACAAGATGACATTGGAGGTCCTCAATGGCAAGTGAAAGTTGCGAGAGACGACCCCCCTCGTCAAGGACGTCATCATCCACGACCCGAACACAATGAAGAGCAACGCTACGGCAAGCTAAAGTTCACCATGCCAAAGTTCAACGGAAGCAATGATCCCAAAGAGTACCTCTCATGGGCATTGAAGGTTGACAAAATCTTCCGCTTGCACAACTATGAAGAAGAGAAGAAGACCGCGATGGCATCCCTTGAGTTCCAAGACTATGTCCTCATTTGGTGGGAACAAGTCATTGAGCGCCAAGAGGCAAGAGGTGAACCACCCATCAATACTTGGGCGCAAATGAAGGATGTTGTGAGAGCACGCTTCGTGCCCACCTACTACAACCGCGACCTCTTCAAGAAACTCCAACTACTCAAGCAAGGAACCAAGAGCGTTGAAGAGTACTACAAGGAAATGGAGATTGCCATGATAAGAGCCAACATCACGGAAGATGATGAGCAAACTATGGCACGTTTCTTGAATGGACTCAATCACCCTATCAAGAAGATCTCCGACTTCCAACCATACTCAAACCTCACCGAGCTAGTGCACCAAGCTACCAAAGCGGAACATCAAGTGCAAGATGATTTCAAGTATGCCAAGTTCTCATTGAAGTCATACGGATTCTACAACAACCATGCTTCAACGACTCCAACACCTTCTACATCAACCAAGCCTTCTACAAGCAACGTCGACAAGTCGAGTTACAAGAAAGCTTCGTCAACCCCAAGTCATCATCCCACTACAAGAACCTTCAAGCCGAGAGCTTCATCATCATCTACCCCAACCGATGAGACCGTCAAGACAAGTTCCATCAAATGCTTCACATGTGGAGGCCGAGGCCACAAGTCATTTGAGTGTACCAACAAGCGAACCATGATCCTCAACGATGATGGTACGTATGACTCCATGAGCGAAGGCGAAATGGAAGCACTTGACCAAGTCGCCATGCACCGGCAAGTGAATGATGATGAGGAACAAGTCTTTTGTGATGAAGATTCAAGTCCCGCTCTCATTGTCTCCAAGGTCTTGACTCTCCAACATCAACAAGTAGAAGACCAACGATGCCACATATTCCATACCAAGGCCGGCATCAACGGAAGGTCCGTCAAGGTCATCATCGATGGAGGGAGTTGCCATAACTTAGCAAGTGAAGAACTTTGCTCCAAGCTCCAATTGCCCAAGACGAAGCATCCACATCCCTACAAAGTGCAATGGCTTAGCGACTCCGGCACTATCCAAGTCGAGCATCGAGTACAAGTCTCCTTCAAAATTGGCGCCTATGAAGACACTTTGGAGTGTGATGTCGTTCCAATGACCGTTTGTCATCTTCTTCTTGGACGCCCATGGCAATTTGATAGAGGTGTCATCCACAATGACCGAACGAACCACTACATCTTCAAGATGAAAGGAAATGAGTATGTACTTCGCCCTATGTAACGCCCCGGACACACTCGCCGGTGGTCGTTACTCCTGGCGGGATCTAGACTGGCCCCACAGATCAATACTAGTCTTTTATGCGCACTTTGTCCTCACTCATGCGCACCCGGGAGCAACTTCCCGGTCGGTCACCCATCCTGACACTACTCCAAGCTGAGCACGCTTAATTTTGGAGTTCTGTCTGAATGGGCTCCCGGAAAAGAAGGAATTCCTTATTGATATGAGTAGTCTATCATCCTTAATAAGCCAGGCTATCACATACACCCCCACTCAGAGGAACCGACGTCCTCGTCGGGCCACAGGAACGTTCCCTCTTGGCACATACGTCTGTGCATCCAGTCCGGTACATGTGACATGCCGGGTTCCACGACGGGTCACAAACGTCATGAACAACATGACCGCGCACCTGTCCGCAACCATCCGTGTAACCGCGAGGGTCGGCTCTGATACCAACTTGTAACGCCTTTTATGCGCACTTTGTCCTCACTCATGCGCACCCGGGAGCAACTTCCCGGTCGGTCACCCATCCTGACACTACTCCAAGCTGAGCACGCTTAACTTTGGAGTTCTGTCTGAATGGGCTCCCGGAAAAGAAGGAATTCCTTATTGATATGAGTAGTCTATCATCCTTAATAAGCCAGGCTATCACATACACCCCCACTCAGAGGAACCGACGTCCTCGTCGGGCCACAGGAACGTTCCCTCTTGGCACATACGTCTGTGCATCCAGTCCGGTACATGTGACATGCCGGGTTCCACGACGGGTCACAAACGTCATGAACAACATGACCGCGCACCTGTCCGCAACCATCCGTGTAACCGCGAGGGTCGGCTCTGATACCAACTTGTAACGCCTTTTATGCGCACTTTGTCCTCACTCATGCGCACCCGGGAGCAACTTCCCGGTCGGTCACCCATCCTGACACTACTCCAAGCTGAGCACGCTTAACTTTGGAGTTCTGTCTGAATGGGCTCCCGGAAAAGAAGGAATTCCTTATTGATATGAGTAGTCTATCATCCTTAATAAGCCAGGCTATCACATACACCCCCACTCAGAGGAACCGACGTCCTCGTCGGGCCACAGGAACGTTCCCTCTTGGCACATACGTCTGTGCATCCAGTCCGGTACATGTGACATGCCGGGTTCCACGACGGGTCACAAACGTCATGAACAACATGACCGCGCACCTGTCCGCAACCATCCGTGTAACCGCGAGGGTCGGCTCTGATACCAACTTGTAACGCCTTGGACACACCCGCCGGTGGTCGTTACTCCTGGCGGGATCTAGACTGGCCCCACAGATCAATACTAGTCTTTTCTGCGCACTTTGTCCTCACTCGTGCGCACCCGGGAGCAACTTCCCGGTCGGTCACCCATCCTGACACTACTCCAAGCTAAGCACGCTTAACTTTGGAGTTCTGTCCGAATGGGCTCCCGGAAAAGAAGGAATTCCTTATTGATATGAGTAGTCTATCATCCCTAATAAGCCAGGCTATCACACCCTATGTCTCCAAGCCAAGTGATCGCCGACAAGCAAGCCACCCATCGTGGAGAAAATAGTGAGAGAGCGAGCCATCCAAAAGAGAGTGAGCGCCACAAGCCCAAATCGAGTGACTCCACAATGAGCGACAAGAAGAACTTAGTTCTATTTGCCACCAAACGTGAGATGAGAGAAGTGTGTGAGAACCCATCTAGTGTCATACACTATGTCCTTTTGTGCAAGGACGACGCACTAAAAGTTAACACCTCTCACACTCTACCTTTAGTGTTGTCCTGTCTTTTGCAGGAATTCCAAGATGTTTTCCCCGACGAGTTACCTCCGGGTCTATCTCCACTACGAGGCATTGAGCACCGAATCGACCTCATCCCTGGAGCTCCTCTTCCTAACAAGGCCCCCTACCGAGTCAACCCCGAAGAAACCAAAGAAATACAAAGGCAAGTAAAGCATCTCATAGACCATGGACATGTGCGTGAAAGTTTGAGTCCTTGCGCCGTACCGATCATTCTTGTGCCCAAAATATACGGTAGCTTTTGCACGTGTTACGATTGTAGAACTATCAATGCTATCACCGTTCGCTATAGGTATCCCATTCCACGCCTTGATGATATGCTTGATGAACTTAGTGGTGCCACTATATTTTCCAAAATTGATCTTAAAAGTGGTTACTATCAAATCCGCATACAAGAGGGTGATGAATGGAAAACGGCTTTCAAAACAAAGTTTGGTTTGTATGAGTGGTTAGTCATGCCTATGGGTTTATCGGAAGCACCGGGTACCTTCATGCGTCTTATGCATTATGTGTTTCGCCCTTACATTGGTGAGTTTGTTGTGGTCTATTTTAATGATATCCTTGTTTTTAGCAAGTCTCTCAAAGAGCACATCACCCATGTTCGAACCATTTTGCAAACTCTTCGAAAAGAGCGTCTCTATGCTAATATGGAAAAATGCCTTTTCGGCGTGGACAAGCTCATTTTCTTGGGTTTTTTAGTATCTTCTAAGGGTGTGCATGTTGATGAGTCTAAGATCAATGCTATCAAGACTTGGCGCCAACCAACCAAAACTTGCAACAAGTGCAAAGTTTTCTTGGCCTTGCGGGTTTCTATCATCGCTGAGAAAGATTTTAGCACTATTGCTACGCCTTTGCACGCTTTGAGCAAGAAAAACACGCCTTTTGTTTGGGGACCATCACAAGATAATGCTTTCAATGAGCTTAAGAATTTGCTTACTCATGCTCCTGTGCTTGCCTTACCAAACTTTGACAAACCTTTTGAAATTCATTGTGATGCTAGTGGTAATGGCATAGGAGGTGTGTTAATGCAAGAGAAGCGCCCCATAGCATATTTTAGTGAAAAACTCTCCGACACGCAACTCAAGTACCCCATCTATGACAAAGAGCTATACGCGTTAGTTCGAGTTTTGCATGAATGGGAGCATTACCTACGACCTCATGAGTTTGTCATCCATACCGACCATGAAACTCTTAAGTATCTTAATGGTCAAACCAAGTTGAACAAGCGTCATGCACAATGGAGTGAATTTATTGAGTCTTTTCTGTATATCATCAAGTATATTAAAGGCAAGGAAAATGTCGTGGCGGATGCACTTTCCCGTATATGCATGCTTGTTACTCAACCTGAGTTGAATGTCATTGGCTTTGAGCACATAAAAGGCTTGTATGAGCATGATCCTACTTTTGCTATTCCTTATGCCAAATGCTTGATGCACACATCTTGGGAACGCTATTACATCAAAGATGGTTACCTTATGAGTGCTAACAAACTTTGCATCCCCGAGTCTTCTCTTTGTTTGTTGCTTTTGCAGGAATCTCATGGAGGAGGACTAATGGGACACTTTGGACGAGACAAGACACTCGCTACGCTCTCCAAGAACTATTGTTGGCCCAAGATGTTTCACGACGTCAACCGTTTCACCAACTGATGCTCTACATGTCGCAAAGCTAAGTCTAAAGTTCAATCCCATGGCCTTTACATGCCTCTCCCAATTCCTTATCAACCATGGGAAGATATTAGCATGGATTTTGTACTTGGAGTGCCTAGGACTAGAAATGGAAAGGATTCGGTATTTGTCGTTGTGGACCGATTCTCTAAGATGGCACATTTCATTCCTTCCAACAAGATAGACGATGCTTCACATGTCGCCAATCTATTTTGTAAGGAAATATTGCATCTACATGGAGTGCCAAAGACGATCGTCTCGGACCGTGACGTGAAGTTCCTAAGCTACTTTTCTAAGACCCTATGTGCCAAGCTCGGAATCAAGCTACTCTTCTCCACGGCGTACCACCCACAAACCGACGGCCAAACGGAGGTGACCAATCGCACACTCTCCGCTCTCCTTCAAGTGCTCATCAAGAAGAACATCAAGGAGTGGGAGGAGTGCCTACCTATCGCCAAGTTCGCCTACAACCGTGCAAGACACTCAACGACCGGCAAGTCCCCTTTCGAGGCCATCTACGGATTCAACCCATTGTGCCCATTGGACATTCTTCCTCTACCACTCCAAGAGCGCATCAATATGGACGCAAGTGCACATGTGAACCATCTCAAGAAGGTGCATGAAGATACAAGGCCCACCATCGAGCGCCAAGTACAACAACTTGCGACCAAGCTCAACATCAACAAGCAACCCATGATATTCAACATTGGTGATCTTGTGTGGCTACACCTTCGCAAAGACCGCTTCCCCACCGAACGCAAGTCCAAGCTTCTACCTCGAGTGGATGGACCCTTCAAGGTGCTTGCATGCTACAACAACAACAACGCTTACAAGATCGACCTCCCGCGCGACAAGTACAACGTGAGCGACATCTTCAATGTAAATGACCTCTCGGCCTACCATGGTGATGAAGAATTTGATCTGAGGTCGGATCTTCCCCAAGGGAGGGGAGATGATGCGGAGCATCCCAAGGTCATCCCCATGGACCTACCATCGTCTCACCAAGTGCCTAGCGGACCCATGACACGAGCACGTGCAAGAGCTCTTGAAACCGAGGTGACATCTCTCCTCTCAAAAGTTCACTCCGATGCACATGAGACCTGGCTACTACCTCAAATGGAGACATTATGCATACTCAGGTGTTAAGGAGTTAGCCATGAAGAAGCTAAGGAGCAAGGAGAATCAGAAGAGGAAGATGGACGTGAAGAAGAAGAGATGCGGAAGAAGCTACAGGCTCCGGATGTCCGACGATCTCCAGGCTCCGGACGACCGACCCAGACTGGACGTCCGACACATCCACACGTGAGCCAAAACTATGGATTTCCGAAGCCACCCAGACGACTGGTGCCCGGACGACCGACCCTGACCGAACGTACGATCGAAGCACACCCAAGCCGAACCTACGGACGTCCGACGAGCACCGGACGTCCGGACCCTCATGAGCCTCCGGACGGCCAGTGACTCCCGGACGTCCGACGCCTGTGTGCTGTTATGTGTTGGGCTGCAGCCCATGTACCCTTTCGCCCACCTAGACTATATATACTCTTCTCCTACCTACGTTTCATGGTCAGCATTGGTTTAGCTCATATGTGAGATAAAGCTTTGATCATCCATTACGGATCTACTCCACGAGAGAGACCGCGGCCCCTCTTCGGAGAAGATCCCCTTGGATTCAAGACCCCCCTTTGGGCGGCCCCATCAAGACCTCCTTTGGAGAAGAACCGGCTACCTTTGTACCGTCTGATGTTGATCGTGTATCGTGTGATCTCTATGTACTCGAGGATCTAGCATGTGTGTGACTATTTCTTGTTGGTTTAGTGTTCCTCTCATGATTTCCCTTGTTTCCTCCTCGTGTTCTTCGCGGGATCCGCTCCTTTCATGAAAGATTGGCCATATAGGGTTCCACCCTACATCAGGAGATCTAACTTGTTTTTGTAGGGCATGTTGTGATGTGATATGGTCAAGACGTGATGAGATATAAATTGGTGTATGAGATGATCATGTTTTGTAAAAGTTATCGGCAACTCGCAGGAGCCTTATGGTTGTCGCTTTATTGTATGAGATGCAATCGCCATGTAATTGCTTTACTTTATCACTATGCGGTAGCGATAGTTATAGAAGCTATAGTTGGCGAGACGACTACGACGCTACGATGGAGATCAAGGTGTCAAGCCGGTGACGATGGAGATCATGACGGTGCTTTGGAGATGGAGATCAAAGGCACAAGATGATGATGGCCATATCATGTCACATATTTTTGATTACATGTGATGTTTATCTTTTATGCATCTTATTTTGCTTAGTACAGCAGTAGCATTATAAGATGATCCCTCACTAAAATTTCAAGGTATAAGTGTTCTCCCTGAGTATGCACCATTGTGACAGTTCATCGTGCCGAGACACCACATGATGATCAGGTGTGATAAGCTCTACGTTCACATACAACAGGTGCAAGACAATTTTGCACTGGCAGAATACTCGGGTTAATCTTGACGAGCCTAGCATATGCAGATATGGCCTCGGAACACTGAGACGGAAAGGTCGAACGTGAATCATATAGTAGATATGATTAACATGGAGATTTTCACCATTGAAAACTACTCCATCACACGTGATGATCGGACATGGTTTAGTTGATATGGATCACGTGATCATTTAGATGACCAGAGGGATGTCTATCTAAGTGGGAGTTCTTAAGTAATATGATTAATTGAACTTAATTTATCATGAACTTAGTCCTGATAGTATTTGCATATCTATGTTGTAGATTAATAGCTTGCGATGTAGCTCCCCATTTATTTTTGATATGTTCCTAGAGAAAACTAAGTTGCGGACTGGGTCCGTGATCTGAGATTATCCTCATTGCTGCACACAAGAATTAAGTCCTTGATGCACCGCTAGGTGATAGACCTGTTGCAGGAGCAGATGCAGACGTTATGAATGTTTGACAAGCTCGGTATGATGACTACTTGATAGTTTAGTGCACCATGCCTTACGGCTTAGAACCGGGACTTCAAAAATGTTTTGAATGCCACAGAGCATATAAGATGTTCCAAGAGTTGAAATTAGTATTTCAGACTCATGCCCATGTCGAGAGGTATGAGACCTCTAACAAGTACTTTGCCTACAAGATGGAGGAGAATAGCTCAGTTAGTGAGCATGTGCTCAGAATGTCTGGGTACTACAATCGTTTGAATCAAGTGGGAGTTAATATTCCAAGATAAGATAATGATTGACAGAGTTCTCTAGACACTATCACCAAGTTGCTAGAACTTCGTGATGAACTATAATATGCAAGGGATGATGAAAACGATTCCCAAGCTCTTTGCGATGCTGAAATCAGCGAAGGTAGAAATCAAGAAATCACATCAAGTGTTGATGGTTACCGAGACCACTAGTTTCAAGTAAAAGGGCAAGGGAATGAAAGGGAACTTCAAGAAGAATGGCAAGCAAGTTGTCACTCCCGTGAAGGAGCCCAAAGCTAGACCCAAGCTTGAAACTGAGTGCTTCTACTGCAAAGGAAATGGTCACTACAAGCGGAATTGCCCCAAATAATTGACGGATAAGAAGGATGGCAGAGTGAACAAGGGTATATTTGATATACATGTTATTGATGTGTACTTTACTAGTGTTCATAGTAGCCCCTCGGTATTTGATAACGGTTCAGTTGCAATGATTTGTAACTCAAAAGAAGAGTTGCAAAATGAACAGATACTAGTTGAGGGCGAGGCGACGATGTGTGTTGGAAGTGATTCCAAGGTTGATAAGATCACCATAACACACTCCCTTTACCTTTGAGATTAGTGCTGAACCTAAAATAAATGTTATTTGGTGTTTGCGTTGAGTATGAATATGATTGGATCATGTTTATTGCAATACAGTTATTCATTTAAGTCAAAGAATAATTGTTCTTCTGTTTACATGAATTAAACCTTCCTTGGTCATACACCCAAGGCGAATGGTTTATTGAATCTCGATCGTAGTGATACATATTTATAATATTGATGCCAAAATATGCAAAGTTGATAATGATAGTGCAACATACTAGTGGCACTACCGTTTAGGTCATATTGGTGTAAAGCGCATGAAGAAACTCCATGAGGATGGACTTTCGAAATCACTTGATTATAAATCATTTGATGCTTGCGAACCATGCCTCATTGGCAAGATGACTAAGACTCCGTTCTCCGGAACAATGGAGCGAGCCACTGACTTATTGGAAATAATACATACTGATGTATGCGGTCCGATAAGTGTTGAGGCTCGCGGCGGGTATCATTATTTTCTGACCTTCAGAGATGATTTGAGCAGATATGTGAATATCTACTTAACGAAACATAAGTCTGATACATTTGAAAAGTACAAAGAATTTCAGCGTGAAGTGGAAAATCATCGTAACAAGAAAATAAAGTTTCTTCGATCTGATCGCGGAGGCAAATATTTGAGTTACGAGTTTGGCCTTCATTCAAAATAATGTGTAATATTTTTGCAACTCACACCGCCTGGAACACCACAGCGTAAAGGTGTGTCCGAATGCCGTAACCGTACTTTATTAGATAGTGCGATCTATGATGTCTCTTACCGATTTACCACTATCGTTTTGGGGTTATGCATTAGAGACAGCTGCATTCATGTTAAATAGGGCACCATCTAAATCCGTTGAGACGACACCGTATGAACTGTGGTTTGGCAATAAACCAAAGCTATCATTTCTTAAAGTTTGGGGTTGCGATGCTTATGTGAAAAACTTCAGCCTGATAAGCTCGAACCCAAATCGGAGAAGTGCGTATTCATAGGATACCCAAAAGAAAACTGTTGGGTACACCTTCTATCACAGATCCGAAGGCAAGATCTTTGTTGCTAAGAATGGATCCTTTCTAGAGAAGGGGCTTCTCTCGAAAGAAGTGAGTGGGAGGAAAGTATAACCTGATGAGGTAATTATACCTTCTCTCGAATTGGAAAGTTGCTCATCACAGAAAGATGTTTCCAGGATGCCTACACCAACAAGAGAGGAAGCTAATGATAATGATCACGAAACTTTAGATCAAGTTACTACCGAACCTCGTAGGTCAACGAGAGCATGTTCCACACCAGAGTGGTACGGTAATCCTGTTCTGGAAGTCATGTTACTAGACCATGACGAACCTACGAACTATGAGGAAGCGATGATGAGCCCAGATTCCGCAAAATGGCTTGAGGCCATGAAATCTGAGATAGATCCATGTATAAGAACAAAGTGTGGACTTTGGTGGACTTTCCCGATGATCGGCAAGCTATACAGAATAAATGGATCTTTAAGAGGAAGACGGACGATGATGGTAGTGTTACTATCTACAAAGCTCAAATTTTCGCAAAATGTTTTCGACAAGTTCAAGTTGTTGACTATGATGAGATTTTCTCACTCGTAGCGATGCTTAAGTCTGTCTGAATCATGTTAGCAATTGCCGCATTTTATGATTACGAAATTTGGCAAATGGATGTCAAAACTGCATTCCTTAATGGATATCTTAAAGAAGAGTTATGATGCAACCAAAAGTTTTGTCGATCCTAAAGGTGCTAACATAGTGTGCGACCTCCAGTGATCCATCTATGGAACTGGTGCAAGCATCCTAGAGTTGGAATATACGCTTTGATGAGTTGATCAAAGCATATAGTTTTATACAGATTTGCGGTGAAGTATGTATTTACAAGAAAGTGAGTGGGAGCACTACAACTTTTCTGGTAAGTATATGTGAATGAAATATTGTAGATTGGAAATGATGTAGAATTTTCTGGAAAGCATAAAGGAGTGTTTGAAAGGAGGTTTTCAAAGAAAGACCTCGGTGATGCTGCTTACATATTGGGCATCAAGATCTATAGAGATAGATTAAGATGCTTGATAAGACTTTCGATGAGTACATACCTTGATAAGATTTTGGAGGAGTTCAAAATGGATTAGTCAAAGAAGTAGTTCTTGCATGAGTTGTAAGGTATGAAGTTGAGTAAGACTCAAAACCCGACCACGCCAGAAAATAGAAAGAGAATGAAAGTCATTTCCTATGCCTCAGCCATAGGTTCTATAAAGTATGTTATGCTATGTACCAGACCTATTGTGTACCTTGCCATGAGTTCGGCAAAGGGGTAAGATAGTGATCCAGGAGTGGATCACTGGACAACGGTCAAAGTTATCCTTAGTTACCTAAGAGGACTAAGGAAATATTTCTCGGTTATGGAGGTAATAAAGAGTTCGCCATAAAGAGTTACGTCGATGCAAGATTTTACACCGATCCAGATGACTCTGAGTCTCAATCTGGATACATATTGAAAGCGGGAGCAATTAGCTAGAGTAGCTCCATGCAGAGCATTTTAGACATAGAAAATTTGCAAAATACATACGACTCTGAATGTGACAGACCCGTTGACTAAAATTCTCTCACAAGCAAAACATGATCACACCTTAGTACTCTTTGGGTGTTAATCACATAGCGATGTGAACTAGATTATTGACTCTAATAAACCCTTTGGGTGTTAGTCACATGACGATGTGAACTAATCACATAAAGATGTGAACTATTCGTGTTAAATCACATGACGATGTGAACTAGATTATTGACTAGTGCAAGTGGGAGACTGAAGGAAATATGCCCTAGAGGCAATAATAAAGTTGTTATTTATATTTCCTCATATCACGATAAATGTTTATTATTCATGCTAGAATTGTATTAACCGGAAACTTAGTACATGTGTGAATACATAGACAAACAAAGTGTCCCTAGTATGCATCTGCTTGACTAGCTCGTTAATCAAAGGTGGTTAAAGTTTCCTAACCATGGACATGTGTTGTCATTTGATGAATGGGATCACATCATTAGAGAATGATGTGACGGACAAGACCCATCCGTTAGCTTAGCATTATGATCGTTTAGTTTTATTGCTACTGCTTTCTTCATGACTTATACATATTCTTTTGACTATGAGATTATGCAACTCCCAAATATTGGAGGAACACTTTGTGTGCTATCAAACGTCACAACGTAACTGGGTGATTATAAAGATGCTCTACAGGTGTATCCGATGGTGTTTGTTGAGTTAGCATAGATCGAGATTAAGATTTGTCACTCCGTGTATCAGAGAGGTATCTCTGGGCCCTCTCGGTAATGCACATCACTATAAGCCTTGCAAGCAATGTGATTAATGTGTTAGTTACAGGATGATGCATTACAGAATGAGTAAAGAGACTTGCCGGTAACAAGATTTAACTAGGTATGATGATACCGACGATCGAATCTCGGGCAAGTAACATACACTTGACAAAGGGAATAACGTATGTTGTTATGCCATTTGACTGATAAAGATCTTCGTAGAATATGTAGGAGCCAATATGAGCATCCAGGTTCCGCTATTGGTAATTGACCGGAGATGCGTCTCGGTCATGTCTACATAGTTCTCGAACCCGTAGGGTCCGCACGCTTAACGTTCGATGGCGATTTGTATCATGAGTTATGTGTTTTGGTGACCGAAGTTTGTTCGGAGTCCCAGATAAGATCATAGACATGACAAGGAGTCTCGAAATAGTCGAAGGTAAATATTGATATATTGGAAGGTTTTATACGGACACCGGAATGGTCCGAAGAAGATCAGGGATTTTTCGGAGTACCGGGAGGTTACCGGAACCCCCCGGGAAAGTTATTGGGCCTAATGGGCCATAGTGGAGGAGAGGAGGAAGGCCACAGCAGGTGGGGCGTGCCCCCTTGCCCCAATCCGAATTGGACAAGGGGAGGGGGCGCGGCCCCCCTCTTTCCTTCTTCCTCTCCCTCCTTTCCCCTTTACCCCTCTCATTGGAAGGAAAGGAGGGGGGGCGAATCCTACTAGGTTTGGAGTCCTAGTAGGACTCCCCCCCTTGGCGTGCCTCCCCCTTGGCCGGCCTCCTCCTCCCCCTCCTTTATATACGTGGCCAAGGGGAACCCCAAAGGCACAACATCAATTTTATTAGCCGTGTGCGGTGCCCCCCTCCATAGTTTACCACCTCGGTCATATTTTCATAGTGCTTAGGCGAAGACCTGCGCGGATCACATCATCAACACCTTCACCACGCCGTCGTGCTGACGAAACTCTCCCTCGACCCTCTACTGGATCAAGTGCTCGAGGGACGTCATCGTGCTGAACGTGTGCTGAACACGGAGGTGCCGTATGTTCGGTACTTGGATCGGTTGGATCGTGAAGAGGTTCGACTACATAAACCGCGTTACTAAACACTTCCGCTTTCGGTCTATGAGGGTACGTGGACACACTCTCCCCCTCTTGTTGCTATGCATCTCCTAGATAAATCTTGCGTGATCGTTGGAATTTTTTGAAATTGCATGCTACGTTCCCCTTCACATACATGAGAGAGAAGATTATTTCCCATAGGATTTAACACTCTTTTCGATGGTCATTGGGGGGGTGACCAGGTTCTCAACAATTGAAGCACACTACCTGAGCATAATCTGTAAATTTAGTCCCCAGGATTGTATGGTCAGATCCAGAATTGCTTCAAGAACCACCAATCTTGGCTGCAGGTTTCTTATTCTTCTCCTTCCGTGTCTGGACTTTTGTCTGCACATTGGGATTTTGCTAGAAACCTTGCCCCTAGTTCTGATGTTGCAACATCTAATCTTAATTCAAAGCAATCCACTAGTTGTTGCGGTGAAAACCAGGAGGAGGTGGGTATGTAGGGTATGTAGGGTAAGACCCCAGGAAGCCCCACAATAGCGCCCCTAGGAAGCCATATGGCGACACCATGGGTTGAGTAGTGTTATCCATAAGGAGGCATACCATGAGGAACCTCAAGCGCCCCCGGCGGAGGTTGCTGGACTAGTCATCATGCATCCCTGCCTCACCCTCTCCCCTAGCACCATGACCTCCCATCATACACTTCCTCAAGATATCTTGGAAATTAGGTCTACCATCACTGCCCTACTATGGTTGTGAATAGCTAAAACTAAGAGGAACACTCTCCAAATCAGATGCCAAATAACACTCCACAACCCGAAAACATTTGGATTGGAACATATCACGTCGGATCCATACCACATTCGACTAACCTCTTCCCTGTTCGCTGGTGGTAAGTGTGGGTTGAAGGGGAAAGTGCTCCATAGCCACAATTGCCTGAAGTGCTCCACGCCAATCTCTCTTTGAGTCACTGTCTATGGGGACCCAGCCCCGCGCCACACAGAGACCTCTGCTAACCTGTTCAAGCCTCAACACGCTTCCCTTCCCCACTCAGGTTTGAAACAAAATCCTCAAAATCCTCGGGAATCACCAATGGCGATGATCTAGAACCGATCGATCTGTACAATCACCAACCATGACCACGTTGTACGCAATCCTCATAACAGGCCTGGGCAGAGGATGAGTGTGGATGGAATCACTTACCGTGGAACCACTCTAAACAATCCTCATCTCCTTCCCTGTCTCCGCAATGGTGATGTCGCTTCCTCTACAAGTTAAGCTAGTATTAGATACGCCGCTAGAGGTTGGACTAGCGCAAACAGACTCTTCCTCTCTTCTGTGTTGCTCCTCGATATTACTTGGAGTGCCAGACTATGTCGCACTACCCTCGCAACCCTTGCTGCTGCCCTCTCCAACCGATCTAGACCCACTATCAAACACACAATCTCCTGATATAAAGCTATTCCAACTCCTCCTTGAGAATTCATCAATGGATCTTAGGGGTGACACAGGTTCCGCCACCAAACTACTAGATATCATTGGTTATGTTCCTATCGCTAGGCCGAGCCCAATCCTGATTGCGTGCAGCGGACCAGGAGAGGCAAGGGACTATCTTCGTGAGAGGATGAAGAGCTAAGAGCATCACTAGAGTGGATGCGGTTGCTAGGATCTAGGTGGTGGAGCAGTGGGGAGTGTTGTGGTATGAGCGCCGTCATGAGAGCGGGCATTTTGCAGAGGCCTCCCTAAACAAATGTTTTGTACAAAATGTCCCAGTGTCAATCTCTTCAGATATATTTACCATAATGTGGCTTTGTTGAAACAAAGTTCAGATACTAGATAGCGAAGTTCATTGATGTTAGAGGGCCTCTTTGTTATACAGAGATGCAAAAGGCAGAACTGAAGAAACAAGTGAAGGAACTCTTTTTGATTCAAAGAAATTGCATATAATTTCTAGAGAATTATATTAATTAGGATTATTTTTTCCATGGAGCTTGATTTGTACTCCATGGAGTAGATTGGAACCCATAGGAATTTTGTACAGAAAAGAGTTGAGAAAGAGAGCTGTCAAACCAGGATGAAAAACACACCACATTGTCCACTTCGACAGTTGATGCGTCTCCTGTTCAATCCCTAAAAGCTCTAAGCTCCCAGGAAATAGAGCCCTGGTAGAGTTACAACGTTCTTTTTTGTATGTGGGCCCGTTTGTCAGGGAAACCAGGCTCTGGTAACCGAATTTTTCTTTAACGCTCAGCAATCTGACTGAAAGCATGTGCGTCGGTTGTGTTGCCGCCATGTGGGTGATAACCCACAAGTATAGGGGATTGCAACAGTTTTCGAGGGTAGAGTATTCAACCCAAATTTATTCATTCGACACAAGGGGAGCCAAATAATATTCTCAAGTATTATCAGTTGACTTGTCAATTCAACCACACAGGAAAGACTTAATATCAGCAACAAAATATTTAGTAGCAAAGTAGTATGGAAGTAACAGTAACGGTAGCAAAAGTAATAGTAGTAGTTTTTGTAGCAATTGTAACAGTGGCAACGGAAAAGTACTAAGCAAAGATCAATATGTGAAAAGCTCGTAGGCAATGGATCAATGATGGATAATTATGTCGGATGTGATTCCTCATGCAACAGTTATAACATAGGGTGACATAGAACTAGCTCCAGTTCATCAATGTAATGTAGGCATTGTTGGGGAACGTAGTAATTTCAAAAAAATTCCTACGCACACGCAAGATCATAGTGATGCATAGCAACGAGAGGGGAGGGTGTTGTCCACGTACCCTCGTAGACCGAAAGCGGAAGCGTTAGCACAACGCGGTTGATGTAGTTGTACGTCTTCACGATCCGACCGATCAAGTGCAGAACGCACGGCACCTCCGAGTTCAACACACGTTCAGCCCGATGACGTCCCTCGAACTCCGATCCAGCCGAGTGTTGAGGGAGAGTTTTGTCAGCACGACGGCGTGGTGACGATGATGATGTTCTACCAACGCAGGGCTTCGCCTAAGCACCGCTATAGTATTATCGAGGTGGACTATGGTGGAGGGGGGCACCGCACACGGCTAAAAGATCAAATCAATTGTTGTGTCTCTAGGGTGCCCCCTGCCCCCGTATATAAAGGAGCAAGGGGGGAGGTGCGGCCGGCCAGGAGGAGGCGCGCCAGGAGGAGAAGGGGGGAAAGAGGAGGGAGAGAGGAAGGAAAGGGGGGTGCCGCCCCCTCCCCTTGTCCTATTCGGACTAGAGGGGGAGGGGCACGCGGACCTGCCCTAGTCGCCTCTCCTCTTCTCCACTAAGGCCCACTATGACCCATTAAGCCCCCGGGGGGTTCCGGTAACCCCTCGGTACTCCGGTAAAATCCCGATTTCACCCGGAACATTTCCGATATCCAAATATAGGCTTCCAATATATCAATTTTCATGTCTCGACCATTTTGAGACTCCTCGTCATGTCCGTGATCACATCCGTGACTCCGAACAACCTTCGATACATCAAAACTCATAAACTCGTAATATAACCGTCATCGAAACTTTAAGCGTGCGGACCCTACGGGTTCGAGAACTATGTAGACATGACCGAGACACGTCTCCGGTCAATAACCAATAGCGGAACCTGGATGCTCATATTGGCTCCCACATATTCTACGAAGATCTTTATCAGTCAGATCGCATAACAACATACGTTGTTCCCTTTGTCATCGGTATGTTACTTGCTCGAGATTCGATCGTCGGTATCTCAATACCTAGTTCAATCTCGTTACCGGCAAGTCTCTTTACTCGTTCCGTAATACATCATCCCGCAACTAACTCATTAGTTGCAATGCTTGCAAGGCTTAAGTGATGTGTATTACCGAGTGGGCCCAGACATACCTTCTCTGACAATCGGAGTGACAAATCCTAATCTCGAAATACGCCAACCCAACAAGTACCTTCGGAGACACCTGTAGAGCACCTTTATAATCACCCAGTTATGTTGTGACGTTTGGTAGCACACAAAGTGTTCCTCCGGTAAACGGGAGTTGCATAATCTCATAGTCATAGGAACATGTATAAGTCATGAAGAAAGCAATAGCAACAAACTAAACGATCAAGTGCTAAGCTAACGGAATGGGTCAAGTCAATCACATCATTCTCCTAATGATGTGAACCCATTAATCAAATGACAACTCTTTGTCTATGGCTAGGAAACATAACCATCTTTGATCAACGAGCTACTCAAGTAGAGGCATACTAGTGACACTCTGTTTGTCTATGTATTCACACATGTATCATGTTTCCGGTTAATACAATTCTAGCATGAATAATAAACATTTATCATGATATAAGGAAATAAATAATAACTTTATTATTGCCTCTAGGGAATATTTCCTTCAGTATCCCGCTTGCACTAGAGTCAATATTCTAGTTCACATCTTTATGTGATTAGTTCACATTTCCATGTGACTCCCAAAGGGTTTACTAGAGTCTATAATCTAGTTCACATCGCTATGTGATTAACACCCAGAGAGTGATCATGTTTTGCTCGTGAGAGAAGTTTAGTCTACGGTTCTGCAACATTCAGATCTGTATGTATTTCACAAATTTCTATGTCTACAATGCTCTGCACGGAGCTACTCTAGCTAATTGCTCCCACTTTCAATATGTATCCAGATTGAGACTTAGAGTCATCTGGATCAGTGTCAAAATTTGCATCGACGTAACCCTTTATGAAGAACCTTTTTTTGTCACCTCCATAATCAAGAAACATATCCTTATTCCACTAAGGATAATTTTGACCACTGTCCAGTGATCTACTCCTAGATCACTATTGTACTCCCTTGCCAAAATTAGTGTAGGGTATACAATAGATCTGGTACACAACATGGCATATTTTATAGAACCTATGGCCAAGGCATAGGGAATGACTTTCATTCTCTTTCTATCTTCTGCCATGGTCGGGCTTTGAGTCTTACTCAGTTTCACACCTTGTAACACAGGCAAGAACTCTTTCTTTGACTGTTCCATTTTGAACTACTTCAAGATCTTGTCAAGGTATGTACTCATTGAAAAACTTATCAAGCGTCTTGATCTATCTCTATAGATCTTGATGCTCATTATGTAAGAAGCTTCACCGAGGTCTTTCTTTGAATAACTCCTTTCAAACACTCCTTTATGCTTTGCAGAATAATCCTACATTATCCCCGATCAACAATATGTCATTCACATATACTTATCAGAAATGTTGTAGTGCTCCCACTTACTTCCTTGTAAATACATGCTTCCCTGCAAGTCCGTATAAAACTGTATGCTTTGATCAACTTATTAAAGCACATATTCCAACTCCGAGATGCTTGCACCAGTCCATAGATGGATCACTTGAGCTTGCATATTTTGTTAGCACCTTTAGGGTTGACAAAACCTTCTGGTTGCATCATATACAACTCTTCTTTAATAAATCCATTAAGGAATGCAGTTTTGTTTATCCATTTGCCAGATTTCATAAAATGCGGCAATTGCTAACATGATTCGGAGCCAACACCTTGAACTTGCCGAAAACCTTTTGCGACAATTCTAGCTTTGTAGATAGTAACACTACTATCAGCGTCTGTCTTCCTCTTGAAGATCCATTTAATCTCAATGGCTCGCCGATCATTGGGCAAGCCAATCAAAGTCCATACTTTGTTCTCATACATGGATCTCATCTCAGATTTCATGACCTCAAGCCATTTCGCGGAATCTGGGCTCATCATCACTTCCTCATAGTTCGTAGGTTCGTCATGGTCAAGTAACATGACCTCCAAAACAGGATTACCGTACCACTCTGGTGCGGATCTCACTCTGGTTTACCTACGAGGTTCGGTAGTACCTTGATCCGAAGTTACATGATCATCATCATTAGCTTCCTCACTAATTGGTGTAGTAGTCACATGAACAGATTTCTGTGATGAATTACTTTCCAATAATGGAGCAAGTACAATTACCTCATCAAGTTCTACTTTCCTCCCACTCACTTCTTTCGAGAGAAACTCCTTCTCTAGAAAGGATCCATTCTCAGCAATGAATATCTTGCCTTCGGATCTGTGATAGAAGGTGTACCCAACATTTTCGTTTGCGTATCCTATGAAGACGCACTTGTCCTATTTGGTTTTGAGCTTATCAGGTTGAAACTTTTTCACATAAGCATTGCAACCTCAAACTTTAAGAAACGACAGCTTAGGTTTCTTGCCAAACCATAGTTCATACGGTGTCATCTCAACGGATTTAGATGGTGCCCTATTTAACGTGACTGTAGTTGTCTCTAATGCATAACCCCAAAAGATAGTGGTAAATCGGTAAGAGACATCATAGATCGCACCATATCTAATAAAGTACGGTTACGACGTTCGGACACACCATTACACTGTCGTGTTCCAGTTGGCATGAGTTTGTGAAACTATTCCACATTGTTTTAATTGAAGACCAAACTCGTAACTCAAATATTTGCCTCTGCGATCAGATCGTAGAAACTTTATTTTCTTGTTACGATGATTTTACACTTCACTCTGAAATTCTTTGAACTTTTCAAATGTTTCAGAGTTATGTTTCTTCAAGTAGATATACCCATATCTGCTCAAATCATCTGTGAAGGTCAGAAAATAACGATACCCGCCGTGAGCCTCAACACTCATCGGACCTCATACATCAGTATGTATTATATCCAATAAGTCAGTTGCTCGCTCCATTGTTCTGGAGAATGGAGTCTTAGTCATCTTTGACCATGAGGCATGGTTCGCAAGCATCAACTGATTCATAATCAAGTGATTCCAAAAGTCCATCAGCATGGAGTTTCTTCATGCGCTTTACACCAATATGACCTAAACGACAGTGCCACAAATAAGTTGCACTATCATTATTAACTTTGCATCTTTTGGCTTCAATATTATGAAAATGTGTATCACCACGATCGAGATCCAACAAACCATTTTCATTGGGTGTATGACCATAGAAGGTTTTATTCATGTAAACAAAACAACAATTATTCTTTAACTTACATGAATAACCGTATTGCAATAAACATGATCCAATCATATTCATGCTCAACGCAAACACTAAATAACATTTATTTTAGGTTCAACACTAATCCCGAAAGTACAGGCAGTGTGCGATGATGATCATATCAATCTTGGAACCACTTCCAATACACATCGTCACTTCACCCTTAACTAGTCTCTGTTCATTCTGCAACCCCCGTTTCGAGTTACTACTCTTAGCAACTGAACCAGTATCAAATACCGAGGGGTTGCTATAAACACTAGTAAAGTACACATCAATAACATGTATATCAAATATAGCTTTGTTCACTTTGCCATCCTTCTTATCTACCAAATACTTGGGGCAGTTCCGCTTTCGGTGACCAGTCCCTTTGCAGTAGAAGCACTCAGTTTCAGGCTTAGGTCCAGACTTGGGCTTTTTCACTTGAGCAGCAACTTGCTTGCCGTTCTTTTCGAAGTTCCCCTTCTTTCCTTTGCCCTTTTCTTGAAACTAGTGGTCTTGTTAACCATCAACACTTGATGCTCTTTCTTGATTTCTAGCTTCGTCAATTTCAGCATCGCGAAGAGCTCGGGAATTATTTTTATTCATCCCTTGCATATTATAGTTCATCACGAAGTTCTAGTAACTTGGTGATAGTGACTAGAGAACTCTGTCAATCACTATCTTATCTGGAAGATTAACTCCCACTTGATTCAAGCGATTGTAGTACCCAGACAATCTGAGCACATGCTCATTGCTTGAGCTATTCTCCTCCATCTTTTAGCTATAGAACTTGTTGGAGACTTCATATCTCTCAACTCGGGTATTTTCTTGAAATATTAACTTCAACTCCTGGAACATCTCATATGGTCCATGACGTTCAAAATGTCTTTGAAGTCCCGATTCTAAGCCGTTAAGCATGGTGCACTAAACTATCAAGTAGTCATCATATTAAGCTAGCCAAACGTTCATAACGTCTGCATCTGCTCCTGCAATAGGCCTGTCACCTAGTGGTGCATCAAGGACATAATTCTTCTGTGTAGCAATGAGGATAAACCTCAGATCATGGACCCAGTCCGCATCATTGCTACAATCATCTTTCAACTTAGTTTTCTCTAGGAACACATATAAAACATAGGGAAGCAACAACGCGAGCTATTGATCTACAACATAATTTGCAAAATACTATCAGGACTAAGTTCATGATAAATTAAAGTTCAATTAATCATATTACTAAAGAACTCCCACTTAGATAGACATCCCTCTAATCATCTAACTGATCACGTGATCCAAATCAACTAAACCATGTCCGATCATCACGTGAGATGGAGTAGTTTTCAATGGTGAACATCACTATGTTGATCATATCTACTATATGATTCGTGCTCGACCTTTCGGTCTCAGTGTTCCGAGGCCATATTTGCATACACTAGGCTCGTCAAGTTTAACCCGAGTATTCTGCGTGTGCAAAACTGGCTTACACCCGTTGTAGATGGACGTAGAGCTTATCACACCCGATCATCACGTGTTGTCTCAGCACGACGAACTTTGGCAATGGTGCATACTCAGGGAGAACACTTTTATCTTGAAATTTTAGTGAGAGATCATCTTATAATGCTACCATCAATCAAAGCAAAACAAGATGCATAAAGGATAAACATCACATGCAATCAAAATATGTGACCTGATATGGCCATCATCATCTTGTGCCTTTGATCTCTATCTTCAAAGCATCGTCATGATCTCCATCGTCACCGACATGACACCATGATCTCCATCATCTTGATCTATATTAATGTGTCGTCACATGGTCGTCTCGCCAACTATTGCTCTTGCAACTATTGCTATCGCATAGCGATAAAGTAAAGCAATTATTTGGCACTTGCATCTTATGCAATAAACAGACAACCATAAGGCTTCTGCCAATTACCGATAACTTCAACAAAACATGATCATCTCATACAACAACTTATATCTCATCACATCTTGACCATATCACATCACAACATGCCCTGCAAAAACAAGTTAGATGTCCTCTACTTTGTTGTTGCAAGTTTTACGTGGCAGCTACGGGCTGAGCAAGAACTGTTCTTACCTACGCATCAAAACCACAACGATAGTTTGTCAAGTTGGTGTTGTTTTAACCTTCGCAAGGACCGGGCGTAGCCACACTCGGTTCAACTAAAGTTGGAGAAACTGACACCGGCCAGCCACTTGTGTGCAAAGCACGTCGGTAGAACTAGTCTGGCGTAAGCGTACGCGTAATGTCGGTTCGGGCCGCTTCATCCAACAATGCCGTCGAACCAAAGTATGACATGCTGGTAAGCAGTATGACTTATATCGCCCACAACTCACTTGTGTTCTACTCCTGCATATGACATCTACACATAAAACCTGGCTCGGATGCCACTGTTGGGGAACGTAGTAATTTCAAAAAAATTCCTACGCACACGCAAGATCATGGTGATGCATAGCAACGAGAGGGGAGAGTGTTGTCCACGTACCCTCGTAGACCGAAAGCAGAAGCGTTAGCACAATGCGGTTGATGTAGTCGTACGTCTTCACGATCCAACCGATCAAGTACCGAACGCATGGCACCTCCGAGTTCAGCACACGTTCAGCCCGATGACGTCCCTTGAACTCTGATCCAGCCGAGTGTTGAGGGAGAGTTTCGTCAGCACGACGACATGGTGACGATGATGATGTTCTACCGACGCAGGGCTTCGCCTAAGCACCGCTACAGTATTATCAAGGTGGACTATGGTGGAGGGGGGCACCGCACATGGCTAAAAGATCAAATCAATTGTTGTGTCTCTAGGGTGCCCCGTGCCCCCGTATATAAAGGAGCAAGCGGGGGAGGTGCGTCCGGCCAGGAGGAGGCGCGCCAGGAGGAGTCCTACTCCCACCGGGAGTAGGACTCCCTCCCTTCCTTGTTGGATTAGGAGAAGGGGGGAAAGAGGAGGGAGAGAGGAAGGAAAGGGGGGCCTCCGCCCCCTCTCCTTGTCCTATTCGGACCAGAGGGGGAGGGGCGCGCGGCCCTGCCCTAGCCGCCTCTCCTCTTCTCCACTAAGGCCCACTATGGCCCATTAAGCCCCCGGGGGGTTCCGGTAACCCCTCGGTACTCCAGTAAAATCCCGATTTCACCTGAACATTTCCGATATCCAAATATAGGCTTCTAATATATCAATCTTCATGTCTCCACCATTTCGAGACTCCTCGTCATGTCCGTGATCACATCCGGGGCTCCGAACAACCTTCGGTACATCAAAACTCATAAACTCATAATATAACCATCATCGAAACTTAAGCATGTGGACCCTACGGGTTCGAGAACTATGTCGACATGACCGAGACACGTCTTCGGTCAATAACCAATAGCGGAACCTGGATGCTCATATTGGCTCCCACATATTCTACGAAGGTCTTTATCGGTCAGACCACATAACAACATACGTTGTTCCCTTTGTCATCAGTATGTTACTTGCCCGAGATTCGATAGTCGGTATCTCAATACCTAGTTCAATCTCGTTACCGGCAAGTCTCTTTACTCGTTCCATAATACATCATCCCGCAACTAACTCATTAGTTGCAATGCTTGCAAGGCTTAAGTGATGTGTATTACCGAGTGGGCCCAGAGATACCTTCTCTGACAATCAGAGTGACAAATCCTAATCTCGAAATACGCCAACCCAACAAGTACCTTCGGAGACACCTGTAGAGCACCTTTATAATCACCCAGTTACGTTGTGACATTTGGTAGCACACAAAGTGTTCCTCTGGTAAATGGGAGTTGCATAATCTCATAGTCATAGGAACATGTATAAGTCATGAAGAAAGCAATAGCAACAAACTAAACGATCAAGTGCTAAGCTAATGGAATGGGTCAAGTCAATCACATCATTCTCCTAATGATGTGATCCCGTTAATCAAATGACAACTCTTTGTCTATGGCTAGGAAACATAACCATCTTTGATCAACGAGCTAGTCAAGTAGAGGCATACTAGTGACACTCTGTTTGTCTATGTATTCACACATGTATCATGTTTCTGGTTAATACAATTCTAGCATGAATAATAAACATTTATCATGATATAAGGAAATAAATAATAACTTTATTATTGCCTCTAGGGCATATTTCCTTCAGGCATGTGTTCCGAATATAGTCATACATGCTTATGGAAAAGAACTTTCATGACATCTTTTGTCCTACCCTCCTGTGGTAGCGGGGTCCTATTGGAAACTAAGGGATATTAAGGCCTCCTTTTACTAGAGTACCGGACCAAAGCATTAACACTTAGTGAATAAATGAACTCCTCAGACTACGGTCATCACCGGGAGTGGTCCCAATTATTGTCACTTTGGGGTTGCCGAATCATAACACATAGTAGGTGACTATTGACTTGCAAGATAGGATCAAGAACTCACCTATATTCATGAAAACATAATAGGTTCAGATCTGAAATCATGGCACTCGGGCCCTAGTGACAAGCATTAAGCATAGCAAAGCCATAGCAACACCAATCTTAGAACATAGTGCATACTAAGGATCAAACCCTAACAAAACTAACTCGATTACATGGTAAATCTCATCCAACCCATCACCGTCTAGCAAGCCTACGATGAGATTACTCACGCACGACGGTGAGCATCATGAAATTGGTGATGGAGGATGGTTAATGATGGCGATGGCGACGTATTCCCCTCTCCGGATACCCGAACGGACTCCAGATCAGCCCTCCCAAGGAAGATTAGGGCTTGGCGGCGGCTCTGTATCGTAAAATGCGATGAATCCTTCCCTTTGATTTTTTGTCCCAAAAGTGAATATATGGAGTTAGGGTTGAGGTCGGTGGAGTCCCAGGGGGCCCACGAGGCAGGGGACGCGCCCTAGGGGGGTTGCGCCCTGCACCCTCGTGGACAGGGTGTGGGCCCCCTGATGCTGATTATTTCGCCAATATTTTTCTTTAATTCCAAAACGTGTCTCTATGGATTTTCAGGTCATTCCGAGAACTTTTATTTCTGCACAAAAATATCACCATGGCAGTTCTACTGAAAACAACGTCAGTCCGGGTTAGTTCCATTCAAATCATGCAAGTTAGAGTGCAAAACAAGGGCAAAAGTGTTTGGAAAAGTAGATACGTTGGAGACTGATACGTCTCCAACGTATCTATAATTTTTGATTTTTCCATGCTATTATATTATCTGTTTTGGATGTTTAATGGGCTTTACTAAGCACTTCTATATTATTTTTGGGACTAACCTACTAACCCAAGGCCCAGTGCAAATTGCTGTTTTTTGCCTATTTTAGTGTTTCACAGAAAAGGAATATCAAATGGAATCCAAACGGAATGAAACCTTCGGGAGAGTTATTTTTGGAACAAACGTGATCTAGGGGACTTGGAGTGGACATCAATAAAGAAGCGAGGAGGCCATGAGGCAGGAGGGCGTGCCCCCACCCTCCTGGGCCCCTCGTAGCTCCACCGACCTACTTCTTCCTCCTATATATACCCATATACCCTGAAAACATCCACGAGCACCACGAAACCCTATTTCCATCGCCACAACCTTCTGTACCCGTGAGGTCCCATCTTGGGGCCTTTTCCGGAGCTCCGCCGGAGGGGGAATTGATCACGGAGGGCTTCTACATCAACACCATAGCCTCTCCGATGATATGTGTGTAGTTTACCACAGACCTTCGGGTCCATAGTTATTAGCTAGATGGCTTCTTCTCTCTCTTTAGATCTCAATACAAAGTTCTCCTCGATCTTCTTGGAGATCTATTCGATGTAATTCTTTTTGCAATGTGTTTGTAGAGATCCGATGAATTGTGGGTTTATGATCAAGATTATCTATGAACAATATTTGGGTCTTCTCTGAATTCTTATATGTATGATTTAATTATCTTTGCAAGTCTCTTTGAATTATCAGTTTGGTTTGGCCTACTAGATTGATCTTTCTTGCAATCGGAGAAGTGCTTAGCTTTGGGTTCAATCTTGTGGTGTCCTTTCCCAGTGACAGCAGGGATAGCAAGGCACGTATTGTATTGTTTCCATCGAGGATAAAAAGATGGGGTTTATATCATATTGCTTGAGTTTATCCCTCTACATCATGTCATCTTGCTTAATGCGTTACTCTGTTCTTATGAACTAATACTCTAGATGCAGGCAGGAGTCGGTCGATGTGTGGAGTAATAGTAGTAGATGCAGAATCGTTTCGGTCTACTTGTTGCACACGCGATGCCTATATACATGATCATGCCTAGATATTCTCATAACTATGAACTTTTCTATCAATTGCTCGACAGTAATTCGTTCACCCACCATAAATTATGCTATCTTGAGAGAAGCCACTAGTGAAACCTATGGCCCCCGGGTCTATCTTCCATCATATTGCTTTCCTATCAATTTACTATTTCCGCTATCTTTTATTTTGCAATCTTTACTTTCCACTCTATATCATAAAAATACCAAAAATATTTATCTTGTTATCTCTATCGGATCTCACTTTTTCAAGTGGCCGTGAAGGGATTGACAACCCCTTTATCGCGTTGGTTGCATTGTTCTTATTTGTTTGTGTAGGTACGAGGTGACTTGTGTGTGGTCTCCTACTTGATTGATACCTTAGTTCTCAAAAACTGAGGGAAATACTTACGCTGCTTTGCTGCATCATCCTTTCCTCTTCAAGGGAAAACCAATGCATGCTCAAGAGGTTGCAGAGACGTATCAACTCTCCCAAGCTTAAACCTTTGCTTGTCCTCAAGCAATTCAGTTGAGAAACTGAAAGTGATAAAGAAAAACTTTTACAAACTCTGTTTGATCTTGTTGTTGCAAATATGTAAAGCCAACATTCAAGTTTTCAGCAAAAAATATGAACTAACCATATTCACGATACCATTTAGGTCTCATATTTACTCATATCAATGGCATAATCAACTAGTGAGCAATAATATAAATCTCGGATGACAACACTTTCTCAAAACAATCATAACAAGATGGTATCTCGCTAGCCCTTTCTAAGACCGCAAAACATAAATGCAGAGCACCCCTGAAGATCAAGGACTGGCTAGACATTGTAATTCATGGTAAAAGAGATCCAGTCACAGTCATACTCAATGTAAATTAATAGCAATGCATGCGAATGGCAGCGGTGCTCTCCAACTGGTGCTTTAATAAGAGGATGATGACTCAACATAAAAGTAAATAGATAGGCCCGTCGCAGAGGGAAGCAGAGATTTGCAGAGGTGCCAGAGCTCGAGTTTTGAAACATAGATAAATAATATTTTGAGTGGCATACTTTCATTGTCAACATAACAACCAAGAGATCTCGGTATCTTCCATGCTACACACATTATAGGCAGTTCCCAAATAGAATGGTAAAGTTTATATACCCCCCACCACCAACAAACATCGATCCATGGCTTGTCCGAAACAACGGGTGCCTCCAACTAACAACAATCCCGGGGGAGTTTTGTTTGCAATTATTTTGATTTGATTTGAGCATGGGATTCGGCATCCCGGTTACCGGCCATTTTCTCGTGAGTGATGAGCGGAGTCCACTCATCGTGAGAATAACCCACCTAGCATGGAATATATAGACAACCCTAGTTGATACATGAGCTATTCGAGCATACAAAATGGAATTTCATTTGAAGGTTTAGAGTTTGGCACATACAAATTTACTTGGAACAGCAGGTAAACACCGCATATAGGAAGGTAATGTGGACTCATATGGATAACTTTGGGGTTTATGGAAGTGGATGCACAAGTAATATTCCCACTTAATACAAGTGAAGGCTATAAAGAGACTGGGAAGCGACCAACTAGAGAGCGACAACAGTCATGAACATGCATTAAGATTAATCAACAATGAGTGCAAGCATGAGTAGGATATAAATCACTATGAACATAAATATCGTGGATGCTATGTTGATTTTGTTTCAACTACATGCGTGAACATGTGCCAAGTCAAGCCAGTCGAATCGTTCAAAGGAGGATACCACCCTAGCATACCATATCACAACCATTTTAATAGCATGTTGGCATGCAAGGTAAACCATTATATACTCCTAGCTAATTAAGCATGGCATGAGTAACTATAATATCTAATTGTCATTGCAAACATGTTTCATTCATAATAGGCTGAATCAGGAACGATGAACTAATCATATTTACAAAAACAAGATACGTCGAGTTCATACCAGCTTCTCTCATATCAATCAGTCCATCATATATTGTCATTATTGCCTTTCGCTTGCACGACCGAATGGTGTGGATAATTATAATAGTGCACATGCATTGGACTAAGCTGGAATCTGCAAGCATTTAATACAATGGAGAAGACAAGGTAATATGGGCTCTTGGTTAAATCAACAATAATGCATATGGGAGCCACTCAACATTTTCATCATGGTCTTCTCCTCTTGACCCCCAAAGAATAAGAAAAGAAATAAAACTATTTACACAGGAAAGCTCCCAACAAGCAAAAGAAGAACGAGAAATCTTTTTGGGTTTTCTTTTAATTACTACTACTACAGGCATGGAAAGTAAACTAGCTAAAATCTACAAGTAATTTTTTGTTTTTTCTTAAGGTTTTTCAAACATACAAGAAGAATGCTTAGAAAAGAAAATAAACTAGCATGGATAGTACAATGAAAAAGTATGGGCACCGACAACTAGAATGAGTGTATGAACATGAATGTAATGTCGGTGATAAGTACGTACTCCCCCAAGCTTAGGCTTTTGGCCTAAGTTGGTCTATGACCACTGCTGGCCTGGCGGATATCCAAAGTCGTAGGTGGGGTTGTAATGAGATGCAATAGCTACTGCCTGAAGAGCTGCAGCTTGGAGGCGAGCTGCCTCCGTCCTCCTCTCGTACTCGTTCGCCTCCTCCCTGGTTATAACATATGTCCGTTTTGCCTGAAAGTTAAAGAAAGCAGAAGCAGGGAGGGCAACATGGACAGTGCGCTGTCTGTCAAAAATTAGTCAGTTAGGTAGTGGTACTATAGGCACTTATCTGACACGAAGTCCTCAAGATCAGCATTACGCACATACGCATCAAATTCATCCTTGATGCCTGCCTGGACCATAAACTCCTCTGACGACCATTCACAAGGCCACACTTGAGCTTCCCTCGGTGGTTCATCGTCCGGCTCACGTATTGCAAGCCTTGGTCCTTTCTTCCTTGAGGAACCACCTTGGTACATTTTCCTATGCATTATTCTTTCTCTAAAAAATTTCTGAAATTTTAGTGACTCAAAATAAAAGTGAAACCAAACTCAACAAGATTGATAGCAACTAATCCCACAAGTGCCTATAGGCTATATCATGCATTAAAACGACTTTGGACCATATAAATTTGACATGCATGCTCAAGAATAGGGTCACCTTAGTAGCAAAAATTTGCAATAAATAAAGCACTAGAACAAAAACTAATTGGACCTTTGTAGGAGTCACATACCGAAGAACAATCCCCCAAAACAGTTTTGTGAATGGAGCTTTGAGCAAATAGATTGAAAATGGCAGGAAGATGAGCTCGAACACGGGTTTGAGCTATGGGAGGATTTTTTCGGGAGGAAGACAAAGTGAGTGTGTGCTGGAATAAGTGGAGGGGGGTCCATGTGAGGCCCACGAGGCAGGGGACGCGCCCTGAGCCCTCGTGGCCAAATGGTGCCCCCCTGGCGTGTTCTTAGTGCCAGAAATTCTTATATATTCTATAAAAATCATATTTCATTGTCATGACATTTGGAGAACTTCTATTTTCGGGGTATTTTTATTGCAAGGATAATTCAGAAAACAGACAGAAAATACTATTTTTGCTTTATTTAATCTAAATAACAGAAAGTAAAAGGAGGGTACAGAGAGTTGTGCTTTCTAACTTCATCCATCTCATGATCATCAAAAGGAATCCACTAACAAGGTTGATCAAGTCTTGTTAACAAACTCTTTCTGAATAATATGAAACCGGAGAATTTTCGAATAACACTAGGTTACCTCAACGGGGATATGCATGTCCCCAACAATAAGAATATCATATTTCTTCTTGACAGTAGGAAGAGGAAATTCAAAACCTCCAATAGTAATCGTTGAAATTTTTCCAATAGAATTGATACTGTGTACTCGAGGTTGTTTCCTCGGAAAGTGTACTGCATGCTCATTACCATTAACATGAAAAGTGACATTGCCTTTGTTGCAATCAATAACAGCCCCTGCAGCATTGAAAAAGGGTCTACCAAGGATAATCGACATACTCGTCCTCGGGAATATCAAGAATAACAAAGTCCATTAAAATAGTAATGTTTGCAACCACAACAGGGACATCCTCACAAATACTGACAGGTATAGCAGTTGATTTATTGGCCATTTGCAAAGATATTTCAGTAGGTGTCAACTTATTCAAATCAAGTCTAAGATATAAAGAGAGAGAGGCATAACACTAACACCGGCTCCAAGATCACATAAAGTAGTTTTAACATAGTTTCTTTTAATGGAGCATGGTATAGTTGGTACTCCTGGATCTCCTAGTTTCTTTGGTATTCCACCTTTAAAAGTATAATTGGCAAGCATGGTGGAAATTTCAGCTTCTAGTATCTTTCTTTTATTTGTAACAATATCTTTCATATACTTAGCATAAGGATTCATTTTATGCATATCAGCCAAACGCATACGCAAAAAGATAGGTCTAATCATTTCATCAAAGTGCTCAAAATCCTCATCATACTTTTTCTTGGATGGTTTAGGAGGAAAGGGCATGGGTTTCTGAACCCATGGTTCTCTTTCTTTACCGTGCTTCCTAGCGACGAAGTCTCTCTTATCATAACGTTGATTCTTTGATTATGAGTTATCAAGATGAAGAGGAGGTTCAATCTCTACATCATTGTTATTGCTAGGTTGAGCATCAACATGAACATCCTCATTATCACTAGGTTCATGTTCATTACCAGGTTGTGTTTCAGCATCAGAAATAGAAATATAATTGGGATTCTCAGGTGTGTCAACAACAGGTTCACTAAAAGCATGTAAAGTCCTATCATTTTTCTTTTTCTTCTTCTTAGAAGGACTAGGTGCATCAACATTAGTTCTCTGAGAATCTTGCTCCACTCTCTTAGGGTGGCCCTCAATATACAAAGGTTCCTGAGTCATTTTACCCCCTCTAGTCATAACTCTAACAACATTATCATTTTTCTTATTATTTAATTCATTAAGCAAATCATCTTGCGCTTTAAGCACTTGTTCTACCCGAGTGGTAACCATAGAAGCATGTTTACTAATAAGTTTAAGGTCACCTTTAACTCTAGACATATAACCACTCAAGTGTTCAACCATATAAGCATTATGTTTCAATTGTCTACCAACATAAGCATTGAAGTTTTCTTGTTTAACAATAAAATTATGAAACTCATCCAAGCATTGGCTAGCAGACTTATTACGAGGAATATCACCTTCATCAAATCTATAGAGAGAATTTACCTTTACTACCCGTGTCGGGTTATTAAGACCATATATTTCTTCAATAGGTGGTAAATTCTTAACATCTTCAGCTTTAATACCCTTTATTTCATAGATTTCTTTGTCTCTTGCATACCTTCAAGACTGAGAAATAGAATACCCCTTTTCTTCGGAGTTGGCTTAGGAGTTGGTTCACGAAGTATCCAATCATTATCATTACTCAATATATTATTCAATAGCAATTCAGCTTGCAACAGTTCTTTCCGTGAAAACACAACCAACACAACTATCCAGGTGCTCTCTCGAAGCATTAGTTAGTCCATTATAAAAGATATCAAGTATTTCATTTTTCTTGAGAGGATGATCAGGCAAAGCATTAAGTAATCGGAGAAGTCTCCCCAAGCTTGTGGGAGACTCTCTTCTTCAATTTGCACAAAATTATATATTTCCCTTAAAGCAGCTTGTTTCTTATGAGCGGGGAAATATTTAGCAGAGAAGTAATAAATCATATCCTGGGGACTACGCACACAACCAGGATCAAGAGAATTAAACCATGTTTTAGCATCACCCTTTAATGAGAACGGAAATAACTTAAGGATATAGTAGTAACGAATTTTTTCCTCATGAGTGAATAGGGTGGCTATATCATTCAATTTAGTAAGATGTGCCACAACAGTTTCAAATTCATAGCCATGAAAAGGATCAGATTCAACCAAAGTAATTAACTCAGGATCGACAGAGAAATCATAATCCTTATCAGAAATACAGATAGGTGAAGTAGCAAAAGCAGGGTCATATTTCATTCTAGCATTCAAAGACTTTTCTTTTAGCTTAGCTACCAGTTTCTTAAGATCATATCTATCTTTGCAAGAAAAAAGGTCTCTAGCAGTTTCTTCATCCATAACATAACCCTCAGGCACATCAGGCAATTCATATCTAGGGGGAGAATCTTCATCATCACTTTCATCAATATTATCTGTTTCAATAATTTCATTCTCTCTAACCCTAGCAAGTTGTTAATCAAGAAATTCACCTAATGGCATAGTATTATCAAGCATAGAAGTAGTTTCATCATAAGCATCATGCATAGCAGAAGTGGCATCATCAATAACATGCGACATATCAGAATCAATAACATGTGTAGGTGTCGCAAATTTACTCTTAATAGAAGGTGAATCAAGTGTAGAGCTAGATGGCAGTTCCTTACCTCCCCTTGTAGTTGAGGAAAAAATCTTGGTTGTTTCATCTTTCAAGTTCCTCATAGTGATCAACAGATATAAATCCCAAGTGACTCAAAGAATAGAACTATGCTCCCCGACAACGACGCTAGAAAATAGTCTTCATAACCCACAAGTATAGGGGATCGCAATAGTTTTCGAGGGTAGAGTATTCAAACCAAATTTATTGATTTGACACAAGAGGAGCCAAAGAATATTCTCAAGTATTAGCAGTTGAGTTGTCGATTCAACCACACCTGAAAGACTTAATATCTGCAGCAAAATATTTAGTAGCAAAGTAGTATGGAAGTAACGATAACTGTAGCAAAAGTAATAGTAGTAGTTTTTGTAGCAATTGTAACAGTGGCAACGGAAAAGTACTAAGCAAAGATCAATATGTGAAAAGCTCGTAGGCAATGGATCAATGTGGATAATTATGTCGGATGCGATTCCTCATGCAACAGTTATAACATAGGCTGACACAGAACTAATTCCAGTTCATCAATGTAATGTAGGCATGTATTCCGAATATAGTCATACCTGCTTATGGAAAAGAACTTGCATGACATCTTTTGTCCTACCCTCCCGTGGCAGCGGGGTCCTATTGGAAACTAAGGGATGTTAAGGCCAACTTTTAATAGATTATCGGACCAAAGCATTAACACTTAGTGAATACATGAACTCCTCAAACTACGGTCATCACCGGGAGTGGTCCCGATTATTGTCACTTCGGGGTTGCCGGATAATAACACATAGTAGGTGACTATTGACTTGCAAGATAGGATCAAGAGCTCACATATATTCATGAAAACATAATTGGTTCAGATCTCAAATCATGGCACTCGGGCCCTAGTGACAAGCATTAAGCATAGAAAAGTCATAGCAACATCAATCTTAGAACATAATGGATACTAGGGATCAAACCCTAACAAAACTAACTCGATTACATGGTAAATCTCATCCAACCCATCACCGTCCAGCAAGCCTACGATGAGATTACTCACGCACGACGGTGAGCATCATGAAATTGGTGATGGAGGATGGTTGATGATGACGATGGCGACGGATTCCCCTCTCCGGAGCCCCGAACGGACTCCAGATCAGCCCTCCCGAGGAATATTAGGGCTTGGCGGCGGCTCCGTATCGTAAAATGCGATGAATGCTTCCCTCTGATTTTTTTCCCCCCGAAAGTGAATATATGGAGTTGGGTTTGAGGTCGGTGGAGTCCCAGGGGGCCCACGAGGCAGGGGGGCGCGCCCTAGGGGTGGTGCGCCCTGCACCCTCGTGGACAGGGTGTGGGGGGCCCCTGATGCTGATTCTTTCGCAATATTTTTCATTAATTCCAAAACGTGTCTCCGTGGATTTTCAGGTCATTCCGAGAACTTTTATTTCTGCACAAAAATAACACCATGGCAGTTCTGCTGAAAACAACGTCACTCCGGGTTAGTTCCATTCAAATCATGCAAGTTAGAGTCCAAAATAAGGGAAAAAGTGTTTGGAAAAGTAGATACATTGGAGACGTATCAGTGGGCCATTCTCGATGGGTCGGTTTATGTCCAGTCTCGCCCCAACTCATCTTGTCATGGCCGCCGCCCCTCCTCCTCGCCGTTCCTCTCTTCACCCCCACCTCACGCATGTGCCCATCCAAGTCGTCGCTACCGCCCCTCCTCGATGCATCACAATTCCCTCTCCCTTCCTCTTTCTGAGCAGCGACAGCTGGTGAGATTGGAGGCGGCATCTCGCGCGATGGGGGAAGAGATCATGCGGTGGCCCGTCTCACGTGGTGGAGACCCAGGGGCCGCGTCTGTAAGGGATGCTGCGGAGGATGACGATGCGGAGAGATGTGGCTGCTGGCTGGAAGGGAGGTAATGGCCATCGATGGTGATGCCGCTCTGTTGGGACGACCTTGTTGCCGCTGCCCAACATAGGTTTTGGGAATGGTGATATGTGCTAATGTTGGCGTTGGTCAGAGGTGATTTTGTGGTTCATATAGTATTTTTATTTGTCTTCTTTACTTAGTTTGGCCTATTAATTTTGACAAATCCAGTGGAAGGCTCCAGGTGGTTGCTTATTCATGGATGTTTCCTTTGTAAACAATGTGATTTTACACACAAAGAGGTGGATCCTGGCCTCATGGGTGTCAAATGTTGGCCAATTAAGGTTGCATTAGAGCTGCAGGTGGATGCTATACGTTTTGAAAATTCATTTGAAAGCCATGTAGGTAGACCGAGCTTCTCATTTCAGCATATATTTTTACAAGAACTACTTCTGGACATAATCATTGTTAAGCAGTTGCTCTATCAGTGGACACAAAATTTGGAGGAAGGGTTATGGTCAAACTACTCACATATAGACCCTCACAATAGCAGATAGTTTGCTTGGCAATGATAAGAATCTCGAAGATGACACTAGATATTTATCCTCTATTACTATTTCTTTGCTAATTTATTTGGCAACACTAGGAACGAAAATCATGATAACCAACCTTTACCAAGGGACACATTGAACCATAGTCCACATAAGTGTTGTTGAGTAAACAAATGAATGTCCATGCGAAGTTCTGTCGAAGGGTTCATACATTTTTTTAGATGAAAGTGTTCATACATTGGTGAGCAAATGTACTTTGGCCAAAAACATGCCAAAGCAGAGATCCACTTAGAGGGCTGGGGCAACCAAAAAATAATTGTATGTCAAATTTCCCTTTGGCATTATATATTACTTGCATCATCTAAGTATAAAGAAGCCATTGTTCATTTGATCTCTACTGCAGATTCACTGTGTAATCAGTTCCTAGACCGATCTGATTTGAGTGAAGTTAAACGCGAGGATATACAAGAGCAATATTTGATAATATGGTTACTAGCCAGTATGGTAATCAATTCATACCAACGAACATGTTCTCTTATGCCCATAATGTAGCCATACCTGATATTTCTTACACTGAGCTGAACATTGGTGAGGCAACTGAAAGCATGAACAATGGCAATAGCAGTTGCCTAATTATACATGGAGATTATCTGCAGGGGAGTGTGGGGAATGCCCTAAAGCAGAGTCTGGGTTCTCTTGATGTGGCTGGTGAACCGTCACTGCATGATTTGCGTCAAAACTATCAGTCATATGAGGAACAGACCCCGCCTAATATACGTGCAGGCAGCTTGGTGCAGGTGGACTCTCTGGATCAATACTGTGATGATATATCTTTACCATATTACTACATGGATGTGTTTCCCTGGAGTCCTCATCCCGTGAGAAGATCGAACCTGAATATATTGGTTTCAAGAGTGAGTACTGACTTTTCTCCGATACCCTCATGTATAGGAGCATAACAGATTAAATGCCTCTGCATTTTTATAATCAATAATATATCATAGAAGTAGCAATTCTTTTACTCAAAGGGATTTTGACAAGAAATTGCCTCCGTGTACTATTATTTTGATTTATGTAACCTTGGTAGCCATCGAGCTCCTGGTTATCTATTGCCACTCCAGGTAAAATGTAATAATTTTCAACAATCTTTGTCTGCAAATACTTTTATTCATGGTCTAGAGTGATGACATACAAGTCACATGATCAAATGGAGACTCTACGGTCAGGTCATATATAATTATGTGTGCTTGCTAAGTTTACATAGCCCTGCCCGAAAACGAGTTCATTTCAAATTTTTTGTTCCATAGGCTGATCAAAACGTTATGGCCAGTAATATATTGATTCATTTTTTAAAAAGTCTTTTTAGTGTAGAATATCCATTATCTGTCAAACGAGATAAGACAGAAACATATTTCTGAGCGTGTGATCAACAGCTACAGGTGAAAGTGGAGAATGGTAACATAACAACACAACAGCCGTAATCCATGGAAGCTAGAATCTCCCCAGGGATCGATGATGAGCACCAAGGCAAGCAATCCATTCATAGCTACCACGCGCTGGCCCAACACGCTAGCAAAGAAGAAATTATCCTGCTGACATGTATAGGAGCGCATGTTCAGGCAATAACACCACGGGCACAACATAGATAGAATAACTGTAACCACATATCACACGCGAATAACCAATCTGAAATTAAACTCCGTATTATACGCCCTGATTCGATCGAAAAGCTACGCATAGACTAGAGGGTATCAAACGTACATGTCCCTCGTGCGGCAGAGCGCGCATGATCATCTACTCCCTCCGTTTCAAATTACTCGTCACAGAAGTGGATGTATCTAAAACTAAAATACATCTAGATACATCCATACCTGCGACAAGTAATTTAGAACGGAGGGAGTAGTATACTACATAATCAAAGTCTGGGATCAAATTTGTGCAACACGACAAGTTGAGGGACAAAAGGCATAGCATTCACTCGTTTTCTCCATGGTGCACTTTCCGTGCAATTCTAATTTCGAACGCCATGGCCTCGAAAATTCAAATGTCGGAGATGAACTTGAACTACGGTGCAAAGATACCAAAATGCTAAACCATTATGCTATGATTATATTATAAACAGTACCAGCGATACACATCCAACAAGAAGTCCAGCTAATTGTGTTCTAACAAAAATAGTTCCAGCCAACCAGCCTGCTACGGTACAGCCAATCCAGCCTGCAGATTCTTTTTCTATTCCAGTAAACTAAAATGAACAGTTCTCGGATTCTGACACAAGATCACAACTTACGCGCATCCGACGACAACATGGATTTTCAGATTGCAATCACCTTCTATTTTTTCTGGTGCTTCAGAGTATCCATCAGCGAAACTCTGTTTTCATTCTGGCACCGCCGTGGACAGCAATGGCACAAGTAGAGACCATTGACTGGCTCACAACTTGTGAAGAAGAGGAACTCCATGTCCTGGCAGACTCTATTTATGCTGCTTAGAATGTTTATTAGTCTACTGGCACAGTCTTCGCCTTTCAAACAGTAGAGCTCAACGACCTCAAGAGTTTTAGCCATCTCAAGCATAAAAGTCAGAAAGCCCCACTGGCACATTTCTCCTCCAAAATCCTCGAACACCAATTTGTTGAGCGAATGCTCGATGCACGGGATAGAAGTTGTCGTGTCCCATGATTCAGGAGTAACCCGCTGTGAAATTGATCGACTGTCTGCCTGCAAACGTCGACCATGATTAACAAATAATGCATGGTATGATGGTAGAGCTAAGTAGATTGGGGGTTAAGGAGAGCTGAGCTGCAATGGTTACCTCGACATGGAGCTCCTCAAGGCATGGGAAGCATTTGAGCAACTGAGCAACGAAGGTGGTACGTCCCTTCTCTGAGAAGGGCACTTGGATGGCCAAGGTCTTCACGCTGCACATCAGGGTAGTGGACTGCAAGATGCCTCCCTGCAATATGCAAAACATGTCATAGGAAGCAAAGATACTTGCTTTCAAAGCAAATATCATCCGAGTTTTAGCTGCAACAAACAGTAGAAAAAGGCAAAGCATTTACATCGAAAACGGTATCACGCAGCACGAGAGGCCCGACGTTCTTCCCCAAGTATCCCAGCACCTGCAGCTTGGGGGCGGAAACAATTTTCACCGTTGCTCTGCCGCTCGGCAAATGGATGCCCACCAGTTCTTCAAGGCTCGGGGCGTCCTCGACAACGAGCTCACTCAAGTCGCCCAAGTCGCCGTACAGCCGCACCAGGCTCTTGGACCGGAGGCGGATTTGCTTGACCCCGGTGATGTTCTTGAGCTTTGCGCACTCCAGGGACGGGCAATGAGCAAGCATCGCCTGCAGGGCGTCCTGGGAGGTTCGAACATTGGACAGGCGGAGCGTCTTGAGGGCGGGGAGCCGCAGCGCGTCCACCTCCGCTTCCTTCGGAAGATCGCAGAAGCACACTCTTAGGGTTTCGAGGGAGGCGAGCTGGAGGAGCGACGCGGGGAGGGTCGGCCTATAGACTGTGTACAACATGTCGACGTCGACTTCTCGGACACCGCAGGTCGCGAGGACGGGGAACCAGCCGCTGACGACGCCCATGCGATTGACGAATCCCTGCCCGTACATCACGAAGCGGAAGCTGCGGATGGGGATGTGGCGGCGCGAGGCGAGGATGGAGTCGACGGCGCGGATGAACCAGTCGCAGCCGCGGCCCGCTTCCGGCGGGAACGGCTGGCACGCGTTGAAATCCAGGAGGTACTGATCAAACAGGCGCCGCCACCGCGAAGAGAGCGCCGTCGAACGGGCGGCGTCGCGGAGCGGGAGGTAGGAGAGGATGCACAGCAGGATCGCGTCCGGGAGTTCGCCGATGCGGTCCCCGTGGTCCTGAGCCGCCGCGTCGTCAACGCCGACACCGCCGCCGAACTCCGCGCGACGGCGTTTGACCGCCCTGCCGTCGAATTTCCCGTCAGCGTTCACGCTCGGGGCCGGGGAAAGCGGCGGGGGCTCGCCATCTCCGCCGCCGCGCCCGCGCCTCGCGCGGGAGGGATTGGCCGCGCTGCCGTCGAATCCCTCATCGGAGCGCAGCGGGGCGTCGGCGGCGTAGGAGGGCGAGCGATCCGACGACACGATCTGACCTCGCTGCGACGAGGTCGTGGAGACGGTGGCGGGGGAGTAGACGCAGCACATGCCTACTCCATCGGATGGAGAGTTCTGGAAGAACTGGGTACTTCGTCCTCGCCGGATCCGGATCCTCGTTGCATAGGTAACGGTTTCTGTCTGGCAGATCCTGCTGTCAGGTCCAATCCGCGTCGTCCATCCGAAACCAACGGTTGGATCTTCTAGTCGCACAGCTGTGGCCTCCACCTACCCACGCCGTCCAAGAAGTGGAGGCAGCCGCAGTTGCAGCCGAACCACCTTCCGACGTACAGATTCCCTGGATCATCACCGAACTGCAGACTAAGGGTGTGTTTGGTTTCTGTCATGAAACGAAATGGTACGGGTTGGTTTCGTCCCAAGGGCCAGTTCTGGTGTTTAGATTACGGAAGGAATCGGAACCCACCGGTTCCAGGGAACGGCATATTCCTTGTTTATGCTGAACTTGGGCATTCCTTCAAATCGACCGGACCACGCGGAACGACTCGCTCGTGTCTCTTCTCCTTGACTCACCCACCCCGTAGCCCGCGCCCCAGCCACCCACGACCTCTGCCCTCTTCTCTCCCTCGATGGTCGTGGCGGCGGCCGGCTGCCGTAACCCCTTCGCTTCCTCCGCTGCACCCCATCCTCGACAGCACCCCCTTGTGCGCGGCCGAGGCGGACGCGCAGCCGAGGTCTGGCTCATCGAAGGTGCGACTTGCATCACGCCTGTTACGTCGCTGACTTCTGCCCCTCATCGGAAGTGTAGCCTCGCCGGCGTCTCCTGCCCCTCATATCTCTCCCTCGACCAAGGATCTGGCGAAAGGAGTCCGGGGTGAGGTGCGTCTCTGTGTACGTGAGGAGACACGTGTGTGCGTGTGGTGTGGTGCGACTGGAAGGCCAGCCGAGCTCGAGCTTGAGCGGCTGGACGGCCCCGGTGCGGGAAAAAGAACTGGAGGAGCAACATGCAATTCACCCCGTCAGCCACATGATTGAAAAAGAAATGAAGCAGCAAGGCTGCGGTTGGGTGGCTTTGTTGATCCAGACTTCTGTATTTGGGTGGCTGATGTCGATCTTGTGGACTGGAGGAGCAAGGTTGGACGAGCAAGCTGCATTTTTTGCTTGTAGCACTCAGATCAAATGCAGAGTTTGTTATTTGGATGGCCTTTGTTTGACTGAAATCGAGTTCAATCAGATCAGCTGCGATTTGTTTTTGACAGAGTGTTTTTGAACCGTTGATGCTCACACTGCTGCACAATGCCTTTTTATGACCGAAATTCACTCCAATGAATGATGGGATAAATAAACTCATTCTATTCCATCTCTCAAACTAAACATCAAAATGTAACCATTTCATTCCTTCAAATTGTCACTACCAAACACAAGGACGGAACCGACCCATTCTAGTGGAATGAAACCGTGACATTCCATTACACTTCGTTCCCGAACCAAACACACCCTAAGATTACTCCCTCCGTTCACTTTTATAAGTCGTTTCAGACAACTGAAAATAGACTGCTTTACATGCTATCTGAAATGTCTTGAAGGTTTTATAAAAGTGAACAGTGGGAGTATTGTATTCAAGTACTTTTTTCCTCTCCACACACCTACTCCTTGATTTTGAAACAATGTAAATCAAATCGGTACTCCCTCCTTCCCAAAATCTTAGGCGCCTATCTTTTTTTAAAATCCCAAAATCTTACGAGCTTAAACCTCCCAGCCTGCACAATTCTTTCCGTAATGTTAGTTCATTCTAACTAATGCTAGTCCATGTGAGTAGACAACAACACTTTGTGCAGTTGGGTCTTTTTTTTTGAAGCTAAACGCCCTTCAGCTCTTTATTCATTAGGCGTTAGCATGTCTGACTGCAAACAATCAGTCAGCCATCTAGGGATCGTGTCATACAAGTGCATAAAAAAAGAAAGTTTTAACGAGTGTCTAGCTAGACGGTGTGCCGCCATATTAGTCTGGCGACACGCAAACCGTAGCCTAAATCCGTGAAACAAAGTAGACATCTCCGTAATGAGGTGAAAACACGTCGACCTCTGAGGTACCTCCCAGAGCCACTGGATTTCTTGACAGTCTGTCTCCAACACCACTTGCTGAAAGCCCATGTCGTGTGCCATTAGGATCGCGTCCCTACATGCAAGTAGCTCAATGGATAACGGGTCAGTGATCCCGTCATATCGTGATCCTCCAGCTCTAATGAGAGCTCCATAATGATCTCGAGCAATGAAGGCCGCTCCTCCACGTAGTAGACCCATGTCCGTAGCACCATCGGTATTGATCTTGATCCATCCCTCCTCTGGTGGCAGCCACCTCAGGAGGGCAGTAGCTTGGGCCTTCTTCCTCTCAGGGATCTCAAGTGCCCTGATAATCTCTTCAATAATCACCATTGATTTAACCGGCTGATACACTAACTCGCCATGAGTGTAGTTGTTCCTGGAGTGCCACACAGCCCACATCACGGTGATCATAATAGCCGCCACCTCCTTCTTGTATAATCGTTGATCTAGTAGATCTCGAGACCATGACAGTGGGTGTAATCGTGGTATGCCAATACCAAAGAATCGTTCCGCTGCCTCCCAAAAGCGTCTTGCATGGTCACATTCCATCAACGAGTGAAACAACGTCTCATTGTCATGTCCACACATCGAGCAGTTCGGTAGCTGTTTAATATGCCTCCTCTGAAGCTCGCCATAGGATGGCAAGAAATTCTTTAGCACGCACCACCAAAACACCCTAATATTTGGAAGCACGTTGATCTTCCACAATGCCTTCCACATGGCCGATTCACCAGAAGATGAACCAACTGTCTCAGTCAGCTGTAGTTTAGCTTGCATCTCATGTCTATACGCCAACCTGACCGTGAAGAGGCCAGACTTTTCCCTTGCCCATGCCCACACATCCGCCCCTCCCGTACGCGGTCTTGCCATAGCAAGTATAGCTGCCGCATCCGGGGCGTAGAAAATACTCCGAACGAGCTGTGTATCCCATTGATTTGACATCGGGTCAATCAGGTCCGACACTAATTGTATTGAGTTTGGCTTGAGAGCTCCCATCGGTTTCATTGATATGGTGCCATCCATCCATTGATCATGCCACACTTCGGTGGTATCTCCATTACCAATCGGACGGATGAGTCCCCTCTTCAACATCTCTCTCCCGTTAACAATTGCTTTCCATGTCTTGGAGGCACTAGCGGGGCAGCCCGGCGTTAGAAAATCCTCGTTAGGGAAGTACCATGCTTTAAGCACACGTGCACACAAGCTATTAGGATTCTCAAGTAACCACCATGTTTGTTTTGCTAGCATCGCATCATTGAAATTTTCCAAGTCTCGGAATACCATTCCTCCTTGTGACTTTGCCATGCACATCTTATCCCAAGATTGTCAATGCATTCCTTTTTTTGTCAAGTGATCCAGCCCACCAATATTTTGACATATTTGTCGTCAATTTCTTGCACAAACCTTTTGTGAGTTTGAAACAACTCATAGAGTAGGCCGGTAGAGCTTGGACCACAGACTTCAAAAGAACTTCTCTTGCTGCACATGACATTTTTCTTTCGCACCACCCTTGCACCCTTGCCCTTGATCTTTCATTAATATGTACAAAACTTTTCTCTATAATTCTTCTGGCAGCTGTTGGGAGCCCAAGGTATTTTTCCGACATCGCTTCTCTTTGTATTTGTAAGGTTGCCTTGACTCCCATCTTAACTAACGAGCCACTATTAGGGCTAAAAACACGGAGCTTTTCAGCTTGTTTGCATTTTGTCTGGAGCCAATGTTGTACTGATGCAAAATCTCATTCATCCTTATGGCACTCCTGGAGTCAGCTTTCATGAAAATTAAACAGTCATCTGCAAATAAAAGATGGGAAATCCACGAGGCAGTATTGCTTACTCTGATCCCCCTATCAATCCAACCTCCATCATAGTTTTGCAGCATACACGAGAGGCCCTCTCCGCACAACAGAAACAGATGCGGTGAGATCGGGTCCCCCTGGCGAAAACCTCTCGACGGATATTAAGGCCTCCTTTTAATAAAGAACTTGCATGACATCTTTTGTCCTACCCTTCCATGGCAGTGGGGTCCTATTGGAAACTAAGGGATATTAAGGCCTCCTTTTAATAAAGAACTGGACCAAAGCATTAGCACTTAGTGAATACATGAACTCCTCAAACTACGGTCATCACTGGGAAGTGTCCCGACTATTGTCACTCCGGGATTGCCGGATCATAACACGTAGTAGGTGACTATAACTTGCAAGATAGGATCAAGAACAAAAATATATTCATGAAAACATAATAGGTTCAGATCTGAAATCATGGCACTCGGGCCCTAGTGACAAGCATTAAGCATAGCAAAGTCATAGCAACAACAATCTTAGAACATAGTGGATACTAGGGATCAAATCCGAACAAAACTAACTCGATTACATGCTAAATCTCATCCAACACATCACCGTCTAGCAAGCCTACGATGGGATTACTCACGCACGACGGTGAGCATCATGAATTTGGTGATGGAGGATGGTTGATGATGATGATGGCGGCGATTTCCTCTCTCCGGAGCCCAACGGACTCCAGATCTGCCCTCCCGAGGAAGAACTAGAGGTGGCAGCGGCTCTGTATTGTAAAATGCGATGAATCCGTCTCTCTGATTTCTTTCTCCCGAAACGTGAATATATGGAGTTGGAGTTGAGGTCGGTGGAGCTTCGTGGGACCCACTAGCCAGGGGGCGCACCCAGGGGGTAGGGCGCGCACTCACCCTTGTGGATAGGTGGTGGGTCCCCCTCTATTGATTCTTTCACTAATATTTTTTATTTGTTCTAGAATATTCTTCGTGAAGTTTCAAGTCATTCCGAGAACTTTTATTTCTGCACAAAAATAACATCATGGCAATTCTCCTGAAAACAGCGTTAGTCCGGGTTAGTTCCATTCAAATCATGCAAATTAGAGTATAAAACAAGGGCAAAAGAGTTTGGAAAAGTAGATACGATGGAGATGTATCAAGGGGCGATGATAGAGGAGAGCCTTTGGCTCACTTCAGTGCTTGTAGTCGTCGCTTGGTGGTCTACGGTTCTGGATGTAATTTTTATTATTTCTAGTGTTCATTGTACTACCATGATTGAAGATGAATAGATCGGAAGTTTTTCCATAAAAAAGTTGTTCAATGGAGAGAATGACAGTTCTACCTTGAACTGGATGACTCCTTTTGATGATACCAGGAGGCGTTTTTTGCGGCAAATATAGGAGTATGAGGTCAAGGGGACTTTAAAAAGGATGAAAGGAGCCAAGACGAAGACCCCTGATTGTATCCTCATTGAGGTGTGAAGAGGCCTTAGAGACATTTTTTGGAAAGGGGGATATATTAATATCACAGAGATACCAATTACACCCAACCTCTGTACCAACAAGATGTCACAAAGACATCCGGGATGCACACAGCCAAAGAGAAAATTAAAAGAAAGGAAAAAAAGATCCCGCCACAGCGACCGACTTATCTCCACAGCAGCACACATACCACTACCTAATACAACACCCGAAAAACATAAAAGGTCTCCAAAAGCAACACCTCCAAGAAGGGAATAGTGCACAAGCGCCGTCGTTGCCCAATCCAAAATCTTAGGTTTTCACCCTAGAGAAAGCCCGCGCTCTCCAAACAATTCCTTCAGCAAGGCAATCGCCAGACACAACCAATGAAGGTCAAACCTTAGGTTTTCACCCTAAAAGTCACGACTCGGTACTCGAGGAGTACCACCAAAAATGAAATCCGCCAGTGTTGCCACCCCCACTTATCACTGCTGCTCCTGAGACTTATCTGACACCTGGCTGACTCCATCACCACCAAGGCTCCATCCGTCTAGCTGATACTTCGATCTCGGCCACCATGACCTTCTCCATCGTTGTCTCCACCATGGAAATCAAGAAGCCGACATGTCCTAAGGTGTCATCAACCAATAGAGCTTCGCGTCCATGCCCTCAGAACCTCGTAAGCTGATATGGACGTGCACGACCGGATTCTGTCCGATCCAGATATCCTGGGCAAGATCTTCAGCGACAGTTCCGGAACATGTCGATGACTAGATCGAGGAGGGCCGATCTTGCAGTATGTTGCCGTGAAGCAGAAAGAGCACGAGGGCCACCACCATAAGCATCACGGTAGCAGGCCCCCACGCCACCCTGATCCAGCCTGCCGCCACCTAGCCGGCCGTCGGCACCACCATGGTGTCTAGCAACACGCAGCACACCTGCCCGCAGACTCGTACGAGCCAAGATAACCAGCACAGATGCAAGATGTGTGCCGACCGTGCCGCAACACCACGCGGTCACGAGCGACCAACTCGCCGTTGACGAGGAGCAGCCCCACCGGCGGACGAGGAAGATGCCATTGGGATCCCACGGAGCTGCACAGATCTGAGCCGCCGCCGCGAGATGAGATGCCCTGCCACCGTCATAGGATCCCACACGAGCTTTGCTGATGGTCCCCTCAGACAACGACAAGACGAGGGGTAGGAGAGGTGGCCTTGGGGGTCACCGGCGGTGGCGCTTCCCCCGTGTCGCCAGATCGGGGCGACGCGGGGGCGTGGGTCTTTTCCTACTTTAATGGGAGAGATTTTCACTTCCCGGCCTCTGCACCAACCAGGGATGCATACAACCATTTTAGTATGAGTACCCAAGATAAACATGGTCCTTAATTTTTTTTAATGAGTATCAAGATATTTCTTGATGAGAGGTTCCACCGTACACCAAGCATGATCCTCAATAAACGGGGGAAACCCCTATGCATCACCTGTCAATTCTAGGAATTGAACTCGGGTCGCTAGGATGCACAACCGCATGCCCAACCACTGAGCCAAGGCTCTCTTTGCAAATTAAGAATTTCGACTTCATTTTTCGCGCAAACAAGATGCCAGAAGAATGGAGACATAGTATATTAGTATCAATCTTCAAGAACAAGGGGATGTTCAAAGTTGTACTAATTACTGTAGAATTAAGCTAATAAGCCATACAATGAAGCTATGAGAGAGAGCCATTGAGCACCGCTTAAGAAGAATGACAAGCGTGACCAAAAAGTAGTTTGGTTTTATGCATGGGAGGTTGACAAATGGAAGCTAATTTCTTCGTGCGGCAACTTATGGAAACATAGGGAGCAAAAGAAGGACCTTCATATGGTGTTCATTGACTTGAAGAAGTCCTATGACAAGATACCGCGGAATGTCATATGATGGGTCTTGGAGAAACACGAAGGCCCAACAAAGTATATTACCCTCATAAAGGAAATGTGTGATAATATCATGACAAGTGTTTGAGCAAGTGATAGCGACACTTATGACTTTTCGATTAAAATAGGATTACACCAGGGGTCAACTTTGAGCCCTTATCTTTTTTTGATTTGGTGATGGTTGAGGTCACAAGCGATATAAAATAAGATATCCTATGGTGCATTCTCTTTGCGAATGATGTGGTGCTAGTCGATGATAGTTCGATGGGGTTCATAGAAAGTTAGAGCCATGGAGACAAACCTTGGAATCAAAACGTTTTAGGCTTGGTAGAACTAAAATCAAGCACATGAGGTGCGGTTTAGTACTACTAGGAACAAGGAGGATAAGGTTAACCTTGATGGGCAAGTAATACCTTAGAAGGACACATTACGATATTTGGGGTCAATGTTACAGAAAGATGGGGATATCGATGAAGATGTGAACCATCGAATCAAAGCCAGATGGATGAAGTGGTGCCAAAATTTTTGGCGTTCTCTATGACAAGAGAGTGCCACAAAAACTGAAAGATAGGTTTTATAGAATGACAATTCGATCCGCAATGTTGTATGGCGCTGAGTGTTGGCTGACTAAAAGGCGACATGTTCAACAATTGGATGTAACAGAGAGAACCAACATGTGGTTGGATGGTTAGGAGGACAGTGGTATCCCCAACCCACCTGGGTTCATGTCATGGTGCTCACATTTATCCTGGATTTATTTCAGAATTTTTGGTGATGCCGTTCAGTGGGAGGAGACATTACCATCAACTATGAGGTGCATACAGTGACTTCATAAAATCTTAAGATAATATGCCAGCTCAGTTTCTCAGAGGTGCTCATAGGGGTAGGGTGTGTGTGTGCATTCATAGGCGTGAGTGTATGCGCCTATATATGACCGCTTGCATCTGTATTGTGTTAAAAAGTTAGGTGTAACAGAGATGCATATATTGAGATAGATGTGTGGCCACACAAAGAAGAATCGAGTCTAGAATGATGATATACATTGTAGAGTTGGGGTAGCACCGGTTGAAGAGAAGCTTGTCCAACATCATCTAAGATGGTTTAGGCATATTCAACGTAGGTGAAAGATCGTGGATGTCGCCTAGAGGGGGGGTAAATAGGCGTTTTAAAATAATTACGGTTTAGGCTTGAACAAATGCGGAATAAACCTAGCGGTTAATTTGCCAAGCACAAAACCTAAAACAACTAGGCTCACCTATGTGCACCAACAACTTATGCTAAGAAAGATAAGCAACTATGTGAAAGCAAGATATATGACAAGAAACAATATGGCTATCACAAAGTAAAGTGCATAAGTAAAGGGCTCAGGTAAGAGATAACCGAGGCACGAGGAGACGACGATGTATCCCGAAGTTCACACCCTTGCGGATGCTAATCTCCGTTTGGAGCGGTGTGGAGGCACAATGCTCCCCAAGAAGCCACTAGGGCCACCGTAATCTCCTCACGCTCTCGCACAATGCAAGATGCTGTGATTCCACTAAGGGACCCTTGAGGGCGGTCACCGAACCCGTACAAATGGCAACCCTTGGGGGCGGTCACCGAACCCGTACACTTTGGCAACCCTTGGGGGTGGTCACCGGTACCCGTCAAATTGCTCGGGGCGATCTCCACAACCTAATTGGAGACCCCGATGCTTGCCCGGAGCTTTGCACCACAATGATTGAGCTCCGAACACCACCAACCGTCTAGGGCGCCCAAGCACCCAAGAGGAACAAGCTCAAGGGTACCAAGCACCCAAGAGTAATAAGCTTCTCAACTTGTAAATTCCACGTATCACGTGGAGAACTCAAACCGATGCACCAAATGCAATGGCAAGGGCACACGGAGTGACCAAGTCCTTCTCTCTCAAATCCCACCGAAGCAACTAATGCTAGGAAGGAAAATGAGAGGAAGAACAAGAAAGAGAACACCAAGAACTCCAAGATCTAGATCCAAGGGGTTCCCCTCACATAGAGGAGAAAGTGATTGGTGGAAATGTGGATCTAGATCTCCTCTCTCTTTTCCCTCAAAAACTAGCAAGAATCCATGTAGGGATTGAGAGTTAGCAAGCTCGAAGAAGGTCAACAAAGGGGGAAGAACACGAGCTCAAAGGATAAGGTTCATTGGGGAAGAAGACCCCCTTTTATAGGAGGGGGAAAATCCAACCGTTATGTTCTCAGCCCGCACACGAGCGGTACTACCGCTCCACAAGCGGTACTACCGCTCAGGCAGAAGAAATAGGAAAAAGAAGCAACAAAACATGAACCTTGGGGCGGTAGTACCGCAGGAGATAGCGGTACTACCGCTGGGTTAAGCGGTACTACCACTCCCTACGGCGGTACTACCGCGCAGAACGAAGGGAAAAGGGAAAGAGGGAATCGGGCGGTACTACCGCGGAGGAAGGGCGGCACTGCCGCTAAGGAGCGGTACTGCGGCACTACTGCCGCAGCGAGGTACCTGAAAGTGCGTTATATCGACTAGAGGGGGGGTGAATAGGCAATTTTTATGAAAGTCTTCAAAACGTGGAAGTTATGAAGACAAACGATAGAAATAAACCTATTACCCTGCAGCGGAAGGTAGACTACACTAGGCAAGCCATAGTCAAGTATTCAATAGAGTGGAAGCACAATGACTAATAGCAGCAATGTAGTAAGAATCAGGTAGGAAGATATTGTGAAGCCACACAGAACACGCAGTCACTCAGTGAAGACAAAAGATAGTGCGAACATACAATGACTTCACAAGGAGTAACAGTAAGTAAAGGGAAGGGAAGATGAAACCAGTGACTCGCTGAAGACAATGATTTGTTGGACCAGTTCCAGTTGCTGTGACAACTATACGTCTGGTTAGTGCGGCTAGGTATTTAAACCTTAGGACACACAGTCCCGGACACCCAGTCCTGAACACGCAGCTCAGGACACCCAGTCCTCACCGTATTCCCCTTGAGCTAAGGTCACACAGACCTCGCCCAATCACTCTGGTAAGTCTTCAAGGTAGACTCCCAAACCTTCACAGACTTCGTTCACCGGCAATCCACAATGTCTCTTGGATGCTCAGAACGCGACGCCTAACCGGCTGGAGGATGCACAGTCCTCAAGTGTAATAAGTCTTCAGATCACACAGACAAGAAGACTTAAGTGATGCCTAATTCTCTTTGGCTCTGGGTGGTTAGGGCTTTATCCTCGCAAGGAATTCTCTCTCAAAGGCTTCGAGGTGGGTTGCTCTCAAACGACAAAAGCCGTACTCTGAATCTGAGCAGCCAACCGTTTATGGTTGTAGGGGGTGGGCTATTTATAGCCACTTGGCAACCCGAGCTGATTTGTCCGAAATGACCCTGGGTCACTAAGGAACTGACACGTGTTCCAACGGTCAGATTTCAAACTCACACGGCAACTTTACTTGGGCTTCAAGCAAAGCTGACTTCCCCGACTCTGGACAAGATTCGCTCTCAAAGTCTTCACTCGAAGACATAGGTTTTGTTTAAGCATCACTTCAGTCATTCTGACTGGTTCTCTTGGACCCCACTTAACAGTACGGTGGTTCCTATGACTCAATACAGAAGAAAGAGAACTACGAAAGATCTAAGTCTTCGAGCTCCATAGGCTTTATGTGGTGTCTTCTCTTGTCATAGTCTTCAATGTGAATATCTTCATATACCACCTTTGACTTCAATGTCTTCATACATTTTTAGGGGTCATCTCTGGTAGGAAAACTGAATCAATGAGGGACTTCTACCTGTGTTATCCTGCAATTCTCACAAACACATTAGTCCCTCAACTAGGTTTGTCGTCAATACTCCAAAACCAACTAGGGGTGGCACTAGATGCACTTACAATCTCCCCCTTTTTGGTGATTGATGACAAACTAGTTGAAGTTTTCAACGGGGAATATAATCTGTGAAATTGTAAAGGATAAGGAATTGTCTTCGTAAGTTGCAAGGGCTCCCCCTGAAGATGTGCATATAAGTAATTTGCTTTTGGAATGCAAATGCACATGGCAGGTTGTACTTGTGTGAAAGTATATGAAGATAATGACATGCATAATGGAAAATGGACGTCTGCAGAATGATTTAAGTGCGGAATTTATCGTCGCACATGCGGAATTTATCATCGCAACACAAGGTGGCAGATAAGTAGCAGACGACCATCGAGTTTAAGTGTTACAACTCAAAGAACCAAATGTAGCAAAACGAGAGTTGTAAGCATGAAGCAAAATATAAAGCACCCGCCCATATGGACCCGCTTGAAGACTATCAACCTCATATGCTTCTCCCCCTTTTGTCATTAAGGACCAAAAAGGTTTGAAGACATAGAGCATCTACTCGTTCCCATGAGGAGTAGGTGAAGCAGCAGGGTCGTTGGTGGTGTTTGGCGGTGCTGAAGAGCTTGGAGCAGAGTCGAAGCATGCTGAAGGAGGTGGCGGTGAAGTAGCATCGTCTTCATCCTCGATCACTCTGGCATTCACAGTTGCAGCAGAGGAAGAGAACTCAGAGTCTTCAAGGGATGGAGTTCGTCGCAGCACTGCCCTTCGAGGAGGTGTGGAGTCAAACTTGAATCGCTCAGTGAAGCCATCCTCTTGAAGATCATCTTCAGAACACATCAGCGTTAGCCCTTTCCATGTGCGGCGAGAGGTTTCATGGGCAACAAAAGCATTCTTGGTGGCAAGATTGCGAATGCGATTAACATCCACCAAGAGGCTTTGCATCTAACGCTTCAGCCAGTCATGATGCCTATCCTGTTTCTGATGAAGAGCCACAAGAAGCTCTCGGTCGTTGAGAACACGAGTGCGCTTCTTGGGTCATGGAGCAGTTGTACTGTCAGTGGCTTCAGTGAGAGCAGGATGCGGTGCACGTGTAGTGCTAGCCAAAGGATACACACGAGTTACAGCTTCCACGCCTTCAACGTTCTGAGTGAAACTTTGATGCTCTGCATTCTGAAGACTGAGAGATTCCTTGGCAGGCTCAGGATAGATGGCTTCAATCTACATATCCACATCAGGCAGAAAAATCCGATGATTACGAGCAGATGGCTGATATGAGATAGTGGAGTGAAGTTTGATCAGCTGCATGACCCATGGGGCGTAGAACTTCAAGCCAAACAGATCAGAGCCTGATGCAGCAAGTTGGCGAATGAAGAAGTCCTGTGCATTGAAGCATTTTCCATGAAGAATATAGAAGACCAAAGTCTTCATTGCACCTTCAAGCTTGGCATGTGGAGAGTGCCCTTTGATGGGCCAGAGAGTTCGCCTTATGATGTGATAAATAGTCCTTGGCAGATACTCTAGGTCTTCAACAAAGAACTCTTTGGGATATGCAGCATCTTGGGGTAATGGCTTCATCATACTGAGCATCTGACTCATGTTAGGTTCAGACTTCTGAAAGATGCTCTCCACAGCTTCACTGTGAAGTTGACAGCCAGATTCGTAGAGATCTCCGGGAGTGGGCAGACCAGTGAGCTCAATGATGTCAAAGGCTTTGGGTTCGTGATGAACGTTTCCTGTCATCTACTCCAGGACCCAAGTCTTTAGATCTCTGTTATACCCGCGGATGTGAAGTGTGGCATAGAATTGGAGCAGCAACTCTTCATTCCAATGCTCTTGGTCAGTGACGAATGGCAGCAATCCAACTTCTTTGAAGCAATCCAGAGCTTCTTCCAGACAGGGCAGACCAGCTATAGCTTCAATGTCAAGACACTTGTGGGGGAAGATGCGACCTTGATTGTATAGAATGCAGGAGTAATAGCTTCGCTGCGGATAGCTCCAAAATCAATCAGATGATATCCTTTCCCTTGAGTAGGGGTTCCTGGAGCTATTGAAGAATGTGTTGTCTGCTCTGAAGCCATTGATATTGAACGATCCATGTGCTGATGCAGGACCTGGGAACCTGGGCAATCTTGGGATTGGCTTCTGTACCTGAGGCATGTGCTCAACATGATAGTCGAACTGGGGACCGGCAGCAGGTGCAGGAACAGAAGTGGCGGGATCAGTGGCTTCGCTGACTTCTGATGCTTTTGTTGGGGAGGGCTCCACATTAGCTTCAGCCATGACAGCGTCAGTGGCTTCATTGGTGGTGGTGGTGGTGGCAGCCTCAAGATTTTCAAACTCCACTTGACGAGCTGGAGGGTCGGTCACAATCACGTTCTCCTCGAGAACCGCTTCTTGGTGGGACAGGGGAGTAGCAGCTTGTGGGACTTCTTCTTCATCGGCTGATGCAGCCGGAATGTCTTCAGCAGTTTCAGCTTCAGACGCAGAGACTGGAGGCCTATGTCCTTTGCGAAGCCTGCTCAACGCAGGCGACGCCTGTGTAGTTGGAGTTGGCTGGGCCTCAAAGTCTTCTTCCTCTTTAGGGCGATCAGCCCATGAAGCATCCTGAGCGATTGGCGTCAGAGGACGACCAATGCTGATGAGTTCGCTGTTCTCGAGCTGAGGAAGGACTGCACCATCTTCTATATGGTCATGTTGACCAATGTCTTCAGCAGCGATGGGATCAGCTGCTGGAAAGTCTTCAGCTTCATGAGCCTCTGTGAAAGCAGGCTCATGGATTGTCAGTTGGCGTTCAGCGTCAGGACGAACCATGGAAATGGTTTCAACTATCAAAGGCTCTGTGGGAGCAGCCCGATCTTTCTTGGTCTTCCTCTTCTTCTTGGAGGGGGCAATAGGAGAGGCTTCAGGATGTTTCCTCTTCCTGGCTTCAGCCTCAGCAGTCCTTGTCTTCTTGAGCTCTGAAGCGGTTGACCGGCTTTTTGACTTCGAGCCAGTCATTCTAGTTGGGAAGACAATGGGATCTGCTTCCTGCCTTAGTGCGTCAGGTTCAGCCGTAGCGGGCTTCTTCATCTTCTTTGCTGCCATCCTGGGGTCGATGCCAGGACGCCCAAGGGCCTTGCGCTTCTCAGCCTCATTGTAGGCCTGCACACATTTGTCAGCCAGAACCTTCATGCGCTCACGAGAACCTTGAGCTTCTGCACGTTTCTTGAGAAAGGCTTCCTTGAGCTCATGCAGCATAATCTTGAAGTTCTTCACCTCTTGCACGCTGAGCTTGGCCATATGCTTCTTGAACTGAGCCTTTTCATAGTCAATCTTTTGCTTCAGTTCAACAATGCGCTGGGCGATAGCTAACTCTGAAGCAATGGCGCCATGGAAGGCAACACTGAGGCCAATGGGTAGTTGCAGATCTTCGAAGCTGATGTTTGGCGTGTCAAACCATTCATCAATGAAGTTGTGGATGATTGTTACATCAAAGAGAGGCAGATCATTGAAGATTTCTGCTTCTTCTTTGCTCTTGATGAGTTGCTCAAGAGCATCATCTGCAAGATCTTCATCACTTGACAGATCAATGGCATCATTGCGCAGAATGGCAGCGGCTGTTAGCTCTTGGCCGGTGTGTGGCAGAGGCATCTTGACCTTCTGGGGCTTGGAGATGCGTGATAAATCTTCGGACTGTACACTGTCTTCAGGAGGTGCAGTTGCCAGTGGCTTCGCCCGTGAGATTTTTGGTGAAGGGGCAGACTTTGAAGCTTTAGGCTTCTTCAACTTCTTTGGCTTCGGCGCTGCAGGCGCTTCATCTGATTCAGCGTCAGCTGCAGGCTCATTCACTGCAGTCCCTTGAACCAAGATATGGGTGATGAGGCCTTCAAGGTTGTAGAAAGGACCGACGACATTGGGTTCTGCATCTCGTGTGCCATCAGCCCTTGGAGCTGAGGGACCAGGGTTGAAGTCTAGTCCCAACGTCTTCTTGTTTTGCTTCGCTGAGTTCTAGGCAAACTGGAAGTTGCACTTGAACAGAATGTCGTCACGACACCATAGTAGTGACGATGGGTGTGCATCAACAGGCTGTGGCCCACGGACCATGCAGGGATAGAAGCCTTGTTCAATGGCTTCATCTCTGGACCTGGGTTGAAGATTCTTGTATAGGATGTCTCCCCACGGTCTCTTGATGGCATTTTTCTCAGCATATTCCTGGGTTACAAATCGGTATTTGAACCATTGTTCTGCCCAATATCTTCGAATCCATTGGATTCGGGTCTTGCGCTGATTGTAATCCTCTTCAGGATCTGTCTTGTACAGTTCTGAGAGGTCATCTGGCAGATCTCTAGATGTTTCTCCATGACGCTTTCTGTCACCCTTCCTTGCTGATTTGTCTGAAGCCATGAACTTTAAACTGAAAGGCTTCAACACGTTCAAAGGCTTCAAAGATTTTCGCTTGCTGGACAAACAGGAACTTGCTTTGGGAGAATTTATATGATGCTGTAAGAATTTTGCAAATGAATGCAGACTATGAGAACCAAGGGATTCTCCCACGGACATGTACCTGTGACAGCATTAAGGTGCGAGGGAAGGGGAAGAGGTCATATGCATTCTCAGAAGATTTTGAATATAAATCAGTTTAGAAGACATTGACCTCATCGTGCGAAGACATTTACTCATAGATAAGGAGTTGGTTCCAGATTTGTACGAATCCAGAGATCAGTACAAGTGAGGAATCTAACTACTTTGTGAAGCATAAGTGAATATACTAGGCATGTTATGAGATGCTTGTGTGAATAGAAACTGCTTGTGGTAGAAAGTGACAAAGCCATAGGATCAACGGTGCCGTAAAAAGGAAGTTTTATTTACCACACTAAGAACTGCTAGACGGAGTGGAAGATGAGGCCGAGCAGTTCGATCTTCCGTGCCCTAACTTGGCGATGGAGGACACCTACGGCGACGGCAGAGAGGACGATGTCCGCGGTCGGCGTGAAGACGGCATCGGAGAGGTTGCGGCAGCGAAGCGCTTCGTCGCCGGCGTCGTCGAGGGCTAGCGGTGGCGCTAGGGTTTGTGCGAGAGTGGAAGAAGAGATAATGACCATTGTGAAGTGTGTATTTATAGGTACAGGGGCGGCACTACGTTATTACACAGGTGCCCCTGGTGATTCTCATCTGAGGAACACGTGGCCATTATGCAGAATTTTGGGGTTTGTTCCACTTCCCACGCACGCCTGGATTGTCGGGTGGTCGTTCCTACTTCTCCGGGTTTCATGTGGAGGAATGAGCATTGAAAGTGGACTTAAGGTTTGTCTTTGTATCTTCTGCTGACAAGGACGCAGAGAGGACATTCGACAGTTTCAATAGAATGCATATGATTTGGAGATATAGAGTTTGAGATAGATAGCATAGAGAGGTTAGGGTCCGATCACATTCACTTAGTTCAAAAGATTCAACAAGAAGACATAGCTATAAGTGAATGCTGTAGAGGACAGAACACTAGTATATATATATATATAATCAACATAGTGAAGATAATCATGAAGACATGTTGAGATTGAAGCCAAACCAAATTTGAAGACATAGCAAGGTAACGCCATGAGTGAAACACTTCAAAATAGAACATTTGGTGGTGGCGTTACCCATCGTATAGGAAGTATTAGACCCAGACACGGCGCACAATTATCGTGGCGCTCCAAAGTCAAATTCCACATTAATGTATTCACACTTAGAATGTATGTCTTCATTGATTGAAGATATACTTTACTTCGTGTGTTGCACATCTAAGTCATCAATATGCATAAGGGTTAGGATGTGTGCCTGATCACAGGACATTTGAGGATTCCAGGATATTTAGCTCACACCGTAACTTGCAAAATCTCTTCTCATCCAAGGGCTTGGTGAAGATATCTGCTAATTGCTCTTCAGTGTTGACATGTATGATATCAATATCTTTCTTCACAACATGATCTCTGAGAAAGTGATGACGAATTTCAATGTGCTTTGTCTTCGAGTGCTGAACTGGGTTGTTGGCAATCTTGATGGCGCTTTGTAGGATCGAAAGTATGTCTAGAGGGGGGGTGATTAGACTACTTGACCAAATAAAAACTTAACCTTTTCCCAATTTTAGTTCTTGGCAGATTTTAGCTATTGTAGGACAAGTCAAGCAATCATCACACAATTCAAGCAAGCATGCAAAGAGTATATTGGCAGCGTAAAGTAAAGCATGCAACTTGCAAGAATGTAAAGGGAAGGGTTTGGAGAATTCAAACGCAATTGGAGACACGGATGTTTTTCCCGTGGTTCGGATAGGTGGTGCTATCCTACATCCACGTTGATGGAGACTTCAACCCACAAAGGGTAACGGTTGCGCGAGTCCACGGAGGGCTCCACCCACAAAGGGTAACGGTTGCGCGAGTCCACGGAGGGCTCCACCCACGAAGGGTCCACGAAGAAGCAACCACCCACAAAGGGTCCACGAAGAAGCAACCTTGTCTATCCCACCATGGCCATCGCCCACGAAGGACTTGCCTCACTAGCGGTAGATCTTCACGAAGTAGGCGATCTCCTTGCCCTTACAAACTCCTTGGTTCAACTCCACAATCTTGTCGGAGGCTCCCAAGTGACACCTAGCCAATCTAGGAGACACCACTCTCCAAGAAGTAACAAATGGTGTGTAGGTAATGAACTCCTTGCTCTTGTGCTTCAAATGATAGTCTCCCCAACACTCAACTCTCTCTCATAGGATTTGGATTTTGTGGAAAGAAGATTTGAGTGGAAAGCAACTTGGGAAGGCTAGAGATCAAGATTCATATGGTAGGAATGGAATATCTTGGTCTCAACACATGAGTAGGTGGTTCTCTCTCAGAACATATGAGTTGGAATTGTGTATGTGTTCTGATGGCTCTCTCTACGAATGAAGAGGATGTGGAGGGGTATATATAGCCTCCACACAAAATCCAACCATTACACACAGTTTTCCAATCTCGGTGGGACCGAATCAACAAACTCGGTCGGACCGAAAAGGTAAACCTAGTGACCGTTAGAGATTTTCGGTGGGACTGACATGCAACTCGGTAGGACCGATATGGTTAGGGTTTGGGCATAATGTAATCTCGGTGAGACCGATTACACAAACTCGGTGAGACCGAATTTGGTAATTAGCTAACCAGAGAGTTGGTCAGGCAAACTCGGTGGGACCGATTTGCTCTTTCGGTGAGACCGAAAAGTTACAAAAAGGAAACACTGAATTTTCATTGCAATCTCGGTGGGACCGATTCGATCTTTCAGTGAGACCGAAAAGTTACGAAAGGGAAACAGAGAGTTTGCAATCCCATCTCGGTGAGACCGAGATCCCTATCGGTAGAACCGAATTGCTAGGGTTTGGCAGTGGCTTATGACAAGTGAAACTCGGTGGCGCCAGATAGAAAGAATCGGTAGGACCGAGTTTGGCTTTGGGTTTAGGTCATATGCGGAAGTGGGAAAGTAGTTGAGGGTTTTGGAGCATATCACTAAGCACATGAAGCAAGAGGCTCATTAAGCAACACCTCATCCCTCCTTGATAGTATTGGATTTTCCTATGGACTCAATGTGATCTTGGATCACTAAAATGTAAAATGAAGAGTCTTGAGCTTTTGAGCTTGAGCCAATCCTTTGTCCTTAGCATTTTGAGGGTTCCACTTTCACATCCATGCCATGCCAATCATTGAGCTTTCCTGAAATAATCATATTGGAATAGCATTAGCTCAATGAGCTATATGTTGTTATGAATTACCAAAACCACCTAGGGATAGTTGCACTTTCAATCTCCCCCTTTTTGGTAATTGATGACAACATATAGATCAAAGCTTCGACAAATGATAATAAGCATGAAATATATCGTCGCTTTGAGAAGTATGTGATAAGTAAGAGCTCCCCCTAAATTTGTGCATATTTAAAATTTGCTTTGGACTGCAAATGCACAAAGAGTTAGAGTCATGGGTTACTCTTCCATGTCACATACATCTTGGTGGAGCGCTTAAAATGATAAGAATGAAATACATGCACTCATCACCAAGAATAGTGAATGATCACATAAGATAGATAAGATAATAGAATTCATCAAGCATTAAGTGTAGCTTATGATCAAACACATGATCATCAATGTCTCACGAGCAATGACATAGTATCTCAAGCACTCAAAATCAAACAAAGTTCGAAAAACCACCAAATAAAGCAAGAGAGAAAAAAGCAACACTCTCTCTCTCTCTCTCGAAGCCTATGATCTATACATTTTTCTCCCCCTTTGGCAACAAGTTACCAAAAAGTTCCTAGAAAATGCATAGTGCTAGATCGACGCTCAAGCTTGATCTTCAGGTGGTGGTGGAGTCCGGAGCACTCCAAGGACGAAGCCTTTTGTAGACGTGGTCGGGGTCGAGGCTGAAGTAGATGCTGGAGCTGGTGGAACTGAGGCTGTAGCTGGTGCAGAGGTGGTGGCTCGGGTGTCAGCAACTGGCACTGCATGTGATCTCTGAGCTCTTGGCACTCTGGCAAATGCATCAGTTGTAATCCTGCCTCTCCTCTCCTGCATATCATCCTGAAGTTGTTCCAGTGCAGACTGAATCTCTGTTACTTTGACATCCAAGTCATAGAACTTTTGTTCCATGATCCTCTCTAAGCTCTGCTGATTCTGAGTGAGGGTGGCCAGTCCTTGCTCAATCCTCAGTGTGGATGCAATCAAGTAACCAAATTGCTCTTGTTTGGTTTTCAAGAAATACTCAGATGCCTCCTCTTGAGTTGGCATCTTGGCAGCTTTCTCCTTCCTTGCCTTCTCCTTCTTTGCTTGTGCTTGAACGGATGATGGTTCATTCTCATGCATGACAACCTGATTATCTTCAAAATCTGGACGGATGGGCAGGTGTTCCTTGTCCAATAAGTATATGCCCGTGCCCATTTTTGAGTTAATGAGCTCCTGAATTTGAGGGGCATATCCACAGCTCCTCTTCTGATCAGCTGCAGTCCTCTTGATAGTCTCTACTATGAGGCTCATGACTTTGAATTTCTGAGGCACATCAAAGATATGTAGCAAGTTGATTGCATGGCCTCTGATCATCTTGTGATCACCTAACTTGGGCAACAAGGTGTGCCTCAAAATCCAATTGATGGTTGGCAGCCCTGACAGAAGATAATGCACTGAGCCAAATTTGAAAGTGTCAAGTGCTTCATTTGGAATCTCCTTGTACATGTTGGACATAGAGTTGTGGTCCATCTTCTTCTTGGCATAGATATCCAAGTCATCCTCATGCTCCTCTGGGGCATTTATGAGCTGTGCCCACTCAGCAACTGTAGATTGGTACCTCGTACCTTCAGACATCCATGTTATCCTACCATCTGGATAAAAATGTGCTGTGGAGTAGAACTGCATGATAAGCTCCTCGTTCCACTTTGTGAGCTTCTGCCCAACAAAGTCCTCTACTCCACAAGCATTGAAGCTGTCATACACTCCAGGAAAATGCTCTTCGTTGTCCTTGATATATTCCCAGTCGACCCATCTCATATCACAAACTATGGGCTTCTTATCAAGCAAAACTGTCTCATAGAAGTCCTGTTGTTCCTTAGTGTGGAACCTGTAGTCAACAGCAGTTCTTCTCCTTGAAGCATACGGCTCTGCTTCTCTCCACTTCCTCAGCCCTGAGTCTCTCCTGAGCTTCATGTCCTCAGCCACAGGATGAGCATCATTGTGGTCTAGGATCTTGGGCTTGAGCTTTCTGAGTACTTGCTCTTCCTCATCTTCTTCAACAATAGTCTCAGGCACTGGGGCCTTGTTCTTCTCAGCAACAGGTATGCTCCTTGTATTTCTCTTTGGTGCAGACTTGGGCTTGGAGGTAGCTTTGGGTGCTTCTTTGGGCTTAGATGTGGCAGCCCCTGTCCTGATAGCATCACCCATAAGCTTAGGTGCCTTAGGTGTTGGTGCAGCAACCTCTTCTTCATCCTCTTCTTCCATGATGGAAGCCTTTCCAAGCACTCTGGCTATGGTCTTCTTGACCCTTTCCTTCCTCTTCTTGCCTTCAGCAGCAACTGGGTCTATGGGAGTGGGCTTCTCAGAAATCTTGGTTGAAGGCTGCCTACCTGCTAGCCTTTTGATTTTTAACCCTGGCTTTGTGCCCTGTGCTGGCTCAATTCTCTTGGAAGTTGCTTCCTCTTCTGCCACATAATCCTCATCTTCAGAATCTGAAGTTCTCTTCTTCCTCTGTCTGGTGGCAGCTTTTGGCAGATTGCTTGGGGTACTCCTGCTGCCATCATCTGAAGAGCTGGAGGGACTAGTGCCCTCACTCACGTGCACTTGCTGTTCTGACACATTCTGGCTGTCACTCTGATCAGACATGATGCAAGCTGACTGCTGACCCTGTGAATAGTTTATAGATGAGGTCGAATGGATGAGCATCACAAAATGCAGAGATTTTTTGCAAAAGAATAATTCAAAAACTTAGTTTTAGTTTCCCACTGAAAGCATCTCGGATCTACCGATTTTCAAACTCGGTGATACCGAAGCAGTTTTGGAACCTAAACTAGTGAACTCGGTTGGACCGAGTCACAGTTCGGTGGCACCGAGACTGCTAGGGTTTCACAGAGTTCCAAAATCGGTCACACCGATAAGTAATTCTCGGTCAGACCGAATCTCACTTGTGCAATGGCATAAGCCAAATCGGTGGGACCGAGTTTTTCAACTCGGTGGGTCCGAGATGGTTTCGGCGGAAACCTAACCCTAAAATTTTCGAATCAAAACTAATCTACGAACGCATTGACTGGATAGGAGTGTTTCAATCGTGGCAAGAATCATGATGATCACAATATGCTAAGAATCGGATTGGGGAATAGCACAAAGATCGAGTCCATACCCTAGTTCGGCGGAGACTCGCTACGGCAGCAACGGCGGGGTTGAATTCCGTTGACGGCGACGGAGACCAGCGACTGGAGGCGGCTGGCGGCGAGGAGACGATCCGGAGACCACGTTGGCAGAGCAGGCTATCGCGCGGGCGAAGGGGTTCGGAGAAATTTCCAAATTTTCGCCCGTGACTATATATAGCCCGACCCTATCGGTGTGACCGAGTGGAACAACTCGGTGGCACCGAGATTCATAACTGCAAGCAGTTACTGAAACTCGGTGTGACCGAAAAGTTCAAATCGGTTGCACCGAGATCAAAAACCTAGATCAACTTAATGATCTCGGTAGGACTGAAAGTGGGGTATCGGTCAGACCGAGAATCATAAAGAGGTTTTGGAAGTTTAAGTCTATGACGAATCGGGGACTCCGAGCGCTCCTCACACAGAGTGGTTCGAATCTGACTTGATCAAATTTTGTGATGTAGCATGAATAGAGTTTGAGACGAGAAAAGCATAGATAGCTAGAGGAGGTTCTTAGGCATTCTTGTCCATCCACTTGGCAAAAGGAAATAAAACCAAACAATAAAAACAACAAATGGATGTCCTCGAATGAGTAAAATATGCAACCAGCATGCTGACACAATAAGATGGCAAATGAAATATGTGACAAGGCATGCACAACCAATTCTAGCATCTACCAAGCAATTTGCGATGACAAGGTCATCTATATATGAGTATATTGACTTAGGAGTCAAGTGAGAACACTTGATCATAGGTCATACTCATCGTTTAAGCTCAAGTGGGGTTACCACTTTTACATAAAGCATTGTTGTGTTCACATCTTTAGAGTTGCTTTAGCTCAAGTCTTAGAGTAAAGCTCCCCCTAGATGTGATATCCCCCCTTAGAGGGATGAACTAACCTCGGGTTTTGTCGATGATGACTTCATGTAGATGTTGAAGATGTGGATGCTCAATGTTGATGTAGATCACTTGGAGCTATCCATTTGAGTGAATTGCACTTTCAATACCTACATGGGTTAGTCCCACAAGGAACAAACAAGAATATCCATAGACATAGAGTGATGCACACACAAGAAGATGTCCATGAAAACTTTTAAGTTACCTTGTCCCTTGTCTTACCAACAAGAGGGTTTGTGACTCCTTGAACTAGTGCAAGATGTGGAAGTTGATTGCACTTGTTCTTGCCAAAATGATAAGAGTGAAGTATGTTGGCGGAGTCACCCTCAAGAACTCTCTAGTTCTTCTTCTTTTGGATCCACACCATCTTGATGGGAATCCTTGGAGTTGTAGTCATACTTGATGAAGTGGAACTTGAAGTAGTCTTGGGAATCCACTTGACTAAGGTCTTAGGAGCTTCTTCAAATGCATCAATTTCCTCTTGAAGCTTGTCCTTGCCTTTTTGCTTGTAGTCTTGTGGTGGAAGATCATCTTGAGCTTGTGTCCCCTTGAAAGAAGTATCATACTTCTCTTGTTGAGGAACAAACTTTGTCTTGGGGTATTGATCTTCTTCCCACTCAACTCCATTGGCATTGAACTTTCGTTCAAAACCAACACCTTGATTCTTCTGGTGCATTCCTTGCTTGCGCACAATTTCCTCGAATTGCTTACTCCCGGCAAGGCTTTTGTACACTCCTTTCTCTATAATTCCCTTCAATAAGCTATTTTCTTGCTCAAGTGTAACTTGGCTAAGAGAATCATTAGTGGAATCAAGAGAACTACTAGAAGCAATGATATTGGATTTAGCATGATCATTGTTACTGCTAGAGGAAGAATCTTTCTTGTTCTTGTTACTAGACTTGACTTGAGGCATGTAAGTGGATAAGAGTAAACGCTTGGCAATGTAAGAAGAACTTTTCTTGCGGAGATCATCATTGATTGCTCTTAAGAACTCATGCTCTTGATCAAGATTGAGCTTTTCAAAGCGTAATTTCTCATGAGCTCTTAAAAGTTCTCGATGATCTTCGAAGATAGTTTCATGAGCTAACTTAAGAGTGTTTAGTTCTTTAGTTAGAGCCTCAATCTTCTCCTTATCATTGTCATTCGTTTTATCTTGATTAGCATGATTAATTGATGTTTCATCATAGTATTCATCACTAGAGTTGTCAACAAGCGAATCATCACCTAACAAGTCATATTCATCACTATTGAAATCAACATACTCGGGGTGTGTTACCTTAGGACCTTTACTCATGAAGCATCTTCCAATTCCTTCATTTGGTGAGTCAAATATGTTGTAGGAGTTGGTTGACACAAGTGCTAGACCGGCAACACCTTCATCTTGAGTATCTTCGGAGTCGGAGTGATAACTTCTCTCGGAGTGGCTGTTGGAGTCGGAGCCGGATACCCATTCACCAACGTGAGCTTGATGTCTTCGTTTTGTGTAGCTCCTTGATGATTTTTCCTTCCTTTCCGAATCCTTGCTTCTCCGTGAGTATCTTCGTTCATAACGATCATCTCTACTCCTTCTCTCTCTTGGTGGTGATTCTTTGCTTCTTCTTTTTGGAGAATCTTCTCTTCTCTTGTAGGGAGCCGTACACTCATTGGAATAGTGTCCGGGTCTTCCACAACTATAGCAGTTTCGCTCTCGACTAGAAGATCTTTTGTCATTGTAGGACCTTGACTTGAAGCTTCTATCTTTGCTTCTACTCTTGTAGAACTTGTTGAAGTTCTTCACCATTAAGCTCAATTCTTCATTGAAGTTTTGTTTCTCACTTGATGATGTAGGGGCTTCACATGAGGCTTTGTAGGCACCACTTGATTTGTTGTGAAGTTCCTCTTTATCCTTAAGTGACATCTCATGAGCAACAATTCTTCCAATCACCTCCGTTGGCTTGAGATCTTTGTAATTGGGCATCATTTGGATCAATGTGCACACGGTATCATATTTTCCATCCAAGGCTCTTAGAATCTTCTTGATGATGAATCTATCGGTCATCTCTTCACTTCCTAAGCCGGCAATCTCATTTGTGATGAGAGCAAGCCTAGAGTACATTTCAGTGACACCTTCACCATCCTTCATTTTGAACTTGTCAAGTTGACTTTGAAGCACATCCAACTTGGATTCCTTGACGGAGTCGGTACCTTCGTGCATATCAATCAAAGTGTCCCAATTTCCTTTGCATTCTCAAGACGGCTGATTTTGTTGAATTCTTCGGGGCACAATCCGTTGAAGAGAATATCACAAGCTTGAGCATTGTATTGCAACATCTTCAACTCATCCGCGGTAGCTTCACGGTTTGGTTCTTTCCCATCAAAGAAGTCACCTTGCAAACCAACACACACAATAGCCCAAACGGCGGGGTTATGTCCAAGAATATGCATTTTCATTTTATGCTTCCAACTAGCAAAATTAGTACCATCAAAGTAAGGACCTCTACGGTGATAATTTCCCTCGCTAGACGCCATACTCTCCTAGGTTGTGAAACCAAGGCTATGACCACCAAAAGCTATGGAGATCAAAGCAAATGGAGACCAAAGCTCTGATACCACTTGTAGGATCGAAAGTATGTCTAGAGGGGGGGTGATTAGACTACTTGACCAAATAAAAACTTAACCTTTTCCCAATTTTAGTTCTTGGCAGATTTTAGCTATTGTAGGACAAGTCAAGCAATCATCACACAATTCAAGCAAGCATGCAAAGAGTATATTGGCAGCGGAAAGTAAAGCATGCAACTTGCAAGAATGTAAAGGGAAGGGTTTGGAGAATTCAAACGCAATTGGAGACACGGATGTTTTTCCCGTGGTTCGGATAGGTGGTGCTATCCTACATCCACGTTGATGGAGACTTCAACCCATGAAGGGTAACGGTTGCGCGAGTCCACGGAGGGCTCCACCCACAAAGGGTAACGGTTGCGCGAGTCCACGGAGGGATCCACCCATGAAGGGTCCACGAAGAAGCAACCACTCACAAAGGGTCCACGAAGAAGCAACCTTGTCTATCCCACCATGGCCATCGCCCACGAAGGACTTGCCTCACTAGCGGTAGATCTTCACGAAGTAAGCGATCTCCTTGCCCTTACAAACTCCTTGGTTCAACTCCACAATCTTGTCGGAGGCTCCCAAGTGACACCTAGCCAATCTAGGAGACACCACTCTCCAAGAAGTAACAAATGGTGTGTAGGTAATGAACTCCTTGCTCTTGTGCTTCAAATGATAGTCTCCCCAACACTCAACTCTCTCTCATAGGATTTGGATTTTGTGGAAAGAAGATTTGAGTGGAAAGCAACTTGGGAAGGCTAGAGATCAAGATTCATATGGTAGGAATGGAATATCTTGGTCTCAACACATGAGTAGGTGGTTCTCTCTCTCAGAACATATGAGTTGGAATTGTGTATGTGTTCTGATGGCTCTCTCTACGAATGAAGAGGAGGTGGAGGGGTATATATAGCCTCCACACAAAATCCAACCGTTACACATAGTTTTCCAATCTCGGTGGGACCGAATCAACAAACTCGGTCGGACCGAAAAGGTAAACCTAGTGACCGTTAGAGATTTTCGGTGGGACTGACATGCAACTCGGTAGGACCGATATGGTTAGGGTTTGGGCATAACGTAATCTCGGTGAGACCGATTACACAAACTCGGTGAGACCGAATTTGGTAATTAGCTAACCAGAGAGTTGGTCAGGCAAACTCGGTGGGACCGATTTGCTCTTTCGGTGAGACCGAAAAGTTACAAAAAGGAAACACTGAATTTTCATTGCAATCTCGGTGGGACCGATTCGCTCTTTCGGTGAGACCGAAAAGTTACGGAAGGGAAACAGAGAGTTTGCAATCCCATCTCGGTGAGACCGAGATCCCTATCGGTAGAACCGAATTGCTAGGGTTTGGCAGTGGCTTATGACAAGTGAAACTCGGTGGCGTCGGATAGAAAGAATCGGTAGGACCGAGTTTGGCTTTGGGTTTAGGTCATATGTGGAAGTGGGAAAGTAGTTGAGGGTTTTGGAGCATATCACTAAGCACATGAAGCAAGAGGCTCATTAAGCAACACCTCATCCCTCCTTAATAGTATTGGCTTTTCCTATGGACTCAATGTGATCTTGGATCACTAAAATGTAAAATGAAGAGTCTTGAGCTTTTGAGCTTGAGCCAATCCTTTGTCCTTAGCATTTTGAGGGTTCCACTTTCACATCCATGCCATGCCAATCATTGAGCTTTCCTGAAATAATCATCTTGGAATAGCATTAGCTCAATGAGCTATATGTTGTTATGAATTACCAAAACCACCTAGGGATAGTTGCACTTTCACGCTTTCGTTGTCGCAGTAGAGTGGCACTTGCTTCAGATGAATGCCATATTCTTTGAGCGTTTGCTTCATCCACAGAAGCTGAGCGCAGCAAGATCCAGCAGCAATGTATTCAGATTCAGCAGTGGAGAGAGATACACAGTTCTGCTTCTTTGAAGACCAACATACAAGTGATCGTCCCAGAAAGTGACATGTGCCTGATGTAGACTTGCGATCAACTTTGTCACCGGCATAATCAGCATCCGAGAATCCAACCAGATCAAACTCTGAGCCCTTTGGATACCATAATCCTAGAGTTGGGGTGTGAGCCAAATATCGAAGAATTCGCTTCACAGCTAAGTGATGCGACTCCTTTGGTGCCGCTTGAAATCAAGCACACATGCAAACACTAAGCATAATATCTGGCCTAGATGCACATAGATAAAGTAAAGAACCAATCATGGAGCGGTATACCTTTTGATCGAACTCTTTACCATTGTCGTCAGGACCCAGATGATGCTTGGCTGGCGTTGGCGTCGTGAAGCCTTTGCAGTCTTGCATACCGAATTTCTTCAGGCAATCTTTGAGATACTTCTCTTGAGATATGAAGATGTCGTTGCGTTGTTGTCGTATTTGAAGACCGAGAAAGAACTTCAGCTCTCCCATCATAGACATTTGATATTGCTCTTGCATCATATATCCAAACTCTTCACTGTACTTCTGATTGGTGCAGCCAAAGATAATGTCATCCACATATATTTGGCACACAAATAGTTCACCATCATATGTCTTCGTGAAGAGAGTGGGGTCGAGAGAACCAGGTATGAAGCCTTTGCTCTTCAGGAAGTATTTGAGTGTGTCATACCAGGCCCGAGGGGCTTGTTTGAGGCCATACAGTGCCTTGTTGAGCTTGTATACCATGTCAGGATGTTTTGGATCTTCAAAGCCAGGAGGTTGTGCAACATACACTTCTTCTTGAATCTTGCCATTGAGGAAGGCGCTCTTCACATCCATTTGATAAAGAAGTATGTTGTGATGATTTGCATAGGCCAGCAGTATGCGTATGGCTTCAAGTCTAGCCACAGGAGCAAATGTTTCATCGAAGTCAATGCCTTCCACTTGAGTATATCCTTGAGCAACGAGACGAGCTTTGTTTCTGACAACTTGACCATGCTCATCTTGCTTGTTGCGGTATATCCATTTGGTGCCTATTATGTTGTGCTTCCGAGGATCGGGACGCTTGACCAGTTCCCATACATTATTCAGTTCAAACTGTTGAAGCTCGTCTTGCATAGCTTGAATCCATTCAGGTTCCATGAAGGCTTCTTCAACTTTCTTGGGTTTTGTTATTGAGACGAATGCGAAGTGCCCACAGAAATTTCCTAGCTGAGTTGCCCTTGAACGAGTGAGTGGACCGGGTGCATTGATGCTATCAGTTATTCTTTCAATCTGCACTTCATTGGCAACGTGAGGATGTACAGGGCGAAGATTTTGCTCTTGCTGATCATTGTCGTTGTTAGAAGGAATGTCTTCAGGCTGAGCATTGTCTTCATGTTGATCACGTGCTGAGATGATAAGTTCTTCTTCAGGATGAGCTTCAGAAGGTATAATTTCTCCAGTTCCCATTAGCTTGATTGATTCACTGGATGGAACTTCATCTAGCACATTTGGCAGTTGCTCTCTTTGTGAACTGTTGGTCTCATCGAACCGCACATCCACTGTTTCAACCACTTTGTAATGAAAGAGATTGAAGACTCTGTAGGAGTGCGAATCCTTTCCATATCCAAGCATAAAACCCTCATGTGCTTTTGGTGCAAACTTTAAGGTGTGATGTGGGTCCTTGATCCAGCACCTAGTGCCAAATACTCTGAAGTAACTGACATTTGGCTTCTTGCCAGTAAGGAGCTCATAAGATGTCTTGTTCAGAAGCTTGTGAAGATAAACACGATTGATTGTATGGCATGCAGTATCAATGGCTTCAGGCCAGAATTTTCTTGGAGTCTTGTATTCATCTAGCATCGTTCTGGCCATCTCAATGAGTGTTCTGTTCTTGCGTTCGACGACCCCATTCTGCTGTGGCGTGTACGGGGCTGAGAATTCATGTGTGATGCCCAAGGTATCAAGATATGTATCAAGGCCAGTGTTCTTGAATTCAGTGCCATTGTCACTTCTGATATGCTTTATCTTGGCGCCATAGTTGTTCATTGCTCGATTGGCGAAGCGTCTGAAGACATCCTGCACTTCAGTCTTGTAAAGGATTATGTGCACCCAAGTATATCTAGAATAATCATCAACAATTACAAATCCATAGAGACAAGCAGTAGTAGTAAGAGTTGAGTAATGAGTGGGACCGAAAAGATCCATGTGAAGCAGTTCGAAGGGTCGAGTAGTGGTCATGATTGTCTTTGAGGGATGTTTGGCCCTCATCATCTTTCCTGCCTCACAGGCACCGCATAAGTGATCTTTTTTGAACTTGACGCCCTCGATGCCTATGACATGCTTCTTCTTTGCCAGGGTGTGGAGGTTCCTCATGCCAGCATGCCCAAGCCTCCGATGCCAGAGCCAGCATTCTGAAGCTTTTGCTAGAAGACATACGGCAAGCTGTGGTCCTGCTGAGAAATCTACCACGTACAAATCATCTTTTCGATACCCTTCAAATACTAGAGACTTGTCAGATTCCATTAGAACAAGGCAAAGATATTTTCCAAATATTACGATCATGTTTAAATTGCAAAGCATTGAGACAGACATTAAGTTGAAGCCAAGGGATTCAACAAGCATGACTTTATCCATGTGTTGATCCCTTGAGATTGCAACTCTACCTAGACCCAATACCTTACTTTTACCAGTGTCAGCAAATGTGATGTGGCTCTTGTCGAATGGACGTAAGGTTGAGTCCATAAGAAGGCTTCTTTTGCCAGTCATGTGATTTGTACACCCACTATCAATAATCCATTCTGAAGACGCTGGTGTCGTACCCTACAGTGCAGTTAGGGGGATAGGCTTCACGAAGAGCATTGTGAAGCAAAAACATTTGACGAACCAGTGGGTTATGAAAGCTTAGATCCAGATTAGGACTAATAGGGAGAGTAGCAAGCGATTCAGGAACGAAGTACATAGTAAGACCATTCGGGCATTTGATCTTGCGCCCTACAAGATGTTTAAGGTCCCCAGCAATAGCGTCAGACGATTTTGGTTTTCTGCTAGAGACCTTTCCCTGCAAAAGAAAGTTAAGCTTTCTTAGCCACCCACATCTTCAAGGGTGGCTTAGAAGCAATAAGTCTAAGTGCAGCATCTGAGAACTTTGGCTTTGGAGCCCTAGCAAACAGTCTTGCAGGCGGACAATAGTACTCATAAGAATAAGCAGAATAGTTCTTGGTCTTATGAACATGGCGGTTTGATGAACCGCTCTCATATTCATATGCCTGAGTATGGTTTCCCTGCAAAACATTTCCGTTAGTGCGACTCAGGTGAGTCCTCTGTCTGTATGAAGCCTTTGGACCGTATGAAGCCTTTGGTCTGAGGTTTGTCTTCTTCACGTGAGGTGTCATGATGACATTCACAGGAAGATTCTCCAGACACCCTTTCGGAACCCAGATCTTCTTCATAGGCGGTCCATTCCTGTAGTTAGTACCAATGTACCTGGCAAACACTTCACCATTCTGATTCTTAAACAGTTTATAGTTTGCATCAAGGGATTCATCAATGATAATGGGGTTAGCACAAGTGAAGCCAGATAGATTGGATGGATCTGCTGAAGGTTCCTTTGCAGCAACCCACGTGGTTTTGGGGTACTGCTCAGGTTTCCAGTAAGAGCCATCAGCATTCATTTTCCTTACGAACCCAACACCCTCTTTCCTCGGGTTTTGGTTCAGAATCTACTTTTTGAGGACATCACATAGTGTCTGATGCCCTTTAAGACTTTTGTACATCCCTGTTTCAAGCAATGTCTTCAACCTAGCATTCTCATCAGCAATAGAAGTGGTATCCTCAGCAGAGGGGTTAGTTACCACATCAACAGTTGAAGATATTGCAACAGTAGTAGCAGTAGAACATTCAGCAACAGAAGTAGCATTATCACGCTCAATGCATTTAAGACATGGCGGTTCAAATCCTTCCTGAGCGGAACTGATCTGTTTGGCGCGAAGTGACTCGTTTTCCTTTTGAAGATCTTCATGAGCCGCTCTCAATTTCTCAAGATCTTGCTTCCTTTGAAGATAATCATAGGAAAGCTTTTCATGAGTTGTTGAGAGAGTTTCATGATGACTTTCAAGTTCCTCATACTTAACGTGAAGATTTTTTATGTCTTCAATTAAGGATTCAGATCGAGTCATTTCAGCACCTAACAGATTATCGCTTCTGTCTAACAGTTTTTGAATATGTTCCATAACTTTCTGTTGTTCAGATGCAATTTTAGCAAGTGTTTTGTAGTTGGGTTTTGAACCACAATCAGAGTCATCGTCACTAGATGTTTGATAGTGAGTAGTGCGTGTGTTTACCTTGGCACCGCGTGCCATGAAGCAGTAGGTAGAAGCAGAGTAGTCCTTGTCATTTGCATCGGTGTCGGTGATGAAATCATTGTCTTTAGTGTTGAAGATGGACTTGGCAACATATGCTGTAGCCAGACTTGCGACACCTGAATCAGACTCCTCCTCAGACTCCACCTCCGCCTCCTCAGAAGCGGACTCCTCCTCTGAATCCATTTCCTTGCCAACAAATGCACGTGCCTTGGCAAATGAGCTCTTCTTGTGTGATGAAGACTTTGAGGAAGACTTGGAAGAAGACTTTGAGTATTTCTTCTTCTTCTTGTCGTCAGAGTCATATTCCTTGCTCTTCTTCTTCTTTTTGTTCTCATTGTCCCACTGTGGACACTCAGAGATGAAGTGGCCAGGTTTCTTGCACTTGTGACATGTTTTCTTCTTGTAGTCGTGAGCAGAAACTTCATCATTCCTTGAGCTTGATCGGGAAGACTTTCTGAAACCTTTCTTCTTGGTGAATTTTTGGAACTTCTTCACAAGCATAGCAAGTTCCCTTCCAATGTCTTCAGGATCATCCGAACTGCTATCAGATTCTTCTTCAGATGAGGAGACAGCTTTTGCCTTCAAGGCACGAGTTCGCCCATAGTTTGGACCGTAGATATCTCTTTTCTCAGAAAGCTGAAACTCATGTGTGTTGAGCCTCTCAAGTATGTCAGACGGATCGAGTGTCTTGAAATTAGGACGTTCTTGAATCATCAGGGCTAGGGTGTCAAACGAACTATCAAGTGATCTCAGTAGTGCCTTGACGACTTCATGTTTGGTGATCTCAGTAGCACCGAGGGCTTGAAGCTCATTTGTGATGTCAGTGAGTCGGTCAAATGTGAGCTGGACATTCTCATTGTCATTTTGCTTGAAGCGGTTGAAGAGGTTGCGAAGGACACTGATTCTCTGATCTCTCTGGGTTGAGACGCCTTCATTGACCTTGGAGAGCCAGTCCCAGACCAGCTTAGATGTTTCCAAAGCACTCACACGGCCATACTGTCCTTTGGTCAGATGACCACAGATGATATTCTTGGCAGTAGAGTCCAGTTGAACGAACTTCTTGACGTCAGCAGCAGTGACACCTTCTCCAGCCTTGGGAACGCCGTTCTTGACGACATACCATAGGTCGACATCAATGGCTTCAAGATGCATGCGCATCTTATTCTTCCAGTAGGGATATTCATTTCCATCGAAGACGGGGCACGCAGCGGAGACTTTAATTATCCCTGCAGTCGACATAGCTAAAACTCCAGGTGGTTAAACCGAATCACACAGAACAAGGGAGCATCTTGCTCTAATACCAATTGAAAGTGCATTATATCGACTAGAGGGGGGTGAATAGGCGATTTTTATGAAAGTCTTCAAAACGTGGAAGTTATGAAGACAAACAATAGAAATAAACCTATTACCCTGCAGCAGAAGGTAGACTACACTAGGCAAGCCATAGTCAAGTATTCAATAGAGTGAAAGCACAATGACTAATAGCAGCAATGTAGTAAGGATCGGGTAGGAAGATATTGTGAAGCCACATAGAACACGCAGTCACTCAGTGAAGACAAAAGATAGTGCGAACATACAATGACTTCACAAGGAGTAACAGTAAGTAAAGGGAAGGGAAGATGAAACCAGTGACTCGCTGAAGACAATGATTTGTTGGACCAGTTCCAGTTGCTGTGACAACTGTACGTCTGGTTAGTGCGGCTAGGTATTTAAACCTTAGGACATACAGTCCCGGACACCCAGTCCTGAACACGCAGCTCAGGACACCCAGTCCTCACCGTATTCCCCTTGAGCTAAGGTCACACAGACCTCGCCCAATCACTCTGGTAAGTCTTCAAGGTAGACTCCCAAACCTTCACAGACTTCGTTCACCGGCAATCCACAATGTCTCTTGGATGCTCAGAACACGACGCCTAACCGGCTGGAGGATGCACAATCCTCAAGTGTAATAAGTCTTCAGATCACACAGACAAGAAGACTTAAGTGATGCCTAATTCTCTTTGGCTCTGAGTGGTTAGGGCTTTATCCTCGCAAGGAATTCTCTCTCAAAGGCTTCGAGGTAGGTTGCTCTCAAACGACAAAAGCTGTACTCTGAATCTGAGCAGCCAACCGTTTATGGTTGTAGGGGGTGGGCTATTTATAGCCACTTGGCAACCCGACCTGATTTGTCCGAAATGACCCTGGGTCACTAAGGAACTGACACGTGTTCCAACGGTCAGATTTCAAACTCACACGGCAACTTTACTTGGGCTTCAAGCAAAGCTGACTTGCCCGACTCTGGACAAGATTCGCTCTCAAAGTCTTCACTCGAAGACATAGGTTTTGTTTAAGCATCACTTCAGTCATTCTGACTGGTTCTCTTGGACCCCACTTAACAGTACGGTGGTTCCTATGACTCAATACAGAAGAAAGAGAACTACGAAAGATCTAAGTCTTCGAGCTCCATAGGCTTCATGTGGTGTCTTCTCTTGTCATAGTCTTCAATGTGAATATCTTCATATACCACCTTTGACTTCAATGTCTTCATACATTTTTACGGGTCATCTCTGGTAGGAAAACCGAATCGATGAGAGACTTTTACCTGTGTTATCCTGCAATTCTCACAAACACATTTGTAACATCCCAAATTTTCAATTTGGAATGTTATACATTAGGTCATCATGCATATCATATTTTATTTTGCTTTTGGTTTTGATCCTAGAAAATCTTAAGCAACTCAAGGACCCATGGAGAGAGTTGGGGATTTCGTTATTTACATATTTGAGTTTTCTCAAATTATGTAAACAGGATCATTTGATTTTATTTATTTTATCATCAATTATTTCTATTACAAAAATATGAGAGAGGGAATAAAATGACTTTCCCAAAATATAGAAATATTGAGGATTTAATAAAAAAATCAAATAAGTTTTATTTCAGAGTTTTTTGGTATTTTTAATTGAATTTAGGAAAAATGCGCGTTTTTCAAAGTTGTAGTTTGGGCCCAGATAAATGTTCACTTTATCGGGCTTGATTTTAGAAACCCGGAAAAATTTATTTCGTGATTTTTGGAGTCCGTTTAGTATTTCTTTTTATTTTTTTTCTGGGCGGAATTATTTAAAAAAAACCCGGAACCGACTTTGGGCCGTACTCGGCCAGGACACCGCCGGCCAAGGCTATATAAACCGCCGCCCCGGGGTCCGAAAGCCCAGCCGCCAGCTGCCCCTGCCCTAACCCTAGCCGCCGACTCGCCGGAGTGCGCGCCGCCCGAGGTTCGCCGCCGCCTCATTTTCCGTGCTGTTTTAAAAAAAATTATGTTCGTCGTTTTTCTTTTTTCGTCGGATTTTTCGCGGTTATTTTCTGATCGCGATTTCTGATCCGATTTTCGTTTTAGTATAACTTTTCGCTCGTTTATCGGAATCAGGCGATTCAAGCGCCTGGAGTTTCGTCTCGAAACCCTCTTTCCGAATAATCAACTTAAACATGTTTTTGCTACTGTAAAATTTGCCCTAGATCCAGATTACTAGAACGAAGTTGTTTTCTTTCGCCGTTTGATTTCTTCTGCTTCGTTCGATTTGATTTTTTTGCAAACCAGGGTTGTTAAGTTGAACTTTCTGGTTAGATCTTCTATTTGAGTTTTACCTGTGCATTAGATGAGTACTTATTGTATGTTTGTTGTTTGTCTGCGATAGAATACCCGGAGTGCGCCGCCTGTTACTTCGAATCTCTAGGTTACGCGGATCATCAGCAAGGCAAGTAACACTTTGATCATACCTTTTCTACAACCCAGTTTTATTGCATTAGATGAATCCTTAAACATTGCATGATTAGGATCAAATTAAATTGTGGGATGGGAAGTAGATGAGGTAGTACCTATTACCTGTTTATTATCAAACCTTTGGGAGTTACTTCTACGTTTGCTTATTATGCCATGCTATGCTAGTAGACGTGGATTGGGTGAGTGATATCCATGACAGATGTGAGATTGATAATTAAGAGTTTATCTAAGGTGGCAACCTAACACACATCTGGGTGGATTGAGGCACCTGGGGATTCCAGGACTTGCCTGTTTTTATTTGGACCGCCACTCAGGCCCAAAGGGATCATGAGATTATTCATACTAGAAACTTCCGTGTGCAGCCACAAGCCAATATGGGCTCTGGCATAGTTGACTAAGTCGTGCGAACTCTTACAGGGTAGACTAGCAGATGTAGGGGAAAGTAGGTGTACCGGTCTATCCGTCGTAAGGTGCTAGCGCTTCTGAAAGACTGTGTCTCGGTCATCCGTCTTCTCAAACACCCTGTAGTGCGAGAAACCAAACGGAGGCGATCGAGTCTTGTGGGGAAAAGTGCGCAAACCTCGGCAGAGTGTAACAAACTAATCATAGTTAGCCGTGTCCCCGGTTATGGACATCTTGAGTATCTAGTACCTGGATTATCATGTGAATCTCAACATGTTACTCTAAATTAATTTTGATGGGTTTTAATGATGTTACTTAATTGGGATTGAGAATGCTGTCAACCATTCTCAATGTTTAACAACCACCATGATAGTAATTAATTTTATTCCTTTGAAGAAGGAAAAAATTGGCTTTACGCAAAACTGTAACCATAGAGCTTTCCACCAGCCAAATATGCATATAGTATAGCTGTTGCATTCCATTACTCTCTATGTGTTACCTTGCCAGCATATTCCATGTGCTGACCCGTTTTCGGGCTGCAACGTTAATGTTGCAGACTTTTTAGACGACGATTGAGGAGTTTTAGGTCGTGGTTCTCAGTGATGCCGTTGGAGTTGATGGACTCACTTATCTTCCAAGTCTTCCGCTGTTATCATTATTAGATGGCCTTAAGCCATATTTATTGTAATAAGTTCTCTTTTGAGACACTCGATGTAATAAGTGTGTGATTGTTACTCTGCTATAAATCCTCCGAGTACTGTGTGGTGTCAGCATTACTGATCCAGGGATGACACCGGAGCACAGAGATCAAACTGTTTGAGGTCTGGTCGCTACAACATTAGTCCCTCAACTAGGTTTGTCGTCAATACTCCAAAACCAACTAGGGGTGGCACTAGATGCACTTACAGTACCGCACAATCCCACACAGAAAAAGACCCCTCGAATCGACGCGGTAGGGACCTGGTAAGCCAGCGGTAGTACTGTTGCGGAGTCACCACCGGTACTACCACTGCGGAGCGGTACTGCCGCTTGTGACCCCTCAGCGGTACTACCACTGGGTACCACGGTACTACCGCAGGGACCCTGACAAAAACCACACTCAAGACAACAAGAACTGCCACAACTTCTGCATATGAGCTCCGAATTGAGCAAACTCAAGCTTGTTGGAAATAAGACGACGAGTAGCATCAAAACAACGAGTGGAGGTATGCCTAACAAAAGGAGGAGTGAAACCTCCAACTGAGAAGAATCGGCAAAATCTCCAACATCGAAAACATCATAGAAGATGCAAGCGAACTCCGTTTTCGATGAACTCAAGCTTGTCAACAAGATGACCGTAAGCTCTAAGACTCACAAAGAGAACCAAACAAGAACCAAGAAAGATGATGCAAGGATGCAATGGTTTGAGCTCTCAACGAACGATACGATCAAGCTACTCATTGAGGGCCCCCCTTGATAGTATGGCAATCGATCCTATAACCCGATCTCCCAACTACCATCATGAGACCGGTAAAATAGAAAACCTACCAAGGGCAAACCTTTGCCTTGCACATGGTCCACTTGAGCTAGATGATGACGATCTTGACTCCCTCAAGTTGGACCACCTTTCTTGATTGAGTTGACTCGATGAAGACTAGTTGATTGCTCCCCCATACTCCACTATGGGTGAGCCACTCTTCCGCACATCTTCACAAGTCCATTGTCACCACAAAGGACGGCAAGCTTCAAGCATTTGATCTCTTCGTGATGCTCCACTTGAACTTGCACACCGCAACCTTTCTTGATTGTGTTGACTTGATGAAGACTAGTTGATTGCTCCCCCATACTCCACTATGGGTGAGCCACTCTTCCGCACATCTTCACAAGTCCATTGTCACCACAAAGGACGGCAAGCTTCAAGCATTTGATCTCTTCGTGATGCTCCACTTGAACTTGCACACCGCAACCTAACCTCACAAAGAACCCTCATGAAGACCATGGGTTAGTACACAAAGCGTAATTGACAATGCTTACCATACCATGGGATCACTTGATCCCTCTTGGTACATCTTCTACGCTTTGTGGGTTGGTCAACTTGATTCACTCTTTGACTTAGTCTTGATCAACCTCTCACAAGACCAATCTTTAGGTAATTCCTTGAATAGCATCTTGGTCGACACAAACTCTCCTTGAAACCAACACATGTACTCCAAGAAAAGCCTATGGACAAAAACCTTCAAATATAACTCAAGGCAACCATTAGTCCATAGAGATTGTCATCAATTATCAAAACCAAACATGGGGGCACCGCATGTTCTTTCAGCAGGCCTCCAGAAACTCCAGTGCATAGCGGACGGCTAAAGCATACTGATAATGTCAAGAAAAATTGAGGTAGACTAAAACTTGCCATGGGAGGAGTCCTCAAAGAAAGATCTGAAGGACTGGAGTATCACCAATGAACTAGCGATGGACATGGATGCGTGGAAACTAGCTGCCCATGTGCCAGAATCATGAGTTGATTGCGATATTTTATAGGTTTCAACTCTAGCCTACCCCAACTTGTTTGAGACTAAAGGCTTTCTTGTTGTTGTTATTTGATAATCACTTATTTGGTAAGAACTTATTGTCTTGCCAAAGAAAAGATAATTTTATTTGGGAAGTCAAGAAAAGACGAGTGGGAAGAGGGAATGTTAGACGAAGGACGAGATGGCCACTTGGTGGTCTTTTCTCCCGCTTTCTTTTTATGTGCATGTGCATGAAGACTTCCTGGCTGTTATCGACAAGGTCAAGCCGGCTCCGGTAGGGGGTGGCAACAACGGCGTGCCGGTGGTTCGGTCTGGTGGCACTAGCGGTCCTTCGTTGGTCTCAAAATCTCGATCTAATTTTTATTATGTTTGAGATGCTTTGTACTTCCGGTGAGGTTTTATAGGAGTAATAGATCTTATGCTTTTCACAAAAAAAAACTTATCTCAACTAGGTTCATAGTTAAAAAAACAAACCTAAGTGTTTTTGTGGGTGAAAAAAACAACAACAAAAACACAAGCCTTGGTTGTACCAGAAAGAGAGTCAAGCTAGTGACCGCAATGAAAATATAAATATATTGAGCAGCGTGCCATATGCTACAGTTGCGCGAAAATTGGGGTATTATGATTATAGTTTTAGCTAGTAATTATATGAATTTATTTTTCAAAATTATTTATCAATAACCGGATCTACCGGTGCCTCCAGGAAAGAAATATTGATTGAGAAAGAAAAAATTGGTTGTCTAGCAAGGCCTTGTATAATGCAATGTACTTAGGGGAGGTGGTTGAAGCTTTTTTTTAAACACCGGTGCTTGTTTGTACAAGGTTTCTTAAGCGTCTCTTTTGTAAAAATAGACACTGATGTTTAAAAAAATCGGTTTATTTTTCTGAGCACCTACCTAAACACCTGGCGTTGTATAAGGTCTAATGTGACTACATCCTACATGAGTTAAACAATTTGATCATGTGTTTTATGGTTTTGACTGAAGTTAAATCGTTATGGTTTTATTAGTTCTAATGGCGTGCAGAGCGTATGTCTCTAAAATGAACTTGCGTGTCTTGAAGGCACTATGACAAATGAGATGGATGATTCTATATTTTTTTGGAATTATTATTCCAAAACGTTTGTATGTTAGTTTAATTAATTTTTCTGGCTGTTCGATTTGTGGACGATTCCTTGCGATGGGGCTATGGGGTCCCACCCCCTATGCCTCCTGAACTCAAAAGTGGAGGCAGTGAAGTTGCCAAGTCAGCCTAGACAGACATAAACAATGTTTTCAATCTCCACGTCAATTTTTTATTTTGACAAATCCTCTCCCTATCACGGCTGATACCCCTGTACCACCACCACCAGTTCGTTCTAGGTTCTCAACCAGGAGCCTAGGGCCCACACCTTTTTTGCTGAAGTCTGAAGCATGAATAATTGAATATATAACTCCTTCATTATCCAACTTTCTCAAGGAAATGGAGGGAGTACAAGATGTGAAGTGCAAAGTACAAAATACCACCTTTCTTCGGGTCAAAATACCACTAGTTAGGAAAGACACCGTGATAAGATGTGAAGTACAAAGTTACTACATAATTAGAGGACAATTATACAAGATCGTCATATCTACAAAGATCATGAAACGTACATGCATTATTCCTTGCGTGTCCGCTTGGTGTGAATACTGTTGACCCCAGTTTCGATTATTCACTCGTGAAGTTTGCATGCTTCCACTATTTGATATGCTCGATGACTTTCAAACCCGAGCGTCCTCAGAAGAATACCAGTTGTACAGACTCCCCCGACCTCCGTGGCCTGGAGCAACGGAGAGTCCCGCTCTACTAGCTTATATGTGCAACATTATCACCTTGAAAAGACTTATTTGCATCACGTAACTTGAATCCTTGAGAAGTTAGGGCGCCTACTTTGTTGTCAGAAAAGCCTTGTAAGCTCACCCGCAAATTATTTTCGAAAGAAGAGCTCACCCGCAAATAAAAGCGCTGTAAGCTACTGGCAGCCATAAAAATGAAGAAGTCGAGAGAGAAAATTTGATGATGGCTTGCATTTGAGTATCATTTTTATTTTCGATCAACCAGGCTCACCTCAAGAAATATATTTTTTACCCAAAAAAAAGAGAGTGGGAGTTTACTGCACCACGGACATTTTGAGAAATGCCGACGTAGCTGAGGGTATCCACGCAAATACAAACATCAGCAAGGTCAGCTTCGTGAAGAAGAACGGTGGAGAAAAATCGCGGGAGAAGTGTGGTTGAGAAAAACCGTAATAACGCAGGCTGCCAGGAAAACGCAGCAAAACAGAGCAAGCAAAGCCCCACGGCCATCGGATCCAGCCGGCCTTCTCCTCGCTCCTCCCCTCCCTCCCTCGCACCGAAGCGCGATCGAGCATCCTCTACCCGATGGCTCCTCTCCTGTCGCCGCCGCTGCTCGCCGACCTGGTGGCCAAGGCCCATTCCTCCTCCACGGCCGTCCGCTGTTCCGGCAGTGTCCGGCGATGGGCAGTCGCGGGGCTGGCCGGCGCCGGGAGGAGGGACCGCCACCGGAGACGGAGGACGTGGGGGAGGAGGGGCTTCAGGGTGTCCGCGGTGGCGACGGAGCCCCGCAGCCCGGAGGGGAGCGCCGCCGAAGATTACTACGCCGTTCTTGGCGTCGTAAGTTCTTCAGCGTCTGACCACTCGTTCGCACTCTTGTGGGAAAACAATCGTCTTTCCCCTGCTAGGCTGCTACTGAGCTGATAATAATTCCTCCATGTTTTCAGATGCCGGACGCAACACCGCAGCAGATCAAGAAAGCGTACTACAATTGCATGAAGGCGTGCCATCCAGATCTCAGTGGGAACGACCCTGACGTGACCAACTTCTGCATGTTCATCAACGAGGTTTACACGGTAAAATTCCCGAGAAATGAAAACCGTACGCTCTTTTCTTCAGGGGACACGAACAATTTGCGTTGCAATCTAATCGATGAAGTTAATAACATGAGCAAGGGATGAACAGGTACTTACCGACCCCGTCCAGCGAGCCGTGTATGACGAGATCAATGGCTTTACTGCAACAGCAACCAACCCCTTCTTGGATGATGCACCCAGGGATCATGTGTTTGTCGACGAGTTTAGCTGCATAGGTACTACTACCACTGATGGCTATAACCTGGTCAGGAGCTACTGTTAGATTATCTAAACTGGGTTCTGATTTAAGTTCTGCTCACGTCTGTGCAGGTTGTAAAAACTGTGCTAATGTGTGCTCCAAGGTTTTCGAAATTGAGGAGGATTATGGGCGTGCAAGAGTTTACAATCAATCAGGCAATGAAGAGCTAATTCAAGAAGCCATTGACAGTTGGTGAGCCCCATGTCTGCATTATTTCATTTGTACCTGTCCACTGCCGTAACAAATCTACTGAATGTGTATGCTGCCATTTGTGCCAAACAGTATGAGTGGGTTTTCCATTGGGGGAGTTTGTGACTACTGATAGTAATGCTCATAAACCTCTAAACTCTGTGTATCCAGTCCGGTTGACTGCATCCACTGGACTTCAGCAGCACAAGTTACACTCCTCGAGGATGAAATGCGCAGAGTCGAGAGAGTGAATGTAAGGAATTTCTGCAGTTAGTTAATATGCAATCACTCTGCTGTTTTCTACTGTATCATACTAGATTCAGATTACCCTACCTTGTAATATCATATGATCTGCTTCCCATTTGAGCAGGTTGCATTGATGCTTTCTGGGATGGGGAGTTCATTTGATGTGTTCCGGATGGTAATATCTTTACCCATGTAAATTACATTTTTCTCCCCTAACTTTCTCTGTGTGGAGGCCGGGGGGTATCCTCCTTTTCGAAAAAAAAGCCCTTCCTCGCGTGATGATGGATGGGCTCTATGCAATGCAATTCATTATAAAAATTAATGTGCATATTTCTAAATACGTCCACCTTCTGAAGTTGTTATTACAGACTCTATGCAGTTTAAACCACAGTTCATGTAGTAGGTCTTTTTTTAGCGACGAAATTTATGTAGGTCTTAACATGTTCTATTTATCTTTCCTGCTGTCAGGCAAGTACGCGCTGGGAGAAAAGACAAGCACAAGTCTTGGTATAATTCTCTGTTCCATACATGGCTTTCTTTATATATGCATATGAAAATCCAGTCTAGGAGGATCATAAACTTCTGATTTTCCACATATCAACTGCATGTGTCTTGTGCTGAACCTCTGCGTAATGTCCTGCAGAATAAGGTGAGGATGCGGATGAGCCAAGATGATGCTAACAAGGGCAGTTCATGGAGTGATATATGGGGGTCACCAACAAGATACCAAAAGAATGGTAAAACTAGCATGTTTTCAATTCGTCGGATCATTTGGGATCCCATCCTTTGCCTATCTGTGTTCTAATACTCCTGCTGACATGTGAAACAGATGAGGACACAAAGGAGAGAGTGAAGCGAGCGGCTGCGGCGGCAAGGAGGTGGCGAGAATACTCGAGGAAAGGTGCAGACAGGCCTCCAACATTCAAACTTCCAGAGGCAGCGTCCAACCAGGAGTGAGAAGAGAACACGGTCGTTACACATCAAATGTGTGGTTTTATGAAGCGTTAGTTAACCCTCCATGTATAGCCTAATTATTTGAGGAGAGCTGCATAGCATTTGCTCTCCCGCCCTCGATTCGACGTGTTAGCAATGTCTGTAAATCATGTTCTAGAGCTGGCTGATGCCGATCTGTAAATCACCCATAGGATGCAGATTCCAGATGTAAAACAAGTGTACAATAAGCAGTGCCCCCTGGCTCCTCCCACAACCTCGTCGGTGTGTGCAAACGTAAAGAAACTCCAAGTGGAATTGTGCAGACTCTCAATTGGCAGATTGAAATGCGCAGCTCAGAGGAGATATCATGTGAAACTTAGAAGCTACAGGCGAGATGTCTTTATTTCAGATATACTAGTATGTGAAGCAAACAACGGGAACATCGTACCAAATTGCAAGATTTTGAACTGATGGAGGGCCTTCATCTGACGGAGCAAGCAACGGCATGAGCCCACGACCTGAGATGAGCCTTCATGGCCACACCATCGCTGACGGGCGAGCACCGTGGCGGTGCCGCGACGACGAGCGTCCGCCGCCACTGCTCCTCCTGCCATGTCTCGATGCGCTCTTGAAGCGCCCTGCTTCCCGGATCCGCTCTTCTCGCTCCCAGCGTCACCTCGCCGTCGACGCATTTGGGATGCTGATCTTGATTCCTGGGCGGCTTCAGCTCTTCCGAGTGCTGCTTGAAGCGCGGCCGCCGGTGGAGGACGCTGGAGTGGAACCAGAGCGAGTCTAGGCTTGCAAAGATCTCGTCGCCCTCCATTTCTTCTAGGAGTAGCTTCTTGTTGCTATTGCTACAGGCGGCCGGGGCGAAGTGGAATTTGGAGACGACGGGATTTTGGGGCTTGGTGTTTGGCCATGTCTGAAGTTTGGAGTGGGGGAGAGCTTTAACTTCGTCCGGCCGGGTGTAACGGCTCGGTGCTTCTGGTCAGTGATGACCGAAAAGTCCACCTTTTGCACAGGTCAGCTTGCTTTCCGCTGGGGATGATGGGCTCGGACGAGCCACTGGCCGCTGGACCCTTTTCAGCTGCCGACCACACCTAGTTTTTGTCTTTATGGCGAATGACACGCCTACTATATTTAGTATTGGACGCGAATTTGATGAACATAGTTTCATGCGCATCTCTTATAAATAGTAAATTAAAAAAACTAAAAAGTTAAAAAAATGATTTTTATGTAATATGCATAGTCAATTGTTTTTTTTTTGAAAAATCCAGCAAATGCTGGCTTTTCATTGATTATAGCAGGAAGCAGCGGAAGAACAACCAGGGGGTGAAGATCCGAGGATCAAGTGCGTAGGGTTGGCCACAGGCGGCTGAAAAACCCTAGGACAAGCAAAAAAATTCTCTTAAGGTGGTTCCCCGAATGGGCTCTCGATGCACGTTGCTCCTGTGATCCTCAGAGCTCAATGCCGTCTCGGATGCGCCTGATAATTTCTCGCACGCTCGGAAGGCTGTGTTGAAAGGTGCAGTTGTTTCTTTCTTGCCAAATCTCCCAGCATGCCAGCAGCAAGATTGACCGCGCACCGTGCCGCCGTGGTGGATCAGTGCGCGCCAAGATGTTCTGAATGATCGTGCTGGAGTTTCCGCGGCTCCAGCAGCTCGCAGGGGAGAGCGCGGAGCAGCCGTGCCATTGTCCGATCGCGCTCCATACGTTCCTGGACTCCGGGCAGTTCCAGAACAGGTGGCCCAAGGAATCGAGGCTTCTGACGCAGAGTTGGCAGAAGTAGCTGTTCGGCCAGCCCCGTCTCTGTAATCTGTCATTGCACCAGAGCTTGTCCCGCAATAGTAGCCATGAAAAAAAATTGATCTTCCCCGGCGCCCAGGCTTTCCAGATCAATTGATCGAAGTTGGTCGTCGTCCTACCCTGAAACTGTGCTTGGTATGCAGACCTGGCCGAGTACGTCCCCGAGCTCGAGAGCTTCCAGGTGAGTTCGTCCGGCACTCCTGGCCGGAGAGGCTGCGCCGATCGCTGTAGCTCGCAGTGCAAAGCCAGGACGTCCTCGAGGAGGTGCTGGTTTTGTCCGTGGGCAAAGTCGCGGATCAAGGTGTCGTCGCTCACTGCGTCGTGGACTTATATGTGCTTGCGTCGAGAGTGGATGAAGAGCCTAGGGAAGCGCCGCGAGAGACTTCCATGTCCAAGCCACGGGGAGAGCCAGAAGGATGCCCGCGTCCCGTCTCCGATCGTCACCTTCGTCGAGGCCGAGAAGAGTGCCATGTTCGCATCATCACATGGCAGTGCAGAGCCCACCCAGGGCCTTTCCGGGTGGTACCAGGCGATCCAAAGCCAACGCAGACGGAGCGCTCTGCCGAAGCGCTGCAGGTCGGGGATGCCTAGGCCTCCCTGCTCCGTTGGGACACACACCGTCAGCCAGTTGACCTTGCAACTGGCACCAGTGATCTCTTCATCTTGGCACCAAAGGAAGCGCCGCCTGCACTTGTCGACCTCCCTGAGGATCCTCTTTGGGACACGGAGGATGGTGAGCGCGAAGGTTGGCATGGCGCTCAACACGCAGCGGACGAGCGCTCGGCGTCCCGCCATCGGCAGCAGCTTGCCCTTCCATCCCGCTAATCTCGCCTTGATTCTATCGATGATAAACTGGAGGTGAACGAGGCGTAGACGGCCCGTGGTGACCGGGAGGCCTAGATACCTAATGGGGAAGGGGGCGACAAAGCCCGCAAAACCCTGCAGCACCTCCCCAATGTTGATGTTTTCGCATCGGATGAGGGAGACCGTGGATTTGGCTGGGTTGATGCGGAGCCCGGTTGCTTTTCCGAAGTCACCTAGAATGCGCGGCAGGGAGTCGACCTCGTCGCGGCTAGGGTTTAAGAAGATGACGGCGTCGTCAGCATATAGGCTCACCCGTAGCGCAAGATCACGTCCAGGGAGGCGGGGGAGGAGTTGCTGATCCACTGCCGTGGCGATGAGGTGATGCAGCGGATCGATGGCTAGGATGAAGAGGAAGGGGGACAGCGGGTCGCCCTGTCGCAACCCCCGCAGGTGGAGAATCTTTGGGCCTGTCGTGCCATTGAGGGAGATCGAAGATGAAGCAGTGGCGAGAAGACGCGCGACCCAGTCTCGCCAGCGCGCGCTAAACCCTAGTTTTTGAAGCAGTTCGAGGAGATACTCCCAGGACACGATGTCGAATGCTTTCGCTATGTCCAGCTTCAATAGAAGACACAGTGTTTTGCGGCGATGCAGGGCCCGGACGGAGTTTTGCATGTAGAGGAAGCTGTCATGGATGCACTTTGTCTTGAGGAATGCCGTCTGCGCGGGCGAGATGATTGAGCCGATGACGGAGGCAAGCCTAATGGAGAGGACCTTGGAGATGAGCTTCGCGATTGAATGGATCAGGCTGATGGGCCTGTAGTCTGTGATCTCTGTCGCCCCGTCCTTCTTTGGCAGCAGGATGATCGCCGCGTTGTTGATCACGGACATATCGCGCCCCGCGAGGTTGTAGAACTGATGGAAGGCTGCCATGACGTCGTCCTTGATGATGGGCCAACAGGAGCGGAAGAAGGAGTTGTTGAAGTCGTCTGGCCTTGGGGAATTTTCTTGTGGAGACTTGCAGGTGGGGAGTCGAGGCCCGGCCGCGGGCAAGGTTGGCAGGTGGATGGCGTCCCAGTTGTTGGTGCAGCTACGCGGCGTCGCCGTCCCCAAGGTGGAGTTGAAGTGCTCATGGATGATCTGCTCCTTGTCGCCATAAGAGATGGCGATGGCGTCACCGCTGCGGAGGGCGTGGATGAAGTTCTTCTGACGCCTGGAGTTGATTTTGGCCTGGAAAAACACCGTCTTGGCGTCGCCCGCACGTAGCCAGGTGACACGCGATGCCTACCATTTGCGGGCTCTGTCGATCGCAGCGAGGCCGAGGATGCGCAGCTTAAGCTGTTTCCGTAGCTGCAGTTCTTCGCTCGATAGATGCATGCGCTCCTGGGCAATGTCAAAGCGCAGGATGATCTCATTTGCCATGTGCATCTGAAGCCTTGTCTCACTGAAGAAACCCTTCGCCCAAATCTTCAGGTCTTTTGCCGTTCTAGCCAGCTTGGTGTTGAGACGCTGGAAGGCGCAGTTGGAGGCGACCGGTCGGTTCCACGCGCGTTGGACCGTCACATGGAAGCGAGGAAAGCACGGCCAGAAGGATTCAAAGTGAAAACGAGCCGCACGACGGGGTGAAGAAGCTTCAGACAACAGCAAGGGGCAGTGGTCGGAGCACGATGTTGAAGCGGCATGGAGGAGATATGACGGGAACATGGAGCTCCAGGCCATATTGCAGAAAAATTTGTCTATGCTAACTAGGGCTGGTGTCGTCCGCTCGTTGCTCCAAGTGAATTTTCTATTTTTGCACTTGATCTCTTTCAGTCCTGCCGTGTCGATTGCAGCTCTGAATTTGCCCATGATTCTGCGGTTTATGTTGCTGTTGTTCTTGTCTCGCGCCTCATAGATCAAGTTGAAGTTGCCATTGATGAGCCAGGGGGCGTTTGTTGGCGGTGCAGCTCGGGCTAGCTCGGCCAGGAACTCATCTTTCCTCCCATCGTCGACGGGTCTGTACACCGTCGTCATCCAAAAGGATGAAGTTGTTGCCGCTAGGGTGATTTTGGCCGTGATGGAGAAACGGCCAATGGCGCTGGATTACACGTCTACCCGGCTCTTGTCCCAGAAGATCGCGACGCCACCACGAGTGCCAATCGCCGGGAGGACGACGCAATCGGCGAGCCTGCACCCGCCAACCTCTCTAACTAACGATCTACTCCACTCGTCGATCTTAGTCTCTTGCAGGCAGAGAAGGGCCAGCTTGTGTGTTTCTGCCGTCTCGCACACTACGGCTCGTCGGGCCGGCGAGTTGAGCCCTCGGACGTTCCAGCACATGATTTGGTAGTTTGTGTCAATCATGGGGAAACGGGTTATAGCTCCGACGACTAAGACTACTAGAAAGCAAACACAAGTACACCACCATCGGTCCGAAGGATCGTCGGCGGCCACCAATAGGCCCCAAATTCCGCCGACGATCAGCTATGCCCCTGCTACAAGAGCACCTTAGACTGTTACAACACATGGGGAAACCTATCTCTACCCACCCGCACGCTGAGCGTCGCCGGACGCTAAAACTACTGATGGAATCTAACATGGGGAAGCATTAGTCCTGAGCGGCCTATCCGTCTTGTCCGTGCATGCCCGCGGCTATCTTGAGGGCTGTGGCGTCGAGGTTGGTGAGCTTGGCAATGGTCTTGATGTCGGAGTCAGAGAGCGGCTCGTCGAAACGGCAGATCAGTGTCTCTACAGCCTTGGTCGTCATGGTCTCCTACGGTCCCAGGATGCCCAGGCCGTGCACGATGCGTAGCGTGGCCCTCTGGCTGACCGGGACACTGGATGGGTTGGCCGCCTGACGAGCACTCTGGCGGGACGGCGTTGCTGCAGGCCTGGAGCGTGCCGGCGTCTTGGCGCGAGCTGGGGCCTTCCCCAGCACGGATGGCACCGGGGTGGTGAACAGCTGGCCCGGCGGGGCGCCGCTACCACCATCTTCAGAGATCTGCATGTGGCACACTTGGGAGGTGACCGCGCCGAGCTGCAGGGAGTGCATTGTGGTCGCTCCAGGGGTGTGCTGGGCGAGGGAGAGGGCCGAGCCATCGAGCACGCGGCCAGCCCCCTCTCCATCGGCCGGGCCATCGAGCGCGAGTTTCAGATCCCCGCGCACCTTCTCCGCGTCATGAAGAAATCATATCCGTAGTAATCTGGACAAAAATCATATGTTATATTCGTGTATGAAGTTTCACGAAAAAATCATATCCGTAGCTATCTGGACAAAAATGACAAAATCAAAGCTATAATAAAAAAAACATTGTTTGATGAATAATATGATCTCAGATGTATTGTTTTCACCAAGAATACCATGAGTGTCAATATATCACGAAACTTCACAGGTCGACTAAGTTTTATGTCCCGAAATTCATAATTTTACATATTTTTCTAAAAAAAATTCAAATTTACTATTCACATGGGTGCATGTGGAACCATGTTCATCCTTGTATTTTCGAATAAAAATCCACTTTACAACTCTAAACTTGCCACTCGGCTTAAGATTGGAGGTAATATCACTCGGAGTCATAGAACTTGCGTGGCATACATAGTTTGGTGGTAGAACTTTGAAAACACGATTCTGTGATCACCTAACTTGACTCAAGCGTGCAAATACGATCACAGATGCGTATGTAGGCGTATCCGTGTGTATGGCCCACCTGTCAGTGAGTGACTGCCAATGCATTTTTGCATAAAACACCCAGTTTTCTGTTCACGATACGAACACGGAATTTAAGACAAATATCCGAGGCAGGCCTCGAAACCAACACCCACCGTTAGACTGGTCATAGTGGGGAATAACTTATACTAGTGTCATATGCATGACACTAGTCTAAGTTACTATCTTCATAATGCAAAGTAACATAATAATAGTATCATAGATAGCTTCATTTATTAACTTGTAGACTCATCTTGTCTCGAGAAGCGCTATATTATAGTAATATATTATATTACCACCTCTCATTAACTATTTGCCACATAAGCAAAATTTTCTTGGAGTACGCTATGTTACTACCTAAGTTACTCCCACTATGACTAGCCTTAGAACATGCGCTGGTATAACCCCCCACCCTCGTTCAATGAGAAGAATCCAATAGGATAACAAAGCTATATGTATTAGGCGAGGATGCATGTGGAGCTTAAATGGGCTGCAGATAATGTATCTGCAGTCCATTTTGCTCATGTTCATTTTTTTCTAGAAATTTGTAGATAGTATTTAAATTATAATCCCAGTAATAAAAAATAAAGTTTAAATATTGATGTAGTAAAAATACTGTAAACACAGACGAAATAACTTAGTTTTTAAATTATTAATGTACTATTTTAAAAATATTGACATACTTACAATTATATTATGAATTAATAAATATTTTTCTAATTTATAATAATAAAATTATTTTCAAGTTTAAAATTTTAAAAAATTGTTTTAATTATACAAACATTTCAATAAATGCACAAAAATTTGTATATTTCAACGTTTGTATAATTTACAATCTAAACTATTGATATCAATATTCAATCATGCATAATATTTAATTTTTCTTGAATATGAGTCATGAGTAAAAAACATATACAAGAGAATATTCATAAATATTTAGTATTTTTTGTACTCATCATTTTGTATAATTTAAACATAAGGAACTAGTGTATAATTTTTCTGGATTCATTAAAAATAATTATTTAATAAGCATTTTAAATGTCCATATTAACTAACTATTTTTTTATCACACACAGGTTTTTATTTATATTTTTGACACACAAATATTTGAACATCATTTTATTACTTCATTTTATAAATATTTTAAAAAATTCTTAAGTGTTTTTATTTTAAAAAAATCATTATTATGTTTTACTAAATGCATTTTAAGATAATACATGGTTTATATTAAAATGTTTTTATTAGAATATATTGTTACTGATTTGAACATAATTATATTTATATTCTGTATGTAATAATATTGTTACACACAAATATTAGAACATAATTATAAAAACTTGGAGCTCACTGCAGCAACTGTGCAAGATGGCATGCACACGCACACGGACGTGCCAGCTGCAACACGCCCGCCACTGTCACATTCCATAAGTTGTTCGTGAACACCGCGACACCATTACTCGGTGGTCTGCTTGACGTGTGTCAGCTGGTCACCGAACCCGGCTAGCCTCGACACAACCTCGTCCGGCTACTCCTATGCCCCAGATGGAATCAACTGAGTGCCTGTTTACTTCTAATAAGTCACCTGACTTATAAGTCAGGTGACTTAAAATCAGTGATTTATAAGTTATGCTTGTTTGGTTGTCACCTGACTTATAAGTCATCTGAGCACATCTTTCCATTTTGTTTTTTAATGTAAAGGTGGTGGGACCCATGCAAAAGAGGGTAACTTATAAGTTTTAAGTTAGGGTGGAGCAACTTATGACTTATAAGTTGGGGTGACTTATAAGTTAGGTCTGTTTGGCAAAATAAGTCACTTTTTGCACTTTTCGACTTATAAGTTGGTGACTTATTTGAAACCAAACAGGGCCTGATACCCGTTTCGAGATGGAGATGTCGGACGCGCTCTCGAGCTTCTCCTCGTGCGCCACTCCCTTGGACTTGGTTCCCACGCCCGCCACCTCGGATCATGTGGTCCCAAGCAGTGCAGAAGAAGAGGCTGATGCCGAGCATGGGGTGGTACCACCTCTTGCATGGCCTGCCTTCACACTACTCGGGAAAAGTCTAATAGTAGTGCGGGTTAAACAGCAGGTAGTAGCGCGGGTGCCCGCGCCACTACTACGGCGCTACAACTAACTTATAGTAGTAGCGCGGGTGCACCCGCGCTACTACTACGTCTGTTAGTAGTAGCGTGGTTGCCACCCACGCTACTACTATTAATTTCAAAAACAAAAAAAATTCTCGATCCCGTGCATGCTGTCAATGGCAGCAATGGTTCGATCCAGCACCGGCAGGGGTCGCCGGACGTCCGGAAGGGCAGCGGCAGACCAGATCCAGCGACGGCTGCTGGAGAGGGCCCGGATCCGTGGCCGAGCAAGGCAGCGGCGTGGGGCTCCTCTTCGCAGCAAAGGCAGCGGGCTCTTGGTCGTCCATGGCGATGACCTCCATGGGCAAGGACATGGGAGGGTGAGTCAAACCAGAGGGAGAGAGAGAAAAAAAGAAAAATGAGGGAGAGAGGAAGGAGGTGGAGGTAGCATCGGGGTTGGTCGCCGGTGGTGAGGTGCTCCGGCGTGGTGGGATGGAAATGCGGGGAAAACCGACGAGCTTTGGGACATCGACGGCCTCTCTTTTGGCGTCATGGAGGCGTGCATGGGTAGGAGGTCCATGTGAGAGCCTAGGGAGAGAGAGAGGGGGGAGAGGAAGGATTTGGGGGAGTAGATGGGGGTTTCAGGGCTCTTCAAAAATCATGTATTTAGTAGTAGCGAGGGGTATAAACCCGCGCTACTAGTAGTAGTAGTAGCGAGGGGTATATGAAGGAAATATGCCCTAGAGGCAATAATAAAGTTGTTATTTAATATTTCCTTATATCATGATAAATGTTTATTATTCATGTTAGAATTGTATTAACTAGAAACTTAGTACATGTGTGAATACATAGACAAACACGGTGTCCCTAGTATGCCTCTACTTGACTAGCTCGTTAATCAAAGATGGTTAAGTTTCCTGACCATAGACATGTGTTGTCATTTGATGAACGGGGTCACATCATTAGAGAATGATGTGATGGTGTCGTGGTATTCTCATGAGAAGGGTGCAAGACGACATATGCCACAAGATGGCTTCGTGTGAGGGCAAGACTGCTGCTGATAGGCCCGGGAGCGGGTTTGCGAATAGCACGCGGTAGTTTACCCAGATTCGGGGCTTTCCGGAGAGATAATACCCCTACTCCTGCATGTCTGAGTATATCTAGTATATCTGGTACAGAGTGCTCCTGGAGCTATATCTGATATCAGTGCCAAGTGCATCTGACCTCGTATATATGCATATGAGCATAGGTGTGTGTGGCCTCATGTGCCTGAGCATGCATGCGTGAGTGTGTGTGTGTGGGTCTATGTGTGTGTCTACTCCTGATGGATGGATGTATGGAGCTAGCTTATATAGTGGTAGGCATGAGTGGTCGTAGCGTTGGTTGTAAGCTACCTTGGTAGCTTAGGGCATCTCCAGCCGCGCTCCCAGGAAGGCCTCCCCAGGCGTTTTTTTGCGCCGGTGCCGAAAAATCGGCCCAGTCGTGCCCTCAGGAGCCCGATTTTCGCCGGCTTGGGCCGAAAACAGCGCCGGCGGACCCAAGCCGAACCCGACGCACTGGGGGACACCCGGGGGCGCTGGGGCGAACTGTTTTGGCGCGAAACAGCCGCGGGCCCACCGCGTCAGCGACTCTACCCTCTTCTCGGCCCTTCGTCGTCCTCATCGCCTCGTTTCCCGCAGCGAATCAATGCCAAAGCTGTCGCGCCGGTCAGCCTGCGCCATTGATGCCTCACGGGCGGCGCAGTGAAGACCGGATGACGCACGTCCCTCGCCCTCCCTCGCCCGCCACGCGTACTCATGGCGGCTCGCGCACGGGCGGCGGCTCGGCCTATATAAGACGCGCCCCAGAGCACTCGGCGACTCGTACTCTCTCGCCGTCGTCATTCCTCCCGCGCCTCTCTCTCGCCGTCGTCGTTCTTCCTTCTCCTCTCTCTCGGCGTCTACAGCACCCATGGCCGAGCGCTTCCGAGGCGACGGCGCGGCGGCGAACGGCTTCGGCCGCCGCCATCTTCACGAGAGCGAGGCTCGCCTCCTTTTCGAGGCCGAGTACCCGGTTCCGCCGGACATGCGGGTACCCGGGGCGTGGAGGATCAGCGCCGGCGGCGTGCCGGTGCCCCCGATACCCACCGGCGCGGCGCGGCATGCGGAGATCGCACGCATCCGCTCGTCCCTGCCGCGTGCGGCGAGGGAGGGGGCACGGTACGTCCCCGACAGCCCGCTCTGGGAGCCCTACTTTCGTTGCCGTCACGCCGAGCAGCTCGAGGCCACCAACGGCGTCGAGCCCTCCGGCAGGCTCAACGCCGTTGGCCAGCGTCGGTGGTGGGGCGTGCCCGGGCGCACGTTGGAGGCCGTCCTCGAGTACATCGAGGGCGGCAACACGCCGCGCCTCAAGTACCCCGCTCCCCCGTCCTTCACGCGCCGCCGGGGAAGCTCCTGGACCCCGAGGCGCATGGAGACCGGGGGGTCCTCCTCCTCGTCCGGCGGCTCCCCCTGCCTCCACCTCCGCACCGTCAAGCCGGAGCCCCAGGGCGCGCCTGTCTGCGCGCGCACCCGCAGCTCCGGCGTCCGCATCGGCGACAACGCCTCCCCCACCGGCCGCTTCGTCCTTGTCGAGCCCAAGCTGGAGCCTAATCCGGAGCCCGGCCTCCCCGTGGAGTACGAGGAGATAGCCCGGCGTGGCTTCTCCGACGAGGACGCCTTGCGGTGGGCGCGGGACGACTACCTCCGCGACGAGATGGTACGACAGCGCTGGGCCCTGGAGGAGATCGCCGCCCGCAAGCGTGGGCGCGAGGACGAGCACGGCGTCATGGTCCTCAGCGACGACGACGACGACGCCCCCGGACCATCCAACCCGCCGCGCCAACCGGGGAAGGGATGCAGCAGGGACGGCGGAGGCGTCGGCGGGGCCGGCGACGATGACGACGACGGCGGTGACTACACGCGGTTCTACCGCCTCCTCGGCATGTAGAACCGCGTGGGCGGGCGGCGAGGGAGACGGGGGGTAGCCCGCGGTAGTTTTTCCCTTTTTTGTAAAGTATGTTTAAATTTGAACGAACTCGCCGAAGTTTGCGTTAAATTTGAGTCATGTTTGCGCCGTATTTGACTTTTTTAAAATCCCGTGGGGGGCCGCGACTGGGGCATCACGCCCCCAGTGCGCGGTTTAGCGCCGGTGCGCCCTCAGGGGGCGATTTTTTGCCCCTCCTGGGGGCCAACGGCTGGAGATGCCCTTACAAACCAAGCTATGTAGTGGCATGGGCTAGCCATGGTGCATGTCATGCTTTTCCCCTGAGGTACTTTATAAATCAGTACCCAGGGGACACGGTACACTGTAGATGACGGTGTCGCGGTATGGTTGTCTTGTCCGCGGTATGGCCGTCCCGTCGGGGTCTTGTCAATGTCGGGTTGGGCTGCAGTCGGCAGCCGGCTAGTTGGTGCAGTCGGCAACCGACTGGTTGGCGCAGTCGGCAGCCGGCAGCCGGCCGGGTAGAACAGTCAGACGGGGAGCCGGCAGGAGCGGCCGGGTAGTCGGACTGAGGGGCGTTGCTAGCCCCGATGTCTTGAAATATTGTCTTGCCGTCTTCGGGGTATCCGTGGTCAATTACTCCGTCAGTAGCCCCCAAGCCTCCGGGCAACTTGGCAAAGTTGGTCGGAGGTTTTTTGGCGAGTGTTCATGGAAATGATCATGAAAAAGACAAAGTTAGTCCACGCAGATATATCAAATGTTTGCTTTTAGCATTGCAAGTTTTATGCGGAGGGTGCCGACTCGGTTTCGTTCGAGCCCCCTTCAATCTTTTTCGTGTTCCCTCCGCCTTTTGGCTTGTGCTCTCGCTCGCCGGACAGCCGCTCTGCAGTCTGTGGCTGAGAGTGGGCTGCAAAGTGGAGTGTACAGTACTCAGACTCTGGGAGTGGATTTAACCGAGCAGATACTTATAAAGGAAATGGTCGTGTCGCCCGAAGCGTTTTTCTTCCCGGACGTTTTTCGCGTGGGTGGCCTCCAGCGTTTACTCTAGCTAGTCGGACAACCGCTCTGCGATCTATGACTAAGAGTGGGCCTTTGGTACCGCGCACGGTACTAAGCCGTCTGCGGGAACTAACGTCTCAGGCCAAGCGGCCAGCCCCGAGCCAACTCTGGCTGGCGCCGAGGCGAATAGTGATGCAACTGTAATAAAATGCGGAGACAGCCCCCGAGCATCGCTCGAGGTTATCCGTGATTGCGTGGTGCAAAAAATATGCAGGTGAGGAGCTCACATTCATTTTTGTGTTGCCGAGGCGGAGTTTGCCGAAGACAGCCGGCGCGGCTCGGCGCTCGCGGAGTGCGCCGGCGCTCCCACTGTGTGTAGCATTCGAGCCTTCGGGTGCTCGAAGGGGGTCCCGGCTGGTCAGGCTCGACCGGCCAGGCGGCGATGCATCTTGCAGCGCCTATCTTCTTCTTTTTCTCTTCTGCCGGCTGCTCAGAGCCGGACAAAACTCTTCTCTTGTCTGCAATCTTCGCGGGGGCGCGTCAGCGCACCTGCTGGATGTAGCCCCCGAGATTCGGGTCGACTGCTGAGCAGTCGGGCCGGATCTTCCGGCAACTACTTCGTTTTCTTCTTCGCGGTGGCGCGTCAGCGCATCCACTGGGTGTAGCCCCCGAGATTCGAGCCGACTGCTGAGCATTCGGACCGGATCTCCCGACGACTACTTTGTCTTGTTCTTCATGGGGGCGCGTCAGCGCACCCGCTGGGTGTAGCCCCCGAGATCTGGGCCGACTGCTGAGCAGTCGGGCCGGATCTCCCGGCAACTACTATGTCTTCTTCTTCGCGGGGGCGCGTCAGCGCACCCGCTGGTTGTAGCCCCCGAGATCTGGGCCGACTGCTAAGCAGTCGGCCGGATCTCTCGGCAACTACTTTGTCTTCTTTCTCGCGGGGGCGCGTCAGCGCACCCGCTGGGTGTAGCCCCCGAAATTCAGGCCGACTGCTGAGCTGTCGGGCCGGATCTTCCGGCAACTACCTTGTCTTCTTTCTCGCGGGGGCGCGTCAGTGCACCCGCTGGGTGCGTCGTTGGAGCAGGAGGCAGTCCAGCCAGCTTGGCACAGCCGGCAGCGCGGGTCATGACCGACCGTCCGAGTGGCGAAGCAGACGGACGGGTCATCCGGACGAGTTTTTCTTTTCTTCTCTTTGTCCCAGCTGACTTCTTTCTTTTTTTCTTTTTGAAGGATCGGGCATCCGGCCCTTGACTTTTTTCTACATCTGGCCGACATCTTACTTTTCTTCTCCTTTTTCTATCCGACTGAGCAGCCGGACTGGCTCGTCGATCATCCAGGTAGCGAGGCGGACATACGAACCAGTCGGCCGAGCGGCCAAGTGGACGGTCGATCAGAGCAGTCTGCTGGACTGCAGTCTGCGCAGTCGGATCCCCTTTTTTAGCACTCGGCCGCAGGCACTCGGCCACTTCTTTTCTCTTCTTTCTCTCCTTCTAGCACTCGGCCACTGACTTTTCTCCACCCGATATTTTTTTCAGCAGCTGACTTCTTTTTTCTTCTCTGTTTCGTCAACCGGGCCGCTTCGTTCTTCAGTCGACAGCAAAAAGCGCGGGAGCCGGGCTAGGCAGCCAGCGCCGGCTGACGCAGGACGCCAAGCTAGAGGGCGCGCGGGAGGCGGCCACGGGCTTGTGGGAGAAGCCGGCGCGGGGGCATCGACGCCGGAAGCGGCAGCGAGGCCGGAGTGGGATGGGGCCGCAGCCAGCCGGACGACAGGTGGTCGGGCCGGGATGCGCCCGCAGTCGGCGCGGACATAGCCGCACGCATGGCGCGCGGGAGGGCGGAGCCGCTGCGGTGGCGAAGAAGCGTCGGGAGCCAGAGCCGGCGCCCGGCGAGGAGCCAGACGGAGGAGAGTGCCGGCGCAGGCGCGAGCGAGGACGGCCGAGCCGGACCCAGCCAGACAGCGCAGGAGGCGGTCAAGCGCGGAGACGACCGGCCGGCCCGCGTGCAGGAGGCGGCAAAGAGGGCGTGGGGGGCGCGGACTGCAGCCGCGCGGACGGCGCGACGCGGGAGGTGAAGCTGGAAGCGGACGGCGGAGCGAAGGCAAGGCAACGCGGGCGAGGTCGTGCGGACACGAAGCTGCGGCAGGCGGCCGGAGTCGGTGTACGAAAACGACGCTGGGGAGCCGGACGCGTAGGAGCCGACTAGGATGCGCGTGAGGCGGCCAGCGCAGGGCGACGGGACGACAGGTGCGCGAGGAGCCGGCCGGGGCGTGCAGTCGCAATAGGGAGGAGGAGCGGCACGGACCCTGCGGCTGGCGCGTGCAGCGGGGGTCAACGGGCTTGCCTGCGGGAGAGATCTCTCGAGCTCGCATGGCTCGTCGTCATACCCAGACGGGAGGAGCGGGTTCGGCAGATGAGCAGAGGACGGGCAGGAATGCCGGCGCGGGGCGGGCGCTCGGCCACTCTTGGTACCCGCAGCTCAAACGCCACCCGTACATAGTCTGAGTGATGCTTAGCTAGTGTATGGCATATGGTTTGACTTGTTTGACTGATGCATGGTTAGCTTGTATGGATGAGCAACCGTGCGTTTTGGCCGGAGCTAGACGCGAGCGACATGTGGATGGATGCGGCCAACCGAAGCGAGGCCTCGCGTGTGGCGCACGCGCGGACGGACGGCCGGCATCGTAACGATGGTGGTGATGAAGGTGGCGAGGCCGATGATGAGGACGCGCCGCCCCTCGCGGCCGCTCCGGGGGCGTATCGATGTCAGGCCCCCGAGCGCTATCGGAGAGACGACGGCGACGTCGCGACGGAGGTGATGAAGATGGTCCCGCCCGGACTGCGAAACCAGCAGCAGCGCGGTAGCATAGTACCGCCCCACGATGGGCGCCAAATGTCGTGGTATTCTCACGGGAGGGGTGCAAGACGACATATGCCACAAGGTGGCTTCGTGTGAGGGCAAGACTGCTGCTGATAGGCCCGAGAGCGGGTATGCGAATAGCACGCGGTAGTTTACCCAGGTTCGGGGCTCTCCGGAGAAATAATACCCCTACTCCTGCATGTCTGAGTATATCTAGTATATCTGGTACAGAGTGCTCCTGGGGCTGTATCTGAGATCAGTGCCAAGTGCATCTGACCTCGTATATATGCATATGAGCATAGGTGTGTGTGGCCGCATGTGCCTGAGCATGCATGCGTGAGTGTGTGTGTGGGTCTATGTGTGTGTCTACTCCTGATGGATGAATGTATTACAAACCAAGCTATGTAGTGGCATGGGCTAGACATGGTGCATGTTATGCTTGTCCCCTGGGGTACTTTATAAATCAGTACCCAGGGGACACGGTACACTGTAGATGACGGTGTCGCGGTACGGTTGTCTTGTCCGCGGTATGGCCGTCCCGTCGGGGTCTTGTCGGTGTCGAGTTGGGCTGCAGTCGGCAGCCGACTGGCGCAGTCGGCAGCTGGCAGCCGGCCGGGCAGAGCAGTCAGACGGGGAGCCGACAGGAACGGCCGGGTAGTCGGACTGAGGGGCTTTGCTAGCCCCGATATCTTGAAATATTGTCTTGCCGTCTTCGGGGTATCCGTGGTCAATTACTCCGTCAGATGGACAAGACCCATCTGTTAACTTAGCATGATGATCGTTTAGTTTTATTGCTATTGCTTTCTTCATGACTTCTACATATTCCTATGACTATGAGATTATGCAACTCCCAAATACCGAAGGAACACTTTGTGTTCTATCAAACGTCACAACGTAACTTGGTGATTATAAAGATGCTCTACAGGTGTCTCCGATGGTGTTTGTTGAGTTGGCATATATCAAGATTAGGATTTGTCACTCCGTGTATCGGAGAGGTATCTCAGGGCCCTCTCGGTAATGCACATCACTATAAGCCTTGCAAGCGATGTGACAAATGAGTTAGTTACGGGATGATGTATTATGAAACGAGTAAAGAGACTTGCCGGTAATGAGATTGAACTAGGTATGATGATACCGATGATCGAATCTCGGGCAAGTAACATACCGATGACAAAGGGAATGACGTATGTTGTTATGCGGTTTGACCGATAAAAATCTTCATAGAATATGTAGGAGCCAATATGAGCATCCAGGTTCCGCTATTGGTTATTGACCAAAGATGTGTCTCGGTCATGTCTCGAACCCGTAGGTCCGCATGCTTAACGTTCGGCGATGATTTGTATTATGAGTTATGTGATTTGATGACCGAAGTTTGTTCGAAGTCCTGGATAAGATCATGGACATGACGTGGAGTCTCGAAATGGTCGAGAGGTAAAGATTCATATATTGAAAGGTTATATTCGGACATCGAAATGATTCCGAGTGATCCGGGTATTTTTACGGAGTACCGAAGGGTTACCGGAACCCTCCCCCCGGTAAAGTATGGGTCCAACATGGGCCTAGGGGAGGGAGAGAGGAAAGCCCATAGGAGGTGGTTGCGCCCCCCTCCTTGGGAGTCCGAATAGGACAACGAGGAGGGGGCGGCGCCCCCCTTCCCTTTCCTTCTCCATCTCCTTCCTATTCCCTCCGGTAGAAGAAAGTAAAAGAGGGGGGAGGGGCGAATCCAATTTGGACTAGGAGTCCAAGTAGGACTCCCCACCCCCATGGCGCGCCCCTCCTGGCCGCCGGCCTCTCTCCCCCACTCCTTTATATACGTGGCTAGGGGCACCCCAAAACGCAACAGACAATCTCTTAGCCGTATGCGGTGCCCCCTCCATAGTTTAACACATCGGTCATATCGCCGTAGTGCTTAGGTGAAGCCCTGCGCCGGTAACTTCATCATTACCGTCGTCACGCCGTCGTGCTAGCAGAACTCTTCCTCATCCTTATCTGGATCAAGAACTCGAGGGACGTCATCGTGCTGAACGTGTGCTGAACACGGAGGTGACGTACGTTCGGTACTTGGATTAGTTGGATCGTGAAGACCGCGTTACTAAACGTTTCCGTTTTCGGTCTACGAGGGTACATGGACACACTTCCCCGTCTCGTTGCTATGCATCTTCTAGTTAGATCTTGCGTGATCGTAGAAATTTTTTTAAATTACTACGTTCTCCAACAGTATAAACCCGTGCTACTAGTAGTGTCATCCTCTACAGTCACCATATTGACGCCGCCTGTTCGCATTCATCCTGCTCGTGAGGCCGCGCCCCGATATATGGAACCAATGTGCGCCCTGGTTACATGCGGTGAGGCGACGACCACGACATGGTTGTCGGAAGCATGGATTGTCGTCTTATGCGGCGAGGCTAAATTCAACCATTCACGGGAGACTGGATCGTTGCAATGTGTCGTATGTACACAACAAACACCAGACACGGCTGCAGCTTGCCAAAACACCCTAAGCAACATACACAGTTCTCGGTTTCACTGACCACTCAACACCAACCTTTGCCGATCGAGTTCCCTGTATCCCATTCAAAGCCAGATCTAGCTAGCCCAAACCCATTCCCACGGTCTCGGCTAGCACTAGAGTTCAGCAGGGCGGACTCAAGCTCCACCACAAGACATCCATGGTGCTCTAGAGGAGGGCGCGTCCGGAAAGGAGGCACACGGGAGTAGAATTTACCTGCCCGGTGGAGGAACTCCAGAGAGAAAAGGGAGGAAGAGACGAAGGAGAGGATCGTTGTCGGTTGTCATGCACATGTTCCCCGTTTTGTCGGTTGTCCATTATCTTTCTTAAGAAAAAAAGTTTTCTCCTATTTATATTATAAAGCAAACACCCGATGCATTCAGTTTGCTGGGACAGCAGCACAGAAAAGCCCAAAAAAAACAAGAAAAAAAGAGAAATAAATACCGACACTGGCAGATCAATGGAGAAAGGAAGACCGGCAACCGCTGCACCCTCCGAAGAAGTACCACCATGCTTCCAGCATCTCGAAGCGTCGCGCACCAAGCAACGCCTTCAAGAAGGAATGCGATGATGCCGCCGCTGTTGCCCGAACAAGTTCTAAGGTTTTCCCGGTACGCGAGGGATAGTGGGGAAAGGATATACCCGATGCCCCTCAGGAAGGTCCGACGGCGCCCGCAGGCGTCATCGCATCGGTGTCGACATGCCGACAGGGATTTCTCCCGATCCACAACCGCCACCCCTCCAGACACTTCGAAGTGCACCACCCACGCAGCCGCCCACCAGCATGTGCCACCACGATTACCGGACCACCCTCGCCGTCTCTCTGGAGCTCCCAACACGAGGCCTGGAGAGGGAAAGGAGACAACAGCCACGAGAGCGGGCACTACTCGACCGGTGGGAGGGAACAACCTCCATCACAAGAGCGAAGCCGACCGGACGCGGCGACGAGGACTTGCCGAGCCCTACGGCCCAGCCGGGCCCACGTGTGCCCGGACAGTCCTGTCACCACGCTGCAACACGCCGACCAACGAAGCACTCGCCGCCCGTAGACCGTCGCCGCCTCGCCACTGCCACGAGGAAGCAACGCCGACGAACGACATGCCACCGGCCCGACCCAACCCAGATGGGGCCCAAACGGGCCTAAATCTGGGCTCAGTGGGCGCCGCCGGCCAACATCGCCACCGTACCGCCCCACGACTAGCGGCCGAGCCGCCGCGTCGAGGGCCACCATGGCATGCAGCATCGCCGCCGCCTTGCCACACCGCCCCCGGCCATCACCGCCCGAGCAGGAGGGACAACACGCGGGGAAGGACAGGCCCGCCGGCGCCCGCCGGCGGCGGCGGGGGGAGGGAGGAGCGAGGAGAGCGCGGAGGAGAGACGGGTCGAGGCCCCCGGTCGCCCTGCTCGGGAAGGCGACGCGGGGGTTACAGGGGAGGAAGGGGGGAGGAGGTGGGGGCGAAGGGGCGGGGGAGGGCAAGCGGCGGCGGGGCCGGCCGCGGCAGCGGCGATGCACGGCCGGGGAGCCGGCAGCGGCGAGGAAAACCCTAGGGAGCCGCTCCTCCTGCTTTTACTGGATTCTAGACTGGAAGTATGAAATGTCCATTGTCTTTCTTTACAGTAATATAAAAAAAATCACATGTGTAGAGGACATACCACCCCCCTCCCCCCTCCATCCCATTCTATAATGTAATGCGTATAATTTTTTTAAAGAGTCAAACTTTGCAGACTTTGATCAAATTTATAGAGAAAACTGTTTATATCTACAATATTAAATTTAAAAGTTCTGAAACTACATTTTATGATGAATCTAATGATATATTTTGACATTTTATATGTAGATGTTTCTCTCCAGAAATTTGGTCAAAGTTTGTAAGGTTTGATTTTTTTTAAATCTATATGCACTACATGATGGAATGGAGGGAGTACATTATATGTTGCTTTTGGCTCGAAGGAGTATATGCATCTAGGCGCCAAAAATGTATTATGCCAAGGTCAAAAAAATTTGGAAAAAAATATATGTGTTCATTGTCACACCCAAATAGTACCTGCAAATCTTTAGGCAAAAAGTTTAAGAATGTTGACCTGTGCAAAAAAAGAAGTCGACCAACAAATGTTACCGTCAAATGGTGCATTTAATTTTGTTTTTTTCTCCGACGAAGCAATGCTACCCCATTGCGCGTGAAAATTGACAAGCAAGCTTGTTACACTAGCAAATGTTTTTTGAAACACACTTGTTACACTAACATGAACAACTACAAAAAGAATTAGAATTTTTAGAATTTATTTTCTGTTTGTTTTTAATTTACTATTCACCAGCGAGCATATGCTCCCTAGAGCCAAAACTTCAGATATGCCAACTTTGGACTCACAAATAGCAAAAGGCATCCAGATGATTAATGCAAATGCAGTGATCAGCTGGCAATGCATGTACATGCTAGACCACAAGAGAGGATCCATTCCATGGTAACTCTGTTAATGTAAGGGCGCTGTGGTGCATTGCTGGGCAAATCTCCTTTGGCAGTGGCCGGTGGATCGCCACCTTGCGCGGGTGCGAACACTGCAAAGGAAGACTAGCCCGGTAATGCATGAGCCCTACTCCATCATCATCATGTGCCCACACTCCTGACTTCTGCTACGCCTTATTTAGCACAGGCTTCTCGGTGAATTGGTCTCTGAACCTTCAGGTTTTCGCCTTCCATACTTATAGATGCGCACACGGTCTTGGGCACGCGCTACAGTGCGTAGGATGGATATTTTCTTTAGCAAAGTATAAGGGTTGGGAAGCCCCTGTCTGGCTGTCTCGGACGATGACATATGGAATCGGCATTTTCTCGATCCGACCGTAATATCCAGTAGCTCCTTCTCCCTCCCAAACATGCCCTTGACTGGTTGATCGTTCTGTATGATCGGGTTGACGTGTCTGCTGCGGTTAAGCCGGCCGCAACTGATCAATCGTTCCTACGATCTTACCAAATCTCTCTGAATATTCCTGACATGCGGCATGTGGCATATGCCGCAGATATATGCTACTGGTAGAAAGAGCTTCAGAAGCATGCATGAAATCTGAACATGTCGACCCAAACAACTTGTGATTTTGCTCGCAACAAGTCCTCGCTCTTTAGTCTCAAAAAAGTGGACGCATATCCACTTCTTGGCAACTCGCATATGCAAGGGTGCACGTGCTCTGTTGCCGTCGGGCCGAAAGGCGAAGGATGAGCAGTAGCAGGCCGGGAAGATCCTGCGGAACGTGCCCTGGCTTAACTAAGCTGCCAGTCAGATTGAGAGTCGAGCTGTGAGCGATCTGATGGATCGTATCTGAAGGAAGCAGAGCAAGCCGCGTACGCCGAGGAGAAACGAAAGCTCTCTCTTGCTTTTAGAGGGAGGGAATAGAGGCCAAACAAAGGGACCAGCATTCCATTCCGGAAACAAAATCCCACCGGAGAATCGATGTCCCGATCGATCGCCATCAATCAAGAAGGAACCTCCTTCCGAATAGCCCCCGCCTCGAGAATATGCCGCGCAGGATCCGTCTCTCGAGGCCGGCCACGCGCTAGTAGTATATATGCACTCGCCTACGATCAGCACAAGCAGCAGCAGCGGCAACCAGCAATGCGGCGGACCGTGAATTACAGGGCAATTCTCCTTTGGCACCGGTAACGCAAGGCTGCATGCATGCATGCTCTTTCTGGTGACCATGCTGATTAGCCCTAGCCCAGCTAGTGCCAAAGGAGAATTGCCCTGCGATTTTGCGTGCGCGGATTGGGAATTCCTTGTGCTGCTGCTGCTGCTGCTGCTGCTGCTTTCTTCAGAGAGAGACCTGCTAGCTCTGCATCTGCCAGCTCTTCGTTTGCTTCCTCTTTGTCTTTGGTCGCTCGCCGGCCGTCGCAGGGTTTCACTGTCCTGAGCAGTCGTAATTTGTTTGTGGCTTTGTGCTATGCAGAAGCAGACTTGTAGTTCCAGTCCAGTTGCTGCCGTGCGGTGCGGATGCATGCGTTCAGCAGATCGAGGCCTTCACCCCTGTGGTGTTGTGGACGGCGATGCTGGTCCGTCGTCAACCTTTTCCCTGTCGTTAGCAGCCTAGCTAGTCGAGGTAGACGTCGAGATCAGATCTGGCCTTATAAAAACAGCCGCTTGGCCGTGCCGCGTTTACTTGGGATTGTTTGTTAAGCCCCTCGTGCGCGCCCGCGTTGCGTGCTGCGGTGCCACTCTCACGCCCGACGTTTCTTCCGCATGAAGCAAATATCCAAGCACACTACTGTAGCGCATAGTAACACCTCACCAGGTAACCCTGGCCGGCAGCTTACCTGGTCAATCCATATCTAATCGAATAGCTAGCTAGCTGGGCACGCTACGGTCGCCGACGTGTGTGCATCGCGCATCGGGAGAGGCCGGCCGGGAGTCAACCAATATGTATAGGAGTGCAAGTTGGTGCCAAATGTTCGTTGCCATGCCAAACCGCGGAGAAAAGTTGAGGCGTCGGTTCATACCATGACATGCGGTGCCAGACGTGAAATTAGCCCATTATTCATTTCTTTCTTCATGTTTTGTGAGGTTGTGAGCGAACCCTTTACTCCAAGCTAAGGAACTTCGTGTCGTGGCTGCTCCACACCGCCGCGGTCTTTTGAACTGAACTCCGCTGCCTTCCCGTGCGCGAAACGAGTGGGCGCTGTGTCGTGGGTCAGTTTCGGGACGGGGGGCAGAGAGAGACCAGAAGAATGATTCATTTGGATCGACGAGCCATTTGGCGAATCAATAGAATGTCTCTCTATCCATATCAATTCTATCTTTATATGACGGGCCATAAAAATAGAAGTATTTTTTTATGGCATGCGAGTACTCCCTCCGTTCGAAAGCATTTGAAGTTTAGGTTTAGGCCTCCTATGATTCTAAGGATTTTCAGAAATTTTGGAGGATTTTAATCCTTAGGGTTTGCTTTCTATGTTGGTTGTTTAATTCATACTCTCTTCATTCCAAAATATAGTGCGCCCGCGCTTACCGAGGTCTAACTTTGACCATAAATTTAACCAACGAGACCAACTGCGGCAGGAGAAAAAAAATATAATTGAAAACTTCTTTCGAATACGAATTCACTGATATAATTTTTGCTCCCGCCGCAATCGGTCTTGGTAGTTAAATTTACGGTCAAAGTTGAAGCACAGGAATAGATGAAGCACTACATTGTGGAATGGAGGGAGTATGATTTTGAAGATTTTTTTTTTGAGGATTTCTTTGTCCTACTTTCCATATATTGGTTTTCTAGCATCTAATCAAACCTCTTTGAAAGAATCTTTTATTTTTTCTATGATGCAATCAAACAACCCCAAATCATGTAGGATTGAGATCCTATGTTTTTTTCCCTATTCCAGCGTTTTTAGAATCCTATGAACCAAACATGCCCTTATTTTAAGCCAACCTTTTTTAGTTTCAAAAGTCTATAGAAAATATACCAATATATAAGATATTAAATTAGTTTCATCGTATTGATCATAAAGTACACTTCCATGCTCTATACATTTGATGTTGTGGATATTAATAAAGTTTTCTACAAACTTGATTAAACATAAGGAAGTTTGGCTTAATTAGGGCAAACCTAAAACTTTAAATATTTTGAAATGGAGGAAGTAGGATTCAGAGTGCTTGACAAGTAATTGCTGAGATTGAAAGATTTCCACCGCCATGAGGAATTCAAGCTTATCCTCTTCATGCGTCATGACAATGACCTTGACCTAGGCAATGTACAACGTAGCAGTGCAAAAGTTGAAGATCTTCTAATGCTCACCACTTTTTATTTGTGTGTATCTACCGGCGACCGGAGTATTGAATTGATGAATACTACTACAAGACAAATGATTCAACCAAACCATTGACAAAAGGGGCTTGTATCCCTCTCAATCTCTCGTCCAATCAATATGTGCAATGGTAATGATCTTAGATTCTTCTGTGTGCTAATGTACACTGTTTTAAATAGCCCGCTATAGCTGCGTTTACAAAAGGTCTTGTGCTAAAAGACTTTGGTCCAAACAAATGAACAAAAATATTTTAAATAGCACGCTATAGCTCCGCTATAGCACGCTATAGCATTTGAAAGAGGTCTGCCGTTAAGATGCTTAAGGCGCTATTTAAAACTTTGCTAATGTATGAGCAAAAGAAGGTATACCAAAAGAAGGTGAGAAAACTAACCAACAAAAGCGCAAGAGAGCGAACATGAAACTAAAACTGCAATTTTGTCCGCTCGATCCATCTTATTGGAGGCCTGTCCCACATGTCAGACAAGACATGCTCACGTCATGGCAGTGCCCTCCGCCGGCTGCTCGACCTTGACCCCTCCTGCCATTGCCGCCAGGCCGTCGCGGGCATATTGCCGCCGGAACACTATGGCGCACTCCGGCAGCTCGCCGAGCCCCGCGAACATCGCGTCGTCTTCTTCGCTTCCTTCCCGGCCGACGGCCTCGCCGCCGAACTCGTCCGGAAGGAGCGCGGCCGTGTCGACCTCGACCACCGCTTTGCCGAAGAACATGGGCCCGTACAGCAGCATGTCGTCGGCCGCCTCGACTTCGGAGGGCGAGGTAGACGAGGTGACCGACACGACGTCGTAGAGCCACCGGAAATCGTCGTGCACCTCGATGGCCGGCGCCGGGCTCGCGGTGACTAGACCGCCGGCAACGTTGGCGGTGCCATGGTGCGTGCCGTCGGATTTCGCTGGCTCGGGCGACGGGAGCGACCGCTCCTTGTTGGATTTCGGTGTCGGTGTCGGGCGGCTCTGCGCCCTCGCCGCCGTGCTGGAGTGGTTGTGCTCGTAGGAGTAGGTGATGAGCACCGTGTCCGGGTCGGCCTGGCTCCTCTCCACCTGCTTCCTCGCCGGGCACCCCTTGGAGCTACTGCACCGGTAGTAAGCCCTGCTCGTAATTGAACACCAAACCCAGATCAGCAAACCTCACCATGCATGGTCTCAATCGAAGAGCACAAGAACATGTCAAACGGAGCAAACTAATCCGTTGCATGCCGTCCCAATGCAGTACAAAGTCCGAGTTAATTGCAGAGTTATGGTGACTTAAATTAGGTCGTACATGGGCGTACCTTGGGAAGGGTGAGCCCTTGATGGGCTTCTGGCCGTACTTCCGCCACGCCCACGAGTCGGTCGGCGTGTTGCCCTCGCCGACGCCCTTGGGCCGCGGGACGTTCAGGTCGGCGAGAGGCACGGTCACCACTCGCTTCTGCAACGATCGCCTCCTCCCGCTAGTCGACGGCACCGCCGGTGGCGAAGGCGACCCCGGGCTGTTGCGGTCCGCCGAAACGCCGTCCCCGCTGGCCTTCTGCTCGCCGCCGGACACCGCCCCGTCGCTCCACTCGCCGTCCATGCAACAAGATCGGAGAAGCACAAGCTAGCAGACGGTGGAGCTGTCAGCCGCAATCGACCGATCGGAAATGGAGTCGGAAGAACGAGCGGGGGGCGGAGGGGGTAGGGATCGATATGCCACCGGCTGCAACGGACAAGCCGGCGATCCGCCGGATATAAAGAAACCGGGAGGTGGGCTGTGCGAGTGAACTAAACAAACACGAGGCCGTGTGTGTGCGCGCGCGCCTGTATCATGTGCCGTCGTGACGCTGCGGCGCTGTTCGAATTCGTGCGATAGGGTGGGTGCTGGCCGTGGCCGTGGCCGGGGACGGGGACGTGGGGTTGTGGGCGCGCACGCTGCGACGGGCGGGGGATTAAACAACAAGAGAGAGACAGGCTTGGCTTGAGAATACGATCGAGCGTGTGACGGCGACGCCTCCCCAACTATCTCATCTCATGCACTAACCTCTGCGTCGATCGGTGTCATCGTCATCTCATCTATCAGTCAGCTGTCCCTTCGATCTCAATAACGCACCCATCGACCGGCGAGTAGACGAGGAGTAGCAGTTTTCTAGAATATATGTACGCGCAGGGGTGGTTGAAAGGATAATCGCGGGAGTTTTTTAGACTTCAAGAGCTTTCTTGACGATGTCTCATGGTAGAATTTTCAGCTACATGCATGACCAGTAAATGGCATGGTAATTCTGGTACAGACCTGGTGTTCTCTCTTTGCTTGGAGGAGAAACAATGATGTCTGCGATTTCAGATAATCATAATTATACTGTCTAGAACTCTAGGTTAGTCTGCACTGTCATGCTTGATGCAGTTAGCTCGCAAAAAAAAATGCTTGATACAGTTGTAAACCGCGTACAAACCAATCACCGCGTTACAGACAGATTGTGCGCTCGATCGATCGACCGTGCATGCCATGATGCAAATTTTAATGGGTTATTCAAACCCGTTCAGCCATCGCATCACCATCCCAATTTTCTGCTGCTTTGTTTCTTTGTTTAATCCTCGATCGGATGCATGTCCTCAACTTCTCATCGATCTCGACTCGTTCCCACTCCGGTCTCAATTATGAGGCGCATGGTATCACCGCATCGCGCGGCGCTAGCTTGATGCATGCAATATAAAACTACAGCAAGGTTTGACAAAGGCTTAACAACTTGATTAGGTTATCCCTGAAATCGCTGTGCTGCTAACTAAGCTATAGTTCATTACGTTGCCACGCGGAAACGGCTGTTGCTGCAATAGAAAAGGAGACTGCGGATGGAAGATTCTGACATTTTGTCAAGACCATTTGAGCAGTTCACACCGCTCCCACTGTGTTGTTGTTTGGCTCTGTGTGTAGTGTTCCCTCAGCGGGCTCGGGGTAGACGACGATGCTGGTACGGACAATGGTCTTGCATGTCTGGATTCAGTGCTCTGCATCTATACTATGACTTGCAGATGGGTCGGACAAGGCAGCAGTTCAGCAGAACTGGCAGCAGCTGAGAAAAGTCTATTACGCCCGGTAAGGCCCAAACTCTTCAGGTGCAGCTGCCATATTGAAGAAATCGTGAGCACGGGAGTTCCTACTGGACGCATTAAGCTTTTTTTCTTTTGAGGGAACATTGGACGCATTAAGTGTCAACTGCTCCCAAAAACGAAAGCATCAAACTGCCATGGATTCGCACAAAAAGCGAGCAAACCGGGCCTGCCCGTTAAGGCATCTGCGTTGCCTGTTTTCTTTTCGTACGCATCGAAGCACTGTAGCACAAGAAAACTGAAGCGAACCGGGGAAATACTGTATCGCCTTTTTGGTCAGTTTTTTTATAAAAAAAACTAAAATTCTTAAATAGTTTTGGAAAATGAGAATTTTTTTAAATTATGAATATATTTTTTGAAAACTTGATTTTTTTAAAAGCGAACATTTTTAGAAAACACGGACACTTTTTCACATTATTGAAAAACTTTAAATCACCAAAAATATGAAACTTGAACGTTTTCTCAAATTTTGGAAAACTCAAACATTATTTAAAACTTCAAACATTTTCTTGGAAAACGAGGGATTTTGAAAAGTTCCCGAAGAAATTTGGGAACGGGAATAAATTCTGAACGTACTGATCATTTTTGAATTTCTGGACATGTTTTGATAAACAGAAACTTTTTCTAAAATATGCCATTTTTAAAGAATTCTCTACTTTTTAATTTGTGAACAAATTTTTAAACAGGAACATTTTCTGAATTAGTTAAAAAACTCAAACGGGAATATATTTTGAAATTTTAAACAAAATTTCAAATTCCTGATTTTTTTGTAACAAGTGAACTTGAAAAAGAAAAAGAAAACCCCCAAAAAACCGGTAAAAAATCAAATGGAAAATAAAAATCATAAAACCATACAACCTTCTGGAAGGTTCCCAAAACAAGGAAAACCTGTAGCATGATTTGGGCCTGCCCATGAGTGTAGTACCCGTGCGAATGGACGGCAATCTGCCGAAAAATGCGTCAAATACGGTTTTCCGTGAAAAGGTCTTATTCGACACTGAGTGCAACAAACAGGCGGGAAAACGCCCATAAAACCGCCTTCTATATGGCTAGCTCGAAAATATGTGTAAAACAATATTGTTGAAACAAGGTTAGATATTGAAAAACAGTATATTGCAAAAAAAATCTGGAAACATGTTGAGGTAGCAAAATATAAAAATGAATACACACACACACACACACATATATATATAGGACGCCAGTATGGGACACCTAGATGCCTGGGCACCTTGCCTAAAAACCGTTGGATGACACTAAGATGTGTGCACGTGTAATTAGTATTAGCATTAATTGACAAATTAATTAGTTTTGTATTAGGAAAGAATTTTTGCCAATTATTGCTTAATATAGACACTTAATACCCACCAAATTAAGCCCATGCATGTCTCATACGTCACGTGGCCGGGTATTCTTTTGCGTATAATGGATATCATATTTTTTTATTTACTCGCTTTTATTTTTCACCGAGTATCTAATACCTTGAATAAATCACTAGGTATATACATATATAACCCAAAATATCTTAAGTATGTTTTTGTACTCGAAATATGTTGGGTATATATTAGATAGACGTACATCATGTAGCCATATTTATTTTAGGTATATACGTCGACTGATTATGTATAATATTTTTTATGTTTTTTTCGTACAGCCAGGTATACAAGTGTGCCACTTGAAGTATATTATTAGATGTATAATATTTTCCTACACTTATTCACATAGTCGGGTATATACGTCGACGGGTATATACAATATTTTTATACCCTTTTTCATATAGCCGGTTATATACGTCAACCAGGTATTACAATATTTTTGTCAGTAGGTATTACATAACCGTATTGGATAGTTAGGAAATAAAAATAAAATGCAATTAATCTACAAATAAATTATTGTGTATATACATACCCACGTACGTACATACATTCGTTAGTAAGTATATGATACCCATTTTAGATAATTAGAAAACAAAAAATGTAATAGTTGAAAAAAATAAATTATTGAATACATACATACATGCGTATGCATATAATTTCATCGGTAGGTATTACATACACGTATTAGATAATTAGGAACAAAAATACGCACATTATATACCTGCAATAATTCAAAAAAAGTCAACATTAATAGTTTGATTCTATGGCAAGTTTTGCATGTCCAATTGTTAGAACCAAAAATAAAACATAAGCATGGAAAGTCTTGCATGAAGAATAGTTAGGAAATGAATTAAATATATCACAGTTTTCAAAACGATCAAGGTGCCCAGGCACCTAGGAATCCATATATATATATATATATATATATATATATATATATATATATATATATATATATATATAGTGTTACTATTCATCAACCAGGGTGCAGAATAAGTTATTCTTCACCCGAGGTAATCTTACGATCATTTCATAATTAAATTACATTTCGAATTCAAATAGTTACATTCCTATTGATTTACTACGTAAAATTTGACATAAGAAAATAAAAATATAGGTCATAAGACAAGAAAATTTGCAGTTTATGTGTATTTTAGACTATATTTTTATGTTTGTAATTTTACATAACATAAAATATTTTTTATGACGATTATATATTTTCTTACGATCCCTTTTTGCGTCGGAAATAAGACAAAACTTACGGAACGTAAATTTACGGTGCATTGATGGTAAAATAGAGGGGGGTGAAGAATAACTATGCCTCACCCAGGGTGACGAATAGGTATATATAGGAAAATGGTTGTGTACTCCTGGGAGTACGTACTCTCGCTCCTCAAATACCACATAGATGAATCTTTTATAGCTTATTATTATTTTTAATATACTTCATTAATAATTACTAAATACCCTAAAATGGATTTCATGAAAAAAAATCATGTGTGCCTCATATTTTCAAAGGTTTACGTATATACCGATTTGTTTGTACGTGAAAAAGGTATATTGCAAAAAGTAGGTCATAAATGATATTTTTTTCAACAAGACTTGTATTGAGGTATCTTAGAATATTTTAATGAAGTATATTGAGAATGATAAGGGGTATAATCAATGCATATACGGGGTATATTGAAGATGGGAGTACATACTCCTAAGAATACAGAAAATGAGTCCTATATATATATATATACAAAAAAAACTTCATCTCATGTTATAGAATTATTTTTATATGCAATAAATTATTGTAATTAGAAAAAGATCATCTGTTTAAAACAAAAAAAATCATGTATTTCAAAGGAAATTTTCATGAACTATAAATATGTGTGGTATGATTTGATAATTGTCAAGTATTTTACCCAAAGTTTTTCCTTCAAAAAAAGTATTTGACCCAAAGAAGTAATAACTGTAAAAAAGTTGAACAAAAAATGAAAAGACTTGAAGAGAAAAGGAGAAATGAAGGAACACTGGCCCAAAATAAAATAGGAAAAACCCCAGGAGAACCAGTGATGGGCAGGCCTAGTACGCGAGTCCCTTGTGCGTATCTTGACAATTCAGCACAATAAGCGTCGTACATGATTTTCCCTCTAGAAGGGTCCAGTGACCCCTAGTTTTCTGGCGCATGTTAAGAGCAATTTATAGTGAACATTCCTCGCATGTATTTAGAAAATTCTGATAATGTTTTCTTTCTTAAATTTGTACTTTTTGTCAAACTACCAAGAACACTTCCATTGTAATAGTTTGACAGAATTACTCTTCTTTTCTATCACAAATTTTGTTGAACATGCTCCAATATCACTTCTTTGTCATTGATATGTGGAGCACAATTACTACCTCCTACAAGATGTGCTTTTCAAAGTACTACAGCTTTGTGCAACCACATTCTTACAATTTAAATATTTTGTTGCAAAAATATAAGACACCCACGATTTTTGAGGTTTAGTTTTGAGTAACAACTAGATCAACAAGATATGAGTAACGCAACATAAAATTGATATCACGAAAAAATAATTTTAAATATGAATATGATGACATGATTCCCGTGTCGCATGGCCTAAATTTTACTTGTATGATCTTTTATCGATTCTAGGTCATAAGATACATGAAAACCATGCATTTCACGAAGTGGAGCAAAATATGATAGTTTACAAGAAAAAATAAATTAGTTCTCAGGAATCACACAATTGGAATTGATCTTGCTTTTAGTGTCAATAGCTTGTGTAATCTACTGGAAAGCCGCAATAGCTAGTGTATGTGTGCAATTGAGGTGGTGATAGACACGACAGATTAATACTGCTATCGTGATAAAAGTATGTTCCAATGACACAACAACTACGGATTAATATAACATACCCTATAGCAAGATTGGTGGAGAGCTAACCATACCGTTTTGTGCCAGAAATTTATTTCGCCATGTCACTAGGGTATGGCTCAAATTTCCATACGTTTTGACAAAAGGCTCTAGTTTATAAGACAAAAAAATCTTGTAGGTGATATGGCTCCAACAAAATTCGTACATATTCTAAGCTCCATGAGAATGGAGGCTCCTGGTGCATCGAGGTAGTTTTATGTTCGTGGACCCACATATCAGATAGTGGATCATTTGTGGGCTGCAATTGGACCTATTCGCACGAGAACTTAGGGTTGATCCATGGACAAATCATATATGCACCTGAACTTTTTTCTAACATTTTTATTGTTCATTTTATGTTCTTCTTCTTGGTTCTTGATTTTTAAAATTCATGTAATGTTCTGAATTCCTGAATGTTCTATAAATATGGAGAACATTTTTAAATTTATTTTTTTAATTTGAGGGTGTATTTTAAATTCATGAATATGTTTAAATACATGGAGTTTTTTTTAAATTTATAGAATGTTTTTAAACCTCAAATATATTTTTAAGTTGCTAAGGTTTTTCAAATTCAGGTATTTTTTTCAAAAACGTGTAGACATCACTCATGATTTTTTTTTAAATTCCACAATGTTTTCTAAAATTGTGAATCTAAGAACATTTTATAGATTCTCTCTATTTTTTTTCCTTTCTCTCTGTATGTTTTCCCTCTTTAGGGAACTATGTTTGTTTTCCTTCGCTACTCCAGACGGGATGAGGCCCAACTAGGCCGACTGCCAAGCGAGCCGAAGTGAGTGTCCTAGGGTGTGCGCATTGGGAGCTCCTGTACGCCGCTCGTTGCGGCAAAGAGGTTGCGTTTCGCACAGGGCGACTCACCTGGGCCGGCCCATTTCCAGTGCACGGGGTGGCAGGTTTTAGCCGTTGCTCGCCACTGCGACAGGTAGGTTCTACTGTCAAATTGGCAACGCGGCACTAAAAGAAGTAAACTACAGTGGCAAACTGGTAACACAACTCCACTATCATTACTTTGATAAGTGTCTAAAATGGCAGCCCCGTGTATATGAACAAATTTTAAATGGCAGCCCCGTGTCGCTAGCCACAAACATGATTTTCTTCTCGGAATAAGCAAAAACAATTAAACACGAAAATTTTCTAACTTCTGAACAAATTTATAAAAAGTCAAACGTTTTGTGAAACCCAAGCATTTTTTGAAAAAAGGAAAAAATTCATAGGGAGAACATTTTTTAAAATGAAGAAGAAATTTTTGAAAATGCGAACATTTTTTGACAAAACAAGAACAAAAATTAACAAAGCATTTTTAAAAACAATTACAAATTTATCAAAATGCGAACATTTTTTGATATTGCCTAAAATGTTTCTGAATTCATGAAAACATGCCTTTTTTTGTTCGTGAACATATTTCCAAAGTGAAATTGCCGAACATTTTTCAAATTTGTGCACAAAAATTCAAAGGCGAACATTTTTTGAGATCCTCGGAACAATTTGTTATTTTGCGAACAAAATTTTGAAAACATGAACAGAACACTTTTTGAATTTGCGAACAAAGTTAGAAGTGGGAACATCTTTTGAAACTCGCAAACATTTTCTGAATGTGTGAACAAAAATTAAAATGGAAGCATTTTTTAAATTTGAAATTCTACACTTATTTGAATTTTCGAACATTTTTCTAAATTGAAAAACAAATATTAGAATTCTACCTTTTTAGAATTTATGAACAAAATTTCAAAATTGGAACATTTTAGAACAAAGGAACAAAATTTTAAAAATGTGAACATTTTTTAAAAATTCTGGAGATATGTTGGAAAAGAAAAGTGAAAATGGTATAAAATGGAAAGAAAAAAAATAACGAAACAAAGAAAATAAAAGGAAAGGAAAGAAAAAGAATGAATGAACAAAAGATAGAAAAGGAAAAATAAGCAGGAAAACAAATAAAAAGAAACAGAAAATGGAAAATGGAAAAACGAAAAAGAAGGAAAAGAAAAAACGAAAAATAAAACACAATATCAAGGCAAAAAACTGAAAAGAAAAGAACACAGAAAAAACCCGGTTTAGAGAACCTTCTAGAAGATTCCTAAAACCAGTTGGCCGCACCTGTGTAAAACTCGAAGTGGGCCGGCCCATGTTTGTCGCTCGCATCGCTGCCCCTGCGCGGTAGCCCGACAGTTTGCCGCAGCGAGCGGCGAATAGGGATTTCCGTGCGCATTTCCTCGTCATGTTGTGGGCTGAATAGGTCCTCCGACACGTGTGGGTTATTTAACTTCCTAGGAAGGGCTAACTGCTTTTCTGCTTTGTGCGTTTGTGAGGGGGTGTTGTCGGCTTGCTGGTTCTACGCCAAGCAATCGGGTCACCGCTTTCTCCGTCTTCCTTGTCGGGCCTCCTCTAGTGATGATGATAGGAGGGATGACCGGCGTCGTGCTAGCGATGGGGGAAGCCAAACCAAAAAAAATCAAGCGTTGGAGATAGAGTTCAACATGAACACCTGTCGGAGAGTCGTTGTAGCCAGGCCTTGTGGCAGTAGATCTAACCAAAATGTGGGAGATGGCCGGTTCGAGAGATTGGAGTCCTTTTGGAGACAAAAACCAATGTAGAGAGAGTAATTCTGAGAGGTTAAGATACAATTGAATTGGGTTGGGTGTGATGGCATCCTACATGGGCTTGGGCCATTCCTTACACATCCTAGGAAACTAGGAAACATAGAGAAAAGGGAGGTCAATTTCGGTGAATATGGTTCGATGGTTAATTTGGTTTATGTAGGTTGAAAATTGACGATATACCTAAACACCAAACAACAAGTGATGAAAACACCAAAGTGACCACCATAAACCGAATAAACCAAGACTATCGATCAATTCAGTTCAGTTCTTCAGTTTTTGATGTAAAAATGATCACCTTTAACCTTCATAGTCAGCTTGAAGAAAGACTTAACTTACAACTAAAAATGGTGTGGCAAAGCGTGTGTCACTCTCTAGTAGGACTAAGTGCCACCAAATTCGGCTAGAAATCCAACAACATTCTGGATCTATCAGAGCATCTACAACCGCATACAGGTAATCCGGTTCTTCAAATGTCAATGGACAATGATCGGTCATCCAATTTTCGTTTTCACAACCAGGTACCTCATTTAGAAAACCTCAAATCCATGCAACCACATCATAAACTACTCTATGACGCAACACAAATTGTCCGACTACTACATCAATACATTGCCATCGGACTACCAAAATTGCCATTTTCTACCTACATACTACCTTCGTCTAAAATTATTTGTCGCTGAAATGGATATACCTAGATGTATTTGAAGGAAATATGCCCTAGAGGCAATAATAAATTTGTTATTTTATATTTCCTTATATCATGATAAATGTTTATTATTCATGCTAGAATTGTATTAACCGGAAACTTGATACATGTGTGGGTACATAGACAAAACACCGTGTCCCTAGTAAGCCTCTACTAGACTAGCTCGTTAATCAAAGATGGTTAAGTTTCCTAACCATAGACATGTGTTGTCATTTGATGAACGAGATCACATCATTAGGAGAATGATGTGATGGACAAGACCCATCTGTTAGCTTAGCATATTGACCGTTCAGTTTTATTGCTATTACTTTCTTCATGTCAAATACATATTCCTTCGACTATGAGATTATGCAACTCCTGGATACCGGAGGAATACCTTGTGTGCTATCAAACATCACAACGTAACTGGGTGATTATAAAGATGCTCTACAGGTATCTCCGAAGATGTTTTTTGGGTTGGCATAGATCGAGATTAGGATTTGTCACTCCGAGTATCGAAGAGGTATCTCTAGGCCCTCTCGGTAATGCACATCATAAGAAGCCCTGCAAGAAAAGTTATTAATGAGTTAGTTACAAGATGATGCATTACGGAATGAGTAAAGAGACTTGCCGGTAACGAGATTGAACTAGGTATGTGGATACCGACGATCGAATCTCGGGCAAGTAACATACCGACGGACAAAGAGAATAACGTATGTTGTCATAACGGTTCGACCGATAAAGATCTTCATGGAATATGTAGCATCCAATAGGAGAATCTAGGTTCCGCTATTGGTTATTGACCGGAGAAGTGTCTCAGTCATGTCTACATAGTTCTCGAATCCGTAGGGTCCGCACGCTTAACGTCCGATGACGATATAATATTACATGAGTTTTGTGATTTGGTGATCGAATGTTGTTCGGAGTCCCGGATGAGATCACGGACATGATGCGGAGTCTCGAAATGGTCTAGAGGTAAAGATTGATATATAGGACGATGGTATTCAGACATCCGAAGTGTTCCAGAGGGTATCAGGTACTTATCGGGTCACCAGAAGGTGTTTCGGGTACCCCCGGCAATCCTATGGCCCATATGGGCCTTGTGAAGGAACACACCAGCCCATAAGGGGCTGGTGCGCCCTATAAGGCTATAGGAGGGGGAGAAGGAAATGGGGGAAGAGAAAGGAAAGTGTGGATTAGGATTCCCACTTCTTTCCCTCCCCCCCTCTTTTCTTCCCCTTCATGCATACATGGAAAGGGGGCACAGGGCAAGGCAGGGCCCCTAGGGGGCGGCGGCCAACCCTAGGACGCCCCTGGCTGCCTCTCCTCCCCCTCCCACCTATATATATGTGAGGAGGGGGCGCTGTCGGTGTCAAAACCGATCGATCTCGAGTAGGGGGTCCCGAACTGTGCGTCTGAGGACCGAAGGTAACAAGGGACAAAGGGAACACGATGTTTACCCAGGTTCGGGCCCTCTTAAGGGAGGTAAACCCCTACGTCCTGCTTGATTGTATTTGATGAGTATAGGGGTTACAAGAGTTGATCTACCTCGAGATCGTAATGGCTAAACCCTAGATGTCTAGCCTATGTGAATTCTGATGGCCTCTACGAACCTTCCGGTTTGTATACACACCGGAGGGGCCTAGGGTTGTATAGAGTCAGTTCGTGGAAGAAGGAAATTACATATCCGGACATCAATCTTGTCATCCACGCATAGGAGAGTCCTACCCGGACATGAGGGAAAGCCTTATCCTTTGTATCTTCACGACCCATCAGTGCGGCCCATATCGAATAGCCCGGACACCCGGGGACCCCCTAATCTAGGACTCCCTCACTAGCCCCCGAACTGGCCTTCAAAAGACGATGCAGTATCCGGCTTATGTCTCCGATTTTTTCAAGGTTGGTTCTTCACTATATACTGGGCGAATAATAGTTCAGCCCTGGCTCCCTCGTTCCGCCTTTATGACTCCTGCCCCGTCGCCTCGATTTCCACGCGATGGGCGAATTCGAACGGTCCATAATTTTTTATCAAAAAGAAAACGCCTGACCACACATGGACGGCGCCTATATAAAGAGGTCAGATCCCCCGAGTGCCATCCACATCATGCAGAAAAACGCCAAGATTAGCCACGAAAAAGCTTCAAAACATGGACAGCGCCCCAGGCTCTTCTTCGCGCCCCCATGGCCCTCAAGAGGGGGATTGGCAAAGCTGCTCAGTGCCTCGTCTTCAGTTGAGTCGACTCGGGATGTAGGGATATCTCCCCCTCGCAGATCTAGTCTCTGTACGAGCGGGATTGGCCTCAATCGGCAATGACGTGTTGGCTGAAAATTTCCCCAACCCCAATAAGGAGGAGAGGGTGTGCTTCATTCCATTCCTTTTGCGGGGCTTAGGATTTCTAATCCATCCCTTCCTCAGGGGTCTATTGGCATTTTATGGCATCCAGCTGCACAACCTCACCCCAAGTTCGATTCTGCACATCTCAGGTTTCGTTGCCCTCTGCGAACTGTTCTTGGGCTGCGAGGCCCTTTCGAACTATGGAGAAAGTTCTTTTGCCTTGTCCCCCGCCATCGAGGAGGTTCTATATTTTAAGTGGGCGGCGCTAAAGTATGGCGTATAGCCGCATCAGGCTACCCCATTGGAACTCCCAAAGAGATGTATCCACAATGGTCTTCGGAGTGGTTTTATATAGATGATGTCCCACTGCCGGACCCAGTTCGGCGCGGCCTCCCTGAATTTTCCAGCGCTCCTCTAAAGAAACACCTCAACTGGCATCCCAGAAGTCCCAAGGAGGAAGACAGTGCGGAAATAAAGAGGTTGGTCAGCAAGGTCAGATTATTAGCCCATACCGAGCTCTCGGTAATCGAAGTCATGGCCATTGCAATAAAAAGATGTGTCTAGCCTCTCCAGTCCAGAGTAACTCCCTTATGGTGCTACAACAGAGAAGATGCATCTCGTTACAGATGCAAGGATCTGGATACCCCGACCAAACTGGCCATGATCTTGGCCGATCTGTATAAGGGTGAGAAAGAAGACTTCCTCTGTTAAACTGTCGGGAAGGTTATTCCATGTACAACCCATCGAATGGGTAAGATTTTGACTACCTGTGTTGCTTTACTGCTGTCACGGCATGCTAATCAAGCTTTTCTTTGTTGTCATAAAACAGTCATGGAGGAAGATGATTGAGGACGTTCACTATCCTACCCCACAGCCAGAGGATCACAACCGCGATGAAGACCCAGGCTTCTGCAAGGATTCAGATATATACATAGAGTTCGATGATGGGGTATTTTACCAGGCAAGCCTTGACGGCTCGGAAGTGGCTATTACAGCCGACTACCCCCGCCCCTATTCCTTCTCCATCGTAAGTATTCAAAGAGCTTTCCCAAAAAGTGGTCCCTACTTGCACCTTTATCCATTCTACTAAACCGTACTTCATAGGATCGGCACTCGGTAGGCCGCACCCCCTCGAGGGCGTCCCCTACGCAGGGTAATCATTCAAAACAAAAGGAGACTGGCAGCGCCGTAGAGCCCTCACAGTCTTCAAAGAGGTATGTCCATTTGATACGTGCTTGGGCACGAGTTCGGATTTTTAAGCTCCCTTCTATCTTTGATTCAGGAGGAGCACGCGACAAATAGTGGGAAAACGCCCTGCTAGCCAAATGTCAGCCAATCCGGCGCCGGAATCGTCAACTAGGACGAGGCCTGATGCAATGCCAGTTCCGCCGCCTCATGAGGATTCGGATGAAGTATCTGTCACGAATTCCGAGATGTAGAGCGTGATGAATCACCGTCGACTGAAAGATGCCATGCGCGCTCTAGCCTTTTCTGATCAAGAATTTACTGCACTCAGTTCGGTGGATGCATATATCCAAGCCGCTCGAGATGGACTTGCCGGAGTTACTCAATTGTTCTCAAAGGATATACAGGTAAGAGTTTGTGCAATTTTAATAGTCATATGCCAGTAGCCCCCGAGACTTGAAGCGGCGAGGCCAACCGATTTAAGGATCAATATGACCTGCAGGTTCTCAAGGAGAAGAATACTGCGCTATCCCAGGAACTGAAAACAAACCAGACACAGCTGAATGCCATCACCGCTGAACTTGCGGAAATGAAAAAGGCTGCAATGATTACTTTTGAGAAGAAGAAACGAGCAGGAAAAAGACAAACAATCCGAAGAGATAGAAAGCTTAAAGGCTCAGTTATCGGTCGCTCGAAAAGAGAATGAAAAGTTGAAGGGCTGGATGTTCGGTATGAGTTTTAAAACCATCAGAGAGACTCATATTTAGTCCACAATTCGGAATGTCATAACTCTGTTGCTGCAGGTCTATTAACTGGTCGCCCGGAAAAAGAAGTATCTGGATTTCGAGGCGATGTGCTTAAGGAGCTGTCTGTGGTGCATGAGCGGGCTCAGAAAGCCATGAAGAGTATGCCCAAGGCTTTATGGCCATCCGATACCCCTCCAGAAAGTATGGAGGATTTGGCAAGCCTGTTCAAAAGTGCCTGGCGCCGCTTCGAGCTATGGAAGATGTCCGCCTGCCGTGAAGGCGCACGAGAAGCGTGGGCGATGGTGAAAACACGCTTAGTTCTCTTACCCTCCAGGTTTCAATTGTTGCTGGCGAGTCGCCTTCCATCGGGAAAGCTGCCAAACGAGCTGACGCCGCAATGAGGTTCTCCATGGGGTTGGAGAAGTGACCCGGGGGAGTTGCTATATAACGAGGAGGAGCTATATTTATGCGCGGCGGCTCCATGGTGCATGTCTGAACTGGTGCACCGGGCGTCGTGACCCGGTTTGCCTCTGGCGGGTTGCTCCCTCCAGCTCCGGGTGTATGGAACAGATTCCTTGGATCCAGCATTAGAGGCAGACGCGACTGAGTCTTCTGACGCCTCCTCCTCATGACCTCGTTTGATGCATTAAGATCCACCGAGAGCCGGAAGGTTTCTGCTTGAAGCTGCTAAGCACGAGCATCCAAAGCTGCTCGCTCTGCTGCCATCCGGGTTTCCTCTGCGGCTAGATTTTCCTTAGCTTGCGCCATCTCCTCCCGCACGCGTGCCACTTCCGCGTCATGCTGGGCTTTATCCGCCGGCTCTACCGCAGCGGTCAACAGCGTCGTCAGTTTATCCATGAGGTCCATGAGAACCTGAGCCGGGGGGCGCGCGGGGTCTCCTGACCCGGAAGCTGCCGATCCGGTGGCCGCAGCTGTCGCCGCGGTGGAGTTCTGCCCGGGCTGTGTCCCTGCCATGAAGACTCCGACCCAATTCGGCGGCTCAAGGGGTCCGGAATACTGCTGCCATCGAAACAGCCCCTGAGCACGCCGTCTTGCAGTTGGTACAATGAGTCCGTCTCACCCGTTGATGATGCAGTATCAGAGCAGATGACTGTCTCCCCGCCTTCCATCGATCCTTCGGAGTATTCACCGCCATGGATGCAGCCTACGAAGGCATGCTTCACGACAGATTGAATACGGGAGGACCCGGCGCGCTGAGCCGTTTCGATGAGGTCGGTGTGGACATCCGGCTCGGGGCCTGATTCGCCGATCCGGCCGATGAAAACGTGGATTCCGCCGAAGGGGACCCGGTACCCGTACTCGATTGAGCCGGCCTCGGGGCCCCAGCCTTTGTCGTCAATATAGATCTTGCCGCGACGACTCTTGGTCATCCGGCCCACAGTGTATCCCTTGAGCCCTTCGAAGTTGCCCTTCAAGAACTCAAATCCATCGTGCGCTGGCCCCACGGTGGTGCCAACTGTCATGGAATTGTCATGGCAGATGTCCTAGTGAAAGGACTTAGTCATAGGGCCATCACAACTAGGATGCTTAAAGGGGTTAATCGGGACAAAGGACACGAGAGGTTTTATACTAGTTCGGCCCCTTACGGTGAAGGTAAAAGCCTACGTCTAGTTGTGTTGGAATTGCTGGGGTTTCGATTACCAAGGGGCTCAACTCGCTGGCTTGGTTCTCGACTTGATTGTTTCTTGTCCTGAGACGCCACCAGGTTGTCCCCTTATATACATGGGTCGACGCCTAGTGGCTTACAGAGTCCCGGCCGGCTCATAATCGTGTCCGGCTCGGTGACTTCCTTTACATGCCTTTCCTTTCAAGTCTTTCCGCACATATGGTGGTTTACAATAATGGGCCTTGAGCCGGCCCAAGGCCTTTGGGATACATATATATACTAATAAACTATCATCTTGACTGTATATTGGGCTTCTTATGTAACCCGCCATCAAGGCTGACCCGGCCCCTCCTGGGCGGGTCTTAGCTGATAATAATATCCCCAACAATCCTCGTCCTTTATTTTTTAATTTGTATATGGGTCCAAATTTGTTTCATGACATGTGGGCCCCTCGGTGCGTAGTTTGTAGCACTTTAATTTGTGGGTCGAAATTTGTTCCATTCCAAGTGGACTATCGGTGTGTAGTTTTGTAGCTTATTTATAATAATTAAAGAGAACAACATAGTTTTTTCAATAATACCATGGTGCGACATTGAAGGCGAGAAAGGACGTGTGACAGAGTGATGACCGAGCCAGAGGGAAATCAACTAGGGGAGTTGCGTGGGTTGCAACGATGTTTGGAGTAGTTGTGGGCCGAATTCTACGAAAATATAATCTAAACCGACCGCAACAAATGCCTAAACAAATTAATCCAAGGTTGGAGTGCCCCTCGCAATGTAAATAGCTCCGGCTTTGCGAGGGATGGAGAGGTAGTAGCTTCAACGCGTGGAAGATACGGTGTGAGAAAGCAAGGTCAATCGAGAGACATATAGATAGAGAGACAAAGTGAGTGTGGTCCGATATTCATTGAACAAATATATATGCTCCGGAGAGATATTGTCCGATTGAGCTTTTTGGCAAGGGTGAGGGCTGTAAGATAGAGCTTGAGAGATGATCCAGTCATAGACATGTAGATATATTTTGTGCGTGGGAGGAAGCAAGGTCAACCAATCACATAGGGTCGCCGTGCGATCGAAAGAGTGGGACGGGTTGGAGAGAGTGACCTAGATAGACGATGTGCGTGAGAGAGTATACAATGTGAATAGGTCGAATTGGGCTCAAACATGGTGATATATCGTTTTTGTCCGAGAAAGAGCGAGGTCAATCGAGACATACGGAGAGAGAGAGAGATTGAGTGAGTTTGGCCCACCATGAGGTCGAAAGAGTGGCGGCGGCTTGGATGGACTGACCTAGATAGACAATCTGTGTGAGAGAGTATAGAGTGTGTCGATCAAGGCCCGAACAGGGAGATATATCATTTGTGTGTGAAAGAAAACGAGGTTAAACGATACTCAGATAAAGAGAGCGAGATTGAGCGAGTGTGGCCCGCCGTGCGGAAGAAAGAGTGAGACAGTCTCGAGGGAGTGACCTAGATATACAACGTGCGTGCATGTGCACGAGAGGTTGGGGGGGCTAGATAGGCAATGCATGTATTTAGTGCGAGAGGGTGAGAGGGAGAGGGGGGGAGAGAGAGAGCTCAACATGGGGTGCAATGGCGGGTGTGTGAGGTAAATACATTTGGTAACAGAGTGGGAAAGGGGGTTGTGTTGTTGAGAGACTTAGAGATCGAAACATGGAGAGAAAGAATGAACTTGTGTTGGAAACCGATAGCTTCCTAAGGTGGTTAGGAGAGGAAGATTGACCGATACAGGAAGTATGTAGCGTTTGTGCGGGGGGGGGGGGGGCTAAAAACAACATTTGAATGTACATAGTACGAGACTTAATATCGATGTTTCAATTCGGTGTACATTGTAAGATTTGAACCGAGGACCAGGCATACGGGTAATTATTTCGAATTCGTGCCATACTAAGTTTCGAAAAGTTGACATTGACTCAGTTTGTTGTGCTATTTTGTAGGTCATATGTTTGAATCCATCCAAAAGTTTTCTCACTACCATGGTGTTCATCGTATACATATGAATTTGTATTAAAAAAGTAGCGTGGATACAGTGAAATGCGAAATCCACGTTAGAATTGAAGATCGCTACGTGACACACACTCTAATTCAAATAACTAACTACGTGACACACACTCTAATTCAAATAACTAATTATGTGACACACACTCTAATCCACGTTAGCGTGGGTACCGTTTTGATTTTTTTTCAAATAACTCCTCATTAATTAATTTATAGTACTCCCTCTGTTCACTTTTATAAGACCTTGAAGACATTTCAGACAATGTGCAAAACAGTTCATTTTAAGTTGTCTGAAACGACTTACATAAGTGAACGGATGGAGTATCTCGTTTCGAATGACTAATTATTGCAAGGAAAACACGGGCATGGTAATACATACAGATTCATTTGCAAATGAAAGAAGATTCGTTTGCATTCTCAAATGTAGGCGCACCAGGCAGACCAGGGTTGTGTTGGGGTGGACGCTACTTCGGTGCCTTAAAGGCAATTGCCTTTGGGTCACTGACATGTGGGCCAGCCACCTTTTGGACCCACATGTCATGGACACAAAGGCAAGTGCCTTAAGGCACCGAAGCATAATCCTGTCGGGGTGGTCGCGTGTGTCGGACGGACGCGTAGCACCCAGCCACCCACCCCCCTCCCCCCAAAAAAGGACGGCGACAATATAAGTTCGCGCTTCCACATTTCGGATGGAAACATCTGGCGGCCCCAATTCCAGCCCTGCAAAATCTCTCTTCTCCACCGTCCCCTTCTGCGCCCAGATTGCTCAAATCCCTAATTCGCCGCCAACCCTCGAATCTCCCCTCATCTCGTCTCTTTTCCCACCGTTCCCCACCTCTGTGTCGGATGACGACAACGAAGACGACGATCGCGCTTCACCACCGCACCGGAGCTACCTCATCTACGCCCTCGTCCACCGCACCGGGTGGTCCACCGACAACGTCGGCCGCCGCAACTGACGTGCCTCACAGACACCGAGTTCCACCGCATCAGGTGCACTTCACCGACACCGTCTCCCAGCTCACCGGGGCTACTTCACCGAGCACATCGTCGCACCTCCGCCCCCCGAGGCCGTTGTGGCTTCACCAACGGTCTCGTCCATCGCATCATAGCGCTCCGCTGCCACTCAAGATCTGCATCCGTGCACGGCCAGCCAACGCCAGCGCATCACCCTCAACGGCTCTGAAGTGACCCGCACTCTAGCTAGGCGAGCATGCCCAAACGTCGGCCCGAACTAGGTATCCACACATCACTCCCTTGTGCACTGTTCCGACGATGTTTGGATATCCTTTCACTGCTCTCCTAGCTTATACGCCTATGCAACTCTGACTTTAACTCTTATTTCTTCTGGAGATATCATCTGAAACAAGCAAATCTATTTTTTAGCGAAGCATGACGGCGCTACGGGATCTAGTACACATCCTGCACACCCGTATAACCTTGTAAGTATCTGTCCTCCGGTACAACATCAAGGTCGATTCCTCTTATTTGATCAACCATTCGCCGTGTCAAAAATGCAGGGGTGGATGCAAGGAACACAAGGCCTGCACATCCAAGCAAGTGGTAACATGGACTTGTACATGGAACATCCCAAGCGCAAGCAGAGCTGCAGTGAGCCTGTACAATGAGCTAGCGTAAGTCCCTGCATTTCATTTAATTCGTACTGGCATTCGTGTATGATTTGTGTGGAGTGGCCGATCCACGAATTCAAGTTACCAGGGGCAAACACTTAACTTAAAAAATACAAAGGCACTTGCACTCCGGAAATCAACATAACTTGAGAAATGTGAAGCTACATGCACTTTGAAAACTAGCTAATGATCCAAAGTAGTTCGGATTATAAACACTAAATGATGCAAGCACCAAAAACACAAAATGCAACATGGTGTACAAGGACTACAAACATGGTCTATACCTGCTTGAATTATTCATTCTCTGGCTGAAAATATCGAAGTGTAATTGCACGTATAACCAGTGCGCAAACTGCATATCAATATATCTATCCTGCACAAGTATGCCAATAGTTTCAAACAACAGATTAGAAAAGTATTTATGCTATGTTGTCATGATACGGGGACTTTCTGGTAGATGACCTCGACGTTTCCTCAAGCTATGAAAATGCACTATAATTTGCTTGTCGTCAATGCCTGCAAATCTCTGTCTCTCTCAACATAGTAGATCATCATTAGACACTAAATCCTTCAATGAGCTTGCAAAATGTTTGCATTAGATCCCTCATTAGACACTATATGTTCATCACCAGGAGCATGTAAAATGTTTCCATCAAATCCTTCATTAGCAGTCTGTTCATTAGACACTTCAGGCTCAAGAACAACATGAGCTTGTATGTTTGCACCGGAAACTTGATTAGATACATCAGATTCAGTCAGTTCAGTATTGATTGGGGGAGTTATAAAATAAGTAGAAATTGGTTTCATTTTCTCATAGATTCCCTACATATAAGCAGTTTTACAACACCGTCAGGTTTAACTATTGGCCAGAAATTGAAGAGTTGAATTAGATATAATCAGGGATGTGATGTACCTGCTCGTTGCGCATGCTACTCTTGCAAGTTGCGACTGTCCGTTTGCGCAAGCTTGATGCCATGCCCGTGCTGCCGCCGCTGCCTCCCACGCAGGCTACACCCAGGGTTGGATCTTCATCTTCTTGTCCTTCCATTCGCTTGAAGCCCGGCGACCGCCCTCCAACGAGGGCGCGAGGAAGTGCTGTGTTAGTCTGTCCAGTGGCGGCTAGGTTAGGAGCGAACCAGACTGGAGGCTGGAGCGAATGAATTCAGATTTTTCCTGCTGTTGATCGATATGGGAGGCGCTCGTTTGGGCCGCGAGCCTGCTATAGGGCCTGCCTTGCACTTATGTTATTGGCCCATCCAAATTGAAACATTTTTCTTCATTGTTTACATTGCCTGCTCATGCGTCGGGACGAACAAAACTAGCGTGGGCCAACCTGGACGACTCAAACTAGGTGCACACTTTCCAGCCACCTGAGGCGGCCGCCCATACCAGCCCCTATGGTGGCGTCACCCCTTTTTGCGTGTATGATTGGATAGTGAAAAATATTCCAGTGGCGCTTTTGATTTACCCACAGAATGGTTGAATTTCTTGTTTCTATGAACTGAGTTCGCCAATAATGTGAAAGATGCCAGTCTTTTCATCCTATTGTAGATTGCTTAGATCTCGATATGCCAAAAGTAATCGCATGAAATATACAATAAAAGCCAGTGTGATGTGTTTGGCTACAACTAGTCTGACTACACGTCCTCATATAACATATCAAGGACGCACCATCTTACCAGATTAACCATTCGACTTACCCATGCAGTGTGGGAAGAAAGAAGTATTGGGACTGCGTATCCAAGCAATTGATGATATGGACTCCTTCGTACAACCTTGTAAGCGAAAAACAAAGTTGCAGTGTTCCTGTACAAAGAACTAGCGTAAGTTCAGTTACCTGCTTCTCGGAATTTTAGTTAGCCACTTATTGCAAAATTGTTCAATTACGTTGCTTGGCTTAATTTAGTTTGCTACTGATTACATAATGGCATAGCCTGTTAATCATATTGTAGACTACGCCTATCTATGTGTTTGATACTTATTGTTAAGAATTACCTGTTTGCCTTAACTTAAATATCTACTTGTTTGTTTAACTACTTTGCTGCTGCAACAGCGGGTTACAATGATGTTAATAACTACTTTTCAGCATCCAATTGAAACTTTTAATTCCTTGTTTGTTTAACTGGTTTGCTGTTATAACTCCCAATTGAGATGTTTTGCTAACTTCAACTTTTGTGAATCCAATCGGAACTTTAATGGCAAAACAGGTTAGCCCAAGATCAAAGAGCGAGGTCTCCATGGACATTGCATCATCCCACAGCAGTGGCACCGGCCCAATCGTGCATTATGAATTGCCAACTGCTGATGCTCTAGAGGCTAAACTAGTGGTAGAAAGAGATTCTGCTTCTGCACTTAGAGATGAAGTTGACATGTTGAGGAAGCAAACAGCACAATCACAAGCAGTACTCAAGACAACCATTAAATATTTGATGGATTTCAAAACGAAGCAAGTTGAGACTGACCAGATTGTTAAGGTCCTGAAGGAAAAAAGGAAATTAAATTCCTACTTGGTAAATCATAGGTGAAATGTTCTTTCCATAGTTGAATAACCTTTGTGTTGTGTGTTCATGTAATCAATCAAACCATTTGTTTTAGAGATCATGTAATAATTGTTTTTTTGGTTTGTAATTTTATTTGAGCACAAGTCTGTATTAATTGATAAGACTCGGAGACATTTCATTTGGATTGCTGTGCCAGACCTACAAATATGCCAATCGGGCTGAATGTGCATTCATCAATAGTAGTAGTATAGATGGACCATAAGTGGCATGCATCGGAAAGGGCCAAGATGCTGGCTAAAAAAGGATGATGTTGTAGCCAAAAAAAGTACAGCGGCCTGGCTTATGTATGTTAGTTGGTATTATTGATCCATATACTCTATAAGTGTTTATATGTCTGTTAGTTCTGTACATTCTTGGTTGATTGACTCGGTATTTGAATCTTGATACATCGCTCGTGTACATATCTAAATGGGAGTACACATTATGTTGCGTGTGACATTTGAGTTGGACATTAAGTGTTCCAAATATTCGAATTCACCTTAAACTGGATTCTAGTTTCTGAATTTGAGTATCGGCATTTGTAAACCATATTCATATATGACAGTGGAATACATCTTTGTCGTCCTTTTGAAGATATATAAAAACACATAGAATGATTTATAAAGATTCATATAGGAATACAAAATGGATTCAAATTTAGTTGCCAGGGTAAACGTGGATGCTCATTGTCCCAAAATTCGAAAGGAGCAGCAAAATGTCCACTCCCATGTCCGCTGCCCGAAGCCAAGTTTTTGGGAGATGGAAATTACTGTCTACCCATTACACAGACAATCCATCGACCCGATTTCCACTGCTCTAAATAGGGGTAGGTTAGTAACTTCAATTAGACGTGACACGACCGCCTCTGAGCCCATTCCGACACGGTGGGCGTCAAACATGGGCGACAAAATTCATTTGATTCAAGCTCGTCCGAAAGACCTCTGTTTCTCCCTCCATTACCCATTCATACACGGTGGGCGGCAAAACAAACTCGACTCGGCTGAAATCGATGTAGGCAAATATTTTCAATAGGGGCAGGTTTGTAACTTCACTCAGACGTGACACAACCGCCCTACCTGTCAGCCCCGTTCATACACCGTGGGCGCTAACCATGGGCGCCAACCACCCTCTCCTCGCCCGAAATCGCTCTGGGCAAATATTGGCGAGATGCGAGATTACCGTCCTATCCCCAACTGACGAGACGTCCAAATTTTAAACGGGGGCTAAGTTCGTAACTTTCCCATATTTCAGACAGGCGCGTCCCAAAAACATGGTTCCCCGTACCTCTCCCTCCATTTTCCCATTCATACACCGTCCGCGCTAGAACACTCCATCCCCACACCATCCTCCGTCCGCCACCCCATCCATCGCCGCCGTCCTCCACCATGCCGAAGCGCCTACCAAGACCGCGTCGCCCACTGCTAGAGATGGACGTTTCTCATCCATGGCGACGGACCAATAGCCTTGCATCACGTCCTCTCGCTTCATCGGCGTTGTCGTCCTCTTTGCCATGGCCGCTCACACGACCTTCTCTTCCACCGCAACGGGACTTATCCCCCGATGCACCCGTCTACCGTCGCAGATCTGCTTCAATGCCACCGACAGCCATCGCACCCCCGATGCCTACACGGCGCCGCAAGAGAGGTGGTACTTCATATCTCCTCTACTTTTTGATCTCAACCAGAAAATAGATCTTAACTTGGTTACTCTACTTTCTTTTCAGCTCATAGAATTTAGTTCTTAGTTCGAAGTAAACAATGGATGCTAAATATCATTTCTCCGGTTTGCAGCTTCAAATCTGCCATGGCATAGCCATAATACGATTTAATTGATCATGCTTAGGGTTTAATTGATCATGTTGGTTCCGTGGTGGTTTCTTTAATAGAAATCGGAGGGGAAACCCTCTTTTGCTAAAAAAATATGCTTAGAGTTTCCCCCTTTTATGATCACTATACGATCAGAATACGTGCTTCGTGTCATAATAACATTGCTCCACCCATCAAGCTAAACAAGCTTAGTTGTTCAAATACGAATATGATATTATTAAAACAGAGTTGTTTAATTGGTCAGCTAAATGTTCCTAAATTAGTTTCGAAAATGCATGTTTGCCGCTCGGGTGTGTATCTCTACAGGGTGCCCATGGTGGGCCGGCCCACCCTGGGATTTTGAGTCGTCCCAGGCCCCGATTCCCCTCTGTTCTGCTGCTCGCTTCCGATCTCTACTCGTCCCCAGCCGCCTGCCTCGCCGGCGACTTGCCGTCCTCGGACGGCATGACTCTAGGAGGAGACGCCGGACTAACAAGAGGCCAGGAGCCGCTCGCCCAACAGCGTCACCGCTGCCCGGGCGCGCTGTCGTGCATACCTTCCCAGTCCGTTCAGGACTCAGGCATGCAGCACCCACCAAGCCAACCCAATTTATCCTGAGATACGTCCTCAACACTCAGCAGCCACTCCTCATCACCCATTTTCTAATTGATTCATTACTCATTAGGCAGGACTGTCATTAGGGTTTGTTGTGTGCTCAGTGCTACCTACACTTAATGGTTCAGATGTATTTCGGTAATCTTTAGTACCTCTAAAGTTCACAGGGTTTTCAAAATTCCGGCCCTCGGAATAGATAATCTGACTACTTTTTATGTCTTCATGAATCTCAGATTCTGAACAGCATCATAATGATTATGAGCTTGCGCGCATGAAAAGAATAAAGCAGAACAATGCCATGGCTGTCAAACTTGGCATTAAGGGACCGAAATCAAGTCTGGATGCAATGCAATGCAAACGCTCTCCACCTACAGATTCATGCTCAGAATATGATCCTAACAGTGATTCTGAGCTAGAGGGAGACCTAAGTCAATGTAGCTCCCTAGTGGAGGAGTGAGAGGAAGATGCCCTATCTTATTCACCCATCAAGGTACTTGCTCTAACTTTCCAAGGTTACATTGCTCACACATATCTTGCAACTGATGCTTTGCATTGCTTCTACTTTATTGAACTGCGATTAGCTTAGTTTACACATCGTGTATGTGAATACGCCCTGCCTATCATTTTCAGTACATATTCCATTTGTCATCATACCATATTCATCCATTCAAATGTTGTTCTTGTGTATCAGACGTTCAAAAGGAAGAGGGCGATTGCTGATCATGGAGGAGCACAAGCAAAGTATTTGGAAAAGGTACTGGCACCTGATAAATCAAATAGCCCATTAGGTGTAGTTGCAATATCACCTGACCCACAAAATACCCCAACTCTAGCAAACTCTAGCCCTACTACACTGGTCATTTCTGATGCCCCAACTCAGCAGACCCCAACTGCAGCAAACAGTATGATTATGCCAGTTGACATAGCACCAGTTGTACGACGCAAAACCCCCATTCCAGCAAAGTGTACACCAAATCCAGTTGCCAAATCCCTTTTCGCACCAGAGAGAGCCCCAACTGCAGCAAATAGGACCCCTGTTCCATTTCTTCCCAGTTTAGAAGACGAAGCTTATGTTGTTGTCAGGAACCTTGTGCGCATCTTTCATTCATGGAAAGATTATACCACAAACACGGAACAATTTCCAGTCTTCCTCCGCAACTTACGCGTAAGTAATGTACTAATGTTATTCATGGTCATTACTACATATGTTTCTGCTGACAGAAGACACAAGATTTCATTCTTTTAAATAGGTGAGGAGCAAACTGGATTGTGATGACGAGCAAGGGTTGGTTGCGCTTTTCAAGCACTCGTTGATGAAGTATCGTTCCTACCTGAGGCAAGCGCACTTCGATGGCAAGCCTCTGAACGAAATTTCTGTAAAGTCTCCGGTGCTACATTTATCCGACGGTGACTGGAATAATCTTTTTACACACTGGTCTCGGCTGCAGCGTAAGGTACCGTCTATGATATCACATCACAATTTGAACTACATTTCTGCATTTGCCTTAATGTCTCACTTGTACGAAAACTGTTAGCAGAAGAACATTCATTCTCAAGGGACCACAGAATCTCGCAACTATACTGCACACTGCATTACTCTTGTGAGTACCTCTTTCCCTATATGACCATACTTACTTTCATAGTTGTTTGATTATGTAGCATCACTGCACATGTTAGCCTCGTAATCGTCCATTTGGTGGACATTATAAGATCCGTATGGACTCTTACATAAATTTAGAATCAACCCAATGCTTTTGAAGAGGTTTAGCTCTGCAGTCCTCTTGTAAGGACTAAACGTGGTCTATCACTGTACTTACATTAACAGCTACTCCCTCCGTCCCATAATATAAGAACGTTTTGTACAGTACACCAGTGTTAAAAACACTCTTGTATTATGGGAAGAGGGACTGGTTCATTTTGTAGCATTCTGCATCTTATCTCCCTCGCCCACCATTTACTAAAAAAGATCAGATCTATATTTAATCTTACCAACAAGTAGAATACACAAACAATGCCAGTGTAGAAGTGTAGCCCATTGCTCTTGTCAGTACATTTTGTCCTGTAACGCTTGTACTTCCAGGGATTGGTAGTTGATTATGTAGCATCAATCTGCATCTTATCTTCATTATCCTCTATCCCTTCCAGTATTATCATATCTATAATTACTCTCTACAAAATGTAGAGTACAGGCAATGCTTATGAAGAAGATTCTGTGCTGAAATTCTTGAGTTATCCTTCCCTTGACATGGACAAGGGCATTATAAAGCCGGTGTTAACTATTAATATAAGTCAGTCCTTCTAAAGCCTTTATCCTCAACTGCTGTTTAATTTGCTCATACTCCCTATCATTTACTGCTGTTTAGTTTGTTGTTTCTACCAAAATGCATGTTCGTAAGAACCATAAGTTCTAAGTTTTACTTGTAAAACCAAATTCCTTATTCATACCATGCACATTACTTAATACTCCCTATATGTATGCTTGTTTTTGTGGATCTATAATCCAGTGTGTGGTGAAGCAGCCCACGTTTGCACCTTGTCATCTCCTGTTTTATCTTACCGATGTGGCTGATGATATGAACAACATGCCATGCACATTATCCAAAATAGATACAATGATTTTCTTTGCCCTTCATCTATGCTTGTTATGTTGACATGGTAATCCAGTAGTGTGGTGAAGCTCCCCGCATTATGAACAATGCCAAATTATGCTATTGATATTTTGAACTTACTCTTTATTTTCTAATTTTAAATTGGATAGAATTGAAAGAAAAGTTATCATCTTTGTTTATACACGTGCAAACCTGTCATCTCTCTGCTTTGTTTTAGGGTGATATGCATGATGGCATGCACAAGTCTGATGAAGGCTGTGAGACAAACCCAGCATATATTGCAGCAAAGAAGGCAAAACATCTTGAAGATAGCGAGACAACCCCAAAGTCTTGTCTTGATGCAGTGTTCAAGTTACTTGAGCTAACAGTCAAACAAGCTCACAGAATTCGTTGTCTGAATCAGTTCGACTTCTTTAGTCCCAAATTCTAGCAGAAAGGCATTCTGCAACTCAACTTCGACTTGAAGTCCTATCACTAAGAAAGATTGCGGAGAACACCAATTAGAACCTCATCGCTAAACAGCTACACCTGGAAGCTATGACCGACATGCTAGGCCGCTCTCACAGGCTTGCTCAGCAGCTTGCGCAGCAGTTCCCCCGCAAGGCTAACCTTTCTTGAACTGTCTTGGAAGTGGTCTCGGTTCAGTATTATTTTGTTACACTACAATGGTGCCCAATTTTTGTAATCTGCTTCTTCGTTGCGCTTTATGATCACTGGTGGCGAACTTCGATGCCCAGTGGGTGTAATATACCTTAAATCCTTTATTGTATAGTGTAGGTTTATTCTTAGTTACTATGCCGTAATTTCTTTACTGTATAGAGTAGGTTTGTTCTTAATTCCTACTAGTTACTGCCATCATTCGCTATCTGAAAAAAAATCAGATGTAGTCGACCGGACCGAAACATTTGACTCTAATGGGCTAGGTTTTTAGCGGGCCTGAAACGTGCCGAACAGCTCACGGGCCGGCAGCAGCCCGAAATGAACCCCGGCCCATGATTGTGCGAATCAAATCACGGGCTTTTAACAGGCCAAAATTGTCTCGGTCCTTGTTTGTCCCAATCAGATATCGGCTACAAGCAGGCCGTATGCAGACCCGGCCGTAGTTAGGCCCAACTATATGACGGGCTTTTAATAGGACGAAATTAATATAGGGCCGAAATGTTAAACGGGCCCTTAACAGGCCAAAACTAATATCAGGCTGAATTACTAAGTGGGCCTTTAGCAAGTGGGCCCAAAAGCATAGTGTCTAGTTGACGGGCCGAATCTGATATGGGCCATAATTGAGCCCAAAGCCTCTTAAAGGGTCGGACCTGATCTGGGCCGTAATTTGGCCCAGAACATGGTAGGCTTTTAACGGGCCGGATCTCATATGAGCCACTATTAGGCCCGGAGCGTGGCAGGCCATTAATGGACCGGATCAAATATGGGCTGGCATTTGGCCCAAAACATGGCAGCCAGTTAATGGGCCGGCCTACTAGGGTCCTCAAAATCTTGTGGGCCTACAGCTGGGTCGGCCCATTAATGTCAGCTAAATCTCGTGGGCCTTTAGCTGGGCCGGCCCATTATGATCCGCAAGAATCTTGTGGGCCTTTACCTGGGCCGGCCCATTATGGCACACAAAAATCTTGTGGGCCTTTACCTTTTTTGAGGGGGAAAAACCAAGTTTATTCAATAAAGTCCACATGAAGTGGGATACATCTCTGGTCGTGAGGAGCGCCGAACCAGACGTGGCGTCCCGGACCTCTCGAGAGGGAAAACTTGGCTAAACTATGTGCTTCATAATTCACAGCATGACTCTCAAAGGAAAAAGTACAATTAAAGAAAGATGCTCTAAGATTTATCTCTGCGATGATTGCTCCATACGTCCCGTGTGACTTCCTGTTGATATCTGAGACGACTTGTTGGCAGTCCGAAGCAATAACAAAATTATGGATACCCATATCTTCTGCAAGGGATAATGCCTCCCGACAAGCAAAAGCTTCAAGTGTTGCCGGATCTTCCACTCCCTCGACCACTAGAGCCGAGCTGCCCATGTATTTTCCATCTGCATCTCTGTAAACTGCCGCCGCAGATCCTCCTCTTCTTGCCATGACCCCAGAGTCCACATGAATCTTGCAATATCCAGCAGGAGGTTTCTTAGGCCGACGCTGAATGGATGGAGCAGCCGCTGGCGAGGCGTCCCGAGTTGGTCCCTTCGTCTTAATAGTATCTAGTTCTGCAATGAACCGTCCAATAAAACCGAAGGTAGATTGGGGGCTCTGAAATATGGCTTCATGAATAGCTTTACGTCGGGCATGCCAAATGGACCAAAGTGTAACTGTTGCGAGGATAAATTTCTCATGTGATAACATTTTCATGAGTGTGAACAGCCACTGCCTCGCACTTGGCTCCGTGCTCTCTATGATTTTATGTGTGATGTCCTCAACAATCAGTGCCCAGACACTCCTTGATGATGAGCACTCTAACAAAGAGTGACGCCATGAATCCCGGTTACCACAAAGCCCGCACTGGTCGGAATCAGCCATATGTCGGTTTGCCCTGACATCGTTTGTTGGAAGGGAGTGCTTCGAGAGTCTCCATAAGAACATACGAATTTTCCCTAGCACCTCCGTCTTCCATAATCTCTTCCATGATCCCTCCTCTGCAATGGAGTTTTATGGTCCCGCAGACCCTTCTAACCACGCCTCCCTTCTTAGTTTAGTTGCAACTAGCATCTTGTACACAGACTTTATAGTAAAGACTCCATGTTTCTCATAGTACCAAGCCCAGAAGTCGCTTAAGTTCCTTGTACACAAAGGCAATGCAAGTATGACCTGTGCATCTATTGGCATAAAATGTTCTTGGACAAGTTGCATGTTCCATGATGCTGTTGCGCCGATAATGAGCTCAGACACCCTGGTGGGAGGGTTTGGAGCAATACTTCCGAGGGGTCGAAACATCCCCTCACGTGGCAACCAATTCTGACCCCATATATGAGTTGTTTCTCCGTTCCCAATCCTTCTGATCAGTCCCTGACGTAGTGTATCCCTGCCCTCAATGATGGCATGCCACACTTGGCTAGGGTGGCTTCCTAGTTCGGCCTCCAGTATATCCGAATTTGGGTAGTATACACTTCAAAATACGTGCGCTCAAGGTTTCTGGATTCTGCAGCAGCCTCCAAGCTTGTTTAGCCAGCATTGCTAAGTTAAAGAGCTCAAAATCTTTGAATCCCAAACCCCCCATGCCCTTGGGCTGTGTCATAGTTTTCCAGGAGACCCAATGAGGCTTCCGTTTTCCTTCCTTGCTACCCCACCAAAATTTTCTAATAAGCATGTTCAGGTGTTCACATAAACCTCTTGGGAGCTTGAAACAAGACATAGAAAAAACCGGTACTCCTTGTGCCATAGATTTAACCAACACTTCCTTTCCCGCTGAGGAGATGGTGCGTTCAATCCAGCCCCGAACCTTACTCCACAGACGGTCTTTTAAATACTTAAAAGCACCATTCTTTGAGCTCCCTATATCAGATGGCATCCCCAAATATTTCTCATTAAGGGTCTCATTAGGAACATGGAGTATCTCTTTGATCTCTTGTCTCACAGAATCGGGAACCCCCTTGTTGAAGTATATAGACGATTTTGCGTGGTTTATTCACTGCCCAGTCGCCTGGCAATATGTCTCCAGAACATGGTACACCTCGTTAGCGACCACACCATTGGCCTTGATAAACAACAGGCTGTCATCGGCGAATAAAAGATGGCTGATAGGTGGTGCCGTTGGAGCAACCTGCAAACCAGTTAAGTTGGATGACTCACTCTTTGATTTTAAGAGGCACGAAAGGCCCTCTGCTGCTAGCAAGAACAAGTATGGAGATATCGGGTCCCCTTGTCTGATCCCTCGCGAAGGTTTGAAATGTTGTAGTTTCTTTCCATTGAATAAGACAGAGAAACTGACTGTGGTTACCAGGCCCATAACAATATCAACCCACCTGTTGCTGAAACCCAGCTTAAGCATTATAGCTCTGAGGTACGGCCATTCCACCCTGTCATAAGCTTTCATCATATCAAGCTTAAGAGCACATGACTGGTGTTTCTTGGCTTTGTTCCTCTTCATGAAGTGCAGGCATTCATAGGCAGTTATAATATTGTCTGTGATCATTCTACCTGGGACAAAGGCTGACTGTTCCTCTGATATAATTTCAGGCAGCACCTCTTTCAGTCTGTTAGCTATCACCTTTGACGCAATTTTATACAAAACATTGTAGAGGATAATTGGGCGGAATTGTGACAGGAGCGTTGGGTTTTTTACCTTTGGGATTAACACCAATACGGTATCATTGATGCACTCCGCTGATTATATACCTTCTACAATCCTCAGTACAGCCTTTGTAACATCGTCCCCACATAAGTCCCAATGGTGCTGAAAGAAGTGCGTCGGGAATCCGTCCAGGCCGGGCGCTTTGGTTGGGTACATTTGAAAGAGAGCTTTTTTAACTTCCTCTTTGCTATACGGCGCATTCAGAGACTCATTCATTTCTATAGTTACTTTTGTAGGTACCGTATCAAGGACTTGGTCCATATCTTGCACTCCCTCTGACGTGTACAAATATCTATAAAAACTATTGGTCAGATTTTCCATCTCCGGCATATTATCGGTCATCTGCCCATCCGGTCTTTGAAGTGCTCTAATCTGGTTCTTTCTTCTTCTACGACTCGCTCGGAGGTGGAAAAAGTATGTATTCTTATCACCATGCATTAGCCATTCGAGATGGGCTCGCTGGCGCCACAAAAGTTCCTCCCTGTGATATAATTCAGTGAGCCTCTCAATTAATTTTAATTCAATGTGTGTCGGACCAAATATATTTGGGGATTCCCGCAGCTCCTATAGCTCCTTTTTCAGATGCTGAATGTCGCGCCGTATGTTTCCAAAGTTTGTCATTTCCCATGCGGACAGATCTGTTGAAAGCGACCTCAACCTATCATTGAGAGAAACGACCGTATCTCCTGCTCCATTGGCCCATGCATTCTGGACAGCAGGTTTTAGCGTGGGGTCATGTTCCCATGCAACTTCATACTTAAATGCTTTTGGGGACCACCTGCATGCCTCGCCATGCATGAAGTTCACATAGATTGGGACGCGGTCACTGGTAGCAGCCGTCTTGTGCTCGAGCTTAGCCGATGGAAAAGCAATACACTAGGCTGGGTTAGCCACTCCACGGTCTAGACGCACCCGTGTATATGTACCTCATGTCACCTTTTTCTCAAAGGTCCAACTTGTGCCCGTATAGCCTATATCCGTGAGTCCACATGTATCAAGGGCGTCCCTAAATGCGTCCATCTGCGCTTGACTCCTGTTACCCACTCCATCATGTTCATGGGCATGTAAAACTTCATTGAAATCTCCGACGATGAGCCATGGTGTATCGCTAGCACCCACAATTCCTCGGAGCATATCCCACATTTTGTATCTTTCGTTTACTTGTGCTTCTCCATAAATAGAAGTGACCCTTGTTTTCATATCAACCAGCTCATCAATTACTACGTCAATGTGATACCGAGAATAACCAACAATCTCAAGCTTTATTTCTTCGTTCCAAAAAATTCCTAAGCCACCACTTCTGCCAGAGCTACTAACAGCAAAACTCTTATTATAGCCTAAAGAACCAACCAAACTCTCGACTCTAGAACCCTCTATTTGAGTTTCCAAGATACAAAGTATAGAGGGGGTAAACTGCTTCGTTAGGTCATGAAGCTCTCGAACTGTCGCGGGTTTGCCAGCCTTGCGATAGTTCCAACAAAGAAGACTCATTGCTAGGCGCGACCCCACCAGGGAGCCCGCCAAACGCGCATCAGGGGTTTTTTTTGCAGTCGTGTTCTTTCCATTGGTCTTCTCATTTGTCAACGTGCTTGGTTTGTTCCTTTTCTGCTCCTGTTTTGAGGATGGACTAGGTGGAACCTCAGTTGGACCCGGAAGTAGCAGAAGGTTGCTTGCAACGGGCGCTGGTGCCGAAGAATCCATCCCGGCTCCCCTCTTCCTGTTCCTTTCTGCCTCCATCATGGAGACGTCTCTGTCCTCCTGTTCTCTGTCAGCTTCAGAAGGATCTTCCGAGGTTGTATGCTCTGCGGGTCCGCATGCACGACCGTGACCCCTTCCCGATCGTCCTCTGCCCCGTCCGCCTCGTGATCCACCGCCTTCAGATGAGCTGCGGCCTTCTCCTGGCCTGTTACCTGGACCTTTGAACCAAGTTGCTCTTAGGTCTTTGAAAACAAGGGCTTTCGGGGGGTGAACTCCATCACCACACTCCTTGAACAGATGGCCCATGTACCCACAAACCGCACACCAGTCCGGAAGGCGTTCGTATTTCACCCTAAAGGTCACCCTCTGGAGCGAATCTTTCCTCTTGATCACCAGCGACACGGCGTTCTTAAGAGGTTTTGTAACATCAATTCTCAGTCGAACCCGTGCAAAATTCCCCTCCAAATCATGAGATTTTGGCTTTGCAAAGATGAACTCTCCCACTGTAGCGGAAAGAGCTTTGATCTTGGGAAATAAACCATCTGGAAGATCATGGATCTGCATCCATATATCAATCTTATTCAGCTCAATTGTTGACGGCTTGTTGAGCCCATCATACTGCGCGATGACCACGGCCTTCCCTTTGAACATCCACAGGCCTTCCTCCATGACGCGCTCCCAATCACCGAGGCAGCCAAACCGCATCGTATAGAGGTTATCCTCGAGAGGGCGGATCTTTACCTCCTTAGCCAAATCCCATGCAATCCTCGTGTTTCTGAAGAACCAATATTGGCTATAGGGTTTTTCTGTGTGAACCCTAGTGATTGCCATCCACCAGGTCGATTCCACTGGTAGTTCCTCGTCCTCAATCACAACATCTTGGAGATCATCCTCTTTCAGCCCTAATTCCTCCATCATCGCCTCCAGGTCGGAGACCGCCTGTCCCGATCTCGGTGCGATATCCTCCATTATGGCCGCAAAATCTTGTGGGCCTTTAGCTGGGCCGGCCCATTATGGTCCGCAAAATCTTTTGGGCCTTCAGTTGGGCCAGCCCATTTAAACTTGATGGGCCGGTCCACGTGTCAACATATCATAGGCGCGTCTCACCCATTGGATGAGTGACACATGTGCCAACGCGGGCCTGACACATGTCTCCTCCAGCCAATGATGATTTTACATGTGGAAAATCCCCATTGGTCGGGGCTGTTAACGGGTTATCGGATCCAAAACCCGACCCGATAGCTTAACAGCGTTCCGTTACGGTGGATGCCACGTGTCGGTCACCCTTGACGAAAGCACTTCTGTGACGCGCGATTTATCGTCATGGAAGTGGACACTTCCGTGATGATAATTTTGGTAATGTCATGGAACACTTCTACGACAGCACAGGTATGACTATCTTGATTCTGTCATAAATTTGTCATGGATGTACATGCATGACAAAAAACGCTACCTACTGTGACAAACACGTCTCATCACGGAAGTGTATTTTTTTGTAGTGATACTAGTGACAATCTGTTTGTCTATGTATTCACACATGTATCATGTTTCCGGTTAATACAATTCTAGCATGAATAATAAACAGTTATCATGATATAAGGAAATAAATAATAACTTTATTATTGCCTCTAGGGCATATTTCCTTCAGTCTCCCACTTGCACTAGAGTCAATCATCTAGATACACAATAATGATTCTAACACCCATGGAGTCTTGGTGCTGATTATGTTTTGCTCGTGGAAGAGGCTTAGTCAACGGGTCTGCAACATTCAGATTCGTATGTATCTTGCAAATCTCTATGTCTCCCACCTGGACTTGATCTCGGATGGAGTTGAAGCGTCTCTTGGTGTGCTTGGTTCTCTTGTGAAATCTGGATTCCTTTGCCAAGGAAATTGCACCAGTATTGTCACAAAAGATTTTCATTGGACCCGATGCACTAGGTATGACACCTAGATCGGATATGAACTCCTTCGTCCAGACTCCTTCATTTGTTGCTTCCGAAGCAGCTATGTACTCTGCTTCACACGTAGATCCTGCCACAACGCTTTGTTTGGAACTGCACCAACTGACAGCTCCACCGTTCAATGTAAACACGTATCCGGTTTGCGATTTAGAATTGTCCGGATCAGTGTCAAAGCTTGCATCAACGTAACCATTTACGATGAGCTCTTTGTCACCTCCATAAACGAGAAACATATCCTTAGTCCTTTTCAGGTATTTCAGGATGTTCTTGACCGCTGTCCAGTGATCCATTCCTGGATTACTTTGGTACCTCCTTGCTAGACTTATAGCAAGGCACACATCAGGTCTGGTACACAGCATTGCATACATGATAGAGCCTATGGCTGAAGCATAGGGAACATCTTTCATCTTCTCTCTATCTTCTGTAGTGGTCGGGCATTGAGTCTTGCTCAACTTCACACCTTGTAACACAGGCAAGAACCCTTTCTTTGCTTGATCCATTTTGAACTTCTTCAAAATTTTGCCAAGGTATGTGCTTTGTGAAAGTCCAATTAAGCGTCTTGATCTATCTCTATAGATCTTGATGCCCAATATATAAGCAGCTTCACCGAGGTCCTTCATTGAAAAACTCTTATTCAAATATCCTTTTATGCTATCCAGAAATTCTATATCATTTCCACTCAACAATATGGCATCCACATATAATATTAGAAACGCTACAGAGCTCCCACTCACTTTCTTGTAAATACAGGCTTCTCCAAAAATCTGTATAAAACCATATGCTTTGATCACACTATCAAAGCGTTTATTCCAACTCTGAGAGGCTTGCACCAGTCCATAAATGGATCGCTGGAGCTTGCACACTTTGTTAGCTCCCTTTGGATCGACAAAACCTTCCGGTTGCATCATATACAGCTCTTCTTCCAGAAATCCTTTCAGGAATGCAGTTTTGACATCCATTTGCCAAATTTCATAATCATAAAATGCGGCAATCGCTAACATGATTCGGACAGACTTAAGCATCGCTACGGGTGAGAAAGTCTCATCGTAGTCAATACCTTGAACTTGTCGAAAACCTTTTGCAACAAGTCGAGCTTTATAGACAGTAACATTACCGTCAGCGTCAGTCTTCTTCTTGAAGATCCATTTATTTTCAATGGCTTGCCAATCAATGGGCAAGTCAAACAAAGTCCACACTTTGTTCTCATACATGGATCCCATCTCAGATTTCATGGCCTCAAGCCATTTTGCGGAATCTGGGCTCACCATCGCTTCTTCATTGTTCGTAGGTTCATCATGGTCTAGTAACATAACCTCCAGAATAGGATTACCGTACCACTCTGGTGCGGATCTTACTCTGGTTGACCTACGAGGTTCAGTAACAACTTGATCTGAAGTTTCATGATCATCATCATTAACTTCCTCACTAATTGGTGTAGGTGTCACAGGAACCGGTTTCTGTGATGAACTACTTTCCAATAAGGGAGCAGGTACAGTTACCTCATCAAGTTCTACTTTCCTCCCACTCACTTCTTTCGAGAGAAACTCCTTCTCTAGAAAGATTCCAAATTTAGCAACAAAAGTCTTGCCTTCGGATCTGTCATAGAAGGTGTACCCAATAGTCTCTTTTGGATATCCTATGAAGACACATTTCTCTGATTAGGGTTCGAGCTTCTCAGGTTGAAGCTTTTTCACATAAGCATTGCAGCCCCGAACTTTAAGAAATGACAACTTTGGTTTTTTGCCAAACCATAGTTCATAAGGCGTCGTCTCAACGGATTTTGATGGTTCCCTATTTAACGTGAATGCGGCTGTCTCTAGAGCATAACCCCAAAATGATAGCGGTAAATCAGAAAGAGACATCATAGATCGCACCATATCTAGTAAAGTACGATTACGACGTTCAGACACACCATTACGATGTGGTGTTCTGGGTGGCGTGAGTTGCGAAACTATTCCGCATTGTTTCAAATGAAGACCAAACTCGTAAATCAAATATTCTCCTCCAGGATCAGATCGTAGAAACTTTATTTTCTTGTTACGATGATTTTCAACTTCACTCTGAAATTCTTTGAACTTTTCAAATGTTTCAGACTTATGTTTCATTAAGTAGATATACCCATATCTGCTTAAATCATCTGTGAAGGTGAGAAAATAACGATACCCGTCGCGAGCCTCAATATTCATCGTACCACATACATCTGTATGTATGATTTCCAACAAATTTGTTGCTCGCTCCATAGTTCCGGAGAACGGTGTTTTAGTCATCTTGCCCATGAGGCACGGTTCGCAAGTACCAAGTGATTCATAATCAAGTGGTTCCAAAAGTCCATCAGTATGGAGTTTCTTCATGCGCTTTACACCGATATGACCTAAACGGCAGTGCCACAAATAAGTTGCACTATCATTATCAACTATGTATCTTTTGGCTTCAATATTATGAATATGTGTATCACTACTATCGAGATTTAACAAAAATAGACCACTCTTCAAGGGTGCATGACCATAAAAGATATTACTCATATAAATAGAACAACCATTATTCTCTGATTTAAATGAATAGCCGTCTCGCATCAAACAAGATCCAGATATAATGTTCATGCTCAACGCTGGCACCAAATAACAATTATTCAGATCTAAAACTAATCCCGAAGGTAGATGTAGAGGTAGCGTGCCGACCGCGATCACATCGACTTTGGAACCATTTCATATGCGCATCGTCACCTCGTCCTTAGCCAATCTTCGCTTAATCCGTAGCCCCTATTTCAAGTTGCAAATGTTAGCAACAGAACCAGTATCAAATACCCAGGTGCTACTGTGAACATTAGTAAGGTACACATCAATAACATGTATATCACATATACCTTTGTTCACCTTGCCATCCTTCTTATCCGCCAAATACTTGGGGCAGTTCCACTTCCAGTGACCAGTCTGCTTGCAGTAGAAGCACTCAGTCTCATGCTTAGGTCCAGACTTGGGTTTCTTCTCTTGAGCAGCAACTTGTTTGCCGATCTTCTTGAAGTTCCCCTTCTTCTTCCCTTTGCCCTTTTTTCTTGAAACTGGTGGTCTTATTGACCATCAACACTTGATGCTCCTTCTTGATTTCTACCTCCGCAGCCTTTAGCATTGCGAAGAGCTCGGGAATCGTCTTATCCATCCCTTGCATGTTATAGTTCATAATGAAGCTCTTGTAGCTTGGTGACAGTGATTGAATAATTCTGTCAATGACGCTATCATCCGGAAGATTAACTCCCAGTTGAATCAAGTGATTGCAGTACCCAGACATTCTGAGTATATGCTCACCGACAAAACTATTCTCCTCCATCTTGCGGCTGTAGAACTTATTGGAGACTCCATATCTCTCAATCCGGGCATTTGCTTAAAATATTAACTTCAACTCCTGGAACATCTCATATGCTCCATGACGTTCAAAATGTCGTTGAAGTCCCGGTTCTAAGACGTAAATCATGGCACACTGAACTATCGAGTAGTCATCAACACGCGACTGCCAGGCATTCACAATGTCTGCGGTTGCTGGCACAGGTGGTACACCTAGCGGTGCTTCCAGGACGTAATTCTTCTGTGCAGCAATGAGGATAATCCTCAAGTTACGGACCCAGTTCGTGTAATTGCTACCATCATCTTTCAACTCTGCTTTCTCAAGGAACACATTAAAATTCAACGGAACAACAGCACGGGCCATCTATCTACAATCAACATAGACAAGCAAGATACTATCAGGTACTAATTTCATGATAAATTTAAGTTCAGTTAATCATATTACTTAAGAACTCCCACTTAGATAGACATCCCTCTAATCCTCTAAGTGATCACGTGATCCATATCAACTAAACCATGTCCGACCATCACGTGAGATGGAGTAGTTTCAATGGTGAACATCACTATGTTGATCATATCTACTATATGATTCATGCTCGACCTTTCGGTCTCCGTGTTCCGAGGCCATATCTGTTATATGCTAGGCTCGTCAGGTTTAACCTGAGTATTTCGCGTGTGTAACTGTTTTGCACCCGTTGTATTTGAACGTAGAGCCTATCACACCCGATCATCACGTGGTGTCTCAGCACGAAGAACTTTCGCAATGGTGCATACTCAGGGAGAACACTTATACCTTGATAATTTAGTGAGAGATCATCTTATAATGCTACCGTCAATCAAAGCAAGATAAGATGCATAAAAGATAAACATCACATGCAATCAATATAAGTGATATGATATGGCCATCATCATCTTGTGCTTGTGATCTCCATCTCCGAAGCACCGTCATGATCACCATCGTCACCGGCACGAAACCTTGATCTCCATCATAGCACCGCTGTCGTCTCACCAATCTTATGCTTCTATGACTATCGCTACCGCTTAGTGATAAAGTAAAGCATTACAGGGCGATTGCATTGCATACAATAAAGCGACAACCATATGGCTCCTGCCAGTTGTTGATAACTTGGTTACAAAACATGATCATCTCATACATTAAAATTTAGCATCATGTCTTGACCATATCACATCACAACATGCCCTGCAAAAACAAGTTAGACATCCTTTACTTTGTTGTTGCAAATTTTACGTGGCTGCTACGGGCTTAGCAAGAACCGTTCTTACCTACGCATCAAAACTACGACGATAGTTTGTCAAGTTGGTGTTGTTTTAACCTTCACAAGAACCGGGCGTAGCCACACTCGGTTCAACTAAAGTTGGAGAAACTGACACCCGCCAGCCACCTGTGTGCAAAGCACGTCGGTAGAGCCAGTCTCGCATAAGCGTACGTGTAATGTCGGTCCGGACCGCTTCATCCAACAATACCGCCGAACCAAAGTATGACATGCTGGTAAGCAGTATGACTTATATCGCCCACAACTCACTTGTGTTCTACTCGTGCATATGACATCTACGCATAAAACCAGGCTCGGATACCACTGTTGGGGAACGTAGTAATTTCAAAAAAATTCCTACGCACACGCAAGATCATGGTGATGCATAGCAACGAGAGGGGAGAGTGTTGTCCACGTACCCTCGTAGACCGAAAGCGGAAGCGTTCGCACAATGCGGTTGATGTAGTCGTACGTCTTCACGATCCGATCGATCAAGTACCGAACGCACGGCACCTCCGAGTTCAGCACACGTTCAGCCTGATGACGTCCCTCGAACTCCGATCAACCGAGTGTTGAGGGAGAGTTTTGTCAGCACGACGGCGTGGTGACGATGATCAATTGTTGTGTTTATGGGGTGCCCCCTGCCCCCGTATATAAAGGAGCAAGGGGGAGAGGCGTCCGGCCAGGAGAGGGGTGCGCCAGGAGGAGTCCTACTCCCACCGGGAGTAGGACTCCCTCCCTTCCTTGTTGGATTAGGAGAAAGGGGAAGGAGGAGGAGAAGAAGAAGGAAAGGGGGGCGCCGCCCCCCCCTTCCTTGTCCAAATCATACTAGAGGGGGAGGGGGTGTGGCCTGCCCTGGCCGCCCCTCCTCTTCTCCACTAAGGCCCATGTAGGCCCGTTAAACCCCCGGGGGGGTTCCGCTAACCCCCGGTACTCCGGTATATATTCGATAACCCCCGAAACCATTCCGGTGTCCGAATATAGTCATCCAATATATCAATCTTCATGTCTCGATCATTTCGAGACTCACCGTCATGTCCGTGATCACATCCGGGACTCCGAACTACCTTTGGTACACCAAAACATATAAACTCATAATATAACTGTCATCGAAACTTTAAGCGTGCGGACCCTACGGGTTCGAGAACTATGTAGACATGACTGATACACGTCTCCGGTCAATAACCAATAGCGGAACCTGGATGCTCATATTGGCTCCCATATATTCTACGAAGATCTTTATCGGTCAAACCGCATAACAACATACGTTGTTCCCTTTGTCATCGGTATGTTACTTGCCGCGAGATTCGATCGTCGGTATCTCAATACCTAGTTCAATCTCGTTACCGGCAAGTCTCTTTACTCGTTCCGTAATACATCATCCCGCAGCTAACTCATTAGTTGCAATTCTTGCAAGGCTTAAGTGATGTGCATTACCGAGTGGGCCCAGAGATACCTCTCCGACAATCGGAGTGACAAATCCTAATCTCGAAATACACCAACCCAATAAGTACCTTTGGAGACACCTGTAGAGCACCTTTATAATCACCCAGTTACGTCGTGACGTTTGGTAGCACACAAAGTGTTCCTCCGGTAAACGGGAGTTGCATAATCTCATAGTCATAGGAACATGTATAAGTCACGAAGAAAGCAATAGCAACAAACTAAACGATCAAGTGCTAAGCTAACGGAATGGGTCAAGTCAATCACATCATTCTCCTAATGATGTGATCCCGTTAATCAAATGACAACTCTTTGTCTATGGCTAGGAAACATAACCATCTTTGATCAACGAGCTAGTCAAGTAGAGGCATACTAGTGACAATATGTTTGTCTATGTATTCACACATGTATCATGTTTCCAGTTAATACAATTCTAGCATGAATAATAAACATTGATCATGATATAAGGAAATAAATAATAACTTTATTATTGCCTCTAGGGCATATTTCCTTCAGTCTCCCACTTGCACTAGAGTCAATAATCTAGATTACACAGTAATGATTCTAACACCCATGGAGTCTCGGTGCCGATCATGTTTTGCTCGTGGAAGAGGCTTAGTCAACGGGTCTGCAACATTCAGATCCGTATGTATCTTGCAAATCTCTATGTCTCCCACCTGGACTTGATCCCGGATGGAGTTGAAGCGTCTCTTGATGTGCTTGGTTCTCTTGTGAAATCTGGATTCCTTTGCCAAGGCAATTGCACCAGTATTGTCACAAAAGGTTTTCATTGGACCCGATGCACTAGGTATGACACCTAGATCGGATATGAACTCCTTCATCCAAACTCCTTCATTTGCTACTTCCGAAGAAGCAATGTACTCCGCTTCACACGTAGATCCCGCCACGACACTTTGTTTAGAACTGCTCCAACTAACAGCTCCACCGTTCAATATAAACACGTATCCGGTTTGCGATTTAGAATCATCCGGATTAGTGTCAAAGCTTGCATCAATGTAACCATTTACGATGAGCTCTTTGTCACCTCCATAAACGAGAAACATATCCTTAGTCCTTTTCAGGTATTTCAGGATGTTCTTGACCGCTGTCCAGTGATCCATTCCTGGATTACTTTGGTACCTCCCTGCTAGACTTATAGCAAGGCACACATCAGGTCTGGTACACAACATTGCATACATGATAGAGCCTATGGCTGAAGCATAGGGAACATCTTTAATTTTTCTCTCTATCTTCTAGAGTGGTCGGGCATTGAGTCTTACTCAACTTCACACCTTGTAACACAGGTAAGAATCCTTTCTTTGCCTGATCCATTTTGAACTTATTCAAAACTTTGTCAAGGTATGTGCTTTGTGAAAGTCCAATTAAGCATCTTGATCTATCTCTATAGATCTTGATGCCCAATATGTAAGCAGCTTCACTGAGGTCTTTCATTGAAAAACTCTTATTCAAGTATTCTTTTATGCTATCCAGAAATTCTATATCATTTCCAAACAACAATATGCCATCCACATATAATATTAGAAATGCTACAGAGCTCCCAGCCACTTTCTTGTAAATACAGGCTTCTCCAAAAGGTTGTATAAAACCATATGCTTTGATCACACTATCAAAACGTTTATTCCAACTCCGAGAGGCTTGCACCAGTCCATAAATGGATCGCTGGAGCTTGCACACTTTGTTAGCACCCTTTGGATCGATAAAACCTTCAGGTTGCATCATATACAACTCTTCTTCCAGAAATCCATTCAGGAATGCAGTCTTTACATCCATTTGCCAAATTTCATAATCATAAAATGCGGCAATAGCTAACATAATTCGGATGGACTTAAGCATCGCTACGGGTGAGAAAGTCTCATCGTAGTCAACTTCTTGAACTTGTCGAAAACCTTTCGCAACAAGTCGAGCTTTGTAGACAGTAACCTTACCATCAGCGTCTATATTCTTCTTGAAGATCCATTTATTCTTAATGACTCACCGATCATTGGGCAAGTCAATCAAATTCCATACTTTGTTCTCATACATGGATCCCATCTCAGATTTCATGGCCTCAAGCCATTTCGCGGAATCTGGGCTCATCATTGCTTCCTCGTAGTTCGTAGGTTCATCATGGTCTAGTAACATGATTTCCAGAACAGGATTACCGTACCACTCTGGTGCGGATCTCACTCTGGTTGACCTACGAGGTTAGGTAGTTACTTGATCTGAAGTTACATGATCATCATCATTAGCTTCCTCACTAATTGGTGTAGGAGTCACAGGAACAGATTTCTGTGATGAACTACTTTCCAATAAGGGAGCAGGTACAGTTACCTCATCAAGTTCTACTTTCCTCCTAGTCACTTCTTTTGAGAGAAACTTCTTCTCTAGAAAGGATCCACTCTTAGCAAAAAATATATTGCCTTTCGGATCTATGATAGAAGGTGTACCCAACAATTTCTTTTGGCTATCCTATGAAGACGCACTTTTCCGATTTAGGTTTGTGCTTATCAGGCCGAAACTTTTTCACATAAGCATCACAACCCCAAACTTTAAGAAACGACAGCTTAGGTTTCTAGCCAAACCATAGTTCATACTGTGTCGTCTCAACGGATTAGACGGTGCCCTATTTAACGTGAATGTAGTTGTCTCTAATGCATAACCCCAAAACGGTAGTGGTAAATCGGTAAGAGACATCATAGATTGCACCATATCTAATAAAGTACGATTACAATGTTCGGACACACCATTACCTTGTGGTGTTCCAGGTGGCGTGAGTTGCGAAACTATTCCGCAATGCTTCAAATGAAGACCAAACTCGTAACTCAAATATTCTCCTCCACGATCAGATCGTAGAAACTTTATTTTCTTGTTACGATGATTTTACACTTCACTCTGAAATTATTTGAATTTTTCAAATGTTTCAGATTTATGTTTCATCAAGAAGATATACCCATATCTTACTCAAATCATCTGTGAAGGTCAGAAAGTAACGATACCTGCCGCGAGCCTCAACACTCATCGGACTGCATACATCAGTATGTATTATTTCCAACAAGTCTGTTGCTCGCTCCATTGTTCCGGAGAACGGAGTCTTAGTCATCTTACCCATGAGGCATGGTTCGCAAGCATCAACTGATTCATAATCAAGTGATTCCAAAAGCCCATCATCATGGATTTTCTTCATGCGCTTTACACCAATATGACCTAAACGGCAGTGCCACAAATAAGTTGCACTATCATTATTAAGTTTGCATCTTTTGGCTTCAATATTATGAATACATGTATCACTACAATCGAGATTCAATAAACCATTCACCTTGGGTGTATGACCATTGAAGGTTTTATTCATGTAAACAGAACAACAATTATTCTCTGACTTTAAATGAATAACTGTATTGCAATAAACAAGATCAAATCATATTCATGCTCAACGCAAACACCAAATAACACTTATTTAGGTTCAACACTAATCCCGAAAGTATAGGGAGTGTGCGATGATGATCATATCATTCTTGGAACCACTTCCAACACACATCGTCACTTCACCCTTAACTAGTCTCTGTCCATTTTGCAACTCCCGTTTCGAGTTACTAATCTCAGCAACTGAACTAGTATCAAATACTGAGGGGTTGCTATAAACACTAGTAAAGTACACATCAATAACATGTATATCAAATATACCTTTGTTCACTTTGCCATCCTTCTTATCTGCCAAATACTTGGGGCAGTTCTGCTTCCAGTGACCAGTCCCTTTGCAGTAGAAGCACTTAGTCTCAGGCTTAGGTCTAGACTTGTGCTTCTTCACTTGAGCAGCAACTTGCTTGCCATTCTTCTTGAAGTTCCCCTTCTTCCCTTTGCCCTTTTCTTGAAACTAGTGGTCTTGTCAACCATCAACACTTGATGCTTTTCTTGATTTATACCTTCGTCGATTTCGGCATCACGAAGAGCTTGGGAATCGTTTCCGTTATCCCTTGCATATTATAGTTCATCACGAAGTTCCAATAACTTGGTGATAGTGACTAGAGAACTCTGTCAATCACTATCTTATCTGGAAGATTAACTCCCACTTGATTCAAGTGATTGTAGTACTCAGACATTCTGAGCACATGCTCACTAGCTGAGCTATTCTCCTCCATCTTGTAGGCAAAGTGCTTGTCAAAGGTCTCATATCTTTCGACATGGGCATGAGTCTGAAATACTAATTTCAACTCTTGGAACATCTCATATGCTCCGTGGCATTCAAAACGTCTTTGAAGCCCCGATTCTAAGTCGTAAAGCATGGTGCACTAGACTATCAAGTAGTCATCATATCGAGCTCGCCAAATGTTCATAACATCTGCATCTGCTCCTGCAATCGGTCTGTCACCTAGCGGTGCATCAAGGACATAATTCTTCTGTGCAGCAATGAGGATAATCCTCAGATCACAGATCCAATCCGCATCATTGCTACTAACATCTTTCAACTTAGTTTTTCTCTAGAACATATCAAAATAAACGGGGAGCTACATCGCGAGCTATTGATCTACAACATAGTTATGCAAATACTATCAGGACTAAGTTCATGATAAATTAAAGTTCAATTAATCATATTACTTAAGAACTCCCACTTAGATAGACATCCCTCTAGTCATCTAAATGATCATGTGATCCAAATAAACTAAACCATGTCCGGTCATCACGTGAGATGGAGTAGTTTTCAATGGTGAACATCACTATGTTGATCATATCTACTATATGATTCACGCTCGACCTTTCGGTCTCCAATGTTCCGAAGCCATATCTGCATATGCTAGGCTCGTCAAGTTTAACCCGAGTATTCCGCATGTGCAAAACTGGCTTGCACCCGTTGTATGTGAACGTAGAGCTTATCACACCCGATCATCACGTGGTGTCTGGGCACGATGAACTTTCGCAACGGTGCATACTCAGGGAGAACACTTGTACCTTGAGATTTAGTGAGAGATCATCTTATAATGCTACCGTCGAACTAAGCAAAATAAGATGAATAAAAGATAAACATCACATGCAATCAAAATATGTGACATGATATGGCCATCATCATCTTGTGCCTTTGATCTCCATCTCCAAAGTACCGTCATGATCTCCATCGTCACCGGCATGACACTATGATCTCCATCATCTTGATCTTTATCAACGTGTCGTCACATGGTCGTCTCGCCAATTATTGCTTTTGCAACTATTGCTATCGCATAGCGATAAAGTAAAGCAATTATATGGCGCTTGCATCTTATGCAATGAAGAGACAACCATAAGGCTTCTGCCAGTTGCCGATAACTTCAACAAAACATGATCATCTCATACAAAAACTTATATCTCATCACGTCTTGACCATACAACAACAAAACATGATCATCTCATACAACAACAGAACATGATCATCTCATACAACAACTTATATCTCATAAAACATGACCATATCACATCACAACATGCCCTGCAAAAACAAGTTAGACGTCCTCTACTTTGTTGTTGCAAGTTTACGTGGCGGCTATGGGCTGAGCAAGAACCGTTCTTACCTACGCATCAAAACCACAACGATAGTTTGTCAAGTTAGTGATGTTTTAACCTTCTCAAAGACCGGGCGTAGCCACACTCGATTCAACTAAAGTTGGAGAAACTGACACCCGCCAGCCACCTGTGTGCAAAGCACGTCGATAGAACCAGTCTCGTGTAAGCGTACACGTAATGTCGGTCCGGGCCGCTTCATCCAACAATACCGCCGAACCAAAGTATGACATGCTGGTAAGCAGTATGACTAGTATCACCCACAACTCACTTGTGTTCTACTCGTGCATATAACATCTACGCATAAACCAGGCTCGGATGCCACTGTTGGGGAACGTAGTAATTTCAAAAAAAATCCTACGCACACGCAAGATCATGGTGATGCATAGCAACGAGAGGGGAGAGTATCGTCCACGTACCCTCGTAGACTATAAGCGGAAGCGTTATGATAACGCGGTTGATGTAGTCGAACATCTTCACGATCCGACCGATCCAAGTACCGAACGCACGGCACCTGCGAGTTCAGCACACGTTCAGCTCGATGACGTCCCACGAACTCCGATCCAGCATAGCTTCACGGGAGAGTTCCGTCAGCACGATGGCGTGTTGACGGTGATGATGTTGCTACCGACGCAGGGCTTCGCCTAAGCAGGGCTACGATATGACCGAGGTGGATTATGGTGGAGGGGGGCACCGCACACGGCTAAGGGATCAATGATCAACTTGTGTGTCTACAGGTGCCCCCTGCCCCCATATATATAGGAGCAAGGGGGAGGCCGGCCGACCCTCTATGGCGCGCCAGGAGGAGGAGTCCTCCTCCTAGTAGGAGTAGGACTCCCCTCTTTCCTACTCCTACTAGGAGGGGGAAAGGAAGGGGGAGAGGGAGAAGGAAAGGGCCCCCCTCTCCTAGTCAAATTCGGACCAGAGGGGGAGGGGCGCGTGGCCTGCCCTAGGCCAGCCCTCTCTCTCCACTAAGGCCCATAAGGCCCATTATTTCTCCCGGGGGGGGGGTCCGGTAACCCTCCGGCATTCCGGTTTTCTCCGAAATCACCCGGAACACTTCCGGTGTCCGAATATAGTCGTCCAATATAATGATCTTTACGTCTTGACCATTTCGAGACTCCTCGTGATGTCCGTTATCATATCCGAGACTCCTAACTACCTTCGGTACATCAAAACACAAAAACTCATAATAGATCGTCACCGAACTTTAAGCGTGCGGACCCTACGGGTTCGAGAACTATGTAGACATGACCGAGACACGTCTCCGGTCAATAACCAATAGCTGAACCTGGATGTTCATATTGTCTCCCACATATTCTATGAAGATCTTTATCGGTCAAACCGCATAACAGCATACGTTGTTCCCTTTGTCATCGGTATGTTACTTGCCCGAGATTCGATCATCGGTATCTCAATACCTAGTTCAATCTCGTTACCGGCAAGTCTCTTTACTCGTTCTATAATGCATCATCTCGCAACTAACTCATTAGTCACAATGCTTGCAGGGCTTATAGTGATGTGCATTACCGACTGGGCCCAGAGATACCTCTCCGACAATCCGAGTGACAAATCCTAATCTTGATCTATGTCAACTCAACAAGTACCATCGGAGACACCTGTAGAGCACCTTTATAATCACCCTGTTACATTGTGACGTTTGGTAGCATACAAAGTGTTCCTTCGGTAATTGGGAGTTACATAATCTCATAGTCATAGGAACATGTATAAGTCATGAAGAAAGCAATAGCAGTAAACTAAAACGATCAAGTGCTAAGCTGACGAAATGGGTCAAGTCAATCACATCATTCTCCTAATGATGTGATCCCGTTTATCAAACGACAACTCATGTCTATGGTTAGGAAACATAACCATCTTTGATCAACGAGCTAGTCAAGTAGAGGCATACTAGTGACATTCTGTTTGTCTATGTATTCACACATGTATCATGTTTCTGGTTAATACAATTCTAGCATGAATAATAAACATTTATCATGATATAAGGAAATAAATAATAACTTTATTATTGCCTCTAGGGCATATTTCCTTCAGATGTTTGGCGATTGTGGGGGGAACCGTTGGCCTAACGGCCGAGCGAGCGCCCATGGTAAAACCGCCGAGCTAGAGGACCTGTCCTGGAATTAAGGCCCTTCCACAAGTGATATTGTCATTGATGACAAGGCGAGCCATCGATCCTTCTATCGACAACACAATGGAACTCTCAATGAAAGCACCAATGTCGGTGTCAAAATCGGCCGATCTCGGGTAGGGGGTCCCGAACTGTGCGTCTGAGGATCGAAGGTAACAAGGGACAAAGGGAACACGATGTTTACCCAGGTTTGGGCCCTGTTAATGGAGGTAAAACCCTACGTCCTGCTTGATTGTATTTGATGAGTATAGGGGTTACAAGAGTTGATCTACCTCAAGACCGTAATGGCTAAACCCTAGATGTCTAGCCCATGTGAATTCTAATAGCCTCTACTGACTAAACCCTCCGGTTTATATACACACCGGAGGGGCCTAGGGTTGTACATAGTCGGTTCGTGGAAGAAGGAAGTTACATATCCGGACATCAATCTTGTCATCCACGCATAGGAGAGTCCTACCCGGACACGAGGGAAAGCCTTATGCTTTGTATCTTCACGGCCCATCAGTCCAGCCCATATCGAATAGCCCGGACACCCGAGGACCCCCTAATCCAGGACTCCCTCATGCACCTAGAACACAAAAACACCAATCGTTAGCCGTGTGCGGTGCCCCCTCCACAATTTACACCCCGGTCATTGCTACCTCTTGAGCACTGCGTTGGTTTTCCCCGAAGAGGAATGGATGATGCAGCAAAGTTGCGTAAGTATTTCCCTCAGTTTTTGAGAACCAAGGTATCAATCCAGTAGGAGGCTACGCGCGAGTCCCTCGTACCTGCACAAAACAAATAAATCCTCGCAACCAACGCAAATAGGGGTTGTCAATCCCTATAAGGCCACTTACGAGAGTGAGATCTGATAGATATGATAAAGATAATATTTTTGGTATTTTTGTGATAAAGATGCAAAGTAAAATAAAGGCAAAGTAAATAGCAAAGGAAATAACTAGGTAGTAGGAGATTGATATGATAAAGATAGACCCGGGGGCCATAGGTTTCACTAGTGGCTTCTCTCGCGAGCATAAGTATCTACGGTGGGTGAACAAATTACTGTTGAGCAATTGACAGAATTGAGCATAGTTATGAGAATATCTAGGTATGATCATGTATATGGGCATCACGTCCGAGACAAGTAGACTGACTCCTGCCTGCATCTACTACTATTACTCCACTCATCGACCGCTATCCATCATGCATCTAGAGTATTAAGTTAAAAACAGAGTAACGCCTTAAGCAAGATGACATGATGTAGAGGGATAGACTCATGCAATATGAAGAAAACCCCATCTTGTTATCCTCGATGGCAACAATACAATACATGCCTTGCTACCCCTACTGTCACTAGGAAAGGACACCGCAATATTGAACCCAAAGCTAAGCACTTCTCCCATTGCAAGAAAGATCAATCTAGTAGGCCAAACCAAACTGATAATTCGAAGAGACTTGCAAAGATAACCGATCATACATAAAAGAATTCAGAGAAGATTCAAATATTATTCATAGATAGACTTGATCATAAACCCACAATTCATCGGTCTCAACAAACACACCGCAAAAAGAAGATTACATCGAATAGATCTCCACAAGAGAGGGGGAGAACATTGTATTGAGATCCAAAAAGAGAGAAGAAGCCATCTAGCTACTAACCATGGACCCGTAGGTCTGAGGTAAACTACTCACACTTCATCGGAGAGGCTATGGTGTTGATGTAGAAGCCCTCCATGATCGATGCCCCCTCCGGCGAAGCTCCGGAACAGGCCCCAAGATGGGATCTTGTGGATACAGAAAGTTATGACGGTGGAATTAGGGTTTTGGCTCTGTATCTGATCGTTTGGGGGTACGTGGATATATATAGGAGGAAGGAGTACGTCGGTGGAGAAACAGGGGGCCCACGAGGGTGGATGGCGCACCTGGGGTAGGCAGGCGCGCCCCCTACCTCGTGGCCTCCTCTCTTGTGCCTTGACGTAGGGTCCAAGTCTCCTGGGTCTTATTCGTTGAGAAAATCATGTCCCCGAAGGTTTGATTCCGTTTGGACTCCATTTGATATTCCTTTTCTTCAAAACCCTAAAACAGGCAAAAACAACAATTCTGGGCTGGGCCTCCGGTTAATAGGTTAGTCCCAAAAATAATATAAAAGTGGATAATAAAGCCCAATAATGTCCAAAACAGTAGATAATATAGCATGGAGCAATCAAAAATTATAGATACGTTGGAGACGTATCAAGCATCCCCAAGCTTAATTCCTGCTCGTCCTCGAGTAGGTAAATGATAAAAACGGAATTTTTGATGCGGAGTGCTACTTGGCATAATTTTAATGTAATTCTTCTTGATTGTGGTATGGATATTCAGATCCGAAAGATTCAAGACAAAAGTTCATATTGACATAAAAATAATAATACTTCAAGCATACTAACTAAGCAATTATGTCTTCTCAAAATAACATGGCTAAAGAAAGTCATCCCTACAAAATCATATAGTCTGGCTATGCTCTATCTTCACCGCACAAAATATTTAAATCATGCACAACCCTGATGACAAGCCAAGCAATTGTTTCATACTTTTGACATTATCAAAACTTTTTCAATCTTCACGCAATACATGAGCGTGAGCCATGGATATGGCACTATAGGTGGAATAGAGTGGTGGTTGTGGAGAAGACAAAAAGGGGAAGATAGTCTCACATCAAATAGGCGTATCAACGGGCTATGGAGATGCCCATCAATAGATATCAATGTGAGTGAGTAGGGATTGACATGCAATGGATGCACTAGAGCTATAAGTATATGAAAGCTCAAAAAGAAACTAAGTGGGTGTGCATCCAACTTGCTTGCTCATGAAGACCTAGGGCATTTTGAGGAAGACCATCATTGGAATATACAAGCCAAGTTCTATAATGAAAATTTCCCACTAGTATATGAAAGTGATAACATGAGAGACTCTCTACTATGAAGATCATGGTGCTACTTTGAAGCAGAAGTGTGGTAAAAGGATAGTAGCATTGTCCCTTCACTCTTTTTCTCTCATTTTTTGGGCCTTTTCTCTTTTTTATGGCCTCTTTTCTCTCTTTTTTCGTCCGGAGTCTCATCCCGACTTGTGGGGGAATCATAGTCTCCATCATCCTTTCCTCACTGGGACAATGCTCTAATAATGATGATCATCACACTTTTATTTTTCTTACAACTCAACAATTACAACTCGATACTTAGAACAAAGTATGACTCTATATGAATGCCTCCGGCGGTGTACCGGGATATGCAATGACTCATGAGTGACATGTATGAAAGAATTATGAACGGTGGCTTTGCCACAAATACGATGTCGACTACATGATCATGCTAAGCAATATGACAATGATGGAGTGTGTCATAATAAACGAAATGGTGGAAAGTTGCATGGCAATATATCTCGGAATGGCTATGGAAATGCCATAATAGGTAGGTATGGTGGCTGTTTTGAGGAAGGTATATGGTGGGTATGATACCGGCGAAAGGTGCACGGTATTAGAGAGGCTAGCAAAGGTGGAAGGGTGAGAGTGCGTATAATCCATGGACTCAACATTAGTCATAAAGAACTCATATACTTATTGCAAAAATCTACAAGTTATCAAAGCAAAGTATTACGCGCAAGCTCCTAGGGGGTAGATTGGTAGGAAAATACCATCGCTCATCCCCGGCCGCCACTCATAAGGAAGACAATCAATAAATAAATCATGCTCCAACTTCATCACATAACGGTTCACCATACGTGCATGCTACGGGAATCACAAGCTTCAACACAAGTATTTCTCAAATTCACAACTACTCAACTAGCATGACTTTAATATCACCATCTTCATGTCTCAAAACAATTATCAAGCATCAAACTTATCATAGTATTCAACACACTCATAAGAAAGTTTTATTATTAATCTTGTGTACCAAGCATATTAAGATTTTAAGAAAATTACCATGCTATTTAATACTCTCAAAATAATCTAAGTGAATCATGAGAGATCAATAGTTTCTATAAAACAAATCCACCACCGTGCTCTAAAAGATATAAGTGAAGTACTAGAGCAAAATTATATAACTCAAAAGATATAAGCGAAGCACATAGGGTATTCTAACAAATTCCAAATCATATATGGCTCTCTCAAAAGGTGTGAGGATGATTGTGGTAAACTAACAAGCAAATACTCAAATCATACAAGACGCTCCAAGCAAAACACATATCATGTGGCGAATAAAAATATAGCTCCAAGTAAAGTTACCGATAGAAGTAGACGAAAGAAGGGATGCCTTCCGGGGCATCCCCAAGCTTTGGCTTTTGGGTGTCCTTAGATTATCTTGGAGGTGCCATGGGCATACCCAAGATTAGGCTCTTGCCACTCCTTGTTCCATAATCCATCAAATCTTTACCCAAAACTTGAAAACTTCACAACACAAAACTTAAAGTAGAAAATCTCGTGAGCTCCGTTAGCGAAAGAAAACAAAAGACAACTTCAGGGTACTGTAATGAACTCATTCTTTATTTATATTGGTGTTATACCTACTGTATTCCAACTTCTCTATGGTTTATAAACTATTTTACTAGCCATAGATTCATCAAAATAAGCAAACAACACACGAAGAACAGAATCTGTCAAAAAACAGAACAGTCTGTAGTAATCTGTAGCTGGCGCAAGATCTGGAACCACAAAAATTCTAAAATAAATTTCTGGACGTGAGGAATTTATCTATTAATCATATGCAAAAATAATTAACTAAATATCACTTTCCAAATAAAAATGGCAGCAGTTCTCGTGAGCGCTAAAGTTTCTGTTTTTTACAGCAAGTTCAACAAGACTTTCCCCAAGTCTTCCCAACGGTTCTACTTGGCACAAACACTAATTAAACACAAAAAAACACAACCAAAACATAGGCTAGATAAATTATTTATTACTAAACAGGAGCAAAAAGCAAGGAATAAAAATAAAATCGGGTTGCCTCCCAACAAGCGCTATCGTTTAACGCCCCTAGCTAGGCATAACAAGCAAGAATAGATCTAGGTATTGCCATAATAGTAAGATAGATTATTAAAACTCATTTCATATTCTCTACGTTCAGCAGCAAGTTTTCTTTGAGGCAAGCAAAATTAATCAGAAGGGCTAAATTTAATGGGACAAAAGTCCCCAAGATCAACCTTGGGAGGTATAGGTTCCTCTTTTGGTCCTTCATATTGCACAACCAATTCATCATTATAAGCATTCTTTTGACAGAACTTTGTGAGCCTATATTCAAGAGAATATCCTAGTTCATTATTTCGAATAGCCAAATCATCATTAAGTTCAGAAATTCTATCAACTAGAACATTGGTAGGAACCCTTTTTCTAAGATTTTCATTGAAAGCAATATAGTCTAGAGATTGAAAACGCATTATTTCTTCTTGATCAAAGAGGATAGCCTCTATGGGAGGACGGCAAGCGTCCACCCTATAATGTGCAAAGATTTCTTTGGCCTCTTTTATTATGAATCTAAACTCATGATCCAAAAAGATAGTAGCGGCATGCTTAACAGAAGAATGCTCAATATTAGAAAATTCCAGAAAAATCCTTTGTATGGAAGGATGCATGTGCATGAATTGTCTTTCAAGTTCAACTACAAGCATGGCAATAGCGTCCGCAAGACTACTAGTTATATGAAGGATAGAACTACCCATAGAGGGTAAAGCACCGGCACAAGTAAAGAAATCTTGAATAACTCATTTTCCAATAATATTACCACTACCAACACGGAATCTTTTTGTATGTGAGATAGTGGGTTATTTAGTAGGAGCATCAGAATTATTATCGACCATAGTTTCCCCAATTTCAGACATAGAGACAGAAGGTAAAGGACTAGCCATAATGACAAGAAACAAACTAACACACAAGCAAACAAAAGGCAAACGGGCAAAAGGAGGCAAATAGAGAAAGAGAGGGCGAATAAAACGGCAAGGGTGAAGTGGGGGAAAGGAAAACGAGAGGCAAATGGCAAATAATGTAATGCGGGAGATAAGGGTATGTGATGGGTACTTGGTATGTTGACTTTTGCATAGACCTCCCCGGCAACGGCGCCAGAAATGGCTCGTTGTCGGGAGTCAAATCTTGACTTGCGCGAACCTCCCCGGCAACGGTGCCAAAAATCCTTCTTGCTACCTCTTGAGCACTGCGTTGGTTTTCCCCGAAGAGGAAGGGATGATGCAGCAAAGTAGCGTAAGTATTTCCCTCAGTTTTTGAGAACCAAGGTATCAATCCAGTAGGAGGCTACGCGCGAGTCCCTCGTACCTGCACAAAACAAATAAATCCTCGCAACCAATGCAAATAGGGGTTGTCAATCCCTATAAGGCCACTTACGAGAGTGAGATCTGATAGATATGATAAAGATAATATTGTTGGTATTTTTGTGATAAAGATGCAAAGTAAAATAAAGGCAAAGTAAATAGCAAAGGAAATAACTAGGTAGTAGGATATTGATATGATAAAGATAGACCCGGGGGCCATAGGTTTCACTAGTGGCTTCTCTCGCGAGCATAAGTATTCTACGGTGGGTGAACAAATTACTGTTGAGCATGTCACAGAATTGAGCATAGTTATGAGAATATCTAGGTATGATCATGTATATAGGCATCACGTCCGAGACAAGTAGACCGACTCCTGCCTGCATCTACTACTATTACTCCACTCATCGACCGCTATCCAGCATGCATCTAGAGTATTAAGTTAAAAACAGAGTAACGCCTTAAGCAAGATGACATGATGTAGAGGGATAGACTCATGCAATATGAAGAAAACCCCATCTTGTTATCCTCGATGGCAACAATACAATACGTGCCTTGCTGCCCCTGCTGTCACTTGGAAAGGACACCGCAAGATTGAATCCAAAGCTAAGCACTTCTCCCATTGCAAGAAAGATCAATCTAGTAGGCCAAACCAAACTGATAATTCGAAGAGACTTGCAAAGATAACCAATCATACATAAAAGAATTCAGAGAAGATTCAAATATTATTCATAGATAGACTTGATCATAAACCCACAATTCATCGATCTCAACAAACACACCTCAAAAAGAAGATTACATCGAATAGATATCCACAAGAGAGGGGGAGAACATTGTATTGAGATCCAAAAAGAGAGAAGAAGCCATCTAGCTACTAACTATGGACCCGTAGGTCTATGGTAAACTACTCACACTTCATCGGAGAGGCTATGGTGTTGATGTAGAAGCCCTCCGTGATCGATGCCCCCTCCCGCGGAGCTCCGGAACAGGCCCCAAGATGGGATCTTGTGGATACAGAAAGTTACGGCGGTGGAATTAGGGTTTTGGCTCCGTATCTGATCGTTTGGGGGTACGTGGATATATATAGGAGGAAGGAGTACGTCGGTGGAGCAACAGGGGGCCCATGAGGGTGGAGGGCGTGCCTGGGGTAGGCAGGCGCACCCCCCTACCTCGTGGCCTCCTCTCTTGTGCCTTGACATAGGGTCCAAGTCTCCTGGGTCTTATTCGTTGAGAAAATCACGTTCCCGAAGGTTTCATTCCGTTTGGACTCCGTTTGATATTCCTTTTCTTCGAAACCCTAAAACAGGCAAAAAATAGCAATTCTGGGCTGGGCCTCCGGTTAGTAGTTAGTCCCAAAAATAATATAAATGTGGATAATAAAGCCCAATAATGTCCAAAACAGTAGATAATATAGCATGGAGCAATCAAAAATTATAGATACGTTGGAGACGTATCAGTCATAGTTTTGCGGTGCTTAGGCGAAGCCCTGCGAGAATCACTTCACCATCACCGTCACCATGCCATCATGCTGACGGAACTCATCTACTTTCTCGACATCTTACTGGATCAAGAAGGCGAGGGATGTCATCATGCTAAACGTGTGCAAAACTTAGAGGTGTCGTACGTTCGGTACTTGATCAGTTGGAGCTAGAAGAAGTCCGACTACATCAACCGCCTTGTCAAACCCTTCCACTTTCGGTCTACGAGGGTACGTGGACACAGTCTCCCCCTCTCGTTGCTATTCATCTCCTAGATAGACCTTGCGTGAGTGTAGGATTTTTTTTTGAAATTGCATGCTACGTTTCCCAACAATGGCATCATGAGCCAAGTCTATGTGTAGATGATATGCATGAGTAGAACACAAAGAGTTGTGGGCGGTGATAGTCATACTGCTTATCACCAATGTCTTATTTTGATTCGGCGATATTGTGGGATGAAGCGGCCCAGACCAACCTTACATGTCCACGCACATGAGACCGGTTCCACCGACAGACATGCAACTAATTTTGCATAAAGGTGGCTGGCGGGTGTCTGTTTCTCCTACTTTAGTTGAATCGAATTTGACTGCGGCCGGTCCTTGTTGAATGTTAAAAACAACAAACTTGATAGATCACCGTTGTGGTTTTGATGCGTAGGTAAGAACGGTTCTTGCTAGAAGCCCGTAGCAGCCACGTAAAACTTGCAACAACAAAGTAGAGGACGTCTAACTTGTTTTTGCAGGGCATATTGTGATGTGATATGGTCAAGACATGATGTGATATACGTTAATGTATGAGATGATCATGTTTTATAAAACTTATCGGCAACCAGAAGGAGCCTTATGGTTGTCTCTTTATTGTATGAAATGCAAACGCCATGTAATTGCTTTACTTTATCACTATGCGTTAGCGATAGTTGTAGAAGCAATAGTTGGCGAGACGACCATAACTCTACGATGGAGATCAAGGTATTGAGCCGGTGACGATGGAGATCATGACGAAGCTTTGGAGATGGAGATCAAAAACACAAGATGATGATGGCCATATCATATCACATATTTTGATTGCAAGAGATCTTTACCTTTTATGCATCTTATTTTGCTTAGTATGGCGGTAGCATTATAAGATGATCCCTTAACTAAAATTTCAAGGTATAAGTGTTCTCCCTGAGTATGCACCGTTGCAAAAGTTTGTCGTGTTGAGACACCACGTGATGATCGGGTGTGATAGATTCTACGTTCACATACAATGGGTGCAAGACAGTTTTGCACATGCAGAATACTCGGGTTAAACTTGACGAGCCTGGCATGTACAGACATGGCCTCGAAACACTGGAGACTGAAAGGTCGAGCCTGAATCATATAGTAGATATGATCAACATAGAGATGTTCACCATTGATGACTACTCCATCTCACGTGATGATCGGACATGGTTTAGTTGATTTGGATCACGTATCATTTAGATGATTTGAGGGATGTCTATCTAAGTGGGAGTTCTTAAGTAATTTGATTAAGTGAACTTAATTTATCATGAACTTAGTCCTAATAGTATTTGCATATCTGTGTTGTAGATCAATAGCTCGCGATTTAGCTCCCTTATTTTTTGATATGTTCCTAGAGAAAACTAAGTTGGAAGATGATAGTAGCAATGATGCGGACTGGGTCCGTGATCTGAGGATTATCCTCATTGCTACATAGAAGAATTATGTCCTTGATGCACTGCTAGGTGACATACCTGTTGCAGAAGCAGATACGGACGTTATGAACGTTTTGCAAGCTCGATATGATGACTATTTGATAGTTTAGTGCGACATGCTTTATGGCTTAGAAATGGGACTTCAAAAATGTTTTGAACGCCATGGAGCATATGAGATGTTCCAAGAGCTGAAATTGCTATTTCAGACTCATGCCCGTGTTGAGAGGTATGAGACCTCTGACAAGTACTTTGCCTACAAGATGGAGGAGAATAGCTCAACCAGTGAGCATGTGCTCAGAATGTTTGGGTACTACAATCACTTGAATCAAGTGGGAATTAATCTTTCAGATAAGATAGTGATTGAAAGAGTTCTCTAGTCACTATCACCAAGCTACTAGAACTTCGTGATGAACTATAATGTGCAAGGGATAACAGAAAAGATTCCCGAGCTCTTCGCGATGCTGAAATCGACAAAGGTAGAAATCAAGAAAGAGCATCAAGTGTTGATGGTTGACAAGACCACTAGTTTCAAGTAAAAGGGCAAGGGAAAGAAAGGGAACTTCAACATGAATGGCAAGCAAGTTGCCACTCCCATGAAGAAGCCCAAAGCTAGACCCAAGCCTGAAACTAAGTGTTTCTACTGCGAAGGAAATGGTCACTGGAAGCGGAACTGCCCTAAATATTTGGCGGATAAGAAGGATGGCAAAAGTGAACAAAGGTATATTTTGCTATACAGATTATTGATGTGTACTTTACTGGTGTTCGTAGCAACCCCTGGGTATTTGATATCGGTTCAGTTGCTAAGATTAGTAACTCGAAACTGGAGTTGCAGAATGAACATAGACTAGTTAAGAGCGAAGTGACGATGTGTGCTGGAAGTGATTCCAAGGTTGATAAGATCACCATCGCACACTCCCTCTACCTTCGCGATTAGTGTTGAACCTAAAATAAATGTTATTTGGTGTTTGTGTTGAGCATGAATATGATTAGATCATGTTTATTGCAATACGATTACCCATTTAAGTCAGAGAATAATTCTTGTTCTGTTTACATGAATAAAACCTTCTATGGTCATACACCCAAGGTGAATGGTTTATTGAATCTCGATCGTAGTGATACACATATTCATAATATTGATGCCAAAAGATACAAAATTGATAATAATAATAGTGCAACATATTTGTGGCACAGCCGTTTAGGTCATATTGGTGTAAAGCGCATGAAGAAACTCCATGCAGGTGGGCTTTTGGAATCATTTGATTATGAATCATTTGATACTTGCGAACCATGCCTCATGGGCAAGATGACTAAAACTCCGTTCTCCGGAACAATGGAGCGAGCCAATGACTTATTGGAAATAATACATACCGATGTATGAGGTCCGATGAGTGTTGAAGCTCGCGACATGTATCGTTATTTTCTGACCTTCATAGATGATTTGAGCAGATATGGGTATATCTACTTGATGAAACACAAGTCTGAAACATTTGAAAAGTTCAAAGAATTTCAGAGTGACGTGGAGAATCAACGTAACAAGAAAATAAAGTTTCTATGATCTGATCGCGGAGGCGGATATTTGAGTTACGAGTTTGGTCTTCATTTAAAACAATGTGGAATAGTTTCACAACTCATGCCACTTGGAACACCATAGCATAATGGAGTGTAACGCCGTAGTCGTACTTTATTAGATATGGCGCGGTCTATGATGTCTCTTACTGATTTACCACTATTGTTTTGGGGTTATGCATTAGAGACAACTACATTCACGTTAAATAGGGCACCATCTAAATCCGTTGAGACGACATCGTATGAACTATTGTTTGGCAACAAACCTAAGCTGTCGTTTGTTAAAGTTTGGGGTTGTGACACTTATGTTAAAAGGCTTCAGCCTGATAAGCTCGAACCCAATTCGGAGAAGTGCATCTTCATAGGATACCCTAAGGAAACAATTTGGTACACCTTCTACCACAGATCCGAAGGCAAGATTTTTGTTGCCAAGAATGGAACCTTTCTAGAGAAGGAGTTTATCTCAAAAGAAGTGAGTGGGAGGAAAGTAGAACTTGATGAGGTAATTGTACCTTCTCTTGAATTAGAAAGTAACACATCAATGAAATCCGTTCCCGTGATGCCTGCACCAACTAGAGAGGAAGCTAATGATGATGATCATGAAACTTCGGAACAAGTTACTAATGGACCTCGTAGGTCGAACAGAGCGTGTTCCGCACCAGAGTGGTACGGTAATCCTGTCCTGGAAGTCATGTTATTAGACCATGGCGAACCTACGAACTATGAAGAAGCTATGATGAGCCCAGATTCTGATAAATGCCTTCAGGTCATGAAATCTGAGATAGGATCCATGTATGAGAACAAAGTGTGGACTTTGGTGGACTTGCCCAATGATCGGCAAGCCATTGAGAATAAATGGATCTTCAAGAGGAAGACAAACACTAATGGTAGTGTTACTATCTACAAAGCTCGACTTGTCGCAAAAGGTTTTCGACAAGTTCAAGGTGTTGACTACGATGAGATTTTCTCACTTGTAGCGATGCTTAAGTCTGTCTGAATTATGTTAGCAATTGCCGCATTTTAAGAAATCTGGCAAATGGATGTCAAAACTGCATTCCTTAATGGATTTATTAAAGAAGAGTTGTATATGATGCAACCAAAAGATTTTGTCGATCCTAAAGATGCTAACAAAGTGATGGGGAACGTTGCAGAAAACAAAAATTTTCCTACGGTTTCACCAAGATCCATCTAGGAGTTCATCTAGCAACGAGTGATCGGATGCATCTACGTACCTTCTAGATCGCGAGCGGAAGCGTTCAAAGAACGGGGATGATGTAGTCGAACACGACGTGATCCAAATCACCGAAGATCTTAGCACCGAACGGACGATGCCTCCGCGTTCAACACACGTACGGAATGGATGACGTCTCCTCCTTTCTTGATCCAGCAAGGGGGGAAGAGAGGTTGATGAAGATCCAGCAGCACGACGGCGTGGTGGTGGATGCAGGGCGTCACAGTAGCAGGGCTTCGCCTATACTACGAGAGAGAGACGTAACGGGGAGAGAGGAAGCACCAAAGGCTGAGGTATGAAGTCCTCCCTCTCCTCAACTATATATAGGAGGGCCAAGGGGGGGTGGTGCGCAGCCTAGGAGATCCAATCTCCTAGGTGCGGCTGCCAAGGGGAGGTTTCCCTCCCCCCCAAGGCATCTAGGGGTGCCTTCCACCACTTGGACTCTTCCTTGGTGGAAACCCTAGGCGCATGGGCCTATAGGGGGTGGCGCCCCAGCCCACTATGGGCTGGGTTCCCTCCTATTTCAGCCCATGGGGCCCTCCGGGATAGGTGGCCCCACCCTGTGGGCCCCCGGGACCCCTCCGGTGGTCCCGGTACAATACCGATAACCCCGAAACTTGTCCCGATGGCCGAAACAGCACTTCCTATATATAATTCTTTACCTCCGGACCATTCCGGAACTCCTCGTGACGTCCGGGATCTCATCCGGGACTCCGAACAATATTTGGGTTACTGCATATATACATATCTTCACAACCCTAGCGTCACCGAACCTTAAGTGTGTAGACCCTACGGGTTCGGGAGACAAGCAGACATGACCGAGACGACTCTCCAGTCAATAACCAACAGCGGGATCTGGATACCCATGTTGGCTCCCACATGCTCCACGATGATCTCATCGGATGAACCACGATGTCGAGGATTAATCAACCCCGTATACAATTCCCTTTGTCAATCGGTATGTTACTTGCCCGAGACTCGATCGTCGGTATCCCAATACCTTGTTCAATCTCGTTACCGGCAAGTCACTTTACTCGTACCGTAATGCATGATCCCGTGATCAACCACTTGGTCACCTTGAGCTCATAATGATGATGCATTACCGAGTGGGCCCAGTGATACCTCTCCGTTATATGGAGTGACAAATCCCAGTCTCGATCCGTGTCAACCCAACAGACACTTTCGGAGATACCTGTAGTGCACCTTTATAGTCACCCAGTTACGTTGTGACATTTGATACACCCAAAGCACTCCTACGGTATCCGGGAGTTACACGATCTCATGGTCAAAGGAAAAGATACTTGACATTGGAAAAGCTCTAGTAAACGAACTACACGATCTTTGTGCTATGCTTAGGATTGGGTCTTGTCCATCACATCATTCTCCTAATGATGTGATCCCGTTATCAATGACATCCAATGTCCATAGCCAGGAAATCATGACTATCTGTTGATCAACGAGCTAGTCGACTAGAGGCTTACTAGGGACATATTATGGTCTATGTATTCACACGTGTATTACGATTTCCGGATAATACAGTTATAGCATGAATAAAGACAATTATCATGAACAAAGAAATATAATAATAATGCTTTTATTATTGCCTCTAGGGCATATTTCCAACAGTCTCCCACTTGCACTAGAGTCAATAATCTAGTTACATTGTGATGAATCGAACACCCATGGAATTCTGGTGTTGATCATGTTTTGCCCTAGGGAGAGGTTTAGTCAACGGATCTGCTATATTCAGGTCCGTATGTACTTTACAAATCTCTATGTCTCCATCTTGAACATTTTCACGAATGGAGTTGAAGCGACGCTTGATGTGCCTTGTCTTCTTGTGAAACCTGGGCTCCTTGGCAAGTGCAATAGCTCCAGTGTTGTCACAAAAAAGTTTGATTGGCCCCGACGCATTGGGTATGACTCCTAGGTCGGTGATGAACTCCTTCACCCATATTGCTTCATGTGCTGCCTCCGAGGCTGCCATGTACTCCGCTTCACATGTAGATCCCGCCACGACGCTCTGTTTGCAGCTGCACTAGCTCACTACTCCACCATTCAACATATACACGTATCCGGTTTGTGACTTAGAGTCATCCAGATCTGTGTCGAAGCTAGCATCGACGTAACCCTTTACGACGAGCTCTTCGTCACCTCCATAAACGAGAAACATTTCCTTAGTCCTTTTCAGGTACTTCAGGATATTCTTGACCGCTGTCCAGTGTTCCTTGCCGGGATTACTTTGGTACCTTCCTACCAAACTTACGGCAAGGTTTACATCAGGTCTGGTACACAGCATGGCATACATAATAGAACCTATGGCTGATGCATAGGGGATGACGCTCATCTCTTCTATATCTTCTGCCGTGGTCGGACATTGAGCTGAGCTCAATTTCATACCTTGTAACACAGGCAAGAACCCCTTCTTGGACTGATCCATTTTGAACTTCTTCAAAATCTTATCAAGGTATGTGCTTTGTGAAAGACCTATGAGGCGTCTTGATCTATCTCTATAGATCTTGATGCCTAATATATAAGCAGCTTCTCCAAGGTCCTTCATTGAAAAACTCTTATTCAAGTAGGCCTTGATGTTGTCCAAGAGTTCTATATCATTTCCCATCAAAAGTATGTCATCTACATATAGTATGAGAAATGCTACAGAGCTCCCACTCACTTTCTTGTAAACGCAGGCTTCTCCATAAGTCTGCGTAAACCCAAACGCTTTGATCATCTCATCAAAGCGAATGTTCCAACTCCGAGATGCTTGCACCAGCCCATAAATCGAGCGTTGGAGCTTGCACACCTTGTCAGCATTCTTAGGATCGACAAAACCTTCCGGCTGCATCATATACAACTCTTCCTTAAGGAAACCATTAAGGAATGCCGTTTTGACGTCCATTTGCCATATCTCATAATCGTAGAATGCGGCAATTGCTAACATGATTCGGACGGACTTTAGCTTCGCTACCGGTGAGAAAGTCTCATCGTAGTCAATTCCTTGAACTTGTCGATAACCCTTAGCGACAAGCCGAGCTTTATAGATGGTCACATTACCATCCGCGTCTGTCTTCTTCTTGAAGATCCATTTATTTTCTATGGCTCGCTGTTCAATGGGCAAGTTAGTCAAAGTCCATACTTTGTTTTCGTACATGGATCCTATCTCGGATTTCATGGCTTCTAGCCATTTGTCGAAATCCGGGCCTGCCATCGCTTCTTCATAGTTCGAAGGTTCACTGTTGTCTAACAACATGATTTCCAAGACAGGGTTTCCATACCACTCTGGTGCGGAACGTGTCCTTGTGGACCTTCGAATTTCAGTAGGAGCTTGATCAGAAGTATCTTGATCATCATCAATAACTTCCTCTCTAGTCGGTGCAGGCGCCTCAGGAACATTTTCTTGAGTTGCGCCATTTTCCGGTTCAAGAGGTAATACTTCATCAAGTTCTACTTTCCTCCCACTTACTTCTTTCGAGAGAAACTCTTTCTCCAGAAAGGATCCATTCTTGGCAACAAAGATCTTGCCTTCGGATCTGAGGTAGAAGATATACCCAATGGTTTCTTTAGGGTATCCTATGAAGATGCATTTTTCCGATTTGGGTTCGAGCTTTTCAGGTTGAAGTTTCCTGACATAAGCATCACATCCCCAAACTTTTAGAAACGACAGCTTAGGTTTCTTCCCAAACCATAATTCAAACGGTGTCGTCTCAACGGATTTCGACGGAGCCCTATTTAAAGTGAATGCGGCAGTCTCTAAAGCATAGCCCCAAAAAGATAACGGCAAATCGGTAAGAGACATCATAGATCGCACCATATCTAATAGAGTGCGATTACGACGTTCGGACACACCATTACGCTGAGGTGTTCCAGGCGGCGTGAGTTGTGAAACTATTCCACATTTTCTTAAGTGTGTGCCAAATTCGTGACTCAAGTATTCTCCTCCATGATCTGATCGTAGAAACTTGATTTTCCTGTCACGTTGATTCTCAACTTCACTCTGAAATTCCTTGAACTTTTCAAAGGTTTCAGACTTGTGTTTCATTAAGTAGACATACCCATATCTACTTAAGTCATCAGTGAGGGTGAGAACATAATGATAGCCACCGCGAGCCTCAACACTCATTGGACCGCACACATCAGTATGTATGATTTCCAATAAGTTGGTTGCTCGCTCCATTGTTCCTGAGAACGGAGTCTTGGTCATTTTACCCATGAGGCATGGTTCGCACGTGTCAAATGATTCATAATCAAGAGACTCCAAAAGTCCATCTGCATGGAGCTTCTTCATGCGTTTGACACCTATGTGACCAAGGCGGCAGTGCCACAAGTATGTGGGACTATCGTTATCAACTTTACATCTTTTGGTATTCACACTATGAATATGTGTAATATTACGTTCGAGATTCATTAAGAATAAACCATTGACCATCGGAGCATGACCATAAAACATATCTCTCATATAAATAGAACAACCATTATTCTCAGATTTAAATGAGTAGCCATCTCGTATTAAACGAGATCCCGATACAATGTTCATGCTCAAACTTGGCACGAAATAACAATTATTGAGGTTTATAACTAATCCCGTAGGTAAATGTAGAGGTAGCGTGCCGACGGCGATCACATCAACCTTGGAACCATTCCGGACGCGCATCGTCACCTCGTCCTTTACCAGTCTCTGTTTATTCTGCAGCTCCTGCTGTGAGTTACAAATATGAGCAACGGCACCGGTATCAAATACCCAGGAGTTACTACGAGTACTGGTAAGGTACACATCAATTACATGTATATCACATATACCTTTTGTTTTGCCGGCCTTCTTGTCCGCTAAGTATTTGGGGCAGTTCCGCTTCCAGTGACCCTTCCCTTTGCAATAAAAGCACTCCGTCTCAGGCTTGGGTCCATACTTTGACTTCTTCTTCCCAGCAGCTTGCTTGCCGGGCGCGGCAACTTCCTTGCCGTCCTTCTCAAAGTTCTTTTTACCCTTGCCCTTCTTGAACTTAGTGGTTTTATTGACCATCAACACTTGATGTTCCTTCTTGACTTCTACCTCTGCTGATTTCAGCATTGCAAATACTTCAGGAATGGTCTTTTCCATCCCCTGCATATTGAAGTTCATCACAAAGCTCTTGTAGCTTGGTGGAAGCGACTGGAGGATTCTGTCAATGACCGCATCATCCGGGAGATTAACTCCCAGCTGAGTCAAGCGGTTATGTAACCCAGACATAGTGAGTATGTGCTCACTGACAGAACTATTTTCCTCCATCTTACAGCTGAAGAATTTGTCGGAGACTTCATATCTCTCGACCCGGGCATGAGCTTGGAAAACCATTTTCAGCTCTTCGAACATCTCATATGCTCCATGTCTCTCAAAACGCTTTTGGAGCCCCGGCTCTAGGCTGTAAAGCATGCCGCACTGAACGAGGGAGTAGTCATCAGTACGTGTCTGCCAAGCGTTCATAGCGTCTTGGTTCTGTGGGACGGGTGGATCACCTAGCGGTGCTTGTAGGACATAATCTTTCTTGGCAGCTATGAGGATGATCCTCAGGTTCCGGACCCAGTCCGTATAGTTGCTGCCATCGTCTTTCAGCTTGGTTTTCTCTAGGAACGTGTTGAAATTGAATACAACGTTGGCCATTTGATCTACAAGACATATTGTAAAGATTTTAGACTAAGTTCTTGATAATTAAGTTCATCTAATCAAATTATTAATGAACTCCCACTTAGATAGACATCCCTCTTCTAGTCATCTAAGTATAACATGATCCGAGTTGGCTAGGCCGTGTCCGATCATCACGTGACACGGACTAGTCAACGTCGGTGAACATCTTCATGTTGATCGTATCTTCTATACGACTCATGCTCGACCTTTCGGTCTTCTGTGTTCCGAGGCCATGTCTATGCACATGCTAGGCTCGTCAAGTCAACCTAAGTGTATTGCGTGTGTAAATCTGTCTTACACCCGTTGTATGTGAACGTAAGGATCTATCACACCCGATCATCACGTGGTGCTTCGAAACGACGAACTGTAGCAACGGTGCACAGTTAGGGGGAACACTTTCTTGAAATTATTATGAGGGATCATCTTATTTACTACCGTCGTTCTAAGCAAACAAGATGCAAAACATGATAAACATCACATGCAATCAAATAATAATAGTGACATGATATGGCCAATATCACATAGCTCCTTTGATCTCCATCTTGGGGCTCCATGATCATCCTGTCACCGTCATACTCATCGACATGTAAGTTGTGATTCCTATTACAATAGCATGAACATCTCATACATCACATATAGATCATTCATCATTCATCACAACTTTGGCCATATCACATCACATAGCATACCCTGCAAAAACAAGTTAGACGTTCTCTAATTGTTGTTTGCATGTTTTACGTGGCTGCTATGGGTTTCTAGCAAGAACGTTTCTTACCTACGCAAAGACCACAACGTGATATGCCAATTGCTATTTACCCTTCATAAGGACCCTTTTCATCGAATCCGATCCGACTAAAGTAGGAGAGACAGACACCCGCTAGCCACCTTATGCAACTAGTGCATGTCAGTCGGTGGAACCTGTCTCACGTAAGAGTACGTGTAAGGTCGGTCCGGGCCGCTTCATCCCACGATGCCGCCAAATCAAGATAAGACTAGTAACGGCAAGCATATTGAACAAAATCAACGCCCATAACTACTTTGTGTTCTACTCGTGCAAGAGAACTACGCATAGACCTAGCTCATGATGCCACTGATGGGGAACGTTGTAGAAAACAAAAATTTTCCTACGGTTTCACCAAGATCCATCTAGGAGTTCATCTAGCAACGAGTGATCGGATGCATCTACGTACCTTGTAGATCGCGAGCGGAAGCGTTCAAAGAACGGGGATGATGTAGTCGAACACGACGTGATCCAAATCACCGAAGATCTTAGCACCGAACGGACGATGCCTCCGCGTTCAACACACGTACGGAACGGATGACGTCTCCTCCTTTCTTGATCCAGCAAGGGGGGAAGAGAGGTTGATGAAGATCCAGCAGCACGACGGCGTGGTGGTGGATGCAGGGCGTCACAGTAGCAGGGCTTCGCCTATACTACGAGAGAGAGACGTAACGGGGAGAGAGGAAGCACCAAAGGCTGAGGTATGAAGTCCTCCCTCTCCTCAACTATATATAGGAGGGCCAAGGGGGGGTGGTGCGCAGCCTAGGAGATCCAATCTCCTAGGTGCGGCTGCCAAGGGGAGGTTTCCCTCCCCCCCAAGGCATCTAGGGGTGCCTTCCACCACTTGGACTCTTCCTTGGTGGAAACCCTAGGCGCATGGGCCTATAGGGGGTGGCGCCCCAGCCCACTATGGGCTGGGTTCCCTCCTATTTCAGCCCATGGGGCCCTCCGGGATAGGTGGCCCCACCCTGTGGGCCCCCGGGACCCCTCCGGTGGTCCCGGTACAATACCGATAACCCCGAAACTTGTCCCGATGGCCGAAACAGCACTTCCTATATATAATTCTTTACCTCCGGACCATTCCGGAACTCCTCGTGACGTCCGGGATCTCATCCGGGACTCCGAACAATATTTGGGTTACTGCATATATACATATCTTCACAACCCTAGCGTCACCGAACCTTAAGTGTGTAGACCCTACGGGTTCGGGAGACAAGCAGACATGACCGAGACGACTCTCCAGTCAATAACCAACAGCGGGATCTGGATACCCATGTTGGCTCCCACGTGCTCCACGATGATCTCATCGGATGAACCACGATGTCGAGGATTAATCAACCCCGTATACAATTCCCTTTGTCAATCGGTATGTTACTTGCCCGAGACTCGATCGTCGGTATCCCAATACCTTGTTCAATCTCGTTACCGGCAAGTCACTTTACTCGTACCGTAATGCATGATCCCGTGATCAACCACTTGGTCACCTTGAGCTCATAATGATGATGCATTACCGAGTGGGCCCAGTGATACCTCTCCGTTATATGGAGTGACAAATCCCAGTCTCGATCCGTGTCAACCCAACAGACACTTTCGGAGATACCTGTAGTGCACCTTTATAGTCACCCAGTTACGTTGTGACATTTGATACACCCAAAGCACTCCTATGGTATCCGGGAGTTACACGATCTCATGGTCAAAGGAAAAGATACTTGACATTGGAAAAGCTCTAGCAAACGAACTACACGATCTTTGTGCTATGCTTAGGATTGGGTCTTGTCCATCACATCATTCTCCTAATGATGTGATCCCGTTATCAATGACATCCAATGTCCATAGCCAGGAAATCATGACTATCTGTTGATCAACGAGCTAGTCGACTAGAGGCTTACTAGGGACATATTATGGTCTATGTATTCACACGTGTATTACGATTTCCGGATAATACAGTTATAGCATGAATAAAGACAATTATCATGAACAAAGAAATATAATAATAATGCTTTTATTATTGCCTCTAGGGCATATTTCCAACACAAAGTGTGCAAACTCCAACAATCCATCTATGGACTAGTGCAAGCATCTCGGAGTTGGAATATATGCTTTGATAAGGTGAGCAAAGCATATGGTTTTATACGGACTTTCGAAGAAGCCTGTATTTACAGGAAAGTAAGTGGGAGCTCTGTAGCATTTCTAATATTATATGTGGATGGCATATTGTTGATTGGAAATGATGTAGAATTCTGGATAGCATAAAAGGATATTTGAATAAGAATTTTTCAATGAAAGACCTTGGTGAAGCTACTTACACATTGGGCATCAATATCTATAGAGATAGATCAAGACGCTTGATAAGACTTTCAATGAGTACATACGTTGACAAGATTTTGAAGGAGTTCAAAATGGTCAGTCAAAGAAGGAGTTCTTGTCTGTATTGTAAGGTGTGAAGTTGAGTAAAGACTCAAAACCCGACCACGACAGAAGATAAAGAGAGAATGAAAGTCATTCCCTATGCCTCAGCCATAGGTTCTATAAAGTATGCCATGCTGTGTACCAAACTTGTTGTGTACCTTGCCATGAGTTTGGCAAGGGGGTACAATGGTAATCCAAGACTAGATCACTAGACAACAGTCAAAATTATCCTTAGTTACCTTAAAGAGGACTAAGGAAATGTTTCTCGGTTATGGAGGTGATAAAGTGTTTGTCGTAAAGAGTTACGTCGATGCAAACTTTGACACTGATCTAGATGACTCTAAGTCTCAATCTAGATACGTATTGAAAATGGGAGCAATTAGCTAGAGTAGTTCCATGCAGAGCATTGTAGACATAGAAATTTGGGAAATACATACGGATCTGAATGTGGCAGACCCGTTGACTAAACCTCTCTCGCAAGCAAAACATGATCACACCTTAGTACTCTGTGGGTGTTAATCACATAGCAATGTGAACTAGATTATTGACTCTCGTAAACCCTTTGGGTGTTGGTCACATGGCGATGTGAACTATGGGTGTTAATCACATAAAGATGTAAAATATTGGTGTTAAATCACATGACGATGTGAACTAGATTATTGACTCTAGTGCAAGTGGGAGACTGAAGAAATATGCCCTAGAGGCAATAATAAAGTTGTTACTTTATATTTCCTTATATCATGATCAATGTTTATCATTCATGCTAGAATTGTATTGACCGGAAACTTGATACATGTGTGGATACATAGACAAAACACCGTGTCCCTAATAAGCCTCTACTAGACTAGCTCGTTAATCAAAGATGGTTAAGTTTCCTAACCATAGATGTCGGGTGGTAGGTGCGACATATGCCAACGGGTGGCTTATCATTGTGGGAGCCAGTAAGACGTCGCCGGTGCCTGGAAACGGAATGAGGCGAAGACATGCACGCCGGCGAATCTTACCCAGCTTCGGGGCTCTCCGTGGAGATAACACCCGTCTCCGCATGGTCACTAGATGAACAAGTAGCTACAAATGCTCCTTGAGCTGTTCGGTGAGAGGAGGAAGAAGGGCACGGCTTGCTCTCCTCTCCTCCCTATGTGGTGTCTAAGACTAGCAGGGATCAACCCTTTGCATGGGTGCCCCGGGGGGTTTATATAGGCCTACCCCCCGGGGGTACAATGGTAATCCGGTTGGGCGTGGGGCCCAGCCGTCTGTGTCTACACTCGCCGACTTCTGCGCCGACTGCTGGGGCCCGCCGGCTGGTGGGTCCCGCCGGCTGCCGGCTCCTTGGTCGACAGGAAGGCCCCACTGTCCAGGGCCTTGTCGGGGGCTGGTTACTGTTGCTCAATCTTGGTGACGAGGGCTTCGCCGAGGTGGGCATGGCTACAGTGCCGCCGTCCGGCGGGTGATCGCTGTAGCCTCACCGCGTCTTGTCTCCTTAATGGGGCGTCTTCTTCGAGGGAGGTGGCAAGACGGCTGTGGGGAGCCGGCTCTATCTTGGGCCGACTGGGGGAGGCCTGGCAGCCTTCGGGTGTCTCTCTGCCCGAAGGGGCCCGCCGCCCATGGGCCGCGCTGGCAGCCCGTCGTGAATGACATCAGGGTCAACGTGGCAACAGTGCCGCGCCGGACGGGTCATGGCCACCCGTACGGCGCACTGCGCCAGGCGTGCTCCGGGATTCGGGGGTGGCAGGCTTCACTGTAGCCACGCCCCGCCACATCGCCGTTATGTGGATGCAGACTTCGAGGGTACGATCTTGACCGCTTTATGGGAGCCGGCTTCTAGGAGTCGGCCTTCTCGCGGCCGGCTTCTTGGAGCCGGCCCTCCCGCGGCTTTCTTCATGAGGGCTGAAGTCGGGCCGCCTTCCGATAGCCGGCCTGGGAGACAGCCGGCAAGGGGAAGGCGGCCCCGTGTCTTGGATTCTTGAGGGCCGAATCGGCTCGTAATTTTTTCAGAAGGGCCAGGGGGAGCCGGCTAGGCTACCCATGGTCATTTACTCCGACAATAGACATGTGTTGTCATTTGATGAACGGGATCACATCATTAGAAGAATGATGTGATGGGCAAGACCCATCTGTTAGCTTAGCATATTGACCGTTCAGTTTTATTGCTATTGCTTTCTTCATGTCAAATACATATTCCTTCGACTATGAAATTATGCAACTCCCGGATACCGAAGGAATACCTTGTGTGCTATCAAACGTCACAACGTAACTGGGTGATTTTAAAGATGCTCTACAGGTATCTCCGAAGGTGTTTGTTGGGTTGGCATAGATTGATATTAGGATTTGTCACTCCGAGTATCGGAGAGGTATCTCTGGGCCCTCTCGGTAATGCACATCATAAGAAGCCTTGCATGCAAAGTGACTAATGAGTTAGTTACAAGATGATGTATTATGGAACAAGTAAAGAGACTTGCCGGTAACGAGATTGAACTAGGTATGTGGATACCGACGATCGAATCACGGGCAAGTAACATACCGATGGACAAAGGGAATAACGTATGTTGTCATAACGGTTCGACCGATAAAGATCTTCATAGAATATGTAGGAGCCAATATGAGCATCCAGGTTCCGCTATTGGTTATTGATCGGGGAAGTGTCTCTGTCATATCTACATAGTTCTTGAACCCATAGGGTCCGCATGCTTAACATTCGATGATGATATAGTATTATATGAGTTTTGTGATTTGGTGATCGAATGTTGTTCGGAGTCCCGAATGAGATCATAGACATGACGAGGAGTCTCGAAATGGCTGAGAGGTAAATACTGATATATAGGATGATGGTATTCAGACACCGAAAGTGTTCCAAAGGGTATCAGGTACTTATCGGGTCACCGGAAGGTGTTTCGGGTACCCCCGACAATCCTATGGGCCATATGGGCCTTGTGAAGGAACACACCAGCCCACAAGGGCTGGTGCGCCCTATAAGGCTATAGGAGGAGGAGAAGGACACCTCAAAAAAAAGGAGGAGAAGGAAAGGGGGAAAGGGAAAGGAAAGTGTGGATTAGGATTCCCACTTCCTTCCCTCACCCCCTTCTTTCCTTCCCCTTCATGCATACATGGAAAGGGGGCAGGGCAAGGCAGGGCCCCTAGGGGCCGGCGGCCAACCCTAGGACGCCCCTGGCTGCCTCTCCTCCCCCTCCCACCTATATATATATATGTGAGGAGGGGCGCCTAGAACACAAAAACAACAATTGTTAGCCGTGTGTGGCGCCCCCCTTCATAGTTTACACCCCCGTTCATAGTTTTGCGGTGCTTAGGCGAAGCCCTGCCAGAATCACTTCACCATCACCGTCACCATGTCGTGATGCTGACGGAACTCATCTACTTCCTCGGCATCTTGCTGGATCAAAAAGGCGAGGGACGTCATCACATTGAACGTGTGCAGAACTCGGAGGTGCCGTACGTTCGGTACTTGATCGGTCGGAACTAGAAGAAGTTCGATTACATCAACCGCGTTGTCAAACGCTTCCGCTTTCGGTCTACGAGGGTATATGGACACACTCTCACCCTCTCATTGCTATGCATCTCCTACATAGATCTTGCGTGAGCGTAGGAATTTTTTTTTAAATTGCATGCTATGTTTCCCAACAATATTTCGGCGCTAGATACATCCATTTGAATAACAAGTAATTCTGGATGGAGGAACCGAGGAAGTACCAGCTATGGACAAAGATCCTCCACAACTGCCCTTGCCCTTGCATGCGCCTTTGTCGTCTTTGTCGTGGAAGTAGCGCTCGAAGACGCAAAATGGATCAAGCCAAATCTGCTCACCACCGGAGCTGTTCGGCCCGTCACTGTCCTCCTCCTCTTTGAGGAGTAGTCCGGCCATGGCACGAACCCCTTCATTTTGCTTCCGGGCGAGGGCACGTGTGTTCCTCCTCTGCTGCTACTGTATGATGCGGGCACGTACAACTTCCTCCTCCACGGCAATGTGCGCCGCCGCATCCACTGCCTTCGCCTCCGCCATGTCGGCAGCGAGGCGCGCCTCGACCTCCCGCGCCCTCTACTTCTTACCACGATCACGCACATCCTTGTAGCACTAATAGTCCTTCGCACCGGAGATGGTCGGCAGACGGACCTCGAGCTTCCAGCTCCGGCGGATCCAAGCGCCAATTGCACCGAGGCAATAAATTCCCGTGAGACCGAATCCAAACTCGGTTGGGCGCATACGCCCGAGTCGACGGATCAGGACTGATCAGAGTCGGATCCACTGCCTGCCATGCCGGAGATCGTCGGAATAGAGCTTGAGGCGGAGTGGGGTGAGTAAAGTGGCTAGGGTTTGGTCCGAGATACGGATGTGAAGGAATATATATGGGGTCGAGATAGGCTAGCGTAGGCCGGGTCCGGCGTGACGGACGTGCCCAGATCTTCCTATATTCATCCTCAATTTAGGCTGGATATGAAAGGCGCGAGTCAATCCAGGCGTATGAGGCCGGTATGTGAAGTTGTCTAGATTGGGTTTTTTGACGGTCAATCACCGGACGAGCCCGGCTGTAAAAAAAAAAAAGTTGGTCGAGCTTCCACAGGTCTAGTCGAGCAGAACAGGTGATGCTCGACACCAGCAGGTATTGCGCTCCCAGTGCGTTGAGCTTGGACAGATAAAACAGTTTGAGACAGCTCATCTTCCTTTGCCCTCAGAAACATCTCTCTTTGTTTACGCTGCCCCGGTCCCATTTGCAGCGACACCAGGCCAGAGGACTCGGAGCCACAAAACCTTATTGGTGGGGTGAATACCCTCCTCATGCTCCGTATCTCACCAAAGCTGTCCCACACTGCCGCACGCCTCAGAACACCCCGCACACCTGCCGCCGCCGCCGCCGCCGCGGAAAGATGAAAGCCATCGGAAGCGGCGGCGAGTGGTGGTGGAACCTCCCGTCTCTCCGCCGCAAGAACGATTCGCGCCGCCGCGGCCGCCGCAACCAGGACGCTCGCGGCCGCCGCCGCGGCCCCCCGCGGGAGCCGCTCTCGTCGTCGTCGTCGGACTCCGTCGGCCAAAGCCGGGGCTGGCCCCTCGACTTCCCGTTCCAGCAGGCCGTGACCGCCGCCTGCCTCACCCTCACCGGCGACACAATGGCGCAGGTCCACCGCCGCATCGTCGACCGCCGGAAACGCGGCCCCGAACCCGACAGCAAGGTCCTTTTTCCTGCATCTGATCTCCCTTTTGAAAGCGTATGAAAATGGAAGTTCTAATAATAGGATAAAACTGGGTTATGATTAAGTTGGGCAAACATTCCTGCAGCCGAAACACCTTCAGTCTTCAGTGTAGATCAAACTGCAAAATCCAATTCAGTAGTGTGCTATAGTAAGAAAAAACCGTGCATCACCATGCCACAGTTAGCTAATCTCACAATGCAGTGCCATCTTGGATACTTTGACGAGTGTAAACCTAACACTTTACGATTGCACTGAATTCTCACACGCGCGGGTGTCCTCCTTTCAGGCTCTTGTACCGGATCTATTGCTCAACCATGATTGGCTTCGTGGGCTCCGTATAGCATCTTACGGATTTCTTCTCTATGGTCCTGGTTCATATGCATGGTATCAGTTTCTTGACAAAAGCATGCCCAAGCAAACACTCGCGACTCTGTCCGCTAAGGTATGGTATGCACCCTCCCATGTAACCGGATGATTCGGTGATTTCGATCTTAATACATTCTATATTTTTGTGTCTGTTGTCGTTCCAGGTCCTACTGAACCAGATTGTTCTTGGTCCATGTGTTATCTCTGTAATTTTTGCCTGGAATAACTTGTGGTTAGGAAAATTGTCAGAATTGCCATCTAAGTATCAGAATGACGCCCTTCCCACTCTTCTCGATGGTACTGTTTCTGCCTGAGCGTGTTCTTAACGTTGTGCTTGAACGAAAACAACTCATGTTATGTTATGTCTCACTTTATTCTGGTATTGCAGGGTTCAAATTTTGGATTCCAGTATCGATTGTTAACTTTGGGTACAGTCTCTTAACTTCTAGCTCTACTTTCAATATTTAGCTAAGCATTTTTCTAATCCCACTCTAGTGTAGTATTAAATTTTCTAGTTTAGTCAGTAGTTCACTTTATCTAAACAGCCGTTTATTATGCTAATTTTCATTGTGCATACCAGGATGATTCCTTTGCCTGCTCGTGTTGCCTTCATGTCCTCTTGTTCCATCTTCTGGAACTTCTATTTGTCGACCACAATGAACAAATGAACTTCTAGTTCTCAACTTCAGGTTAGTTCTTGCTGCCACTCAAAATCTCTGATGATTACCGTAAGCGCGGGGAGCATTTTAACAAAAGATCGGCTCGTCTTATTGTTCAGATCCATTCAACTGCAGCAGAGGAGGATCTGAAGGGGCTTCTTTCCTATTATACATAGTATGGCGGTGGTGCCTCGGGCAATTCTGGTGGTGGTCTCTTGAGTTGACAGACATTATTGCAGATGATCCATAAGTATGTGGATACGGTCGATGGAGAAATTACAGTTCTTTCTAAACATCTATGAGCATGTTGCTCTAGTTTGACAGTGAAAGTGTTGTAACCTGTATCATTTGTTCAGTGACCTTGAACTTTTATATGACAAAGACATTAGTGCAGGCCTCTGAATACAGTTTTGTAAGTGCCATTCTCCAGGAATCTGAATTCCGTTTTTGAAAATTAAACTTCAATGTGTGAGTTTCTATGGGGATCGACCTAGACATGTTTTAGATTTGTCTAAATACGGATGTATCAAGTCATGTATCAAGTCATGTTTAAATACGGATGTATCAAGTCATGTTTTAGTATTACATACATTCGTACCTAGACAAATCTAAGACAAGAATTTTGGGACGGCAGGAGTACTGAGCTATGCTGAGTAGAAAACCATTTATTAGTGAAGCCTCAGGTCCAGACTCTGTTGGCTTTCAAAAAGAATTACAAAGCATATTTGACAGAAAAGAATTTGCTACGCCATTTCTATCTTCCTTTTACATGACAAACAATTTACAGATTAGAGAAAGCCTAAAAATTGATACAGCTACAGTCTACAAGGTACAGGGTGAATAAATTATGGATGCTAAATTGAGCGCTTGTAAAACTACCACTTCTAGTGTTCTTTTATCTTGGGGATTTTGTGGAAATGCATCTTCCACACAGGATAAGCCGCGATATAGCTCGTGACCTTCCACTTCCAGTCCTGACCCTAAACGACGGGAGCTGTGGAAAAATGATTGGATTAGCACTGACAGAAACATATATATGATAAACATAAGAACAAAAACGGTAATTTAAGCAGGGTTCAAAAACTCCGGAGCTAATTTTTCATGCACATTACCAGTGCGCAAACACCATAGCTGTGCTGTGTTCAAATACCATATCACTACACAGTTGCTAATGCACTTAAAAATCTACAGCCGTTCCAAACTATTCAAAATTTGTCAAGAATGTATCAGGAAAAATCAACCTAACAAGGTAGTTCCTCTTTTTGGCACTGCGTTAATGTTACCGTTTCCTTTTTCAAATACTTTTGGTTTCCTCATAGAAATTGTCATATTCATCTTAAGAAAAAGGCCTCTATTCTACTCCCTCCATCCCAAATTAGTTGTCTTAGATCTGTCAAGACACAAATGTATCTAACACAAAGATAAAGGTGTATCTAACACGTGTTAGATACATCCATATCTAGACAAATCTAAGACAACTAATTCGGGACGGAAGTAATAAAAGGTACTCCCTCCGTCCCGTAACATCTTATATTGTGGGACGGAGGGAGTATGACCAAAGGAGAGCATCAGATCCAGCTAGGCAGTGTTGGCTCAAAAGGGGCCCAGCGCCCCAGCCTAAATGTTTCAAGCTATACAATCATGGCTTGTTTGTGTAGTTCCACAAACGCAAGCAACTCCTCACCAATACGCATATGATTTGTTAAATTTGGAAACTGATATAAGTTAACATTCCAATTGTATTCAGTGGTGCAAAAAAAGGACCCACTGGCACTTATTTTAGTGGCACACAGTTTCAACATAGCTCAAACATGAATATTACCTTCCGGCGAGTCTTTGACGTTCTCCAACAAAGTATATTTCTTGATCTAGGCTCTAATCTCCTGTGCATAAAAATTATCACGATCAAACATCGTTCTCTGAGCAGTACAAATCACAAAGCTATAATTGGCAAAATCAATTCAAACATAGAATATTTAAGCGGCGATTTATGTTGTTACAAAAATGATTTTTTAATGCTCTCATGATACATGCTGGTATAGAGTATTGATTGCTCACCATGCATGACGGACGATTAATACTAACTATTGGTGTGTGATATCACCATTTATAATTTGAAGAATGTATCTTTAGGGAAGATGCAAAAGCTTCAAGCATCTTAAAAAAATACATTTATCATTTGTTTTGTTTTATTGTATTTTTACGATACACAAAGTAAAGTTTTAGTGACATGTATTAATTTCTTAGATGCAGATGCTGAAGTATTACTCCTATATTTTAGGCTGTTTGAACAGGATGTAAGATGATGTTACTTACAAATTCTCTTGTTCCAGTTTTTCTGCAATTGACATAGCTTTTCGTCTAGACCAGCCTCCTCGTTGGGAACAAACCTCCGCCTTACTGAGAACATGAGCAAGTGAGAGCTTTCGTTTTACTATGCTGTTCTGTCGACGCTGTTTATTCCCATTTTTTCCTCCTTGTTTCATCACACCCTCTTGGTTTGGTGATGACAAAGCCTCTTCCCATGCATTATCATTTCTTCTTTCATTCATATTACGAACACCATTATCTGTTTCAGGATACCGGTGCATGTGAGAAGGTCCAACTTCAATGATCTCGCCTTCTGTTAATATGTGGGGATCAGATTGCATCCACTTGGTCTTAGTAGAACTAGCTCCCTTGACAACCCTGTCTTTTTTAAGCCTCCTGACGAGGGTTTCACCTCCAGAAGAAACCGGGCTACTATGTTTACTGAAGGATCTCCTTGATATCACGTCAGTGTCATTCTCATCATGACCTGCTCCCGCATCATGTTTTGATTCATATCGGATTTCAAGTATTATAGCAGAATGAAGAACAGACTCAAACGCCTGCATAATTTGTCCCCTGAAGTTTTCAGCGTTGGACTTATTTACACATGAGCTGAATATCACTTGCACTGTCGGTCCTGTAGGAAGAAAAGAAGCTGGTGTTAGAAAACAATTTGGTAGAACAACAAGCTAACAATTACTTCCTCCGATCCATAATAAGTGTCACAGCTTTGAACTAAAGTTGAATTAACCTTAGTTCAAAGCTGCGACACTTATTTTGGATCGGAGGAAGTAACATATTTCCAAGGAGATAGTAATTCAACATAGCATGACTACAAGTTGGAGGCATGGCAGCGCTGAACTATTGACCAATCATAGTTCATTTGATTAGTTTGGCAACACAGTTTTTCTAAAACCAGAGTAAATGAAAACCCTCAGTATTTCAATGTGTGGGCAATGAATACTCTGGTTTTTAAAAACCACAGTTTTTCTCAGTTTTAGCAAAACTACAAACGTGTTTGCCAAGTGCAGTTTTTCTCAGTTTTCTGGTTTTGACTACTCATTGCATGGATAATCCTGAAGATAGCTAGCTGAACCGAACTGAGCTACACTCAAGTAGTTGTACAACGACATGATCAGCTTGTGTTAATTAACAGCCGCCACTTGCATGTAGCCTTGTCATGCACGCGGACGTCTTCTCTCCTAGACACTAGGATCTGAAGTAGATTTATCTTGTACCTCTGGCCGCATGGGCCGGATGGAATCGATCGGCTACCAAGCTTAGCCTGCTCTGTACAACTGTGCTTCAAGTCTCAATTGATGTACTCCACGATCTAAACCTATGCGCATGCGGTTGTGCTCCCAGTCGATGCTAAATCATGGCATTCGTGCGTGTACGTGCGCCATCCAGTAGGATCTAACATCTAGCACGAGCTAATCTACAAGCCGCCTCTTGTTGCGCTAGCACAATAGTCAACGATTGAAGAGATCAACAGCCAGGAAGATGGACTCGAGAGCGAGCGTTTCTCAGTTTAGAAAAAAGAGGCTGGGACCTCTTTTTCAAATACAGCAAAAAGACCATGGTTTTAGATATACTATGGTTTATAAAACTGTAGTATTTGTTGAAGCCAAACACGTCAAAGTATTTAAAACCGAGGTTTCTAAAAAACCATGGTATTCTTCGAAAACTCCAAAAATACCGAGCAGCCAAACGCAGACAACCAGTTGACTGGAAACTGAATCATTAACTACAGGAGTTTGCCATCTCTGTTTTTGTGAGTACTGAAGCTATATATTTCATCTTCTAGGCCAAAAGGAAAAAAACTAGTCATTTGAAAATTGAAATGGATGTTAGACTTTGAAGCTTACCGGTTCCTAGGCTGACAGATCTTAGCTTTCCTTCTTTGGCCATCATTTTTCGTAGTGTATCTGACTGAATACTCTCAAGCACTGCTTGCCAGATCATTTCATTTTCAGTTTTGCTATGTTTGGATTGCTCGTTCACTTTGGTTACAGTGGACGAACCATGGTGATTTGATGTATGTTTAATGGTTCTCCTTTCCCCGTAAGAAGTGCTTGCCATGTTACCATTATGCTCAATAGCTGAGTGCCTTGCTACATCCTTTCCAGGAAGGGAACCGTCCAATACACCGTGGTTGAAACTCGTACTTGTTGATGAACTTGGCACCATATACTGCTTATCAGGAGCAAGCTGAAGCAGAGCAGCCGCCAGCCATGTTGCCTTGTCATTGGAGACTCTCAACTGCTTTTCAGCTTCTGATAGTGTTTTCAAAGCCTGCCGTAGTTTCTCCATATCATTTTTTGACACTGAAATTAGCAATACCAGAACACTACATTATGTGGTTGCAAAATATTAACCGTAAGGCAACATGGAAGAATAACATGTCAACCAGACAACCAGACGATTGACTTAATAGTCTTAGCAGAGATAGCCAGGATAGGAAAATAGTGTCAGATTGTTCTGAGTTGATGCTTACAGGTTGGACGTTTGAAGAACTTTCTTCGTGGTCTTTCTCTTGCAAATATGTAGGAACCAGCCAGGATGTCAGTAATTATCGTGGCAAGTTGAGACATCAGTGCCAAAGGCTCAACTCCAGTTTCTGTAATGTCTCGTAATGTCTTCACTGTGTTCACAGTGTCAGCAGATAGTGCCAAATCAAGTAAATCAACCAGCTTATCATCGGATACCAAACCAACCTGTGACATGAACAAGCAGCTAAGTTATATTGTTGTCAAAACAAGAATTGCAACCAAGGAGCATTAAAATCCTGACAGGGGCTTAAGTCAGTGAGTTCCTTAGCTGTATTCCAACTATGTGATATTTCAATTACCAAATTTATACCAAAGAGACCATTCAGTGCCTGTGCCGATTATTCCAACCATGTGATATTTCGATCATATGTGTCATCTGAAGTTGCTATACTATGTCTAATTCACTTCTTGACAAATTACAGGTCCAAACAAAACCCCAACTAAATTATTAGCTGATGACACCTTCTATTCAAACCAGAAGGAAACCAGGTATTGAATCTACATGATATGGTTTGTTTTTCAAAACATAAATGTTGATGGCACGATCATGCTTGCGAAATATCTTTTCAAAGATAAAAAGGTTGATGGTAATACTGATGCTTGCAAAATATCTTACGAGTTCTTGGACAAGAGACAGAGAAATCCTTTGCCCCAACAAACTCAGCTGATCAAGAGTCATCTCAGCATCTCTCAACGATCCATCTGAACGGGATGCAATTAACCTCAATGCATCCCTATCCGCATCTAGAGTTTCACTGGTGGAAATCCACTGCAATGTGTTGACGATGTCACACTCCTTCAACTTGGGGAAAAAAAACTTCTGACATCTCGACAGGATGATATGAGGGAGGTCCAGGTTGGGACCAACAAGGATAAACACCACACGGCGGGGTGCCCGGTCAATAACTTTGGAGATGATGCTCCAAGTGTCTGCTGGCAATGTGTCGCAGTCATCAAATATGAATACCCTATAGTGTGATGGTGCCGGTGAAAGCATGACATTGTCAAGAACATCCACAATTCCATCCATGTCGATGTTGCCCACGGGCCCAATCTCCATCACATCCCTGCTTTTGCCAACATTGTGCGCGATGCACGAAATGCACGAGTCACAGGGCCGCGGGTGCTCGGCAGAGTGGCAGTTGAGCGCCTTGGCGAAGACGCGCGCGCATGATGTCTTCCCTGTGCCGTGCGGCCCATAGAAGACGTATACCAACCCGACCTTCCTCCTTAGGACGGCGTTGGATAGCGCCTGCACCACCAAGCTCTGCCCGACGACGTCCTTGAACGTCCTCGGTGCGAACTTCTGTGTCAGGCTCCGGTGCCGGCTGCGGCTTCGCAGAGAGCCCCGTGTCCCAGACCGCGCCTGGGACAAGAGGTCAGAATCCATCTCGCTGCTCCTGTTAGAGAATAGCCCGAGCTCCCCGGAGTAGCTCCCAGCCATGCCGCCAATGCCATTGCGTTCACCGGAGGTGGCCGCCTCGACGAGCAGAGGCAAAGCGTCAGAGTCGGAGCTGGTGGAGGAAGCCAGCCTCTCGGACTTGACCGGGAAAAGAGAGTGTGAACCGCTGAGGTGCGCGCGCGAGGCGGAGGCGGAGGCCGTCGCTTCGGGTTCGCGCCCCGCCGCCGACTTGGGGTCGGAGAGCCCGCACGATAGACTGCGGCCGGCCAGGTCGAGGATAGACTTGCCGCGGTGGTGGAGGCGCGACCAGTTCCACGGGATGCCGCAGACGTTGCGCGAGTCCTGCGGCACATGCTGCCGCAGCTCGTCGCCGTCGCGGAAGAGGTACTTGTTGCCGCAGACGGCCTCCTGGGAGCTGGAGTTGAGGGAGAGCGCGGCGGCGGCGCGATCTGGGGCCTTGCCGGCGGTGCCGGCGCGGCGGGCGGCCCCGGCCCCGCGTTTGAAGCGGCGGCGGGGGCGCCTGGCCGCCTTGGGGTGGGGGTTGTCGGCGAGCTGGTCGAGGAGCGTCTTGAGCGCCCCGTTGGCCTTGGCGCCGCGCCGGGACCTGGCGGGGAGATCGACGGCGCCGTCGCGGTCGTCGTCGGTGTACGGGTCGGGGTCTGCCGCCACCTTGGAGGAGGACTCGACGGAGCGGCGCGTGGAGGGGTCCCGGAGCGTCCGCGCCCGCGAGCGCTGGAGCGCGAGGAGGTCGCGCATCAGCGCGGCCGACGCGGGGCTCCGCCTCCGGCCCGAGGAGGACGCGGGCCCTCCGCCGCCTCCCCCGTGGTGGCGCAGGTGTACGCAGTTGGTGAGGTGCGCGTGGCCGCGCGGGTGCCCGCCCCCCGCGGCGCCGGCGCGGTCCGGCGCCGGCATTGCGTCACGCACGTACGGCACAAGCGCTGGGATCGAGGCGCGAGAGAAGCGCTGACTCCCCTGTGTGCGCTGCGCTAGGCCATCTGGGCGTGGCCGTGTGTGTGTGTGCCGCGACTGCGAGTGATTGTGGCGGTAGCTAGTGTATGGGTCGGAGATTTGGACGCCTTTTCGGTTGGAGGCTGCGGGATTTCACGGGAAGGAGAGGGGGTGGGTGGCGGTGTGGGCTGGCGAGTGGCCTCGTCTCGTGCCGTGTGTGGGAACTGGCGGTGTTCTCGGGGATCGCGCGCGCGTCGCCCGGGCATATGGATCTCCCTCGGCACGGGGCGGGGGGAGTGGATTGGCCTTTCTCGGCTCGGCCTCGGCGCCTTGGGGCGTGGGCATGCATCGGCGGCGGTTGCGTCTCTGCGAGACTGCACTACGCCAGTACCGAGGCACCCTTGGCCGAAGCGGTATGGGTCGTCTCTCCGTGCGCTCCACGTACTGTCGTGCTTAACACCGGCTGATGATAAGACGGTACAGGTACCGTTCCTCTCGCGCTCTACCATTTGGCGTGAATGGTGAGCTACATCAAAAACAAAAAACAAAAAAAAATCGCAGAAAGCACGTGACGTGTCGTGCGTTTCGAGTGAACACAGAGCAGCCATCGCACCAGCAAAGTTGTGGAGCCGTGCATAGTACTTTATTATTAATTCAAAATTTCTGCTGTACCAGCCCTGGTGGACCGACGGATGGCCAAGCTGCGAAGCTCTGACGTGGACAGGACAGTAATCACGCTCGGCAGTGGAGCCAGGTGCATCGTCGGGTGAAACGTCGGTGGCAAATGATTCGGGGGCGAGGCGGGACGGCGGGATGGCCGCAATCACCAGACAACGTCGAGAAGGATAGAGGGCCGCGAACGACATGAATCGGGAAAGAGAACCACAGGTGCCTGGCTGGTCAGCGGCCAGAACGTACGTACCCAGGGGCCAGGGCCAGGCGGGGCTTTGCCGTTTGCGAAGCTTTGCCTCGAAAATGTCAAGCCGAGCCTACCTCACAACCGGGTTTGGAAAAACTTTCAAATTAGGCTTCCTTTTCTATTGGCCAGTGATAGGCGTCCGCCGGCCGGCCCAAATTTCGGCCGTTGTTTGATCTCGCTAGCATCAGTGGTTCTGATTGACCCGCAGTCTGCAGATTAGGCGGTCGTCTTCCTCCTCCCCACACGTGCAAAAAAATTGGAGGAGCTCCCCTCCGCTCGTCGGCAACCTCTTTCTCGGCCTTGGCAGTCCTGTGCTCACACGCACTTGCTGGTCATCCTGAGCCGTCCGTACTCATCGTCTCCGGTCGCAGAATCGCCGCCAAAAATTCAGCCATTTCCTCTGTTCTCTTCTGGCGATCCCCACTTCCTCTCCCTTACCATCGCCGATTGGCCACCTCCAACTCACCTTCGGCCTCCCAACACCGCCCGCGCTCGCAGATGTGTGCGTCGTCAACTCACCCTGTAGCTTTGTAATCGGTCATTGCCTATTGAAACTTTTCACGTATATCGTTGAAGCTTTTCACGTGAATGGTTGAAGCTTCTCACGCAAATGGTTGAAGCTTTTTCCGTTTCGCTGTGCCTGGATGAAGCTTTTTCAAACACCGGTTGAAACTTTTCACGTATACTGTATACGGTATATAGTTGAAGCTTTTCAAGCAATGGTTGAAGCCTTTTCGTTTCGCTCTGCCCGATTGAAGCTTTCTTAAAATGCCGGTTGAAACTTCTATTATACAAGTTGAAAGCTTTTCTTGTCAACAGTTGTAGCGCTTTCCGTTGCCTGGTGCCCAGGTTAAAGCTTTGTCTATCGCCGATGACAAGTAGACCGAAACAATTCTGCATCTACTACTATTACTCCACACATCGATCGACTCCTGCTTGCATCTAGAGTATTAAGTTCATAAGAACAGAGCAACGCTTTAAGTAAGATAACATGATGTAGAGGGATAAACTCAAGCAATATGATATAAACCCCATCTTTTTATCCTTGATGACAACAATAAAATACATGTCTCGCTACCCTCTTGTCACTGGGTAAGGACACCGCAAGATTGAACCCAAAACTAAGCACCTCTCCCATTGCAAGGAAAACCAATCTAGTTGGCCAAACCAAACCGATAGTTCGAAGAGAAATGCAAAGATATCTTAATCATGCATAAAAGAGTTCAGAGAAGACTCAAATAATAATCATAGATAATCTGATCATAAACCCACAATTCATCGTATCTCAACAAACGCACCGCAAAAGAAGATTACATCGAATAGATCTCCAAGAACATCGAGGAGAACATTGTATTGAAGATCAAAGAGAGAGAAGAAGTCATCTAGATACTAGCTATGGACTCGTAGGTCTGTGGTAAACTACTCACGCATCATCGGAAGGGCAGCAAGGTTGATGTAGAGGCCCTCCGTGATCAAACCCCCCTCCGGCAGATCGCCGGAAAAGGCCCCAAGATGGGATCTCACGGGAACAGAAGGTTGCGGCGGTGGAAAAGTATTTATGTGGATTCTTCTTATGTTGGGGGAATATTTGAGGATTTATATAGGTGGAGCTAGGGTTAGAAGACCTCTGAGGGGCCCACAAGCCAGGGGGTGCCCCCCGGGGCGCGCCCTGGTGGCTTGTGGTCTCCTCGGGACTCTTCTGGCCCTCTCTCCAAGTTACGTAGGTGTCTTCTAGTCCAAGAAAAATCATAGCAAAAGTTTTATTCCGTTTGGACTCCGTTTGATATTACTTTCTGAAAAAGTCAAAAACAAGGGGAAAACGGAAACTGGCATTGGGCTCTAGGTTAATAGGTTAGTCCCAAAAATAATATAAAATAGCATATCAATGCATATAAAACATCCAAAACAGATAATATAATAGCATGAAACACTAAAAAAATATAGATACGTTGGAGAAGTATCAAGGAGTATTAAGGATTTATTTGTGAAATAGTTTCATTAATATTCAGAATAGTTTTGAGAGGAACCGAAAGCGTTTCAGGGTCACCAGAAGGAACTCAGAGTTTATCGGGCAATACCGAGTATTACTGATAAATAATATGTAGATGCAAAATGTTTCTGGTGATGCTAAATTAATAATAGAAGGCTCTAATAATTTTTAGGATGCTTTTATATTTAATTTAATATAAATGGGCCTTAAAAAGCAAGAGGTGGAAGAAGAATTGGGCCACAAGGGCCCAATAGGGGAGGCTGAATTGGAGAAGGGGGGACTCCTCCTCCCCTAGGGCCGGCGCAAAGGGAGGGGAGTCCTTCCCCTTGTGGCACCCCCTCCCATTTCCCCAGCACCTATATATACTAGAGGCTTTTGCACCTTTTGAACACACAAGTTTTGGAGCCTCCTCTAGTTCTCTAGTTCTAGTTGGCCCTAGTTGATCAATTAGAGCTAGACCTAGATACTCTAATCCTCATATTTAGAAGCCTAGTGTTGTTCTAATCTCCTCCCTCTAATTCTTCAATGATTAGCTCTGGAGGGCAAAGCGCTGCTGGATCGTGAAGATCATACGCTTGTAACTCGTAGAGAGGTTGTGCCTTCCGTCTTTCGTTCGAGGGATTGTTCATATGGGCAGTTCGCGATATTGTTTATCTAAGGTTCGAGGGACTCCAAGCATGATATACACCGACTTGCCTTCTTCTGATGCTACCCGGAGTCGGTAACGATCGAATCCAAACCATTAATGCATCTTCATATTGTTCCTAGGTGATTGTAGGGCGATTTTTGTTTTGTTTTCTACTACGTTCCCCAGCAGCCAGTGAAGATGTTGATGGAGATGAGTCCTGCCACGATGAGAGGAACGTTGGTGATAACAATGGCTTCGTTTTCCCCTTCCAGAGGGAAGTATCCCCGGCGGAATGCAAAAGTGCTCCTGCCTAGATTCTTCCTCGAGACGGCGGCGCGTCGTCCCAAAAGTCTTATTCTGATTTTTTTTCTAGGGTAAATGGCTTCATATAGCGGAAGATGGGCTTCGGCGGACCTTTGTGGGCCCAGGGGGAGGGGGCGCCAGCTAAGCTTGTGGGCCCATGGTGGGTCCTCTCTTGTATCCTTTTGAAAGGATCAATATGATCGACTAGAGGGGGTGAATAGGAGACTACAAATTTTAATTGTTCTTGTCAATTTTAAGGTTTAGCGGATAAATAGGGTTCACTAGGTATGCAACTAGGTGAACACAACCTATATGACAAGCAAGCTCAGAGCCAAATATGCTAGGCAACAATTTAATTAGCAAGCCAACAAGCATACAAGACAAAGTAAGGTGCAGGGAAGGTGATGTAGGGTGGAACCCTAGATGGCTGATCTTTCACGAAAGGAGCGGATCCCGCGAAGAACACAAAGAACACGAGGGGAAACACGAGAGAATCACTCAAACCAACAAGTATGATCACACATGTGCTAGATCCATAAACACAAAAGGAGATACAAGATCTACGATCAACAAGGGACGATACACGGTAACCGGTTCTTCTCCAAAGGAGGTCTTGATGGGGGTCTTCTCCGTGAGGAGGTCTTGAATCCAAAGGGATCTTCTCCAAAGAGGGGCCGCGGTCTCTCTCAAGGAGTAGATCCGATGTGGATGAGCAAAGCTCTATCTCTAAATGAGCTACTACTTTGCTAACCCTATCTAGGAGGAGTAGGAGGTCTATTTATAGCCTTAGTGCAAATGGGGACGAAGTGAGGGGGTACATGGGCCTCAGGCCCGAATCCTGTGCGCAGATAGGTATCGGACGTCCGCTGGGGACCGGTCGTCCGGTGGCTCGTGGGCGTACGGACGTCCGGTGGTCGCTGGACTTTCGCTATTTCTGTTCTGTGATGGAGGTGTCGGACGTCCGGTCGCTTCGGACTTCCGCTAATTTTGGCTCGGGTGCGGTGGCGCCGGATGTCCGGTCCTGCCCGGTCGTCCGCTTGCTGTGCGGTGTGGCCGGTCGTCCGGTCCTGGCCGGACGTCCGCTCGTTGTAGCTTTTGGCTGGGGCTTCAGGCTTCGGACGTCCGGTCCTGACCGGTCGTCCGGTGGCTGTAGCTTTGTTGGCCTTCCTTCTTCATGACCTTGGCGCTTGGTGTCCTCGTCATCTTGTCCGATGGGTGTAGCTGATCTGTGGCTCTCCTCCAAGTACCTGATCACGCATAGTGTTTCCGCTTGAGGTAGTAGCCATGTCTCATGTATAGAAAGTGGTAGTTCGGAGTGGAGCGAGTTCACCTTATCTTCGATAGCCTTTGCTCGTGCCCTTGTCATTGGTCCAAGTGGTGTCGTGGGAGACATAGGTAGGTCCATGGGGATGATCTTGGGATGCTCCGCATCATATCCCCTCCCTTGGGAAAGATCCGAGCTCAGATCAAATTCTTCATCACCATGGAAGGGCGAGAGGTCCTTGACATTGAAGATGTCGCTCATGTTGTACTTGTCACATGGGAGGTCGATCTTGTAAGCGTTGTTATTGTAGCGTGCAAGCACCTTGAAGGGTCCATCCGCTCGTGGTAGGAGTTTGGACTTGCATTCGGTAGGGAAGCGGTCCTTGCGAAGGTGTAGCCACACAAGATCACCAATTTTGAATACCATGGGGTGCTTGTTGATGTTGAGCTTGGTCGCAAGACATTTTACTTGGCGCTCGATGGTGTGCCTTGTATCTTCATGCACCTTCTTGAGATGGTTCACACGTGCACTTCCGTCCATATTGATGCGCTCTTGGAGTGGTAGAGGAAGAATGTCCAATGGTGACAATGGGTTGAATCCGTAGACGACTTCCAAAGGGGACTTGCCGGTAGTTGAGTGTCTTGCGCGGTTGTAGGCGAACTCGACGAAAGGTAGACACTCCTCCCACTCCTTGATGTTCTTATTGATGAGCACCCGAAGTAGAGCGGAGAGTGTGCAGTTGGTCACCTCCGTTTGGCCGTCGGTTTGTGGATGGTACGCCATGGAGAAGAGTAGCTTGATTCCGAGCTTGGCGCATAGGGTCTTCCAAAAGTAGCTTAGGAACTTGACGTCGCGGTCCGAGACAATCGTCTTTGGAACTCCATGTAGATGCAATATTTCCCTACAAAAGAGATTGGCAACATGTGAAGCATCGTATATCTTTTTGCATGGTATGAAATGTGCCATCGTAGAGAATCGGTCCACAACAACAAATACCGAATCCTTTCCATTTCTAGTTCTAGGAAATCCAAGTACAAAATCCATGCTAATATCTTCCCATGGTTGATATGGAATTGGGAGAGGCATATAAAGGCCGTGGGATTGAGCTTTAGACTTAGCTTTGCGACGTGTAGAGCATCGGTTGGTGAAGCGGTTGACGTCGCGGAACATTTTGGGCCAATAGTAGTTATTGGAGAGCGTAGAGAATGTCTTCTCACATCCAAAATGTCCCATTAGTCCTCCTCCATGCGATTCCTGCAAAATCAACAAATGAAGAGAAGACTCGGGGATGCAAAGCGTGTTAGCTCTCATAAGATATCCATCTTTGATGTAATAGCGTTTCCAAGAGGTATGCGTCAAACATTTGGCATAAGGAATAGCAAAAGTAGGATCATGCTCATACAAGTCTTTTATGTGCTCAAAGCCAATGACATCCAGTTCAAGTTGAGTAACAAAAATGCATATGCGGGAAAGAGCGTCCGCCACAACATTTTCCTTACCTTTGATGTACTTGATGATATAAGGAAATGACTCAATGAATTAACTCCATTTAGCATGACGCTTGTTCAACTTAGTTTGACCCTTAAGGTATTTAAGCGTTTCATGATCGGTATGAATGATGAATTCATGAGGGCGAAGATAATTTTCCCATTCATGCAAAACTCGCACTAAAGCATATAACTCTTTGTCATAGATGGGGTAATTGAGTTGCGCTCTGGAAATTTTCTCACTAAAGTAATCTATGGGGCGCTTCTCTTGCGTTAACACACCTCCTATGCCATTATCACTAGCATCACAATGAATCTCAAAGGGTTTGTCAAAGTTGGGTAAAGCAAGCACGGGAGCATGAGTAAGCAAATTCTTAAGCTCATTGAAAGCGGTATCTTGGGATGGTCCCCAAACAAAAGGCGCATTTTTCTTGCTCAAAGCATGCAAAGGTGAAGCAAATGGTGCTAAAGTCCTTCACAAATCTACAGTAGAAACCGGCTAAACCAAGGAAGCTACGCACTTGATGCAAGTTGGTTGGTTGTGGCCAAGTTTGAATAGCATTTATCTTAGAGTCATCAACATGAACACCCTTAGAGGAAACAACAAAACCCAAGAAAATGAGCTTATCAACGCCAAAAAGGCATTTTTTCCATGTTAGCATAGAGACGCTCTTTTCGAAGAGTTTGCAAAACGGTTCGAACATGGGTGGCATGATCTTTGAGAGATTTGCTATAAACAAGGATATCATCGAAGTAGACCACAACAAACTCACCAACGTAAGGGCGAAACACATAATTCATAAGACACATGAAAGTACCCGGTGCTTCCGATAAACCCATAGGCATGACTAACCACTCATACAAGCCAAACTTTGTTTTGAAAGCGGTTTTCCATTCATCACCCTCTTGTATGCGGATTTGATAGTAACCACTCTTAAGATCAATTTGGAAAATATAGTGGCACACCACTAAGTTCATCAATCATATCATCAAGGTGTGGGATGGGATACCTATAGCGAACGGTGATAGCATTGATAGGTCTACAATCGGAACACATGCGAAAGCTACCATCTCATTTTGGCACAAGAATGACCGGAATGGCACAAGGACTCAAACTTTCGCGCACATGTCCATGGTCTATGAGATGTTTTACTTGCCTTTGTATTTCTTTGGTTTCTTTGGGGTTGACACGGTAGGGAGCTTTGTTCAGAAGTGGTGCTCCGGGAATGAGGTCGATGCGGTGCTCGATACCTCGTAGTGGAGGTAGTCCCGGAGGTAGCTCGTCGGGGAAAACATCTTGGAATTCCTGCAAAAGAGAAGACAACACTAAAGGTAGAGTGTGAGAGGTGTTAGCTTTTGGTGCGTCGTCCTTGCACAAAAGGATGTAGTGTATCACACTAGATGGGTTCTCACACACTTCTCTTATCTCACGTTCAGTGGTAAATAGAACTAGGTTCTTATTTTCGCTCATCGTGGAGGCACTCGATTTGGGCTTATGGCGCCCACTCTCTTTTTGGTGGTTCGCTCTCTCACTATTCTCTCCACGATGGGTGGTTTGCTTGTCGGCGATCACTTGGCTTGGAGACATAGGGCGAAGTACGTACTCCTTTCCTTTCATCTTAAAGATGTAGTGGTTCGTTCGGCCGTTGTGGATGACACCTCTATCAAATTTCCATGGTCGACCAAGAAGAAGGTGGCAAACGGTCATTGGAACGACATCACACTCCAAAGTGTCTTCGTAAGCTCCGATTTTGAAGGAGACTTGCACTCTATGATCGACTTGAATAGTTCCGGAGTCGCTTAGCCATTGAACTTTGTTGGGATGTGGGTGCTTCGTCTTGGGCAATTGGAGCTTGGAGCAAAGTTCTTCACTTGCTAAGTTATGACAACTCCCTCTATCGATGATGACCTTGACGAACCTTCCATTGATGCCAGCCTTGGTATGGAGTATGTGGCATCTTTGGTCTTCTTCTTGGTGATGTTTAAGGGTCAAGACCTTGGAGACAACGAGAGCGGTACTTGAATCTTCATCACAAAAGACTTGTTCCTCTTCATCGTTCACTTGCCGGTGCATGGCGACTTGCTCAAGTGCTTCCGTTTCTCCTTCACTCATGGAGTCGTATGTACCATCGTCGTTGAGGATCATGGTCCGCTTGTTGGTACACTCAAAGGACTTGTGGCCTTGGCCTCCGCATGTGAAGCATTTGAAGGAACTTGTCTTGACGGTCTCATCGGTTGGGGTAGATGATGATGAAGCTCTCGGCTTGAAGTTGCTTGTTGTAGGAGGATGACTTGATGTTGTCGAAGCTTTCTTGTAACTCGACTTGTTGATGTTGCTTGTAGAAGTCTTGGTTGATGTAGAACGTGTTGAAGTCGTTGAAGCTTGGGTGTTGGAGAAACCATATGACTTGGATGAGAACTTGGCATACTTGAAGTCATCTTGCACTTGACGTTCCGCTTTGGTAGCCTGATGCACTAGCTCGATGAGGTTCGAGTATGGTTGGAAGTCGGCGATCTTCTTGATGGGGTGATTGAGTCCATTCAAGAAACGTGCCATAGTTTGCTCATCATCTTCCGTGACATTGGCTCGTATCATTGCAATCTCCATTTCCTTGTAGTACTCTTCAACGCTCTTGGTTCCTTGCTTGAGTAGTTGGAGTTTCTTGAAGAGGTCGCGGTTGTAGTAGGTTGGCACGAAGCGTGCTCTCATGACATCCTTCATTTGCGCCCAAGTAGTGATGGGTGGTTCACCTTTTGCCTCTTGGCACTCAATGACTTGTTCCCACCAAATGAGGACATAGTCTTGGAACTCAAGGGATGCCATCGCGATCTTCTTCTCTTCTTCATAGTTGTGCAAGTGGAAGATTTTGTCGACCTTCAATGCCCATGAAAGGTACTCTTCGGGATCGTTGCTTCCATTGAACTAGGGCATGGTGAACTTTAGCTTGCCGTAGCGTTGCTCTTCATTGTGTTCGGGTCGGGGATGATGACGTCCTTGACGAGGAGGATCGTCTCTCACAACTTCCTCTTGCCGTGGAGGATTTCCATTGTCTTCTTTCTCTTGTTGAACTTTATGTTCTTGGCGAGCTCGTGGAGGAACTTGTCGAGCTTGACGTTGCACGTGAGCTTGATATATTCGTTCGTGAACTTCTTCGCGGAGTGCTTCTTCATGTTCACAAGCTTGTCGGCCTCAGTTGGCTATGAGTTGACTTGATTCTCAGAGGGCACGTTGTGCCTCAAGTGCTTGAGCATCTCGCAATTGTTGCTCTTGACATGGTGCCTCGGCATCTTGTGCTTCTTGGTGTAAACGCGCTCACTCTTCTTCTTCGTGTTGGCGTTGTCGTTGCCGTTCTCGTTCTTGCGCAAAGGTAGCTTGGTTTTGACGATGTTGTTGTTCTTGAGAGTTGTTGTCGTGTAGAGGGTTGCGGTTGGCTTGACGATCTTGGCGCGCGGCACAACGAAGAGTATTTGATGTCGGTGTACTTGAGCCAGAGATGGTGTAGTCGGAGTGTCGACTTGAGCGACTCCATCTTGATGAGGACGAAGTGGGAGAAGAGCGGTTGATCAACAAAGCATGGATCTCATCCATTCTTGCATCATTCTCTTGCTTGTGGTCATCGAGCTTGTGGTCGAAGCAATCCATTGTGCGTTGCTCAGAGAGTCGCAAGTCGGTGGCGAGGTTGTCGATGCATTCACTCATTGCTTGTTGCTCTTGATGCAAAGCACGTTGTGCACCAAAGAGGTGGCTCTTTGTGACGTAGGAGTTCATGTCGTCGTCTTGCCAGATGAAGAGTGGGTTGGTAGAAGTACTTGGCCTATCCATCGTTCCAAGAGAAATATGTGAGTGGTAGAAAGAGAAGAACGTATACCAAATGTACCTTGACCGATGTTGAAGGTGGATCAAAGATCACTCCAATGTGGAACAAGGAAATATCACAATTGATACCAATTCTTGTCGGTTTCTCACACCTACACAAGTAAAAAGCTTATGGTGGATCTCGGTTAGGATGGTGGCACAAAATTGGATGCAATTGTTAGTGAGCTTCAATAATGTTGGAAAAGATTTGCAAGTTTGCAATGCAACAAGTAGACCAAGCAAAATGAGGTACACAGAAACACACATGCAAAGAGATGAATGGGGTCGTGCAACCAAGGATGAGCCAAAATGTGGGATCCACGAAAATGCTCTTGTTGCACAACACTAGAGAGACGCTAGCATGATTGCACCATAGGCGGATACGAAGACTTGTGCACAGCCTACTAAGAAAAAATGCAATGACTTCTATCCCAAGTATGCTCTATGTATGGTGTTCCGATGATATGATCCAAGATGATCTAGTATGACAATCTTAATGTTGTATGATGCTATGGTTCTTGTTTAAAAGCTCTTTGCTTATCTTTCCCTTTTGCTTAAAAGCTTGTTTGGCTCTTTGTGTTTGAGCTCTTTTTTTCATGCAATGCTTCACGAACCAAGAGAGCAATTGAGTATGCGATGACAGTTTGTGACACAAGAGATGATATGCACCAATGCTATGTATGTATGCTATGGGAAGTATGATCACTAATGTGCACAAGTCACGTTGTCGGCAATACTCAAAGGCTAGTATCGATGGGTAAGTGACACAAAAGAGTTAGGCTATGATGGCTATCAATGTAATGGCAAGAATGAAGTAGCACGATACCAAGATGAGTTTACCGCTCTTGCTTACGGTATGGTGTCAAAATGGTGTAGTGGTTGTTGTCGATGACGCGTCTGTGGCGAAGATGAGCGGCGGTGATGTTGATGTCGAACCGTACCTAAATAGCCGAAACACAATAGGACACGGAACCGCAACTCAAATTCTCAAAGCACAAAGTTGCAAAACGTATCAGAGTGCGAAGCGAGTAAGCAATGGTGGTTGCGAAAAGTGGTGGATGTATGGGTATGTGTATGCGGAAGTGGGGCGGTTGCTGCAATTTGGGGGGGGGATTCAGATTCGTCAGGTTTTTGCGAACGTCCGGTGGTTGCGGTCGTCCGGTCGTCGGACGTCCGGTGCCTGGGCAAGTTCGGGCACGGGATGAACAACACGGGTACGTGATGGAGAGGTCAAATTTCATCGAATCCGGGCGATTTCATGGATGAAAAAGGTGGAGACGAAGGGTAAAAGCTAGATCCACTCAAGGCAAAGTAAATCCACGGATCAAATGCAACAAAATTTCACCAACAAATCACAAAAAAAATTTGGGGCTATTTTTGTGGGGAATTTTCGAATTAGGGACAAAATCAACAAAAACAAGGCTAGAAACACAATGGGGAGGCTCCGAAATCGTGATCAACGTGGATCTAGATACCAAGATGATGTAAGGTGGAACCCTAGATGACCGATCTTTCACGAAAGGAGCGGATCCCATGAAGAACACAAAGAACACGAGGGGAAACACGAGGGGAAATACGAGAGAATCACTCAAACCAACAAGTATGATCACACATGTGCTAGATCCATAAACACAAAAGGATATACAAGATCCACAATCAACAAGGGACGATACACGGTAACCGGTTATTCTCCAAAGGAGGTCTTGATGGGGGTCTTCTCCATGAGGAGGTCTTGAATCCAAAGGGATCTTCTCCGAAGAGGGGCCGCGGTCTCTCTCAAGGAGTAGATCCGATGTGGATGAGCAAAGCTCTATCTCTAAATGAGCTACAACTTTGCTAACCCTAGCTAGGAGGAGTAGGAGGTCTATTTATAGTCTTAGTGCAAATGGGGACGAAGTGAGGGGGTACATGGGCCTCGGGCCCGAATCCTGCGCGCAGATAGGTATCGGACGTTCGCTGGGGACCGGTCGTCCGGTGGCTCGTGGGCGTCCGGTGGTCGCCGGACTTTCGCTATTTCTGTTCTATGTTGGAGGTGCCGGACGTTCGGTCACTTCGGATTTCCGCTAATTTTGGATCGGGTGCGGTGGCGCCGGATGTCCGGTCCTGCCCGATCGTCAGCTCGCTGGGCGGTGTGGCCGGTCGTCCGGTCCTGGCCGGACGTCTGCTCGCTGTAGCTTTCGGCTGGGGTTTCAGGCTCCAGACGTCTGATCCCGACCGGTCGTCCGGTGGATGTAGCTTTGTTGGCCTTCCTTCTTCATGACCTTGGCGCTTGGTGTCCTCGTCATCTTGTCCGATGGGTGTAGCTGCTCCGTGGCTCTCCTCCAAGTACCTGATCACGCATAGTGTTTCCGCTTGAGGTAGTAGCAATGTCTCATGTATAGAAAAGTGGTAGTTCGGAGAGGAGCGAGTTCACCTTATCTTCGATAGCCTTTCCTCGTGCCCTTGTCATTGGTCCAAGTGGTGTCGTGGGAGACGTAGGTAGGTCCATGGGGATGATCTTGGGATGCTCTGCATCAGAAGGATTAACCACAAGTGAGGCGAGGATGCAGATTTTATCCCGAAGTTCACTCTTCCTTGGGGAAGAGCTACTCTCCGTTTAGAGCGGTGCCAGAGCCAAAGCTTGCGGAACGCCACGAAGGCTCGCCGTAGTCTCTTTCGAGTCACCCCCAACGGATGAGCCTCGAATCACTCGGGGTTGGTCTTGAAGGCGACCACCCCACCTTTACAAACTTCTCCGGAGCACAACACACGCAAGGAAGCTTCCGGAGGAACCTCTAACCGCCCAGGAGCCCAAGCTCCAAGAGTAACAAGTCAATGGGGAAGAAATGTTGCGGGGAATGCGATTTGGTTTGATCAAGATGTAGATCGGGTCTTGCTCTACCAATTCCAAAAGTTTCAACAAGTTTGGGTGGAGGGATTGAGAGTATTGATCAAAATGGAGTGTAGCAATGGTGGAGCACAATAAGACATTAGGGTTAGGGATGGAGGTGGAAGAAGGGGACTTTTATAGTGTTCTTGCACGGGTGGCCGTTTCTGCCCATTGTACCCCGTGCGCACGGGCTAAGTCAGCCCCGTGCGCATGGGGTACTCAGAGACTTTCACACCACCCCGTGCACACGGGGGTCAAAATACCCCGTGCGCACGGGGTACCCAGAGAGTTACGCAGTACCCCGTGCGCATGGGGTACCCAGAGAGTTACGCAGTACCCCGTGCGCACGGGGGTCAAAAGACTCTGAGTAAAAGAAGAAGTAGTTACGGCGATGGCATTCCCACACAACACATATCCACACCGACCCCTCTTAATAGTGCGGTCTTTCCTATGACTCAAAATGAACCAAAAATAAATCCTTCGAATCGCTGGTAGACCACGCCTTTGACCTTTTCGAATTGGGGGGGGGGCGCACTTGTCCATCAAAAGCAACATGGAACCAATATCCTAATATAAACTTTAGCAACCGATATTAGTTCCACTAACCACATTGTCATCACACCAAAATATAGTTTAAGTGCCAATTGCACTTTCAATCTCCCCCTTTTTGGTGCATTGATGACAACATGGCTAGAACATGGCATAAAGGATATGAAAAATATTAAATAGCCATGTGTCAGTGATTGATCATAGAGGCCCCCCTATATTTGTGCCCGGATGAGATATATGCTTGAGAATGCATCAAGTACACACATAGGAGGCCCTCCCAAGATCAACATTGACAAGACATGAGATCAACATAATACACCTATAACGGTGCCTAGATCTCATGAAAAGGTGTAGGGAGCAAATATCATGAGACACATAATAAACAACATAATAAGCCCAATATAACCATTGCATAAGGTTCAAGATAAAAAGTAGAGTCTCATGAGCAATTATGAGTAGTTCACAAGCAAATAAGAGTATCTGAAGCCAACTAAAAACAACCAATCAAAGCAGAGAAACACGAGGCTTGAAATCTCAACACGCACTAAAGAACACCAACACACACACAAACACACACCACCTCTCCCCCTTTGTCATCAAGACAACAAAAAGGAGAAAAAGGCGACACACAAACACACTAGACAAGAGGGGGCGTGCTCAAAGCATCATCACCATCATTGTCAAAGCGCCACCCTGCCATCGGAAAGGAGCGAGATGTGGCCTTACTGATGTTGTCCTCGGACCCTCAGGCAACCACCTCACCAGCTACAGCCCTCTCTGCCTTCTTCTGACGTCTCACAAGCTTATCCTTGTTGATCTCCATAACTTGACGATGTTGAATAGACTGACACATCTTGAATAAGTTGCTCATGGTCTTGAACAAGCTCTTCTTCTCTCCCTTGGTGAAAACAACCTCAGAATCTACCTTCTTGCCCTTACCACAAGGGATCCGTGCAGCGGAGGACATAATATGAGTGTACGTGGCACGATCCTTAGGCCTAGGGTTGAGCCCCTTCTTGGGAGGCACATATGGAGCAGGAGCAACAGGAGTCCAGTTAGAGTTGCACTTAGGAACTGAAGTCTTATACTGAGAGGTATACTTTGCTGGGTAGACAGTCTCCATCAATGCCTGGATGAATAGAGCATAGATCAAGGACTTGTTCTCTTGCACACACCAACGAAGCTCATAGAACATGAAGTCCAAAACGTCCACTCTTAAAGACATCCAACATGGAACTCCGTATGTTGTGAGAATCACCGGGCTTTGGAGTAAGAGTATACCTCAAGATATGGCGCGTCGTATTGTAGAGAGGCATAAGGTCTTTGATGGACCCAGTGACAAAGGACTTCTCTTTGCTTGTTGGTGAACACAATCTCATCTTGGTGTGCTGTCCACTCTCAGGAACCCTGCCAAACTCATCAGATGCCTCTTCTTCGTCAATGAACGGATAGGGAATGATCTCAGAAAACTTGGCCATAGGAGCAGAGCACCGATGCGTCCCAGACATCCATGGGTGCGTGCAGAGTCATTGGAAAAGGACAAGGCTGCAAAGAACCGCATCACCAGATCCTCATTGTACGGATGGTTGAATGTGACAAACGAAAGGATCCCCAACCTCCCAAGAGCTGAATATACACCCGGATAGAGATGATCATTGTCATGGAGACTCTCAACATTAACATGCTTGTGCGGAGCAAACTTCTTGGCCTTGGTCATGAGCAACTCATGGTACACTCTTTGCTGAAATTCATTCTTGAACCGGGGATCCACTCCCAAACACGTGGCAGCAGCATATGGATGACTCTGTCTTTCAGCCCAAAGCTCTGGTTTGGTCCATTTGGCAACGGGAAGGTTCCTGAGATCCCGCTCGCCGGGAATGGCTTGCTCGGGACTAGACATCTCTTCTTCGTCTTCATCTTCATCACCTCCATCAACATGATCATCCTCGTCCTCTATCTCTGCATCATCTTCTGTGTTGACATAGTGAGCATCATCCTGTGAGTCATACTCTTCCTCTAACTCATCTGAGGCCTCAACCACGGGCTGCTTGGTGGCTGCATGACGAGCACGGCCCTACCCTGATCCTGACCCCTGCCCAATGCCCTCAGACGACTGGTGATGAGCAATAGTAAACTCTTTGGAACTTGCCTTTGGGTGCTTGCGACGGAGCTCTTCCCTCTTGTCAGCGGAGTCTGAAACACACAAACACCAACACCACAACACGCAAGAGACACAAACAACTGAGTACAAGTGCTTGAGATAAGGGCAAAGAAGTAAAACAAAACTAGGCAGAAAAGTTCCTGTGAGGCCCGTGTGATAACCCACAAGTATAGGGGATCGCAACAGGTTTCGAGGGTAGAGTATTCAACCCAAATTTATTGATTTGACACAAGGGGAGCCAAAGAATATTCTTGAGTATTAGCAGCTGAGTTGTCAATTCAACCACACCTGAAAGACTTAATATTTGCAGCAAAATATTTAGTAGCAAAGTAGTATGGAAGTAGCGGTAACGGTGGCAAAAGTAACAGTAGCAATTTTGTAGCAATCGGAACAGTGGCAATGGAAAAGTAAGTAAGCAAAGATCAATATGTGAAAAGCTCGTAGGCTATGGATCCATGATGGATAATTATGTCAGATGGCATTCATCATGCAACGGTTATAACATAGGGTGGCACAGAACTAGCTCCAATTCATCAATATAATGTAGGCATGTATTCCGAATATAGTCATACGTGCTTATGGAAAAGAACTTGCATGACATCTTTTGTCCTACCCTCCCATGGCAGCGGGGTCCTATTGGAAACTAAGGGATATTAAGGCCTCATTTTAATAGAGTACCAGAGCAAAGCATTAGCACTTAGTGAATACATGAACTCCTCAAACTACGGTCATCACCGGGAGTGGTCCCGACTATTGTCACTCCGGGGGTGCCGGATCATAACACGTAGTAGGTGACTATAACTTGCAATATCGGATCAAGAACACAAATATATTCATGAACACATAATAGGTTCAGATCTGAAAATCATGGCACTCGGGCCCTAGTGACAAGTATTAGGCATAGCAAAGTCATATCAACATCAATCTTAGAACATAGTGGATACTAGGGATTAAACCCTAACAAAACTAACTCGATTACATGGTAAATCTCATCCAACCCATCAGGGTCCAGTAAGCCTACGATGAGATTACTCACGCATGGCGGTGATCATCATGAAATTGGTGATGGAGTATGGTTGATGATGACGATGGCGATGGATTCCCCTCTCCAGAGCCCAAAACGGACTCCAGATCTGCCCTCCCGAGGAAGAACAGGGCTTGGCGGTGGCTCCGTATCGTAAAACGCGATGAATCCTTCTCTCTGATTTTTTTCTCCCTGAAAGAGAATATATGGAGTTGGAGTTGAGGTCGGTGGAGGTCCAGGCGGCCCACAAGGTCGGAGGGAACGCCCCAGGGGGGTGGGCGCGCCCCCACCCTTATGGCCAGGGTGTGGGCCCCCTTCACTTGATTCTTTTGCCAATATTTTTTATTACTTCCAAAACTTATCTCCGTGAAGTTTCAGGTCATTCCGAGAACTTTTTATTGTGCACAAAAATAACACCATGGCAATTCTGCTGAAAACAGTGTCAATCCGGGTTAGTTCCATTCAAATCATGCAAGTTAGAGTCCAAAATAAGGGCAAAAGAGTTTGGAAAAGTAGATACGACGGAGAAGTATCAAATCCCCCAAGCTTAACCCATTGATCATCCTCAAGAAATCCAGTTGACAAACTGAAAGTGATAAAGAAAAACTTTTACAAACTCTGTTTGATCTTGTTGTTGCAAATATGTAAAGCCAGCATTCAAGTTTTCAGCAAAAGATTATGAACTAACCATATTCACAACAACTTTTAGGTCTCACATTTACCCATATCAATGATATAATTAACTAGCGAGCAATAATAATAAATCTCAGATGACAACAATTTCTCAAAATAATTATGATATGATATAACAAGATGGTATCTCGCTAGCCCTTTCTGAGACCGCAAAACATAAATGCAGAGCACCCCTGAAGATCAAAGACTGACTAGACATTGTAATTCATGGTAAAAGAGATCCATTCACATTCATACTCAATATAAATTAATAACAACGCATACAAATGATAGCGGTGCTCTCTAACTGGTGCTTTTTATGAGAGGATGATGACTCAATAATAAAAGTAAATAGATAGGCCCTTCGCAGAGGAAGTAGGAATTTGCAGAGGTGCCAGAGCTCGAGTTTTAAAATAGAGATTGAATAATATTTTGAGCGGTATACTTTCATTGTCAACATAACAACCAAGAGATCTCCATATCTTCCATGCTACATACATTATAGGCGGTTCCCAAACAGAATGGTAAAGTTTATACTCCCCCACCACCAACAAGCACACTCCACGGCTGGTCCGAAACAAAGGGTGCTGTCCAACTAACAATAGTCTTGGGGGAGTTTTGTTTTCAATTATTTTGATTTGATTTGAGCATGGGACTGGGCATCCCCGTTACCGGCCATTTTCTCGTGAATGATGAGCGAAGTCCACTCACCGTGAGAATAACCCACCTAGCATGGAAGATATTGATAGCCCTAGTTGGTACATGAGTGATTCGAGCATACAAAACAGATTATTGTTTGAAGGTTTAGAGGATGGCACATGCAAATTTACTTAGAACGGCAGGTAGATACGGTATATAGGTAGGTATGGTGGACTCATATGGAACAACTTTGGGGTTTATGGAAGTGGATGCACAAGCAGTATTCCCTCTTAGTACAAGTGAAGGCTAGAAAGATACTAGGAAGCGACCAACTAGAGAGCGACAACAGTCATAAACATGCATTGAGATTAACCAACATTGAATGCAAGCATGAGTAGGATATAAATCACCATGAACATAAATGGAGGCTATGTTGATTTTGTTTCAACTACATGCGTGAACATGTGCCAAGTCAAGCCACTCGAATTATTCAAAGGAGGATACCATCCTGTCATACTACATCACAGCCATTTTAATTTCCATGTTGGCACGCAAGGTAAACCATCATAAACTCCTAGCTAATTAAGCATGGCATGAGTAACTATAATCTCTAATTGTCATTGCAAACATATTTCATTCATAATAGGCTAAATCAGGAATGATGAACTAATCATATTTACAAAAACAAGATAGGTCGAGTTCATACCAGCTTTTCCTCACCTCAATCATTTTATCATATATCGTCATTATTGCCTTTCACTTGCACGACTGAACGGTCTGGATAAATAATAATAGTGCACATGCATCAGACTAAGCTGGAATCTGCAAACATTTATTCAAAGTAGAAGACAAGGTAATATGGGCTCTCTGTTAGATCAACAATAATGCATATGAGAGCCACTCAACATTTTCATTGTGGTCTTCTCCTCTCGACCCCCAAAGAAAAGAAAAGAACTTCAAAGAAACACGCTGAAATATTTTTGGAGTTTTTGTTTTTCTGAAGGAAGGGAAACAAGAACGAGAAAAATTATTTACACGGGAAAGTTCCCAACAAGCAAAAGAAGAATGTGAAATCTTTTGGGGTTTTCTTTTAATATTACTACTAAGCATGCATAGAAAGTAAACTAACTACAACTAGTTTTTTTGGTTTTTCTTAAGGTTTATCAAACACACAAGAAGGAAGCGGCAAAAGAAAAATAAACTAGCATGGATATTACAATGAAAAAGTATGAGCACCGACAACTGAAATGAGTGTGTGAACATGAATATAATCTCGGTGAGAAATACGTACTCCCCCAAGCTTAGGCTTTTGTCCTAAGTTGGTCTACGCCCATGGATCAAAGTAGCCCTCTCCGGTGTACCGAGGAGGATCCTGGGGGTTCCACTGGTTAGCAAGGTCTTGTGGATCCCACTGATAAATAGACTCTTGGTATGGATCAGGTGATGGCTCTGGCTCAGGAGGTGGGGATTGTGTCCCCTCCCAGTATGCATGAATGGCCACGGGCAAAACGAAGTACCCGTCTGAATGAATATTGAACAATATAGGTGTAGGCAAGGTAATAATATGAAAAGTATTCTCGCTCAATACTAGGTTATAAATAAGTCTCTTTTCCTCATCATGGCGAATAAACTTATGTGCTACCATGCTTTCATAATCTAAATGTATAGTGGTAGCAATTTCTCCTCTTTTTCATAGTGCCTAATGGGTATCTCAAAACGTTTAGCAAGGCGGGAGGCGAAGATGCCTCCGAAAATAGGACCCTTTGCACGATTCATACTCAACCATTTAGCAACCATAGCGCCCAAACTGTAAGTTCTATCTCTATGTAAAGCGTGCCGCAAAATGGCGAGGTCAAGGGCACTAAGGCGTCCACTCTCTCCATGAACAATTAAACATATCCCAGCAAATAATGAGTAATAGTGTAAAACAGGGAAATGAATACTAACCACCCTCGGTCCGGACACTCCTCTATTTTCCCCTACGATAATTTCATTAATAAGGCCTTCCACATCACTAGGACGTGGCTCCTCGACGCTACCCTCGTAAGGTAATTTACAAACCTCACAAAAGTCATGAAGCGTCATGATACGTCTCCAACATATCTATAATTTATGAAGTATTCATGCTGTTATATTATCATTCTTGGGTGCTTTACAATAATTTTATAGCAACTTTATATCATTTTTTGGGACTAACATATTGACCCAGTGCCCAGTGCCAGTTGTTGTTTTTGCTTGTTTTTTTACATCGCAGGAAATCAATATCAAACGGAGTCCAAACACCGTAAAACTTTGTGTGGATTTTTTGTGGACCAAAAGACCACCAATGGGCTAGAGTAGCACCTGGGGGTGCCCCAAGGGGGGCACAACCCACCAGGCCGCGCCTGGGGGCCTAGGGGCGCCCAGGTGGGTTGTGCCCACCTCGGTGGCCTCCACTACAAAAAAAAGACACATCCATGACATTTTGGGCCGAACGGAATTTTTTTCTGTCATACATATGACACTTCTATGACAATAATTGTGACAAAACCCGGTATCATCATAGATGTGGTGGGCTCCTACTTCTATGACAAAAAATGGGCTTTTCGTCCTGGGCGGGACGGAGACGCAGCTGCATGACATTCTTTGGGCCGTCCATGACGGAAAAAACCATGGTAGAAGCGAGGGCGAGAAAAATTTCAGGGAGTTCCCGGTTACGGTGGGAGGTCGGGGCCGAGCGATGCGCGTTTCTCTCGTACATGTATGCGCGTGTGTGCGAGGCATTGGCTCTAATTGAACCCGAGTGAGGCGTTGGGATCTAACTGAACCTGAGCGATTGCACTGCAGGCTACGCATGATTGAACCCGAGCGATCGATCGATGGCTGTTAACTGAACCCGATCGAGCGATTCCTTCGCTACTGCTGCTAACTGAAGCCGATTGATGCTGCCTCTGGGATGAATAGTGAGCATTGCCGGGGGGGGGGGGTTGGATGAACAGTGAGCGGTGGCGTTGCCTCTGGATGAACAGGACCCCGTGGTGTGGAGGGCTGGATGAACAGTAGACGGTGGAGGGGTGCCCGTGGAGGGGTGGTTGAACAGGATCCCGTGGTGTGGAGAGCTGGATGAACAGTAGACGATGGAGGGGTGGTTGAACTGTAGCCGGTGGAGTAGCGCGCGGTGGAGACTGGATGAACAGGAGCCCATGGAGGCTGGAGGAGGTCGACGGTAGCCCGTGGAGGCTAGAGGAGGTCGACGGTGGAGATGAACAGTATCCCGTGGAGTCCTGTTTTGCGGTACGCCAGACCCCTCCCGATGAACAGGACCCCCGTTTCGACCGTAGCGCTCCAACACAAGTCTGTTTCGTCTGTTTTGCGGTACGCCACACCCCTCCCGATCAACAGGACCCCCGTTTCAACCGTAGGAGGTCCGTTTCGTCCGTTTTGCGGTACGCCACACCCCTCCCGATGAACAGGATCCCGTTTCGAACGTGGCCGGTCGAACACAAGGCCGTTTCCTCCGTTCTGCGGTACGCCAGGTCTCGTTTCCATCGCCTGTTCCGTCCAAGCCCTCCCGAAGAACACGACCACGCATTATGTTCCGACCCAGCCGGTTGGCTCCCACGTGTTCCGTTGCCTCCCGATGAACACGACGCATTCCGTTGCCTCCCCATGAACACGACGCATTCCGTTCCCTCCCCATGAACACGACGACGACGTTGTTTCTCCATTCCAACCCAGCCATGTCAACGAGCCCCCGCCATACGTATGCGCGAGTAGGGGTTCGAGACCCCGCCCGTATGCACACATACGTGGCCGTATTTTCTTTCTTGCCCCCTGGCCGTTGTACGTACATGTACATGCTACGTGCGCGCCTCTACTACGACACGTGCGCGCCTCTACATCCACCAGTATATATGTACGTACACGTTCGCGGCCAGAATGACAACGCTACGTACGCTTCGACCAGGTGGGTCCCGACTGTCAGGCACTTCCTTGCATGCGAAGATGTAGCTGGTGGGTCCCAACAGTCAGGGGGGCGAATCTTTTTTTGTCCGGACGCACTTCCTTGCGTGCGAAGGTGTAGCTGGTGGGTCCCAGCAGTCAGGGGGGAAACATTTTTTCACGAAATACGGTAGCCCATCCGGTGGGTCCCCGTTGTCAGGTGGAGGAATAATTATTTTGCGCGTAATAAGGAGGCACTTCCTTGCTGCGGCCGTGGACCTAGCTGTCAGTGTCTCCACGCACAGTACTCTTCTGATGGAAGTTGGTCGTTGACCACATTGACCACGCCGCGCCGAGAGCACCACGGCGGTGGACGACGGCGAGGCCTAGGAAGGGGACGATACGGAGGCAGGGAAGACTCGACAGTTGTTTCCCACGCGGAGGGGAGTATGACTGTACGAGGGTTTACTGGTTCGTCTGCCATCGCCGGAGAATAACAACAGGTGTGGGTGATTAGAGGGATGGCTAGGCCAGCGATGGGAGTACGGTGGGGCGGTGAGGCCTGCGCGGTAGCACAGCCGGCCGCGGGGAGGAGGGAGCAGGCAGTCCCGCCGGCGCTTGTTTGAGCTGCTGGAGCAGGAAGAGCAGAGATTGAAGAAGCACGACGGCCGTTGGATGGACATCCAACAGTCAGTGCTTGTGCGTCAACCTTTTTTTAGGAAAGCCTCAAATCTATGGAAAACAGCATACAACCCATCTGCCATAATTTCTAATAATTTACAACCCATTTGCTAATTCTTAAGGTTTTTTTGGAGCCCACTTTTTGTTAGCATTACAGCCCATATTATGGCCACGGTTAAAAAAGTATACGAAATTTTGCATATTTCAGTGCGGTCCGAACTGTTTTTAATCCCGAAATTTCGACTCACATTCAAACTGATTTTAAAAATAAATGTATATCAATATAAAATCCAACAAATTCTCCACGCATAAAAATTAATGTAATTTAAAATCTTGAAATGAAAAAAAAGATATTTGAAACTAATTGCTGGTTTGATGTGTTTTAAAAATGTACAGCCCATTTCTCATTACTGATGGGCCATTTTCTCGGCCAGCCGAATGAAAGCTCTTCTCGTCTTGAAAGATTTGCAGCCCAACAGGCCTCACAAAACGACTTACTTTACAAATCACAAAAAAACTGGGCTGTGGCCATGGACCCAGCTGTCAGCCTCTCGACGTACAGTACTCTTCCGATGGAAGTCGTTCCTTGACCACGTTGACCATGCCGCGCGGAGAACACCACGACGGTGGACGACGGTGAGGCCTAGGAAGGGGACGATGCGGAGCCGGGGAAGACGCGGCAGTGGAAGCCCGCGTGGAGAGGAGTACGAGGGTTCACTGGTTCGACTACGGTGTGAGGCTTCCGTCGCCGCAGGGCCTGGCCAGCGGTGGGAATAGTAGGGAGTGGTGAGGCCTCTTCGGCAGCACAGCCGGCCACGGGAGGCAGGAGCATGCGGCACGACCGACGCTGCTTTGGGCGGCTGGAGCAAGAAGACCAGAGGTTGAAGAAGCACTACGGCCGTTGGATGGACATCGTACGGTCACTGGAGCTAGAATCGTTCATATTGACTAAGTTGACAAAGCCCTTCGTCCCCGTCAACTTAGTAGGCCCACAAGTCAGCCTCCCACCAAGGTGGGTCCCAGCTAGCCGGGGGAGTATTCATTTTTTTGTGCATAATAAGGAGGTACTTCCGGTGGGTCCGAGCTGACAGCGGGGGGAATGTTTTTTTCGCGAAATATGGTGGCCCGTCCGGTGGGTCCCAGCAGTTAGGGGGAAACGATTTTTTTTCGCAAAATACTGGTGGCCCGTCTGGTGGGTCCCTGCTGTTAGGTGGAGGAATAATTATTTTCCGCGTAATAAGGAGGCACTTCCTTGCGGCTGCCGTGGACCCAGCTGTCAGCCTCTCCACGTACAGTACTCTTCCGATGGAAGTCGGTCGTTGACCACATTGACCACGCTGCGCTGAGAGCACCACGGCGATGGACGACGGCGAGGCCTAGGAAGGGGACGACGCGGAGCCGGGCAAGACGCGGTAGTGGATGCCCACGCGGAGAGGAGTACGAGCGTTTACTGGTTCGGCTGCGGTGTGAGGCTGCCGTCGCCACAGAATAACAGGGGGTGTGGGTGAGTGGAGGGATGGCCTGGCCAGCGGTGGGAGTAGTATGGGGGCGGTGAGGCCTCCGCGACAGCACAGCCGGCCACGGGAAGCAGGAGTAGGCGGCACGACCGGCGCTGCTTTGGGCGGCTGGACCAAGAAGACCAGAGGTTGAAGAAGCACTACGACCGTTGGATGGACATCGTACGGTCACTAAAGCTAGAATCGTTTATATTGACTAAGTTGACAAAGCCGTTGGTATGCTCCAACTTAGTAGGCCCACAGGTCAGCCTCCGAAACGGTGCTCCCCAGATGTTAGGGGGAGGAATCATTTTTTGGGCGGCCGAAGCTAAGAATATCCGAGATTGAAGAAGAAGCACGACATCCGTTGGATAGACATCCAACGGCCACTGCTGCTAGAACCGTGTGTTGACTATAATAAGTTGACAAAGCCTTGCATACGCGCCAACTTATTTTTTAGGGGACGCGTCACTTAATAGGCCCACAAGTGTGTGGCAGAGAACTTATAGCCCATTTGCGTTTTGTAAGAATGTACAACACATTTTTGAATTCCAATGGAATTTACAATAGCCTACAGCCCATTTTCTAGCTAGGACAACGATTAATAATTTCAACCAACCGTTGAAGACAGAATTCAATAAAATTTCCCACATTTTGATGGGATCCGAAATATTTTTATCCCAAAATTTCTAGTCAGATTAAATATAAATTTGTATTGCGTAAAAATCCAACGAAACATTGCGCGCGCAATAATGAAAATTTAAGATTTTCAAAATCCATAAATAATATTTTATAAACTAATTTCGTGTTTGGTGCATTCTTTTATAGTTACTGCCCAGTTTTTATAATTACATCTCATTTATTATTTTTTAAAGTCCATTTTCCTGTTAAGCCTAATGCATCCCTCCTAGGAAAGATTTGCAGCCCAGTGGGGCGGAGAATAACAAGTTGACCTTGCCTGGGTATTCCTCAAAAAGACGTATAGCTGGGCTAGCCATTTTCATCTCGAAAAAATTAGTATCTGGGCTGGATATCTGGCCCGGGCTAGACGGGCCACAACCCGCCCAGTTAATACCCTGCTCTCCTCTAAACAACAACGAAATCATCGCCAAGAAAAACTCTGCAGTGCTCACGCCTCAAAAACACAAATACTGCTCGAGCTGCTTGGTCCCAGCTGTCAGCCGCACCTTGTGCAATTCTCTCGTTTATATTGACTACATAGGTTGACAATGGTGTGGGACCGTGATGTCAGGAAACTAGGAGAAAGTAAAAAAATATAGTTGTACATAATAAGGAGGCACTTGCGTACGTACGGCTATGAACCTAGTGGGTCCCTAGTGTCATCCAGTCAAAATAAAGTCATCTCCTGAATCCTCATGTTCGTTGACGATGTTAACAATGCTCGGCGCCACAGCGAGCGCAACAACTCGAAGGACAACGGAGAGGGCCTCGCGGGCCCTACGGATGGTCTGGTACAACGCCCGCTGCTCATTCCGGAAGCCAGGATCATTGGACACCTATGAGCACCTCCGAGAAACTGAGACGACATGAAACAGTATGGTCGCGCTTGGGAGCTCTGGTTTATTTCAAACCTGTATTAACATACAAGTGTAATTTACTCATCATCGGAAACAACGCGTAAAATACAGGCGTAATGAAACCGAGGGCCCAAGGTCTGTAAGTAAAACCGGCGGGTTACCCGTGTAATTTGAGAGACCAGTGTATATTTACGAGCACTGCTATATGGACGACATTACCAGATGATACATGCACGACGTGCGTATCATGCCATCCATGGGCAAGGCCGAAACAGCAGCTAACGGCTGGATTAGCAATCGTCCGAGTGTCATTCAACGTTTTTATCATGTGTGAAGTACTTCCGATATTTTACTAGTCGAAATCGACCAACCAAGCGCCTTCGCCCGAGACCATTTGCTTTAATTTACAAGCGGTTTTGGTTGGAAAACGATGATCCAATCACGGCCTAATATCATGAGTTGGTCGGAAGATCATATGGTTTCACGTCTAACCTACCCAACTTGTCGTATAGGCTATGAATGAAACATCAGAGGATGAACTTCTTAAGCACGGAAACAACAGAAGAGGATGATCTTCTTAACAAGCAAATCACTGGCATTAGATCGACATGCAAAACAATATGAAGCATTATTCTCAGGAGGCACGGTGAACAGCTCGTGATGCCACATGCCACAACATTCCAAGCTCAACTTTGCAATCAAACACAAGGCCTGGCATTACATAGACAGTATTCAGAACAAACTCTTAACACAGGAATATCTCAGGAGAGTAACTATTTACTTCTAAACTGAACACAGGAATAGGAAAAAACACTCGACGCTGCTCACAGCGAGGGCGTCCCACTCAAACATATCAAATGCATGTCTTCTGGCTAACATCAATGAGCAAATTTTGACAAGGTTTTCCAATTCCAATATATTAAACTAACGTATTCTTGCTAACATCAATGATTAAACTTTGACAAGCTTTTCCCATTCAAAATATGTAATTCCTATAATCGTCCTGTTGTAGCTTCTTGTACTTGTTTGGGCACTTTTTGCCCAGGGCACTCCACGTGTTGTTAAATTGCCAATGGTCTCTGCAGACTAGTCATGTCACCGGTGTCTAATAATACTCTGTAAAGCTTCTTGGTCATTCCTTCTGTAATGTAGCGCAAATAGTGACTGCTTCTTTCTGCAAAGTGGAACGACCAACTGGACCAAGTAATGCAGCAGTTTGCCTTGGACACATTGGCTCCTTTTGTGCAGTTTAACTAAAATCGAAGTCGAAATAAAACCGAGCTTTAATTTTGATATCCCTGTAAGCAACAATAGGTATAAGGGAAACAACTACTGAGAAATAACGGTTGATGACTTGTACTCCTAGAAGAAAAGCATCTACTGATCTACTTTATCTTAATGGGAAACAAAGCAGGAGAGTAGCAATTCTCCATCAGTGTGATTCATTCATATTGACTGAGACATTATCTTAACAATGCCTTGTTTCAACATGTATAAAGAACGACAAAGCAGAAAAGTACCATTCCTAAAACAATGCAACTGATTCATTTTAACAGAGACATTATCTTAACAATACCTTGGTTAAACATGTAGAAAGAACTACAAAGCAGGATAGTACCATTCCTAACAAGTGTTGCAAATTTGAACTAAGATTCCGTAATTAATTAATTCTGAGAGTGGCATTGCTTAATTTTACCAGCGGCATTAGATTAACAAAAAGCATAAACAGTTCCAGGGAAGAGTGGGCGCAACAATAGTATGTGCTTCCATCTACTTATAAAGGGGGTGATGCAGAGTTTGTTGTAACAAAGCAACAAGCATCATGTCTGGGTTGGTCGCATTTTTGTTTACTACTTAATGGGAACAGACAACAATACAATAGCTTCAATTCAACATTTATTTAAAACAGTACCAATACAAGTAGCACAACATCTCAAAGCACACTGCACAATCATGTGGATGAAGGCCTGTACCGAGTTTTCATGAGACGGACAAGATAAAATACGAATCTGCCAACACGAATAGGAAATCCAATCTCGTTTTGTGCGGTTGCATTGAAATCAAGCAAAGTGTTTCGCGCAGCGAAGCAAAATGTCGCAATAGCAACAAGTTGAATCGATACGAAGACTGGAAACAAATCTCGATATCCTTTTGTGCAGTTCCACCAAAATTAAGCAAAGTCACCGGTGTGACATTCAAGTTAAACTGCACAAAACACTCTTAAAACATAAGTGTTTCGAGTAGCGAAGCAAAATGTCGCAATAGCAACAAGTTGAATCGATACCCCTGTTTTAACAGAGGCAAAAAAGGAAACAATTACTTGCCGATAAAGGAGGATGAAACAAACGGTGACAGAAAGAAGCATCTAACTTATCTTGGATGGAAAACAAAGTAGGACAGTAGCATTTCTGAAACGGTTGCATTGATTCATATTAACAGAGACATTTTCTTGAAACAACATTCATTAAAAAATGTAATTTACTTTTAACAGTGGCATTGCTTCAATTTTCCGGCGGCATTCTTAGATTAACAACAACAAAATAGTTGTATGGGACATGCCAGCACCATGTGCGTCCACACATATAAATGGGTGATGTAGAGTATGTAGCCAAGCAGCATACATGCGCTGGTCCCATATTTGTTCTCTTTGAACCTTCTTCCTATGTGAGGGCAGCAAATCTAGTCCTGCACAAACTACCCGACCCCCCACTTTCTTTCCCTTTTCAACAAAGAGATCAGTTCCTTACAGATGTGTGTACTGGGTTACCCCCCTTTTCCCTTTTCGACCTAAAAAGCGGCTGGATAGCCAGTCTATACTACTTTCCGCCCCTCCTTTCCTCATTGAACCACATCCTAGTTTCTTCCTCCAGCCCACCGCACCATTCTTTCCTCTTTGAACCAAGACCTAAATTCGACTACAGATCGAAAAAGTTCCACATGTAGCTAGAGCAACGATGGTTTCAAAGAAACTTATACCTTAGGGTCGTCGGGATGTGGCAAGGTGTGCTGCAGGAGGCCAGATCTGCCCACACTACGTACGACGGCGAGGAAGAAGGGGTCGGTGGCCCTCCCGCATAGGCGCTGGGTGAAAGAGAACAGCACAGCCGGCAGTGGATTGCCTCCCTCGCCGAAGGCGATAGAGTGAACGCTGCACCTCCTCCACTTCCCGGTGCGACGGGATATGGACGCCTCCTTCACCAGCTGTGAGGGGGGAGAGAGAGACAAGAGGCCAACGCAGTCTTGTTTAGATCTGGTGAAGAGAGGGTGAGAGACTGTGAATATAGCAAACCCTAGCAAATGAACGCTGAGCCTCCAGCGTGTAACATATATGTAGTGCGGCGAGCGTGTGGAGAGTGCAAACCCTAAGTTGATGTCCACTCTGTTTGTGGTCTATTTTTTCCCTAGTTTTTTTTGTTTCTTGTTGCTACATTATGTACTCGTGGGAGCTTAGATGTGATATCCTTAAATAACATCTAGATGTGAATTAGACAAACTGATTTTCTAACGTACCAAGAAAGAAAACTCGATCAAAAACACGCCCCCGCTTCCAGGTCGCGAGAGTCGTCGCGCACACACACATAGACATAGACATGCATATCCGTCTTTACGTAAAATTCCATTTCCATCTCCATCTCCAATCATATTTGTCCAACTGGCACATTATTTACGTTGTTAATTATATACGCAGCAATATTAACGTACATCATCTCTTGTTTGCGCACGTCCGGACCGCTGCCATGGCCGGTCCTGACCAACCCGAACCCTCTTCATCACCCGCGCGTGCTTCCCGCCCGAAACGGTCAGTGCCGCATTCATGCTCGGCCAGAGCGGACGCGACATCTCACTAGCGCCAGCATTGAAGCGGCGCGCCGGCCGAGAGAGCATCGCCCGCGCCGCTTCCGGGTGCACGCGGCTGCTCCGCGTTCAAAGGTCGCAATAGCTGGCTACAACATGCATGTAAAAAGTTCTTGGGGGTCCGTGCTACAGCTAGCTGTCCTCCCCCAACTCATCAATCTCTTCCAGTAGTGTTAGTACTCCATGGCGCGATCCATCGACAAGCAGGCGGGAAAGTTATCGTATACTCGGTTTGCGGTGAGTGGCATGCCTAGCGACCGTGTGGGGTCGAGCCGTGGAGGAGGGTGAGACACGGACACGACAGACGTGATTTAAACGTTGGTTTTGCTCGATGGCGCGATCCAACGAAACGAAACGTTGGTTTCTCTCTGTTTCCATTTTTTCTCCGGAAAAACGGAAACTTTCCACTCCATTTTCATTCCTATTCCAAGGTTGCCCCGTTACAACATTCCATCAAATACAAAGGAAAACTAACATGCATGCTGATGCATCTCAATGATTCACAGATCATAGCCAATATTTACTTCACAACTAAAGAAAAAAGTTGTGAGAGCGTGTACGAAAAAAAACTAATGATGGGGTCACTATGACTTAAACCCTAAACCCTAAACATGATTTAATTTCCTGGCCAGGTAGAACCTGTCGAAGGAAAGACGGCTGGCACCCTCGGATCATACAATGCTTTTGTGCAGTTCCACTAAAATCGACCTGAGCATCCCTGATGGCAAAGATATTGAAGAAGTGTGATTAGAATAATAGTACTGGCACTAGTTCATGAGACATAAACTCATCACAAGTAGAAGCCGGTTGAAGTAGAGAAAGATCGACATGGAGATGGAGCTACGGCAGTGGAGCAAGACGGCTCCAAAAGGAAGATGGACTACCTGGGACGTCGGGCTATAGCTAGAAGGGCGGTTGGGACGCGGCATCGGCCCATACCGCGGTGACCCCCGATTGGGACGCACCGACTGTGGATTTTCTCCCTCGCCGATGTCGACCGCGTCTACGCAGAACATTGTTCCCTTCCCCCAGCTGCGGGATCAGGCCCGTCGTTCTATGCTTTTGAAGAGAACAACCTAAGCAAGCAGGCTTGTAGCTTAGGCTCCTGCTAGTGTATATATATTTGTTTTCTTTTTCTCTCCATATCAACCATTTTATATTGCGTACGTGTCATTCAAGAGTGAAATGATGGTTGCTTCTTCCGACTAACTTACTGTGTGATTTGACTGCTCCTTAGTGGCCCCTACACGTACTCCCCCTACGTGTATGCAAAAGTCACACGTACACATGGACGCAAAAACGCGCGCGACGCCCTAATGCATGCATGTCCGAGCACACGACAGGACACACATGGTCACGCTCAAGTGCTCAACCTACACGTGCATGCACACACATACTTAGTCAGGGTGAGCTAGTGACCGTATAAACACCGAAAAATATATATATTGAGCGCAATGAGCGTATTATGAAGTCCACCGAGCGTATTTTTACAAATATACAGTGACAGACAGTGTATTTATATCGTTTGAAATTAAGCCATATTAACCGGAGAGGAGGCAATATGGACTAGCATTACTTTGTTGTGTCCCGTCAACTTGCCGAACGAGGAGAAGGTTGCAGGACGGGAGAAGCTTGCGCGCGGTGGCTCACAAGACAAGGAGAAACTTTTGAATAATGCAAGCTCTCCCTCGCTCAGGCGGTGGACGTGCAACAGTTAATTCGGTGTCAGATTGCCAGAAGCATACACTATACTACTACTAGTGCTATTATTGTTCGACTTCCCGAATAGGCAAACAGCCAAGCGCAAAGTTTACTAGTACTACTACTATAGTCTATAAAGGTACGTACTATACTAGTACGAACCAGATGGAGGAGCGTCTGCACTCTTATTATAATTTTAAAATGTGATAAAGCAATCTTCAACATATTTGGTTCTCTTCGAGGGTTCTCGCGTGTGATAATGGAAGTTGATTGCATGGAACACTCGCCACAATTCTTGCTTAATTCTGGCTCATATCCTGTTACAAATAGTAGCGCTCGGTAATATTTCCTCTTTTTTTGTTATTTAGCATGTAAACAGTTCAGCAAACCTTGCGACGCATCTTCGTGCGAACCGTGCTTGCTGCACTTTGAATGTGGCCGAGAGCTGGCTTGATGAAACACCTCGCTTCCTACTTCTTTTTTTGCGGGGTACCTCACTTCCTAGTGACCAGTGTCTTGGCTGATCGTCTTAAGAATGCTTATATATGAATAAAGCTCTCTCATTTACCCGCAAAAAGATTAAGCCATATGAGCGCTGCTATGCAGACGACTCATGGTGCATGATTCTTGCATGACAGTGCTAATCAAGCCATCCATGCCTATGAGCAAACTACGACATGCCAATGGATTCACCATCGTCCAGCTTTCGTCCGAACAAGTATCGTCTGCGTAGTAGTTTCGAAGCCATATTAACCGGAAAGGAGGGAGTATGGACTAGCACTACTTTTTGGTGTGTCCCGTCAACTCGCAGAACGAGGAGAAGCTTGCAGGACAAGGTGAAGCTCGCTTACACCTTTTGACTAATGCAACCTACCCTCGGTGGACATGCATCAGTCCATTCGGTGTCAGATTGTGAGAGGCATACACTGTAGTACCCAACATGTGGAGTACCATCATTGTTCGACTTCACGAAGAGACGAAGAGCCAAGCGCAGTAGTACGAGTAGTACTACTACTAGAACCGCATGGTGGAGCGTCTGTACTCTTATTTTTTATCTCTAATAAAGTACACGTTTATTCCGGAGAAGGGCGGAAAACGGCAGCCCAACATGTAATGAATGATATCGATCAACCAACCATGCTCGAATATGTCTTGGCCTCCGTGCGAGCCTGTCTGTGTGTTCTCGCTCCTCGGGCTTGTTTGGTTCATGACTAACTTTGCCACAACTAATCTTAGGCAAACTGTGGCTTCCACAAAAAGTGTGGCTAACAAAATAGCCATCACAAGTGTGGCAATATTTGGCAAAAATTTGAGCCTATGACTTGTGGGACATATAACTAGAAAAGTGTGGCAATAAACCAAACATATGCCTAAGGTGTTGTGGCATGACTAAGGTTAGACATGGCAACCTTAGGCTGAGAACCTGTAACATCCCAAATTTTTAATTTGGAATGTTATACATTAGATCATCATGCATATCATATTTTATTTTGCATTTTGGTTGATCCTAGAAATTCTACGCAACTCAATGACCCATGGAGAGAGTTGGGGATTTCGTTATTTTCATATTTGAGTTCTCTCAAATTTTGAGAATAGGATCATTTGATTTTATTTATTTTATCATCAATTATTTCTACTACAAAAATATGAGAGAGGGAATAAAATGACTTTCCCAAAATAAACAAATATTGAGGATTTAATAATAAAATCAAATAAGATTTATTTCGGAGTTTTTTGGTGTTTTATTTGAATTTAGGAAAAATGTGCGTTTTTGAAAATTGCACTTAGGTCCCAAATAAATGTTCACCTTGTGCGGCTTGATTTTAGAAACCCGTGAAAATTTATTTCGGAATTTTTGGAGTCCGTTTAGTATTTCTTTTTATTTTTCTTCCGAGCGGAATAATTAAAAAAACGAACCAACTTTGGGCCGTACCCGAGTGGGACACCGCCCGGGGGCAGCCTTTAAATAGTGCCGCCCCGAGCCGCCCCAGCCCATCAGCCCCGCCTCGATCCGCGCGCGCCGCTGTCGCCGCCGACGATCCCGCCGCCCGAGGTTCGTCGCGCCTCGTTTTCCGTGCCGAAAAAAAGAGAAAAAAAATTCGGCGTTCGTCGTTTTTCTTTTTCTCGGATTAAATCCGCGATTTTTCTGATCGCGATTCCTGATCCGATTTTCGTTTTAGTTTAACTTTTCGCTCGTTTATCGGAATCAGGCGATTCAAGCGCCTAGAGTTTCGTCTCGAAACCCTCTATCCGTTTAACCAACTTAAACAAGATTTTGCTACTGTAAAATTTGCCCTAGATCCATATTAGTAGAACAAAGTTGTTTTCTTTCGCAGTTTGATTTGCGTTGCTTCGTTCGATTTGATTCTTTTTGCCAACCGGAGTTCTTAAGTTGAACCTTCTGGTTAGATCTCTTATTTGAGTTTTACCCATGCATTAGATGAGTACTTATTGTATGCTTGTTTGTTTGTTTGTGATAGAGTACTCGGAGTGCGCCGCCTGTTACTTTGAATCATTAGGTTTCGCGGATCATCAGCAAGGCAAGTAACACTTTGATCATACCTTTTCTACTACCCAGTTTTATTGCATTAGATCAATCCTCACACATTGCATGATTAGGATCTAATTAAATTGTGGGATGGGAAGTATATGAGGTAGTACCTATTACCTGTTTATTATCAAACCTTTGGGAGTTACTTCTACGTTTGCTTATTATGCCATGCTATGCTAGTAGACGTGGATTGGGTGAGTGAAATCCATGACAGATGTGAGATTGTTAATTAATGGTTTATCTAAGGTGGCAACTTAAACACACATCTGGGTGGATTGAGGCACCTGGGTATTCCAGGACTTGCATGTTTTCTTTGGACCGCCACCCAGGCTCAAAGGGATCATGAGACTATTCATACTAGAAACTTCCGTGTGCAGCCACAAGCTATTATGGGCTCTAGCATAGTTGACTAAGTCGTGCGAACTCTTACAGTGGTAGACTAGCAGATGTAGGGGATGTAGGTGGTACGGACTACCCATCGTAAGGTGCTAGCGCTTCTGAAAGACTATGTCTCGGTCATCCGTCTTCTCAAACACCATGTAGTGCGAGAAACCAAACGGAGGCGATCGAGTCTTATGGGGAAAAGTGCGCAAACCTCTACAGAGTGTAATAAACTAATCATGGTTAGCCGTGTCCCCGGTTATGGACATCTTGAGTATCTAGTACTTGGATTTTCATGTGAATCTCAACATGTTACTCTAAATTAATTTTGTTGGGTTATGTTTAATGATGATGCTTAATTGGGATTGAGAATGCTGTCAACCATTCTCAATGTTTAACAACCACCATGATAGTAATTAAATTTTATTCCTTTGAAGTAGGGAAAAATTGGCTTTACGCAAAAACAGTAACCATAGAGCTTTCCACCAGCCAAATATGCATATAGTATAGTTGTTTCATTCCATTACTCTCTATGTGTTACCTTGCCAGCATATTCCATGTGCTGACCCGTTTTCGGGCTGCAACGTTAATGTTGCAGACTTTTCAGACGACGATTAAGGAGTTTTTAGGTCGTGGTTCTATACTCAGTGATGCCGTTGGAGTTGATGGACTCACTTATCTTCCAAGCCTTCCGCTGTTATCGTTATTAGATGGCCTTAAGCCATACTTATTGTAATAAGTTCTCTTTTGAGACACTCGATGTAATAAGTGTGTGATTGCTACTCTGTTATAAATCCTCCGAGTACTGTGTGGTGTCATCATTACTGATCCAGGGATGAGACCGGAGCACAGAGATCAGACTATTTGAGGTCTGGTCGCTACAGAACCAAACAGGCCCCTCGTCTCTCTCAGGGAACGGCGGGTTGGCTCTTTCCCGTCAATTGAGATTGATTTGCTCACACTCCTGTCCCACATGTCAGTGATATGCCAAGAGGACGTGCGTTGACCGACTGGCCATACGCGTACTTGGTTTTGCACCTTCATACTACTCCTCCCTCCGTCATAGTTTATAGGGCGCGCTTCATTATGATGCATTTCTCTCAATGCATTTTCACCACCAGAGAGACTTTAGACGCGTTTGGTTTAATGCTCAATTAATTAGGGCGTGGTAACCGCAATCAAGTCCACAATTTTCTCTCCATGTACTGTACTACTACGGAGTGGAGTAAGTGCATGCATGTGCGTACCCGGGGTGGAAGCACTGCATGTATGTGTGTACGCATTATTCCCTCTAGTAATAGACGCCGTGGTATAACTACCAATGCTATTTTTCAGGCCGATCGCTAGTCGCCTTGGTCCCATAGATTTTTTTCTTTTTTCTGAAGCGCGCTATATAAACAGTGACAGATGGAGTAGTATGAGCGGATTCAAAGAAGAGCGTATTGATGGTTGCTTCTTCAGAGCAACTTACAGTGGGAAAGGTGGGGCTTATGATTTGACTGCTCATTACTCACTATTAATGCGACGCAACGACCGGGCTGAGTCTCCCATGCGGTTGTGCACTACCCCCTCGGTTCTTAAATATACTCCGGAGTATTTGTCTTTCTAGAGATTTCAACGAGTGACTACTCAAATATTTGTCTTTTCAGAGATTTCAAATGGACTGGCACATACAGATGTATATAGACATATTTTACAGTGTAGATTCACTCATTTTGCTCCGTATGTAGTCACTTTTTGAAATCTCTAGAAAGACGAATAGAATATTTAGGAACGGAGGAAGTACACATACGAAGCAAAATGAGTGAATCTACACTCTAAAATATGCCCGTTTGAAATTTGTAAAAAGAAAAATATTTAGGAACAAAGGAGTATAATTTTGTGCATGGCACATGGACCCGGATGATGAAGAGGCTTCTGGCAATTCTATCAAGCTTCCATCATTTTTTTACATAATTGACGTACTATACAAATAATTTTCCAGCGAAATGAAATTGTACAATGGTGTGAACTTTCAGCTTTTGTTTCACGTGTCTTGCCATCGATGCTCTTTCGGAAACAATAAAAAACTAACTTCCTTGCTAATGCATGTCAATTATTAGCAGATCAGAGCTAATAATTACATCATAACTGAAGACAGAGTTGTGAGAAGGTGTTAAATTAAAATTGATCCATGCTTTCATTGGCAGCAACGTCCCCCCAGCTCTGTCTAAATCAACAAGGCATGTTGGGAAAAAAGTAGCTGTCTGGAGCATGCAACATTCCGATCATTTTGTGCAGTTCCACTAAAATAGAGCTGAGCGTCCCTGTTCCAAAGATATTAAGTGTGATTACGATAATAGAGGATTGCTGATGAAACAATAAACACACAAATAGAAGTCGGTCACCTTTAAAGTCTCTCTTAAGACTAACTAGTTGGAGAAGATTAGGCTCGCAGTTGGATGAGGAGGATAGAGCAAAACCAATCTCCCTTTATGCAGTCGCACTAAAATGTAGAGACGTTTCCCGTGTGACATTTTAGTACAACCGCACAAAACATTCTTAAGAAAAAAGTGATTTGTGCAGTTCACCAAAAGGTCGCAATAGCAACGAGGTGAAATGGATAGCCCTGTTTGCAAAAAAGAGGTAGAAAGGAAACAATTACTGGCCAATAACAGTTGATGACACATGCGACGACAAAAAAGAAGCATATTACTTGTCCTAAGGGAAGATAACAACACGGTTGTGTTTGTCTAAAACGGTGTGAGGACGAGAATGCAATATGGAAAGTACGCCGGACGAGCTACATTTTGGGCAAAGAACTATGGAAGATCCACATGCAGCGACGTGGGAAGACGGGCAGTGGAGCAAGGCCGGAGGGGATACCTGGAGGTCGTCGGGATGTAACTAGGTGAGTGGCGGTGGGCGGAATCTGCGAGCATGTGGCGTAGGCCCTGCCGCGCTGGAGCTTGGTCAGAGAGAACGGCGTGTACCGCAGATCGGGATGTGCTGCCTCGGCGCCGTCGAACGGAGAAACGTTGCACTTCCTCCCTTTCCCCCGGCGGACGGGATGCGGCCGGATCAGTGACCAACGGTGAGAGAGAGAGGCCACTGCACTCCCTTTCCCCCGGCGGACGAGATGCGGCCGGATTAGTGACCAACGGTGAGAGAGAGAGGCCACCGCAGCCTTCTGTGAGATACTCTGAAGAGCGACAAACCAGGCAGGCAGGCTCCATTGTATATAGTGAGCAGACTACCTTTTTCTCCATAAAAATCGTTTTATATTCTGTGTATGTGCCATTGAGTGATATAACTTTATTTAAAAATAACGCGACAACGCGTCAAGTCGAACTTTGTTTCGTGCACGCGTGGTACACGACCTCCCTAGGTAAACAACCGCTACAGGCGTTCAAATTAGCACGTGGGCTGCCATTTCGTAAAGAAATGATCTCCACCGTGTACCCGCGCGGGTGTGGCTGGGCACGAAGCGTGTGTACGTGCACGGTGCACCTATTCTCTTCTTATATACGTACACCACCTACGTGGGGTTTGCTACGTCTTCAGCTTGCGTTGGTTTTCCCCGAAGAGGAAGGGATGATGCAGCAGAGTAGCGTAAGTATTTTCCTTAGTTTATGAGAACCAAGGTATCAATCCAGTAGGAGGTCACGCTCAAGTCCCTCGTACCTGCACAAAACGATAGCTACTCGCAACCAACGCGATTAGGGGTTGTCAAGCCCTTCACGGTCACTTACGAGAGTGAGATCTGATAGATAGAATTTTTTTGGTATTTTTGATATAAAGATGTAAAGCAAAAAGTAAAGGCAAAGTAAATAGCAAAACAATATAAAAGTGATGGAGATTGATATGATGAGAATAGACCCGGGGGCCATAGGTTTAACTAGTGGCTTCTCTCAAGAGCATAAGTATTCTATGGTGGGTGAACAAATTACTGTTGAGCAATTGATAGAATTGTGCATAATTATGAGAATATCTAGGCATGATCATGTATATAGGCATCACGTCCGTGACAAGTAGATCGAAACGATTCTGCATCTACTACTATTACTCCACTCATCGACCGCTATCCAGCATGCATCTAGAGTATTAAGTTAAAAACAGAGTAACGCCTTAAGCAAGATGACATGATGTAGAGAGATAAATTCGTGCAATATGAAATAAACCCCATCTTGTTATCCTCGATGGCAACGATACAATACGTGCCTTGCTGCCCCTTCTGTCACTGGGTAAGGACACCACAAGATCGAACCCAAAGCTAAGCACTTCTCCCATGGCAAGAACTACCAATCTAGTTGGCCAAACCAAACGGATAATTCGAAGAGACTTACAAAGATAACCAATCATACATAAAAGAATTCAGAGAAGATTCAAATATTATTCATAGATAGACTTGATCATAAACCCACAATTTATCGGTCTCAACAAGCACACCGCAAAAAGAAGATTACATCGAATAGATCTCCACAAGAGAGGGGGAGAACTTTGTATTGAGATTCAAAGAGAGAGAGAAGAAGCCATCTAGCTACTAACTATGGACATGAAGGTCTGAGGTAAACTACTCACACTTCATCGAAGAGGCTATGATGATGTAGAAGCCCTCTGTGATGACGGCCCTCTTCCGGCGGAGCTCCGGAACAGGCCCCAAGATGGGATCTCGTGGATACAGAAAGTTGTGGCAGTGGAATTTGGTTTTTGGCTCCTCTTCTGATCTTTTGGGGGTACGTGTGTATATATAGGAGGAAGAAGTACGTCGGTGGAGCACCGAGGGTCCCACGAGGCAGGGGGCGCGCCCTAGGGGGGGAGCCCCCTACCCTCGTGAGCACCTCTTTGCTTCCTTGCAGTAGGGTCCAAGTCTCCTGGATCACGTTCGGTGAGAAAATCACGTTCCCGAAGATTTTATTCCGTTTGGACTCCGTTTGATATTCCGTTTATCTGAAACACTGAAATAGGCAAAAAACAACAATTCTGGGCTGGGCCTCCGGTTAATAGGTTAGTCCCAAAAATAATATAAAAGTGGAAAATAAAGCACATTATAGTTCAAAACAGTAGATAATATAGCATGGTGCAATCAAAAATTATAGATACGTTGGAGACGTATCAGGCATCCCCAAGCTTAATTCCTGCTCGTCCTCGAGTAGGTAAATGATAAAAAGAGAATTTTTGATGCGGAGTGCTACTTGGCATAATTTCAATGTAAATCTTCTTAATTGTGGTATGAATATTCAGATTAGAAAGATTCAAGACAAAAGTTTATATTGACATAGAAAATAATAATACTTCAAACATACTAACAAAGCAATTATGTCTTCTCAAAATAACATGGCCAAAGAAAGTTATTCCTACAAAATCATATAGTCTGGCTATGCTCCATATTCCCCACACAAAGTATTTAAATCATGCACAACCCCGATGACAAGCCAAGCAATTGTTTCACACTCTAACTTTTTCAAAAAAAATTCAATCTTCATGCAATACATGAGCGTGAGCCATGGATATAGCACTATAGGTGGAATAGAATGGTGGTTGTGGAGAAGACAAAAAGGGAGAAGATAGTCTCACATCAACTAGGCGTATCAACGGGCTATGGAGATGCCCATTAATAAATATCAATGTGAGTGAGTAGGGATTGCCATGCAACGGATGCACTAGAGCTATAAGTATATGAAAGCTCAAAAAGAAACTAGTCGGTGTGCATCCAACTTGCTTACTCATGAAGACCTAGGGCAATTTGAGGAAGCCCATCATTGGAATATACAAGCCAAGTTCTTATAATGAAAGATCCCCACTAGTATATGAAAGTGATAACATGAGAGACTCTCTACCATGAAGATCATGGTGCTACTTTGGAGCACAAGTGTGGTAGAAGGATAGTAACATTGTCCCTTCTCTCTTTTTCTCTCATTTTTTTATATGACCTTTCTCTTTTTTATGGCCTTTCTCTTTTTTTTATTTGGGCTTCTTTGGCCTTTTTTCGTCCGTAGTCTCATCCCGACTTATGGGGGAATCATAGTCTCCATCATTCTTTCCTCACTGGGACAATGCTCTAATAATGATGATCATCACACTTTTATTTTTCTTATAACTCAACAATTACAACTCGATACTTAGAACAAAATATGACTCTATGTGAATGCATCCGGCGGTGTACCGGGATATGCAATATGACGATGATGAATGTGTCATGAACGGAACGGTGGAAAGTTGCATGGCAATATATCTCGTAATGGCTATGGAAATGCCATAATAGGTAGGTATGGTGGCTGTTTTGAGGAAGTTATATGGTAGGTGTATGATACCGGCGAAAGTTGCGCGGTATTAGAGAGGCTAGCAATGGTGGAAGGGTGAGAGTGTGTATAATCCATGGACTCAACATTAGTCATAAAGAACTCATATACTTATTGCAAAAATTTAGAAGTTATCAAAGCAAAGTATTACACGCATGCTCCTAGGGGGATAGATTGGTAGGAAAAGACCATCGCTCGTCCCCGACCGCCACTCATAAGGAAGACAATCAATAAATAAATCATTCTCCGACTTCATCACATAACGGTTCACCGTACGTGCATGCTACGGGAATCACAAACTTCAACACAAGTATTCTTTAAATTCACAACTACTCAACTAGCATGACTTTAATATTATCACCTCCATATCTCAAAACAATTATCATGCTTCAATCTTTTCTTAGTATTCAACACACTCAAAAGAAAGTTTCACAAATCTTGAATACCAAGCATATTATTATTAGGCAAATTACCATGCTATTAAGAGACTCTCAAATTAATTTAAGTGAAGCATGAGAGATCAATAGTTTCTTTAAAACATATCCACCACCGTGCTCTAAAAGGTCTAAGTGAAGCACATAGAGCAAAATTATAACGCTCAAAAGATATAAGTGAAGCACATAGAGCAAAACTATCTAGCTCAAAAGATATAAGTGAAGCACATAGAGCAAAATTATCTAGCTCAAAAGATATAAGTGAAGCACATAGAGTATTCTATCAAATTTTAATTCATGTATGGCTCTCTCAAAAGGTGTGTACAGCAAGGATGATTGTGGTATACTAGCAAACAAAGACACAAATAATACAAGACGCTCCAAGCAAAACACATATCATGTTGGTGAATAAAAATATAGCTCCAAGTAAATTACCGATGGAAGTGGACGAAAGAGGGGATGCCTTCCGGGGGCATCCCCAAGCTTTGACTTTTTGGTGTCCTTGGATTATCTTGGGGGTTCCATGGGCATCCCCAAGCTTAGGCTCTTACCACTCCTTGTTCCATGATCCATCAAAAGAATTCACCCAAAACTTGAAAACTTCACAACACAAAACTCAAAATAGAAAACTCGTGAGCTCCGTTAGCGAAAGAAAACAAAAGACCACTTCAAGGTACTATAATGAACTCATTATTTATTTATATTGGTCTTAAACCTACTGTATTCCAACTTCTCTATGGATTATAAACTATTTTACTAGCCATAGATTCATCCAAATAAGCAAACAACACACGAAAAACAGAATCTGTCAAAAACAGAACAGTCTGTAGTAATCTGTAGCTAGAGCAAGATCTGGAACCCCAAAAAATCTAAAATAAATTGCTGGACGTGAGGAATTTATCTATTAATCATCTTCAAAAAGAATTAACTAAATATCACTCTTAAAATAAAAATGACAGCAGTTCTTGTGAGCGCTAAAGTCTCTGTTTTTTACAGCAAGTTCAACAAGACTTTCCCCAAGTCTTCCCAACGGTTCTACTTGGCACAAACACTAATTAAACACAAAAAAACACAACCTAAACAGAGGCTAAATAATTTATTTATTACTAAACAGGAGCAAAAAGCAAGGAATAAAAATAAAATTGGGTTGCCTCCCAACAAGCGCTATCGTTTAACGCCCCTAGCTAGGCATAACGAGCAAGAATAGATCTAGGTATTGCCATCTTTGGTAGGCAATCCATAAGTGGCTCTCATGATAGTTTCATATGGTAATTTTATTTTCTTACTTGGAAAGTGTTCCATGCCCTTTTTTAATGGAAATTGAAATCTAATATTCCCTTCCTTCATATCAATAATCGCACCAACCGTTCTAAGGAAAGGTCTACCAAGAATAATAGGGCAAGAAGGATTGCAATCTATATCAAGAACAATGAAATCTACGGGAACATAATTCCTATTTGCAACAATAAGAACACCATTAATTCTTCCCATAGGTTTCTTAATAGTGGAGTCCGCAAGATGCAAGTTTAGAGAGCAATCATCAAAATTACGAAAATCTAGTAAATCACACAAAGTCTTGGGAATAGTAGAGACACTAGCACCCAAATCACACAAAGCATAAAACTCATGATCTTTGATTTTAATTTTAATAGTTGTTTCCCACTCATCATAGAGTTTTCTAGGGATAGAAACTTTCAACTCAAGTTTTTATTCATAAAATTGCATCAAGGCATCAACAATATGTTCGGTAAAGGCTTTATTTCGACTATAGGCATGTGGAGAATTTAGCACGGATTGCAACAAGGAAATACAATCAATCAAAGAGCAATTTTCATAATTAAATGCCTTGAAATCCAATATAGTGGGTTTAGCAACATCTAGATTTTTATTTCTTTCTATCCCACTTTCATCAATTTCATCATTAAGATCTAAACACTCCGAATTTGTAAAACGCCTTCTAGGTAAAGGAAGATCATATTCAGTTTCATCAAGATTCATATTGCAAAATAAAGATTTAATTGGAGACACATCAATAACTTTTAGATCTTCATCATTACTTTCATAGGAATTAGAAGAACACGCTTTAATAAAGGCATCTTTGGAAGCACACATCCTAGCGGTTCTTTCTTTACACTCATCAATTGAAATTCTCATGGATTTTAGAGACTCATTACCATCATGCTTAGGTGGAATAGATCTAAGTTTCAAAGCATCAACATCAAGAGCAATTCTATCAACGTTCCTAGCCAAATCATCAATCTTGAGCAATTTTTCTTCAATCATAGCATTAAAATTCTTTTGCGAAGAAATAAATTATTTAATATTAGATTCAAAATCAGAGGGCATCTTATTATAATTTCCATAAGAGTTGTTGTAGGAATTCCCATAATTATTAGAAGGATTACTAGGATATGGCCTAGGATTAAAATTTCCTCTATAAGCGTTGTTACCAAAATTATTCCTACCAACAAAATTCACATCCATAGATTCATTATTATTCTCAATCAAATTAGACAAAGGCATATCATTAGGATCAGAAGAAATACTCTTAGTAGCAAATAATTTCATAAGTTTATCCATCTTCCCACTGAACACATTAATTTCTTCTATCGCATGCACTTTTTTATTAGATGTTCTTTCAGTGTGTCATTGAGAATAATTAACCATAATATTATCTAGGAGTTTAGTAGCATCTCCTAAAGTGATTTCCATAAAAGTGCCTCCCACGGCCGAATCTAAAAGATTTCTAGAAGCAAAATTCAATCCGGCATAAAATTTTTGTATAATCATCCAAAAATTCAAACCATGAGTAGGGCAATTACGTATCATTAATTTCATTCTCTCCCAAGCTTCTGCAACATGTTCATGATCAAGTTGTTTAAAGTTCATTATATCGTTTCTAAGAGAGATGATCTTAGCGGGAGGAAAATACTTAGAGATAAATTCATCTTCGCACTTGTTCCATGAATCAATACTATTCTTAGGCAAAGACGAAAACCAAGCTTTAGCACGATCTCTAAGCGAAAAAGGAAATAGCTTCAATTTGGTGACATCATTATTGACGTCTTTTTTCTTTTGCATATCACATAAATCAACGAAGCTATTCAGATGAGTAGCGGCATCTTCACTAGGAAGGCCGGCGAATTGATCTTTCATAACAAGATTCAACAAAGCAGTATTAATTTCACAAGATCCAGCATCGGTAAGAGGAGCAATCGGAGTGCTAAGGAAATCATTATTATTGGTATTGGTGAAGTCACACAATTTGGTAGTATCTTGAGCCATCGCAACAAGCAATCAATCTAACACACGAGCAAACAAAAAGCAAACGAGCAAAAAGAGGCAAATAGAGAGGGAGGATAGGGAGAGAGGGCGAATAGAACGGCAAGGGTGAATTGGGGGGAGACGAAAACGAGAGGCAAATGGAAAATAATGTAATGCGAGAGATAGGGATTGTGATGGGTACTTGGTATATTGACTTTTTGCGTAGACTCCCCGGCAACGGCGCTAGAAATCCTTCTTGCTATGTCTTGAGCTTGCGTTGGTTTTCCCCAAAGAGGAAGGGATGATGCAGCAGAGTAGCGTAAGTATTTCCCTTAGTTTTTGAGAACCAAGGTATCAATCCAGTAGGAGGCCACGCTCAAGTCCCTCGTACCTGCACAAAACGATAGCTACTCGCAACCAATGCGATTAGGGGTTGTCAAGCCCTTCACGGTCACTTACGAGAGTGGGATCTGATAGATAGAATATTTTTGGTATTTTTGATATAAAGATGTAAAGCAAAAAGTAAAGGCAAAGTAAATAGCAAAACAATATAAAAGTGATGGAGATTGATATGATAAGAATAGACCCGGGGGCCATAGGTTTCACTAGTGGCTTCTCTCAAGAGCATAAGTATTCTACGTGTGACGCCCCCGATTCAATCGTACACTAATCATACACGCAAATGTGTACGATCAAGATCAGGGACTCATGAGAAGATAGCACAACACAACTCTACAAATAAAATAAGTCATACAAGCATCATATTACAAGACAGGGGCCTCGAGGGCTCGAATACAAGAGCTCGATCATAGACGAGTCAGCGGAAGCAACAATATCTGAGTACAGACATAAGTTAAACAAGTTTGCCTTAAGAAGGCTAGCACAAACTAGGATACAGATCGAAAGAGGCGCATGCCTCCTGCCTGGGATCCTCCTAAACTACTCCTGGTCGTCGTCAGCGGGCTGCACGTAGTAGTAGGCACCTCCCGAGTAGTAGTAGTCATCATCAACGGTGGCGTCTGGCTCCTGGACTCCAACGTCTGGTTGCAGCAATCAGATATAGGAAAGGGAGAAAGGGGGAGAAAAGCAACCGTGAGTACTCATCCAAAGTACTCGCAAGCAAGGCGCTACACTACATATGTATGCATTGGTATCAAATGGAATAAGGGTATCATATGTGGACTGAACTGCAGAATGCCGGAATAAGAGGGGGATAGCTAGTCCTTTCGAAGACTACACTTCTGGTAACCTCCATCTTGCAATAGGAGAAGAGAGTAGATGGTAAGTTCACCAAGTATCATCGCATAGCATAATCCTAACCGATGATCCTCCCCTCGTTGCCCTGTGAGAGAGCGATCACCGGTTGTATCTGGCACTTGGAATGGTGTGTTTTATTAAGTATCCGGTTCTAGTTGTCATAAGGTCAAGGTACAACTCCAAGTTGTCCTGTTACCGAAGATCACGGCTATTCGAATAGATTAACTTCCCTGTAGGGGTGCACCACATAACCCAACACGCTCGATCCCATTTGGCCGGACACACTTTCCTGGGTCATGCCCGGCCTCGGAAGATCAACACGTCGCAGCCCTACCTAGGCACAATAGAGAGGTCAGCACGCCGGTCTAAACCCTATGGCGCAGGGGTCTGGGCCCATCGCCCTTTGCACACCTGCACGTTGCGAACGCAGCCGGAGAGCAGACCTAGCAACCTCCATTACAAAGGAAGTTGTGTTACGTGGTCCAACCCGGCACGCGCCGCTCAGTCGCTGACGTCACGAAGGCTTCGGCTGATACAACGACGTCGAGTGCCCATAACTGTCCCCGCGTAGATGGTTAGTGCGTATAAGCCAGTGGCCAGACTCAGATCAAATACCAAGATCTCGTTAAGCGTGTTATGTATCCACGAACGCCGACCAGGGCCAGGCCCACCTCTCTCCTAGGTGGTCTCAACCTGCCCTGTCACTCCGCCTCAAGTAACAGTCGGGGGCCGTCGGGAACCCAGGCCCACCACTACCTGGATGGAGCCACCTGCCCCTTCAGCCCCCATCTCCAAACAGTTTCTCCGGTAATGTAACAATGTAAAGTATATAGTATATGCTTGTGATCACCTCCCGTAGTGATCACGACCCAGTAGTATAGCATGGCAGATGGACAAGAGTGTAGGGCCACTGATGATAATCTAGCATCCTATACTAAGCAGTAGGATAGCAGGTAAAGGTAACAACAGTAGTAGCAAGGACAGGCTATGCAGTAGTATAGGATTAACTGAAAGCAGTAACATGCTACACTACTCTAATGCAAGCAGTATAGAGGAGAGTAGGCGATATCTGGTGATCAAGGGGGGGGGGGCTTGCCTGGTTGCTCTGGCAAGAGAGAGGGTTCGTCAACACCGTAGTCATACTGGGTAGCAGCGGCGTCGGTCTCGGTGTCTAGCGAGAGAAGAGGGGGAAGAAACAATAAATATAATGCAAACAAATGCATGACGATGCATGACATGACAAAGCTGATGCTAGGTGTGCCCTAACGCGGTACGAGGTGGTACCGGTGAAGGGGGAAAACATCCGGGAAAGTATTCCCGGTGTTTTGCGTTTTCGGACAAATGAACCGGCGGGGGAAAGTTGCGCGTTTGCTATGCTAGGGATGCGTGGTCGACGAACGGGCTGCGTATCCGGATTCGTCTCGTCGTTTTAGCAACTTTCATGTATAAAGTATTTTCATCCAAGCTACGAATTATTTACTATGATTTTTCGAAGATTTAAAAGATTTTCTAATTTCTGGATTTAATTTAATTTGAAATTAAATTTGTATTTAAATGCTATGGATACACAAAAAGTGTACCCAGAGTGTGCCTAAGGGGCTGACAGGTGGGGACCTGGTCAAATGTCCAGTCAGCGTTTGACTGGACCGTTGACTAGTCAAAAGGGGCTATGGGACCCGCATGTCATTGATACATGTTTTGCTAAACTACATTTGATTAACTAAACTGGCTGATTAGGTTATTAAGCAGGTTAATTAAGTTAACTAATTAACTTACTATTTAATTAATTAACAATTATTATTTAATTAATCTTCTTTTTTTGTTTTAATTCTGGGCGTGGGTCCCATATGTCATAGTCCCGGGAGGTTAACGGGGTGGTTAACCGGGCGCCTAGGTAGGGGTTAACGGGTGGTGGCGCCGTGCGGGCACATACCCAGATCGATGGGAGGGGGCGCCGGCTATGGGCGCGGCAAGGCTGGCCGCCGGAGGTGGCAGTGGCGGCACCGGGGCGTAGGAGCAGAGGCGGGGGCGACGAGGTAGCAGCAGCACCGGCGAGGCGGCGCATCGGCAGCAGTAGCAAGGGGGCGGCGCGGAGAGCAGCGAGGGAAGCCTGAGCATGGGGGCAGCGGCGCGGGATGGCACGGCCAGGGAGAGGCCGGCGGCAGCAGCAGCGCTGTTCGTGGGCGGCCAAGGCCACGTGTAGACGGCCGCGCGGGGAGGCGAGGTCACGGGCGGGCAGAGGTGGCCGCGGACGACGGTGGAGCACTCACGGGGGCCGGCCAGACGGCGTGTGGGCGCGGCCCGTGGCAACGCACGTGTGCAGCGCAGGGGGTACGGCGAGCGGCGTGATGAACGTGGGAAAAGAGGAGGGGGCGGCTCACAGCGTTGCAGGGGTTCAGGGGGTCGGCGAGGCGTGTGGTAGCGACACAGGGAGGGGACGAGGAGGCCACGGCGAGGTCGAGGTCGGCAGGCCAGCTTCGGCGAGGACGCGAGCGACGCGAGCTCTGTGCTGCGTTGGCGGTAGGGGCGTGCGGCAGGGGTGGCGTCCTACTGGCGGTCGCCGGTGACATCGGGAGGTGGGGCACTCCAGGCGGCGGTGATGGGCGCCCGATCCCGATTGGATCGGGCGACAGGGAGAGACGAGGGAGTGGGGGGAGTGGGTGCGGTCGTGGGGAGTGGGGGGAGTGCGGTTAGGGTTTGGGGGAAGTGGGAGAGGCCTATGTAGGCCAGAGGCATGGGCCGACCTGGTCAGTTGGTTGGCCGGCTGGGCTGGTTGGCCCAGTGGGGGCGAAGGGGGTGGTTTCCTTTTTTTCTTCTTATTTCCTGTTTTGTTCTTTTCCTTTTAATTATCTTTGGTTTGTTTTTATTTTACTTTAGTTATATTATTATGAATCCATGTCCTAAGATCGAATTTCAATTAGGTACACTGTCACAAAAAGTTTGGTGCAATAATAGAATACTTTACATATTTTTATTATTTAAAAGGCATTTAAATATTTGTTTTAGCTGCTGTTTTATTTACCTTTGAGCATTTAAACATTTTATAAAAATGTGGTTTCATCACCATAATTACCTATGCATTATATGTCACCTCTCAAACATTTTAGTTTTAACTTTTGAAAACCTTTGTTGTTTGCCTTTAAATTTAAATTTGAATTTGGATCATTTTGAACTAACACAAGATTAACAACAGTAACCGAGGTGACATGGCTTCATTAGCAGGGGTTTACTGTAGCTTAATTACCCGGGTGTCACAATTCTCCTCCACTACAAGAAATCTCCTGCCGAGATTTAGGAGGGGGGTAAGGGAAAGACGTGGCTACGAAATTCTAACGAATCTTCTAGGTCTTGGATGCTCTTCTTGAAGAGGTCGATGCCTTACATTGACGTCTTCATTTCTCTGCTTCAGGTCATCATGGTGAAGTCATCATTTTCTTCGGGAACTCCAACGTACTTACGAATAGGTAAGGGGTAGCTTGGCTATGACAGGATGCTTATGAGGGAAACAATCTGGGTTAACCCATGAGTGAGCATAAGATTATCTCTCGAGTTGAACATATAAAATACATCGAGAGTAAGGTACGAAGGTACAATGAGAGGGTCCAAGCGGATAGATAGCTGCTCGAAGTCTGAACCATAGTGAGAAAGGGGTTCAGAGCGGCGAGAGTAAGTATTGCGTTTGATACCAGAATGGAGCACTGGGAGGGTGGCTCGCGAATTATCTACAAAACCAAGAGCAAAGGATAACTTTGTCAACAAGGTGTACATGAGTCAGGTTTCGATCCTGTGGAACTGTGGGTTATGGTCCCACCATGTGGGTTAAAAGTAGGAAGGGCGGTGACGTCTTGCACGATCATGTAAGCAAGGCATGTCAGAGGATAGCCTGTTAGTTATGTCGGCAACAACCTCGGTACCAAGGGCGAGGGACGAAGAGAACCATTTTCCTGCTCGTTGAACGAGGCGGACCATTAGGCAAAGTTCTCGTCCATCGGTGGATACCGGAATGCCATCAACAATAGTAATAGGTTCTTATTGACAGAGTTGTACACCGAGGTGCTTACAAAAACAGTGACTTATTACTGCTTAGATCATATAAACCTCAAGAAGGTTAAACAAAACAATGGAAAGGAAAATGTGATTATCAGATTAACAGAACAATGGAAAGGAAAATGTGTTTAAACACACATTTCAGGGGTATACCCTTCCAAAGACAAGCAGAGCATGATATCCATGACTGGATAGAAAGTAGAAAATAGAGTAATTTCATGACATTGCCCATGCTATGGTGTTAGGATAAATGATATAGAAAGTTAGCATTGTGCTTCAAATGTTCTTATCGATGATAAGAGTACCATAGACATGCTTCGAGATAGCATTGACATGGTCTTTAAGCAAAGGTCAGACTCTGGATACACGAAGGGATTCATCAGGAACAACTTATAGTATAAGTCTTGCAATTTCCTCATAAAAGAATGGGTAACCTTGCTATAGAGGATACTATAACAATAGGTCCTCCGATCAAGTGTGCTAGGCATGATATCATCTTACCGGGTCATATGAGGATCAAAGTTATAACTCTTGAAATATGTTCCAACCATCATATCTGACCGAGATTCAGATCTGATTGGTGTCAAGATAACTCAGACACGGGATGACTGAGAAGAAAGGTGCAACACAAATTGTCGAGGTGACATTGTAAGATTCTCGGGAATTGAACTATGGAAGCGAGTTCCGAAACAAGAGTTCATTAGTAAACCAATGAGAGGATGAGGAGGTGGCTGATGGAATCAGCGACAATTCATCGAGATTAACAAAAGATGGATTTCCACAACTATGTGAACAAGGAGATAACATTTATCAGATCGAACAGTACAATATAATGATGTATGTTCGAGGAAAACATACACAATTAAACATGGGTTGAAAGGTGCACCCGAAATATGGGTTGGGTTGCACGACCAACATCAGAATGGCGATTTAGCAACCAGTACACCAAATTGGAATTATTGTCCATTAACTTTGAAGCAATAGGGTTGCTAGAGATATCAAATTCTCACAACAGAGTTCACTCAACACGGGGGCCAAGAAAAGAATGGTGATGGCAAGAAGCATCACAATACCAAGAATTCCATTAAGAGGTGGAGCAGTCCTCACAACATCCTTGATATTAAAAGATGGTAATACTCCAAGGTAAAGAAGAACAAATGCTGGTTAGCAGGGATCTCAAGGTATAACACAAAACACGAACAAGTTTGTGTTGAACGGAAGGCAATAAAGTGGTCAAAGATAACACAATTCATCGAGGGCAAGGATGGTATTTCTCGTAATGAACTCAATTGACATCCTGGAAGAGCTCAGAATGCCGATGATGATCACGACACAATTGTTGAGAGATTTCATGAAGATGTAATCGGTCGGCGATGACATCAAGCCAAAGGAATGATGAAGCGAAAGGTTATTGAACCCAAGGTATGACACAAACACGAAACCAAGCTCGTTGTTTAAGGCAAAATGGTATGATGAGGAAGATTGACGTAATCTTAGCTCATCATCGAAAGTTGTGCTCCGGGAATAAGGACCAGGTAGCACAGTTAAAATCGTCACAATAATGATATAGCCAAATAGGGTAGGAAGGACGTGATCGGGTACAAACTCATAAGCAAAGAAGATTCATAATAGTTGTTGAACCGTAGTGTGGACTCGGTTCAGTTATCGGTCTTTGAGTGTTTAATAACTCAGAGCTCATGAAAAATAGGAATCAGTGAAAATGTAGAACTTGATGAAGAACTCATAAGGGGTCATGTAGTACTTGATATTATCGAGGTACCATGGTGTAATACTCGTGGGAAGATTAAAGTACAGGTTGGACTGGTGTATTGATCCATAGAAGACAAGTGCTTAAACTTGTCCGTGAAATGGGGTCAAAGAAGAACATATGGTCGAAACCACGATTGCAAAAGGCCGGATCCCGGATATAAGAACTTATACCAAGGGAAAAAATTAATTTAAGAGAAGCTTTAATGATAAGATCTACATCGTGTCCATGGGCATGAACACAAAGTTCAAGCTCGACTCCCACTTCTTCAATGCATAACCTTTCATTCACTGCTCTAGATAAAAATGATTTCAGTGTCAAAACCTACCTGATGAATTACCAGAGGAGTATGACCCATGAAAACTTTCGGGTTCACACAGATTAAGAAAAGCATAGGTTCAACCCGTCAGGGTATCGTGGAATCATATACCACAAGCTTCATTCGTAAATACCACCAGCTCGAAAACAGAGCATGGTGGAGAAAAACAGAGGATACAATTCACCAAAAGCATTATGTATCTGAGGAAAGGCTCACAAGGTTATTGAATAAGGAGGACACTATCAAATAATAATCCAATAAAGGATCTGACGGTCCAGAGCGGAGTTGATGTGAGCATCGGCACACAATCAGTTGAAGAAAGGATGCAAGGGCATCAGATTATAGAACACCTGAATGATTCGATGCTTAGTTATCAAAGAAATTATGATTCCCAAATAGAAGGATCAGAAGCAGACACTCTGATCAAGGGTGGATAAGTTCAATAGACCTAAGGGAACAATTGACGGCAACAGATTGGTCGAGAACAAGCTCATGTTCAAAAATGACGTCTGAGCCAGAAAGATAATTTAAAAGGATCAACTGATAATAGCGTGCATTCTCACTCATGTTGAATCAATAGGATCAAAATTTACGGTGTCTAAGGATACTAACGAATATTGCCAGACATATGGAAAGCATCCATAATGCAAGCAGACAAGTATTGCAGAGCAATAAGCTACTAAGGATTCTTGGAGGATCAAATAGTATTTCGAAGACCATTGTGAAACACATGAACAACTGGGGGTGAGAGGATACTCGATAAGTGCGAGAATTATCCATAGCGGTATTCAGGTGACAAAGAACAGCAAGGCAGTAAGCTCAAAGGATTATCGAAACAACGTCAAGTAGTTCGGGGTATCTTGTAATAACAAGACCAACTGGGGATGAATGTAAGAATAATAACTGCAAGTAGTTATCCATAAGGGTTGACGGTGGAAGGGGAATTGCAAACGCGATGAACACAAGTTCTCGGGTTAACAACGAAGAGTATCTTCAGGGTCTTCACGTATAGCAGACGGTCATCAGTAATAAGGGGCTCTCCGAGTGAAAGTGATAACGAGATTCTAATGTTACATTTAGCAAAATTTCATTTAACCCGAATAGAAGAGAGTTTAGAGTCCCAGAGTAAGGATCGAGGAGTAAAAGATCCTAATACCACCCAGATGGCGACGTGGGCCCGTAAGGCACACAACCATGTTAGTAAAAAGTTTTGTAATGTCTAGACTCGACTTCGGCCAAGCAGTGTGGAAGGGGGATTCCTACGGCAGTCGGCTCTGATACCAACTTGTGACGCCCCCGATTCAATCATACACTAATCATACACGCAAATGTGTACGATCAAGATCAGGGACTCATGAGAAGATATCACAACACAACTCTACAAATAAAATAAGTCATACAAGCATCATATTACAAGCCAGGGGCCTCGAGGGCTCGAATACAAGAGCTCGATCATAGACGAGTCAGCGGAAGCAACAATATCTGAGTACAGACATAAGTTAAACAAGTTTGCCTTAAGAAGGCTAGCACAAACTGGGATACAGATCGAAAGAGGCGCATGCCTCCTGCCTGGGATCCTCCTAAACTACTCCTGGTCGTCGTCAGCGGGCTGCACGTAGTAGTAGGCACCTACCGAGTAGTAGTAGTCGTCATCAACGGTGGCGTCTGGCTCCTGGACTCCAACGTCTGGTTGCAGCAATCGGATATAGGAAAGGGGAAAAGGGGGAGAAAAGCAACCATGAGTACTCATCCAAAGTACTCGCAAGCAAGGAGCTACACTACATATGTATGCATTGGTATCAAATGGAATAAGGGTATCATATGTGGACTGAACTGCAGAATGCCAGAATAAGAGGGGGATAGCTAGTCCTTTTGAAGACTATGATTCTGGTAACCTCCATCTTGCAGCAGGAGAAGAGAGTAGATGGTAAGTTCACCAAGTATCATCGCATAGCATAATCCTAACCCATGATCCTCCCCTCGTCGCCCTGTGAGAGAGCGATCACCGGTTGTATCTGGCACTTGGAATGGTGTGTTTTATTAAGTATCCGGTTCTATTGTCATAAGGTCAAGGTACAACTCCAAGTCGTCCTGTTACCGAAGATCACGACTATTCGAATAGATTAACTTCCCTGCAGGGGTGCACCACATAACCCAACACGCTCGATCCCATTTGGCCGGACACACTTTCCTGGGTCATGCCCGGCCTCAGAAGATCAACACGTCGCAGCCCTACCTAGGCACAACAGAGAGGTCAGCACGCCGGTCTAAACCCTATGGCGCAGGGGTCTGGGCCCATCGCCCTTTGCACACCTGCACGTTGCGAACGCAGCCGGAGAGCAGACCTAGCAACCTCCATTACAAAGGAAGTTGTGTTACGTGGTCCAACCCGGCACGCGCCGCTCAGTCGCTGACGTCACGAAGGCTTCGGCTGATACAACGACGTCGAGTGCCCATAACTGTCCCCGCGTAGATGGTTAGTGCGTATAAGCCAGTGGCCAGACTCAGATCAAATACCAAGATCTCGTTAAGCGTGTTATGTATCCACGAACGCCGACCAGGGCCAGGCCCACCTCTCTCCTAGGTGGTCTCAACCTGCCCTGTCACTCCGCCTCAAGTAACAGTCGGGGGCCGTCGGGAACCCAGGCCCACCACTACCTGGATGGAGCCACCTGCCCCTTCAGCCCCCATCTCCAAACAGTTTCTCCGGTAATGTAACAATGTAAAGTATATAGTATATGCTTGTGATCACCTCCCATAGTGATCACGGCCCAGTAGTATAGCATGGCAGATGGACAAGAGTGTAGGGCCACTGATGATAATCTAGCATCCTATACTAAGCAGTAGGATAGCAGGTAAAGGTAACAATAGTAGTAGCACGGACAGGCTATGCAGTAGTATAGGATTAACTGAAAGCAGTAACATGCTACACTACTCTAATGCAAGCAGTATAGAGGAGAGTAGGCGATATCTGGTGATCAAGGGGGGGGGCTTGCCTGGTTGCTCTGGCAAGAGAGAGGGTTCGTCAACACCGTAGTCATACTGGGTAGCAGCGGCGTCGGTCTCGGTGTCTAGCGAGAGAAGAGGGGGAAGAAACAATAAATATAATGCAAACAAATGCATGACGATGCATGACATGACAAAGCGTGATGCTAGGTGTGCCCTAACGCGGTACGAGGTGGTACCGGTGAAGGGGGAAAACATCCGGGAAAGTATTCCCGGTGTTTTGCGTTTTCGGACAAATGAACCGGCGGGGGAAAGTTGCGCGTTTGCTATGCTAGGGATGCGTGGTCGACGAACAGGCTGCGTATCCGGATTCATCTCGTCGTTTTAGCAACTTTCATGTATAAAGTATTTTCATCCAAGCTACGAATTATTTACTATGATTTTTCGAAGATTTAAAAGATTTTCTAATTTCTGGATTTAATTTAATTCGAAATTAAATTTGTATTTAAATGCTATGGATACACAGAAAGTGTACCCAGAGTGTGCCTAAGGGGCTGACAGGTGGGGACCTGGTCAAATGTCCAGTCAGCATTTGACTGGACCGTTGACTAGTCAATAGGGGCGATGGGACCCGCATGTCATTGATACATGTTTTGCTAAACTACATTTGATTAACTAAACTGGCTGATTAGGTTATTAAGCAGGTTAATTAAGTTAACTAATTAACTTACTATTTAATTAATTAACAATTATTATTTAATTAATCTTCTTTTTTTGTTTTAATTCTGGGCGTGGGCCCCATATGTCATAGTCCCGGGAGGTTAACGGGGCGGTTAACCAGGCGCCTAGGCAGGGGTTAACGGGTGGTGGCGCCGTGTGGGCACATACCCAGATCGACGGGAGGGGGCGCCGGCTATGGGCGCGGCAAGGCTGGCCGCCGGAGGTGGCAGTGGCGGCACCGGGGCGTAGGAGCAGAGGCGGGGGCGACAAGGTAGCAGCAGCGCCGGCGAGGCGGCGCATCGGCAGCAGTAGCAAGGGGGCGGTGCGGAGAGCAGCGAGGGAAGCCTGAGCATGGGGGCAGCGACGCGGGATGGCACGGCCAGGGAGAGGCCGGCGGCAGCAGCAGCGCTGTTCGTGGGCGGCTAAGGCCACGCGTAGACGGACGCGCGGGGAGGCGAGGTCACGGGCGGGCAGAGGTGGCCGCGGACGACGGTGGAGCACTCGCGGGGGCCGGCCGGACGGCGTGTGGGCGCGGCCCGTGGCGACGCGCGTGTGTAGCGCAGGGGGTACGGCGAGCGGCGTGGTGAACGCGGGAAAAGAGGAGGGGCGGCTCACAGCGTTGTAGGGGTTCAGGGGGTCGGCGAGGCGTGAGGTAGCGACACGGGGAGGGGACGAGGAGGCCACGGCGAGGTCGAGGTCGGCAGGCCAGCTCCGGCGAGGACGCGAGCGACGCGGGCTCCGTGCGGCGTTGGCGGTAGGGGCGGGCGGCAGGGGCGGCGTCCTACTGGCGGTTGTCAGTGACATCGGGAGGCGGGGCACTCCAGGCGGCGGCGATGGGCGCCCGATACCGATTGGACCGGGCGAGAGGGAGAGACGAGGGAGTGGGGGGAGTGGGTGCGGTCGTGGGGAGTGGGGGGAGTGCGGTTAGGGTTTGGGGGGAGTGGGAGAGGCCTATGTAGGCCAGAGGCATGGGCCGGCCTGGTCAGTTGGTTGGCCGGCTGGGCCGGTTGGCCCAGTGGGGGGGAAGGGGGTGGTTTCCTTTTTTTTTTCTTATTTCCTGTTTTGTTCTTTTCCTTTTAATTATTCTTTGGTTTGTTTTTATTTTACTTTAGTTCTATTATTATGAATCCATGTCCTAAGATAGAATTTCAATTAGGTACACTATCACAAAAAGTTTGGTGCTATAATAGAATACTTTGCATATTTTTATTATTTAAAAGGCATTTAAATATTTGTTTTAGCTGCTGTTTTATTTACCTTTGAGCATTTAAACATTTTATAAAAATGTGGTTTCATCACCATAATTACCTATGCATTATATGTCACCTCTCGAACATTTTAGTTTTAACTTTTGAAAACCTTTGTTGTTTGCCTTTAAATTTAAATTTGAATTTGGACCATTTTGAACTAACACAAGATTAACAACAGTAACCGAGGTGACATGGCTTCATTAGCAGGGGTTTACTGTAGCTTAATTACCCGGGCGTCACACTACGGTGGGTGAACAAATTACTGTTGAGCAATTGATGTGCATAATTATGAGAATATCTAGGCATGATCATGTATATAGGCATCACGTCCATGACAAGTAGATCGAAACGATTCTGCATCTACTACTATTACTCCACTCATCGACCGCTATCCAGCATGCATCTAGAGTATTAAGTTAAAAACAGAGTAACGCCTTAAGCAAGATGACATGATGTAGGGAGATAAATTTGTGCAATATGAAATAAACCCCATCTTGTCATCCTCGATGGCAACGATACAATACGTGCCTTGCTGCCCCTTCTGTCACTGGGTAAGGACACCGCAAGATCGAACCCAAAGCTAAGCACTTCTCCCATGGCAAGAACTACCAATCTAGTTGGCCAAACCAAACGGATAATTCGAAGAGAGTTGCAAAGATAACCAATCATACCTAAAAGAATTCAGAGAAGATTCAAATATTATTCATAGATAGACTTGATCATAAACCCACAATTCATCGGTCTCAACAAACACACCGCAAAAAGAAGATTACATTGAATAGATCTCCACAAGAGAGGGGGAGAACTTTGTATTGAGATTCAAAGAGAGAGAAGAAGCCATCTAGCTACTAACTATGGACCCGAAGGTCTGAGGTAAACTACTCACACTTCACCGGAGAGGCTATGATGATGTAGAAGCCCTCCGTGATGACGGCCCTCTTCCGGCGGAGCTCCGGAACAGGCCCCAAGATGGGATCTCATGGATACAGAAAGTTGCGGCGGTGGAATTAGGTTTTTAGCTCCTCTTCTGATCGTTTGGGGGTACGTGTGTATATATAGGAGGAAGAAGTACGTCGGTGGAGCACCGAGGGTCCCACGAGGCAGGGGGTGCACCCTAGGGGGGCGCCCCCTACCCTCGTGATCACCTCTTTGCTTCCTTGCAGTAGAGTCCCAAGTCTCCTGGATCACGTTCGGTGAGAAAATCACGTTCCCGAAGATTTTATTCCGTTTGGACTCCGTTTGATATTCTGTTTATCTGAAACACTGAAATAGGCAAAAAACAGCAATTCTGGGCTGGGCCTCCGGTTAATAGGTTAGTCCCAAAAATAATATAAAAGTGGAAAATAAAGCCCATTATAGTCCAAAACAGTAGATAATATAGCATGGAGCAATCAAAAATTATAGATACGTTGGAGACGTACCAGGGTTGTGTGAGAGAGATACAAACCTAGAGAGATATAGTGTGTGGGTTCTTGAGAGTTTTTTTTTGGGGGGGGGGGGTCAATCAAAAAATGTAACATATGCAATGTGTGTGAAATAGAGTCCTGGATATAACATATACTCCCTCCGTTCCAAATTACTTGTCTTATATTTGTCTAGATACGGATGTATCTAGCACTAAAATGAGTCTAGATACATCCGTATCTAGACAAATCCAAGACAAGTAATTTAGAACGGAGGGAGTATATAGAGGGGGCGATCCACAAGAAAAGAGTGGAGGTATCATCGGCTTGAGGTGTCCATAGAATCGAAGAGAGGGATGATGTGTGTGCGCGCACGCGATCGATAAAGAGTGCCATCAAATTTGTGTGTGCCCACGTCAAAGATATAGAGTGGCTGGCCTATAGGAACGTGAGATGGGACATGTGCAGTTTGTCTCTGTGGCATGGATACCTACCTGCAGCGCTCGACTATCGGTGTGTGGTGGGGGAAGAGGAAGGCCCAATTAACTATAGAGGTACAATGGCTGGTATATGTGTGGAGGAGGAGAGAGGCCTACCTCATGTATTAAGGAGATCGATCTGCCTCATGTATTAAGGGAGATCGATCGGCATCCATGCATATGTGCAGGAGAGGAATAAGGTTGGGAGAGAGACAGAGCTAGAGTGTTGGAGGGGGTGGTAGTGGAGTTGCTTCTAACAAATGGTGGGATAGGCTTGCTAGACAAACGGAGGGCACACCCGCAATATCAATAAGAGAGGAGATGGCTCCTTGTTGTCTGTGCACGTGCATGTGAGAGACGGGTCAGGAGGCATGCACGAATGATGAGGGGGGACGATGTGGCTGTGGTAAGCAGACGTAACTGCATAGAAAGATCAATCGCCCTTTGTTAGAGAAAGGAGAGACATAACTTGTGAGGTACGTCGATCGATGGGGGGGGGTAGTTAAAGTCGATCTAGGTATATGTTGGGAGATCGATCGGTATACATGCATGTGTGTGTTAGAAGCAAATGAGGCACAAGGAGAAGGATAGAGAGAGAGGGATGCATGTAGGAGGTGGTACGAGAGGCATACTATATCGAGGGGGGATGAGTGTGCGAGTATGAGAACGATGAAAAGAGTGGTGGGAGTGAGGCATGGACGGTGAAAAGAGAAGAGAGGAAGCTTGTGTTTGTGCTAGGCACACCTGGCTAGAGAGGCATATCAATCGATGTGTGCCGTAAAGGAGCTGGGGGGCCTACACACACCGTGGGTGAACGACGTAAAGTGAAAAGACGAATTTGCGCGATGGAGCTAGAGAATGCTGAGGGAGGGTGAGAGGGATGCGGGCGTGTGCATGCACAAGAGAAAGTTAGCGCTAGCTACAAAGATAAGAGGGTTGTGTGGGTGTAAAAGATGAATAGAGATCATATATACTTCATTATAAAAAGCGAATTCGGATATTTGAAGAATTTATCATAGTGTTTCAAACAGACACAAGTGTGAATATATATAACGGTGATACACATGGTGTGGTTATGAACATGTTATACTACATTTAATATATTTTATCTCTACTCTTATAAAAAACGGAGTTGTTGATGATGGTGTGCCTGCCATCCTGCATTATAGGCCGTCCGATTTATATCTGGCGGATATCAAGGAAACTATGATGGTTGAAGTTGGCAACAATCATGATTGTAGATTCTTATTGAAATAGAGAAAAGAATTCGAATTTAGTTCGAATTGCAGCTGTAGTATAGAAATTTGGAATGCACTAAAATGTTGGTATGAGTAGGTTACATGCATTATACAGCAAGCGAAAAAATTTAATCAGACATAACATGGATTCATACTCCCTCCTTCCATCTATATAGGGCGTAATGAGATTTTTAAGACCGCCTTTGACTATTGACAAGATTAATAGTACATGACATGCACAATGTGAAAATTATATCATTGAAAGAAGCTTTCACAGACGAATTTAACGGTGTGCTTTGTGTAAGTTGCATGTCATATATCATTGCTCTAATATTTGGTCAAAGTTAGCATCGAAAAACGCATTAGGCCCTATATAGATGGAAGGAGGGAGTAGCTTTGAATAGCATTTGTATAGTAAAACGGGGCAAGACTCTCTCTTTGTGTGGTGTGAACAGTTTTATTTTTTTCGTTTTCTTTTTGGTTGAGGGAAGTGCGAATTGATTTGGTATGTACAAGTACAATATTACTACACGTTAGGCTTGTCCCTAAAATTCAACCCGTGTCTTGTTATATCCCGAAAATTCAGATATCGTGCTCCCAAAACTGGCGCCTTCACAACCCGCGCCTTGCTATCCCGAAATTACAACGCGCGCGAAAATTCCCTCCAGCTGCCAAATCCCGACACGTGAAATCCCCCTTCTAACCCTGAGCCGAAAGGGCCGCTAGTTCAAATCGGTGGGGGTACTTTTGTAACACACCCTACATTTTGGACAAGCGCGTCCCTATGTCATGCTCCACCCCCTCCCATCGCCCCCTTTTCTCCATTCGAAATCCCAAGCCGCCATAACCTCTCCGCTCCAGCCGCGAAACCCCACCCTCCTCCGTCCGCCACGTCACCGCTGCCCAACCGGAGCCTCTTCCCCGACGATGTCGTCCACCGCAACAGCTCGTCGTCCCTCGTCCACCTCCCCGGATGAGGATCCGTCGTCCATCTCGCCATCCAGCCGGTTCAGCCGCCCCGTCCTCCACCTCCAAGGAGCTGCTCTGACGATCGCCTCGTCTATCGCGGCTGCTCCATCACAGCGCCGCCTTAACCTGCTCCACCGGAACCACAACATCCTCACCGACTCCTCGGACGAAGCCGAGGCCTACTCGGCACCACCAAAGAGGTTGTACACTCATCGCATCGCACCTTCTCCTTAACTCGACCTCCTCGTGCCGACGGTGCTCCATCCCACACCCCCATGGAGTGGCTACCTAGAAGCCGGCGCCGCGGGCGACATCCCCACGACGGCTCTCCCCAGTGCGAGGCCCCTTCAGCGGCGGCGTCCATACCAGCCGGATCTACTGCTGCTGCTCCGGCTCTCGCTCGATCGCTCGCTCGCCCAGCTGCTGCTGCTGCTCTCCCCCACGCTCGTGCTGCTGCTCTGCTCCGATTAAGCCACACTTCAGTCGACTGAATCGACTTTTGGGTCAGTCAATTTTCAGGGGTTGGTGGGGGGGGGGGGGGCTCGCCGGAGTTAAGAACCACCCACAGCGGGGACGGGGGCTCGCCGGAGAGGTACCCCACTATCTATCTTAGGGTTCAGGGTGGGGGTGGGGGCCTAGAGGGCTGGCCGGGGCGGCGAGGCGGCGCTGGGGCCGGCGGTTCAGCCGGTGGTGGCTGGCGGCTTAGGGGGGTGCAAGTTGAAGATGAACTGCAGGTCCTCCCTAAACTACATGTCAAGTGCCTCTCTGCTACCATTGCGTTCAGTTTCGACAGTAGCATTCAGATTCCATAGTAAATTTCAGTTTCGACAGTTAAGTTCAGAGTCAACAGCTTTTACCTCATCTGTTGTAGTCAGGTGGTTTTTGGTGATGTTAATTTTACATCCATTTTACATCATCTATTGGAGATGCTATTAGAATCCCACTTGAGATTGACGATGTCTATCTTGTGCTGCTTCAGCCTTGACGTCTTACGGCTCACCGGAGCTGCTCCAACGATAGAACGATCCATCACAACAGAGCAGTGCCCTGGATGCCGTCTACAGATTCCCCAGATCTTCCTCCACACCTCCGACAGCCACCTCTGCCTCAACTACTTCAGTGACCAACCCAATGATGCTGAGGTCGACACGGCTACGCCAAAGAGGTTGTACACTTGTTGCATCACTTATTACTATAAATTCAAGTCGATCCATTAGGGCTATTTTGGTTCAACGGAAAACCGTTGATCCACTGGTTGTTACCATCACTCCAAATTTCTGCATGCTCTCCTTACATAATCTCACCATATTTTTTTTGTATGCATGTCAGATATTGTACACAGTCATGCTGAACATGTAGAGAAAAAGAGAAGAGATTTGCGCGGCAAAACAATGTCATGCAGACATCGCTCCATGGTGGGTTCAATGGCAAACCCTCCCCACCCCTCTCCGGATTGTAATCCAGAGGAAGATATCTGTTCTGAGGCGGATTCAGACGCCGCTGACCACTCCTATTTACCCCCCAAGGTGTTTGCTCTACCTTGGCATGATGATGTTAGTCATATCATGCATATGTTGCCTTGCAGTGCCTACTTTTGACATCATATATGTCATCTGCTTAGTTTATACATGTTCTGTAATGCCACCTGTTTAGTTTCTATATCATATATGGGAATTATGCAGCCTCATGTCTTTTAGCCAACCATAATATATGTGAAATATGCAATGCCATCCTGTTTAACCAGGCATCATATATTTGAATGATATCTTTCCCATCCTTTTCTTCATTACATTTCCATTTGTCGACAATGTTTGTACATTAAACTACTCTTCCTGTGAATCAGCCATTTGGGTGGGAGATGAAAAAATCTGGAGTGAAAACAAGGCCTTCAGAGCAGACAGTGCTACCTGTCGAAGCAGATCTCTTGTTGGGTCCCGATAGCTCCTCAGAGATGGATTCAAAGACAGATGACCAGTCCTATTCCCCCACTGAGGTGTATGCTCTAACTTGGCACGGTTATACTGCTCATATCATGCATATGCTGTCTTGCATTGCATAGTTTAGACATCATATACACAATATTCAACACCATGTTCTTAGTTCAGACATCATATCGAATGCCCTCTGTTTAACATATAAATCACATATGTGAATTAAATGATGCGATCCTGATTACTTAGATAACTTGTAGGTGAATTATGTCATGTGATCCTATTTAGTTATTCATCATATCTTCGAATTATGTTATGCTATGCTATCCAGTTTAGATAGACATCATATATGTGAAATTATGTCATGCTATCCGTTTTAGTTAAACAATATACATGTCAACTATTTCATGCCCTCTTTTTTCCACACTATCTATTGCATCTGTCTCTCATACAATGTCTGTACATTCAACCATGTTTCCTATTTATCAGCCATTTGAATTGGAGCGGGTGATGCCAGTATCTAGCGGACTAAAAACACGGTCTTCAAATAAAACAGTGCTACCTCTTGGTGGAGATAGCACCCCGGTTGTACATGCACAAGAACCAGTGATACGTCTCCAACGTATCTATAATTTTTGATTGCTCCATGCTATATTATCTACTGTTTTGGGCAATATTGGGCTTTAATATCCACTTTTATATTATTTTGGGACTAACCTATTAACCGGAGGCCCAGCCTAGATTTGCTGTTTTATGCCTATTTTAGTGTTTCGGAGAAAAGGAATATCAGACGGAGTTGAAACGGAACGAAATCAACTGGAGAAGTTATTTTTGGAAGGAAACACACCTGATGGACTTGGACCCCATGTCAGGGGAGACACGAGGTGCTCACGAGGGTGGGGGCGCGCCCCCCTAGGGTGCGCCCCCCTGTCTCGTGGGACCCCCGTGGCTCCTCCGACGTCCTCCCTGCACCCATATATACCCACGTGACCTAAAACTTCCGAAACGCAACATAGATCGGGAGTTCCGCCGCCAGAAGCCTCTGTAGCCACCGAAAACCAATCTAGACCCGTTCCGGCACCCTGTCGGAGGGGGCAATCCTTCTTCGGTGGCCATCCTCATCATCCTGGCGCTCTCCATGACGAGGAGGGAGTAGTTCTCCCTCAGGGTTGAGGTATGTACCAGTAGGTATGTGTTTGATCTCTCTCTCTCTCTCTCTCTCTCTCTCTCTCTCTCGTGTTCTTGAGATGTTACGATCTTGATGTATCGCGAGCTTTGCTATTATATTTGGATCCTATGATGTTTCTTCCCCCCTCTTCTCTCTTGTAATGAATTGAGTTTCCCCTTTGAAGTAATCTTATCGGATTGAGTCTTTAAAGATTTGAGAACACTTGATGTATGTCTTGCCGTGGATATCTGTGGTGAAAATGGGATACCGCGTGCCACTTGATGTATGTTAAGGTGACCAACTTGCGGGTTCATGAACCTATGCATAGGGGTTGGCACACGTTTTCGTTGTGATTCTCCGATAGATCTTTGGGGCACTCTTGGAGGTCCTTTGTGTTGGTTGAATAGATGAATCTGAGATTGTGTGATGCATATCGTATAATCATACCCACAGATACTTGAGGTGACATTGGAGTATCTAGGTGACATTAGGGTTTTGGTTGATTTGTGTCTTAAGGTGTTATTCTAGTACGAACTCTAGGGCTGTTTGTGACACTTATAGGAATAGCCCACCGGATTGATTGGAAAGAATAACTTTGAGGTGGTTTCGTACCCTACCATAATCTCTTCGTTTGTTCTCCGCTATTAGTGACTTTGGAGTGACTCTTTGTTGCATGTTGAGGGATAGTTATGTGATCCAATTATGTTAGTATTGTTGAGGGAACTTACACTAGCGAAAGTATGAACCCTAGGCCTTGTTTCAACACATTGCAATACCGTTTACGCTCACTTTTATCACTTGCTACCTTGCTGTTTTTATTATTTCAGATTACAAAAACTATTATCTATCATCCATATACCGCTTGTATCACCATCTCTTCGCCGAACTAGTGCACCTATACAATTTACCATTGTATTGGGTGTGTTGGGGACACAAGAGACTCTTTGTTATGTGGTTGCAGGGTTGCTTGAGAGAGACCATCTTCATCCTACGCCTCCTACGGATTGATAAACCTTAGGTCATCCACTTGAGGGAAATTTGCTACTGTCCTACAAACCTCTGCACTTGGAGGCCCAACAACGTCTACAAGAAGAAGGTTGTGTAGTAGACATCAAGCTCTTTTTTGGCGCCGTTGCCGGGGAGGTGAGTGCTTGAAGGTATATCTTTAGATCGTGCAATCGAGTCTTTTAGTTTCTTGTTTTATCACTAGTTTAATTTATAAAAGAAAACTATAAAAAATGTAATTGAGTTTGTCTCATATGCTTCATCTTTTTAATATCTTTCGTAAGTATGATGGAAAGGATAATTGTGCTCAACTGCTAGAAGAAGAAATCTATAAAACGTTTGGCACTAAATATTTGAATGATGAGCATGATTGCAATGTTGTTAGTATGAATTCTTTGAATATCCATGATGCTATGATGATTGCACTAGTTATGATGAAAATGCCTCCTATAAACATGTCAATTTTTGTGGAGTACATTGGGTTTGCAAGTACACACCAAATAGGGAAGATAGATATTGCAAGAGGCATAAGTACTTAGAAACCAAATCATTGCAAGAAAGCCTAGATGAATGTGCTGAAAGATTCAATATTCTTCGTGCCCCTTGTGAACTTTGCAATGAACATGGTCATTTAAAGCTCCAATGCTATTTGTTTCATGATCAAGTCGTGTCCAAATCTTGTGATAATTTGATTACCCTTGAGCATCATAAAGAGCTTAGCCTTCTTTTGGGTTATGAAGAAATGAAACGTATAACTAAGGATATTCCAAAATTTGCCCTTGATAAAGTTCTTGATTTTGATCTAGAAAATATTTATATGTATTGTGCGGTGAATTGCATTGAAAATACTTATATTGCCAATTACATAAAGAAAAGAAAACAAATAGAGGATGAAGAGAATACTAATGAAAGGGAAGAGACTTCCCAATATCCTCCTATTATTTCTTTTGATGAATAAGGTAACGAGGAGGAGCCTCCTATTCAACCAATCTCATTAATAAGGAGCTCCAAAAAGAGAATTGAACCCACGCATGATGTGGTGAAGAAGAAGAAAAGAAAAAGGCAGAGAGGTAAAAAGATATCTCTCCCAAATAATGCTGATCCTATTACTATTGTGCCTCATGAAAATATAATTGTGGAAGATAATGGTACTTCTTATGATCTTGAAAATCTTTTTGGCACTTGCTTGGAAGAATATAATAATTGCTATACTATTGGTGCTATCCATGCTATTGATGATGAGAGTGATTATGCTTATGATAAGAAAAGGCCCAAGCTTGGGGAAGCTACGTTTGATGAGGATGACATATTTGAGAATATATTTGCTGCAATTAATGTTTGTCCCAAGCTTGGGGATGCTACGCTTAATGAAGATTATATTTTTAGTCTCCCAAGTTTTGATATGCAAATTCATAATGATAATAACATGCCTCCTACTTATGATAATTATTGTGATGATACATATGCTATAAAAAGTAGTGAGGATTATATTTATAAAACTTTTCATGATTATGGTTACCCCTTTTCTTAACATTACTCTTTTAATATGGAAACAATTTATAATATTCAAGTCTCTTATGATACTCCCACTATCCTGAACGAGAAGAACTTTGCTTATGTGGAGAGTAGTAAATTTTCTATGCGTGTAGATCATGAAAGGAATGCTTTAGGTGATGGTTATCTTGTTGAATTCATTCATGATGCTACTGAAAATTATTATGAGGGAGGAATATATGCTTGTAGGAATTGCAATAATATCAAGTTCCCCCTCTATGTGCTTAAAGTTTTGAAGTTATGCTTGTTTTACCTTCCTATGCAAGTTGATTATTGTTCCCGTAAGTTTTTTGCTCACAAAATCCCTATGCATAGGAAGTATGTTAGACTTAAATGTGCTATTCATATTCTTCATGATGCTCTCTTTATGTTTCAATTCTTATCCTTTATGTGAGCATCATTGAAATCATCATGCCTAGCTAGGGGCGTTAAACGATAGCGCTTGTTGGGAGGCAACCCAATTTTATTTTTGTTCCTTTCTTTTTGTTCCTGTTTAGTAATAAATAATTCATCTAGCCTCTGTTTAGACATGGTTTTATGTGTTTAATTAGTGTTTGTGCCAAGTAGAACCTTTGGGAAGATTTGGGAAAGTCTTGTTGATCATGCTGTCAAAAACAGAAACTTTAGCGCTCACGAGAATTGCTGCCATTTTTATTTGGAGATTGCTATTTAGTTAATTATTTTTTCAGATGATCAATAGATAAATTTCTCAGGTCCAGCAATTTATTTGAGAATTTTATGAGTTCCATAAGTATACGTTAGATCCAGATTACTACAGACTGTTCTGTTTTTGACAGATTTTGTTTTTCATGTGTTGTTTAGTTATTTTGATGAATCTATGGCTAGTAAAATAGTTTATAAACCATAGAGAAGTTGGAATACATTAGGTTTAACACCAATATAAATAAATAATGAGTTCATTACAGTACCTTGAAGTAGTGTTTTGTTTTCTTTCGCTAACGGAGCTTACGAGTTTTCTGTTAAGTTTTGTGTTGTGAAGTTTTCAAGTTTTGGGTAAGGATTCGATGGACCATGGAATAAGGAGTGGAAAGAGCCTAAGATTGGGGATGCCCGAGGCACCCCAAGGTAATATTCAAGGATAGACAAGAGCCTAAGCTTGGGGATGCCCCGGAAGTCATCCCCTCTTTCGTCTTCGTTCATCGGTAACTTTACTTGGAGCTATATTTTTATTCAGCACATGATATGTGTTTTGCTTGGAGCATCAATTTATTTTGTTAGGATTTGCTTGCTTCTATTTAGAACAATGTTTTTGCATCTTTTATTTCAATAAAAGTGGCATTGATAGCCTTTACTATGCCTATTTTAGAAGTCTACATGTTGCTGTTTGAAAACAGAAAGTTTACCGCTGTTGCAATAATTCCCTAGAAAAGTAAGAATGTGATAAAATGTTAAAACCTTTTACATATTAATATCTGATAAATTTACTACAGTGGGAATTTTATTTCATAATTTTTGGAGTTAGGCAAGTATGGATGTTGCTGCATTCTTTACAGACTATCCTGTTTAGGCAGATTGCTGTTATGTTTGCATTGTTTGCATATGTTTGCTTCTTTAATGATTCTATTTGAGGATAGGACTATTAAATATGCAGAGAAATTTAGTATGCAATGTTGAATAATAATTTTAGTGATTTGCTACAGTAGAGTATGATAAGGTTTTGGCAATGGTTTATACTAACTTATCTCACGAGTCCTTGTTGAGTTTTGTGTGGATGAAGCTTTTGAGATTTAGGGAGACCGTGATATGAGAGGAATTAAGGAGACACAAAATCTCAAGCTTGGGGATGCCCAAGGCATCCCAAGATAAATTTCAAGAATTCTCAAGCATCTAAGCTTGGGGATTCCCCGGTTGGCATCCCACCTTTCTTCTTCAACAACTATCGGTTAGTATCGGTTGATCCTAAGTTTTTGCTTCTTCACATGATGTTTGCTATTATTAGAATGTCATTTTATTTTGCTTTGCTTGCTGTTTGAATAGAATACCAAGATCTGAAATTATTAAATGTTAGAGAGTCTTCACATAGTTGCATAATTATTCGACTACTCATTGATCTTCACTTATATCTTTCGGAGTAGTTTGTCATTTGCTCTAGTGCTTCACTTATATCTTTTAGAGCACGGTGGTAGTTTTATTTTGAAGAAATAGGTGAACTCTCATGCTTCACTTAGATTATTTTGAGAGTATTAAATAGCATGGTAATTTGCTTAAAATCCTAATATGCTAGGTATTCAAGAATAATAAAATTCTCTTATGAGTGTGTTGACTACTATGAGAAGTTTGATACTTGATGATTGTTTTGAGATATGAGGAAGTAATATTAGAGTCATGCTAGTTGAGTAGTTGTGAATTTGAGAAATACTTGTGTTGAAGTTTGTGATTCCCGTAGCATGCACGTATGGTGAACCGTGATGTGATGAAGTCGGAGCATGATTTATTTATTGATTGCCTTCCTTATGAGTGGCGGTCGGGGACGAGCGATGGTCTTTTCCTACCAATCTACCCCCTAGGAGCATGCGTGTAGTACTTTGTTTCGATAACTAATAGATTTTTGCAATAAGTATGTGAGTTCTTTATGACTAATGTTGAGTCCATGGATTATACGCACTCACCCTTCCACCATTGCTAACCTCTCTAGTACCGCGCAACTTTCGCCGGTACCATAAACCCACCATATATCTTCCTCAAAACAGCCACCATACCTACCTATTATGACATTTCCATAGCCATTCCGAGATATATTGCCATGCAACTTTCCACCTTCCGTTATTATGACACGCTTCATCATTGTCATATTGCTTTGCATGATCATGTAGTTGACATCGTATTTGTGGCAAGGCCACCGTTCGTAATTCTTTCATACATGTCACTCATGCATCATTGCACATCCCGGTACACCGCCGGAGGCATTCATATAGAGAGTCATATCTTGTTCTAAGTATCGAGTTGTAATTCTTGAGTTGTAAGAAAAATAAAAGTGTGATGATCATCATTATTAGAGCATGGTCCCAGTGAGGAAAGGATGATGGAGACTATGATTCCCCCACAAGTCGGGATGAGACTCCGGACGAAAATAAATAAATAAATAAATAAAAGAGGCCAAAGAAGGCCAAATAAAAAAAAGAGAAAAGAGGCCATAAAAAAAGAGAAGGCCCAAATAAAAAAAATAAAAAAATGAGAGAAAAAGAGAGAAGGGACAATGCTACTATCCTTTTACCACACTTGTGCTTCAAAGTAGCACCATGATCTTCATGATAGAGAGTCTCCTGTGTTGTCACTTTCATATACTAGTGGGAATCTTACATTATAGAACTTGTCTTGTATATTCCAATGATGGGCTTCCTCAAAATGCCATAGGTCTTCGTGAGCAAGCGAGTTGGATGCACACCCACTTAGTTTCTTTTGTTGAGCTTTCATAAACTTATAGCTCTAGTGCATCCGTTGCATGGCAATCCCTACTCACTCACATTGATATCTATTGATGGGCATCTCCATAGCCCGTTGATACGCCTAGTTGATGTGAGACTATTTTCTCCCTTTTTGTCTTCTCCACAACCACCATTCTATTCGACATATAGTGCTATATCCATGGCTCACGCTCATGTATTGCGTGAAGATTAAAAAAGTTTGAGAACATCAAAAGTATGAAACAATTGCTTGGCTTGTCATCAGGGTTGTGCATGATTTAAATATTTTGTGTGGTGAAGATGGAGCATAGCCAGACTATATGATTTTGTAGGGATAACTTTCTTTGGCCATGTTATTTTGAGAAGACATAATTGCTTTGTTAAGTATGCTTGAAGTACTATTATTTTTATGTCAATATGAACTTTTGTCTTGAATCTCATGGATCTGAATATTCATATCACAAGTAGGAAGAATTACACTAAAATTATGCCAAGTAGCACTCCGCATCAAAAATTCTTTCTTATAATTTACCTACTCGAGGACGAGCAAGAATTAAGCTTCGGGATGCTTGATACGTCTACAACGTATCTATAATTTTTGATTGCTCCATGCTATATTATCTACTGTTTTGGGCAATATTGGGCTTTAATATCCACTTTTATATTATTTTGGGACTAACCTATTAACCGGAGGCCCAGTCCAGATTTGCTGTTTTATGCCTATTTCAGTGTTTCGAAGAAAAGGAATATCAGACAGAGTCGAAACGGAACGAAATCAACTGCAGAAGTTATTTTTGGAAGGAAAAACACCTGATGGACTTGGACCCCACGTCAGGGGAGCCACGAGGTGCTCACGAGGGTGGGGGGTGCGCCCTGGGGCCATAATATCAGACGGAGCCACGAGGGCGCGCCCCCTGTCTCGTGGGACCCCCGTGGATCCTCCGACGTCCTCCCTGCACCCATATATACCCACGTGACCTAAAACTTCCGAAACGCAACATAGATCGGGAGTTCCGCCGCCAGAAGCCTCTGTAGCCACCGAAAACCAATCTAGACCCGTTCTGGCACCCTGCCGAAGGGGGCAATCCTTCTCCGGTGGCCATCTTCAGCATCCCGGTGCCCTCCATGATGAGGAGGGAGTATGTACCAGTAGCTATGTGTTTGATCTCTCTCTCTCTCTCTCTCTTGTGTTCTTGAGATATTACGATCTTGATGTATCGCGAGCTTTGATATTATATTTGGATCCTATGATGTTTCTTCCCCCCTCTTCTCTCTTGTAATGAATTGAGTTTCCCCTTTGAAGTAATCTTATCAGATTGAGTCTTTAAAGATTTGAGAACACTTGATGTATGTCTTGCCGTGGATATCTGTGGTGACAATGGGATACCGCATGCCACTTGATGTATGTTAAGGTGACCAACTTGCGGGTTCATGAACCTATGCATAGGGGTTGGCACACGTTTTCCTCATGATTCTCCAGTAGATCTTTGGGGCACTCTTTGAGGTCCTTTGTGTTGGTTGAATAGATGAATCTGAGATTGTGTGATGCATATCGTATAATCATACCCACGGATACTTGAGGTGACATTGGAGTATCTAGGTGACATTAGGGTTTTGGTTGATTTGTGTCTTAAGGTGTTATTCTAGTACGAACTCTAGGGCTGTTTGTGACACTTATAGGAATAGCCCACTGGATTGATTGGAAATAATAACTTTGAGGTGGTTTCATACCCTACCATAATCTCTTTGTTTGTTCTCCGCTATTAGTGACTTTGGAGTGACTCTTTGTTGCATGTTGATGGATAGTTATGTGATCCAATTATGTTAGTATTGTTGAGGGAACTTACACTAGCGAAAGTATGAACCCTAGGCCTTGTTTCAACACATTGCAATACCGTTTACGCTCACTTTTATCACTTGCTACCTTGCTGTTTTTATTATTTCAGATTACAAAAACTATTATCTACCATCCATATACCACTTGTATCACCATCTCTTCGCCGAACTAGTGCACCTATACAATTTACCATTGTATTGGGTGTGTTGGGGACACAAGAGACTCTTTGTTATTTGGTTGCAGGGTTGCTTGAGAGAGACCATCTTCATCCTACGCCTCCTACGGATTGATAAACCTTAGGTCATCCACCTGAGGGAAATTTTCTACTGTCCTACAAACCTCTGCACTTGGAGGCCCAACAACGTCTACAAGAAGAAGGTTGTGTAGTAGACATCGACCAGCCCTACCACACATAACCCAAAATCTCGCAGATTATACCCCTACTGCGATGGACAGAGAACCAGCTTCACCCAATCTAACCCCAACCCCAGCCGATAGTAACCCAGTTCCCATTGACACAGCACCATCTCCACCACAGAGCTCCCAAACAAGAGCGGTTAGTAAGGCAGCTCTAGTGCCCAAAGCGCCAGTACTATCACGGCGAACCCCAACTCCACCAGTTAGTACGCCTATTCCTGTGGAGGAAGCACAACCAGCTAGTCATAGTTTAGCATCTATCACATTTGATGTTGTTAAATCGTATGTGCGTATCTTCCCATCTTGGAAATATTATACTGAAGATGACGGAAAATGCCAGTTTGCAGGTGTTTGTCCAGGAGTTATGTGTAAGTAATGTTATTCATGGCAATTACTTTGCTTCGTCCCATACATCCTACCTCCATGATGGTTATAATACAACAAATTTTCCCATTTTTCTTTATAGAGAAGGACCGATTTGGAAACTCAGGATGAGGTAACCTGTGCTAATACCTCTGCTATGTTCAAGAATGCTTGGTGGCAGTATCGGAATTACCTGAAGAAAACGTACTTCACCGGCAAACAAACTCATCAAATTCCTTTACGTTCTCCTGAGACACATTTACTGGACGATGACTGGGAACACCTTGTTCTGTACTGGTCCCGAACCAAGAATGTGGTAAGGTCTATGAGCTCATTTTCTATTTTTAAGTATTATATTCTTGCGTCTTACTGTACTCTGTTCATGTGGAACAAGTGCCTAAACCTGAAGAACAACTGTTCTAATTTAAGATTCCATTGCTATCATAGTTCAAAAAAGCGCTAGGCGTTAATTGTGTGTTTTGCCACCGCCTTGCGCTTTACTAACCAAAGCGCATGCTTATGCGCAGCTATGCACAGATTATGCGTAGTTATGCGCAATGCGTTTTGCCAACGCCTAGAGCCTAGGCGCGCTTAAGCGCTCGCTTAGGCGCGCCTTTTTTTAACTTTGATTGCTTTGCTCTTGTATCACTGTATTTACTCATACAAACTTATTTTTAAATTGAAGGATCCAATCGAAACTCCAATGGCACAGCAGGTATGTTCACACATGTTTCTTTAACAAGTTTGCTCTTATCAATAGCTCTGTTGATTTCAATTTCAATTGTGTATACAGTTGAGTTTCATATCATGCACATTAATAGCATCACAACAGAGCCAATAGTATTGTTGTACATGTAGACCTGTGGTACCCATCTGAAATCTTGTTGCACCGTGTTGTTTCCCACGCTTTGTATTCTTTCACTGTTGCTTTGTCTTGAACTGATATGATTTGAACCATGTCTCTATTTTGATTCGGCAAGACAATGCAGTGACCATAGGACATAGATATATGTTTGTTTGATGCTTTTATTATGTACTAGTACTTGGCAATAGAAGACTTGGTAGTTTAATCCTGTCCACCTTACTAATGAACTGGTTCACCGAAATGAGTTCCATATACTAGTACATGCTAAACTTGTTGTGTGTCTGCTTGTTTCTTCTTTTAGAATGCTGACAGAATATTGGGGAAGAGTGCCTTATTAAGCAATGGTAAAGGAAGTAATGCAGATAAGGTTTAGGATAGTGACACATCCTTGTTGGTCTCCAACAAAGCTGATAAAATAGCTAAGGAAGACTATCTTGAAGACAACGAGACAACCCCAAAGTCCTGTCTTGGTTTGGTGTTCGAGTTACTGGCCACTACCGCTTGCACAAGCTATTCAAACTCACTGTCTGAATCAGTTCGGTTTCTTGAGTCTCAACTACAAGCTGAAAGACATCGATCAGCTGTGCTGCGACAAGAAGCGGAAGCACTGCGGAAGTCCCTGGAGCATTTAGATGCATACTTTCTGGTGCAATAGTAAGCGTTGGAGGATTTTAGCCCCAAACAGGACAAAGCTAATCAGCTTGCTAAGCTTATTGCTAGCATGGTGGATACCCAGGATAACGTTTCTTGAGCTCTTCTGAAGTTGTTTCAGTTATGCTCTTGTTTTGCTGCCACGTTTATTTGCACTGGTGGCCAATTTTGATGGCCATTGTATGGAATGTGCTGCTTTGTTCCCTATATTTGCACTGGTGGCGAACTTTGATGCCCAGTGGATGTAATATGTGTAATAGCGGTAATAGGCTAGCGTTAATTGCTTGCTTATTTATTTCCTTATTGTCTTGTTTAGTTGTTTGCTTGTAGTCACTGCAGTTCTTTTTCTGTTTTTTCTAGTGGCCACAATAGCCTATTTTTGGTAACCAGGCCAAAATAATCATGGCAACACACGGACTGTTGTAACCATGGGCCTCCTGCAAGCCATATGATCCATCGGCCTTCTATACGGGCCTTAGGGTCCATGGGCCTTCTACGGGCCGTAGGGTCCATGGGCCTTCTACGGGACATACGATCCATGGGCCTTATACGGGCTGTACTATCCATGGGCCTCATACGGGCTGTAGGATCCATGGGCCTTCTACGGGGCATATCATCATTTCGCCTATCATGGGTCGTACTATTCGTGGACCATAATGGGCCGTTAATAGGCCATATTTGACAACTCTATGAAAACATCCCAACGGGTTTTTTTGACATGAAAATGGCCCAACGTATTAACGGTCCGCAAACGGGCCGACTGTAACGACGGGCTGAATTTGGCCCACAAGCAGAAAATGACAGTAACGGGCCGTATGTAACCAAATGCTGCAAATGAGCCCAAGAATCAATGGGCCCTGAGAAGGCCGAAAGATAACTTGGGCTGGAAACGGCCCAATGGAATAACGGGCCATTAATGGGTATAAAGTTATACACTGTTCATTACGGGCCAGTTTCACCACGGGCAATTAATGGGCCAAGAGTTACAAAGGTCCTCATATGGGCTGAAAGAAGTCATGGGCCACACATGGGCCAGAAGTTAAAACGGGCTGAATCTATTGGACGGCCCAGATGACGCTACTGGGCCTAATTCGGATAGGGCGTAACGGGCCCTGGGTTAGCGGGCTGTAAATGGGCTATATGCGAACAGGCCATTAACAGGCTTTCCGTGGGCCGGCCCGCCACCTTTTGACCAAGTCAAATGGGCCAGCCTTTTCACAGGAATGGGCCTCTGTTGGGCCGTGCCATGTGTCGCCGTATCATAGGCGCCTTCGGTCCAATGAGCGGATGACATCTGTCCCAACGGTGAGCCGACACGTGTTTCCTCCAGCCAATGATGATTTTACACGTGGAAAATCCGCATTGGTCGGCGCTGTTAACGGGTTATCGGATCCAAAACCCGACCCGATAGCTTAACGGTGTTCCATTACGGTGGATGCCACGTGTCGGTCACCCTTGACGAAAGCACTTCTGTGACGCGCGATTTATCGTCATGGAAGTGGACACTTCTGTGATGATAATTTTGGCAATGTCATGGAACACTTCTACGACAGCACAGGTATGACTATCTTGATTCTGTCATAAATTTGTCATGGATGTACATGCATGATAGAAAACGCGACCTACTGTGACAAACACGTATCATCACGGAAGTGTATTTGTTTTGTAGTGCTCCCGCACCCCCTCTTTACCCTATAAATTCACAAATATTCAGAAAACCCTCGGGGTTAACCTAGATCAGAAGTTCCACCGCCGCAAGGCTCTGTAGCCACCGAAAACCAATCTAGACCCTTTCTGGCACCCTGCCGGAGGGGGGAATCATCTCTGATGGCCACCTTCATCATCCCGGCGGCCACTACGATGAGGAGGGAGTAGTCCACCCTCGGGGCTGAGGGTTTGTACCAGTAGCTATGTGTTTAATCTCTATCTCTCTCTCTCTCCCTCTCTCATGTTCTTGAGATGTCACGATCTTGATATATCGTGGGCTTTGTTAATATAGTCGGATCATATGGTGTTTTTCCTCTCTATCTTGTTGTGATGAATTGAGTTTTTCCCTTTGAGATTTCGTTGTTATTGGATTGAATACTTTTATGGATTTGAGAACACTTGATATATGTCTTGCAATTGAATACTCGTGGTGACAATGGGGTATCATATTGATTCACTTGATATATGTTTTGGCACTCAACTCGCGGATTCCCGAGGTGACATTGGGGTAATCTATGCATAGGGGTTGATGCACGTTCTTGTCTTTGTTTCTCCGTTAGAAATCTTGGGGCACTCTTTGAAGTTCTTTGTGTTGGATCGAATATTATGAATCTGAATTTGCTTTGGTGTTATTTTAGTACGAACTCTTGGTTAGATCGATCGGAAAGAATAGCTTCGTGTTATTTTAGTACGGACTCTAGGATAGATTGATCGGAAAGAATAGCTTTGAGGTGGTTTCGTACCCTACAAACAATTCCGTCTTATGTTCTCCGCTAGATAGGAACTTTGGAGTGATTCTTCGTTGCACGTTGAGGGACAGTTATATGATCCAATTATATTAGCATTGTTGAGAGATTGCACTAGCGAAAGTACGGACCCTAGGCCTCATTTTAAGCATTGCAATACCGTTTTGTGCCCGTTTACTATTTGCTACCTTGCTGTTTTTATTTATTCCGATTATAAAAATATATTTCTACCATCAATATTACACTTTTATCACCATCTCTTTGCTGAACTAGTGCACCTATACAATTTGCCATTGTATTGGGTGTGTTGGGGACACAAGAGATTTCTTGTATTTGGTTGCAGGGTCATTTGAGAGAAACCGTCTTCATCCTACACTTCTCACGGATTGATAAACCTTAGGTCATCCACTTGAGGGAAAATTGCTACTGTCCTACAAAACTCTGCGCTTAGAGGCTCAATACGTGTCTACATGAATAAAGTTGCGTAGTAGACATCACGCCATTTCTTTGTACTCATCATATAAGTGGAAATATACCGTGGGTGGTGATCTCCTAGCATGAAAATGAAAATTTTGCATGAAAGTATTGGTGAGTAGGAGATACTGATTACACCGGTCGAGGAGGAAGTCGGTGATGCTGGCATTCCTAGCCAAATAATAGAAATCATCATAAATCCCGACTGCTTGTAAGAATGCATCATATGGCCATTCACACAGCCAAATTTCCATGGCGCGAGGAAGATTATACTTGGGCTTTTCCTTCTCCTCATTATCTTTTTCCTTAGAGCCATGGCTCAAGGAACCTCTCAACAATCTCCTCAACATTTTCTTCCTCTGAAAATTTCTGAAATTTTAAGTGACTCAAAATAAAAGTGAACCTAACTCAACAAGATTGATAACAACTACTCCTACAAGTTCATAGAAGCTATATCATGCATCAAAACTACCTTGGACCATATAAATATGACATGCAAGCTTAAGAACAAGGTCACCAAAGCAGGAAAAGTTTGCAATAAATAAAGCACTAGAACAAAAACTAATTGGACCATTGGAGGAGTCACATACCGAAGAACATGTTGGGGAACGTAGCATGCAATTTCTAAAAATTTCCTACGATCATGCAAGATCTATCTTGGAGATGCATAGCAACGAGAGGGGGAGAGTGTGTTCACGTACCCTCATAGACCGAAAGCGGAAGCGTTAGGTTAACACGGTTGATGTAGTAGAACGTCTTCGCGATCCAACCGATCAAGTACCGAACGTACGTCACCTCCGAGTTCAACACACGTTCAGCTCGATGACGTCCCTCGAACTCTCGATCCAGCAGAGGGTCGAGGGAGAGTTTCGTCAGCAGGACGGTGTGGTGACGGTGATGGTGATGTGATCCGCGCAGGGCTTTGCCTAAGCACTACGTGAATATGACCGGAGGAGTAAACCGTGGAGAGAGATGCCGCACACGTCTTGGAACAATTGGTGTGTCTCCAAGGGGTGCCCTGCCCACGTATATAAAGGAGGGAGACGAGGAGGCCGGCCACCAGGGGCGCGTCAAGGGGGGCATCCTACTAGGACTCCACTCCTAGTAGGATTCGCCCCCCCCCCCTTTTTCCTTCTCGTGGAGTGGGAAAGAGGGAAGGGAGAGGGAAGAGGAGAAGGAAAGGGGGGCGCGCCCCCTCCCCGAGTCCAATTCGGACTCCCTATGGGAGGGGGGCGCGGCCACCCCTTGTGGGCTGCCTCCCCTCTCCCCTATGGCCCATGTAGGCCCAATACTTCCTCGGGGGTTCCGGTAACCCCTCGGCTCTCCGAAAAATACCCGAACTATTCCGAAACCATTCCGGTGTCCGAATATCATCATCCAATATATCAATCTTTAGCTCTCGGCCATTTTGAGACTCCTCATCATGTCCCTGATCTCATTCGGGACTCCGAACAAACTTCGGTCTCCAAAACACATAACTCAAAATACAAATCATCATCGAACATTAAGCATGCGGACCCTAAGGGTTCGAGAACTATGTAGACATGACCGAGACACATCTCCGGTCAATAACCAACAGCGGAACATGGATGCTCATATTGGTTCCTACATATTCTATGAAGATCTTTATCGGTCAAACCGCAATAACAACATACGTTATTCCCCTTGTCATCGGTATGTTACTTGCTCGAGATTCGACCGTCGGTATCATCATACCTAGTTCAATCTCGTTACCGGCAAGTCTCTTTACTCGTTTCGTAATGCATCATCCCGCAACTAAATCTTTAGTCACATTGCTTGCAAGGCTTATAGTGATGTGCATTACCGAGAGGGCCCAGAGATACCTCTCCGATACTTGGACTGACAAATCATAATCTCGATCTATGCCAACCCAACAAACACCTTCGGAGACACCTATAGAGCATCTTTATAATCACCCAGTTACGTTGTGACGTTTGATGGCACACAAAGTGTTCCTAAAGTATTCAGGATTTGCATAATCTCATAGCAGAGGAATATGTATAAGTCATGAAGAAAGCAATAACAGTAAAACTTAACGATCATTATGCTAAGCTAACGGATGGGTCTTGTCCATCACATCATTCTATAATGATGTGATCCTGTTCATCAAATGACAACACATATCTATGGTTAGGAAACTTAACCATCTTTGATTAACGAGCTAGTCAAATAGAGGCATACTAGGACACTTTGTTTTGTCTAGGTATTCACACATGTATCAATTTCCAGTTAATACAATTCTAGCATGAATAATAAACATTTATCATGATATAAGGAAATATAAATACCAACTTTATTATTGCCTCTAGGGCATATTTCCGTCAATCTCCCACTTGCACTAGAGTCAATAATCTAGATTACATTGCAATGATTCTAACACCCATGGAGTCTTGGTGCTGATCATGTTTTGCTCATGGAAGAGGCTTAGTCAACGGGTCTGCAACATTCAGATCCGTATGTATTTTGCAAATCTCTATGTCTCCATCCTTGACTTGACCGCGGATGGAGTTGAAGCATCTCATGATGTGTTTGGTTCTCTTGTGAAATCTGGATTCCTTTGCTAAGGCAATTGCTCCAGTATTGTCACAAAAAAATTTCATTGGACCTGATGCACTAGGTATTACACCTAGATCGGATATGAACTCCTTCATCCAGACTCCTTCATTTGCTGCTTCCAAAGCAGCTATGTACTCCGCTTCACACGTAGATCCCGCCACGATGCTCTGCTTGGAACTACACCAACTGACAGCTCCACCATTCAATATAAATACATATCCGGTTTGCGACTTAGAGTCATCCGGATCAGTGTCAAAGCTTGCATCGATGTAACCATTTAATACAAGCTCTTTGTCACCTCCATAAATGAGAAACATATCTTTAGTCCCCTTTTCAGGTATTTCAGGATGTTCTTGACCGCTGTCCAGTGATCCACTCCTGGATTACTTTGGTACCTCCCTGCTAAACTTATAGCAAGGCACACATCAGGTCTGGTACACAGCATTGCATACATGATAGAACGTATGGCCGAGGCATAGGGAATGACTTTCATTTTCTCTCTATCTTCTGCAGTGGTCGGGCATTGAGTCTGACTCAACTTCACACCTTGTAACACAGGCAAGAACCCTTTCTTTGACTGATCCATTTTGAACTTCTTCAAAACTTTATCAAGGTATGTGCTTTGTGAAAGTCCAATTAAGCGTCTTGATCTATATCTATAGATCTTGATGCCCAATATGTAAGCAGCTTCACCAAGGTCTTTCATTGAAAAATTCTTATTCAAGTATCCTTTTATGCTATCCAGAAATTCTGTATTATTTCCAATCAATAATATGTCATCCACATATAATATTAGAAATGCTACAGAGCTCCCACCCACTTTCTTGTAAATAGAGGCTTCTCCAAAAGTCTGTATAAAACCATATGCTTTGATCACACTATCAAAGCATATATTCCAACTCCGAGAGGCTTGCACCAGTCCATAAATGGATCGCTGGAGCTTGCACACTTTGTTAGCACCTTTAGGATCGACAAAACCTTCTGGTTGCATCATATACAACTCTTCTTTAAGAAACCATTAAGGAATGCAGTTTTTACATCCGTTTGCCAAATTTCATAATCATAATATGCGACAAATGCTAACATGATTCGGACAGACTTAAGCATCGCCGCGGGTGAGAAGGTCTCATCATAGTCAACTCCTTGAACTTGTCGAAAACCTTTTGCAACAAGTTTAGCTTTGTAGATAGTAACATTACCATTAGCGTCAGTCTTCTTCTTGAAGATCCATTTATTTTCTATGGCTTGCTGATCATCTGGCAAGTCAACCAAAGTCCACACTTTGTTCTCATACATGGATCCCATCTCAGATTTCATGGCCTCAAGCCATTTCGCAGAATCTGGGCTCATCATCGCTTCCTCATAGTTCATAGGTTCGTCATGGTCTAGTAACATGACTTTCAGCACAGGATTACCATACCACTTTGGTGCAGAACGTACTCTGGTTGACTTACGAGTTTCGGTAGTAACTTCATCTGAAGTTTCATGATCATTATCATTAGCCTCCTCACTAATTGGTGTAGGCATCACTGGAACTGATTTGTGTGATGAACCAGTTTCCAATTCGAGAGAAGGTACAACTATCTCATCAAGTTCTACTTTTCTTCCACTCACTTCTTTCGAGAGAAACCCCTTCTCTACAAAGGGTCCATTCTTAGCAACAAATATCTGGCCTTCGGATATGTGATAGTAGGTGTACCCAATAGTTTCTTTTGGGTATCCTATGAAGACGCACTTCTCCGATTTGGGTTCGAGCTTATCTGGTTGAAGCTTTTTAAATAAGCATTGCAACCCCAAACTTTAAGAAACGACAGCTTATGTTTCTTGCTAAACCATAGTTCATATGGTGCTGTCTCAACAGATTTAGATGGTGCCCTATTTAACGTGAATGCAGCCGTCTCTAAAGCATAACCCCAAAAGGATAGTGGTAAATCGGTAAGAGACATCATAGATCACACCATATCTAATAAAGTACGGTTACGACATTCGGACACACCATTACGCTGTGGTGTTCCAGGTGGCGTGAGTTGCGAAACTATTCCACATTGTTTCAAATGAAGACCAAACTCGTAACTCAAATATTGACCTCCATGATCAGATCGTAGAAACTTTATTTTCTTGTTACGATGATTTTTCACTTCACTCTGAAATTCTATGAACATTTCAAATGTTTCAGACTTATGTTTAATTAAGTAGATATACCTATATCTGCTCAAATCATCTGTGAAGGTCAGAAAATAACGATACCCGCCGCGAGCCTCAACACTCATCGGGCCGCATACATCAGTATGTATTATTTCCAATAAGTCAGTGGCTCGCTCCATTGTTCTGGAGAATAGAGTCTTAGTCATCTTGCCCATGAGGCATGGTTTGCAAGCATCAAGTGAATCATAATCAAGTGATTCCAAAATCCCATCAGCATGAAGTTTCTTCATGCGCTTTACACCAATATGACCTAAACGGCGGTGCCACAAATAAGTCGCACTATCATTATTAACTTTGCATCTTTTGGCTTCAATATTATGAATATGTGTATCACTACGATCGAGATTCAACAAAAATAGACCACTCATCAAGGGTGCATGACCATGAAATATGTTACTCATATAAATAGAACAACCATTATTCTCTGATTTAAATGAATAACTGATACGTCTCCAACGCATCTATAATTTTTGATTGTTCCATGCTATTATATTATCTGTTTTGGATGTTAATGGGCTTTATTTTACACTTTTATATTATTTTTGGTACTAACCTATTAACCCAAGGCCCCGTGCAAATTGTTGTTTTTTGCCTATATCAGTGTTTCACAGAAAAGGAATATCAAACAGAGTCGAAATGGAATGAAAACTTCGGGAGCGTGATTTTTGGAACAAACGTGATCCAGAAGACTTGGAGTGGACGTCAAGCAACCAACGAGGTGGCCACGAGGCAGGGGGGTGCGCCTACCCCCCTAGGTGTGCCCTCCCCCCTCGTGGGCCCCTCGTGGCTCAACCGACCTACTTCTTCCTCCTATATATGTTCACATACCCCAAAAACATCCAGGAGCACCACGAAACCCTATTTCCACCGCCACAACCTTTCGTAATCAAGAGATCCCATCTTGGGGCCTTTTCCGGAGCTCCACCGGAGGGGGCATTGATCACGGAAGGCCTCTACATCAACTCCATGGCCCCTCCGATGATGTGTGAGTAGTTTACCTCAGACCTTCGGGTCCATAGTTATTAGCTAGATGGCTTCTTCTTTCTCTTTGGATCTCAATACAAAGTTCTCCTCGATTCTCTTGGAGATCTATTCGATGTAACTCTTTTTGCGGTGTGTTTGTTGAGATCCGATGAATTGTGGGTTTATGATCAAGATTATCTATGAAAAACATCTGAATCTTCTCTGAATTTGTCACATCCCTAGATCTGGTTTGCACTAGGCTAGCTCTTCATGTGTGCATCATGTTTAAATTTCTCAGAAACTTGAAATGGGGATGACAGAAACCCCCAGCACCCCCTGAAAACAACTAGGGTTTACTAAAATCTTTTTCAATGAACCTGAAATGCCCTTATAAAAAGTTCATCATCTTTGCCCTGGTCTTAAACCATTGACAAAAATGGTGCCCAATTTTCTAGGTCATCTTAGGGTCACTGGATTAAATCATATGCTATTTGCATTTGGGCATTAAAATACTATTAAATATTTTAAATTTCCAAATAATCTAAACTGAAATGTTCCATGTTGGTTATATCCCATACAGTGAGCATTAGCAGTTTGGTGATTTTTGATAGTTCCTAAGCATTTTTAGAAAAGCCACAAACCTACAGAAAATAGAAAACAGAAACTAAAATAAAGAAAAGAGAGAGAGAGAAAGCCCACCTGTCCACCTACCTGGCAGCCCACTGGAGGCCCAGCCCACCGGCCTGAAGCGGTTGTCTTGAACCTCTGCCAGTAGGCAGAGGTGTGTCGACAACGCGCACGCCCGAGCTCCACCTCCTGCTTGCCACTGAGGCGCCCCCGATGCGTCTGGAGACGCCCCGCAGCCCCCTCTGCCTCTCCCCTCACTCTCTACTCTCTCCCTCGCCCTCTAGCCCCTTCCCCGAGCTTACCCGAGAGCGACCGTCGCCACCGCCCATTGTTGCCATGGCCAGAGCCACCACCTCGCCTCTCCGTCTTGTCCAGAGGCTCCGCCTCGACGCCACGGAGCTCCAAGACGAAGCATGTGCCCGCGGGATGCCCGGAGCGACGCCATCATCCTCGTCTTCACCGATCGCCGCCAGAGATCCCCCTCGACGTCCTGACCGCTCCGGTCCCTCCCCGACCTCGCCGTCTGCTCCGCCATGATCGTCGTGAGCTCAGCTACCTCCCCATCCTCTCCGTTCTCGCTCTCGTGCCTCGTAGCGACCGCACCGAGCTTGCCCGCATGCACCGCCACCTCCGCTCATCGCCGCCGTGGCCACAGCCACGTTGGCTCGAAACCGAGCACGTCATCGCACTCACTGCACTCCCAGGATGTCGTAGCACCACTCCACGCACCTCGCCGTGCCCCCTAGTGACGGGTTCGACCTCGCCCTAACTCCGGCGACCGCCAAGGTCATTGCCGGCAATGATTCCGGCCGCCCCAGGTCCACCCACTGCCACTACTCGACGCGGCTCACTCCCCACGTCACGTAGATGTGCTCCTCCATCGTTTTGGTCGCCGAAGCACGAAACCAGCACCTCTTCGCCGTCCCTGGCCCTGCTAGCGACGAGCCCCGGGTCAACTCCAGTGAGTTTGACCCAAGTTGACCCCAGTTTGACCCCTGGGTCTATGACAGGTGGGGCCCGCCCTGCTAATTAGCCTAGGATTAGTACTAACTAAAATTAGTTAGTCTAATGACACTGACACGCGGGACCCACTGGCCAGGTTTAACCTGGGCCGTCCCCGTTGACTGCCGATGCCACCCTGACGCAATGCTGACGTGATAAATCATTTACTGGATTTATTCTTATGCAGGAAATTCTAGAAAATGTTATAAACTTAAAAAATTCATAGAAATTAATCTGTAACTCCAAATGCAATGATTTATATATGAAAATTGATCAGAAAAATCCAATCTTTCCATCTATAATGGTTTCATGCATGTCAGTACACTTTAACCTTGCTGTTTAAGTAAAAAAAGCTAATGCATTAATATGACTTCATATCATGGGCTTTCATTTGAATCTTTGATTCAAATGGACTCAAACCAACCTATTCTAGAATGCATCAGCCAAAACACACCCGTATTGGCATGTCATAGCATGCATAATATTGTTGCATATTGCCATGTGATGATTGTGTTCCGATGTGTCTTTCGTGGTAGGTTCTGCCTCCGAGGATACCCACGAATATCCGACTGAAGGGCGGTATCCTACTACCACTCCATCAGGCAAGCAAAACCCCCTTGTTCATTCCGATACAATCCCACTCTCTCGCTCCTGCTCTTTTTTTACTACATTAGGACAACAACGATTCAACTTTTACATGCTGCGGTAGTTGAACCCCTTTTCCTCTGCATGACCTGTCATTGCCACAGTAAATAGATGAAACCCACTAGCATGAGTAGGAGTTGTTTGAGCCCCCTACTCATTCATGCTTATTTGTCATGCCTGCTACTGCCTAGAGTTGAGTCAGGTCTGATTCATCGGGGATGAATTGGAATGGTGATGAACATGTCCTACTGTGTGTGAGCTAAGTGTGTGAACACGATTTGGTAAAGGTAGCAGTGAGAGGCAATGTAGGAGTACATGGTGGGTTGTCTCATTGAAACTGTCCTCAGGAACCGAGTTCCGTGTTTGTGATCCATGAACAGCTACTACCACATGTTGGGCCCTAAAATATGACCCCGCTCGACTTATTAACCGCCCCTTTCCTCTGTCCAGGAGTTGCAACTAGTTTCTGGTGTTTGTAGGATATGTGTTGGAGGCCGCGCGTAGCGCTGACCATAGGGGTGGGCTGTGATGCGGTAGATACACCATGGCACGGTGTAACCGGGCGCCCGTTTGGTGTCTTGGGAACCCTGCACACATCGTTTGGGGCTGTGAGTGAAACTCCGACCGGATCTCCTCACGGATGGAACCCGAATAGGCGATAAACCTGGACTAGAGACTTGTGTGGTTAGTCAGGTCGTGGTCTACAACCACGTCAGCTTTTTCTTGAAGTCCGCCGAGCACATGTCGTGTGCAGACACTAAGTGGTGGAAACATGTGTGAAGAAGTACACCCCTGCAGAGTTATAAATGATCTATTCGAATAGCCGTGTCCACGGTAAAGGACTTCTGGGTTGCCTATACAGTTCATAGACAAGTGGAAGTGGATACTCTAAAATGCGCAAGATAAGCGTGAGTGCTATGGATGGCGTTCTCGTAGGGAGACGAGAGCGGATCCATAGTGGTGTATTGATATGGTGAATATGTGGACTCGTGTGCGCCACCTCAAAAGAGTTACTTGCAGTAGTAGTTCAGGTTAGCCACTGAGTCAAAGCTGGCTTGCTGCAATTAAAGTCCACCACCCCCTTTGTTGATATCGATGCATATGTAGCTAGTTCTGATGTAAGTCTTGCTGGGTACATTTGTACTCACATTTGCTTAATTTATGTTTTTGCAGAGAGACTTCAGTCTCACCTAGTAGTTCCGCATGGACTTCGACGTTTAGCTTGTTACCTCAGCTACGATCTTGTGCCCTCGGCAGGGTCTTGTAGTTAGTCAGGCTTCTCAGCCATTTTCATTTGTAGTTGTCTGCACTCAGACAAGATAAGCTTCCGCATGTGTTATTGCTTGTATGACTTGAATGCTGGGTCATGAGACCCATGTTTGTAATATCTGACTCTTCGGAGTCTTATGAATAAATACTTTGAGTCGTAGAGTTCTGTTGTGATGCCATGTTGTATCTACACATATCGAGCATATTGTGTGTGTGATTGAAATGCTTGGTATGTGTGTGATCCGACAACCAAGTTGTTTATCCTTGGTAGCCTTTCTTATGGGGAAATGTAGTCTAGTGCTTCCACTGAGCCATGGTTGTCTGCTACAGCCTCGTTTACTGGAGTCCTGCTAGCCCAGTTACTACCGGTCCAGAACACTTAGACTAGCTGACATGTACCTCACTTCGTTCCTTTGTCTGTCCCTTCAGGGAAATGTCACACGGTGACTTCCGGAGTCCTGCTAGCCTGCTACAGCCCGGGTTCCCGGAGTCCTGTTAGCCTAGTTGCTACAGCCCGGATTCACACGCTGATGACCGACACGTTCGATGCTGGTTCATGTATGCCTGTCCCCATAAGTTAGTGCCACTTTGGGTTCACGACTAGTCATGTCGGCCCGGGTTCTCTGTCATATGGATGCTAGCGACACTATCATATACCTGAGCCAAAAGGAGCAAACGGTCCTGGGCCAGGTAAGGTGGCACCCGTGGGAATACCGTGCGTGAGGCCGCAAAGTGATATGATGTGTTACATGCTAGATCGGTGTGACTTAGGATCGGGGTCCTGACAGAATTCTTTTATGTATGATTAGTTATCTTTGCAAGTCTCTTCGAATTATCAGTTTGGTTTGGCCTACTAGATTGATCTTTCTTGCAATAGGAGAAGTGCTTAGCTTTGGATTCAATCTTCCGGTTCTCGATCCCAGTGACAGAAAGGGAAACGACACATATTGTATTGTTGCCATCAAGGATAAAAAGATGGGGTTTACATCATATTGCATGAGTTTATCCCTCTACATCATGTCATCTTGCTTAAAGCGTTACTTTGTTATTATGAACATAATACTCTAGATGCATGCTGGATAGCGGTCGATGTGTGGAGTAATAGTAGTAGATGTAGGCAGGAGTCGGTCTACTTTTCACGGACGTGATGCCTATATACATGATCATACCTAGATATTATCATAATTATTCGCTTTTCTATCAATTTCTCGATAGTAATTTGTTCGCCCACCGTAATACTTCTGCTATCTTGAGAGAAGGCACTAGTGAAACCTATGGCCCCCGGGTCTATTCTCCATCATATACGTTTCCAATCTATTTTATTTTGCAATCTTTACTTTCAATCTATATCATAAAAATACCAAAAGTATTTATCTTATTATCATTATCTCTATCAGATCTCACTCTTGCAAGTGGTCATGAAGGGATTGACAACCCCTTTATTTGTTTGTGTAGGTACGAGGTGACTCGCGCGTGGTCTCCTACTGGATTGATACCTTGGTTCTCAAAAACTGAGGGAAATACTTACGCTGCTTTGCTGCATCACCCTTTCCTCTTCAAGGGAAAACCAATGCATGCTCAAGAGGTAGCAAGAAGGATTTCTGGCGCCGTTGCCGGGGAGATCTATGCCAAGTCAAGACATACCAAGTACCCATCACAACTGTTATTCTTCGCATTACATTATTTGCCATCTGCCTCTCGTTTTCCTCTCCCCCACTTCACCCTTGCCGTTTTATTCGCCCTCTTTTCCTTTCGCCCTCTCTTTCCGTTCGCTTTTTCTTTGCTTGATTGCTTGTGTGTTGGATTGCTTGCTTGTCACGATGGCTCAAGATAATACTAAATTGTGTGACTTTGCCAATACCAACAATAATGATTTTAGTAGCACTCCGATTGCTCCTCTTACCAATGCTGAATCTTGTGAAATTAATACTGCTTTGCTGAATCTTGTCATGAAAGATCCGTTTTCTGGCCTTCTTAGTGTAGATGCCGCTACCCATCTAAACAACTTTGTTGATTTGTGTCACATACAAAAGAAGAAAGATGTGGATAATGATATTGTTAAACTTAAGCTATTTCCATTTTCGCTTAGAGATCGTGCTAAAGCTTGGTTTTCGTCTTTGCCTAAAAATAGTATTGATTCATGGAATAAGTGTAAAGATGCTTTTATCTCTAAGTATTTTCCTCCCGCTAAGATCATCTCTCTTAGAAATGATATTATGAATTTTAAGCAACTTGATCATGAGCATGTTGCACAATCTTGGGATAGGATGAAATTAATGATACGTAATTTCCCTACACAAGGTTTGAATTTATGGATGATTATACAAAATTTTTATGCCGGATTGAATTTTGCTTCTAGAAATCTTTTAGACTCGGCCGCGGGAGGCACTTTTATGGAAATCACTTTAGGAGAATCTACCAAACTCCTAGATAATATTATGGTTAATTATTCTCAATGGCACACGGAAAGATCTACTAGTAAAAAGGTGCATGCAATTGAAGAAATTAATGTTTTGAGTGGAAAGATGGATGTACTTATGAAATTGTTTGCTAATAAGAGTGCTCCTACTGATCCTAATGATATGTCTTTGTCTACTTTTATTGAGAATAATAATGGATCTATGGTTGTGTATTTGTTGGTAGGAACAATTTTGGTAACAATGCGTATAGAGGTAATTTTAATTTTAGGCCGTTTCCTAGTATTCCTCTAATAATTATGGTAATTCCTACAGCAATTCTTATGGAAATTATAATAAAATGCCCTCTGATTTTGAATCTAGTATTAAAGAATTTATTACTTCGCAAAAGAGTTTCAATGCTTTGATTGAAGAAAAATTGCTTAAGATTGATGAGTTGACTAGGAACGTGGATAGAATTTATCTTGATGTTGATTTTTTGAAACTTAGATCTATTCCACCTAAGCATGATATCAATGAGTATCTCAAAGCTATGAGAATTTCCATTGATAAGTGCAAAGAAAGAACCGCTAGAATGCGTGCTAAAAAAGATTGCTTCATAAAAGCGTGTTCTTCTAGTTTCCATGATAATAATGATGAAGATCTAAAATTTATTGATGTGTCCCCTATTAAATCTTTGTTTTGCAATATGATTCTTGATAATTATGGGACTGGAGATGAGTCAACTTTAATTAGAAGGCGTTCGAATGATTCAGAGTTTTTAGATCTTGATGCAAAAATTTGTAAAAGTGGGTTTGAAGAGGTTAAAACTTTAGATAGCAACGAACCCACTATCTTGGATTTCAAGGAATTTAATTATGATAATTTCTCTTTGATAGATTGTATTTCCTTGTTGCAATCCGTGCTAAATTCTCCTCATGCTTATAGTCAAAATAAATATTTTACTAAACACATCGTTGATGCTTTGATGCAATCTTATGAAGAAAAACTTGAGTTGGAAGTTTCTATCCCCAGAAAACTTTATGACGAGTGGGAACCTACAATTAAAATTAAAATTTAGAGATCATGAATGCTATGCTTTGTTTGATTTGGGTGCTAGTGTTTCCACGATCCCAAAAACTTTGTATGATTTGCTAGGTTTCCGTGAATTTGATGATTGTTCTCTAAACTTGCACCTTGCGGATACCACTATTAATAAACATATGGGAAAGATTAATGATGTTATTATTTTTGCAAATAGGAATTATGTGCCCGTAGATTTCATTGTTCTTGATATAGATTGCAATCCTTCATGTCCTATTATTCTTGGTAGACCTTTCCTTAGAACGATTGGTGCAATTATTGATATGAAGGTAGGGAATATTTGATACCAATTTCCGTTAAGGAAACGCATGGAAGATTTCCCTAGAAAGAAAATTAAATTACCATATGAATCTATTATGAGATCCACCTATGGTTTGCCTACCAAAGATGGCAATACCTAGATCTATCCTTGCTTTTATGCCTAGCTAGGGGCGTTAAACTATAGCGCTTGTTGGGAGGCAACCCAATTTTATTTTGATTCCTTGATTTTTGTTCCTGTTTAGTAATAAATAATTTATCTAGCCTCTGTTTTGGTTGTGTTTTTTGTGTTTAATTAGTGTTTGTGCCAAGTAGAACCGTTGGGAAGACTTGGGGAAAGTCTTTTTGTTCTTGCTGTAAAAAACAGAAACTTTAGCGCTCACGAGAATTGCTGCCATTTTTTACTGGAGAGTGATATTTAGTTAATTATTTTTGAAGATGATTAACAGATTAATTCCTCACGTCCAGCAGTTTATTTTAGAATTTTTGGGGTTCCAGAAGTATTCGAAACCTACAGATTACTACAGACTATTCTTTTTTTGACAGATTCTGTTTTTCATGTGTTGTTTGCTTATTTTGATGAATCTATGGCTAGTAATAGAGTTTATGAACCATATAAAAGTTGTAATACAGTAGGTTTAACACCAATATAAATAAATAATGAGTTCATTACAGTACCTTGAAGTGGTGGGTTGTTTTCTTTTACTAATGGAGCTCGCGGAGATTTTATTTTAAGTTTTGTGTTGTGATTTTTTCAAGTTTTGGGTAAAGATTTGATGGATTATGGAACAAGGAGTGGAAAGAGCCTAAGCTTGGGGATTCCCAAGGCACCCCAAGGTAAAATCCAAGTACAACCAAAAGCCTAAGGTTGGGGATGCCCTGGAAGGCATCCCCTCTTTCGTCTTCGTCCATCGGTAACTTTACTTGGAGCTATATTTTTATTCGCCACATGATATGTGTTTTGCTTGGAGCATCTTGTATGATTTGAATCTTTGCTTTTTAGTTTACCACAATCATCCTTTCTGTACACACCTTTTGGGAGAGACACACCTGAATTGGAATTTATTAGAATACTCTATGTGCTTCACTTATATCTTTTGAGTTGGATAATTTTTGCTCTAGTGCTTCGCTTATATCTTTTAGAGCACGGCGGTGGTTCTATTTTATAGAAATAATTGATCTCATGCTTCACTTATATCATTTTGAGAGTCCTTTAGAACAGCATGGTAATTCACTTTGGTTATAAATTTTAAATGCTAAGAGAAGTTGGATGCTTGATAGATGGTTTTGAGATATAAAGGTGGTAATATTAGAGGTGTGCTAGTTGAGTAATTGTGAAATTGATGAATACTTGTGTTGAAGTTGGCAAGTCCCGTAGCATGCACGTATGGTAAATCTTATGTGACAAATTTGAAGTATGGGATGTTCTTTGATTGCTTTACTTATGAGTGGCGGTCGGGGACGAGCGATGGTCTTTTCCTACCAATCTATCCCCCTAGGAGCATGTGCGTAATGCTTGGTTTTGATGACTTGTAGATTTTTCAATAAGTATGTGAGTTCTTTATGACTAATGTTGAGTCCATGGATTATACACACTCTCACCCTTCCATCATTGCTAGCCTCTTCGGTACCGTGCATTGCCCTTTCTCACCTTGAGAGTTGGTGCAAACTTCGCTGGTGCATCCAAACCCCGTGATACGATACGCTCTATCACACATAAGCCTCCTTATATATTCCTCAAAACAGCCACCATACTACCTATTATGGCATTTCCATAGCCATTCCGAGATATATTGCCATGCAACTTTCCACCGTTCCATTTATTATGACACACATCATCATTGTCATATTGCTTTGCATGATCATGTAGTTGACATCGTATTTGTGGCAAGGCCACCGTTCATTATTTTTCATACATGTCACTCTTGATTCATCGCAATCCTGGTACACCGCCGGAGGCATTCACATAGAGTCATATTTTGTTCTAAGTATTGAGTTGTAATTCTTGAGTTGTAAGTAAAGAGAAGTGTGATGATCATAATTATTAGAGCATTGTCCCAGCGAGGAAATGATGATGGAGACTATGATTCCCCCATAAGTCGGGAAGAGACTCCGGACGAAAAAAGAAGAAGAAAAGAGGCCAAAAAAAAGAAAGAAGGCCCAAATAAAAAAATAAGAGAAAAAGAGAGAAGGGACAATGTTACTATCGTTTTTTCACACTTGTGCTTCAAAGTAGCACCATGATCTTCATGATAGAGAGTCTCTTATTTTGCCACATTCATATACTAGCGGGAATTTTTCATTATAGAACTTGGCTTGTATATTCCAATGATGGGCTTCCTCAAATGCCCTAGGTCTTCGTGAGCAAGCAAGTTGGATGCACACCCACTTAGTTTCTTTGATGAGCTTCCATATATTTATAGCTCTAGTGCATCCGTTGCATGGCAATCCCTACTCCTTGCATTGACAACAATCGGTGGGCATCTCCATACCCCATTGATTAGCCGCGTCAATGTGAGACTTTCTCTTTTTTTGTCTTCTCACACAACCTCAATCATCATATTCTATTCCACCCATAGTGCTATGTCCATGGCTCGCGCTCATATATTGCATAAAAGTTGAAAGAGTTTGAAAAGGCTAAGTATGAAACAATTGCTTGGCTTGTCACTGGGGTTGTGCATGATGAGAGCATTTCGTGTGACGAAAATGAAGCATGGCCAAACTATATGACTATGGAGGGATAAGTTTTCTTTGGCTATGGTATTTTGATAAGACATAATCACTTGATAAGCATACTTGGAGTATAACTATTTTTATGTCAACAATAAACTTTTATCTTGAATCTTTCGGATATGAACATTCATGCCACAATAGAGAAAAATACATTGAAGAATATTCTAGAAAGCATTCCACATCAAAAATTCTATTTTTATCATTTACCTACTCAAGGACGAGCAGGAATTAAGCTTGGGGATGCTTGATACATCTCCAACATATCTATAATTTTTTATTGTTCCATGCTATTATATTATGTGTTTTAGATGTTAATGGGCTTTATTTTACACTTTTACATTATTTTTGGGACTAACCTATTAACCCAAGGCCCAGTGCAAATTGCTGTTTTTTTTGCCTATTTCAGTGTTCCGCAGAAAAGGAATATCAAACGGAGTCAAAACGGAATGAAACCTTCGGGAGCATGATTTTGGGAACAAACGTGATCCAGAGGACTTGGAGTGGACGTCAAGCAACCAACAAGGTGTCCACGAGGCAGGGGCGCGCCCTCCCCCTTGTGGGCCCCTCGTGGCTCAACCAACCTACTTCTTCCTCCTATATATGTTCACATACCCCGAAAACATCCAGGAGCACCACGAAACCCTAGTTCCATCGCCGCAACCTTCTGTACCCAAGAGATCCCATCTTTGGGCCTTTTCCTGAGCTCCGGCGGAGGGGGCATTGATCATGGAGGGCCTCTACATCAACTCCATGGCCCCTCCGATGATGTGTGAGTAGTTTACCTCAGACCTTCGGGTCCATAGTTATTAGCTAGATGGCTTCTTCTCTCTCTTTGGATCTCAATACAAAGTTCTCCTCGATTCTCTTGGAGATCTATTTGATGTAACTCTTTTTGCGGTGTGTTTGTCGAGATCCGATGAACTGTGGGTTTATGATCAAGATTATCTATGAACAATATTTGAATCTTCTCTGAATTCTTTTATATATGATTGGTTATCTTTGCAAGTCCCTTTGAATTATCAGTTTGGTTTGGCCTACTAGATTGATCTTTCTTGCAATGGGAGAAGTGCTTAGCTTTGGGTTCAATCTTGTGGTGCTCGATCCCAGTGACAGAAAGGGAAACGACACGTATTGTATTGTTGCCATCGAGGATAAAAAGATGGGGTTTATATCATATTGCATGAGTTTATCCCTCTACATCATTTCATCTTGCTTAAGGCATTACTCTGTTCTTATGAACTTAATACTCTAGATGAATGCTGGATATCGGTCGATGTGTGGAGTAATAGTAGTAGATGCAGGCAAGAGTCGGTCTACTTGTCACGGACGTGATGCCTATATACATGATCATACCTAGATATTCTCATAATTACTCGCTTTTCTATCAATTTCTCGACAGTAATTTGTTCACCCACCGTAATACTTATGCTATCTTGAGAGAAGCCACTAGTGAAACCTATGGCCCCCAGGTCTATTCTCCATCATATAAGTTTCCAATCTATTTTATTTTGCCATCTTTACTTTCAATCTATATCATAAAAATACCAAAAATATTTATCTTATTATTATTATCCCTATCAGATCGCACTCTAGCAAGTGGTCATGAAGGGATTGACAACCCCTTTATCGCGTTGGTTGCGAGGTTCTTATTTGTTTGTGTAGGTCCGAGGTGACTCACGCGTGGTTTCCTACTGGATTGATACCTTGGTTCTCAAAAACTGAGGGAAATACTTACGCTGCTTTGCTGCATCACCCTTTCCACTTCAAGGGAAAATCAACGCAGTGCTCAAGAGGTAGCAGTTATCAAACGTCACAACGTAATTGGGTGATTATAAAGATGCTCCACAGGTGTATCCGAAGGTGTTTGTTGAGTTGGCATAGATCGAGATTAGGATTTGTCAGTCCGAGTATATTTATAGCTCTAGTGCATCCGTTGCATGGCAATCCCTACTCCTTCCATTGACATCAATCGGTGGGCATCTCCATTGCCCATTGATTAGCCGCGTCAATGTGAGACTTTCTCCTTTTTTCTCTTCTCACACAACCTCAATCGTCATATTCTATTCCACACATAGTGCTATGTCCATGGCTCGCGCTCATATATTGCGTAAAAGTTGAAAGAGTTTGGAAAGGCTAAGTATGAAACAATTGCTTGGCTTGTCATTGGGGTTGTGCAGATGAGAGCATTTTGTGTCACGAAAATGAAGCATGGCCAAAATATATGACTTTGTAGGGATAAGTTTTCTTTGGCTATGGTATTTTGATCAAACATAATTGCTTGATTAGCATACTTGGAGTATTACTATTTTCATGTCAACAATAAACTTTTATCTTGAATCTTTTAGATCTAAACATTCATGCCACAATAGACAAAAATACATTGAAGAACATTCTAGAAAGCATTCCACATCAAAAGTTCTGTTTTTATCATTTACCTACTTGAGGATGAGCAGGAATTAAGCTTGGGGATGCTTGATACGTCTCCAATGTATCTATAATTTTTGATTGTTCCATGCTATTATATTATCTGTTTTGGATGTTAATGGGCTTTTTTTTACACTTTTATATTATTTTTGGGACTAACCTATTAACCAATGCCCAGTGCAAATTGATGTTTTTTTGTCTATTTCAGTGTTTCGCAGAAAAGGAATATCAAACAGAGTCCAAACGGAATGAAACCTTCGGGAGCGTGATTTTTGGAACAAACATGATCCAGAGGACTTGGAGTGGACGTCAAGCAACCAATGAGGTGGCCACGAGGCAGGGGGCGCGCCTACCCCCTGGGCGCGCCCTCCCCCTCGTGGGCCCCTCGTGGCTCAACCGACATACTTCTTCCTCCTATATATGTTCACATACACCGAAAACATCTAGGAGCACCACGAAACCCTATTTCCACCGCCGCAACCTTCTGTACCCAAGAGATCCCATCTTGGGGCCTTTTCCGGAGCTCCGCCGGAGGGGGCATTGATCACGGAGGGCCTCTACATCAACTCCATGGCCCCTCCAATGATGTGTGAGTAATTTACCTCAGACTTTCGGGTCCATATTTATTAGCTAGATGGCTTCTTCTCTCTCTTTGGATCTCAATACAAAGTTCTCCTTGATTCTCTTGGAGATCTATTCGATGTAACTCTTTTTGTTGTGTGTTTGTCGAGAGCCGATGAATTGTGGGTTTATGATCAAGATTATCTATGAACAATATTTGAATCTTCTCTGAATTCTTTTATGTATGATTGGTTATCTTTGCAAGTCTCTTCGAATTATCAGTTTGGTTTGGCCTACTAGATTGATCTTTCTTGCAATGGGAGAAGTGCTTAGCTTTGGGTTCAATCTTGCGGTGCTCGATCCCAGTGACAGAAAGGGAAATGACACGTATTGTATTGTTGCCATCGAGGATAAAAAGATGGGGTTTACATCATATTGCATGAGTTTATCCCTCTACATCATGTCATATTGCTTAAAGCGTTACTCTGTTCTTATGAACTTAATACTCTAGATGCTTGCTGGATAGCGGTTGATGTGTGGAGTAATAGTAGTAGATGTAGGCAGGAGTCGGTCTACTTGTCACGGACGTGATGCCTATATACATGATCATACCTAGATCTTCTCATAGTTATTTTCTTTTCTATCAACTGCTCGACTGTAATTTGTTCACCCACCGTAATACTTATGCTGTCTTGAGAGAAGTCACTAGTGAAACCTATGGCCCCCGGGTCTATTCTCCATCATATAAGTTTCGAATATATTTTATTTTGCAATCTTTACTTTCAATCTATATCATAAAATACCAAAAATATTTATCTTATTATCATTATCTCTATCAGATCTCACTCTTGCAAGTGGCCGTGAAGGGATTGACAACCCCTTTATCGCGTTGGTTGCGAGGTTCTTATTTGTTTGTGTAGGTACGAGGTGACTCGCGCGTGGTCTCCTACTGGATTGATACCTTGGTTCTCAAAAACTGAGGGAAATACTTACGCTGCTTTGCTGCATCACCCTTTCCTCTTCAAGGGAAAACCAACGCATGCTCAAGAGGTAGCAATAACCATCTCGCATCAAACTAGATCCAGATATAATGTTCATGCTCAACGCTGGCACCAAATAACAATTATTCAGGTCTGAAACTAATCCTGAAGGTAGATGTAGAGGTAGTGTGCCGGCGGCGATCACATCGACCTTGGAACCATTTTCTGACGCGCATCGTCACCTCATCCTTAGCCAATCTTCATTTAATCCGTAGCCCCTATTTCGAGTTGCAAATATGAGCAAAAGAACCAGTATCAAATACCCAGGTGCTACTACGAGCATTAGTTATGTACACATCAATAACATGTATATCAAATATACTTTTGTTCACTTTGCCATCCTTCTTATACGCCAAGTATTTGGTGCAGTTCCACTTCCAGTGACCATTTTCTTCGCAGTAGAAGCACTCAGTTTCAGGCTTGGGTCCAACTTTGGGGTTCTTCACGGGAGTGGCAACTTGCTTGCCATTCTTCTTGAAGTTCCCTTTCTTTCCCTTGCCCCTTTTCTTGAAACTAGTGGTCTTGTTAACCATCAACACTTGATGCTCCTTCTTGATTTCTACCTCCGCAGCCTTAAGCATTGCGAAGAGCTCGGGAATTGTCTTTTCCATCCCTTGCATATTATAGTTCATCACGAAGCCTTTATAGGTTGGTGGCAGTGATTGAAGAATTCTGTCAATGACACTATCATCCGGAAGATTAACTCCCAGCTGAGTCAAGTGGTTATGGTACCCAGACATTATGAGTATGTGTTCACTGACATAACTGTTCTCCTCCATTTTGCAGCTATAGAACATGATGGAGACTTCATATCTCTCAACTCGGGCATTTGCTTGAAATATTAACTTCAACTCCTGGAACATCTCGTATGCTCCATGACGTTCAAAACGTCTTTGAAGTCCCGATTCTAAACCGTTATGTCAGACGGTGTCATGGCGGAATATCTCTCAATTCTGTCTTTGAAGTTCCACCGCCATCATCATCTTGTGCCTTTGATCTCCATCTCCAAAGCACCGTCATGATGTCCATTGTCACCGGCTTGACACCTTGATCTCCATCGTAGCGGCGTTGTCGTCTCACCAACTATTGATTCTACAACTATCGCTACCGCATAGTGATAAAGTAAAACAATTGCATGGTGATTACATTTCATACAATAAATCGACAACCATAAGGCTCCTGCCAGTTGCCGATAACTTTTACAAAACATGATCATCTCATACAATAACTTATATCACATCATGTCTTGACCATATCACATCACAACATGCCCTGCAAAAACAAGTTAGATGTCCTCTACTTTGTTGTTGCAAGTTTTACGTGGCTTCTGCGGGCTTCGAGCAAGAACCGTTCTTACCTACGCATCAAAACCACAATGATTTTTCGTCAAGTGTGTTGTTTTAACCTTCAACAAGGACTGGCCATAGTCAAATTCGATCCAACTAAAGTTGGAGAAACAGACACCCGCCAGCCACCTTTGTGCAAAACAAGTTGCATGTCTGTCGGTGGAACCTGTCTCATGAACATGGTCATGTAAGGTTGGTCTGGGCTGCTTCATCCAACTATGTCGTCGAATCAACGTAAGACATTGGTGGTAAGCAGTATGACTATTATCGCCCACAACTCTTTGTGTTCTACTCGTGCATATCATCTATGCATAGACCTGTCTCAGATGCCACTGTTGGGGAACGTAGCATGCAATTTCAAAAAATTTCCTATGATCACGCAAGATCTATCTAGGAGATGCATAGCAACGAGAGGGGGAGAGTGTGTCCACATACCCTCATAGACCGAAAGCAGAAGCGTTAGGTTAACGCAGTTGATGTAGTCGAACGTCTTTGCGATCCAACCGATCAAGTACCGAATGTACGTCACCTCTGAGTTCAACACACGTTCAGCTCGATGACGTCCCTCAAACTCTTGATCCAGCAGGGGCACGGCCACCCCTTGTGGGCTGCCTCCACTCTCCCCAATGGCCCATGTAGGCCCAATACTTCCTCGAGGGTTCCGCTAACCCCTCGGCTCTTCTAAAATTACCCGAACTATTCCAAAACCATTCTGGTGTCCGAATATTATCATCCAATATATCAATCTTTACCTATCGACCATTTCGAGACTCCTCATCATGTCCGTGATCTCATCTGGGACTCCGAACAAACTTCGGTCACTAAAACACATAACTCATAATACAAATCATCATCGAACGTTAAGCATGCGGACCCTACGGGTTCGAGAACTATATAGACATGACCGAGACACATCTCCAATCAATAACCAACAGCAGAACCTAGATGCTCATATTGGTTCCTACATATTCTACAAAGATCTTTATCGGTCAAACCACGATAACAACATACGTTATTCCCTTTGTCATCGGTATGCTACTTGCCCGAGATTCGATCGTCGGTATCATCATACCTAGTTCAATATCGTTACCGGCAAGTCTGTTTACTCGTTTTGTAAAGCATCATCCCGCAACTAACTCTTTATCACATTGCTTGCAAGGCTTATAGTGATGTGCATTACCGAGAGGGCCCAGAGATACCTCTCCGATACTCGGACTGACAAATCCTAATCTCGATCTATGCCAACTCAACAAACACCTTCGGATACACCTGTGGAGCATCTTTATAATCACCCAATTACGTTGTGACGTTTGATAACTGCTACCTCTTGAGCACTGCGTTGATTTTCCCTTGAAGTGGAAAGGGTGATGCAGCAAAGCAGCGTAAGTATTTCCCTCAGTTTTTGAGAACCAAGGTATCAATCCAGTAGGAAACCACGCGCGAGTCACCTCGGACCTACACAAACAAATAAGAACCTCGCAACCAACGCGATAAAGGGGTTGTCAATCCCTTCATGACCACTTGCTAGAGTGCGATCTGATAGGGATAATAATAATAAGATAAATATTTTTGGTATTTTTATGATATAGATTGAAAGTAAAGATGGCAAAATAAAATAGATTGGAAACTTATATGATGGAGAATAGACCTGGGGGCCATAGGTTTCACTAGTGGCTTCTCTCAAGATAGCATAAGTATTACGGTGGGTGAACAAATTACTGTCGAGAAATTGATAGAAAAGCGAGTAATTATGAGAATATCTAGGTATGATCATGTATATAGGCATCACGTCCGTGACAAGTAGACCGACTCCTGCCTGCATCTACTACTATTACTCCACACATCGACCGATATCCAGCATTCATCTAGAGTATTAAGTTCATAAGAACAGAGTAATGCCTTAAGCAAGATGAAATGATGTAGAGGGATAAACTCATGCAATATGATATAAACCCCATCTTTTTATCCTCGATGGCAACAATACAATACGTGTCGTTTCCCTTTCTGTCACTGGGATCGAGCACCACAAGATTGAACCCAAAGCTAAGCACTTCTCCCATTGCAAGAAAGATCAATCTAGTAGGCCAAACCAAACTGATAATTCAAAGGGACTTGCAAAGATAACCAATCATATATAAAAGAATTCAGAGAAGATTCAAATATTGTTCATAGATAATCTTGATCATAAACCCACAGTTCATCGGATCTCGACAAACACACCGCAAAAAGAGTTACATCAAATAGATCTCCAAGAGAATCGAGGAGAACTTTGTATTGAGATCCAAAGAGAGAGAAGAAGCCATCTAGCTAATAACTATGGACCCGAAGGTCTGAGGTAAACTACTCACACATCATCGGAGGGGCCATGGAGTTGATGTAGAGGCCCTCCATGATCAATGCCCCCTCCGCCGGAGCTCAGGAAAAGGCCCAAAGATGGGATCTCTTGGGTACAGAAGGTTGCGGCGATGGAACTAGGGTTTCGTGGTGCTCCTGGATGTTTTCGGGGTATGTGAACATATATAGGAGGAAGAAGTAGGTTGGTTGAGCCACGAGGGGCCCACAAGGGGGAGGGCGCGCCCCTGCCTCGTGGACACCTTGTTGGTTGCTTGACGTCCACTCCAAGTCCTCTGGATCACGTTTGTTCCCAAAATCACGCTCCCGAAGGTTTCATTCCGTTTTGACTCCGTTTGATATTCCTTTTCTGCGGAACACTGAAATAGGCAAAAAAACAGCAATTTGCACTGGGCCTTGGGTTAATAGGTTAGTCCCAAAAATAATGTAAAAGTGTAAAATAAAGCCCATTAACATCTAAAACACATAATATAATAGCATGGAACAATAAAAAATTATAGATATGTTGGAGATGTATCAAGCATCCCCAAGCTTAATTCCTGCTCGTCCTTGAGTAGGTAAATGATAAAAATAGAATTTTTTATGTGGAATGCTTTCTAGAATATTCTTCAATGTATTTTTCTCTATTGTGGCATGAATGTTCATATTCGAAAGATTCAAGATAAAAGTTTATTGTTGACATAAAAATAGTTATACTCCAAGTATGCTTATCAAGTGATTATGTCTTATCAAAATACCATAGCCAAAGAAAACTTATCCCTCCATAGTCATATAGTTTGGCCATGCTTCATTTTCGTCACACGAAATGCTCTCATCATGCACAACCCCAGTGACAAGCCAAGCAATTGTTTCATACTTAGCCTTTTCAAACTCTTTCAACTTTTACGCAATATATGAGCGCGAGCCATGGACATAGCACTATGGGTGGAATAGAATATGATGATTGAGGTTGTGTGAGAAGACAAAAAAAGAGAAAGTCTCACATTGACGCGGCTAATCAATGGGGTATGGAGATGCCCACCGATTGTTGTCAATGCAAGGAGTAGGGATTGCCATGCAACGGATGCACTAGAGCTATAAATATATGGAAGCTCATCAAAGAAACTAAGTGGGTGTGCATCCAACTTGCTTGCTCACGAAGACCTAGGGCATTTGAGGAACCCCATCATTGGAATATACAAGCCAAGTTCTATAATGAAAAATTCCCACTAGTATATGAAAGTGACAAAATAAGAGACTCTCTATCATGAAGATCATGGCGCTACTTTGAAGCACAAGTGTGGAAAAGGATAGCAACATTGCCCCTTCTCTCTTTTTCTCTCACTTTTTTGGGCCTTTTTTTCTGTTGGCATCTTTTTTTCGTTCGGAGTCTCATCCCGATTTGTGGGGGAATCATAGTCTCCATCATCCTTTCCTCACATGGGACAACGCTCTAATGATGATCATCACACTTTTATTTTCTTACAACTCAAGAATTACAACTCGATACCTAGAATAAAATATGAATCTATGTGAATGCCTCCGGCGGTGTACCGGGATATGCAATGAATCAAGGGTGGCATGTATGAAAATTATGAATGGTGGCTTTGCCACAAATACGATGTCAACGACATGATCGTGCATGGCAATATGACAATGATGATGCGTGTCATAATAAATGCAACGGTGGAAAGTTGCATGGCAATATATCTCGGAATGGCTATGGAATTGCCATAATAGGTAGGTATGGTGGCTGTTTTGAGGAAGATATAAGGATGCTTATGTGTGATAGAGCGTATCATATCATGGGGTTTGGATGTACCGGCGAAGTTTGCACTAACTCTCAATGTGAGAAAGGGCAATGCACGGTACCGAAGAGGCTAGCAATGATGGAAGGGTGAGAGTGCGTATAATCCATGGACTCAACGTTAGTCATAAAGAACTCACATACTTATTGCAAAAATCTACAAGTCATCAAAACCAAGCACTACGCGCATGCTCCTAGGGGGATAGATTGGTAGGAAAAGACCATCACTCGTCCTCGACCGCCACTCCTAAGGAAAGCAATCAAAGAACACCCCATGCTTCAAATTTGTCACATAACGTTTACCATACGTGCATGCTACGGGACTTGCCAACTTCAAAACAAGTATTCATCAATTTCACAATTACTCAACTAGCACACCTCTAATATTACCACCTTTATATCTCAAAACCATCTACCAAGCATCCAACTTCTCTTATCATTTAAATTTATAACCAAAGTGAATTACCATGCTATTCTAAAGGAATCTCAAAATTATATAAGTGAAGCATGAGAGATCAATTATTTCTATAAAATAGAACCACCGCCGTGCTCTAAAAGATATAAGCGACGCACTAGAGCAAAAATTATCCAACTCAAAAGATAAAAGTGAAGCACATAGAGTATTCTAATAAATTCCAATTCATGTGCGTCTCTCCCAAAAGGTGTGTACAGCAAGGATGATTGTGGTAAACTAAAAAGAAAAGACTCAAATCATACAAGATGCTCCAAGCAAAACACATATCATGTGGCGAATAAAAATATAGCTAAAAGTAAAGATACCGATGGACAAAGACGAAAGAGGGGATGCCTTCTGGGGCATCCCCAACCTTAGGCTTTTGGTTGTCCTTGGATTTTACCTTGTGGTGCCTTGGGCATCCCCAAGCTTAGGCTATTACCACTCGTTGTTCCATAATCCATCAAATCTTTACCCAAAACTTGAAACAGAACACAAAACTTAAAAGAAAATCTCCATGAGCTCCGTTAGTGAAAGAAAACAAACCACCACTTCAAGGTACTATAATGAACTCATTCTTAATTTATATTGGTGTTAAACCTACTGTATTCCAACTTTTATATGGTTCATAAACTCTATTACTAGCCATAGATTCATCAAAATAAGCAAACAACACACGAAAAACAGAATATATCAAAAACAGAACAGTCTATAGTAATCTGTAGGTTTCGAATACTTCTGGAACCCCAAAAATTCTAAAGTAAATTGCTGGACGTGAGGAATTTATCTATTAATCATCTGCAAAAAAGAATTAACTAAATAGCACTCTCTAGTAAAAAATGGCAGCAATTCTCGTGAGCGCTAAAGTTTCTGTTTTTTTACAGCAAGATCAAAAAAGACTTTCCCCAAGTCTTCCCAACGGTTCTACTTGGCAAAAACACTAATTAAACACAAAAAACACAACCAAAACAGAGTCTATACAAGTTATTTATTACTAAACAGGAACAAAAAGCAAGGAATAAAAATAAAATTGGGTTGCCTCCCAACAAGCACTATCGTTTAACGCCCCTAGCTAGGCATAAAAGCGAGGATAGATCTAGGTATTACCATGATAATGATAAGGTAAATCTTGAAAACTCATCTCATACTTCCTACGTTCAGCAGCAAGCTTTCTTTGTGGCAAGCAAAAGTAATCAAAAGGACTAAATTTAATGGGACAAAAGTCCCCAAGATCAAGCTCGGGAGGAAAGTTGGTTCCTCCTTTGGCCCCTCATATTGCACAACCAATTCATCATTATAAACATTCTTTTGGCAAAAAGTCATGAGCCTTTGTTCAAGGTAAAAACCTAGCCCATTGTTCTGGATAGCAAAATTATCATTAAGTTCAGAGATCCTATTAACAGAACATCGGTAGGAACCTTTTTTTCTAAGGTTTTCATTAAAAGCAACATGATCTAAAGATCGTAAATGCATAATGTCTTCTTGATAAGAAAGGATTGCTTCTATGGGAGGACGGCCAGCATCCACCCTATAATGCACAAAAAATTCATTGGCTTCTTTTATTATAAATCTGAACTCATGAGCTAAAAAGATGGTTGCTGCTCGCTTAACAGAAGAATGCTCAATATTAGAAAACTCTAGGAAAATCCTTTGTATGGAAGGATGCATATGTAAAAATTGTCTTTCAAGTTCAACTATGAGCAAAGATATAGCATCTGCGAGACTATTAGTTTTATGAAGGATAGATCCACACATGGTGGGCAAAGCACCGGCACAAGTAAAGAAATCTTGAATAACTCCCTTCTCAATAATATTACCGCTACCAATAGGAAACTCTTTAGTGTGCAAAATAATAGGATTTTCAAGCGGATCATCAATAGCATCAAAGTTTTCCATATTATTATCCTTATCAATGATGACCTCCCCGGTTTCAGACATGATGGCAACAAATTGCAAAAAGAACGAGCACACGGAAGGCAGGAACGAAAAAGAGGCGAACAGAAAGAGAGGGCGAATAACACGGCAAGGGTGAAGAGGAGGAGAGGAAAACTAGAGGCAAATGGCAAATAATGTAATGCGAAGGATAACAGTTGTGATGGGTACTTGGTATGTCTTGACTTGGCGTAGATCTCCCCGGCAACGGCGCCAGAAATCCTTCTTGCTACCTCTTGAGCACTGCATTGGTTTTCCCTTGAAGAGGAAAGGGTGATGCAGCAAAGCAGCCTAAGTATTTCCCTCAGTTTTTGAGAACCAAGGTATCAATCCAGCAGGAGACCACGCGCGAGTCACCTCGTACCTACACAAACAAATAAGAACCTCGCAACCAATGCAAGAAAGGGGTTGTCAATCCCTTCACGGCCACTTGCAAGAGTGAGATCTGATTGAGATAATAATAATAAGATAAATATTTTTGGTATTTTTATGATATAGATTGAAAGTAAGATTGCAAAATAAAATAGATTGGAAACTTATATGATGGAGAATAGACCCGGAGGCCATAGGTTTCACTAGTGGCTTCTCTCAAGATGGCATAAGTATTATGGTGGGTGAACAAATTTCTGTCGAGCAATTGATAGAAAAGCGAATAATTATGTGAATATCTAGGTATGATCATGTATATAGGCGTCACGTCCGTGACAAGTAGACCGATTCCTGCCTGCATCTACTACTATTACTCCACACATCGATCGCTATCCAGCATGCATCTAGAGTATTAAGTTCATAAGAACAGAGTAACGCCTTAAGCAAGATGACATGATGTAGAGTGATAAACTCATGCAATATGATATAAACCCCATATTTTTATCCTCGATGGCAACAATACAATACGTGTCATTTCCCTTTCTGTCACTGGGATCGAGCACCGCAAGATTGAACCCAAAGCTAAGCACTTCTCCCATTGCAAGAAAGATCTACCTAGTAGGCCAAACCAAACTGATAATTTGAAGAGACTTGCAAAGATAACCAATCATACATAAAAGAATTCAGAGAAGATTCGACAAAAACACCGCAAAAAGAGTTACATCAAATAGATCTCCAAGAGAATCGAGGAGAACTTTTTATTGAGATCCAAAGAGAGAGAAGAAGCCATCTAGCTAATAACTATGGACCCAAAGGTCTGAGGTAAACTACTCTCACATCATCGGAGGGGCCATGGAGTTGATGTAGAGGCCCTCCTTGATCAATGCCCCCTCCTGCGGAGCTCCAGAAAAGGCCCCAAGATGGGATCTCTTGGGTATAGAAGGTTGCAGCGGTGGAAATAGGGTTTCATGGTGCTCCTGGATGTTTTCGGGGTATGTGAACATATATAGGAGGAAGAAGTAGGTCGGTTGTGCCACGAAGGGCCCATGAGGGGGGAGGGTGCGCCCAGGGGGGTAGGTGCGCCCCTTGACTTGTGGCCACCTTGTTGGTTGCTTGACGTCCACTCCAAGTCCTCTGGATCACGTTTGTTCCAAAAATCACGCTCCCGAAGGTTTGATTCCGTTTGGAGTCCGTTTGATATTCCTTTTCTGCGAAACACTGAAATAGGCAAAAAAAACAGCAATTTGCACTGGGCCTTGCGTTAATAGGTTAGTCCCAAAAATAATATAAAAGTGTAAAATAAAGCCCATTAACATCTAAAACAGATAATATAATAGCATGGAACAATAAAAAATTATAGATACGTTGGAGACGTATCAATAGCACACAAAGTGTTCCTCCGGTATTCGGGAGTTGCATAATCTCATAGTCAGAGGAATATGTATAAGTCATGAAGAAAGTAATAGCTATAAAACTTAACGATCATTATGCTAAGCTAACAGATGGGTCTTGTCCGTCACATCATTCTCTAATGATGTGATCCCGTTCATCAAATGAAAACACATGTCTATGGTTCGGAAACTTAACCATCTTTGATTAATGAGCTAGTCAAGTAGAGGCATACTAGGGACACTTTGTTTTGTCTATGTATTCACACATGTATCAAGTTTCTGGTTAATACAATTCTAGCATGAATATTAAACATTTATCATGATATTAGGAAATATAAATAACAACTTTATTATTGCCTCTAGGGCATATTTCCTTTAGAACAATCCAAGCAGCTTTGTGAATGGAGCTTTGAGCAAGGAGATCGAAAATGGCAGCAATATGAGCAAGAACACGAGTTTGAGTAATGGAGTGATTTTTTCTGGAGGAAGAAGGAGTGGATGGGTGCTGGAATAAGTGGAGGGGGCCACGTGGGGCCCACAAGGTCAAGGGGCGCGCCCCAGGGGGGGGGGGCGCCCTCCACCCTTGTGGCCTGCTGGTGAGGCCCTAAAAGGATCGAAAAGAGGTGTCTAGAGGGGGGGTGAATAGAATCTTAGTAAGAAAAGTTGCAGTTTTTAATTTCTTTAAGTTGAAGTGGAGTTTTAGCACAAGTTTAAACATTCACAATGCATATCAAGCAAGCATGACAAGAGTATATGAGCAGCGGAAAGTAAATCATGCAAGTTGCAAGAATGTAAAGCGATGGGATTTGAGTGTGCAAACGCCATTGGAGACACGGAGATTTTTGGTGTGGTTCTGATAGGTGGTGCTATCGTACATTCACGTTGATGGAGACTTCAACCCACGAAGGTAACGGTTGCGCGAGTCCTCGGAGGGCTCCGCCCACAAAGGGTCCACGAAGCAGCAACCTTGTCTATCCCAGCATGGCCATCGCCCACGAAGGACTTGCCTCACTAGGGTAGATCTTCATGAAGTAGGCGATCTCCTTGCCCGTACAAACTCCCTGGTTCAACTCTCCAATCTTGACGGAGGCTCCCAAGTGACACCTAAACAATATAGGAGACACCACTCTCCAAAAGGTAATAAATGGTGTGTTTATAATGAACTCCTTGCTCTTGTGCTTCAAATGATAGTCTCCCCAACACTCAACTCTTTCTCATAGGTTTGGATTTGGTGGAAAGATGATTTGAGTGGAAAGAAAGTTGGAGAAGGCTAGAGATCAAGATTTATGTGGTTGGAGTGGATTATCTTGACCTCAACACATGACTAGGTGGTTCTTTCTCAGAAAATGTATGCTGGAAGTGTAGGCATGTTCTGATGGCTCTCCTCACGAATGAAGAGTGGGTGGAGGGGTATATATAGCCTCCACACAAAATCTAACTGTTACACACAAATCACCAAACTCGGTGGGACCGAATCAGACAACTCGGTCGGACCGATTTAGTTCATAATGTGACCGTTAGACATTTCGGTGGGACCAATATGATAAACTCGGTGGGACTGATGTGCTAGGGTTAGGGTAATACCTCGTCTCGGTTTGACCGACTACGCAAACTCGGTGAGACCGATTTTGGTAATAACGAAAACAGAAAGTTGGTCAAGCAAACTCGGTGGGACCGACTGCATATATCGGTGGGATCAAATTATTGCAATGGGTAACAAAGAGTTTTCAATCCCATCTCGGTGAGACTGAGATCCCATCGGTGAGACCGAATTGATTAGGGTTTGTGGCAGTGGCTGTGTCAAGTGAACTCGGTGGCGCCAGATGGAAAATTTCGGTGGGGCCGAGTTTGACTTTTGGTTTGGGACATGTGTGGATATGGGAAAGTGGTTGAGGATTTTGGACCATATCGCTAAGCATTTTGAGCAAGCAAGCCATTAAGCAACACCTCACCCCCTTTTAATAGTATTGGCTTTCCCATGGACTCAATGTGATCTTGGATCACTAAAATAGAAAATGTAGAGTCCTGAGCTTTGAGCTTGAGCCAATCATTTGTCTTCATCATCTTGAATGGGTTCCACATCCTCTAGTCCATGCCACTCCATTGTTGAACTTATCTGAAACATACTAGATGAGAACATTAGTCCAACAAGAGATATGTTGACATTAATTACCAAAATCACCCAGGGAGCACTTGTGCTTACAGGCCCTCTAGTGTGTTCTTTGCACCAGAAACTCTTAAATATTGTATAAAAAATCATATCAAATTTTCAGGCCATTTGGAGAACTTCTATTTTCGGGACATTTTTTACTCCATGGATAATTCAGAAAACAGATAGGAAATACTATTTTTGCTTTATTTAAACTAAATAACAGAAAGTAAAAGATGGGTACAGAGAGTTGTGCTTTCTAAATTCATCCATCTCATGCTCATCAAAAGGAATCCATTAACAAGGTTGATCAAGTCTTATTAATAAACTTCTTCCGAATAACATGAAACCGGAAAACTTTCGAATAACACTAGTGTTGGGGATATTACTATTAAGTATAAACCGGCCATGAGGGGCCGAGTTATGTTCACAAGGAGTTAGTCATGTTTGAAGCCCATGAAGATAAAAGGGATGGCGCTTTACGGAGGAGATCTAACATGAAGGCCTAGGGCCCAAAGGCGATTAGGGTCCGTAGATGTAAACCGCCATATGATATGTAACTTATGTTGTAAGGCAAGGAAAGGTAGAAACTGAGCCTCGGGATTCTATAAACCGCCGAGCGTCAACATGTGTATATAAAGGGATGACCCGGCGGCGGTTTAGGGATGAGACACAACAACTCGAGAGCCAGGCAAAGCGGATCCGCTCCCTGGTCATCGAAACCCTAGCAATTCCTTCACAACTGGATTAGGCTTTTACCACCACCGTAAGGGGCCAAACCAGTATAAACTCTTGCGTCCTTTGTCCGCTTTAACCCCTTTAAGCTAACCCATAGCGATGGCTCCACGACTAAGTCCTTTCACGAGGACATCTGCCGTGACAAAACCATGACAGTTGGCGCCCACCGTGGGGCTATCGCACGATGGTTTCGAGTTCTTGAAGGGCAGCTTCGAAGGACTCAAGGCATACGCTATGGGTCGGATGACTAAGAGTCGTCGCGGCAAGCTCTACATCGACTATGCAGGATGGAGCCCTGAGGCCGGCTCAATTGAGTATGGGTACCGGGTCCCCTTTGGCAGAATTCACGTCTTCATCGGCAAGATCGGCGAACCGGGCCCTGAGCCAGACATTTGCACTGACATCATCGAGACGGCTCAGCGTGCAAGATCTGCCCAGGTTCAGACCGCCGTAAAGCGCGCCTTCGTAGTTGTCATCCATGGAGCGTAATATGAGGATATATCGGCATCTAGTGGCGAAACTGTTGTCTACTCTGATGATGAGTCTTCAACCGGAGAGACCGAGTCACTTTATCAGCTGCAGGATGGCCGGATTAGTGGTGGTTCCGATGGGGACAGTATTCCCGACCACCTTGATCCGCCGAGTCGGGTCACGGTCTTCATGGCCAGTACACAATCATCGCAGCACTCTTCTACCGCAGCAGCAATGATCTCCGGTTCAGTAGCGGCAACACCAGCTGGGGCAGGAGGGTCTGCACCGCCGCTGGCGTTTTGTCTGACTTATTTGACGCGTTGGGAACATTGCTGACGACTGTGGTTAACCCGACAGATCAGGATCGACATAACGCGGAAGTTGCAAAGGTAAAGGATCAGATAACTCAGGCTAAAGCGGACCTGGCGGTAGAGAACACCAGGATGGCTACAGAGCGGGCCGAGTTAGAGGCTCAGGCTTACTGATACATCTCCAACGTATCTATAATTTATGAAGTATTCATGCTATTACATTATCAACCTTGGATGTTTTATATGCATTTATATGCTATTTTGTATGATTTTTGGGACTAACCTATTAACCTAGTGCCCAGTGCCAGTTTCTGTTTTTTCCTTGTTTTTGAGTTTTATAGAAAAGGAATATCAAAGGGAGTCCAATTGAAGTGCCAATTTTTGACGATTTTTTATGGACCAAAAGAAGACCCCAGAGTAAAAGAGTTGGGCCAGGTGAGTGCCGGGGCGTCCACGAGGGTGGGGGGCGCGCCCACCCCCCCAGGCGTGTGGTCCTGCCTCGTGGACGCCTCGGGCACCTTCTTGACGTGAGACCGACGCCAAAAATTCCTATAAATACAGAAACCTTAGAAAATTAACCTAGATCGGGAGTTCCGTCGCCAGAAGCCTCCGTAGCCACCGAAAACAATCTAGGCCCTCTCTGGCACCCTGCCGGAGGGGGCCGTCATCACCGAAGGGCAGGAGGAGGATCCCGGAGGGGCCATCATCACCATGAAGGCCAAGGACCAGAGGGAGAACCTCTCCCCATCTAGGGGGAGGCCATGGAGGAGGAAGCACAAGGGGGAGAACCTCTCATCCTCTCGCTCGGTGGCACCGGAGTGCCATCGGGAGGGGAATCATCACCGCGGTGATCGTCTTCATCAACATCACCATCATCATCCCTCATCTCTTTTATGCGGTCCACTCTCCCGCACCCCGCTATAATCCCTACTTGAACATTGTGCTTTATGCCACATATTATGATCCAATGATGTGTTGCCATCCTATGATGTTTTGAGTAGATATCTTTTGTCTTTGGGTTGATTGATGATCTAGATTGGTATGAGTTTTATGTTTTACTTTGATGCTGTCCTATGGTGCTCACCATGTCGCGCAAGCGTGAGGGGTTCCCGCTATAGGGTGTTGCAATACATTCATGATTCACTTATAGTGGGTTGGTGAGTGACTGAAACACAAACCCGAGTAAGGGGGTTGTTGCGTATGGGAATAAAGAGGACTTGATGCTTTAATGCTATGGTTGGGTTTTACCTTAATGATCTTTAGTAGTTGCGGATGCTTGCTAGAGTTCCAATCATAAGTGCATATGATCCAAGTAGTGAAAGTATGTTAGCTTATGCATCTCCCTCATATGAAACTGCAATAGTGATTACCAGTCTTGTTAATGATTGTCTAGGACAATTCCGCACACCGATCCACTATTATTCCACACTCGCTATTTATAATAATTAGTAATATATTCTAACTTCATGATAACTACACCTACTTTTATATTTTAGCTCTCCGATATCATACAAAGTTATCATCTTCATACCCACAACCTAGTTTTATTTCTCGTTGCTAGTTGGAAGCAAACGTTTGGTGTACGTAGTCGTATCAGTGGCAGATAGGGCTTGAGAGAATATTGATCTTACCTTTAGCTCCTTGTGGGTTCGACACTCCATACTTATCACTTCCACCTTTGGAAATTGCTACAATGATTACTTGCACTTGGGGATTATCACTTACCGGCTTATGCTGGATCAGAGTGCATCAGATGATGTCATGAGGAGAACATACCGGTCGCACCTTCCGCTGGTTCTTGAGGCAAGAAATCTCTTTAACACGCCAGGAGCAGGCACCAACAACCAGCCAGTGGTAAACTGGGCGGAGGCGCCTGGGACCGGGGCACCGGTTCAGCCGCGCGTGATGGATCCGCCCCCTCAGCCCCATCAGAACGATGTCCCATCATGACACGTCTCAACGCCTCCGGGTCATTACTCTAACCCGTTGGATACCATCGTTGCCGCCTCTTCACGATTGGCGGATCTCCCGATTGATGGCGAGTCCCCAGTAGCAGTTGAAACACGACGGGCTAGGGAGTTCCTTCAGACGGCCTTGACTCAGCAGCAGGCTTATTTATATAGCCGCGAAAGGATTCATTCTACTCCCCGCCCGAGCCGGAGCTACAGCAGGCATATCGATGAACCGGTCGTATCAAGTAGTGCGCGGAATCGTAATCCGCCCCGTGGCCATAACTCGGCGGGTGGCGGTGGCAATGATCAGGATGTAGTGGATCGCGCTAGGGCACGTCGAGAGGCTGAGTTAGCGGCGCAGCATGAGGCCCGCCCACTCACTCTGGTTCGTCCAACAACGTCGGTGGAACCAGGGATTACCTCCAGTTCTTTGGGGGTACCATGTCTCATCCCAGCACTGCGCAATGTACGGCTACCCCAGGATTTCAAAGGACTGCACAAGGTGCTGAATTACACTGCCGATTTATCCCCCGAGTCATGGGTGGAAAGCTATGAGATGGCAATGGAGATGCAGGATGTGGATGAGGTGGCCTGTGCCAAATACTTTACCATGATGTTGGAGGGAACAACTCGCACATGGTTGAAAAACCTGCCGGCCAACTCCATTGGGTCATGGGCCGAGTTGAGGTCCCGGTTCATCCAGAATTTCAAGGATACGTGCAAGCAGCCCATGTCAATCGTGGATTTAGCAGCCTGTGTCCAGGAGGAAGGAGAATCAACAACCCGCTGGGTGCGCCGGGTTTCGGAGATTTTGCATTCATCAGACCGCATCAACGCTGACACAACAGTTTTAACATTGGAAGGCAATTGCTGGTTTGCACCTCTGAAGCTGAAGTTGGGACGGCTCAAACGCCATTGCAATGACATGGGGTGAAGTATGCCAACTCTGATAGTACCAAGGACCCCGAGTCCGATGACGACAAGACAGGGAAGGGAAAGAAGAGTAGCAGCACCAAAGGGCAGCAGCATAACCCGGTAGGTCATGGGAACAATGGTAAACGCAAAGTGGATAATAGCTTGGACTTTGTGGCTAACACCAACACCTAGGATAACGGTCAGTGGCGTAAGGGTAAACCGCCCCAGCAGGGTGGAGGGTCAGGCCCCAATCTTGAGCGCCTGTTAAATTAGCCTTGCCCAAAACACAGATCGTAGGAGAGGCCAGCTACGCATCTTTGGAAGGATTGCTTCATTATGCGGGAGTTCAAAAATTCAAATCTCTTTCAATACAACAATGGACCGGGTTATGGTGGTGGCATCCCCGGTTCAGGATTCCAAGGCAACCAAACCGGACATGGCAGTCAAGGCAGTCAGGGCAATCAGGGAGGTTATAACCATCAGGGGAATCAACAACAGCAACAATCGGGTTATCAGAGCAATCCGAAGCATTTGAATAGTGGGCAGTATCATGTCTTCACCACTAGCCTATGTAAGCACGATCAGAAGCTTCATAAAAGGGTCGTGAACTCCGTTGAACCGGCGGTACCTCGTTATCTGCACTGGTCTGGACAACCTATTTTGTGGAGTCGAGAGGATCATCCACCCCGGGTTGATAATCCGGGTCATCTAGCCTTAGTGGTGGCACCTCAGGTTGGGGGGTATAAGTTAACCAAGGTGCTTATGGATGGAGGAAGCAGTATCAATATCCTTTACTATGAAACCTTTCGTCACATGGGATTGACATATAAGAATCTTAAACCGTCGAACACCATCTTTCATGGTGTGATGCCTGGTAAATCGGCATACCAGGTAGGCAAGATAGCTCTAAAGGTTGCTTTTGGAGATGATCATGATTCAAGATCAGACATGTTGACTTCTGAAGTGGTGAAAATCAAGAGTCCATATCATGCTCTGTTCGGACGGCCGGCTTATGCCAAGTTCATGGCAAGGCATTGTTATGTTTATTTGCAGCTTAAGATGCCGGGTCATAAGGGGACCATCACGATGCATGGGAGCCGGAAGATTGCTTTGGAATGTGAAGAAGGTGATGCGGCTTATGCTGAGTCGGTTTGTGCCACAGAGGAGCTAAATTTTTATAAGGACAATGTTGATCCAGCAGATATGACTTCTTTGAAAAAGCCAACTACAGAGCATGATCCGGCGCTGAAATTTAAATCGGCTGAGGAGACTAAGCTGGTTGACTTTGTTCCTGGCGATTCATCCAAGCAGTTCAGCATCAGCGCTAACCTGGATCCAAAATAGGAAAGCGCGTTCATCAAGTTCATCCGTGAGAACCGGGACATCTTTGCATGGAAGCCTTCTGACATGCCAGGTGTACCGAGGGAACTCGCTGAGCACACTCTTAATATAGATCCTAAGTTTAAACCGGTCAGGCAGTTTCTCCACCACTTCAACGAGGAGAGGCGTAAGGCTATTGGTGAAGAGGTAGCCTGGCTTTTGGCAGCTGGGTTTATTGTGGAGGTCTTTCTCCCTGAGTGGCTAGCTAATCCGGTGCTGGTACTTAAGAAAAAACGGCACTTGGTGTATGTGTGTGGATTACACAGACTTAAATAAGGCCTGTCTAGCTGATCGCTTTTCTCTCCCTCGTATCGATCAAATTATTGATGCTACTGCAGGTTGTGACCGTTTGTGTTTTCTGGATGCTTATTCTGGTTATCATCAGATCAAAATGGCAGTTAAGGACCAGGAGAAGACAACTTTCCTAATTCCCTTTGGAGCCGTCTGCTATGTATATATGCCTTTTGGGCTCAAGAGTGCCTAAGCGACTTATCAGTGTTGTGTCCAGAATTTTCTTCATAAACAGATTGGGCGCAATGTTCATGCTTATGTGGATGATATATTGGTGAAATCCAGAAAAGAGGAAACATTGATAGATGACTTGAAGGAAACTTTTGATAACCTTCGGGTTCATAAGATGATGCTTAATCTAGCCAAATGTGTCTTTGGTGTACCGGGAGGCAAGCTCTTGGGTTTTCTGGTGTCTAACAGGGGCATTGAAGCTAATCCAGAGAAGATCACATCTATCACATCTTTGGCTAAACCAGCGTGTATCAACGATGTTCAGCGTTTGGCGGGCCGGATTTCAGCCTTAAGTCGGTTTATCAGTCGCCTTGGGGAGAAGGCTATCCCTTTGTATCAGATGCTAAAGAAGACAAATCATTTCATCTGGAGTGATGCTGCTGATAAAGTGTTTGAGGACTTGAAGAGACAGTTAGCCAAGCCACCTATCCTTCCGGCTCCGGTCGATAAAGAGCCCTTATTGCTATATGTGGCTGCTAATGCCCGGGCTGTTAGTGTGGCTATTGTTGTGGAGCGCAAGGAGGCCGGAAAAGAGTATCCGGTTCAAGGCCGGTTTATTATATCAGTCAGGTGCTTATTGAGTCCAAACAGAGATACCCACATTGGTAGAAGCTGGTGTATGGGGTTTTCATGGCAAGCCGGAAGCTCAAGCATTATTTTCAGGGTCATCCTATCACAGTTGTCAGTTCAGCCCCCTTGGGAGATATCATCCAAAATAGAGAAGCAACTGGCCGGATTGCCAAATGGGCTATTGAGGTCGGATCTCATGGGTTAAAATATACGCCTGGCACTACAATCAAATCCCAAGCACTTGTGGACTTCATCAATGATTGGACAGAGTTGCAGGCACCGGAGAAAAAGCCAGATAACACTTATTGGACTATTCATTTTGACGGGTCCAGACAATTGGAAGGCTCGGGGGCTGGAGTCATATTAACTTCCCCACGAGGTGATAAGTTTTGTTATGTTCTCCGTTTAATGTTCCCTTGCACTAACAATACAGCTGAATATGAGGGCTTGCTCCATGGTCTTCGGATGGCTAAGGAGATGAATTTAAGCCGGGTTAAGTGCTTCGGTGACTCGGACCTGGTAGCTCAACAGGTTTCTGACACTTGGGATTCCAAGGATCCACTCATGGCGGCGTATCGACGAGAGGTGGACATAGTAGCTGGTCATTTCAAGGGTTATCAGGTAGACCATATAGACCGGCAAAAAAATGAAGCGGCAGACGATTTAAGTCGCTTAGGCTCTCAGCGCAAACTGGTGCCACCCAATGTCTTCGTGGATGTGCAACATAATCCGTCCGTGAAAATACCTACTGAGGAGGATTTGGCTGTTCCTGACCCGGAGGCACAATTAGTGGTGGCTCTCCATGTTATTCCGGATTGGAAAATCCCATACCTAGCGTACATGTTATTCCGGATTGGAAAATCCCATATTCCAGATTTGGCTGTTCCTGACCCGGAGGCACAATTAGTGGTGGCTCTCCATGACGAAATTCTGGCCCGGTAGATAATCCTGCGATCCAAGTCAATGACCATTGTTGATGGGGAGTTGCATCATTGCAACGTAACAGGGGTGTTTCAGCGTTGTGTGTCTCCTCAAGAAGGTTGTGAGATTTTGCGTGAGATCCACGAAGGAGATTGCGGGCACCATGCCGGTTCAAAATCCTTGGTGGCCAAGGCCTTTCGTCACGGCTTCTATTGGTTGACGGCTCATGCTGATGCTGAGGATTTGGTAAAGAGGTGCGACAGTTGTCAGAAGTTTGCACGCCGCGCTCATGTTCTGGCTGAAGAATTAAGAATGATTCCAATCACTTGGCCGTTTGCAACTTGGGGGCTAGATATGGTTGGACCCCTTAAGAGGTCCAAGGACAAGAAGACCCACCTGTTGGTGGCAGTTGATAAGTTTACCAAATGGGTAGAGGCAGAGCCAGTCAGTAAGTGTGATGCGGCCATGGCGGTTCAATTCATCAAAAAGGTGATCTTACAGTTTGGTTTTCCACACATCATTATAACTGATAATGGTACTAATCTGTCCAAGGGTGCTATGGAAGAATTTTGTCAACGTGAGCACATCCGGCTTGACGTGTCATCAGTGGCTCACCCCCAATCTAATGGTAAAGCATAGAGGGCCAATCAAGAGATTTTGGGAGGTATCAAACCCCGGCTTATGGTTCCTTTAAAATGGACGCCGGGTTGTTGGGTGGAGGAGTTACCTTCTGTGTTATGGAGTATCAACACCACACCGAACAGATCTACGGGTTACACGCCTTTCTTCATGGTTTACGGAGCAGAGGCGGTTCTCCCTAGTGACATCCATCATGACTCGGCCCGTGTGGCGGCTTATGTTGAAGCTGATAATGAGAAAGCACGTCAGGACTCACTGGACCTATTAGATGAGGAGCGTGATCTTGCAGTGGCACGTTCGGCGATTTATCAACAAGATCTACGATGTTATCACAGCCGCCGGTTTAATACCAAGAAGGCGACCTGGTGCTCCAGACTGATATGCACAAATTATCCCCAGCTTGGGAATGACCTTTTGTGGTCAGCAAAAATCTGCACAATGGATCATACTACCTTATCGATGTTCGAGAGCACAAAGACTCACGTAAATCAGAGGAGGAGACCCAGCGGCCGTGGAATATAGCTCATCTTCGGCCTTACTATACTTGAGCCACATGCTCTTCTTATGTACATAATTATGACAATGTATATATTTTATGATCAATATAATAAACCGGAGCCTCAGCTAAAGCGGGGTCTCTGTTGTTTTTACATCATGTGTGTTTACATGGGGGCTTCTGTTTATAAAGCGGAGTTCTACAGATCCGGCTTATAAAGCCACACACATATAAAAGGAACACTAGGGGGCTTGGTCGTATTCGAACCATAGCTATGCCTCTTGATCAGCTTAAAGCCAAAGGGAAATCACTAGGGGGCTTGGTTGTATTCGAACCATAGCTACACCTCTTGATAGGCTTAAGGCCAAAAGGAAATTATATGGGACCAAAGAGAGTCTGTTGCAAAAGCACAACTCAAACATAAGCACCCACTGAGCACATCTCAAATGTTGCTTGGGGGATCTTTGCTTCTCAAAGAACAAAGAGTTTGCACCTTTGCAATAGGCTATCAAGCCAGGCTTGGAAGCCAGGTGTATTCACCTAAAACCCCGGGTTATCCTGCCTTCTTAAGTAAGCCACTCCGTCTAGGTAAACCTGGTATGACCCGTTGAACGTTTGACACGTCAATCTCATAGACCCTGAACTTGTCAAAGTTAAAACGATGATTGGTTAAAGATTGAGGTCCATCTTAAAAGGCTTTGAAAAATGGTTTAACTCAGTGGCCTAGCAGCCCATGAAAAGCCTCGATTTAGGGCCTGGAAGCCCATGAAAAGCCTTGCATATTCTTCTTGTGTTTTTGCAAAGTTTTTTCTCCTTTAAGATTCATAAATATCTTCTGATAAACCGGCGTTTATTAAAACCCGGTGTGGCTATCAACGTTATGTTGTCAGTACATGATCAGTTATAATCCGACACTTATTGATCCGGTCTGGTTTTGACTACAAGTCACCAGTATTATATGGATAAACCGGTGTTTATCATAACCCGATACGGTTTTATCGTAAACCGGCAAACATGGAAGGAGTCATCAATACTCCAGATTGGTGTTATCACCCTTACTATAACAACAGATTGGTCAACCAACAAGGTGATTCAATGTAACAGGTATCATCTATTTTATATCTGGTTGTTTTTAAATACAACCTTGGCTCTACACCTAGGCTATATATTTGGGCATCATGACCCGTCCAGCGGTAAACCGCCAGGACACTCTCAATCTCTTGTATGCAGGAACAAGTTAAAATACAGTCACTGCGGATTATGCATATAATAGATCCCAAAAGCATGGCGAGTTATCAGTATCAAGCAAAACAAGTATGCTCGATGGCATAACAGACAGGTGTTTGAACTAGCCTATTACAAGGCGCTTTAATGCCCACACAGAATAATTGTTTCAGCAAGAGTGGCAGGCTACGACAGGCTAAACTGGCCTCTGGTTTAGGATTCATCACCAGGACGACTTGAAGATTGGGGATCATCATGTGTTTGTGCATCTTCCTCCTCCCTACCCAGTGGATGGAAATCAATGGTTACCCAATCGATTCCAGTTAAGTCTTGGAGCATAGCTTCTTCACTTATAAGGTTGGAAGGATCAATGTCAGGGGCATAAGTGCGCTTACGAATTGGCGGAACAAGATCTTCTACATCATGTGTTGGTGCATGATATCTTTTCTGATCAACATCATAAACCGGCTGATAAGGAGAGAGATCTGTTTCTTCCGCCAATTTGCTTGCTAACGGTCGCATTTCCCTCGTGAGCCTTCGAAGATCTTCATTGTTAAATTCTGAACCGTCTTCCTTCACGCCAGGATAGCCTTTGCCAATATCTGACGGTTCAAGATCTGGAATCCATGCCTTGGCCCGGATTAGCGCAGTCAGCACGCCTGACCTTGCAGCTGATCTTTTCAGTTCATCCAACCGGGCAGGCAACATTGACAGTTTCTCAATAGTTTCTTTTATTAACATTGGAGGAGGCTTGTTATGAGCAATGGTGCAAATAGCCCGTTGGGCTCCGGAATATAACTGCTCTATCAAAGTATAGGCAGCCTTCAGTTTCATCCGCATGTCAGAGCCTAGATGGGTAATGTGGGTCCCTGTGACATTGCATGCATCAGTAAACCGGTACCTGATGAGATAAAATGAATTGAAAAACATCAGATGAGGATACTTACCAAATACAGCAGAGGTCATAGCGTTTATCTGCCGCTTTAAACCGGTCAGCTCTTCGACCACCGGTTTAAGGGCTGCTTCTGCGTCCTCGGCTCTTTTTGCTAAAGCGGCTTTCTCTGTGTCCCAATCCGCCCGTTGAAGGAGTCCTGGATTAGGGGGTCCTCGGACAGCCAGACTATATACTTTGGCCGGACTGTTGGACTATGAAGATACAAGATTGAAGACTTCGTCCCTTGTCCGGATGGGACTCTCCTTTGCGTGGAAGGCAAGCTTGGCGATTCAGATGTGTATATCTCCTCCCTTGTAACCGACTCTGTGTAACCCTAGCCCCTCCGGTGTCTATATAAACCGGAGGGTTTCAGTCCGTAGGACAACAACAATCATACCATAGGGTAGCTTCTAGGGTTTAGCCTCTCCAATCTCGTGGTAGATCAACTCTTGTAATACTCATATCATCAAGATCAATCAAGAAGGACGTAGGGTATTACCTCCATCGTGAGGGCCCGAACCTGGGTAAACATTGTGTTCCCCGCCTCCTGTTACCATCTGCCTTAGACGCACAGTTCGGGACCCCCTACCCAAGATCCGCAGGTTTTGACACCGACATTGGTGCTTTCATTGAGAGTTCCACTGTGTCATCATCATAAGGCTTGATGGATCCTTCGATCATTGGCAACGATGCTATCCAGGGTGAGGTTTTCCTCCTCGGATAGATCTTCGTATTCGGTGGCTTAGTACTGCGGGCCAACTCGCTCGGCCATCTGGAGCAGATCGAGAGCTACGCCCCTGGCCATCAGGTCAGGTTTGGAAGCTTAAACTATACTGCCGACATCCGCGGAGACTTGATCTTTGACGGATTCGAACCCATGTCAGGTACTCCGCATAGTCACGATGAGCATGATTTATCTCTGCCATCGGAAATTATTCGGGAGATCACACCTGTAACTACTCCGGCCCTCAATCCGGAACAGATCGCACCATCCGAGGATGGGTAGATGGAACCTGCCACGGAGGCCGCACACTCAGCGGCGATAGAGCTGAATACTGACTTCACCTCCTATGAGACCTGTGTTGCCGGACACTCGGATTCATCCCCGGCCACAGACTCCGAACCGCTCGCGTCCGTGCCCATCTAATCTGATTGGGCACCGATCATGGAGTTCACCTCCGCGGATATCTTTCAGCACTCACCCCTAGGCGACGTGCTAAACTCATAACGGTCTCTCTACTTGTCAAGAGACCCTTAGCCGAACTATGTACGACTCGAGTGGGAAGCGGACGACGAAGAAATTCGTTCCCCACCCACCACCCACTTAGTAGCCACCGTCGACGACCTAACCGGCATGCTCGACTTCAACTCCGAAGACATCGATGGTATGGACGACGATGCGGGAGACGAACAGGAACCACCGCCCACAGGGCGCTGGACTACCACCTCATCGTATGATATATACACGGTGGACACCCCCAAAGAAAGCGATGGCAATAAGGCAATGGCGGATAATCCCCCCGAGAAGCAATCCAAGAACCGGCATCATCGGTGCCGCTCTAAGCCCTGCCATAGCAAAAACAGCGATACCGGCACAGGAGACAATAACACTACAAATAGTGCCGAAGACAAAGACAATCCCCTCCAGCCAGGCTTTGAGCAGGAGGATGGGCAAGCCAGCCCCAAGGAACAGACAACAGACGAAGAATCAGAGGATGAAAATTACATGCCTCTCTCCGAAGACAAGGTGAGCCTCGACGATGAAGAATTTATCGTGCCTGAGGATCCCGTCGAACAGGAGCGCTTTAAGCGCCGGCTTATTGCCACAGCAAAAAGCCTGAAGAAAAAGCAACAACAACATCAAGCTGAGCAAGATCTGCTAGCAGATAGATGGACTGAGGTCCTGGCAGCCGAGGAATACGAACTCGAGCGCCCAATCAAAAGTTTCCCAAAGCGCAGGTTGCTACCCCAACTTGAAGAGGAAGCATTAAAGCCTGCGCTCCCAGCGTATGACGCGGCAGACCGACCACCTTGTGGCCGGGACAAAGTGGCATATAAGCCCGAAGTCCAGCCCGCGCCTCGTCGCCAGTCAAACAAGAACAGCAAGGCCCGGGGTAACACGCAGGACCTGCGAGACATATTGGAAAACAAAGCAGGACACAAAAGATCAATCTTCGGATCACGAGGGCGCGCCCCAAGACATGACGATGACCGTCATGCCGGATATACGTAAAGCAAATCCGGCCGGGCCGAACACAGCACACAAGACTCGTACGAACTGCGTCGTGACATAGCCCGGCACAGAGGCGCCGTACACCCCCTATGCTTCACTGATGAAGTAATGGATCATGAATTCCCAGAAGGGTTTAAACCCGTGAACATTGAATCATACGATGGTACTACTGACCCCGCAGTATGGATAGAGGATTTCTTCCTCCACATTCACATGGCCCGCGGGGATGATCTACACGCCATCAAGTACCTCCCGTTAAAACTCAAAGGACCAGCTCGGCATTGGATAAATAGCTTGCCAGCAAACTCTATCGGAAGTTTGGAGAACCTGGCAAATGCATTCCTGGACAATTTCCAGGGCACTTATGTGCGACCACCGGATGCTGATGACTTAAGTCACATAACACAACAGCCCGGAGAGTCAGCCAGGAAATTTTGGACTCGGTTCCTAACCAAAAAGAACCAAATTGTGGATTGGACGGATGTCGAAGCCCTAGTGGCCTTTAAACATAACATCTGTGACGAGTGGCTCGCCAGTCATCTTGGCCAAGAGAAGCCAAAGTCCATGGCAGCCCTCACAACACTCATGACCCGCTTCTACGCGGGCGTGGATAGCTGGTTGGCCCGTAGCAACAACACAACAAGTAACCCTAGCACATCGGAGGCCAGAGATAGCAACGGCAAACCCCAGCGCAGCAAACACAAACGCCGCAAACATGGCAAAAGCGCCGAAGACACGACAGTCAATGCCGGATTTAATAGTTCTAAGTCCGGTCAGCGGACAGGGCCACTCAAAAATGACAATTCGGGTCCATCCAGTTTGGACCGCATACTCGACCATCCATGCCAAATTCATGGCAAACTAGGAACACCAGCCAATCATACCAACAGAGAATGTTGGGTCTTCAAACAAGCTGGCAGGTTAGGCGCCAAAAACAAAGATAAGGGGTCTCAAAGCAATGACAGCGACGAGGAGCCCAGATCACCGAATAGAGGAGGACAAAGGAAATCTCTCCAGCAAATCCAAACGGTGAATATGGTAAACGCCAACCACACTCCCAACCCGGACCGGATGCACACCCTTAGGGATGTCGACCTAATGAAACCTGTCAGCCCGCAATATAAAGTAGGGCCGATTACCTTCAACCAAATGGATCGTCCGGTCAACACCAGTTGCGGCAATCCAGCCGCACTAGTCCTCGACCCAATAATTGATGGGTTCCACCTCACACGAGTCCTTATGGACGGAGGCAGCAGTCTAAATCTGCTTTACCAGGACACAGTGTGCAAGATGGGCATCGATCATTCGATGATCAAACCCACTAAAGCCACCTTTAGAGGTATTATACCAGGTGTGGAGGCCAGCTGTACCAGCTCCATTGCCCTCGAGGTAGTCTTCGGATCACCAGACAATTACCGTGCCGAAGAGTTAATCTTCGACATCATCCCCTTTCACAGTGATTATCAGGCACTGCTCGGGCGAACTGTGTTCGCTCGATTCAACGTGGTGCCACATTATGCCTACCGTAAACTCAAGATGCCCGGTCCGCGTGGCATCATCACGGTTAATGGCAAGGCCAAACTCTCCCTCGGTACCACAGAGTACGCCGCCGCTTTAACAGCAGAAGCAATGGAGTGCACCTTTCAGTCAAATCTTGAGTCGACGGCTAAAACCCCCGGACACATTCAAAGTAGTCCGAACTACTTCACGGCAGGATAACCCGGATCGTCCAGGGCTCAACTAAACATTCCGTTGAAGTCAAGAACATGCCACATATCGCGGCTCAACCGCTCTCCGGCACACAAAAATTTCTTACATTTCCTTTGCAGGCTCACCTTTGCGCAGACCGGGACCGGTGACATGGTAACAGCTCGAACGCACAAGCGAATCTTTAGATATTCCTCGCGACGTCCATCCGACTATACTCTGGATCTGTACACATCGTCTTCCTCCCCGGCCCCATCAGGTTCCACGGTCATATTCCCCTTTTTATCACATTACGTATACTCATACGCCTCGACGTATTATTCAAATACAACATGTGGATTTATATGACGCTTATTTGCTATTATTTCTTATTGAAACTCTTTTGTTAAGTGGCATCCGTACACCGCGATATGCCTTTGCCAGGGGCTTCATTTTACCCATAATACGGCAATAAAGTCCGAACACCTTCACGGAAGTTCGGCACCCCGAACTTATAGCATTATACGCATCAGCTCCAAAACATGTCTTGGGTCAAATGTTGGGTTTGCCCGGCTCCCATGTTTTGCTACCTTACGTTCCGCTATATCGGCTAAGGCGGCACATGGAGAACTACTGCGATTGTGTCCCGGTTCTTCCAGACGAGCACCTCAGTAGAGAGAGCCAAAAACTGACTATCATGATACGGCGAGAGCTCGTCAGCTGTTCGAGAGTTGTAAAATCTTTAAGGATTTCTCCCGCATAATGCCATAACCAATGCAGCGTGCGATGGATCGGTTCTTCTTCCGATCAGGTGCCTATAGGGCCCCTCGTGCGGTCTTCCAAACACCAGGGGCTGCGCCTACCTTCCTAATGCTCCTATGGCTAAGTGAGAATGATAAAGCCCTATAGTCCGATTGCCTGGTTCGCTGTGCTGAACACCTCCTTCAAAGGACCCAACACTGGGGTGAAGAGTGATCAGGTTTATCCCGAACACCCCCGCATTTCTTACGAGGGGGCAGAAGCCGACGACTGGCCAATTCTCAGGTTTAATATATAAAACGGCCGCGTAGGAGGGTAAACTTTTATAATAGGCAATAAATAATAGAAATGACCTTGTTCACACATTACAAAGGACAACATGACTATATTCATGGAAATACAATGTCCTTGGTGCACTGCTCCGCCACAAGGCAGGATCCTTTCAGGACACTTTCATAATACAATTCGGGCTTGCGGTGCTCCTTTCCCTTCGGCGGCCCCTCGGTCATCAGCTTTTCAGCATCCATCTTCCCCCAGTGCACCTTTGCGCGGGCAAAGGCCATTCTCTTGATGACGTCAAGTCGAGGGCAAGCACTAACAAGTCACTTCACGATCCCGAAGTAGCTACCTGGAATCGGCTCGGCGGGCCATAGCCGGATAATCAAATCCTTCATGGCTAGTTTGGCCACCTTATGCAGTTCGATCAGCTGTTTCAGTTGATCGATAAAAGGCACCAGATAATTCGGTGCCCAGAAGAGCTTATCCACAGTATTCCCCTCTTCGGCTCGGTAGAATTGGGCGGCATCCGATATGCTGCGAGGAAGTTCCACAAATACCCCTGGAGAAATCCGAACTTCAAATTATAAAGCATAATTTTCTCATGAAATACTTGCTTTACATGGAAAAAGACCTTACCGGCCGTGATCTCCCTCGCCTCTTGGATCTCCTACAGGGTGCCTCGGGTTTCCCCACAGGCATCACACGCGGCCTGATGAGCCCCGGTGAGTTCGGATTCTATCTCCATTAAACTCTACTCTAGGGTCTCGCATTTTTTCATGGCCTCTTGGAGCTCTCGCCTAGCTTCCACAACCTTGGCCTCGTGCTTCTCACGAAGAGCCTGCTCTGCGGTTGCCTTTTCCTCGGCCTCGGCAGCAGCCTTCTTCAGAGCCTCGACTTCGGTCACCACCCCTGGCGCAAATCATGACACATATTCTATCATACTAAAAATTCGTTCGCAACTGAATGCAAACAAGATTTGTGCATACCTTGTTGATCTCCCAACTGCCTTTTTAACTGGCCAAGCTCCGCTTCGGCCCCCTCCAGACTTTGATTCAGTCCGGAAACCTTCGCGGTATGAGCGGCAGTAGCCGCCACAGACGCCTGCTTACAAAAGAAGAGAGATAGATGTCATCAAATGAGTCTTCCTGTGAAAAATATATTTGATGCTCTGTCCGGTTCTTTCGTTCACCGGATAGTGTATCAAGGGCTACTATCCATACTATGACATTCTTCGAAGCCGTATAAAACATACCTCCAAACCTCTTATAAGGTCGATACCGGCTTCATTCAGTCCATTTTTAGCGGACTGAATCTTCTCAGTCACCGCACCCATAAGGGCACGGTGTTCATCTACGATGGAGGCGCTCTTCAGCGCCGCCAATAAAGCACCAGGCGCCTCTGGTTGGACAGAGGTTGCCGGTGGAACAGGAACGCCCTCTCCAGCCGAGGAAGGCCGCCTGCTTGATTTCGGAGCCGTATTGGTCTCCAAAACTGTGTCCGGCTGGGGGCCGAATTCAAGATGGTCCCCGCCGTCGACTCCTGTGGGGATCTTCTCCCCCATGTCTCTGGCCCCTGAAGTTTGACCTCCAGGCGCCGCCTTCACGACTTTCTCTGCCCCTCCTTGGATGGAGTCCCTCTGGGACGAAGCCTCGGTGTTGATCACATGTTCGGGGGGGCCTTCCGAGGCGTCCCGCTCTCCATAGCATCCGAGCCCTACAAATCCTCGGACGAGGATTGTTCAAAACGGGACCCCGTCGGACTACAAAAAATATGGCTCAGGGGTCCAAACACATGAACGTGTTCGGATTTTATATACTTACGAGTTCACTAGGGGCTGGGCCCTTGGATCCCACGCCGGGCTGCTATCAGCGACGGCAGGGGACTCTTCCGGAAGAAGAGTTTTTTTCCCTTTTAGGTGACTCGGCCTCCAAGTGTACGAAGGCCATCCCCTTCTTTCTTCCTCCTACTGGGGAGTTGTCTTCCTCTTCGGAGGCGGGTCGGGCACGGTGACGAAGGCCGCCCGGGTCTTTTTGGCCTCCTTTTCGGTCTTCTTCTCCGGCACCTTGTAAGGCGCCGGGTCCAACATCTTCGTTAGAAGTGGGCCGGCCGGTTCTTTGGGCAACGGGGCCGGACATTGGATCCGCCCCGCCTCCTTCGTCCAGCCCTAGGAGAGTTGTGTAAAACACATTAAGCATTTCCCTTGAGTTATGTGAATAAAACGTATGGTAATTTACCGAGTTTGCAGGGCGAGATAGTTGGTACCCGCGGTCCTCGGACGAGTCCGACCATGATTTGCCGGGCTTAAAAAGCACCTTCCAGATGTCTTCGTGCGAGGAGCCAAAGAGCTCTCGCAGGGTCTGGTGCTTGGCCGGATCGAATTCCCATAGATTGCAAGTCCGGTGTTGACAAGGTAGGATCCGATAGACTAACATCACCTGGACTACATTGACAATTTCGATATTCTTATCTTCCATATCCTTGACGCGCGTCTGGAGCGCCAACAGCTCGTAGGACGAAGACCGGCCCAAGCCCTTCTTGAGCCAAGATGCGAGCCACAGAGGGGCCCTGGATCGGAACTCGGGAGCAGCGGCCCACTGCGCGCTGCGCGGCTCAGTAATGTAAAACCACTCCTGTTGCCACTCCCTGACGGAATCATTGAAGGTACCTATTGGCCATGTGACGTTGGGCATCTTGCTCACCATAGCGCCCCCGCACTCAGTGTGCTCACCGCCCACTACCTTGGGCTTCACATTAAAGATCTTCAGCCATAAGCCGAAGTGTGGCGGGATGTGGAGAAAAACCTCGCACACGACAATGAATGTCGAGATGTTGAGGAAGGAATTGGGGGATAGCTCATGAAAATCGATCCCGTAATAATACATGATGCCGCGAACAAATGGGTGGAGGGGAAACTCTCGCCCACGGATAAAATGAGGGAGGAATATGACCCTTTCATGGGGTTCCGGGGTAGGGACGATTTGTCCAGCCGTCGGGAGATGGTGGCCGATTTCCTGGGCTAGATACCCGGCCTCCCGAAGTTTCTTGATGTCCTTCTTCTGGACGGTAGAGGCCATCCACTTGCCTCCCACTCCGGACATATTTGGAGTGGTTCTTCGGAGAAGATGCGAACTTGGGCGCTGGAGCTCGAGTGCACGAGAATGGATGGGCAGGGAGGAAGAAGGCGTGGGTAAAATAGAGGAGTCCTTATCCCTTTATAAGGGCGGTACAAACTGCGTGCCTCCCCACTTGCCTGGTAAAACTCGCTTATTCCCCAAGCTTCGTGATTGATGGTGCAGTTGGGTTACCCACACCCGTATTGACGAGAATCCCGTAATAAGGGGACACAATCTCTGCTTCGACAAGACATGCCAATAAAACCGCCTCGCAACACATGCAATGGCTGGTTGAGAAAACGGTTCGAATAATAACTGGGGCCATGGCGTGATGTCACGTTATGAGAAGTTGTCAGCAGATTAGATTTGTGGAAATATTATACTCCCTACGGTGGTATGTGGAATTTTTTTTGTAGAGCCGGACACTGTCCTTGTGTTCAAAATCTTCTATGGAGTATTCGGAGGAGGAACCCGCCTTGCAATGCCGAAGACAATCTGCGCGCCGGACTCGTCGTCATTGAAGCCTGGTTTAGCGGCTACTGAGGGAGTCCTGGATTAGGGGGTCCTCGGACAGCCGGACTATATACTTTGGCTGGACTGTTGGACTATGAAGATACAAGATTGAAGACTTCGTCCCGTGTCTGGATGGGACTCTCCTTTGCGTGGAAGGCAAGCTTGGCGATTCGGATGTGTAGATCTCCTCCCTTGTAACCGACTCTGTGTAACCCTAGCCCCTCCAGTGTCTATATAAACCCAAGGGTTTTAGTCTGTAGGACAACAACAACCATACCATAGGTTAGCTTCTAGGGTTTAGCCTCTCCGATCTCGTGGTAAATCAACTCTTGTAATACTCATATCATCAAGATCAATCAAGCAGGACGTAGGGTATTACCTCCATCGTGAGGGCCCGAACCTGGGCAAACATTGTGTCCCCCGCCTCCTGTTACCATCCGCCTTAGACGCACAGTTCAGGACCCCCTACCCGAGATCCGCCGGTTTTGACACCAACACCCGTTCCTTCTTAAAGGTCTCCTTCAGCTTCTCCATGGCTTCTAAGACATTGGTCAGTTCCTCCTTGGCTTTAGAAGCCTTTTCTTGTTGAGATTTAATGTTCTCTTGAAGATCAGCGGTTTGGGTGTCCTTTTTTCTCAGCTCAGCCTGTAACGGAAAGACATATCATCAATGGGCCGTATATATTTGAAGTACCAAGCACATAACAAGTTATGCACTTCGCACTTGGGGGCTAATGCCCATTTGCTTCATTATCAGAAAATTTTGTCAAGTCCCAAGTGTAATACAAGCATTATTCTTGGCACTTGGGGGCTAATGTACGTCTGCTCAAAGTAACTGTGGTTAAAGTTCCGGTTCACCTTGGAAAGATAAATCGGCCCTTCAGGACTAAACAGGCGCAAAGTTGTTCTAAATAAGTCTGCAGAGTTGAGATATTGCAAAGTCCCAGTTTTTTATTGCCATCATAAATCGGCCCTTGGGGGCTACTAGAGTTGGTACTTACAATTGGACTTAAGAGAGAAAAGGTTATGTAATTACCTCATAACGCTCCTTCATCAGATTGACTAAACCGGCTTCGTAGTCACGGTTTGTGTATAGACGGTTTAAAAAGCCAGAATGGAGTTCCTGGGCGTTGAGGTGGGCATAGCTTGATAAATCGGTGCTCCATTTTCCTTTTCCCATAGCAGAACGTTCCTCCTTGGCGCTATGCTTTGATAATGCAACAGGATTGCCAAGGGAGGTGTGGCCAACGCCAGTAATGATAACATCCTCTTCCTTATCACCAGCAGCCTCCACTGGAGTTGACGGGATATCAGCAGCCTTAACCGGACTAGACGGTCCATCATCAGTACGAACCGGGCTCGTTGGTTTATCAGCATGGTCCACTGCTTCAACTTCTACTTGTTCATCAAAATCATGATCTTGAGGGGGCGGTTCATCAAACATGGCGTCAGCATTTGGACCTTCCGGTTCTGGAGTCTTCTCTGGTTCAACAACTACATGATTGTCAGACGGTTTATTCGCCCGAGCCTTCTTGCTGGGTCTGGTCTTGGCTATGAAAGGAAAAAGATGCAAGGGTTAATATAGCATGCAAGTATAAAGCGTCAAAAGATTCAGTTAAAATACTTACCCAGCAACTGTCTTAAGAGGAGGGAGTTGTGTGGCTGTCGACTCGCCAGATGATGAATGAGGTGTTCCCTAATAATTTGAATCGGACGGATTAAGAGGTTGTCGGAAATAACCTGCCTTGGGATAAGAAGTATCAGAAGTGTTCGGTAAATCGGCCGGAGTGACTACTTGGCCGCTGTGCCAGGTTGTGCGGCGAGCTTCGTGCTGCTGCTTCTTCAAAAGAAATTTTGGGTCCAAGTGAGCAAGGGGGTGAGAAAAATTTATTTTCCAGATTGTTTGACGGATTTTCTGTGTTGACGGAGTGTATGAACCGGAGGGAAGAGTAATTACCTCTGCGTCGCCAGCCTGGCTGCCTTCAGCGTCATCTTGATAATAATCATTGTCAATGAGGTGTATGAAAAGTGAACCAAGAGAGTCAAGTTCTACCTCTTAGTCCAGATTATCGAGGTCTTCGTCGAGGTTCAGCCCGGTGGATTCAACCGCCTTCTTCTTGGCAGGTCTCTTGACCGCCTTCGTCTTAGGTCGAGGGGTTTTCACTATTTTTTCTTGAGGTTTCTGGGTCATCGCCCTGTTAAAAGAATTGACAAAAGTTATAGGAGATTACACAGATTAAGTACAAGCATGAGTGATGCAATGCTTACAGCTGGCGGTTTATTCAAAGTGTAGTAGGGACTTAACCCGGTCCTGCTACAGACAGCCTCCGATTCATTCAGTATCTTCTTCACAGATTCAGTAACTTCAGCTTCTGTCAGCTCAACATCAATATGGCGTTGAGGGTCTTTTGAGTCACCAGTATACTCACACATTAAACCAGGGCGATGGCTTAAATGCAATATACTCCATGAAATCCAGTAGCGAACAAATTCAACTCCTGTTAGACCATTGGCCATAAAGGCTCTGAGCTTGGAGAGCTGTGGAGCATATGTAGCCTGTTCTTTGGTAGTCAACCGTTGCAGAAATGGATGTGTGTTGGTAAGCCGATGAGGACGGTAACCCGGCAGAGGATTCTCATCATCAGGGGAGGTATCTTTACAATAAAACCAAGTCTGGTTCCAGTCTTTAGGATGGCTATGGAGTTTGGCATGAGGGAAACTGACATCTTTTCTCATTTGAATTGAAATGCCGCCCAGCTCGGTATTGGGCCCGTCTACAAACTCAGTAGGGTGGTTCAAATAGAAGAAGTCCCGGAATAGCTTAACAGTTGGCTCCTCTTGCAGGTATGCTTCACAAAATACTTGAAAGTCGCAAACATTGGACACAGAGTTTGGTCCAATGTCTTGAGGATGGATCTAGAAATTGGCAAGCACATCACGGAAAAACTTGGACCCGGGCGGTTTAAAGCCACGACTCATGTGATCAACAAACACTACTACTTCGCCATCTCTGGGGGTAGGAGGGTTTTCTTGACCGGGAACTCGCCACTGGATTTCACTTCGCTTCGGTAAAGTGCCAGTTCTGACGCATCCATCCAGTTGCTGTTCAGTAACCCGGGAAGGGACCCAGTCACAGGTATAAAATTGTTTGGCCATTGCAAGTGAAGAGCTGGAAAGGATTAATGCCGGTTTACGATTCATGATTGACAAAGCATAAAGCGCAACAGGTTAAGAAAAAGGAATTCAAGCATGCAAAATTGTTAAACCAGAGGCTAATGCTGTTATAAATGGTAAAGCGACGGGCGGTTTACAAGGGGACTAATGGCATATGACAGATTATCTTATAAAAAGATAAACCGCCTACGCAGATGAGGAAGGTACAGATCTGAGGCAAAAAATGACTAAGTGAGGAAAACAGGTTTCACAAGTCCACATTGGCATTTTGGATCTACCACAGGTCAGGAAAAGAAAAAGATTTAGACCTAAAAAGTTGGTTCTGGAGCAGTTCGCAAAAGTCCAGATCAGTTTTTATACATAGAAGGCATGGTTTGATAGCCAAGATAAAGACTGCTATAGCTACCGCATGGAACACATAAAAGTTGAGGTATGCTGTGTATGAACTCACAAAGAACAAGAGAAGAACACCATGAACCCGTGTGAACCCTAAGTGGATCTATAGAGGAAAGAGGGAAAGACTTACCGAAGTTGTTGAAGCAGCAGAGGTGTGTCACGTTTTTCGGGTGCGATCAGGTTGATGCAGCGGCCGACGGTGAGGCCGAGGCGAAGCTCGACGACGGCGACGGTGCTCAGGTGCAGAGGCATCGTGAGGTCGAAGAAGAGATGAAGAGGCAACAGGAGGAAAAAGAAAGGGATCCTCATCCCTATTTATAAGGCAAAGAGATAAGCGACAGGCACGGGAATCGAGGAGCCCAAAAAACGGATATATAACAAGATTGTCGCCTCAATTGTTGGATGCTCATTAATAAAGGGTATCTTCGGCTTTAATGAACAGGTGACATCACGGCAGTTTACTACAAATATGAAGGATGACGTCACGGTGGTTTACAAGATCTATGCGAAGGTGCAAAAGGAGGAATTTTTCTAAGTGTTGAAGATTGAAAAGAACAAGTTCAAATCAATCTGGGGCCTAATGTTGGGCATATTACTATTAAGTGTAAACCGGCCATGAGGGGCCGGGTTATGTTCACAAGGAGTTAGTCATGTTTGAAGCCCATGAAGATAAAAGGGATGGCGCTTTACGGAGGAGATCTAACATGAAGGCCGAGGACCCAAAGGCAATTAGGGCACGTAGATGTAAACCGCCATATGATATATAACTTATGTTGTAAGGCAAGGAAAGGTAGAAACCGATCCGGACACGTTTATGAACCGGCCTCGGGATTCTGTAAACCGTCGGGCGTCAACCTGTGTATATAAAGGGACGACCCGACGGCAGTTTAGGGACAAGACACAACAACTCGAGAGCCAGGCAAAGCGGATTTGCTCCCTGGTCATCGAAACGCTAGCAATTCCATCACAACTGGATTAGGCTTTTACCTTCACCGTAAGGGGCCGAACCAGTATAAACTCTTGCGTCCTTTGTCCGCTTTAACCACTTTAAGCTAACCCATAGCGATGGCTCCACGACTAACTCCTTTCACGAGGACATCTGCCGTGACAAAACCACGACAACTAGGTTACCTCAACGGGGATATGCATTTCCCCAACAATAAGAATATCATATTTCCTTTTGACAATATGAAGAGGGAATTCAAAACCTCCGATAGTAATAGTTGAATTTTTTCCCAATAGAATTGATACTATGAACTTGAGGTTGTTTCTTCGGAAAGTGTACCATATGCTCATTGCCATTAACTTGAAAAGTGGCATTGCCTTTGTTGCAATCAATAACAGCCCATGCAATATTCAAAAAGGGTCTACCAAGGATGATTGACATACTGTCGTCCTCGAGAATATCAAGAATAACAAAGTCCGTTAAGATAGTAACGTTTGCAACCACAACAGACACATCCTCACAAATACCAATGGGTATAGCAGTTGATTTATCAGCCATTTGCAAAGAGATTTTAGTAGGTATCAACTTATTCTATTCCACTCTACGATACATAGAGAAAAGCATAACACTAACACCGGCTCCAAGATCACATAAAGCAGTCTTAACATAGTTTCTCTTAATGGAGCATGGTATAGTTGGTACTCCGGGATCTCCAAGTTTCTTTGCTATTCCACCCTTAAAAGTATAATTAGCAAGCATGGTGGAAATCTCAGCTTCTGGTATCTTTCCTTTATTAGTAACAACATATTTCATATACTTAGCATAAGGAGCCATTTAAAGCATATCAGTCAAACGCATACGCAAAAAGATAGGTCTAATCATTTCAGCAAAGCGCTCAAAATCCTCATCATCCTTTTTCTTGGATGGCTTAGGAGGAAAGGGCATGGGTTTCTGAACCCATGGTTCTCTTTCTTTACCATGTTTCCTAGCAAAAAAGTCTCTCTTATCATAACGTTGATTCTTTGATTGTGGGTTATCAAGATCAACAACAGGTTCAGTCTCTACATCATTATCATTACTAGGTTGAGCATCAATATGAACATCATTATTAACATTAGCACTAGGTTCATGTTCATTATCAGACTGTGTCCCAACATCAGAAATAGAAATATCATTGGGATTCTCAGGTGTATCCACGGCAGGTTCACTAGCATGCAAAGTCCTATCAGTTTTATTTTTCTTTTTATTAGAAGGACTAGGTGCATCAGTATTAATTCTCTGAGAATCCTGCTCAATTCTCTTAGGATGTCCCTCGGTATACAAAGGTTCCTGGGTCATCTTACCACCTCTAGTCATAATCCTAACAGCATTGTCATTATTCTTACTATTCAACTCATTAAGCAAACCATCTTGTGCTTTAAGTACTTGTTCTACTTGAGTTGTCACCATGGAAGCATGTTTACTTATAAGCTTGAGATCATTAACAGTTCTACTCATATAATCACCCAAGTGGTCAAGCATGTAAGCATTACGTTTCAATTGTCTACTAACATAAGCATTGAAATTTTCTTGTTTAACAATAAAATTATCAAACTCATCCAAGCATTGACTAGCAGACTTATTATGAGGAATATCACCTTCATCAAATCTACGAAGAGAGTTTACCTCTAGTACCTGTGTCGGGTTATCAAGACCATGTATTTCTTCAATAGGCGGTAAAATTTTAACATCTTCACCTTTAATACCTTTTTATTTCATAGATTTCTTTGCCTCTTGCATATCTTCAGGGATGAGAAATAGAATACCCATTTTCTTCGGAGTTGGCTTCGGAATTGTTTTAGGAATTGTCTAATCATTTTCATTACTCAATATATTATTCAATAGCAATTCAGCTTGCTCAATAGTTCTTTCCCTGAAAACACAACCAGCACAACTATCCAAGTGGTCTCTGGAAGCATCGGTTAGTCCATTATAAAAGATATCAAGTATTTCATTTTTCTTGAGAGGGTGATTAGGAAATGCATTAAGTATTCGGAGAAGCCTCCCCCAAGCTTGTGGGAGACTCTCTTCTTCAATTTGCACAAAGTTAAATATTTCTTTGAAGCAGCTTGTTTCTTATGAGCGGGGAAATATTTTGCAAAGAAGTGATAAATCATATCTTGAGGACTACGCACACAACCAGGAGCAAGATAATTAAACCATATATTAGCATCACCCTTTAACAAGAAAGGAAACAATTTGAGAATATAATAATAGCGAATTTTTTCCTCATGAGCAAATAGGCTGGCTATATCTTTCAATTTAGTAAGATGTGCCACAATAGTTTTAGATTCATAACAATGAAAATGATCAGATTCAACCAAAGTAATTAACTCAGGATCGACAGAGAATTCATAATCCTTATCAGTAACAAAGATAGGTGAAGTAGCAAAAGCGGGATCATATTTTATTCTAGCATTCAAGGATTTTTCTTTAAGCTTAGCTAAATATTTCTTAAGATCCTCTCTATCATTGCAAGAAAAGATGTCTCTAGCAGTTTCTTCATCCATAACATAACCCTCAGGAACAACAGGTAATTCATATCTAGGGGTAGAATCATAATCATCAGTTTCAGTAACATCATCAGTTTCAGTAATTTCATTCTCTCTAACCCTAGCAAGTTGTTCATCAAGAAATTCACCTAATGGCACAATATTATCAAGCATAGAAGTAGTATCATCCTAAGCATCATGCATAGAAGAAGTGGCATCATCTATAACATGCGACATATCAGAATCAATATCAGGTGTAGGTGTCGCAAGTTTACTCAAAACAGAAGGAGAATCGAGTGCAGAGCTAGATGACAGTTCCTTGCCTCCCCTCGTAGTTGAGGGAAAAATCTTGGTTCTTTGATCTTTCAAATTCCTCATAGTGATCAACAGATATAAATCCCAAGCGACTCAAAGAATAGAGCTATACTCCTTGGCAACGGCACTAGAAAAAGGTCTTGATAGCCCACAAGTATAGGGGATCGCAACAGTTTTCGAGGTTAGAGTATTCAACCCAAATTTATTGATTCGACACAAGGGGAGCCAAAGATTATTCTTGAGTATTAGCAGTTGAGTTGTCAATTCAACCACACCTGAAAGACTTAATATCTGCAGCAAAATATTTAGTAGCAAAGTAGTATGGAAGTAGCGGTAACGGTGGCAAAAGTAACAGTAGCAATTTTGTAGCAATCAGAACAGTGGCAAAGGAAAAGTAACAAAGCAAAGATCAATATGTGAAAAGCTCATATGCTATGGATCCATGATGGATAATTATGTCGGATGGAATTCATCATGCAACGGTTATAACATAGAGTGACACAGAACTAGCTCCAGTTCATCAATATAATGTAGGCATGTATTCCGAGTATAGTCATATGTGCTTATGGAAAAGAACTTGCATGACATGTTTTGTCCTACCCTCCCGTGGCAGCGGGGTACCATTGGAAACTATGGGATATTAAGGCCTCCTTTTAATAGAGTACCAGACCAAAGCATTAGCACTTAGTGAATACATGAACTCCTCAAACTACGGTCATCACCGGGAGTGGTCCCGACTATTGTCACTCCGGGGTTGCCGGATCATAACACGTAGTAGTTGACTATAACTTGCAATATCGGATCAAGAACACAAATATGTTCATGAAAACATAATAGGTTCAGATATGAAATCATGGCACTCGGGCCCTAGTGACAAGCATTAGGCATAGCAAAGTCATAGCAACATCAATCTTATAACGTAGTGGATACTAGGGATCACACCCTAACAAAACTAACTCGATTACATGGTAAATCTCATCCAACCCATCACGGTCCAGCAAGCCTACCATGAGATTACTCATGCACGGCATGAGCATCATGAAATTGGTGATGGAGGATGGTTGATGATGACGATGGCGACAAATTCCCCTCTCCGGAGCCCAAAACGGACTCCAGACCTGCCCTCCCGAGGAAGAACAGGGCTTGGCGGCGGCTTTGTATCGTAAAACACGACGAATCCTTCTCTATGATTTTTTTTCTTTGTGAAAGAGAATATATGGAGTTGGAGTTGAGGTCGGTGGAGGTCCAGGGGGGCCACAAGGTCGGAGGGCACGGCCCCACCCTTGTGGCCAGGGTGTGGGCCCCCTTTACTTGATTCTTTCACCAATATTTTTATTAATCGCAAAACTTATCTCCATGAAGTTTCAGGTCATTCTGAGAACTTTTTATTCTGCACAAAAATGACACCATGGCAATTCTACTGAAAACAGCGTCAGTCTGGGTTAGTTCCATTCAAATCAAGCAAGTTAGAGTCCAAAACAAGGGAAAAAGAGTTTGGAAAAGTAAATATGATGGAGACATATCACCGTGCGCACGGACGTTAGACCCCGTGGGCATGGGGCCCATGCGCACAGGCATAAAACCCCCATGGACACGGGGGTCCCCCAGCGACAGCCACCTCCAGATCGAAATCTGGGAGTGGGTACGGCAGAGGAACTGTAGGAGAATGCACCTAGATTTGTCCAACTCAAGGGGAGTAGCTACCCTAATCTAGAGAAAAGCTAGAAACCCTAAAAGCTAAGAAGACATCCATGGAGGAACCTGGACGAACAGGGGAGGGGAAATACCATAGGTGGACCCCGTCTCGGATGATCTCCACGGAGCAAAGGACCCCGACGGTGCCCGAAGGAGCTCCAGTGAGAGGAGGCGACGGCGGCGACCCTGAAGGCATCCTGGGGAGTGGAGAGGGCGACAGGTGGGAATGAACTCAAGCCCCCACGCCCCACCTCTTTAGGGCCTGGAATCATAGACCCCGTGCGCACGGGCTAAGCGAGCCCCGTGCACAAGGGGGCCCATGCGCACAGTACGGAGGCCATGGACACGGGTCCCCATGCACGCAGTACAAAGCCCATGCACACAGGGTATTCCGGAATGTTTGACCAATGATGCCTCTTGAGGGCATGGCTGATTGAAGACTCTTACCAAACCCTTAAAGAGCATTTCAGTCTATGTTTTTGAATACATCGCGAGCGAAATCCTATCACTACTAGAAGGGAATATATGGAGCACTTGCAGAAGAAGAGAAGGACAACGAGCAACAAAACACAAGAAAAACTAAAAAGAAAGAGAAGAAGGTCAAAGACAAGAATATATGGACTAAAACCTCAATGGAGGACGGTGGCCGAGGCCACCATGTTTGAGTTTGTTTGGTATGGCATCGCGAAGATATGAACCTTGGGCCCAAGACCAACACTCATCTTTGAAGCACAAGTGCCACACCTAAAAGTGGCTAATCTGGAAGATTTTGTTCAATTTATGCACTTCTAGGATATGGTAAATCATGAGATGAGCTAGCTCCCCCTAGACATGTGCGTACATCTAAGCAAGATATTATATGAGTGTGTGTGCATGAGCAAGAATCTCAACCCAAGTTACTTATATCCACGATAGTTAGCTCATGCCTTAACTCACGGAATCTTGCTTCATCAAGTGGCTTGGTGAAATAATCGGCTAGTCGATTCTCGGTGTTGACATGGAGTAGTTCAATGTTTCCCTTGGCCACATGATCCCTAATGAAATGATGACGTATCTCAATATGCTTAGTCTTCCTGTGTTGCACTGGATTCTCGGCGATCTTGATTGCACTTTCATTGTCGCACCAAAGAGGCACTTTGTCACATTTGACACCATAATCCATCAAAGTTTGCCTCATCCATAATAACTGAGCACAACAACTTCCGGCGGCAATGTACTCGGCTTCGGCCGTTGGGAGATATATAAAATTTTGCTTCTTTGAAGACCACCTTACCAAAGATCTCCCTAGGAATTGACATGAACCAGAAGTGGACTTGCAGTCAACCTTGTCTCCAGCCCAATCCGAATCCGAGTATCCCATTAACTCGAAATATGAACCTTTGGGATACCAAAGGCCCAAGTTTGGGGTATGAACCCAATATCGAAGGATTGTTTTCACTGCCGATCTATTACCCCAATCTCTGGAATCCCTTCTCGCTTAGGAACGTCGTAAGGTGATCATACCAAGCACGAGGTGCTTGTTTAAGTCCATAGAATGCCTTATGGAGTTCATAAACGTGGGAGGGGTGATTGGGGTCTTCGAAACTGGGAGGTTGCTTGACATACACCAACTCCTTAAGAGGACCATTAAGAAATGCACTCTTCCACTGCAGGAATCAGGTACTTTGTCATCTGCCATGGTGGACGGCAAAGGCATACTTGGAGGACGGGAAAGACCTTTGCCATCCGTCAACAGACAGCAACATGTCTAGCTGAATAGGCTACGATGAAGGATTCTTTGCCGTCTGCTGGCGGACGGCAAAGATGAAATGGTCTTTACCGTCCGCCGACGGACGACAAAGGTCCTGGACGGCACACGTGGCAGCTTATGGCCGTTAGGGGGTTAATGGTGCACTTTGTCATCCGCTGGCGGACGACAAAGACCATTGCACCTTTGCTATCAGCCAGCAGACAACAAAGTAACCAAATAGGCCAGCCAGTGCCCCAGGTTGCACAGGTAGCTGCCACATGGCAGCTCTGCCGTCTGCTGGCTAATGGCAAAGCTCTTTGTCGTCCGCCAGCAGATGGCAAAGAGCCTGTATAGCCCCTATTTTTCTGTTTTTTGCTATATCCTTGCATTTTCAAAAGACATAAATTATATATATAGTTTCAACCTCAAACATAGCCCATGTATCCATCATCTAGCAGTCCATCAACGCAACAGAACACATAGGGTATTAAAACGTCCAATACATACATAGTTTCACGGAGTTCATCAACATACATAGTTTCACAGAGTTGTTCAACATACGTTGTTTCTCAACACAAAATCATAACAGAAACTAAAACTAACAGTCCATCAATCCAGCTTCCATGAAGTGAATCAAATCTGCAAAAATGGGAGTAAGCAAGCTAGAAGATGATGAAGAAGAAGAAGACTAGAAGAAGAAGAAGAAGACTAGAAGAAGAAGAAGAAGAGTAGAAGAAGAAGGTTTTTACCCTTTTCCTTCTTATTCTTCTTCTTTTATTCTTTCTTTTTCTTCTCTTTCTTCTTCTATTCTTTCTTTTTCTCCTCTTCCTTGTTTTTCTTCTTCTTATTCCTTATTTGTGTCATTTTAGAGCTTACATAGGTAATTATGCCATTTTTAGCTAACTAAACTTATTATGTCAATTTGGAGGAAAATAAGGTAAGTATAGATCATTTTGTGCTAACATAAGTAATTTTGGAGCTAACCTAACTAAAATGGATCATATTGGAGCTAACCTAGGTAAACTTGGTCATTTTGGAGCTAACCTAGGTAAAATGGATCATATTGGAGCTAATTTAGCATATTAGATCTAACTTAGCATATTAGAGATAACTTAGCATATTAGAGATAACTTAGTATATGAGAGCTAACTTATGTCATTTCTCAGGAAACAATGCTAAGTATAGATCATTTTGGAGATCTTACATACCTGACATAGTTCACTCGTCCTTCTTCTCCTTCTCCTTCTCATTCCTCATCCTAATGCACCAAGAGGGGCGAGGCAGTGGAGGTAGTGGGATGTAGTCTTCTACCACAATTGACATGGTCATGTCGCTAGGCTGTGGGATTGCCAGCGCCACCACCATCGTGAGGTCATTGTCAGGCACCGCAACCATCGCAAGGCCATCTTTAGGCAGCACCATCACTAGGTCATTCTCAGCCACCACCATCTCTTGCCCATCGTTAGCCACCACCATCTCTTGCCCATCGTTAGCCACCACCATCGCTAGGTAATCCTCAGCCACCACCATATCTTGCCCATCGCCAGCCAACACGTCCTCATCCCCACTCTGCTCCTCTTCTTCCCCACTCCATTCCGGATCATCCTCATTTCTGCTTTTGCTGCAGCCAGAGTCGCTGCTGCTGCTCCCATTGCCTGACCAAATGCAACAATGACCGTTAACAATCGATGTGAGATAAAGCCAAATGTAGAGGAAGAAGAGGCAAAACGTACTGGCATCATCGTCGTCCTAGTAGCGCATGCGACACATAGTCGTGTTGAACACCTTCACGGTGAGCATGGCGTCGCTGTTGTACCTGAAGAGAAGGAAGTACACGTGCCGCAGGTCGTAGCATGGTAGAACTGCTCCTAGCCACGACACAGGTACATCTGGTCGTACCTGATCACCACCTCCACACCCCAATGCCTGCGAAGTCCACTACCAGCATGTCGCACCTTCACATTCTTTGGCCGATGGCCGTCCAACATCTTCATAAAAGTGTCAGGCAGCCTCTGTAGTTTGGGACAAGGAGTGATGTAGCAAACATCAGAGTTATAATAATGAGATGGGTGAAGGGGATATCACTCCTTTATATACCTGCCTCCTGGAAGAAGTCCCAGTTATGATACTGAAGGAATTGAAAGGATCCAACTCGTACTACGGTGTGGCAGAGCGGAGCCTGCGGTGGCGGCTTCCCCCCATCTCTAATAAGCAGCAGAAGAGACCAATTACTACCCTTACAACATTATCATACAACATTATAGCAGCAGAAGTTTTGAGCAGAAGATAATCAACTACACAAAGTTATCATTTCACATTCAAAAAGCAATGCACTTGTGGCCATATGATGGCAACAGCTTGAACCATTCAAAACTAGGGATTTCTTTATACATGAAACAAAACTGAAAATGTAAACCAAATTAACAAGTTGCAGTTACTTGGAGTAACATTTGGTTTTAATTTAACTATAATATGCAGGGTACGATATTGCTCAGATATGCGTTACAAAACTGAGAAACAAGTTTGAAGAGAGAATAACAAGCACTAGTGTCGGCACTCTACTTTGGGCAGTTAGTTAGTGGAAATTTTGCTAATAGAGATGCTTTGACTGATTTCCTGGAACATAAATAATTTCCTGGAACCTAAAAACCATTGGATACGAAAACATCGATATTTGCATCAATAAATAACTATTTCTTGCTACAAGTGCTAGTAATATCTTAATGAGAGGGGGTCGTCAGTGTTAATTATTCATTCAGATCACTAGTCAGCCTCAATGCATAGCTACCTTTCTTTCAATGCATCTATCTTTTAGGTTTCTATCATTCCTCGGCGTTTTTTATAACAATCCCCTCCATTTATTAGCCTAATTCTTGCTACAAGTTCCATGGCTACAATCAGCAACAAAATAATACATACTGATGTTGATGGCCCTGCCTGTGGCTTGGTCGATGTCGATGTATCATGTTCTGCTCCCATGGAGTATGTGGCATTTGGTCTTTTTTTGAGATTGTGGTAGTGTTACTCATTGCAAAAAAGGAAATGGCAGTGTTACAAAAAAGCATGGCAATCTCTAGTCCATGGGAAAATGGCTTCCAAGAGTTAGAAGCATCTATATATTGCATTGTCGTGGGCCTCTTTGAATTGAAGTAGTTTTTTAATCCTTGAAATTTCTCATTTCATGTTGGTCGTTTAATTTGTTGGATTGAATCCAATAGGAACTTTTACTAAGGATTCATTTGTATTTGTTCCATAAGAATTATAGAGCCCACCCAAAGACTGTTGAAAAGAATCTGTACTTTTCTCTGCGATGCAACCGAACCAAAAACCGTGCGTGATTCATATGGGCATAACTTTGCGATCGTTTTATTTTATGTTTCTAGAATCATGTGAATCAAAGATGCCCTAAATTGTTTATCCATGATCAAATCTAACATCCAACATTTCACCTACCTACATGATAAGTACTTCTGCCATGGCACACTTGAGGGCGAGGAGCGGTCGAGGTCGGGGTGGCGCGGGGTGGAGGAGGGGGTCGCCGGGGCGGTGGCGGCGCATCGACAGGGTTGGCACAGGGGCGGAGAGGGGGTCGCCGGGGCGGCATGGCGATGTGGGTGGCGCGGAGCGGCGTTGGCTCGGGCACGGGGCGGAGAGAGGGGACAGGGAGAGAGGGGTCGGGCGTGGACATGTTTGATTTTTAGTTAGGGCACGGTTCTTTGCCGTCAGCTAGCAGACGACAAAGAGCCTAGCTAACGGACGTCGGTGTGTGCACTTTCTTTGTCGTGCACTAGAGGACGACAAAGAAAGTGGCAGTTAGGTGTCTGTCGCTAGTGGGCCACCCTCCCTCTTTGCCGTCAGCGAGCAGACGACAATGCATCTATGCCGTCAGCTAGCGGACAGCACAGAGCTGGCTGATGGCAAAAAATATCTTTGCCATCAGCTTATTCTTTGTCATCAGTTTTCTTCAAGCTGATGGCAAAGACCCTCTTTGCCATCAGCAGGCTGAGGGCAAAGATCCTGTTTCTAGTAGTGTTCACATCCATTCGATATAATTTGAAATCATGATGAGAGACATATGCAAGCAAGATGCGAATGGATTCAAGACGGAAAACGGGGGCAAAAGTTTCACCAAAGTCCAAACCATCAACTTGGGTGAAACCTTGTTCCACTAACCTTGCCTTGTTCCTTAATACTTGTCCATGTTCATCTTGTTTGTTCTTGAAGATCCACTTTGTTCCAATGAAATTATGATGCTCTTTGGGTCTTTCCACAAGGGTCTATACATTATTGCGAGTGAAGTTGTTGAGTTCTTCATGCATGGCATCTACCCAATCCGAAGTTTCCATCAAGTGCATCTTCAATCTGAAGGGATCAACACAAGAGACAAACGAGTGATGCTCACAAAAGTTTGTCAAACATCTATGAGTATTTACCCCCTTTTATGCTTCCATAGATGTTCTCGGTGAGATGTTGAATATGCTTTAACTTGGCAGCCACTTTTTGCTCTTTAATTGCAATCTCTTCTTCACTTGGTTTTGGACTTGATGAACAAGATTGTCCTTGATATTGTTTTAGCCTTGGAGACACCCTTCTCGTCGCAACCACACGTTTTTGTTCATTGGGAGGTGACGATGATGAAGAAACTTGCGGTTGGGGTTGATCTTGATCATGAACTTGAGCTTGTTCTTGAGCCTCCATAATTGGTTCTTCACCACTTGAATGAACTTGCCCTTGATCTTGCTCGGGAATATGAGGGACTTGATCTTTTTCTTGGATAGGTTCATGATCTCCCATAGCATCTTGTACAAGTGGTGCCGGTGATGACTTCCCTTGTGGAGACTCCTTATTCTTCTAATTGGACTTGGGGTGTTTCTTGTGGAAGAATGTGGCCTATCCCCATCGACCTTATAGCTTGTGAAGGAGCCTCATCTACTACAACACTAGGAACAATTTGCTCCACACGGGAGTCGTTATCTTATCAAACTCCACATTCACAGTTTCCTCAATGCATCTGGTGGATTTATTGAGAACTTGGTAAGCATGAGAGTTTGATGCATATCAAAGAAATATGCCCTCATAAGTTTTAGGCTCAAACTTAGCTAACCGGGATTTCCTGTTTAGAATGAAACACTTACAACCAAACACCCGAAAGTATTTGATGTTAGGCTTTCTCCCAATTAGGAGTTCATACGGGGTCTTGTTCTTGAGCTTGCGAAGATAAAGCCGGTTTGAAGCATGACACGCGGTGTTGATGGCTTCGGCCCAAAGCTTGTATGGAGACTTATACTCGTCAAGGATGGTCCTAGCCGTCTCAATAAGAGTTAGGTTCTTCCTGTTCGCAACACCATTTTGTTGAGGGGTATGTGGCGCGGCATATTGATGATTTATCCATTCTTCAATCAAGAATTCATCCATCGTGTAATTCTTGAACTCGGTGCGATTTTCACTTCGAATTGCCCTGGTCTCACAATTATGTTGACGTTGAGATTCTTTGGCAAAGTTGATGAAGGTTTCTTGAGTTTCATCTTTGGTCTTGAGAAATAACACCCAAGTATATCTTGTGAAGTCATCGATAATGACAAGGCAATACCTCCTCCCTCCAAAACTATCATATGCTGTAGGCCCAAAAAGATCCAAGTGGATAAGCTCAAGGGGCCTCAAGGTGGTTGATACGTCTCCAACGTATCTACTTTTCCTAACGCTTTTCCTCTTGTTTTGGACTCTAATTTGCATGATTTGAATGAAACTAACCTCGGACTGACACTGTTTTCAGCAGAACTACCATGGTGTTGTTTTTGTGCAGAAATAAAAGTTCTCGAAATGGAATGAAACTTTGCGAGGATGTTTTATATCAATAATAAGAATTTCTGGACCCAAGACCTGCCGGAGAGGGGCACCTGGGTGAGCACAACCCACCAGGGCGCGGCCCCTCTCCTGGCGCGCCCAGGTGGGTTGTTCCCACTTGGTGGCCCCGCAGACCCTGAAATCGACGCTATAAAATCCTATTTTTCCAGAAAAAAATCAAAGAGAAAGAACTATCGCGATCCACGAGATGGAGCCGCCGCCAAGCCCTGTTCTTCCTCGGGATGGCAGATCTGGAGTCCGTTTGGGGCTCCGGAGAGGGGGATATTCCTACTTCATCATCACTAACCCTTCTCCATCGCCAATTCCATGATGCTCCCCACCGGGAGTGAGTAATTCCTTCGTAGGCTCGCTGGTCGGTGAGGAGTTGGATGAGATTCATCATGTAATCGAGTTAGTTTAGTTAGGGCTTGATCCCTAGTATCCACTATGTTCTTAGATTGATGTTGCTATGACTTTGCCATGCTTAATGCTTGTGACGTTGGGCCCGGGTTCCACGATTTCAGATTTGAACCGTTTATGTTATCACCATTATATTCACGTTCTAGATCCGATCTTGCAAGTCACTTGTGCGCGTCGGTCCTAAACAAACTGTTTTTAACCCCTTTCCGCGACGGCATTTGGAACCGCGCCAGGTGAGTGTGGGCGATAGGGGGTCCTTCCCACACGACCTAGAAACCGTCAGGGATAGGGAGCCTTCATGCATACAGTTGTCCCTACATAACCATTTCCGATATCTCGAATATCCCAAACGCTTCATCCTTGCTACTCGTTTGTGCTCGCATTGCCGTCGCAGTCGGAGTTTTGTAGTTCTGCCTAAAACCAGGCAGATTCCAGGCGCAGGAGTTTTCCAGGAAGATTCTAGGCACGGGAGTTTTACGATGCCTGGCACATCACAAACAGTTCATGATTATAAACCGTGTACGATAGGTAGACAATCACACACATTTAGTTTTCCCACACCGTATGTGATAGTGTCTGACATCACACATGCTTTGCAAATGGCAACTGTGTGCATGCTTCCACACGTTTCCTCGCTGTGAACCGTCTCGGATTATGGTGTATATCGCAAACGTTTGTGTTTTACCAACCGTGTGTGCCGTAATGACCTGCACAATGTAATTTTGCCCTAATTTAATTGCTGCTATTTAAAATTGCACATAATTTAAACTTGAAAGTAGGCTATAGCTTTATTCATATCCATCAGGTTCAAACAACCAATGCATTATTCGATTCACATGTACATATGTTTAAGAATAACAGAAGCACCAAATAAAGAATGATGTACCAGGGTTCTATACTTGTACTATTACAGATGGTAAAGAAAGAGGCGACGGACATTCCAGTTGCTGAACAAGGTGAAGCGGAATGGCCCTATTGTGCTCTACTGGATGCAGATGGCATGCAGGACTCTAGTCCAACCCCTTGTGATGGACGGCCGCCAATCATGTAGTTTGAGATGTAATCTTGAGTATACTGCTTCAGGATCCACTGCCAAATAAAAAAGATTTAGATATTGTCATCTAACACAACTCATTACGGGCAGTAAAAACAAGGCTACAGGGTTCTCACTTACCATCCTGCAGTTCACACTTGTCTTGCATAAAGTGTAAACAAATAGTTTTATTGACATATTTTGACCCATTTTAGTAACAATCTTTATCAGTTTCCTCACTTGATGCTAGTTCATGAATATCTCATCGCCCCATACGCAGAAAGGCTTGAAGTGTGGATCTTTGGCAATGATATATGTACCTAAAAGCACCAAGTTAATATTAGAAGCTAAACAACAATTGAAAAATGATGTAGTACAACACTCCATCCATCCCATTATATAACATTTTATTACATGTATATCTAGACATCATCAGAACATTAAGGTAACACTCTTCCTTGTTGCTATGTAGCCTGGGATTGCATATTTAGTCATTCAGTACAATGCATGTTGCTAAACAACAATTGAAAAATGAAAAGGCATGTTAACTGCAATATCATTAACAACAACCAAATATCATAATTCATAGTGGTATTGTTGAAACTGTTATTGATGAAATTGAACTGCACGGCAAATAGTTGCACATATAGAGCATCACATTGTGAAGAACTGGAATAAACAAGTCATAAGGACATCTCTAGGCGATCCTTAAAAAGTTAAAGGACTAAAACCCTTAGTGTATATATATACTCCAACAATTTTTGGCTTTTTCTAGTCGATCCCCTAAACTTAAGGTTGTAAACTTCAATTTAATCAAGTTCAAAGTAGGTTCAACCGAAAGTAGCATGCATTCAAACATAAACATAGATAGTTTTGCATAACCAAACATAAAACATAAATTTAAACTAAGCTAAACTACTTTCTGTCGAAGTAGAGGTCGAGACAATCCTTCCTCGTCATGTACGGTGTGCCGCGAGCCGGGTCCGGGCCAGTACCGTTGTCGGGGTCATTGGGGAAGGCACTCCTCCACTCATCGACGTCAATCTCCTCGTCCTCGGGGCCCATCTCGACGCCCTCCGCGCCGCCGTCGTCGCCACCTTCAACCTCATCATCAGAGGAGAGGCTATAATCTCGCCGCCCTTTGCGCTGCTATCCTCACTGCCTTCGACCTCGTCATCGGAGGAGTGCGCGATAACCTCCCCGCCCTCCGCGCCGGCAAAGATCACCCGCTCCGCCTCCACGAGCTCCGAGTGCTGCCGGCGGAGCTCTTGCATGTAGGCCTCGGTGGCGGCCTTGGCCTCGAGACGCTCCCATGCCTCGTGGTCCTCCCGCACCATAGCCGAGCTTACCACCCCTGGCTCCAGTGGAACGAGGTGGACCGGACGTGTGCCGAAGGGGAAATTGAGCCTAGTCATCGTGCCGTGGTAGCGGACCTACCAGCGGTCGTACTACATGGTCGCGAGCTCAGCCGTGTCGAAGCTACTGAGCCACCGACGGGTGTTGGTCTCTCGATCTGTAATCTCGGCGACCCACATCCCCCACCGCCACTGCCGGACCCCGAGGTAGGACTTCGTCGGCTGCCGGGTCCGGGGGAGGATGGGGAAGTTCTCGAACCGGCGTAGGTGCGCGGTGGCGGGCGGATCGGGGGACCGGCGACGGAGGATCGGGCCCGCGGAGGACGACGGGGACACCTCGGCGGCCACCTCGCCGGCGTCGGGCGAAAAGGATACGACAAACCTCTTTTTGGCCATTGGCTACTCGAGCTATAGGCGTACTATACACCGACGGTGCTCCAAGATATTTTGTACAACATCTCACATGGTTGGTGAGAAAAAACTGTGTGGGATCTACTTGATTTGAATTACAAAATGGGGTCACAGCGGCAATGGATGCTGTTTGAATTGCTAGACCTTTTATCTGCAGTGAACATGCAACTATATGTGTGTCGTAAAAGAATTGGAATTATTCAGGGTTCGTTTGGACATTTCATACATTAAACTGGTTTTCTAGCCATTTCAGGTGCACAATTCAGAATTAAACTACATGCACATACTCCAGTGCACAAAAATTGGTTGAAAAATTAAATTTGTGTCCTTTCAATGCACGCTTAGGTCCCATGGAAGAAATGTGAATTAATTTTTCGGGGTTCGTTTAGTCTTTTTATACATTAACTGTGTTTTCTAGGCATTTTATGTGCATAATTCAAATTTGAACTACAAGCACATGCTCCAATGCACTAAAGTTGGTTGAAAAATCACATGTGTGTCCTTGGGTGAATTTCTAGGTCCCATGCAAGAGATGGGAATGAATTTCAAACACCAGGGCACTGTTGATTGCTGGCAAAACGTTGAGATACCTGGTTTTTATTGAAATTCATGAAACTTGGCATGGTATCATGGAGCGGCATCAACATGCCGTGGTGAAAATTTGGTCCCATTTGGGGCAAGTTTGGGTATAAGCTTCTCACAGACCAAAGATTCTCACAATAAGCATGATGGTTTCGATAGGGAATGTACCACCTTTGGGGACGGGACGATATCCGTTGCGTCTTATTGCTTTCAAAAAAATTCTAGTGTCAACATAGAACAACAGGAGTGTTGTGTTCAATCATGGAATTTTTCTGGTTTCGTTTGGCCTTTTTTATACATTAACTAGGTTCTCTAGGCATTTTATGTGGATAATTCAAATTTGAACTACAAGCACATGCTCCAATGCACCAAAGTTGGTTGAAAATCACATGTGTGTCTTTGGGTGAATTTCTAGGTCCCATGCAAGATATGGGAATGAAATTCAAACACCATGGCACTATTGATTGCCGGCAAAACATTGAGCTGCCTAGTTTTTAAATTATAGTAAATCCAAAACTCGTCTGAAATTCATGAAACTTGGCATGCTATCATGGAGCGGCATCAACATCCCATGGTGAAAATTTTGTCCCATTTGGGGCAGGTTCGGGTATAAGCTTCTCACAAACCAGAGCTTCTCACAACAAGCATGATGGTTTCGATAGTGAACGTACCACCTTTGGTGACGGGACGATATCTGTTGCCTCTTATTGCTTTCAAAAAAAATCTAGTGTCAACATAGAACAACAGGAGTGTTGTGTTCAATCTTGGAAATTTTCGGGGTTCATTTGGCCTTTTTATACATTAAATGGGTTTTCTAGGCATTTTATGTGCATAATTCAAATTTGAACTACAAGCACATGCTCCAATGCACTAAAGTTGGTTGAAAAATCACATGTGTGTCCTTGGGTGAATTTCTAGGTCCCATGCAAGAGATGGGAATGAAATTCAAACACCAGGGCACTGTTGATTGCCGGCAAAACGTTGAGATGCCTGATTTTTAAATTCCAGTAAATCCAAAACTCGTATGAAATTCATGAAACTTGGCATGCTATCATGGAGCGGCATTAACATGCCGTGGTAAAAAATTTGTCCCATTTGGGGCAGGTTCGGGTATAAGTTTCTCACCAACCAGAGCTTCTCACAACAAGCATGATGGTTTCAATAGGGAACGTCCCACCTTTGGGGACGAAACGATATCCATTCCCTCTTATTGCTTTCAAAAATTTTCCCATGTCAACATAGAACAACAGGAGTTTTGTGTCAATTTGTGGGATTTTTCGGGGTTCGTTTGGACATTTTTATGCATTAACTTGGTTTTCTAGGCATTTTATGTGCACAATTCAAATTTGAACTACAAGCACATGCTCCAATGCACTAAGGTTGGTTGAAAAATCGAATCTGTGTCCTTGGGTGAATTTCTAGGTCCCATGCAAGAGATGGGAATGAAATTCAAACACCAGGGCACTGTTGATGGTCGGCAAAACGTTGAGATGCCTGGTTTTTAAATTCTAGTAAATCCAAAACTCGTCTGAAATTCATGAAACTTGGCATGCTAACATGGAGCGGCATCAACATGTTGTGTTAAAAAAGTTGTCCCATTTGGGGCAGGTTCGGGTATATGTTTCTCACAAACCAAAGCTTCTCACAACAAGCATGATGGTTTCGGTAGGGAATGTCCCACCTTTGGGGATGAAACGATATACATTGACTCTTATTGCTTTCAAAAAAATTCTCGTGTCAACATAGAACAACAGGAGTGTTGTGTCAATTTTTGGGATTTTTCGGGGTTCGTTTGGACATTTTTATGCATTAACTGAGTTTTCAATGCATTTATGTGCATAATTCAAATTTGAACTACATGCACATGCTCCAGTGCATATAAATTGGTTGAAAAATCAAATCAGCGTCCTTGGGTGCATTCTTAGGTCCCATGCAAGAAATGGGAATGAATTTCAAACACCAGGGCACCGTTGATTGCCGGCAAAACATTGAGATGCCTCGTTTTTAAATTCTAGTAAATCCAAAACTCGTCTGAAATTCATGAAACTTGGCATGCTTTCATGGAGCGGCATCAACATGTTGTGGTAAAATTTTTGTCCCGTTTGGGGCAGGTTTGGGTATATGCTTCTCACAAACCAGAGCTTCTCACAACAAGCATCATGGTTTCGGTAGGGAACGTCCCACCTTTGGGGACGGAACAATATCCACTGCCTCTTATTGCTTCCAAAACAATTTAGTGTCAACATAGAACAACAGGAGTGTTGTGTCAATTTTTGTGATTTTTCAGGGTTCGTTTAGACATTTTTATGCATTAACTGAGTTTTCAATGCATTTATGTGCATAATTCAAATTTGAACTGCATGCACATGCTCCGGTGCATATAAATTGGTTGAAAAATCAAATTTGTGTCCTTGGGTGCATGCTTAGGTCCCATGCAAAAATGGGAATGAATTTCAAACACCAGGGCATCGTTGATTGTCGACAAAACATTGAGATGCCTGGTTTTAAAATTCTAGTAAATCCAAAACTCATCTGAAATTCATGAAACTTGGCATGCTATCATGGAATGGCACCCGACATGATGTGGTATTTTTCATGTCCATTTTGAGAGAAGGAGCACTCGAATAATGACAGCCAACAAAGGCATTTTGAAAAAATAGCTGCCACTTTAATATCTCAAACGTTTGTATAATTCAAACCGTGTGCGTTCTGTTAACCATTCATGTGACACCACGTGTATTGGTTTTAATGGTTGTAGGAGGTGACGTGCAAACAGCTGCTTGACCTTGACTGAACGGGAGGCGTGCGAGCGCAACCCGATGCCCAGGCTGACTGAGAGGCGTGCAAGCTGTCCTCCAATGCGCAGGCTCACCGGGAAGCGTGCGAGCTGTACGCTACGCGGGCTCACTGGGAAGCGAGCCCTTTGAATTCCATGGCCGCCCGCCTTCCTCTCCATTAATGGCGCCCGAGCCGCTGTTTAATACGGGCGGCCTTACTGTTCGCCTCCCATTCCCCTCCCCCCCATAGACCTCCACCGCCATGGCGCAGAATGATCATATGCCACTAGTCTTCAAGTTTGGTGAAGTCGACTCTGAGCCAGAGGAGATAGAAAATAAGGAGGAATTGGGCCTCATGGACATGGCTCAGAACAAGCTGGCCGTGGCGGTTGCTGCCCGTGCTCCCGTCCCAGCTCCCATCCCCACGCCCGCTCCAGCGACCATCCCCGTAACATTGCCGGGCTGGTCGCCGAGCACTATCGCAGAGCTGGAAGCCGCGGGCGTCAGTGAGGTCTGCGCGGACCCGCGCAGCTCGTGTACATGCCAACGCCAGCGCCCGTGCCCGTGTGTGCCCCTCCACCCACCGTGGCGTCGACCCCCATTCGTTTGGTGCACCCGCCACGCCCGTGTGCGCCCCTCCACCCACTGCGGCGCTGGTCCCCGTGCATTTGGCTGCACCTTCCGCGCCCGTGCCTGTGCCCGTGCGCGCGCCCCGCTCAGCGGCATGGGACGCTGTCCTCGACCGCTACCTCTCAGTGGCGCCAGTTGCCGTCCTCCCGCGCCCCACCCGTCGATTGCTAGATGACATGATGTTTGATTTATAAGTGAAGAACATTTTGTGCTGCCTCGAAGACTTCAACAATGGCATCCTGGAGGACGACAACGATAACGACAACAACGGCGCGGCACGCCGCCTCCGCCGCCCTCGAAAATAGTTTTTTTGGGGGGTTTAATATTGTATCTCGAATTCTCGATCATATGAATCTAAATTCGCAATGTGAATAAATGAAAGATATGGTTTGAACAAACTTGTGTTTTTCTCTCTTAATGTATAGACTTATCAAACGATTTTCTTTTGAAAATAACGTCAATTGTTTTTAAATATATAACACTCATCGCAAACGTTTTAGTTAGAACACCTGTATGCAAACCAACAACTTCCCCAGGAAGCCATGGGAAAATGTGCCGAGCAGGATTTCTGCATCCCATCAACGCAAACGGTTGTTTTGGATGACCCGTGTGCAACCACGTACAAACAATTGGGTAAGATTTGCATATCTATTATTTTGGGTATGTTGCCATTTCTCAAACTGGAAAGATTGAAATTTGTTTATCTAGTAACATTGCCATTTGTTAACCTTGTAACACTACGATTTGTAAAAATATGCAGCTACAAATCACTAGCACTATCTAATCTTTGCAACTAAAATCACTAGCATTGTTCATATGGACACCACTAGCAGGCGTGAGTTCATGGAAGCATATGCAAATGTACCATTGATTACATACAACAAGTCATCAACCCACAACGACAACGAGGATACACGTTGGATTATAGGTCATTTCCAATGAAACATTCTAGTAAAGTTTTTCTCACACAACAAATAACAAAGCGATGAAATGAACTTCAGCTCAACCACTCATCGGCATTGGAAACGCTTGCTTTGAACGAGAATTGATTCTCTGGGAAGGGCCAGCTACTATCAATCTCGAGACCAACGCAGGACTGATCATCGATGCTGAAGCGGCCTATGTCAGGACCCATATTGGGACGGTAGGGAAGCATATTAATGTCCTAGGTATAGATAGAGTTTCTTCTTATAAATAGTAGTAACGTTGTGTCAACAACAGCTGGATCGCCTTCCACCATCATAGGATAGTTTTGTCCAAGGAAGAGCGGGTTTCCTCCAAGACTTTCAATACTGAACCAGGGAGAAGGTGTTGGCGCTAGTACACTAGTATCCATCCCAAATACCCTGCAACGGATGTTGGAATAGGTCCGGAGAGTGCGACCATATGAGACAACACCTGATTCCTTAGTAACATCAGCAGTGCCCTGTATACAGACAATAAGAGGTGATCCATCGGAAAAAGTTGCTAGGCGCCACTGAGTATATGGGTCCTGCTCATCCTCATGCTCGTGAATAAAATTTTCAAGTATAGGTGGTGGAATGTTCACAGGACCTTGGAAACACAAGAAGGTTAATTAGTAAAGGGAAACTAGCTAAGCCGCATGCATGTGGATGAAACAATTATAATTATGGTGGAAGACAAACATACCGAAATCATAAGGATTCCATGCAAAAACACCGCCACAAGTGGTGGCAGCAAACACAAGACCCTCGTATTGAATTGCATCACAGTACTCATCCGTGTATAGAAATTGATTTTTGAGCAATATCCATCGAGTCGAACCATGAAGGATGGCGGCAAGCTTGTCGAAGATAGCGACAACACAAGCATTCCTTTAACCCCAAGAGTGGTTGGGAACTCGACAAATTGCTATCTTCCATAGAAGATAGTCAGCATGATCGTATTGGAACTCACATAGAATACCGATGTACTCAACCTCTGGGCAGTCGTCTGAGATTGTTTGAAGTGGAACCCGGTGACGAGTGTACACATTCACAAGTTCCCACTCGCAGTTGTATCCAATATAAACAAGACAATCTCCATTTGCGCCTACCTAAGCCTTGCCCTCAAGCAATGGCATCTTAACATCATACGTATCATTATCAAGTGGCATCAACTTACAGAAGGCGAGGCTTCCCTCGTCCCCACGCTAGTCAGCAGGGCCACGACGAAGAAGATAGGGGAGATCAAACCGCTCCTGGACCCTTGGGTTCCTTGTAATGATGTTATTAGTTGAGTCGAGAATGGTCTTGAACGAACCTACCATGCTAGCCGAGGTGATGATGTTGCACCGATCAATGAGTTCCTCCACCACGTCATCATTCAGACCGGGGCAAGAATAACAGGGTCATTTCCGGCTTGTTCCCTCCATGGAGAAGACGATCAAACAATGGCAGAAGGAAGGGTGAAGGAAAATGGAGGAGGGAGGAAGAGCTAGCGTGCGGTAGCAGTTCCAATTCGAGAGGGAAAGGCGAAGAGTCGGTGGCCAGTTGCCACGGTACACGAAGAGGCGCCTGGGGAGCGAACAGTTGCCACAGAGATCACACACTGACGACAAGGTCCGAGTGAACCGCATGCAATCCCATCGCACAACACACACATCTTGTTAAGTTGAACCATTTCTGTTCTCTTGTGTCAACGCAAACAGTTCATCTGAGTGAACTGCATGACGTATATCGCACACACCTTGATCTGGCTGACCGTTTCTTTTGTGTTGCCTAATCACAAAAAGTTCATCCGAGTGAACCATATGCAGTATATCGCACACACCTTCATATGGCTGCCCGTTTCTTTTGTGTTTCCTAATCACAAACAGTTCATTCGAGTGAACCGTATGCTGTGTATCGCACACGCCTTCATCTGGCTGCCCGTTTCTTTTGTTCCTCCTCACCGCAAACAGTTAATTGAACTGAATCGTATGCCCTTCATCGCACACGCAACTAAAATCGGAACTGTGTTTGATGCATCCATCATCGCAAACGTTTTACACACATTTGAAGGTTTTCATACACCACTGTTGGCGATTATTGCATCGCACATAGTTTCTCGAAGGGTCTCTAATCGTAGTGTCGCGTCAGCAGCATCCTGCAGTAGTTATAGTCACCTACTACGTGTTATGATCTGGTAACCCCGGAGTGACAATAACCGAGACTTCTTCCGGTGATTACCCTAGTTTGAGGAGCTCATGTATTCACTATGTGTTAATGCTTTGTTCCGGTTCTCTATTAAAAGGAGGCCTTAATATCCCTTAGTTTCCAATATGGACCCCGCTGTCACGGGAGGGTAGGACAAAAGATGTCATGCAAGTTCTTTTAATAAAGCATGTATGACTATTTACGGAATACATGCCTACATTATATCGATGAACTGGAGCTAGTGTTATATCGCCCTAGCTTATAACTGTCTCATGATGAATATCATCCAACAAGTCACCGATCCAATGCCTACGAATTTTCCCATATTGTTTTTGCTAAGTTAGTACTGCTATCATCACTGTTACACTTGCTACAAAATTACTGCTATCACTGCTACTGTTACTATTGCTGCTGCTACTACTATCAAAACTATCAAACTACTTTGCTACTGATCACTTTGCTGCAGATAACTAATATCCAGGTATGGTTGAATTGACAACTCAGCTGCTAATACCTTCAAATATTCTTTGGCTCCCCTTGTGTCGAATCTATAAATTTGGGTTGAATACTCTACCCTCGAAAACTGTTGCGATCCCCTATCACTACAAAAAAAAGACACTTCCATGATGATACGTGTTTGTCACAGTAGGTCGCTTTTTTGTCATGCATGTACATCCATGACAAATTTATGACAAAATCAAGATAGTCATACCTGTGCTGTCGTAGAAGTGTTCCATGACATTTCCAAAATTATCATCATGGAAGTGTCCACTTCCATGACGATAAATCGCGTGTCACAGAAGTGCTTTCGTCAAGGGTGACCGACACAAGGTATCCACCGTAACGGAGCGCCGTTAAGATATCGGGTCGGGTTTTGGATCCGATAACCCGTTAACAGCCCCGACCATTGGGGATTTTCCACGTGTAAAATCATCATTGGCTAGAGGAAACACGTGGCGGCTCATCGTCGGGACAGATGTCATCCACTCACTGGACAGAAGGCGCCTATGATACGTCGACACGTGGCACGGCCCAACTAGTTTAAATGGGCCGGCCCAACTAAAGGCCCACAAGATTTTGCGGGCCATAATGGGCCGGCCCAGCTAAAGGCCCACAAGATTTTGCGGACCACAATGCGTTGGCCCAGCTAAAGGCCCACAAGATTTTGTGGGCCATAATGGGTCGGCCCAGGTAAAGGCCCACAAGATTTTCGTGTGCCATAATAGGCCGACCCAGGTAAAGGCCCACGGTGACTCTACCCCATAATGAACAGTAATTTTCTTTATACGCGTTAACAGCCCGTGATTTACATGGGCCATTTCCAGCCCGTGTACGTTCTTGGGCTCCTTTTTGGCCCTCGATTACTTCCGGCCCGTTACTGGCATATTCCCCTAATGGGCCAAATTCGGCCCATGGCAAGAGTCGTCCCGTTACTGGCATGTTCCACTAAAGGGCCAAATTCGGCCCATGGCAAGAGTCGGCCCGTTACTGGCCTGTTACCCTAATGGGCCAAATTCGGCCCATGGAAAGAGTCGGCCCGTTTCTGGCCTGTTAACCCGTTGCGCCGTTTCCAGCCCGTCCTATATTCTGGCCCATTAACGACCCATTATGCCTGTGACAGAATTAAGCCTTTGATGTCCTACGGCCTGTTAACGGCCTATTACCGTGCTGGGCCGATACCAATTACGCCCGATTATGGCCCATGTAGACCCATTTATCCGACGGCCCAAGGCCCACCGATAACAGGCCCATTTATCGACGGCCCGTAGGAGACCCATGGATCCTACGGCCCGTATATGGCCCATGGTAGTTGCCGCCACTAGCAAACTAGGGAAAAAGAAGACTAGGAAATAAATAAGGCCGAAACTAACGCTAGGCTATTAAGGCGATTGCACAGATTACATCCACTCGGCATCGAAGATCGCCACCAGTGCAAATATAGGGAACACCCTACACTATACAAAAATGGCTTGCTGTTTTCTTCAGGCGGTGGCTGCACGTTAAGAATAAATTTTGTATCGCACCAAAACAAATTACAACTATATAACAAAAGGAAGGTTGGCATAAAACTTAACAGTCTAGCAGATAAATGCACCACCAGAAGTTCAGAAGCTCAGTTCATTTGACCTGACTATTACGTTTTCATGTTGTATTGTCCGATGGAGCACCATAACCCTCGCCTTCATTTCTCCTAGGCTCCTGAACAACATAGCAAATGTCTGATAGTCTGGTTTCAAAACCATGCATATCTTGACGACATTGATCAATGTTTCTCCTTGTTTCACAAAGGGTCTCTGTTAGGGAATGGACTTGTGTCTGGAGCGCAGATACAACATTGCTTTGAGCTTGCATATCTTGATCATGAGGCAGTTTGGACCATATTGCCTTAACAACCAACCCAGTATTACGCAGGAACGTGCTTTTAGCACTGTTAGTGGACAGGTACTGACCCACTGCAGCAAGAGCTGACATTGCGGTTATAGTTGCCTCGCCACCTTCAGAAGGTGGCGGTTCCACCATTTTTTCCATAGCTCGCTGAAAAGTTGAGGTTTTACATTAGTAGTACCAGAACAGAAGATATTAAGGAGGCAGCAAAACCAAACAAAATAGCTTTGGTCTATATACAGAACTTATTCTGGTGAACCCATGTAAAATATTAGTTGTATTTTATTGCAAAGTACATAATAAAACCAGGTTCCAAACATATGACCATGTACCATCGCTAATGTATTGTCTATTTCTTCACATTGTATTGAGGGCTAAGGATAAAGAGATGAAGTTTATAATACGGTAAGCATAGTATGACGTTATTCATATCACAAAACAACTGAGAACAGACAAACAGGCAATTGTAACATTGTGTGGGCAAGTCCAGCACGGAACTAGATTACGGGTCAAGATCAAATGAACACCACTCCTCTCTTTTAAACCTTGTAAGGTGCAATGATACGCTAAGACAATTGTGTATAAAATTGAAAAGAGTAAAATACATTGGCTGCAAACCATGCAGTTCAAGGCACAAGTCAGAGTAAGTAGTAGTTAAAAGGCATGAGGATTAAGGACTTACAACAGCAGCTTTGACTGGTGTAGTCATGCCCTTCTTCTTGCTGGTGTGTCAGTCCTTGAAGATTTCCACAACATTTGGTTCAGGTACTTTTTGGTCCTTGCGGGCTTTCCTCTGCATTTGGAACAAGTCAATATAGATCTGATAATATGGTACAACGAAAAGAGTGAAACAGCAGCTAATTACAAGAGCCTCGCAGTGTGCAATATAGCTACGAGATCATGTCGTCTGTTCGAATTTCACTTTCGCACAGTTGGCCTTGTTCTTTGAACAGCCTACAAGAAGATAGATTTGTGTGGCACATGCATAAATAGGACATCAACATGTGATCTGATGACATACATATAATGTACCTGATACTTCGGATCGGACCAGTGTTTAATGAGGCCTCTCCAGTCTTCATCAGATATATTTTCCACTGGAGATGTTTTGGCAAGTTCACTGTTAGCCTTGCCTTCAAAGTGAGTTTTCCTCAAGTTATACCGATACTGTCGCAGAGTAGACTTGAAAACATGGGTGCAAGCTTGTCTGGTTGCATCATCTTGGTTATCCAACTTGAACCTCATCTGTTGAAAATTATGGGAGTCTCATTATTAGCAACCTAGAAAGTATTGGACAGAGCAAGACGATATTACTAGTTTCCATACATAACCATACTTACAGATAAATGGTCGAGGAAGATGTTGAATTGGGTTTCGTCTTTGTCATTCCTGTACTGAATCCATGTTGGGAGGATACGTACATGACACCTAACAGCAACCGCTGCCTCTGATACTAACTTGGCTGACTCTGTAGCATCACGTGGCCTTTTTAAACCTGCCTCAAAACGGATCTCCATTCTTCCTCCTCTAGATTTAGTTAACCTATCGAGCATTATCCCTGATGTTTGTTTCCTCTTGCGCCTAGGTGCTAGTCCAACAACAAACATAGGAAGTGTTAGTGTACATCAAACTGTGAGACTACATATAAAGAAGCATGCAACTGTAACTTGACTCCAGCAACTACCTCCTTGTTGTTGAAGCTCACAAGGTTCATCTGATATTGCCAACTCGTCTTGTGTCAAGAGTGCTTGGGAAGTAGTGTCAGGTGGCAAGGGAGCTTGGGAACGTGCTTAGCTCAGTTGACGCACGAGTACGTCGTGCAGATGGTAGTACTATGGTAGGTGTTGCAAGAACCAGGGCTTTCTCTGCTTGTTTGGTGGCAGCTATTTTTTCTGTTTGTCTGTTTTTGCAACTCGTGTAGCATGGGATGTCGTGTTTGTAGAATTTTCTACTGGACTTTGACCTTCTGTTGCACCATCAGTGCCAGCAGAATCTGCAGGATTCATCCGCTTCTCATTCCCTGCCATTCTGTGTTTCTTCCTCTTTCTATGTGCCATGTTAAGTCAAGCCGACAAGAAAAACGAATAACAATTTAGTTCTTCAGAACAAATTGATGCGTGATGCAGACGAACTGAACTTTGATGTTAGACAACCACATGATAGGAGGATGTAATATGTATGAAAAACAGGACGGAAGAGATAACCAGAACTATGATGTGTAAACTAAGAAGAAGACATTTCACCAAATTAGAAGCAATGCAATGGAAGGTAGACACCATATGAAAGATGCTACAAATATCGCTCTGCCAAGTTAACAGTGTCTCATCATAAATGGCGTTTAAACAAATGTGAAGCAGTACAAGAAATAAATCATATGCAAAACAACATCACACTACCATGTTAGAGGTCTCTCGTCATTAGTGCCATTGCATATTCACAACATTGCATATTCACATCTTATGATGTGTAAACTAAGGAGAAGGCATTTCAACAAATTAGAAGCAATGAAAGCTAGACACCATATGAAAGATGCAACGAATATCACTCTACCAAGTTAAAACTGTCTCGTCATAAGTGTCATTTCAACAAATTAGTAATACAAGCTATAAAAGAATGTGAGATGTAACCTATATCACACTCCGAAGTCAAACGTGTCTTATGATAAGTGATTGTTGCAGGTTACACAACAGTAGTAATTTGACGTAAGAACATGGTGTGATAGACAGATATTGTATGTTCTAGAAACAGGAACACATGTCTTATTCAAGCATAATGTGTAAAGTAAGCAGATGGAATTCAACAAAATTAGAAGCAATACAAGCTAGACATCACACATAACATGCAACCACATATAACAGTGCCAAGTTAGGGGGAGCACCGGTGATGCTGCACTAGGGGAGACGTGCTCATCATAAACACAGCTTTGTTGAGTGTCTATGCATGTGTTGTCTTGGAAATCATGTTGGGGGTGTGGAGGAGTAGAAACTGTAGAGGCCCTCCGTTTGGAAGGAGCACCTTTATCCGCTGCCTTGCTAACTTCCTTCCGCTTTATTGATTTTGAATTGTCAAGTAAAACCGACAAGAAAAAGCAATGAAATTCTCTCTTCAGAACTCATTCATGCATGATACTTACAATCACTACTTTGATGTAAGGCAAACACATGATACCGGGATGGAATATGTACGAAAAACAGGATGACATGGCATGTTCACAACTGTTTGTGTAAACTAAGTAGAAACCATTCCAGCAAATAAGAAGCAATGCAAGCTAGACACCACATGAAAGATGCAACCAATATGAATCTGCCAAGTTAAAAGTGTCCCATCATAAATGGAATTTCAACAAATTAGAAGCAGCGCATGCTATAAATCATATGAAAGATGCAACTAATATCGCACTGCATATACTAAAGGTGTCTCGTCATGTTGATTGATGTGGGATACAAAAAAACAATAGTTTTATGTAAGGACATGCTTAATAGACAGATGTACTATGTACTAAATACAGGAAGGCATGTCACATTAACAGGTATAATGTATAAGCTAAGAAGACTAGCACATGCAGTTTAACCAGATTGGAAGAATTACAATCTAGACACCATATGTAACATGCAACCACATATCACGCTGCCAAGTTAGAGCAAGCACCTGCGATGCTAGTGTAGGGGAAATGCTGTAATCAACTACAGAGCTACGTTCACTATCTTCATCTAGCATTTCTGTTTCTTGAGAATCATGTCGGGAGGCTGACGCTGCATTCTTTAAATGAGGAGTAGTCCCCTTGCCTGCCTGCCTCGTCATAAGTGATTGATGAGGGATACACAAGAACATTAGTTTGATGTAAGAACATGGTTAATACACAGATGTACTAGTATGTACCAAAAACAAAAAGGCATGTCATATTCAAAGGTATAATGTGTAAGCTAAGCAGAAGCAATATAACCAAATTGGAAGCAATACAAGCTAGACATCCGGCTGGAGTGGTGAGCATGATCATCTAGGACCTGAGAGCCTGGTGGGAGGCGGGCTGCTTCGCCACCATCACAGCTTCTTAGTTGGCTTCCAGGTGATGCCTATCTTTGCTGGGCTTGTCACTGGCTCGGCCAGTGCCCTGACTAGCTATTTGTCTTCTGGTGCTCACGGGATGGTGGTTCATGTAAAAAAATATCTTTCCTTATCTTACCGACTTCGGCCTTTCGAATACAAGCTAGACACCATATGGAACATGCAACCACATATGACACCGCGAAGTTAAAGCAAGCACCTGGGATGGTGGTTCATTGCGAGCGGGGTCATCAACTCCAGAGCTACGTTCCCCGTCTCCATTTGCTGACACTGCACCCTTTAAAGCGTTGAAACGTGTCTTGCCTAGCCGCACACCAAACTGGAGCGACTTCTATCTTTTCTTTTTGGCTTCTCTCATGGCAGCAGAGTCTGAAATACCCTTGCATAAAAACACAACAGTGAGAGTAAGGGTGAAGTGTGTGCGGAACTAGTGCACTGTAAAAGTAGTAGATAGCAGGTGGCTGAAAAATAAATGACAGGAGACATGTGATAGCTCTACAACATTGCATGGCAAACAAAATTAGATTCTACTCTATATGATTTTGTAATATATGAGCACAGGAAATGCAGGTACTCCTCCAGCACACCACCACATGTGGTCATATCTAAGATAATAGTCGACTGAAAATAAGTAGGTCAGTCGATTTTTTTTAATGAACCGTCCGATCTATAAGGAACGGGCAGATGGCCTTCGTCTACCTCCCGCCAGTCACTGTTGACGATCTTTCTCTAACCGCCAGCGACCATCGGCCCAGACCCCTGCCTCCGCCGCCCCGCCCTCCCATCGACCTCACACCACCGCCGTGCTTGGCAGCGCCCCCAGGCCATCCCTTTAATCCCGGCCGACCTCCAGATCGGGCGCCAGTAGCTCTAGGCCGCACACAACCCTAAGATAAACACCAAGGCGCTGCTTCCCCGGCGTAATAGGCGTACTAGCGCCTGTTACGCTGGGGAATGCTTCCGTTAATTGGGAATCAAGTGGCCAGAAATTGAAATTCAGGGGGGCGACGGACCCCTAGCTAAGGTGAAATAGTATATGAGGAGAAACCTTATGCATCGCGAGTTACAAGGAACATCTAGTATCAAGAAGAAGCAATCAATTAGTGTCTTCTGTGGGATGAATACCGTGCAAGCAGATTTTAAGATTTGCATGAATAAGGGAAGAGTAGTACCTTTTTCAGTTTCCGGTGTGGTCACCTCCACAAGTCGCGCCGATTTTCTTCTTTTTACCGGGGAAACCGATGTTCTGGAGGGTGCAGGCTTGGACGAACCCATGGCAAAATTGTTGACTGTGTTGCCGTGGCCGTATGTCGGCGGAGGGGAAGCAGATCCGAGGTGGTGAAGGACGGCGTAGCAGGAACAACTCCAGTGCGGTGGAGGGTGGCAAAGTTGGAGCGGCAGCGGTGAGGCGCAGGACGGCGTGGTTGAACTGGCTCGGGTACGGACGGCTCGGCCTTGGCTTCAACTACTAGCTGTGGAGGGTGTTGCGGTTGAGGTTGCGGTGGACGATGACGCCGGGGTATCGGCTCCGGCGTGATGGAGGAGGGCGGCGGTTGATGGGTGGGATGGGGTGGCAGACGGAGGACGCCGGGGTTTCGCGGCTGGTGGAGAGGTAGTTTTGGCGCCCACGGAGGGAATCAGACGGGTGGGTGGGAACCATGTTTCGGTCTGGGACGCGCTTGTTTTTGGCTTTTTTGAACAGAAATGGGACGCGCTTGTTTGAAATTTGGGGAAAGTACAAACTTTGCCCCCCTCTTAAATTTTGGACCTACTGCGGGTCGGGGGTAGGATGGTAATCCCAGGTGTCCCAAATAGTGGGCGGGAGTGATTTCGGCCGCGCGCGCGTGTGCTTAGGCGGCCATTGTGTATGAATGTTTTTCGGATGCGGTTGCGTGGCGTCTAGATGAAGCTACAAACCTACCCCGGTTTAGACCTTTGGACGTCGGGACGGTAGGTTTCACGGGTCGGAGTTATTAGAAAAGTAATTTCCTTGTACTACCAAACATTGGTCTCACGCGGTTTCAGGTGAGTAGAGGCTCTTTTGGCGCTTCGTTCGAAATTCTAAAACACAAGCATTCATGTTGAGTACTCTTGAACTATGAGGATTGACCTAAATATACAACGTTATATTTGACCTTGTATGTTTGAAAACCTCATTAAATTATCCGCTTATTTTTGAAATTTTGACACTTGAAAATCCTATAACTACGATTATTTTGGAATGGAGGAGCTAAATTTGAATCTATTTTGTACACGACTGCATATGCTATTATGTACAAAATCAGAGCAAAGATTGGTGCCCCCATAATTTAGGTATGGTTTACAAATGCCATGATATCAAATTCAAATAATTGAATGGACTTCATGTTGAATTCGATTTTTTTAAACCACCTTAAGTTGAATTCAAATGTATGCTAGTTCATAGATAGTAGCTATTTATAATGTCCATTGTGTAACTTTCGTATGTATAATGTGCTTTAAACACACAACATGAACTATACTCACGTTTATATTCGATTGCTAAAGAGATGCATTGTCTGGAGTTCAAAATACTAACTATGTAGATCAATTGTGTCGAATAATAACATAGACATGCTCAAATTCGATAGAATCTAGATGTCTGATGGATCAAAGACCGCTCCTTACGCGAATTGCAAATATCATGATCCCATACTAATATTTGGATACAATTTACATATTTAATCAATGTGTAGAGCAGTCTTTTACGTGTAGTTTCACTCTCCATCGGTGGTCTCTCACACATGCTCACACACTCTCTCCCGAGGTGTCTTTTTCGCACACATGCTCTAGATATAACCCTCCCTCCCTCTCGTAACCATTTACAACTGTTTTCACTAACCTTTATCACAAGCACTCTTCCTCTCGCAAACATACAAACGCACAATCCTCATCGACCCTTTCTATATACATGGACCTGCCTACGTGTCTCATGTACGCACATTATCTTTACGCCTATCTCTCACGCATTGTCTCACACCTCTCTTCCTAATCAACGAGTATGATTCTAGCAGAGCATTCTGTAGGACGCCCCTTAAAGTTAGGTTGGATGAATAGTAATATCAGAGATAAAGGGATTACCTTAGTCTGAGAACCTAGGGTTACAAATCCTAGCCGGCTTTGTCAGTGGACATGGAGTCCTTCACAATTCTGCTATCTTTGTCTTGTACGACTAGTCATCCATGGGTCTTCCTAAATGCATCACGGACCGACCAATGTGGCGCAGGACGGAACAGAACGAAGGGCCTCACCTCGACCCACCGGACCTCACGCGGTGACACACCCTCTGCCCCCACGTCTCATTATCTTCTCACACCCACACATACCAACACAAACACCACACACACAGAAAATTTCTCCTGGTGCCTCTATTCCCTCCCCCTTGCATATACACAGTCAAGGGAATGGAATCTCTTGTCGTGACGTCATATTCGTCTCTCTCTCTCTAGACCACTCTCATTTCTCGTGCTATCTCTCCCACGCCCCCCCTGTCGGCCCCTCTATCCATGCCTCTCTCGAATACGTAATACACACACATACCTCTCTAGGCCCCGCCAAATGCATCAACTACACATTCACACATGTTACATCACGTACCCCATTGATCTAAAAAGCCCTCTCTTCATGTTTATTTCGCATACAACATTCCTTTTGAATAAAGTGTGGCCAAAACATTATTTTAGAGTTTCTACATATATACAACATTACAAAGTTATATGGAGGAGTACGAACGCTAATTTGCATTGCATGGTGCCCACAATGATATTTATTCCGCACTGTGAATTTGTATATTTTTATACTATATACAAAGTTAGTCATAATAAAGAGAAACGAAGAGCATCTCTCTCTCCATCGCACACCCAACCTGTGCGCCCCTTTCACGTATGCACACAAAACTATCTCCAGGTCCTCTAAAAGTAAGCCCCTAGAAAATTCACGCATGTTTCATCTTTCTCTCGCGATATATGCAATAACGATCATTGTATGTGAAGCGAAAGCATGATACGTACATTGGACTTCAGAATCCACTCATTACGGTCACCATTTACGTTTAGTGGTTATTATGCAGTCACGGGCTCACCGTACAACTCTGTATTTGCTCATGACATGACTAGTTGACCAGTTAAACGCTCCACGTGGCACCTCTAGTGTTGCATCACATTATCTCACTACGATCGTGCCCACCTGTCGACTTGTATCTACTCTACATCTACACTCTTATAAAATACATAAAATACACTCTTATAAAAAACAGAGTTGGTGATGATGGTGTGCCTGCCATCCTGCAATATAGGTCGTCCAATTTATATCTGACGGATAGGAAAGAAACTATAGCAATTTTGCAAAAAGGTACCCACACACCTCTCCACATTTGCAAATAAGGCCTTCCCTCGTTCATCCTTTTCTCTCACAAGATAAACAAGTCATACAAATGCATCTTGATGTTACATGCAACGCACGGGCATCTTGCTAGTAAGAATGAAAACAAACGACAAAAAAAATATTTGGACGGTGGTTCGAAGTCATGACCGCGGGCACAGCGGACAAGGTGGCCTTGTATTGGTATGCTGAGCCATCTATTTTAACACACGGGAGCTGGTGTGGTGATTATACACACACGCACGCATTCACACGAACTGCATCCACGCAACACTCACATAAACACATGCACCCACGCACACACGCAACACTCACACGTACACACGCAGCCACGCACGCATGCAACACTCACACACACACACACATGCATGCACACACCAGTACCCCACACGACCAACACACACTCTCTCGCTCAAGTGCTCAACCTACATGTGCATGCGCACACATCAGGCCCTGACAGACACATACACAACCAGGTGATTCCCGCGCACGGGTTGGAGCCTTGTCGCGCCTGCGTAAATTTGTGTTTATCTGACCTTTTGTCTATGTGAACTGAAAGGTGGGACCCACAACGAACGTGGTCAATTTAACTAGTCAACATGGCGCCATGCAGACTATTTGGCCGGTCAAAAGAGTGCAATCTGATGCTGAGCTGTGAGCAAGTGACCATATAATCACCGCAAAACGTATATAGTGACTGTAATCAGCTTATTCTGAAGTTCGGTGACCATATTACGCTTTTCTCTCTGTAGGCCCTCCAAAACTACATCTCTACACGTTCTCGCAAGTTACATCTAACAATTATGCAATACATCACTACTACTACACTCTAACACAATAAATCATATGTGTTTTTAGTTTTACTAGATATCATATTGTTACTTACAATTATTCAGTTTGCATACATTAAAATTGCCTTTGAAATGTATGGCCAGTATCATCTACCGCGCGGGAAAAATCCCGCCCTTTCCTGTTTAATCGGGTTTGTATCGATGGATCGTGCGAAACAACAAAACTATAGTACTATACAGTACAAGTGACAGTTCACTGGGCCGTCGTGTCGTCTACTCCTCCGTCGTAAGAGTGGAGCGCTCGCTTTCATAAATCTTCTAGTCCCTTTCGCCGACATGTGGGACATCAAGCTATCGGGTCCACGTGCCATACCGGAATACAGTGCAGAGCAGTCGGGGTGAAGCACCCCAGTCATGGCGCCGGCGTAGTAATGAGCAATGAGGCGTCAAATCACAAAGCTGCACCTTTCCGGCAGTTAAGTTGGAGGGACGAAGCAACCATCATTTCACTCGTTGCTGAATCCGCTTCTCCCTCATCTTCTTCAACTTAACCACGTGTTGCTTCTGTCGTTGTTCTGCCTCATGTGGGACGCGGATTGGCTTGGTAAAGCACTGACACGTGGGACCGCATGTTAGCAAACCGCCAGGACAACATCCTCCAAAAATAAGAAGCCTAATCCTAGACTTACAAAGGGCTACGTAGCTACTACGTATACTTTCCATCTAATCTATATATGCCCCCTTGATTTTCAGGTGGGGTGGGCCTAATCCTCTCCTTTAATCCAATCAAATAGTCCCACATCACATCAGTTCATAACTTTAAGTAAACCATTACGTGGATGTAGCATTGCTCAAATAAGAAACCTCCCCCGCCATCCGCGTGGCAAAATCACCTCCTTTTTACTAATCTCGATTCTATAATTTTTTAGATCAATATAATTGAGATTTGTATAGATAGCACACAGGAGCAAAACCAAGTGGTACGGTTAAGGGCATCCACAATGTGTAACCAAATGTGAAAATAGCTTTTGGCGTCATGGGAACCATTGTGGACAGTGTTGCCAAAGCCAAAAAGATGGAACCGAAGCTCCCTGATTGATTGATTGAAGGAATAGAAAAATGCAACGTCTCTCCTCTTTCTCCCATCCTTGGACGCATGTAGTACAATATAGAGCACAGAGTCTACTCCCCTGTCCCTTCTATCACAAATCACAAAGCAGTGAGGCGTCAAATCACAAAAGCACGGACGAAGCAACCATCATTTCACTCTTCGCTGACTCCGCTTCTCCATCGTCTTCTTCGAGAAGCCATCTCACCACATTAGTTATAGTAGTACTAGTAAAGGTCTTCCTGGATGCAAATAAGGCGGTTGTCTCGGCTTGCAGGCGGCACTTGCGAACGACTTACCGTGGTCTCCCTCAATGGTGTTCTCCGTCGAACGCACTTCACCAAACCACCAAAAAAATTATCGTCGACGTCACCGCAATGGGGAAGGAAGTCAAATATAGTTACTACCTCCATTTTTTGTACACAAGGCCAGTATATCAAAATTACAATTTGCAAAGGGCCACTAACACTAATCGAGGAAAAATTGATGGGGTTAGCAACCAAGGACATTAATATCCCCTGCATGCACGCGGAAGTGAGAAGGTTGGTTTGCACGGCGCTGCATTAATCAAGCGATGAGGAGTGAGATGGTTAGCTCTTTGGTCTCTGGAGAAAAAAATACGCATTAATTGACACGTGAAACAAGGATTTGTATCGATTAAATCCCGCGAAGGAAAACCCAGCCTTTCTTTTTTAACACTAGTACTCCTAGTAGTACGTACGTACTTATCCTGTTTGGGTCTAGGCCTTGATTGCCAAACTTCGCCACACATTTTTTCCAAGCTTGCCTAAAATTTTCAAAATGAGAAGGAGGTACACTTGCGCACGGCTATCGCAGTCACACCGCACCCTCATAGGGTCGCTCCTGCATGCCGCGGTCGCACCGCACCCTCACTGACACGTGCCGTCGCATGTGAACACACCAAACTCAGCCATCCTATCGCTGACACATAATTTTCGTTCATAGAGTATGTTTATCCAACCGCATGTTGGGGAGTATCCGTACGGCCCGTGCGGTGGTCTGTTGGGGAAGAAGAAGAGGTGTGGAAGAAGGAAAGAAGGGTTAGGAGACGTAGGATATTGATCCAACCGCCTGAAATGGTAGACTGACCCAAGTCAGGCAACTTGCATAACAAATATATGTTTTTACACAACAAAAGATCCATAAAAACTATCACTGCTCGCGGAAAGAGACGACCTCGTCGTCTTTGGCTGCCGGCGCGAACCAGCCGTCGCTGCCGACGTGTGTCTCTGCACCGTGGTTGTCCTCGGCCTCCATCTACTCGTTCAAGCGGAGCGTGCGGGCGCTCTGCACGGATGAGAGCACGGCCCGGTTCAAGTCGAGGACGTCCGGTTCCGCCTGCAGGAGGGCCTCGATGGCAGCGGCATCCGCGCGCTCTGCGTCGAGTCGAGCCTCTGCCGCCCAGTTCAAGTCCAGGACGTCCGGTTCCGCCTGCAGGAGGGCATCGATGAGAGCGGCATCCGCGCGCTCTGCGTCGAGTCGAGCCTCTGCCGCCCGGTTCAAGTCCATGGCGTCCGGTTCCGCCTGCAGGAGGGCCTCGATGGCAGCGGCATCCGCGCGCTCCGCCTCAAGTTGAGCCTCCGCCGCCCGGTTCACATCCACGACATCCGGTTCCGCGTGCAGGAGAGTCTCGATGGCAGCGGCATGCGCGCGCTCCGCGTCGAGTTGAGCCTCTACCTCCTGGTCCTCCTTTAGTATCGCCATGTTGAACCGCTGGTCCGCCTGCACCATGGGGGACTCGGACGCCGGCACGAAGTCGACGTCCATCATCTCATACCCATCGGGGGCCTTCTGCGCCGCGACCTCCGCCATGAACATTGGATCGGCTTCCTCCTCCTCGTAGCTTGGCTCCAGAGAACTCGGGGATTGGCCCGCCGCAAAGCGAGCTTGGGAAGGAGGTCTGTGGCGCCGACCGCCGCCGCGATTTCTGCGCGGCGCTCCGGCGTCAGCATCTTATAGTAAGTGATCTTGCGGCGCACCATGGCTTTTCGGTGAACTAGGGGACGCTTGATGCGGGCTAGGGGATCGAAAGGTGGGGGAATGGGCTGGAGATTTGGTGTGGTTTTAGGGCAGTGGCTGGCGTAGGCCGAGCAGCGAAGGTTCTAGTGTGAATAGTGGTTCCGGTGACGACCGGTCAATCGGTTTTGGCTGTACATCGCTCTTGTTGCGTTCGCGTTGCAGCCCGGCACGCTGGACCCTCCACATTGCTCACCGAATGGAACGCGCTTCGTCTTGCGTTGTCACTCGCTTGTGGGACCGCAGTTGAGGGCAAACCGATGTCCCTCCCCCTCCCCCGCCCGCGTCATTTATTATACCACCACTCCCTCCGTTTTATGCGGAGTAAATAAAAACAGAGGGAGTATACTACGGATGAGGATCCCCTGACGTGGCCGAACCCATTGAGTAACTGACATGCGGGGCCTAGCAAGCATGGGGTCCGCCAGTAAGTGACCGAAAGGGAGGGTAAGGCAGGGATACCTACGTCAGAGGATCCACTTCCACTATACTACTTTGACCAAATGTTAGAGTAATAATATATGACATGCAACTTACACAAATGTTAGAGTAATAATATATGACATGCAACTTACACAAATGTTAGAGTAATAATATATGACATGCAACTTACACAAAGCATACAGGGTCTAATGCGTTTTTCGAGGCTAACTTTGACCAAATGTTAGAGTAATAATATATGACATGCAACTTACACAAAGCATACGGTCAAATTCGTATGTGAAAGGAGTTTCCAATGATATAATTTTCACATTATACATCTCATGTACTATTAATCTTATCAATAGTCAAATTGGAAACCATCTCTAGTACAAATGTAGGAGTACGTACGAATCAAACAATATTGATTGGGCGTTGTTGAATGTTGATACCTTTTTTATCAAAGTAGATATACTTTGACTACACATAAAACTTATATGTAAACTAGAAAGGATAGGAGGGAGTATATTGTACGTTCAAAAACGAAATGAACATTGAATACCGTTTATATATGATTTGCGGATGCTATGATCACCGGTTCAAAATTTTGAATCTGCCTTAGGTATCACGTACCCCCACTCGTTCCCTCTCGATTTCATCTCGGGGTCCGGAGATCTATTGAAATAGGACTAGGGTGGGTACATGCAAATGATACTCGGCGGAATGTTCAAATGAGGCATGCGGGAGGATGGACTCGACTGGAGGGCGACATGATCGATGGAGAAGAGGGTTGGAGAGGAATGAGAAATAAGCAAACGCCACATGATTATACTTGAACGGCTCAAATAAACAATAAGTTATCTCGCTTGGCCTACATAGTGAAAGGCCTAATGCGCAACGCGAAGCACTGACGCTCGAATCTGGCCGGGAAAACAGGGAAACAAACATGTGGGGCACACCCGTCGGGACGACGTAGCGCAAACTAGTCCAATGGAGGAGCTGGCCCACGACCTCCTCGCCCCCGACAACCGTTCATGTTGATCGTTGGGGCCAACAACAGGGCGCAGCTCCAGCACCGCCTCTGGACACGGCGACCGCGGTGAGCGACACGCTCATATCGTCGCTAGACACGGTCGGTTTCAGTTTGCTGAGGGTGGCGTTAGTGCTGTGGCATGACCAACGGTATGTTTGGTTTGTGCCCAAGGTTGCCCCATCAAAGCATTGGGTAACCAAAATTTTGGTTGAGATATTGGTTGCCCATGATTTGGCCGACATTGGCAAGAAAAATGAACTTGAGTTGGCTAGAGTTCATTAGCATGCCAAAGAAATGGCAACCATCCAAACAAAGACCAATCTTTGGGTCATGACCAAAATTTTGGTTGAGGTATTGGTTTCCCATGATTTGGCCGACATTGGCAAGAAAAATGAACTAGAGTTGGCTAGAGTTCATTGGCATGCCAAAAAATGGCAACCATCCAAACAAAGACCAATCTTTTGGTCATGACCAAATTTTTGGCAAGGTGCACTTTGGCCACAATCCAAACACACCCCAACACCCAGCTCGTCGAGGATGCACGGGGCGCCGCGACGCGTCCGCGGAGTGGTGTAGCGCGGCCAACTGCATCCTCTGGACCTGAGACCATGTCGGGTCGTCTTGCTTTTCCAATGACATGCGGGGATCGCATGTGAGCAAAGGGCATCTCCAACGTTGCCACGACCGCAGCTGACTACCCTGGCACACCAAAACCCTCGTCCCTCGCATCATCGCGCGGTGCGTTCCTAGCCGGCGCCAGCTGCCCGCATTCATGTTGTTCGTTCGTATGTCGTCATTAAGAGGCTCGGTGCCCGCGGAACCAACTCCAGCGACTTAATGACGCACCCGAACGCTTGGCCTCACCGGAATGCGCTACTTAAAGCGGCAATGCCCAGCTAACCTCCACACCATAGCGCATCGTCCTCCTACCTGGAACCACATCCGCCATGACCACAAGCGCGAACGCTCTGCGGGAGAGCTTGTCTTCGGGGATGGAGCTCGAGGTCCCCGCCCTCGCTCAAGTCGCCGCACAAGCGGTGGCCACGCTAGCGGCCGATGACGGGAGCACCGTCAGCCACGCGTCCTACTTGCCGCCGTCCAATGTCCGGCACCGCCAAGGTCGGGGACTCCTCTGAGGATGAGTAGGGCATGGGAGGCGGCAGGGGATGGTGTGCCAACTGGCCGGTCCGTCTCCCGTGTTCTACTTTTCTTTGCCGGAGACCGCACCTTCACTTCACGGGTCTTGAACCCCGCCCCCGTATATGGAGATCACAGATGGAGGACGTCGGTCGCCGCCGTAGAATAGGTTTAGGGTCGGGTTTCTTTTATTTTTTTGTCCTATAAAAGTTGGAAATGTAATGAAAATCTGCCGTGTTTGCATTAATCTCGGCCGGTGTATATGAACTTTCAAAATAATATACATATTGTAGGAGTACTAGCAAGATGCCCGTGCGTTGCACGGAAGATCAAGATCTTGGGGGAGAAAAGGATGAACGAGGGAAAGCCTTATATGCAAATGTGGAGAGGAGTGCATTTAAATTTTCATAGTTTCCTTCCTATCCGTTAGATATAGATTGGATGGCCTATATTGTAGGATCGGACTCATCTTTCTACAACTACGGGAACCTACGAAAGGGTTAACGTAAATTGCCTCTCTCTCTCCTCCCCTGATTTTCATGGTGGTGGGCCCCTCCCTCCCCCAATCTACAATCAACAGCTCACACGTTTCATATTACGTTAATTATGTAACTGGGATTACGTAGGTGTAGCATTACTCGTCCTAAAAAACCCAACTAAGCCAACCTCCCAGCATATCGCGCGGGAAAAGACCCGGCCACGCCGTTTTAGTCGGGATTACCGGATTACTAGTAGTAGTATCGATGGATCGCGCGAAGCAACAATTTTTTTTGAGGGGGCGAAGCACCTAGTTTAAAAGGGAAAAATGCGGTACACTCACAGCACTCCTGTCGCGGTCGCATTGCACCCCACACACGTTCGGTCCTGCACACGGCTCACGCAAACGGAATGCGCTTCAGCTTGCCTCTTCACTGACACGTGGGACTGCACTCGGAGAAATCGACCATGCGCCAAACTCCCCCCGCCCACTGCACGAAAATCCTCCCCCCCCCCACACCCAAAAATTCCCCCCAAATCCGATTCAACCGCCCTTCGGCCAACTAGCCAATAATATTCCCCAAACCCCCCTCCCCCCTGTCCCCCTCCACTCCATTCACTCTGCCAAAGCCGCCCTCCTTGCTGCGCCGATACGTCGGCGCCACGGTTCGGCGATCCTCTCGCTCCCACAGTACGCTCTCGTAGACTGCCATCCTCTAGCCGCGCCGCCACCTCTAGCTACGTTCTTGTGGAGGCGCACGACGGTCAGCGCCGCCACCGCTGGCGACGTTCGTGTGGAGACGCATGGCAGTCAGCTTCTCCCACGGTACACGCATTCTAGACTGAGGCCCCGTTCATGTCGGTGTAGCGCTGAATGCTAGCTGATAGACGTTGTTAATCTCACTGTTTGCCGAAGTAGTTTACTGTCAATATGCTCTGCTTATGAAGCTTCCTTGCCCTGTTCTGCACTCAATCTTCTTAGCTGAGATGGCATGCCAAGGCCGATTAGTTGCTAAAATATCCTGCCATATATTTATTGTGGCGTAGATTGCCATGGTCTAGTAGCCAATCTGTTAGCTGAAATAGCTCTACGCCGTTTTATACTCGATCTTTGTTGCTGCGATGGCCTTCGATAGTTCGATGGCTGTGTGCTCGGCCTCATGGACTGCTGAAACAGCCTACCATAATTTGGCACTCAAATCTATTTGCTGAATTAGCTTTACATATATTTCGTTACTTAGATTTGCTCGTCCAAATATCTTGCCATAGCTTTAGACATCGACCTAGGTATTTTTTTTCTGGACTTCATAAAAAAGCATATGTGTTTTTCCTGTAATATCTAGTAGAAGAACTAATTTGTATGTATAACAGATGGACATGACTTGGATAATTTCTGCTCGAAGATTCTCCGCTGCATATGTCGAGGGGGTTGAAAACTTCATGAACTTTATTAGAGCTGAGTACGGTGGTCTGAAATCAGATGTGCTCTGCCCGTGTAGCAGTTGTATGAATTCAGTTACAAGACCCCAGTCAACTGTGCAAAATCATCTACACTTGTATGGGATGTCGGTCACATATACTAGGTGGGTTCATCATGGTGAAGCTGTGAACGTCAATGTTATTGACTACGTGGAAGAAGCAGATCACCATCTTGATCTGTCTGATGCTCAGGTGGAAGAGGAGGAGGAGGTGGTGGTGGCGGAGCCAGTGAGTTTCACCAACATTGAAACAATGCTACAAAATGCTCGTGCATTCCGTGAACTTTCACCTACAGAAGAAAAACGGTGGGCCCGCATGTTGGAACAATGCAACATTGTTGTCACCCCAGGAAATAAGCTGTCAGTATTCTCAGCTATTGTCACCTTTCTTCAGGTGAAGACAACTGAGCAGATGACCAACAAATCATTCGATGCGATGTTGGCTGCTTTCCGCGAATCTTTCCCAGACGCGTCTGAGCTTCCACACACCTACAGTAAAATGAAGAATTTCCTTCGTGCAGTTGGAATTGGATATGATATGATCCATGTTTGTAAGAATAATTGTGTTCTATTCCGGAAGGATTATGCCAACTTAAGTGAATGGACGAAATGCAAATCATCAAGATGGAAAGATGGCGATGTTGTGAAGAGGATTCCTCATAATGTTCTAAGACATTTTCCAATTACACCAAGATTGCAGAGGTTGTTTCATGATGCTGAAACAAGAGAGGATGTATTGTGGCATTCTAGGAACCAGGAGTACAGAGATCAGAATGTAATGAGCCATCCATCTCATGGTAGTGAGTGGAAAAGCTTCAATGATAAACACAAAGAGTTTGCTGCTGACCCGAGAAACATTAGACTTGGCTTAGCTTTAGATGGACTTAACCCATTTGGCCACCAGAGCGCCACATATAGCATGTGGCCAGTGCTTGTTATCCCTTACAACATGCCTCCAAATGTCTGCACCAAAGAATCAAACTACATGATGACCTTGCTCATCCCAGGTCCAAAAAGTCCTGGAAAGGATTTTGATTTGTTCATGGAGCCTCTTGTGGAGGAACTTCAATAGCTATGGAAGGGTGTTCTCACTCGAGACCTATATAGCAGCCCACGAGCTAATTTCTTTCTGTGTGCTGTTATAATTTGGTGCATCCATGATTATCCGGCTTTGGGCACTATGTTAGGGCGAACGACACATGGTTACAATGCATGTGTTCGCTGTGATAGGAATCTGTTGTCATACGCAATACTTAGCAAGATCTGTTACATTGGACACTGCCGTTTCCTTGCCAAGGACAAGCCGCATCCTAGAAAATACTGAAGACATGTGTTCAATGCAAAGCATGAAAACCGTGATGCGCCAAAGAGGCCACCACCGATGAGTTGCAAGTGGAATTAGAGAAGGTCAGGCATATTACACCAGGAAACCATCCTGGTAATGGTAGCGGGAAAAGGAAGCGTGGCAGGGTAGAAGAGAGATTATTGTTTACCCGCAGGTCCACTTTGTGGGACTTGGAGTATTGGAAAGATTTGGATCTAAGGCATAATATTGATGTGATGCACATCGAGAAAAATATATGTGACAGCATTATCGGCACACTTCTTAATATTGAAGGCAAGACGAAAGATACCTTAAAATCTAGGATTGATTTGACACACCTGGGTATCAGAAAGGATTTGCAGGTGCAAGATGAAGGTAAACCACGGGATATGGCACCAGTTGTGTATGTCTTGGACAATGTAAAAACAAAATAATTCTGTGAGGTCCTGTCATGTGTGAGATTCCCACATGGATTTGCTTCCAACCCTGAAAGGAGAGTCAGTGCAGATGGAAACAAGGTACAAGGGTTGAAAACTCATGACTGCCATGTCCTACTTCAAAGGGTTTTACCTGTTATCCTTAGAGGATTGGGCCGCCCTGACTTATACAGAACAGTTGCAGAGTTGGGACAATTCTTCAGGGAATTCTGCAGTAGGAATATCATGATAGATGCTTTGGAGAGTCTTAGAGACAAGATACCAACTATCCTATGCGACCTTGAGAAGATATATCCTCCAGCCTTCTTTGATGTGATGGTGCATTTGGCTGTTCATCTACCTGATGAGGCACTACTTAGAGGTCTAGTACAGTATGGCTAGATGTACCCTATTGAAAGGCGGCTAGGCACTTTGAAGGGCTATGTTAGGAACAGAGCTAGACCCGAGGGTTCCATTGCAGAGGCCTACATTGCTATAGAAGAGTTGACATTCTGCTCAAAATACATTGAAACAACTGATCAGCTTAGCAAAGAGGTGGGTGAAGACAATCCTGGGCTCAATGTTTTCGATTATTCTGTTCAAGTTACAGGGAAGAGTCGACAAGAGGACAAACCTAAAGATTTGGACAAAATGGTTTGGTATGTGTTGAATAACTGTCCTGAGATACTACCTTATATCAAGTAAGTGTAGTACTGCAGCTTATACATCATAATCTACTAAACTTGCAGCACATTCTTATATATTTAGATGTTTGACGTGATCACTATGTTGTGCAGCATCTACAAAGAGGAGTTACTGCTGCAAAATCCAAGAAACACTGACAAACTGATTATGGCAGGATTTGCGAAATGGTTCAAGAACCATGTAAGCTTTTGAAGTGCACTATCAGTTTTTTTTAATATATTGAGTACATAAGATGATCAGCTTGTCTATTTTCTAACCATAGGTTAAGAAGATGCGGGAGGATGGGCAGGCAGTTGATGATGCCCTTTACTCACTAGCAATGGGTCCTGATACTCGGGTAAGACATTATGAATATTGCGTTGTTGGAGATGTGCGCTACAACACCCTTGCACGAGATGAAGGCAGGAAGACACAAAACAGTGCCATCATGAGCACAGATACGTATGACAAAGAGACAACTGAAATGCATGCTAACATAACAGACATTATTCAGTTGCAGTATATCTCCAGTTTCGAGGATCATCGGTGTGTGGTTCTGTTGTGCTGTCGTTGGTATAACCTGTTTTCCAGGATCGCAAAACCCAGAGCTGATGATTATTTCAAATCCATCAATGTCAAGGCGGCGTACCAGACCAACGAGCCTTTTATTTTGGAAAATCATGCAACACAGATATTTTTCTTGGAAGACACATTTGCACGTAGCGATGACTGGAGAGTATTGCAAAGGTTTGAGCAGAGGAATTCGTTTAATGAAGTTGTACAACAAGATGATGCTTACACTGCTCCTGATGTACAAGATAACACAGATGTTCCTAATATCTTTGAGAACCATCACGTCAATGACGTCGGCGAAAAGATTACCTGTCATGCTGTGGACATACAAGAGTTGATCAAGAAGAAGCCAATGTTCGAGGACGTTGAGGACGAAGAAGAAGATGACACCATGGGGAATTACGATACAGACTGATACACATGGCGAAGATGTTGACGCTGCTGCTGCGGATGATGATTACATTGCTTTTTTCGTATTTTCCTGTCAGAAGACGTTTTCTATCTACTATGTGAAATTGTGTTTGCTATGACAACTGAAACATGATGAACATGTTGTTTAGTATTTTGCTGTGAGAACATCACTTGTTATGTATGCTGATTTGTGTTTGGTGATTGTATGACAACTAAAACATGATGACATTGTTGTTTAGTTGTACTCATATTTGGCCGTGAAACTTGAATTTGATGACATAGTTTGCTGTTGGACTGTAATTTGCTCGACGTCTTCGAATGAGAACAAAGCTGACCCGACAGGGCCTCTGCTCTTTATTTATTTATATGAGCAAAAGGGGATACCCCTGATTTCCGTTAATAGAAATCATTATATGTTCACAACACTACGCCCAGCCTGCTACACAGGTTTCATTCATTACTAGTTTCAGCAAAGTGCTCATGTTGTAGCCACTGAATACATCACGAGTGCTACATACACTGCAAATAAAGAGACAATCATCCTACAGAGCACATCGATTTTGCCCATTATCTTCACAAGCTCTTTCATCTCCTCATTGCTGTCAAGGCCTTTCAGCAGCTGTTGCTTGGCCATGATCAGAGGAACTGCATCTTTAAGCTTCTGCTCTGCATCTTCCTCTTCTGCCGTTTCTTCAGTTACTTGTCCAACACCCCAACCTGCTGGTATTGGGATTCCTCGGCTAACCAAATAATTAGCGTAGTTGCATTCCCCCACATCAGCAACTTCCCAGAAATACAAATCACACGAATCTTCCCTTTTCTGCATGAATCAAATTGGTAGATCATCTACCAAACAATTAAAAAATCAGCAACTGAAAGTAGCAGAACAACACTTAAACATATTATTACCCCATGATTCAGGCATTTGTAGAAGACTCGGCCAGGGTTGCGGATTGTGGTTGAGACACGACGGATGACTTTGCGTGATTTGCAGCAGTGGCACAACACCAACGGCAGCGGGTTGTGATGAGCAATCGGCTGCGGTACGCGTGCCAGCGAGGGTGTGATGAGACCCACAGGCGATGGTACGGGTTGCGACTTGGCGCATATCTAGTTGTCGCCTGCTGAAGAGCAGGTGGACGAGCAGCCAGCGGACATGGTTGCTGCGGCCAAAGCTTCTGATGCTATGCAGAGTAAGTAAAGAAGAGGAGAAGCGAACGTTGGATATGTCAGTTTCATTACTTGCAGAGTAGCATAGCACCATATATAGTCATAGTCTAGGTTTGGATTCGAACCAGCTACAGGAGCACGTCTTTCTTTTTTCTAAAACTCGGCAACGTCTCATTACTGGTACACTAGCTTGTTCTGTACGCCTTCCCAAGTATTTGATTTTCTTTCCCTTTTTTTGCGAGGAAGGAAGGAGGACAAAATTGAGAGTTCCTAGGACTCGAACACAAGAACTCTCGGTTGAAAACCAAGGGTGCTAGTCACTTATGTGGCGAACGTTCCCTGTGAGGACGACGGCAGACGAACGCATTTTCCTCGCAGTTTTCTTCCTATATATAAAAAAGTATGCTACTTGGTGTCCTCTTAGTCAACAAAACGATTGTGCCAACCTTGACCGTTGGATTGACATTCAACGTTTGTCGCGTTTCTTCAGTCTCTTCTTCCTCGAGCAGCCAAAGCCAAACCAGCGCCGGCGGGACTGCCTGCTCCCGCCTCCCACGGGTGGCTGTGATCTGCCCCGGCTCCTGTTTGTTCCCGTCCGAGGCCTCACCATTGTCCTCCGCCTTGGTTCGCTCGCTGCGGCGCCACCCTCCGGTGTTGTCAACATGGTCAACAACCGAGAGGAATAAGGAGATGACTATACATGGTGAGGATGATAGTAGGGACCCAGCAGCGCACGCAGTAATTTTGTTTTTTCGGGACGGAGAAGGGTATCAACTGGGTTGTGCGGGACCCGTGGCCCGTCTAGCCCAGGATTTTATTTCATATGTTTAGCACATGGCCAGCCCAGTTTGTTTTTTTCCTTTCTGAAAATTGCTAGCCAGCTATTTTGTTTTTTGCAGAATAACCAACGTAGGCCTACTTGCTTTTCTACGCCCTGCTGGGCCGGAAATCTTTCAAGACGAGGAGGGATGCATTTTGCCCAGAAAATGGGCTATAAGTAATAATAAATGGGCTATAAGTAATAATAAATGGGCTGTAAAATGAAAAAATATAGCAAACAGACAATTAGTTCCAAAATACTGTTTTCTTTCGGATTTTGATATTTTAAATTTCATTGTTTTTGTGCGGGTAAAATTTCATTGAATTTAAATTAAGGTATATTTAGATTTAAAATTAATTTGAATTTGGCTAGAAATTTCGGGCTGTATGCTTTTTGGGACAGATTTGGAGGCTGACTTGTGGGTCTACTAGGTTGACGTGTACTTTGGCTTTGTCAATTTAGTCCACAAACGATTCTAGCAGCAGTGACCGTTGGATGTTAATCCAACGGCCGTGCTGCTTGCTGCTTCTTCAATATCTAATCTTCTTGCTCCAGCCGCCCAAACCAGCTCTGGTGGGACTGCCTGCTCCCGCCTCCCGCCTCCCGTGGTCGGCTGTGCTGCCGCACAGGCCGCACCGCCCCACCCTACTTCATTGCTGGCCAGGCCATTCCTCTACTCACCCACACTTCCTGCTATTTTCCAGCGACGGCAGCCGGACCAGTAAACCCTCGTACTCCCCACCGCGTGGGCAACCATTGCTGAGTCTTCCCCGGCTCCGTGTCGTTCCCTTCGTAGGCCTCGTCATCGTCCACCGCGATGGTGCTCTCGACGCGGCCTGGTCAACTTGGTCAACGAACGACATCCATCGGTTGTGGACTTTACGCGCAAAATAATGATTCCTCCACCTGACAGCTGGGACCCACCGGAAGGGCCTCTGTATTTCGCGGAAAAACGTTCCCCCCGCTGACATGTCGGACCCACCAGCTATATCTTCGCGCGCAAGGAAGTGCCTCCTTATTACGCACAAAAAAATGAATACCCCTACTAGCTGGGACCCACCATAGTGGGAGGATGACTTGTGGGCCAACAAAGTTGACAGGGACGGAGGGCTTTGTCAACTTAGTCAATATCAACGATTGTAGCTCCAGTGACCGTACGATGTCCATCCAACGGCCGTAGTGCTTCTTCAACCTCTGGTCTTCTTGCTCCAGCCGCCGAAAGCAGCGTCGGTCATGCCGCATGCTCCTGCCTCCCGTGGCCGGCTGTGCTGCCGCGGAGGCCTCACCGCCCCCTACCATTCCCACCGCTGGCCAGGCCCTGCGGCGATGGCAGCCTCACACCGCAGCCGAACCAGTGAACCCTCGTACTCCTCTCCGCACGGGCTTCCACTGCCGCGTCTTCCCCGGCTCCGCGTCGCCCCCTTCCTAGGCCTCGCCGTCGTCCACCGCTGTGGTGCTCTCCGCGCGGCGTGGTCAATGTGGTCAAGGAACGTCTTCCATCGGAAGAGTACTGTACGTGGAGAGGCTGACAGCTGGGTCCATGGCCACAGCCCAGTTTTTTTGTGATTTACCAAGTAAGTCGCTTTGTCAGGCCTGTTGGGCTGCAAATCTTTCAAGACGAGGAGAGCTTTCATTCGGCTGGCCGAGAAAATGGCCCATCGGTAATGAGAAATGGGCTGTACATTTTAACACATCAAACCGGCAATTAGTTTCAAATGTATTTTTTTCATTTCAAGATTTTAAATTACATTAATTTTTATGCGTGGAGAATTTGTTGGATTTTATATTGATATACATTTATTTTTAAAATCAGTTTGAATGTGAGTCGAAATTCCGGGATTAAAAACAGTTCGGACCGCACCGAAATATGCAAAATTTCATATAATTTTTTAATCGTGGCCACAATTTGGGCTGTAATGCTAACGAATAGAATATGGGCTCCAAAAAAACCTTAAGAATTAGCAAATGGGCTGAAAATTATTAGAAATAATGGCAGATAGGTTGTATGCTATTTTCCACATATTTGAGGCTTTCCTAAAAAAAGGTTGACGCACAAGCAGTGACTGTTGGATGTCCATCCAACGGCCGTTGTGCTTCTTCAATCTCTGCTCTTCCTGCTCCAGCCGCTCAAACAAGCACCGGCGGGACTGCCTGCTCCCTCCTCCTCGCGGCCGGCTGTGCTGCCGCGCAGGCCTCACCGCCCCACCATACTCCCATCGCTGGCCTAGCCATCCCTCTACTCACCCACACCTGCTGTTATTCTCCGACGATGACAGACGAACCAGTAAACCCTCGTACAGTCATACTCCCCTCCGCGTGGGAAACAACTACCGAGTCTTCCCTGCCTCCGTGTCGTTCCATTCCTAGGCCTCACCGTCGTCCACTGCCCTGGTGCTCTCGGCGCGGCCTGGTCAACGTGGTCAACGACCAACATGCATCCGAAGTGGACTGTACGTGGAGAGGCTGACAGCTGGGTCCACGGCCGCACGCAAGGAAATGCCTCCTTATTACACGCAAAATAATGATTCCTCCACCTGACAGCACGGACCCACCGGACGGGCCACCGTATTTCGCCCCCCTGACTGCTAGGACCCACCAGCTACATCTTCGCATGCAAGGAAGTGCCTGACAGTCGGGACCCACCTGGTCGAAGCGTACGTAGCATTGTCATTCTGGTCGCGAACGTGTACGTACATACTGGTCGATGTAGAGGCGCGCACGTGTCGTAGTAGAGGCGCGCACGTAGCATGTACACGTACGTACAGCGGCCAGGCTGCAAGTAAGAAAATATGGCCACGTATGTGTACATACGGGCGGGGTCTCGAACGCCTACTCGCGCATACGTACGGCCAAGGCTCGTGTACATTGCTGGGTCGGAACGGAGAAACAGAGTCGTCGTCGTGTTCATGGGGAGGCAACGGAATGCGTCGTGTTCATGGTGAGGCAACGGAACGCGTGGGAGCCAACCGACTGGGTCGGAACGGAATGCGTGGTCGTGTTCATCGGGAGGGCTTGGACGGAACAGGCGACGGAAATGAGGCCTGGCGTACCGCACAACTGAGGAAATGGACCTCCTACATTCGGAGCGGGATCCTGTTGATCGGGAGGGGTATGGTGTACCGCAAAACGGAGGAAACGGACCTCCTACGGTCGAAACGGGGGTCCTGTTGATCGAGAGGGGTGTGGCGTACCGCAAAACGGACGAAACGGACTTGTGTTGGAGCGCTACGGTCGAAACGGGGGTGCTGTTCATCGGGAGGGGTGTGGCGTACCGCAAAACGGGACTCCACGGGATACTGTTCATCTCCACCATCGACCCCCTCCAGCCTCCACGAGCTACTGTTCATCCACCGTCGACCTCCTCCAGCCTCCACCTGCGACTGTTCCTCCACGGGCTCCTGTTCATCCAGCCTCCACCACGCGCTACTCCACCGGCTATTGTTCAACCAGCCCTCTCCACGGGCTCCTGTTCAACCACCCCTCCACGGGCTACTGTTCATCCTGCCCTCCACCGTCTACTGTTCATCCTGCCCTCCACGGGTTGGTCCTGTTCATCCAGCCCTCCACGGGGTCCTGTTCATCCAGCCCCAACCAGCTCGATCGATCGGGGTCCTGTTCATCTAGAGGCAACACCACAGGGTCCTGTTCATCCAACCCCCCCCCCCCCCCCGCAACGCTCACTGTTCATCCAGAGGCAGCATCGATCGGCTTCAGTTAGCAGCAGTAGCGAAGGAATCGCTCGATCGGGTTCAGCTAACAGCCATCGATCGATCGCTCGGGTTCAGTAATGCGCAGCCTGCAGTGCAATCGCTCGGGTTCAGTTAGAGCCCAACGCCTCGCTCGGGTTCAGTTAGAGCCAACGCCTCGCACACACGCGCGTACGTCTACGAGAGAAACGCGCATCGCTCGGCCCCCGACCTCCCACCGTAACCGGGAACTCCCTGAAATTTTCCTCCCCCTCGCTTCTACCATGATTTTTTCTGTCATGGACGACCCAAAGAATGTCATGCAACTGCGTCTCCGGCCCGCCCAGGACGAAAAGCCCATTTTCTGTCATGATTTTTTGTCATAGAAGTAGGAGCCCACCACATCTATGATGATACCGGGTTTTGTCACAATTATCTTCATAGAAGTGTCATATGTATGACAGAAAAAAAAATTCATTCGGCCCAAAATGTCACGGATGTGTCTTTTTTTTGTAGTGTATACTTGTGCGTTATCAGTGGTCATGGTATTCTTCACTTTACGAGCTTTTTCATGTAGTTTTCCGGCAATGCAAGCACTACAAGGACGATCTTTGGCAAAAGACACATTGGTTAGTCCAAGGATGTGCTCCCCCTTTAAGAGGCTTGTAAATTACTCACGCCAACGTGCGCTAGCCGTCGGTGCCGTAGCCACCCCATGTCGGCCTTGGCCATTAGGCATGTTGCAAGATGAGTTTTCTCTTTTGAGAAATCAACCACATAAAGGTTGTCTTCAACATGACCAACAAAGACCACTTTGAGATTGCTTCTCTTAAAGACGATCACATGGAATTCACCGAAATGAGAATCTTAACCGGCACGTGCCAATTGAATAGTTGAAAGTAAATTGTAGTGAAGGGATTGGATAAGCATGACATTTGAAAGTGAGGAATCATTAGAGATTACCACCTTGCCCAAACCCAATACCTTCCCTTGCTATTGTCACCAAAGGAGATGTTCGAAGATGCCTTGAGTGAATCAGCGGACACCACAAGCATCTCCATTTCTCCGGTCATATGATTGGTGCATCCACTATCGATCACCCATTGTTTTCCACCGGAGATATAGTCCTACAAGAATCAAGCTTTGGTTATAGGTACCCATTTTGCAATGGGTCCTCAAGAGTTAGCAACAAGGGTCTTAGGAACCCAAATAATCCAAGCATAATCATCATAGTTAGCGCCAACAAATTTTGCAAATGTATAGCCATCATCTCCTCTCATGAGGACATAAGATGGATTGTTCTTGCCGGCAAAATCCTTGGGAGTGGCCTTGTCCCTAGTGACCTTGCAACTCCCAACAACCCCTTTTTCCTTCTCCTTCTCCTTGTGCCCTTCTTGCACAAACACCACCTTTTGGGGAGGAGGAGGAGTCGGATTGATCTTCTTCTTGTTCTTACCATTCTTGGATGCGGGATCAAACCCAATTCCCTCCTTGGAAGCACACTCCTTTTGGTTACTCAAGAGGTCATTAAGGTCCCCCCCCCCTTGAATGCATGATACAAGCCCTTTCTCAAATTGGGCCTTCAACTTCTTATTCTCCTCTTGGAGCGAGGTACAATCATGAACAAAGTTAGCCGTACAAGAATCATCATTTAACTCTATATGAGGTACGAAAGTGAGAGCCTTAACAGTTGTAGCCTTAAGTTGAGCATAAGACTCAGTGAGGGCAATGAGGTCACCTTTCACAACCTTGGAACTAATCATGTGACCAACTAGAAGCTTTTCAACCCTAACATTAAGAGCATCTTTTTCTCAAAAGCAAGTTGCGAAGCATCATTGGTTTTAACAAAGTCAATTTGATGAGCCGACAAGGCTTCCTCAAGTGATGCTCTCATGACACTCTCTTCATTTAGTTCGTGCTCGAGTAGTTTGACTCTCTCTTTTTCCTCTATGAGGAGGTTTCCAACATTCTCACTAAAGTCATCGCATTTGGCGAGTGACTTAAGGTGATCGCCAAAACGAGCACGAGCTTCACCATGAAGAGTTTTCATGAAAGCCATCAAGGATTCCTAATCATTATCCACGCCCTCATCACACTCATCCTCCGCTATCTCACAAGAGACATTGCACTACAAAAAAATACACTTCTGTGATGATACGTGTTTGTCACAGTAGGTCACGTTTTCTATCATGCATGTACATCCATGACGATTTTATGACGGAATCAAGATAGTCATACCTGTGTTGTTGTAGAAGTGTTCCATGACATTACCAAAATTATCATCATGGAAGTGTCCACTTCCATGATGATAAATCGCGCGTCATAGAAGTTCTTTCGTGAAGGGTGATCGACACGTGGCATCCACCATAATGGGTCGTCGTTAAGCTATCAGGTTCGGTATTGGATCCGCTAACCCGTTAACAGCCCGGACCAATGAGGATTTTCCACGTGTAAAATTGTCATTGGCCATTGGGACAGATGGCATCCATTCATTGGACAGGAGGCCCTATGATATGTCGACACATGGCATGGCCCAACAGAGGTCCATTCTGGTGAAAAGGACGGCCCGTTTGATTTGGTCAAACGGTAATGGGCCGGCCCACGGAAAGCCTGTTAACGGCTTGTTCGTATATGATACGTCTCCAACGTATCTATAATTTTTTATTGTTCCATGCTATCATATTATCTGTTTTGGATGTTTAATGGGCTTTAATATGCTCTTTTATATTATTTTTGGACCTTCTCTACCCATGAGATCCCATCTGGGGACCTTTTCCGGCGATCTGCCGGAGGGGGATTCGATCACGGAGGGCTTCTACATCAACACCATAGCCTCTCCAATGATGTGTGAGTAGTTTACCACAGACCTTCGGGTCCATAGTTATTAGCTAGATGGCTTCTTCTCTCTCTTTGGTTCTCAATACAAAGTTCTCCTCGATGTTCTTGGAGATCTATTAGATGTAATATTCTTTTGCTGTGTGTTTGCCGAGATCCGATGAATTGTGGATTTGTGATCAAGTTTATCTATGAACAATATTTGGTTCTTCTCTGAATTCTTATATGCATGATTTGATATCTTTGTAAGTCTCTTCAAATTATCGGTTTAGTTTGGCCTACTAGATTTATCTTTCTTGCAATGGGAGAAGTGCTTAGCTTTGGGTTCAATCTTGTGGTGTCCTTTCCCAGTGACAGTGGGGGCAGCAAGGCACGTATTGTATTGTTGCCATCGAGGATAAAAGATGGGGTTTATATCATATTGCTTGAGTTTATCCCTCTACATCATGTCATCTTGCCGAAAGCATTACTCCATTCTTATGAACTTAATACTCTAGATGCATGCTGGATAGCGGTCGATGTGTGGAGTAATAGTAGTAGATGCAGAATCGTTTCAGTCTACTTAACACGGGCATGATGCCTATATTTCATAATCATGCCTAGATATTCTCATAACTATGCGCTTCTCTATAAATTGCTCGGCAGTAATTTGTTCACCCACCATAATACTTGCTATCATGAGAGAAGCCACTAGTGAAACCTATGGCCCCTGGGTCTATTTTATATCATATAAGTTTCCGATCTACAATTCTAGTTTACTATTTATTTTATTTTGCAATCTTTACTTTTCAATCTATACAACAAAAATACCAAAAATATTTATCTTATTATCTTTATTAGATCTCACTTTCGTAAGTGACTGTGAAGGGATTGACAACCCCTTTATCGCATTGGTTGCGAGGTTCTTGATTGTTTGTGCAGGTACTAGGCGACTTGTGTGTAATATCCTACTAGATTGATACCTTGGTTGTCAAAAACTGAGGGAAATACTTACGCTACTTTGTTGCATCACCCTTTCCTCTTCAAGGGAAAACCAACGCATGCTCAAGAGGTAGCAAGAAGGATTTCTGGCGCCGTTGCCGGGGAGATCTACGCTCAAGTCAAGACATACCAAGTACCCATCACAAACTCTTCTCCCTCGCATTACAGTATTCGCCATTTGCCTCCCGTTTTCCTCTCCCGCACTTCACCTTTGCCGTTTTATTCGCCCATTTTCCGTTCGCCTCTTTTCGCTCGCTTCTTGTGTGATTGTGTGTTGGATTGATTGTTTGTCACGATGGCTCAAGATATTACTAAATTATGTGACTTTTCCAGTACAAACAATAATGATTTTATTAGCACTCCAATTGCTCCTATTACCGATGCTGAATCGTGTGAAATTAATGCTGCTTTTTTGAATGTTGTCATGAAAGATCAATTCTTTGGCCTTGCTAGTGAATATGCCACTACCCATCTAAACAACTTTGTTGATTTGTGTGATATGCAAAAGAAGAAATATGTGGATAATGATATTGTTAAATTGAAGCTATTTCTGTTTTCTCTTAGAGATTGTGCTAAAACTTGGTTTTCTTCTTTGCCTAAAAATAGTATTGATTCATGGAATAAGTGCAAAGATGCTTTTATCACTAAGTATTTTCCTCCCGCTAAGATCATCTCTCTTAGAAATGATATTATGAATTTTAAGAAACTTGATCATTCACATGTTGCACAAGCTTGGGGGAGGATGAAATTAATGATACATAATTGCCCTACACATGGTTTGAATTTATGGATGATTATACAATTTTTTTATGCCGGATTGAATTTTACTTCTAGAAATCTATGAGATTCAGCCGCGGGAGGCACTTTTATGGAAATCACTTTAGGAGAAGCTACTAAACTCCTAGATAATATTATGGTTAATTATTCTCAATGGCATACTGGAAGATCCACTAGTAAAAAGGTTCATGCAATTGAATAAATTAATGTTTTGAGTGGAAAGATGGATGAACTTATCAAATTGTTCGCTAATAAGAGTGTTTCTTCTGATCCTAATGATATTCCTTTGTCCACTTTGATTGAGAATAATAATGCATCTATGGATGTGAATTTTGTTTGTAGGAACAATTTTGGTAACAACGCTTGTAGAGGAAACTTTAATTCTAGGCCGTTCCCTAGTAATTCCTCTAATAATTATGGTAATTCCTACAACAACTCTTATGGAAATTTTAATAATATGCCCTCTGATTTTGAGACTAGTGTTAATGAATTTATGAATTCGCAAAAGAATTTCAATGCTTTGATTGAAGAAAAATTGCTTAAAATTGATGGGTTGGCTAGGAACGTGGATAGAATTTCTCTTGATGTTGATTCTTTGAAACTTAGATCTATTCCACCTAAGCATGATATCAATGAGTCTCTCAAGTCCATGAGAATTTCCATTGATGAGTGCAAAGAAAGAACCGCTAGGATGCATGCTAAAAAAGATTGCTTTGTGAAAGCATGTTCTTCTAGTTTTCATGATAATAATGATGTACATCTAAAAGTGATTGATGTGTCTCCTAATAAATCTTTGTTTTCCAATATGAATCTTGATAAAGAGGGGACTGGAGATGAGTCAACTTTAGTTAAAAGGCGTCCCAATGATTCGGAGTTTTTAGATCTTGATGCTAAAATTAATAAAACTGGGATTGAAGGGGTCAAAACTTTACATAGAAATGAACCCACTATTTTGGATTTCAAGGAATTCAATTATGATAATTTCTCTTTGATAGATTGTATTTCCTTGTTGCAATCCGTGTTAAATTCTCCTCATGCTTATGATCAAAAATTCAAAATAAGGCTTTTACTAAACATATCATTGATGATTTAATGCAATCTTATGAAGAAGAGCTTGAACTAGAAGTTTCTATCCCTAGAAAACTTTATGATGAGTGGGAACCTACTATTAAAATTAAGATCAAAGATTATGAATGATATGCTTTATGTTATTTGGGTGCTAGTGTTTCCACGATTCCAAAAACTTTGTGTGATGTGTTAGGTTTTCGTGAATTTGATGATTGTTCTTTAAATTTGCACCTTGCGGATTCCACCATTAAGAAACCTATGGGAATAATTAATGATGTTCTTATTGTTGCAAATAGGAATTATGTGCCCATAGATTTCATTGTTCTTGATATAGATTGCAATCCTACATGTCCTATTATTCTTGGTAGACATTTCCTTAGAACGATTGGTGCAATTATTGAGATGAAAGAAGGAAATATTAGATTCCAATTTTAGTTAAGTAAAGGCATGGAACACTTTCCTAGAAAGAAAATTAAATTACCTTAGAAATCTATTATGAGAGCCACTTATGGATTGCATACCAAAGATGACAATACCTAGATCTATTCTTGCTTTTGTGCCTAGCTAGGGGCGTTAAATGATAGTGCTTGTTGGGAGGCAACCCAATTTTATTTTTGTTCCTTGCTTTTTTTTCCTATTTAGTAATAAATAAATCATTTATCCTCTATTATGATTGTGTTTTTATGTTTTAATTAGTGTTTGTGCCAAGTAAAGCCTTTAGGATCTTCTTGGGTGATTGTTGTTTGATCTTGCTGAAAAAACAGAAATTATGCGCTCACGAGAATAATTTTCATTTTTTACCAGAGAGCAATAAAATACCAATTCCAACTGCGTAGATCAATATACAAATTATTTAGGTCGTCCTAATTTTTCAGAATTTTTGGAGTTACATAAGTACACGAAACCTCCAGATTTCTACAGACTGTTCTGTTTTTGACAGATTCTGTTTTTCATGTGTTGTTTGCTTATTTTGATGAATCTATGGCTAGTATCGGGGGGTATGAACCATAGATAAGTTGGAATACAGTAGGTTTAACACCAATATAAATAAATAATGAGTTCATTATAATACATTAAAGTGGTGGTTTATTTTCTTATACTAACGGAGCTCACGAGATTTTCTGTTGAGTTTTGTGTTGTGAAGTTTTCAAGTTTTGGGTAAAGATTTGACGGATTTTGGAACAAGGAGTGGCAAGAGCCTAAGATTGGAGATAACCAAGGAACCCCAAGCTAAAATTTAAGGACAACCCCATGTGAGGAAAGGATTACCCCTCGAGTCGAGATGAGACCCCGGACGGAAAAAGGAAAAAAGAAAAAAAAAGAGGCCATAGAAAGAAGAAAAGAAAAGGCCAAAATAAAAAAATGAGAGAAAAAGAGAGAAGGGGCAATGCTACTATCCTTTTCCCACACTTGTGCTTCAAAGTAGCACCATGAGCTTCCTGATAGAGAGTCTCCTATTTTGTCACTTTCATATACTAGTGGTAATTTTTCATTATAGAACTTGGCTTGTATATTCCAATGATGAGCTTCCTCAAAATGCCCTAGGTCTTCGTGAGCAAGCGAGTTGGATGCACACCCACTTAGTTTCTTTTTGAGCTTTCATACACTTATAGCTCTAGTGCATCCATTTCATGGCAATCCCTACTCACTCACATTGATATCTATTGATGGGCATCTCCATAGCCCATTGATATGCCTAGTTGATGTGAGACTATCTTCACCTTTTTGTATTCTCCACAACCACCATTCTATTCCACCTATAGTGCTATGTCCATGGCTCACGCTCATGTATTGCGTGAAGATTGAAAAATTTAGAGAACATCAAAAGTATGAAACAATTGCTTGGCATGTCATCGGGGTTGTGCATGATTTCAATATTTTATGTGATGAAGATAGAGCATAGCCAGACAATATGATTTTGTAGGGATAGCTTTCTTTGGCCATGTTATTTTGAGAAGACATGATTACTTTTTTAGTATGCTTGAAGTATTATTATTTTTATCTAAATATTAAAATTTTGTCTTGAATCTTTCAGATCTGAATATCCATGCCTCAACAAAGAAAATTACATTGAAAATTATGTTAGGAAGCATTCCACATCAAAATTCTATTTTTATCATTTACCTACTCGAGGACGAGCGGGAATTAAGCTTGGGGATGCTGATACGTCTCCAACGTATCTATAATTTTTTATTGTTCCATGCTATTATATTATCTGTTTTGGATGTTTAATGGGCTTTAGTATGCTCTTTTATATTATTTTTGGGACTAACGTATTAACCGGAGGCCTAGTGCCAGTTGATGTTTTTTGCCTATTTCAGTGTTCCACAGAAAAGGAATATCAATCAAAATCCAAACGGAACAAAACCTTCGCGAGGATCTTTCTTGGAACAAACACAATCCAAGAGACTTGGAGTGGAAGTCAGAGACGCAACGACGCACCCATGAGGTAGGAGGGCGCGCCTAGGGGGGTAGGCGCGCCCCCACCCTCGTGGGCCCCTCGTAGCTCCATCGACGTACTTCTTGCGCCTATATATACTCTTATAGCCTAAAAACATCTATGGGAGCCATGAAAACACTTTTCCACCGCTGCAACCTTTTGTACCCGCGAGATCCCATCTGGGGACCTTTTTCGGCGATCTGCCGGAGGGGGATTCGATCACGGAGGGCTTCTACATCAACACCATAGCCTCTCCAATGATGTGTAAGTAGTTTACCACAGACCTTCGGGTCCATAGTTATTAGCTAGATGGCTTCTTCTCTCTCTTTGGTTCTCAATACAAAGTTCTCCTCGATGTTCTTGGAGATCTATTAGATGTAATATTCTTTTGCTGTGTGTTTGCCGAGATCCGATGAATTGTGGATTTGTGATCAAGTTTATCTATGAACAATATTTGGTTCTTCTCTGAATTCTTATATGCATGATTTGATATCTTTGTAAGTCTCTTCAAATTATCGGTTTAGTTTGGCCTACTAGATTTATCTTTCTTGCAATGGGAGAAGTGCTTAGCTTTGGGTTCAATCTTGCGGTGTCCTTTCCCATTGACAGTAGGGGCAGCAAGGCACGTATTGTGTCATTGCCATCGAGGATAAAAAGATGGGGTTTATATCATATTTCTTGAGTTTATCCCTCTACATCATGTCATCTTGCCTAAAGCATTACTCTGTTCTTATGAACATAATACTCTAGATGCATGCTGGATAGCGGTCGATGTGTGGAGTAATAGTAGTAGATGTAGATTTGTTTCGGTTTACTTAACACTGACGTGATGCCTATATTTCATAATCATGCCTAGATATTCTCATAACTATGTGCTTTTCTATCAATTGCTCGGCAGTAATTTGTTCACCCACCGTAATACTTGCTATCATGAAAGAAGCGACTAGTGAAACCTATGCCCCCCGAGTCTATTTTATATCATATAAGTTTGCGATCTACAATTCTAGTTTACTATTTATTTTATTTTGTAATCTTTACTTTTCAATCTATACAACAAAAATACCAAAAATATTTATCCTATTATCTTTATCAGATCTCACTTTCGTAAGTGATCGTGAAGGGATTGACAACCCCTTTATTGCGTTGGTTGCGAGGTTCTAGATTGTTTGTGCAGGTACTAGGCGACTTGCGTGTAGTCTCCTACTGGATTGATACCTTGGTTCTAAAAAACTGAGGGAAATACTTACGCTACTTTGCTGCATCACCCTTTCCTCTTCAAGGGAAAACCAACGCATGCTCAAGAGGTAGCAGAATATAGCCCATTTACGGCCAGCTAACTCATGGCCCGTTACGGCCTACCGGAATTAAGCCCAGTAGCTTCATCTAGGCCGTCCAAAATGATTCCATGATTCCATCCCATTGTAACTTCCGGCCCATGTATGGCCCATGATGTCTTTCGGCCTATACGAGGCCATTTGCAACTCTTGGTCCATTAACGACCCATGGTGAATCTGGCCCGCAATGAACAGTGTATCGCTTTATACCTATTAATGGGACATTATTCCATTGTGTCGTTTCCAACCTGTGTTATCTTTCGGCCTTCTAAGGGCCCATTTATTCTTGGGCTTATTTCCAGCATTCGGTTACTCACGGCCCGTTACTAGCCTTTTTTGCTTGTGGGCCAAATTCAGTCTGTGGTTACAATCGACCCGTTTGCGGCCCATTAATACGTTGGGCCATTTTCATAGCGTCATCAAATACGGCAGATTAACGATGGCATGTTATGGTCGGTCCATGAATGGACGATTCCAAATCTAGCCCATTTACGGCCCATAATGCGGTCTATTATTGGCCCATGTTTGGTCGATCGATCAAATGGTTCGTAGTAGGCCCATTGATGCTACGACCCATAGAAGGCCCAACATTTCTACGGCCCTTAGAAGGCCCATTGTTTCTACGGCCCGTAGGAGGCCCATGGTAACTATAGTAAATATGTAACCCATGGTTATTATGGACTAGTTTTAAAAAATAGGTTATTGCGGCCACTAGCAAACCGTGGAAAAAGAACGGCACTGACTACAAGCAAACAAATAAACAAGACAACAAGGAAATAAATAAGCAAGCAACTTGCTCTAGGCTATCACGGCTATTACACATATTACATCCATTGGGCATCAAAGTTCGCCAGTAGTGCAAATATAGGGAACGAAGCTGCATATCATATACACTGGTTATCAAACTTGGCGACCAGTGCAAATAAATGCCGCAGGAAAACAAGTCCAGAACTGAAACCACTTCAGAAGAGCTCAAGAAACAATATCCTGGGTACCCATAATGCTGGCAAGATGCTTAGCAAGCTTATTAACTTTCTCTTGTTTGGCGCTTAAATCCTCCAGCACTTGTTGTTGCACAAGAAAGTATGCATCTGAATTCTACAGGGACTTCCTCAGTCCTTCGGCTTCTTGCCACAGCACAGCTGACTGATGCCTTTTAGCTTGTAGCTGAGACTGAAGAAGCCAAAGTGATTCAGGCAGCGAGTTCGAAGAGCTTGTGCCAGTGGTACTGGCCAGTAACTCAAACACTACATCAACGCGGGACTGTGGGGTTTTCTCACTGTCTACAAGATTGTTTTTATCACCTTTCTTGGAGACCAACAGGGCTGTCTCACTATCTTGAACCTTATGTGCATTACTTTCTCTACCATTGCATAGTGGGGTGCTCTTCTCCAATATTCTATTCGCATACTACAAGAGAAATAAGCAGACACATCACAGGTTTAGCATTTAGTATATGAAACTCGTTTTGGTAAACCAGTTCAACAGTAAGGTGGACAGGATAACAGCATGAAACAAACATATATCTATGTACTATGGTCACTGTATTGTCCATATCATTCTAGTTTATGTTGCCAAATCAAGATAGAGACACAGGTCAACTCATATATTTTTAAGACACAACAACATAGACAGAATATAAGTGTGAGAAACTACACATCATTGGCAACACTTGTAATGTGCATCACATGAGAACATAACTATTTATACAACTGAAACTGAAATCAACAGAGAGCAAGAAGTTAGAACAGCAATCCAGTTAAAGAAATAGATTTAAAACATACGTGTTGCTCCATTGGAGTTTCAATTGGATCCATCAAATTCTAAAGTAGTTGGTATGAGTAAATACAGTGATGCAACAGCAAAGGAGTATGGACCATAGCTACGAAATCTGACCTGAGAACAGTTGCTCTTCTGCTTTAAACGTGGAGTTTGGGTTCGCTATGGTGGTCTTCGTGCTTTGGGCACTGCAGTTTCTTTACAAACTGCTCGTGTGGGGGTACTCTGTGGTGGACATGGTGCTTTGTCAACTAGAAGTGGGTTACTATCCGCTGGGGTTGGAGTTAGATGGGTTGAAGCTGGTTCTCTGCCCAACGGTGTAAGTGTGAAATCTGGAAGAGTCTCGATTATGTGCGGTGGGGCTAGTTTGTGGGCCAGTACAACCATGGTTCTATCTGCATCGACGGGTAGCACTGTCTTTTGTGAAGAACGGGTTTTTGCTCCCTTATATACTTCCATCACCCCCTCCAATTCAAACGGATGATAAACAAGAAAATATATTGAACGTACAGAGAGTGTATGATAGACATATGTGGTAATTCACATGTATGTTGTCTAACCAAACATGACAGCATGACACAATTTCACATATATGATGCCTGACTAAATAGGATAGCATGACACATTTTCAAATATATGATGGATAACTTAACAGGATATAATGGCATAATTCAACATATGATGAGTATCTAAACAGAATGACATGACAACACTATATGATGTCTTTCTAAAATAGGTTGGGATGAAATAGTTCACATACATGTTGTATAAGTATACATGACGACATGATAATTGACATAATTGATTCATATACTAAGCAGCTGGCACTCGCATGTATGATCTCTAAACTAAGCAGATGGAATTCAATATTGTGCATATGATGTCTAAACTAAGCAATGCGAGACACCATATGCATGATATATGAGAAACATAAACATTGCAACTTAGAGCATACACCTCAGGTGGGATATAGGACTGGTCATTTGTCTCTGAATCCTCCTCTGAGGAGCTCCCTGTAACCATCGAGATATATGCTTCAACAAGTACCATTGCCTGCTCTGAAGACCTTGTTTTCACTCCTGATTTTTCCATAACCGTCTCAAATGGCTGATACACATGAAGAGTAGTTCAATATACACAGATTGTCGACAAAAGGAATACGTAATGAAAAAAAGATGGCATGAGATAATTCACATATATAATGCTTGGCTACATGGCGGTGCATAATTCACATATATGATAACTAGCTGAAAAACATGGCATTGCATAATTCACATATCTGATATAGAAAGCAAACATGAGGCATTCACACAAAGCATGTCTAATCTAAGAAGATGGCATGGCAATGCAAGGCACCATATGCATGATATGAGCAATATAACCCTGCCAAGTTAGACCATGCACCTCGGGGGGGATACGACTGGTCATCTGTCTCTGAATCTTCCTCTGAGGAGCTATCTGTAACCAGCAAGAAATCTGCATCGACAGGTAGCACTGACTGCTCAGAAGACCTTCTTTTCACTCCAGATTTTCCCATGACCAACTCAAATGGTTGATGCATAGGAAGAGTAGATGAATGTATAAACATTGTTGACAAATGGAATACATTATGAAAAAATATGGCGCGATACAATTCACATATACGATGACTGGCTAAACAGGATGGCATTGCATGATTCACGTATATGATGCCTGGCTAAAGAAGATGGCATTGCATAATTCCCATATACTCCCTCCATTCCTAAATATTATCTTTTTAAAGATTTCAAATGGACTACCACATACAGATGTATATAGACATATTTTAGAGTGTAGATTCACTCATTTTGCTCCGTATGTAGTCACTTGTTGAAATCTCCAAAAAGAAAAATATGTAGGAACGGTGGGAGTATGATATAGAAACCAAACAGGTGGCATTCACACAAAGCAAATCTAAACTAAGTTGATGACATATAAGATGTATAATGTAAGCAATGTGAGGCGCCATATGCATGATATGACCAACATCAGCATGCCAGGTTAGAGCAAACACCTCAGGTGGTAAATAGGAGTGGTCGGCTCCCTCTGAATCCCCATCTGAACAATTATCTTCCTCTGGAATACAATCTAGAATGGCATGAGGGGGGGACTTCTCCCACCATGGAGCGGCTCTGCATGACATTATATTCCCACACAATGGTCTTCTCTTTTCTCTACGTGTTCAGTATGATTGTGTACAATAACTGGCATGCATAATAAAAAAATAGTTAGATTTTGTAAGGCCTAAGGGGTGCATGCAGAAATCAAGACTGATGGTAGCAAACGAGTGGATAGATCCAAAACTAATGATAGCAGGTAGATTATAACTTCAGTTTTAAAAAGATAGAGAATGGATCATCTAATGTTTGTTGCCCACCCAACATGAACCACATAGAAGACCCCAGATGAACTAGATAGTAGACAGATACTATTCATTGTTGCCTCGATATGAGACCCACGGGCATTTTAAAACTCAAGTTTGAACGATAAAGTAGTAGGTAATAATAACCGATGTATAACGTAAGCAAACACAAAAGACTGCGACCTCTCTTCCGGAACTGTGTAGCCCTCAGGTTCAAATGCTCAGTTGATGATGGTAATGCAGTTGGCATGGCTGCCGGCAACGGTGAAGATGATCTGAAGCGGCGAAAGAAAGTCTACAGGGGGAATCTCTGCTGCACTGAACGCTTCTATCGATGGTGCACCTCAGGTGGGGTGGATGATGGCACGGCAGGAGCAAGACATAACACACAGAGTTTTGTTTGATGCCTATCTGAAAATGAAGTAAATCTGTAAGGGCTCCTTAGAATTGGAGGATTCTATAAACGCAGGGACAGGAACAACACAGGAATAGGATAGGAATGCGCGTGCAAAACAGAGCATTTGGAAACATAGGATTTCTGCCAACCTGGGTGTTTGGTTCACATGAATTGGAAGAACACAAGACTGGAGAAACATGGTCAAATTAAAGTCAAACCACGTGAAAATGAAAAAATAATGATCTTATTATGCTAGTAATGCAATTAGTCCTGTTCTTCATGCATATTAATTTGAAAAGGACATCCAAGTGGATATTAAAATTCCTGTGTTTTTTCTTTGAAAAAGACACCAAAGGAAAAAAAATCCTCCAGTTTTTGCTTTGCTCCACTCCTTCTAACCAAATGCACGAATAGTAGTACCATAGTAGTTCCATAGCAAAGGATCCCTGAGGGATCGACATGAGTGCGGAGTAACAAAGTGATGCAACAAGTGTACAACCTCTTTGGCATAGCCTTGTCGACCTCAACATCATTGGGTTGGACGTGGAGGATGGTGATACTGGTGTGACTGTTGAATGTGGGCAAGAAGATCTGAGGCCTCTAGAAACGGCACCGAGGGTACTGCTCCGCTGTGATCGACGGTTCCGTCGTTGGAGCAGCTCCTATGAGGTGTACGGCGACAAGGCTGAAGCAGGACAAGATAGACAACGTTAATCTGAAGTGGGACTCTAATATCATCTGCAATAGATGAGGTAAAATACATCCCCAAAAAGTGCTAGGTGTAAAACGCATCAGCTGCGCCACGGACGCTCCGATAGATGTTGTAAATTCTGTTCACTCTGAACTTAACTGAAGAAACTGAACTTTACAGTCGAAACTGAATTTTATTATCGAAACTAATTGAACTGGTAGCAGAGCATTGCAATAGATGTTTAGGGCATTCGAGCACTAGTAGCAGAGAAGCAGTGATCTAAATCAGCAGACGCTCTACCAGGGAACGCACTAGCAAAGAGCAAGTCGTGCAGCAGCACCGCGAGCGAGTGCTAAAGCAGCAACTCATGTAGCTGCCGGAGGTCATGCAGCAACAGCAGCGCGAGCGAGAGCAAGAGCAGAGCAGCAGCACGGATGAGAGCAAGAGCGGAGCAGCAGCGCGACCGACAACAATAGTAGAGAAGAGCAGCAACACGAACGAAAGCAAGAGTAGTGTAGCAGCGCGACCGACAGCAAGAAAAGAGCCGCAGCGCGAGCGAGAGCCGGAGCAGCAGTAGCAGCTGTAGCTAGTGCCGGTGTGGAAGTCGACGCCGAGGAAGCAACGACATGGGGAGAGACGTCGTGGATGAAGTGGCCGGCGACGGTGCCGTCGATGGAGACCCGCCATGGCTGCTCGGTATCGAGCACCGGCAGCCCTATGAGATCGAATAAAAGATAAAATGCAACGGTGAGTACAGAACCTCCTTGGTGGAGCCGAGTGGGCCTCGGCTTCATCGGAGGAATTGGTGAGGGTGTTGCGGTTCCAGTGGGGTAGGTCAAGACGGCGCTGTGGGGATGGAGGTGGCGTGATAAACGACGCGAACGTCGGGGCAGCTCCTTGGAGGTGGAGGACGGGGCGGCTGGTCCGGCGGGACGATGAGATCGACGACGGATCCTCATTCGGTGCGGTCGATGAGGGATGGCGAGATGTTGCGGTGGACGACGTCGTCGGGGAAGAGTCTCTGCCTGGGCGGCGGTCACGAGGCCGACGGAGGAGCGTGGGGTTTCATGGGTTTTGGTGGCCTCGGTGTACGAATGGGGGCGAAGGGGAAGGTAGGGGGAGCCATGGCTTAGGTACGCGCTTGTCCGAAATGTAGGGTAAGTTACCAGCGTACCCCCACCGGTTTTGACACCGCGACGTCGAGCTGGCATTTCCGGCTGAGGGGTAGAAGGGGGATTTCGCGTGTCTGGGCTGCGGGACCGATTTTGGATGAGGAGGGAGTTTTCGCGCGGGTCGGAATTTCGGGATAACAAGGCGCGGAGCGGGTTGAAGAGGCGAGAGTTTCAAAGCAGATGAGACAAAAGATATCCGAGCTTGAAAATTTCGGGATAACAAGGCGCGGATTCCTTGTTCGGCAGAACAAACTTAATGTGTACAAAAAAACAATTCATACAAGACACCTGAGAGTAATGTCCCCTTTTACTATATTGCTATAGATGTCATTGAAAAAACTACAAGAAAAATGTAAAAAAATCAGGAGAACAAGATTACCCTGTACAGTACCAAATTGATTCACACTTCCCTCAACAACAACAAAAAACAAATCAATTCCCACCAAAAGAAAGAGTCATGTCCCTTTTTATATGATTACAAATGCCAGGATCTCAAATTTCAATTTTTGAATCCATGTTATGTTGAATTCGAATATATCGTTAGGTGACCTTGCGGTTTATAATGGATCTAGTCCTACATTTTGATCTTCTACCCTATGAACATATGAACATTTTACTCCACCCTATGAACATATATATTGTCATCTACTATATGGACTAAATTTGAATCAAATTTCCTTATTTGAATATGATTGTTGTCAAGTTATACAATAATTTAAATATTATCTTGATAACAAAAAACATGCATATAGCAGTAACCATATTTCACTATGAACTACATGTACCATACGATCTCCAATTCAAATATTTGTATCCATTTTATGTTGAATTCAAAGCAGAGTACAATGGTCTAGGTAGCGAGATGTTCGGGATAATCTAAACCCTGTTTTCATATGTATATTTTTTGGCTGAATTGGGACAAGTTTTGGTATAAGCTTCTTGTAAAACTGGAGATTCCCTCAACAAGCCTCGTGGTTGCGAGAGGGAACGTGTCACCTTTGTGTGAAATGATATACGCTGCCTCCCCCCTGATTTTCTTTACAGAGGCAACATAGAACTATATGAGTGCCCTATTAAATTTTGGAATTATTCCAGGTTCGTTTGGCCTTTTTATACATTAATTGAGTTTTTGGACATTTAATGTGCATAATCCAAATTTGAACTGCAAGCACATGCTCCGGTGCACCAAAGTTGGTAGAAAACTCACATGTGTGTCCTTGGGTGAATTTGTAGGTCCCATGCAAGAAATGGGAATCAAATTCCAACATCTTTGCGTCGTGACTCGGCCGAGAACATCGAGAAACTTGGTTTTAAAATTCATGTAAATCCAAAACTCGCCTGGAAATCATGAAACTTGGCATGGTGTCATGTCATGGCACTAACATGATGTGGTAAAAAATTGGGCCGATTTGGAACAAGTTTTGGTATAAGCTTCTTGCAAACCGGAGCTTTTCTCAAGAAGGCTCGTGGTTCTGAGAGGGAACGTGTCACCTTTGAGTGTGAAATGATATGCGCTACCCCCCCTTGAGTTTCTTTACAGAGGCAACATAGAACTACATGAGTGCCCTGTTAAATTTTGGAATTATTCCAGGTTCGTTTGGCCTTTTTATACATTAATTGAGTTTCTAGTCATTTAATGTGCATAATTCAAATTTGAACTACAAGCACATGCTCCCGTGCACCAAAGTTGGTTGAAAAATCACATGCGTGTCCTCGAGTGAATTTCTAGGTCCCATGCAAGAAATGGGAATGAAATTCAAACATCTGCGCATCGTGGCGGCCGAGAACATTGAGAAACATGGTTTTAAATTCTTGTAAATCCAAAACACGCCTGAAAATCATGAAACTTGGCATGGTGTCATGTCATGGTACTACCATGCTGTGGTAAAAAAATTAGCCGAATAGGAACAAGTTTTGGTATAAGCTTCTTGCAAACCTGAGCTTCTCTCAAGAAGGCTCGTGGTTCTGAGAGGGAATGTGTCACCTTTGAGTGCGGAACGATATACGCTGCCCCCCTTGAGTTTCTTTACAGAGGCAACATAGAACTACATGAGTGCCCTGTTAAATTTTGGAATTATTCCGGGTTCGTTTGGCCTTTTTTATACATTAATTGAGTTTCTGGCCATTTAATGTGCATAATTCAAATTTGAACTACAAGCACATGCTCCCTTGCACCAAAGTTGGTTGAAAAATCACATGTGTGTCCTCGGGTGAATTTATAGGTCTCATGCAAGAAATGGGAATGAAATTCAAACATCTGGGCATCGTGGCTCGGCTGAGAACATTGAGAAACTTGGTTTTAAAATTCTTGTAAATCCAAAACACGCCCGAAAATCATGAAACTTGGCATGGTATCATTTCATGGTACTACCATGCTGTGGTAAAAAAATTGGCCGAATAGGAACAAGTTTTGGTATAAGCTTCTTGCAAACCGGAGCTTCTCTCAAGAAGGCTCGTGGTTCTGAGAGGGAACGTGTCACCTTTGAGTGCGGAACGATATACGCTGCCCCCCCCCCTTGAGTTTCTTTACAGAGGCAACATAGAACTAAATGAGTGCACTTTAAATTTTGGAATTATTCCGGGTTTGTTTGGCCTTTTTATACATTAATTGAGTTTTTAATCATTTAATGTGCATAATTCAAATTTGAACTACAAACACATGCTCCCGTGCACCAAAGTTGGTTGAAAAATCACATGTGTGTCCTCGGGTGAATTTCTAGGTCCCATGCAAGAAATGGGAATGAAATTCAAACATCTGGGCGTCGTGGCTCAGCTGGAAACATTGAGAAACTTCGTTTTTTAATTCCTGTAAATCCAAAACACGCATGAAAATCATGAAACTTGGCTTGGTGTCATGACATGGCACCAACATGCTATGGTAATTTTGCTGTCCGATTTGCGAAGGCACATACATTAACAATCAACAAAGTCATTTTGGAACAAGTGCTATCACGTTACAATCAGAAACACAAGTATTATTGAAACCGTGGGCGTTCTATTTACCATTTACATGCAGCCACGCGTCCCCTTTTTTTATTAGCTAGGAGGCGTCGTGCAGGGTAGCTATTTGAGTACGGGAGGCGTGAGATCAGACCCCTACGTGTGCTTACCGGGAGGAGAGCCCTTTGATCTCCATCTGCCGTCCATCTCTCTCCCAAGGTCTGTTTAATGGCATGGCTATGTCTCCTTCAACTAAGATTTAAGAGATAAAAAAGAAAATCTGAAAAGAAATTTTTGCACAGATCTTGATGTAAGATCCGACGGACCTATATAGCATCTACTGCGACTTATAGAAAGACTAATGAATATATATAAGGATGACGAGAGTGGATAATAATTGTCTTACATAATTAGGAAGGTTATTAAAAAAGCCACATGCATCTACGCCCGAAATACACAATGGCAAAAGAAGAAGGAAGACACATACAACGATCTGGCTCGCTGATCTCCACTTTCTTTATGCGCTGCAGGTCGCGGAGACTAGTTCTCGCAATGAGCGGGGATGATCTCTTTCATCAGTTTCATGTCATTAATACACTTCTTGGCAGCATCCTCAGATTCCTCCACCAGCCTTTTGCGCTCGATGCGGAGCATGGCATTCTCATCCATAAGTTTCTTGACAATGACGCCCGTCCTCTGCAACAAGGCAGCGGTCTCCGCCGCCTGCTTCGCCCTTCCAGCGATCTTCGCCCTCAGCAGGTCGCACTCGGCCCGGAGCTTCGCATTTCCCTACCCTAGTTGTCGGATGACGCAGGTAGCCTCATCCTGCAACCTCACCCAGCCGGAGATCTGATCCATCTAGCTATGGACGACCGCATGCATGCGCCTGTAAGAGTCCTGGCCTGCCAGCGAGAAATTTTCCCAGGCCGTCGCGGCGTGGTGGGACCTCCGTGCTGCTTCGGCGGTGCGACGGGACATCTTTGCTGCTTCCGCGGCGTGGCCGGACCAGTCTGCTACATCGACGGTGCGGCGGTACCTCCGTGCTACTTCGGTGGCACGGCGGGACCTCTGTGCTGCTACTGCTGCGCGGCTGGACATGTCGGTTGCTTTTGCGGTGAGGCGGGGCATCTCTTATGCTTCCTCTTCCATGCTCGCCTCTCCCTGGTGGAAATCTCTTGACCCAGAACTCACGCTGGCCATGGCAGACGCAAGGGAACGATGCTAAATGACTTGATTGTTTTTTGTGGATGAGGAGTTGAGGAGGAATGCGTAGTCATCTTGGCATAGTAGTATTTATAACCGAGTAGTACTAATACGCTCCTAAGTGCGAAACCGTTTAGGTTGTGATCGGTATGAACAGGTTTGCAATTAAATATAGCGTGGTAGTAATTTGGAATGTGACGAGACGCAAGCTCAAAATTTATTGACGGTTCTAGTTTTGAAGTGCGGCACTATTCCCGGATGGCGTAAGGTGGGCACGTGTTCTAGGCCGTGGTGTAGAATATGCCATGGTACTTCTTTTTCTACTGCTGTGTACGTGCAATAACTGGCACCGTCGTATACATATTTTACGGTTATTGGGGTGTTCAACAGGAATAGCCTCGTGGCAAGCTATAGACTAGTCTTTTTTTCACACGCATTACATCGACACATATCATCTCTCTCCCTGTTTCCCATGCACACACCTATCTCTCGGGACTTCTCGCACGCACCATATCTAGCTCCCTAGGTCAATGCCACCCACATACACTTGTACTCTGAGTGTACGTTATACAGGAAAAGAAGAGGTGCACGCACGCACTCTTCCACTCTCACACATGCATCTGTAGCTAAGAATTGTAGTGTTATCAACCATCTGATTGGCTCTATCATAGGTTTCACACTGCTCCTTGTCCTTGAGATTGAGAAGTTTAAAACGCGGAGGCTAAGCTGGAGGCGCGAGGTTTTGGTTAATGTGCCACTACTAGGAAAAGGGCTACTAATGGCGCACTAGTTTTGCCTACTAATGGCGCATCACTGGTGCGCCATTAGTATCATGCCACTAGTATGTTTTTACTAATGGCGCACCACTGGTGCGCCATTAGTATAGGCCACGGTGCGCCATTAGTATAGGCCAGTGGTGCGCCATTAGTATAGGCCACGGTGCGCCATTAGTATTTTTCAATTTTGAAGGCGGGAAAATAGTAATGGCGCACCGTCTAACCCCCACCGTGCGCCATTACTATTTTTGAATTTTGAATTTGGATCTGGATCATGATTTTTTTGCCCATTTTTTGCTCCTTTTTTTGCTCTTTTTTGGCACGATATTCTTTCAAATTTTGTTCCTGTTTTTGGATCTTGTACGTTCTTTTGCCGTGTTCTTTTGCCAAAGAGGAGTTCGCCGGAGAGGAGGAGGAGGAGGTCACCGGAGAGGCGCTCGCCTACATCGCCGGAGAGGAGGAGGAGTTCGCCGGAGAGGAGGAGGAGGAGGTCGCCGGAGAGGAGGAGGAGGAGGAGGAGGAGGTCGCCGGAGAGGAGTTCACCGGAGCATCAGAGAGGAGGAAGGAGAAACCATGAGGGGATGGGAGGAGAGGAGGGAGGAGGAGCTCACCGGAGAGGAGGGAGGAGAAACCGTGAGGGGAGGGGAGGAGAGGAGGGAGGAGGAGGTCGCTGGAGAGGAGGAGGAGGTCGCCGGAGAGGAGGAGGAGGAGGAGGTCGCCGGAGAGGAGGAGGAGGAGGTCGCCGGAGGAGAGGAGGGTAGTATGGTGGAGGAGAGAAGGGAAGATGGAGTGGAGGAGAGGAGGAGTGGAGGAGAAAAATGAAGGAGGAGAGGACCACGCCCAGCCATATATATGGCATAGTAATGGCGCACCGCGGGCAGGTGCGCCATTACTAACTTTTTTTTATTTTTTTTATTTATTTTGAATTTTGAAGGCAGGAAGATACTAATGGCGCACCATGGGCAGGTGCGCCATTAGTAACTTTTTTTATTTTTTTGACTTATTTTGAATTTTGAAGGCGGGAAGATAGTAATGGCGCACCATGGGTAGGTGCGCCATTAGTAAGTTTGATTTTTTTTGAATTTTTTTGCCTCTCCAGATCTTAAAAGCCCCGTATCTTTTTTTCTGTTAGGTTTTTGAGGATTTTGAAAATGTTTAACGGGGTTCCCCATGTTAAATTCGGATGTAACTTTTCGAGTAGATGATTTTTCATATAAAAAACTTTTTCATCCGAGTTCGTACACAAAAGTTATGCCCATTTTACAAATTCTCGAGAGATTTCGCAAATAAAGTCGAAATTCATATTTGTAAATTTTTACAACAACTAGACCACATATCACATGGGAAACTTATTTTTTTTATTTTTTTGACATTTCCATCATTTTTGTTTATTTTTTTTTAAACTGAAAAGGCAGTCCACGGGGGGGGGGGGTGCATTCGGTGGAAGTGGTGGCCAAGTTACTAATGGCGCACCGTGGGAGTGGTGCGCCATTACTAGTTTTGATGAAATTTAAAAAAAATTACTAATGGCGCACCCTGGATGTGGTGCGCCATTAGTACTTGTACACTAATGGCGCACCAACGCATGGTGCGCCATTAGTATATAGTAATGGCGCACCACATGTCTGGTGCGCCATTAGTGTCAATTCCATCTATAGCCCTTTTCCTAGTAGTGTGCGGGCCGCACACGGCACCAACATGACACGAGCTTCGTCTGCCTGGTGCGCAGTTGGGTGGGTTGTCCAAGTATAGACACAAATAGGCCCTCCTTGGTATCTGCGCCTCGACTTATGCGTAGAGAAATTATGATCGGAGGGAGTACTACTAGTAGTAGTACTACTTTGTGCGGCGCGTGAACTCGCACAAGTATGCAACACTTCCTGAACAAACAAGCATATAAGCTGTTATACTTCTTACCCAAAGGATCTATATATCCAACAGACACAAAATATCCATTAACTGTTGGAAATTACTTTAACTATTGATCCGATGTCAAAGTAATTGCTGCATCGCCACCAAAACCCACCATCACTTAAGCTAAAGTAGACCGAGCTAACCCCTATATTAGCATAGTACTAAGATAAACAGAAGGGAATGCAGAATCATTTAGGACGTGAGCTTCTCAATCTGAATATGGAGGGACACCAGCTTAGCCCCGGCCAGCAATTTGGGAGGAACTGTGAAGAAGGCCAGCTCCTGCATGGCGACGTCGCCGGGATCCTTGCTTCTTGTCACCTCCATTTACACCTTGACATCTTCGGTCCTGCCTTTGGGATCCCCCGGCAGGCCGTTCGCCCACAGCTTGGCCACGTAGTGCGGCAGTGGGGACAACCCCGCTCTGATGCAGACGACCGACACGGCGATAGGCGCGCCGATGTCGAGCACGCCGCCGACCAAGAAAAACGCGCGCCTTCCTCCTCCGCGAACAGCAAGAGCCGTGGCTCGGACAGTGGCACTTGCAGCTGGAGCACCTTGCTGTACTGGATCCTGTGCACGGGCATGGGATGCACGGTGCTGATGTGGTGGGAGAGTGCCAGTGGCGGGCCTTCGTAGCCGCAGACGGGCATGAGGCATTTGCAGGGCGCGAGCGGACACACGCTCTGGTGATCGGCGAGCTTGTGGTAAGTGACGTAGATCCCACAGCCTTCATGCATGCACTCCACCCTCACCGAGGAGAGGACGATGTCCACCGCCATGTTCCGCATGTCGAAGCCACCGCCGCGCTCGCACTTCTAGCACTGCTGCTGGTTCCCGGGGCGCTCGACGCGGCAATCCACGCAGGCCAGGTGCCCTCCCTTGCACTGCACAAATCAATCGAACATCACATCAATCAAGAAACCTGCACCTTGCTTGGTCATCCGAACGGACGAGGTGTATTTGAACCTCATACGCTGGAGGCTTCAAGGGGCGGAGGCACAAGGGGCAGTGGAGCAAGGTGAGGTCCATCGAGACCATAGAGAGCTCCATCGTCGGGTCCTGTTCCGTCTGCATGATCTCGCCCTCCTTGTGCACAACCATCTCTCGCTTTATTAGGGTCGGGGCATTACAAAGCTTTACCATCACATATTCATACAACTTCAAGGTGCATTAAATCAACACATGCAAGTATCAAAAGGAGAGTCACGGCATGCATGCATGCATTGTAATTAATGCATCGGTAAACGAAAATTATTGAAATATATCGAGTGCAGTGCTTTGATGTGTCGTGTCAACTCATACAAGACCGAGAAGTTTGATTACTACAACGCCCTCTCCCTTGCGGAATGAGCTCCGGTGCCTTAAACGCACCTGACTTTGGCTGCATGACAGGTGGGCCACCCACCTGTTGGGCCCACCTTTCATACACGCAAAGGTAGGAGCAGTAAGTCAATGAAGCTACGTCCCTCCCTCGCCCATGAGCGTGGTGGCTGGCAGGACTAGGAGAAGCTTTCGTTCGCTACACGCTCTCCCTCGTGCACGAGGTGGACATGCAACAGTTCAATCGGTGTTAGATGGCCAGAAGCATACTGTAGTACTCCTCCACTGCAGTAGTACTCCATCATTGTTCGACTTCCCGAAGAGGCAAAGAGATAAGCGCAGCCTGGATGCTCGTATGGCAGTTTCATGTGTACAGTAGTCTAGGATAGCGTGTACAGTGCCTGTAAGCTTAAAATCGTTAGGGTCGGCTCCATGCTTTTTTTATTAAAATAATCTTCTGGCCCTACCTGTCATCTTGGTGATTGTAGTTTGCACGCTCATCTGGTCAAGATAGAATATATATTTTAATTTGTGGTGGGGTAAATGTTAGAGGTTGCAGCAAATGGAGTATTGTACACTGCGGGTCTTTCAACGAAGTTTAGAGGCAACCATGTGGGCCAGTGCTATGATGTGTCGCGTCAACTCGTACAACGAGGAGAAGCTTGATTTTACTACCACACGCCTTCTCCCTTGCCCAGGCGCGTGGTGGCTCGTAGACGAGGACAGGCTTTTGCTTAGGCTGGTCATAATGGAATACTAGTATCATGCATATGATACTAGTGTATGATACTACACATCCGTAGTGCATAGTATCATATGTTAGTATCACCGATGACTTCATTTATTAGCATACATGACACATAGTAGCACAACATTTAATATGATACGGTATCATGATATGATACTCAACCCTCTCTTTCTTCATTTACTTCTATGCCACCTCATCAAATTTGCCTAGTTGAAATCTCTACAAAGACAAATATTTAGGAATAGAGGGAGTACTACCTATGATAGTACCCCCATTACAACTATCCTTATAGAATACTACAACAAGCTATCCCTCCCGCGCACGATGGACGGACATGCAACAGTGGATTCAATGTTGTAGAAGTAGTAGTAACATCATTGTTCGTCTTCTCGAAGAGGCAAAGAGCCAAGCGCAACCCGAACATGGCAGTTGCGAACCTTGGAGCACACATATAGCCAGGCTCTTGCATGAGACAAAATTGCTATGTGAGCCCACTATTGTAGTACTTGCTAGTATAGCCCTGTAAACCAAAAATGAGTATTTGCCTTTCTAGAGATTCCAACAAGTGACTAGACTACACCGAGATGGAGTACATATGGAGCAAAATGAGTGAATCTACACCATAAAAATAAATACGTAGTTCTCTCGTTTTCCTCTCCGCATTGGTCGCCGTGTACAATATTGAGTATACTAGTACTATCATCTTGAAATTTACGAAGTCACCATAGGCACCTCGTCGTCGACGGGAACGTCTCCTGACACGCGATAGACGCGAGTGGCAGTCGCCTCCATAGGTGCTTGAATGCCATTGCCAATGAGGGAGAGGGTAGCGGTTCCCAAGACATTGAACGGTAAATGATGCATCCTCAATTACATGCAGAGGGAAATAATTGGAGAAGCAGAATAGAGCCAACACGATGTGAATGCAACAGAGCTTGGATTCTCATATAAAGGCGCCCCACCACTCCAATCCATCTACTCCTAGTCTCTGCGCAACACTGCTCACTCCAATCCAAGACCAAGTGACCAGAAACCACAAGCACCTATGGAGGCAATGGATGCGAGCGGCAGTCGGTTGTGCCAAATCATCCAAGGTGTCGGCCTGCGGCCCCGCACCGTGCAGCGTTTCCAGACGGTGCTGGCGACCGCCGGCATTGTAGCCCTCGCCGACGCCGGCTTCGCCTCTCGCATGGATGACATGATGGTCAACTCCATCCGCAAGTTCACCGCCGTCAAGAAGAGCGCGGACGACCTTGTCGTACTGCTCCAACCCGCGCGCCCAGGCTCCTCATTGTCTGCCACCCTCATCGGCCTCCATGGTGACGAACTCTTTCAAGCCCTAGTGGACCTACATGTGCGAGAGGTCATGACGAAGGATGCGCACCTCGAGGTTGTGCTCGCCGTGCAGTGCCTCGCCATGTAAGAAACTGTCGACCTGCACATCCACGTCTATGAGGAAATCGTATACATAGGCCACTACAAGGCCAGCGAGGACAGAAAGACGTTGGCCTTCTTCTAGCGGCCGGAATCTTTGGACGCCATTGTTCAGAAGCATGTCGACCTGGCCACAAAAGCCGCTGCTACTTAGTCGTCGTTCGATGGGCCGGCGCCCTGAGTTGAGGAGGTGGACATCGTCAATGGATGCATCTCTTCTTCTTGCCTCCTGTAACCAGCACTGCATCGCCTCGTGGCCTTAATGTTTTATTAGTATAGTACTCCCTTCATTCCCAAATATAAGTATTTCTAGAGATTCCAGCAAGTGACTACATACGAAGCAAAATGAGTGAATCTACACTCTAAAATATGTTTACATACATCCGTATGTTGTATTCCATTTGGCATATCCAAAAAGGCTTATATTTAGGAACGGATGATGTATATGGCATTTTTATTCCAGTCATAACGTTTTCACTGTGAGGTGGGGCCGCAGTTGAGCAAACCGACCATCGGCAAATCCCACCCCGCCCACCGGGCGTTGGCTGAGTTTAGAATTAGAAGAGAGAAACGAGGGAGAAGAGCTAGCTATAGCACGGACGCTGTTGTCAGATGGGACTCGTGTTGATATAATAGGAGTACTAAGCACTCGTGCCACTTTTTTGAGAGAAAAAGTAGTCGTATGTCTAGTCCTACCACTAGTTGGGTGCGTACGACCTATACCTGCCATCACTTTAGGTCTCCTTTTCGAACCGACCTACGCTTCACCATACATATTTTCATGCATTTATCCTCCTATAGCTATTTGTACTCCTAGGCTATTTCCACGTGCTCCCTTTCACCAACATGTGGGACATAGAGCATCTGGGTCGTAGTGCATGCATGACTCAAAGGATATGTCGGGGTACTTTACATTTCAAACCTCACGAATTACATGCCAACCCCCCGCAGAAGAATAAATAAATAAATGAATTACTACATGAAGCCGGATTATTTTTGTAGAAATCGGAGCACGTTCATTAAATTTTGGACATAACGCGTTTATAAAAAACTGCCAGACCTAAACCAATCTAAGGGCCTCTTTGATTCGCAGGATACTAAAAACAAGGGAATGCGGAAAGTATGATGGTGATGAACCGAGACGAGGAGAACTCTAACTCAGTTAGAGGTTAGAGTTAGATTCTAACCCTGAACTAACTCTAAACCAAAGAGGTGTATGGATGGCAGGGTTAGATATCATTTGACTACTTTGGACCCTATTTCCTGTCGGATTTGGTGTGGCCACCTCTTGTGTGGCCTCTATTGGAAATATGCCCTAGAGGCAATAATAAAATGGTTATTATTATATTTCCTTGTTCATGATAATTGTCTATTGTTCATGCTATAATTGTGTTATCCGGAAATCGTAATACATGTGTGAATACATAGACCACAACACGTCCCTAGTGACCCTCTAGTTGACTAGCTCATTGATCAAAAGATAGTCATGGTTTCCTGACTATGGACATTTGATGTCATTGATAACGGGATCACATCATTAGGAGAATGATGTGATGGACAAGACCCAATCCTAAGCATAGCTCAAAGATCGTGTAGTTCTTTTGCTAGAGCTTTTCTGAATGTCAAGTATCATTTCCTTAGACCATGAGATTGTGCAACTCCCGGATACCGTAGGAGTGCTTTGGTTGTGCCAAACGTCACAACGTAACTGGGTGACTATAAAGGTGCACTACGGGTATCTCCGAAAGTGTCTGTTGGGTTGGCACGAATCGAGACTGGGATTTGTCACTCCGTATGACGGAGAGGTATCTCTGGGCCCACTCGGTAATGCATCATCATAATGAGCTCAATGTGACCAAGTGGTTGGTCACTTCATCATGCATTATGGTACGAGTAAAGTGACTTGCCGGTAACGAGATTGAATGAGGTATTGGGATACCGACGATCGAGTCTCGGGCAAGTAACGTACCGATTGACAAAGGGAATTGTATACGGGATTGATTGAATCCTCGACATCGTGGTTCTTCCGATGAGATCATCAAGGAGCATGTTGGAGACAACATGGGTATCCAGATCCCGCTATTGGTTATTGACCGGAGAGTAGTCTCGGTCATGTCTAAGTGTCTCCCGAACCCGTAGGGTCTACACACTTAAGGTTCGGCGATGCTAGAGTTGTTGAGATATTGGTATACGTTAACCCAAAAGTTGTTCGGAGTCCCGGATGAGATCCCGGACGTCACGAGGAGTTCTGGAATGGTCCGAAGGTGAAGATTTATATATAGGAAGTCAAGTTTCGGCCATCGGGAAAGTTTCGGGGGTAATCGGTATTGTACCGGGACCACCGGAAGGGTCCCGGGGGTCCACCGGGTGGGGCCACCTATCCCGGAGGGCCCCATGGGCTGAAGTGGGAGGGGAACCAGCCCCTAGTGGGCTGGTGCGCCCCCCTTGGGCCTCCCCCTGCGCCTAGGGTTGGAAACCCTAGGGGTGGGGGCGCCCCACTTGGCTTGGGGGGCAAGCCACCCCCATGGAGATTCCATCTCCTAGGGCCGGCGCCCCCCCTTAGGGGTCCTATATATAGTGGGGGGGAGGGAGGGCAGCCGCACCCTAGCCCCTAGCGCCTCCCTCTCCCTCCCGTGACACCTCTCCCTCTCGCTAAGCTTGGCGAAGCCCTGCCGAGATCGCCGTTGCTTCCACCACCACGCCGTCGTGCTGCTGGATCTCCATCAACCTCTCCTTCCCCCTTGCTGGATCAAGTTGGAGGAGATGTCTTCCCAACCATACGTGTGTTGAATGCGGAGGTGCCGTCCGTTCCGCGCTAGGTCATCGGTGATTTGGATCACGACGAGTACGACTCCATCAACCCCGTTCTCTTGACGCTTCCGCTCGCGATCTACAAGGGTATGTAGATGCACTCCCCTCTACCTCGTTTATAGATGACTCCAGATATTGATCCTGGTGATGCGTAGAAAATTTTAGAATTCTGCTACGTTCCCCAACAGTGGCATCATGAGCTAGGTCTATGCGTAGTTTCTATGCACGAGTAGAACAGAAAGCAGTTGTGGGCGTCGATGTTGTCAATTTACTTGCCGTTACTAGTCTTATCTTGATTCGGCGGCATCGTGGGATGAAGCGGCCCGGACCAACCTTACACGTATGCTTACGTGAGACTGGTTCCACCGACTGACATGCACTAGTTGCATAAGGTGGCTAGCGGGTGTCTGTCTCTCCCACTTTAGTCGGATCGGATTCGATGAAAAGGGTCCTTATGAAGGGTAAATAGAAATTGGCATATCACGTTGTGGTTTTGGCGTAGGTAAGAAATGTTCTTGCTAGAAACCTATAGCAGCCACGTAAAAACTTGCAACAACAATTAGAGGACGTCTAACTTGTTTTTGCAGCATGTACCATGTGATGTGATATGGCCAAAAGGATGTGATGAATGATATATGTGATGTATGAGATTGATCATGTTCTTGAAATAGGAATCATGACTTGCATGTCGATGAGTATGACAACCGGCAGGAGCCATAGGAGTTGTCTTAATTTATTTATGACCTGCGTGTCAAAATAAACATCATGTAATTACTTTACTTTATTGCTAAAGTGTTAGCCATAGTAGTAGAAGTAATAGATGATGAGACAACTTCAAGAAGACACGATGATGGAGATCATGGTGTCATGCCGGTGACAACGATGATCATCGAGCCCCGAAGATGGAGATCAAAAGGAGCAAATGATATTGGCCATATCATGTCACTATTTGATTGCATGTGATGTTTATCATGTTTTACATCTTATTTGCTTAGAACGACGGTAGCTTAAATAAGATGATCCCTCGTAATAATTTCAAGAAAGTGTCCCCCCTAACTGTGCACCGTTGCGAAGGTTCGTTGTTTCAAAGCACCACGTGATGATCGGGTGTGATAGATTCTAACGTTCGAATACAATGGGTGTAAGCCAGATTTACACACGCAATACACTTAGGTTGACTTGACGAGCCTAGCATGTACAGACATGGCCTCGGAACACGGAAGACCGAAAGGTCGAGCATGAGTCGTATAGAAGATACGATCAACATGAAGATGTTCACCGATGTTGACTAGTCCGTCTCACGTGATGATCGGACACGGCCTAGTTGACTCGGATCATGTTTCACTTAGATGACCAGAGGGATGTCTATCTGAGTGGGAGTTCATTGAATAATTTGATTAGATGAACTTAATTATCATGAACTTAGTCTAAAATCTTTACAATATGCCTTGTAGATCAAATGGCCACGTTGTCCTCAACTTCAACGCGTTCCTAGAGAAAACCAAGCTGAAAGACTGGGTCCGGAACCTGAGGATCATCCTCATAGCTGCCAAGGAAGATTATGTCCTAGAAGCACCACTAGGTGACGCACCCATCCCAGAGAACCAAGACGTTATGAACGCTTGGCAGTCACGTGCTGATGATTACTCCCTCTTTCAGTGCGGCATGCTTTACAGCTTAGAACCGGGGCTCCAAAAGCGTTTTGAGCAACACGGAGCATATGAGATGTTCGAAGAGCTGAAAATGGTTTTCCAAGCTCATGCCCGGGTCGAGAGATATGAAGTCTCCGACAAGTTCTTCAGTTGTAAGATGGAGGAAAATAGTTCTGTCAGTGAGCACATACTCAAAATGTCTGGGTTGCATAACTGCTTGACTCAGCTGGGAGTTAATCTCCCGGATGACGCGGTCATTGACAGAATCCTTCAGTCGCTTCCACCGAGCTACAAGAGCTTTGTGATAAACTTCAATATGCAGGGGATTGAAAAGACCATTCCTGAGGTATATTCAATGCTGAAATTAGCGGAGGTGGAAATCAAAAAGGAACATCAAGTGTTGATGGTGAATAAAACCACTAAGTTCAAGAAAGGCAAGGGTAAAAAGAACTTCAAGAAGGACGGCAAGGGAGTTGCCGCGCCCGGTAAGCAAGCTGCCGGGAAGAAGTCAAAGAATGGACCCAAGCCTGAGACTGAGTGTTTTTATTCCAAGGGAAGTGGTCACTGGAAGCGGAACTACCCCAAATACTTAGCGGACAAGAAGGCCGACAACACTAAAGGTATATGTGATATACATGTAATTGATGTGTACCTTACCAGCACTCGTAGTAGCTCCTGGGTATTTGATACCGGTGCGGTTGCTCACATTTGTAACTCAAAGCAGGAGCTGCGGAATAAGCGGAGACTGGCGAAGGACGAGGTGACGATGCGCGTCGGGAATGGTTCCAAGGCCGATGTGATCGCCGTCGGCACGCTGCCTCTACATTTACCTATGGGATTAGTTTTAAACCTCAATAATTGTTATTTAGTGCCAGCTTTGAGCATGAACATTGTATCAGGATCTCGTTTAATTCGAGATGGCTACTCATTTAAATCCGAGAATAATGGTTGTTCTATTTATATGAGAGATATGTTTTATGGTCATGCCCCGCTGGTGAATGATTTATTCTTAATGAATCTCGAGCGTAATGTTACCCATATTCATAGTGTGAATACCAAAAGATGTAAGGTTGATAATGATAGTCCCACATACTTGTGGCACTACCGCCTTGGTCACATAGGTGTCAAACGCATGAAGAAGCTCCATGCAGATGGACTTTTGGAGTCTCTTGATTACGAATCATTTGACACGTGCGAACCATGCCTCATGGGTAAAATGACCAAGACTCCATTCTCAGGAACAATGGAGCGAGCAACCAACTTATTGGAAATCATACATACTGATGTGTGCGGTCCAATGAGCATTGAGGCTCGCGGTGGCTATCGTTATGTTCTCACCCTCACTGATGACTTGAGTAGATATGGGTATGTCTACTTAATGAAACACAAGTCTGAGACCTTTGAAAAGTTCAAGGAATTTCAGAGTGAGGTTGAGAATCAACGTGACAGAAAAATCAAGTTCTTGCGATCAGATCGTGGGGGGGAATACTTGAGTCACGAATTTGGCACACACTTAAGGAAATGTGGAATAGTTTCACAACTCACGCCGCCTGGAACACCTCAGCGTAATGGTGTGTCCGAACGTCGCAATCGCACTCTATTGGATATGGTGCGATCTATGATGTCTCTTACCGATCTACCGCTGTCATTTTGGGGCTATGCTTTAGAGACTGCCGCATTCACTTGAAATAGGGCTCTGTCAAAATCCATTGAGACGACACCGTATGAATTACGGTTTGGGAAGAAACCTAAGTTGTAGTTTCTAAAAGTTTGGGGATGCGATGCTTATGTCAAGAAACTTCAACCTGAAAAGCTCGAACCCAAATCGGAAAAATGCATCTTCATAGGATACCCTAAAGAAACTATTGGGTATACCTTCTACCTCAGATCCGAAGGCAAGATCTTTGTTGCCAAGAATGGATCCTTTCTAGAGAAAGAGTTTCTCTCAAAAGAAGTAAGTGGGAGGAAAGTAGAACTTGATGAAGTATTACCTCTTGAACCGGAAAGTTGCGCAACTCAAGAAAATGTTCCTGAGGTGCCTGCACCGACTAGAGAGGAAGATAATGATGATGATCATGAAACTTCAGATCAAGTTGCTACTGAACTTCGTAGGTCTACAAGGACACGTTCCGCACCAGAGTGGTACAGCAACCCTGTCTTGGAAATCATGTTGTTAGACAACGATGAACCTTCGAACTATGAGGAAGCGATGGCGGGCCCAGATTCCGACAAATGGCTGGAAGCCATGAAATCCGAGATAGGATCCATGTATGAAAACGAAGTATGGACTTTGACTGACTTGCCCGATGATCGGCGAGCCATAGAAAATAAATGGATCTTTAAGAAGAAGACAGACGCGGATAGTAATGTAACCATCTATAAAGCACGGCTTGTCGCTAAGGGTTATCAACAAGTTCAAGGGGTTGACTACGATGAGACTTTCTCACCCGTAGCGAAGCTGAAGTCCGTCTGAATCATGTTAGCAATTGCCACATTCTATGATTATGAGATATGGCAAATGGACGTCAAAACGGCATTCCTTAATGGTTTCCTTAAGGAAGAATTGTATATGATGCAGCCGGAAGGTTTTCTCGATCCTAAGAATGCTGACAAGGTGTGCAAGCTCCAACGCTCGATCTATGGCCTGGTGCAAGCATCTCGGAGTTGGAACATTCGTTTTGATGAGATGATCAAAGGGTTTGGCTTTACGCAGACTTATGGAGAAGCCTGCATTTACAAGAAAGTGAGTGGGAGCTCTGTAGCATTTCTCATATTGTATGTGGATGACATATTGTTGATGGGAAATGATATAGAATTCTTGGAAAGCATAAAGGCCTACTTGAACAAGTGTTTTTCAATGAAGGATCTTGGAGAAGCTGCTTACATATTAGGCATCAAGATCTATAGAGATAGATCGAGACGCCTCATTGGTCTTTCACAGAGTACGTACCTTGACAAGATATTGAAGAAGTTCAATATGGATCAGTCAAAGAAGGGCTTCTTGCCTGTATTGCAAGGTACGAGATTGAGCACGGCTCAATGTCCGACCATGACAGAAGATAGAGAAAAGATGAGTGTCGTCCCCTATGCCTCGGCCATAGGGTCTATCATGTATGCTATGCTGTGTACCAGACCTGATATAAACCTTGCCGTAAATTTGGTAGGAAGGTACCAAAGTAATCCCGGCATGGAACACTGTACAGCGGTCAAGAATATCCTGAAGTACCTGAAGAGGACTAAGGATATGTTTCTTGTTTATGGAGGTGACGAAGAGCTTGTCGTAAAGGGTTACGTCGATGCTAGCTTCGACACAGATCTGGATGACTCTAAGTCACAAACCGGATACGTGTATATTTTGAATGGTGGGGCAGTAAGCTGGTGCAGTTGCAAGCAAAGCATTGTGGCGGGATCTACATGTGAAGTAGAGTACATGGCAGCCTCGGAGGCAGCACAAGAAGCAATCTGGGTGAAGGAGTTCATTACCGACCTAGGAGTCATTCCCAATGCGTCGAGCCCGATGATTCTCTTCTGTGACAACACTGGAGCTATTGCCCTTGCCAAGGAGCCCAGGTTTCACAGGAAGACCAGGCATATCAAGCGTCGCTTCAACTCCATTCATGAAAGTGTTCAAAATGGAGACATAGATATTTGTAAAGTACATACGGACCTGAATGTGGCAGATCCGTTGACTAAACCTCTCCCTAGAGCAAAACATGATCAACACCAGAACTCTATGGGTGTTCGATTCATCACAATGTAACTAGATTATTGACTCTAGTGCAAGTGGGAGACTGTTGTAAATATGCCCTAGAGGCAATAATAAAATGGTTATTATTATATTTCCTTGTTCATGATAATTGTCTATTGTTCATGCTATAATTGTGTTATCCGGAAATCGTAATACATGTGTGAATACATAGACCACAACACGTCCCTAGTGAGCCTCTAGTTGACTAGCTCGTTGATCAAAAGATAGTCATGGTTTCCTGACTATGGACATTAGATGTCATTGATAACGGGATCACATTATTAGGAGAATGATGTGATGGACAAGACCCAATCCTAAGCATAGCTCAAAGATCGTGTAGTTCGTTTGCTAGAGCTTTTCTGAATGTCAAGTATCATTTCCTTAGACCATGAGATTGTGCAACTCCCGGATACCGTAGGAGTGCTTTGGGTGTGCCAAACGTCACAACGTAACTGGGTGACTATAAAGGTGCACTACGGGTATCTCCAAAAGTGTCTGTTGGGTTGGCACGAATCGAGACTGGGATTTGTCACTCCGTATGACGGAGAGGTATCTCTGGGCCCACTCGGTAATGCATCATCATAATGAGCTCAATGTGACCAAGTGGTTGGTCACGGGATCATGCATTATGGTATGAGTAAAGTGACTTGCCAGTAACGAGATTGAACAAGGTATTGGGATACTGACGATCGAGTCTCGGGCAAGTAACGTACCGATTGACAAAGGGAATTGTATACGGGATTGATTGAATCCTCGACATTGTGGTTCATCCGATGAGATCATCGAGGAGCATGTGGGAGCCAACATGGGTATCCAGATCCCACTGTTGGTTATTGACTGGGGAGTAGTCTCGGTCATGTCTGCGTGTCTCCCGAACCCGTAGGGTCTACACACTTAAGGTTCGGTGATGCTAGGGTTGTTGAGATATTAGTATACGGTAACCTGAAAGTTGTTCGGAGTCCCGGATGAGATCCCGGACGTCACGAGGAGTTCCGGAATGGTCCGAAGATGAAGATTTATATATAGGAAGTCAAGTTTCAGGGGTAATTGGTATTGTACCGGGACCACCGGAAGGGTCCCGGGGGTCCACCGGGTGGGGCCACCTATCCCGGATGGCCCCATGGGCTGAAGTGGGAGGGGAACCAGCCCCTAGTGGGCTGGTGCGCCCCCCTTGGGCCTCCCCCTGCGCCTAGGGTTGGAAACCCTAGGGGTGGGGGGCTCCCCACTTGGCTTGGGGGGCAAGCCACCCCCTTGGCCACCGCCCCACCTTGGAGATTCCATCTCCTAGGGCCGGCGCCCCCCCTTAGGGGTCCTATATATAGTGGGGGGAGGGAGGGCAGCCGCACCCTAGCCCCTGGCGCCTCCCCCTCCTTCCCGTGACACTCTCCCTCTCGCTAAGCTTGGCGAAGCCCTGCTGAGATCACCATTGCTTCCACCACCACGCCGTCGTGCTACTGGATCTCCATCATCCTCTCCTTCGCCCTTGTCGGATCAAGTTGGAGGAGACGTCTTCCCAACCGTACGTGTGTTGAACGCGGAGGTGCCGTCCGTTCGGTGCTAGGTCATCGGTGATTTGGCTCACGATGAGTACGACTCCATCAACCCCGTTCCCTTGAACGCTTCCGCTCGCGATCTACAAGGGTATGTAGATGCACTCCCCTCTCCCTCGTTGCTAGATGACTCCATAGATTGATCTTGGTGATGCGTAGAAAATTTTAAAATTCTGCTACGTTCCTCAACAGCCTCCTCCCGCTCACAATTGACATAAACGAACCATCTTTACCAATCAAGCATGAAAAACATGATAAATTTTACTTTGTCCATACAAATGAGATATCCCACTTAAACATACAAGTCCTCAATCAAGCTTCACAAAAAACAATACACTCCATGAAACAAAGCATGAGCTAACTCATCACAGAAGTCATTCACAATAGGGACGGAGCCCGGAGCCCCTCACGCACCCAGTGAGGAGCTCGTCATCGTCTCTGGAGGAAGGCTCTGTAGAGGCCAAGCCCCGGGAACCCCTCCGACGCCGTCGCTTGCGAGTTGAGGTCGACACCGGCATGGGTAGCAGGGCCCCTTGCCGATGATTGCGAACCGAATCTTTGGGCCTCTAGAAATAATGCAAGCCTGGAACTGAAATACCTAGAAAGGTGAACTGAATCTTTGGGCCTCTAGACGTAATGCAGCTTGAAACTGAAATACCTAAAAAGGTGAACTGAATCTTTGGGCCTCTAGAAATAATGCAAGCCTGGAACTAAAATACCTAGAAAGGTGAATTGATTCTTTGGGCCTCTAGAAATAATGCAAGCCTGAAACTGAAATACCTAGAAAGGTGAACTGAATCTTTGGGCCTCTAGAAAGATTTATTACCTCCTTAAGCAGCATCAAACAATTCCATGTGTGCACCACAAATCTATACCAAGTTTAATCAGGATCTACATTTCTAAATCAGAATTAGCGCTAGAGCGAGCAAGATCAATGATATGGATGTGAGACAGAGAAGGAACGAACAAACTCACCCCTCTCGCAACCTCCCTGGTAGATGCGCCACCGCCGCGCATGACAGAGGGAGAAAAATGAACGATGAAGGGGGAGCGGGGCGAGCTTCGAAAGCCAGAGGGAGAGGGCGGCCGAAGGAGGGTGGAGGAGGCCGGAGGGGGAGGGTGGCCGGAGGAGAGAGAGGGCGAGCGATGGAGAGACGCTTGGGCGGGCGGCCCGATGGGGAACAGAGAGGAGTCGTGCGAGGGGGGCGGAGGGAGCGATCTAGTGCGGGCAGGGGAGATTTTTTAGTTATCTTTTAGTGGGCCTGAGGAGAACTAACCCAATTAAAACCTCTCCACTGGCTAGTCTTTTTAGCTGGGTTAGAGCAAACTAGCTCAAACTAACCCCTCCTGTTTGGATAATTTGAGGCTATTTCAACCCAAACTAGCTCTAACTCAGGGATCCAAACAAAGAGGAGCAGTACTGTACATGCTACAGTCTGGACCATAGCACATTGTTTTTATGGCCATATCAGCACATTGTTTTCTACTGCTGGTTCACTGGCTGCCGTGGTTCGCACTCCTCCGACGTGAGTAGTAGTACTACTAGTATATACCACATGATTCTTTACTCCTTCTTACTACTACGTACTTCGCCGACATGTGGGAGAGCCGGCATCTGGGTCAACGTGTCATGCACGAGATTAGAGTGCGGAACGGAAGGGGGGCATCACCCCGGTCGTACCACCAGTAATTCATGACTATAGTGAGTAGTCATATCACAAGTCTTTCCAGCAGTAACACGCCGTCAAATCACACAACCCAACCTTTCCGGTAGTAAGTAACTTGAATCCGCTACTCCCTCACCCTCCTCGCCTCTGTCAAACCGCCTACGCGAAAACTGCCGCGCGTACTGCCCGGGAAAAGCCCCGCCCTCAACTTTTAGCTACACGAAAATAGTTCGAGCTTGTTTGTTCTATATAAATACTAGTACTATATTTTTATTCACCCATGCGTTGTTCAATGAATGGAGGGCTGGGGAGCACAAGTGAACAATACTACTACTAGTAGTAGTAAGTAGGAGTCGTACAGTTAGTCACCTTAAATATAAAGTTTCTTTTCTTTAATGCCATGTACACAAATTGAAACGCTTGTTGTGGAGAGAAAAAGATAATCACTCCACTATATATGTACGCAGGGGCCTGAGAGCTTGGTTTACTAGGGTTTCTCTCTTCATTCTCTCGTCCTCTCAGATCTAAACAAGAAAGCGGTAGCGACATTTTCTCTCTGCTCACCACTGGTCACAGATCCTCTGCCCGTGTCGTTCTCTCCGACACAACGCCGGCTCGGGAGGTCCTCCGGCCCTTCTTCCTCCCTGTCGTATTGTGCGCAGATCCGACCTGCCGCCGCTGACACCCCGACGACCCTCAGTTATAAGTTCTTCGAAAGCGGCCTTGCTCTACTACCCCAGCTCCCCACGTGTCTGCATGTGCATCTTTTTCTACTCCCATCAGCTCTTCCGAATCCACCTAAATTTTTAGTATTATGAGAGGTAAAGCTACTTCATGCATTCGAATCTAGGACTTGGTTCAAACAACGAAGAAAGGGGGAAAGTTGTAGCATGAATCTAGGACTTGATTCAAAGAGAAAATAATATGGTGAAAGTAGTAGAGATCGGATACCCAACCTGGATAAGGAACAGATCAATTATTGGTTGAAAAAAGGATAGAAAGTGGCGGCTGGTGGACAAGTCAACAGAGTATGTCCAGGATTAGATTTGTTGCCCTCACATAGTAAAAGGTCTCCGGGATTAGAATTGCTACCCTCACATAGTAAAAGGTCTTCAGGATTAGATTTGCTGCCCTCACATAGTAAAAGGTCTCCAGGATTAGATTTGCTACCCTCACATAGTAAAAGGTCTCCAGGATTAGATTTGCTGCCCTCACATAGTAAAAGGTCTCCAGGATTAGATTTGCTGCCCTCACAGAGCACGAAAAAACTCGGCATCACCACTTTATGCCTCCCTGTAGGTACATTGTGCTAATGCGTCCACTGTCGCATGTCCTTATACCAACCTCTTGCTGTTGTTAATGTAAGGGCGCATGTAAAATGAAGCGATCACACTGTTACCTTAAGGACATGTCTAACCAGTGTTATTGTTAATCTAATGCCTCTAGTGATATGATGCAATTAAACTGTGTAACAAATGGTACTCCTGCTGTTTTCCCCAGTATGATAAGTAAGTTGCTCCTTTACGCTGCTGAGTGTCCTGGTGTCCCCACAGTCCCATGCCCTTAAACCAACTCTTTAGTTGATGTTGATTTACTGTATCTGGTAAACAAGCAATGCCACCCTTAAAGTAATCCCATATTTGACGAATGTCATTGTTGATCGTAATGCTTCCGGTAACATGAAGCATTGCTGACGTTTTAAAATTTCTACTGTCCTTGCATGATTTCCATGAACATCATGAAGACGCTTCTTTTCATTTCATGTATGTTTCATATATTCTTATTGACTAGCAATTGTTTACTTTGTATCTTTTTGTGCAGATAGGGATATCCATTTCACCTTGTTGCTATTGTGACCTTTTGGTGAACTGCACAAAACACTTTTTTGGAATGAGTGTCTTGTGCAGTTCAACTAAAATGTCACGTGGGCAACATCTCTCAATTTTGGTGAAACTGCACAAAATGGTGATTGGAGTTTCCAAAATCTCCGTCAAATTCTACTGGTAATCTCGTGCAACATTTTATTAGCCTTTGCAAGATGAGCCATCACTGTCACCACAATGGCACTTTATTTTAGTGGAACTGCACAAAAGGATAAGCAAATTATAGTTGCACCTTACATGAGCCAGACAACCAACCTTAATGTTCCTCAATTTTAGTGCAACTACTAAAGAAGAACCTGCCAGCTCAGGAGAGCAAGTACTTCTTGCTAGCTGAATGGTCCGATCTTTGCTTCATTTCAGGTGAACTATAGAAAAAGGCGCATGAATTGAATCATGGAATTCTAGGCAGGCCTCATCCGAGTGGAGCTGGAGGTTGAGTTCAAGGAGTGCCATTATTATAGTAATCATGCTCTTCTTATTTGTGTTGTGCAAACAGGAATACTCAACTGCAGATGTTGTGACGGTCAAGAGCATTCGCCAAGTTCTTCAATTGTATGACATGTCTAGCCAAGATGGATTTAATCCCGATATTCACTTTATCAAAAGGCTCTAATGGGTTGGTTCTGAATCTTGCAAGCTGGGAATCAATGAGATGTGTAGGCATCTTTGTTGTACTTATTATTTGAATCTTATTTGTTGGTTCTGAATCTTGCAAGCTGGGAATCAATGACATGTGTAGGCATCTTTGTTGAACTTATTATTTGGATCTTATTTGTTGGTTCTAAATCTTGCAAGCTGGGAAACATGGCATGATGATGCGAGGACAACAACCATAACAAACAGTTCAAACTTGGTAGTATTATCTATGTGAAAGCGCGACAAATGTGCTGATCGTGTGCATCTTGAGAATAATAATTCTAATTGTTGTGCATGTTGATCCTGTGGCACTGATAGAATGAGCCAATGCATTTCTTGTTTTAAGTATAATTTTTTATTAAAGCTAATTAAATTTAAGTAAAATGACCACTAACTCTTGTTATTACAGTACCAATACAGACCCGCTCGTGAACCGGCGTGTGGCCGGAGTAGGTTTCTTAATGGAGGCGTTTGAATGCGCCGAGGGTGCATCTTCTGCCGGGCGTGCAGCGGGCGAGGGAGGGGTAGTAACTGTTGTCGCATGTACATACTCAGATTACTGTTGAATCCAATTCCCCAAGAGCTGAAAAACGAATTGCCGCTGCCGCCTACCCACTCATTCACTTGAAGAGACTCCAATGGCGATCCAAGGGGTGAGCCTGCTAGATATGGACTTCAGCAAGGAGTTCCCCTTTGAGTTCGCCGTTCAGTTCTATGGCTGCACCAAGTTGAATGTGATGTACACCAACGATCCGGACTTGGTGAAGCTCTGCTTCGCCAAGTTTAAGCAGTACCTACAGGACGAGAAAGCACAAGGTCGCAGGACTAGACCTTATGCCCATCCATTCGTCTCCTGACAAGGACCAGCGGATCGCCGTCGCCCAGGTATGTGTGCGGGACGAGGTTCTCGTCTACCACTGTTGTAGGGCCATCAGAGATTCTGGAGCATTCGCCCGTTTCATCGGCAGCGCCGACTGCACCTTCGCTACGGTGGAGAGAAGGAAGAACGCGATGATTCGGCCATCTGGTGCAACAAGCTTGTCGAAGCAATGCAAGATCATCAGCAATGGGCAGGAGAAGGACTCCTTGGTTGACCTCGCCGAGACCATCATCGACCCTTGATACGCCAACATGAAAGAAGACAACGATACCAAAGGACCTGAACACGTGGGCGGTACCTCTGAATCTAGCCTACATAACCTACGCGGCCAAGGACGCATACGCATGCTACGCCATGTACAAGCGGATCTTGGACATGAGGGCGTGTCTGCTTCCCGTAACCGGCGAGTACACGGACTGTAGCAGCGTCATGATCAAGCGTGCCAGGAAGGTCTAGATGTTGTACTTTATCTGTTTATAAGCACCTTAATCATCTCAGTGTTTCATGCATTAGCCTATGTGTCATAATTATCTGTTTTGTCCGAAATATTTCTTTTAAGAACCCATTAACCTGTTTGCTTTTTATTGGCTATTTGCTTATGTATGTAACTAGTTCACTCGTCTGTTTCAAAAAAAACTAGTTCACTCGGCTGTCGTGCTTTGAATCTCCTTCCTCCTAACATACCCCCCTTCTCAGGTGGACCCAGCAAGTCTCGTACACAAACATATGGGACCAACCACCCATCCTTTGTATTTCTTTATTTTGTTCAATCTTTCGTCCTCTTCCTATACAACAGCTGGTCATCATAGTCTATGGCGTTGGCCAGGCCATCCCTCTATTCCCACACATTGTCCAACGGTGGTAGCTCCACCGGCCCACCCTGCACCCGAACAAGTCAACCCTCGTACTCTCCTCCGCCTGCATCTTCCCCCACTCCGGTTCATTCGGTTCGAGGTCTCAACATCGTCCTCCGCCTTGGTGCTCTCGCCGTGGCGCCGGCGTCTGTCGTTCCCAACATGGTCAGCAAAACAAGAGGAATCGGGAGACAACTGTTCGTCGAGAGGCTGACAGCCCCGGGCCCACCAGGTCCATGGCCTAGGTTTTGTTGTTTAACATGGGCAGCCCACGACATATTTCAACATTTTTTGGATCCAGCAGGTATCAAGCGGCCTCTGGGCCTCCCAACCTAGCTTGTCTATAACATCAGCAGCCCAAGTTATGTTTGTTTCTTCAAGATGACGCACAGCTCAGTTCTATTTTTCTATAAGAATGCAAAACTGAACCTATGTTTTCTATAAGAATGCAAAACTAAACCTATATTTATATCTTATTTTATTATATATATATAATAGAAACAACATAAGGTTCTGTTAAACCTGTTGTTCGTCCAACTATTTTATAGACCTTCCCACTTCCTTTATTTTTCGTTTTCATTAATCCTATATTTGAATTTTCTCCCATTTTCTTTTTTGATTTAAACTGAGTTTTCTCCCAGTACTTTTTCCTAGAACCAACTCAACTGTCTCACGTCTAGCCTAAAAAATTATAATACCCCACGTCCTATTAACTAATCAAATTGAATAGTGATACTATTCATCACTCAGGGTGCAGAATAAGTTATTCTTCATCTGAATTAATCTTACGATGATTTCATAATTAAATTACGTTTGGAATTCAAATAGTTACATTACTATTGATTCACTACGTAAAATTTTGCATAAGAAAATAAAAATACAGGTCATAAGACAAGAAAATTTGCAGTTTATGTGTATTTTACACTATGTTTTTACGTTTGTAATTTTACATAACATAAAATATTTTTTACGAAGATTATATATTTTCTCACGGTCTCTTTTTATGTTTGAAATAAGATAAACTTACGGAACGTAAAATTACGGTGCATTGATAGTAAAATAGAGGGGGGTGAAGAATAACTATTCCTCACCCAGGGTGACGAATAGCGCGACTGAAATGATATTTTATTTCGTAAATTGAAAGTTCTTATAAAATAATAATAATAATTGTTTATATATAACTTGGCAAGTTAACTCCTAGTGATTGCGTACATAAGCTTGCAAAGATTTTACTAACCAATGTAGTAATAGACGTGCAATCATGTGTTTATGTTTTTATAACATTTCTTCGTCCAGCCCAACATGATATTTTCACCCGGCCCAGCAAGTCTGTGGATTTCGAGAAAAATGCAAATGGGCTTTAAATTCTACCATATATATAAATGGGCTGCATAGATGATATATCATTGTTTCACCTAGCCCACCAAATGGACTAAAAGAACAAATGGACTGGCTGACATGTGGGCCAGTAGGTCAAAGCCTAAGTAAGGAGTTGGATTTACATCCAACGGCCGACATTCTTCTTCAATCTCTCGTCTTCTTCCCCCAGCGCTGCCGGGACCTCCTGCTCTAGCCTCCGGCATCCAGCGGCGTTGTTTTGCGTGCCTCAGCGAAATGCTACCCCGCCGATGGCCAGGCCATCCCACCACTCCGCACCTCCTCTTATTCTCTGTCGAGTGTAGGCCCACCCCGCACCGAACCAGTCAAGTTTCCCATTCCTCTCCGTCTGCGACTCCACTGCCGCGTCTTCCCCATCTCCGGGTCATTCCAGTCTGGGGCCTCACAGTCTTCCACCGCCTCGCTGCTCTCGGCGCAGCATGGTCAACGAACGAGAGTCATCGGAAGAGGACTGTACGTGGAGAGCCTGACGGCTGGGACCCACAAGGTCCATGGTCGCACGCAAGGAAAGTTCCTCCTTATTAAGCTGTTTCCTCCCCCTGACAACTGGGACCCACCGGATGTATCTTTGCACGGAAGGAAGTGCCTCCTTGTTATGCGAAAAAACCATTCCTCCCGATGATAGCTAGGACCCAGCAGATTTGGTGGCTGACTTGTGGGCCTACTAAGCAGACGTGTACGCAAGGCTTTGTCAACTTAATCAACAAATGATTCTAGCAGCTGGACCGTTGGATGTCAATCCAACAGCCATCTCCTTCTTCAACCTATGTTCTTGCTCCTGTCTCCCGTCAGCGGCAGCGCTGTCGCGCACCCGAACCAGTCAAGTTTCCCACTCCTCTCCATCTGTGACTCCACTGCCGCGTCTTTCCCATCTCCGGGTCATTCCAGTCTAGGGCCTCGCCGTCGTCCACCAGCGTTGGTGCGCTCGGTACGGTGTGGTCAATGTGGTCAACAACCGAGAGTCATCGGAAGATGACTGTACGTGAGAGGCTGACAGTGGGGACGCACCACACCCATGGACGCATGCATGCAACTGCATCCTTTTTACCCTGAAAAATAATGTTTTCTCCCCCTGTCTGCTGGGACCCACTAGCTACATCTTCGCACGCAAGGAAGCGCGTCCTTATTACGGGCAAAAAAATATCTCCCCTGACAGCTGGGACCCAGCAGCTATATCTTCGCACGCAAGGAAATCCGTCCTTATCCTCCCTGACAGCTGGGATCCACCCGGTCGAAGCGTACGTACCGTTCTCTCTCTTGCCGGAACGTGTACGTACATATTGGTCGATCGGTCTCTCTGCAAGTATGAACCATGTCCGAGCAACCAGCGGCACATGTCATAGTAGAGCCCCCCACGTAGCATTTCAGGTTGTCCCGTCTAAACCGTGTACACATACATACAGCCACACGCCAAAAATACCGCCATGTACGTACATACGAGCGGGGTCTCGAACACCTACTCGCGCATATGTACGGCCAGGGCTCGTGTACATGGCTGGGTCGGAACGGAGAAGCTGCGCCGTCGTCGTGATCATGGGGAGGCAATGGGCTGAGTCGGAACGGAATGCGTCGTCGTGTTCATCGGGAGCCAATCGTCTTGGACGGAACAGCCGATGGAAACAAGGTCTGTCGTATCGCAAAACAGAGGAAACGGCCTTGTGTTCGACCGGCCATGGTCAAAACGGGATCCTGTTCATCGGGAGGGGTCTGGCATACCGCAAAACGGAGGAAACGGACCTCCTACGGTGGAAACGGGGTCCTGTTGATCGGGGGGTGTGGCGTACTGCAAAACAGAGGAAACAGACTTGTGTTGGAGCGCTATGGTCTAAACGGGGGTCCTGTTCATCGGGAGGTGTGTGGCGTACCGCAAAACGGGACTCCACGGGATACTGTTCATCTCCACCGCCGACTGCCTCCACGGTCTACTGTTCATCCACCGTCGACCTCCTCCAGCCTCCACCTGCGACTGTTCATCCACGGGCTCCTGTTCATCCAGCCTCCACCGCGCGCTCCTCCATCGGCTACTGTTCAACCAGCCCTCTCCACGGGGTCCTGTTCAACCACCCGTCCACGGGCTACTATTCATCCAGCCCTCCACCGACTACTGTTCAACCAGCTCTCCACGGGGTCCTGTTCATCCAGCCCTCCATGAGGTCCGGTTCATCCAGCCCTCCACGAGGTCCTATTCATCCACCGGCTCGATCGATCGGGGTACTGTTCATCCAGCGGCAACGGCCTCTACTACCACGAAGTCTTGTTCATCCAACCCCCCACCGGGAGCTGTTCATCCAAACCCCCCAACAATGCTCACTGTTCATCCAGAGGCAGCATCGATCGGCTTCAGTTAGCAGCAGTAGCGAAGGAATCACTCGGGTTCAGTTAACAGCAAGGGATCGATCGATCGCTCGAGTTCAGTAACGTGTAGCCTGCAGTGCGATCGCTCGGGTTCAGTTAGAGCCCAACGCCTCGCACACACACGCATACGTACGAGAGAAACGCGCACCGCTCGGTCCCCGACCACCCACCGTAACCGGGAACTCCCCCTATATTTTCCTCGCCCTCACTTCTACCACGGTTTTTTCCGTCATGGATGGCCCAAAGAATGTCATGCAGTTGCGTCTCCAGCCCGCCCAGGACGAAAAACCCATTTTTTGTCATGATTTTTTGTCATAGAAGTAGGAGCCCACCACATCTATGATCATACCGGGTTTTGTCACAATTCTCGTCATAGAAGTGTCATAAGCATGACAGGAAAAAAATCATTCGGCCCAAAATGTCACGGATGTGTCTTTTTTTTGTAGTGTTGGGAGTGTAGATGGCGGGTTTTTTAGATTTGGACTTTGTTTTTACCGCTTTAGCCATAAGGCACTAATGAGTGGAAGGCATGTCCTCGTTTGCAAAGTCAAAGAGGCCGGTGGTGGAGGAGGAGGTGGCATGCATGGCCATGGAGGTCATGCCCACTTGATCATCATCACCGTCATCTTCATCTTCGGACATGTATTCTTCATGAACAAGAGCCTTGTCATCTTTCCTCTTCGCAAACTTGGTGAACTTCTTCTTCTTGAGCACAAGCTTCTCGGATTTGTCTTCACGTCTCTCATACAGACAATCATGCACAAAGTGTCTTGGGCTATCACAATTGTAGCATTTCCTTCGTCCAGCGATCTTCCTTGAAGATTCTTCCCTTTGTTTTCCATGGTCCCGGAGTACTTTTTGACTAAGAGAGCCAAGTCTTCCGCAAAGTCATTTTCCGGGCATGAGGTGTCAACATCTTCCTCACATGTCTCTTCACTCACTTCTTCATCCCTTGAGGGTTGGCTAATCACTTTCTTGGCCTTCAAGGCAAGATTGGAGTTCTTGGTTGCTTGAGCAATTGCAAAGGTCTTCTTGGACTTGGTCTCCAAAAGAACATGAGTGGAGAAAGTGGAGACAACTTGTGCCGCGGTCAACTTGTGATAATCCGAACGTTGATGTATCATCATGACCATGGTATGTTCCGTGAGAACCATAGCATCTAAGAACTTGTCCTTGGTGAAATCATTATTTGCCCAAGTGCACCCAAAGGTTCTCAATTTGAGCACAAGGGACTTTAACCTTCGATAGACCTCTTCCGCGGACTCACCCTCATTCCTAACAAAGAGATTGACTTCTTGCTTGAGCAAAGCCAATTGAGATCTTCAAATTGCTTCATCTCCTTCGAGAGCCTCCTCAAGGCAATCCCAGATTTCCTTGGCGGTCTTGAGGAGAGCAATGGAGTCACTATAGTCTTCGGTCACAGCGGTGCGCAAAATGTTGTGGGCGGTTGCATTGAGTTGATCATCAACCGCTTCTCTTGGAGTGAGATTTCATTGGGTCCTTGGGGTTGAATCCATTGACCACAATCCACCAAAGTTGTGTAGAAGCACTGCGAATGTGAGACTCCATATCTAGCTTCCATTTAGCAAACACATTACCTTTCAAAGGGGGTGGAGGCCCAACAGGATTAATGTGAGGATGTTGCAAGGGTTGCGGTGAGTAGAAAGGTTCCACGACATTGTACTTGGGAACATGAGTACAAGACGGAGATGTAAGAGGTTCTCTCGAGTCATCCACATCATGAATGGCATTTGGATAAAATGAGTTTGATGCGGATGTCGAGGGCTTTAAGCGAGCATTAATTTCCTCCTTGACCGAGGAACAGACTTCTTTCAGCATAGTGGTTTTGAGGTCCACAAACATTGAAAGAATATCGGCCGCGGTCAAGGGGGCACCCAGGTTAATGGGAGAGGCGGGAGCAATGACAGGAGCACGAAGTGCAACGGGCGCGGCGGGGGGGGGGGGGTAAGTGTTCACTATCCTCCGCAATGGGTGCGCCACCTCCCACATTCCCTAGGTCGACCGTATCCTCTAAGATTGTAAAACCTTATATTAGAGCATGAGGCTCTGATGCCAATTGAAAGGATCGATATGATCGACTAGAGGGGGGTGAATAGGAGACTACAAATTTTAACTATTCTTATCAATATTAAGGTTTAGCGGATAAATAGGGTTCACTAGATATGCAACTAGGTGAACACAACCTGTATGACAAGCAAGCTAAGAGCCAAATATGCTAGGCAACAATCTAATTAGCAAGCCAACAAGCATACAAGACAAAGTAAGATGCGGGAAAGGATTAACCGAAAGTGAGGCGAGGACGCGAATTTTATCCCGAAGTTCACTCTTCCTTGGGGAAGAGCTACTCTCTGTTTAGAGCGGTGCAAGATGTCGTGGTTCTAACTCTGACAGTGATGTAGGGGGGTATGTATGGAGAGGCTAGATCTCAGCTATTGGGAAGTTTTAAACACACCAAGATGTACGAGTTCAGGCCCTTCGCGGAGGAAGTAACAGCCCTACGTCTCGGTGCCCAGAGGCGGTCTACTGGATTACTGGCGTGTGAATAACAGGGGTGCGAACCCTTCATACTGAGGAGGGGGGTGGCTTATATAGAGTTCGCCGGCCCCCTCCTGCCCTCAGTAATGCAGGGTTTAAGGTACATTTAAGGTTGGGCGTTACCGGTAACGCCCTTAATAAAGTGTGATAATGACCATAAAGACTACTTAATAGCCGACCGTTTGCCTACGGAGTGACTCTAGGTCTCCTGGCAGTCGAGTGGTTGGCTTCATGGTCGAGTGTCTTGAACCCGTCGAGTGGGATACCTTCAAGTCGATTGAAAGGTGACTTCTCCTAGGGATGTCCCAGGGTAGGGCTCTTTGGACAGGCCCGTGCCCCTACCCTAGGTACATGGCTTCATCATTAGCCCCCGAATGGATCGAGGTTAGAGTGGGGAAAGAGTTGGAGATCTTTCCGACCGGTTCTTTGGGCTACGTGAGCGCCTCGTCTTGGGCCAACCGTCACGGATGACGTCATCAACCTCTTTCAGTCGCCTTGCTCCATTCCAGGCCTTTCGTCGAGTGAATTTCTTTATGTGTGACATACCGAGTGTCGGCGCGAGCGGGGTCTTCTGTTTTAGCAAGTTGTTTTGAGGCCCGCGGGTGTCGCGGGATTCGGATTTTGGGAAGCGCGCGGGACAGGAGCGGCCGCAGTAATCGGAAGCGATAAAGTGGAAGCTCCTCGATCCTCGCGTCGCCTTTTTCGCCACGTACTGCGCGCGCGTCTGTTGCGGGATTTGACTGGATAGCCTGGGCCTACCAGCCAGCCACTCGGGAGCGGCCCCTTATAAGTTGCCGGCTCGGGGTTTCCAAACAGTGCGCTTCCTTCTTCCTCTCTCCCTTCGCGAGTTCCTCTGCCACCTCCGTTCTCACCCTAGCACCGCGGGTCTGTGCAAGATTTGCCGGCGACGATGGCGAAGGACAAGACATCCGCCCTGGAGCGCGCGAAGAAGGCGGCGGCGCAGGGGAAAGGGAAGAGGTCCGCGCGGGGCGGATCCTCCTCAAGGTCTGCTCTGCCCCGAGGCTGGATCCAAGGCGACTGGATGCCGTCGGTGATCCGGCAAGAAGATCTCGACGACATGGTCGAGGGGGGGGTCATTCCCCACGAAGCCGCGCGTCTCCCGGGGAGAGAGATCGAACCTCAGCCCCGCGACGGTGAGTGCGTGCTCCTAGCCATCCATGTCGATCGCGGGTTTTCTCTGCCGCCCCGTCCTTTTTTCCGGAGCTTCCTGAACTTCTTCGGAGCGCAGCTTCACCACTTCACTCCCAACTCCATCGTATACCTTGCTGCTTTCATTTCCATGTGTGAGGGTTTCTTGGGTTGCCGCCCCCATTGGGGTCTCTTCAAGCACATCTTTACCTGTCGTTCTCAATCGGTCAAGAAGGCCAAGTCGAGTGATGAAAGGACGCAGGTGATCCAGCTGTGCGGGGGCCTGGCGATCCAGACGAGGGGAAAGAGTTGTTTTCCATCTATCACTTTCCCGGAGTCGGTCCGTGGCTGGCAGGCGACCTGGTTCTACTGTCAAGACCAGGCGACCCCAGGACAGTCGACTGGTCTCCCCCTTTCTCACTCGACCGAGCTGAAAAACCTGCTTCTCTGAAAGTGGCGCCGGAGGAAAGGGCCCAAGTCAAAGTGCTGGTCGGTCGAGTGGTTGAGCTTGTCCGTGAGGGCGTGACGGGCATGGATTTGCTGGAGGTCTTCCTCCGGAGGCGCATCCAACCGCTCCAGGCTCGTGACCACCCGATGTGGCTGTACTCGGGTCTTGACGACACCACTCGGATCCACCCGGAGGAGGTCACTGATGAGATGCTGGAGGGGTGGCTGTCGAGCATCACAGGAAACAAGGACAACCCCCGAGGAGCCAGGAGGGTAATTCCACTCGACAACTCGTACGACGTGGACCAGGTATGTCTCTATGCTCCTGACTGAGATCTTATTTTTCTTCATTGGTCTTCTTTGAGTTGGTCGATTGACCTTTGTCTTGTCTGTTGTTTTTCAGGCGACTACTGAGATGTACTCAACGCCCAATGGGGCACAGGGGCCAACTGAGGAAGGGGAGGCGAGCGGAGGTGAGAGCGGGGACGATCAAGGCGAGTGGGAGTCCGACGGAGAAGGAGAGGGAGGCAACGACGTCGACTCCAGCGAAGAGGAGGAGGAGGAGGTTGAACCCCCCCCCCCCCCCCGCCCGGAGGGGCGATCCAAGCTCACACACGATCCAGCGCGGGAGCGTGGTAGTGCGACTGCTCCTGTTGGGCAGTCGTCGAAACGCCCTCGGACCTCTTCTCCTACGCCGACTGGAAAGGCTCCCAAGCACCCGCGCGCAGCGCCGTCCAAGCCGCCCAAGGCTCTGCCCAAGATGAAGATGGCCGTCCCCACCATTTCTGGGTAATAATAAAACTTGTTTTCCTTTGTCGACCGTGGACGGATCCTTGGTCGATCCATTGAGCCAACCGACTGACTTTCGAGGCTTGCAGTGCTGCTACTTCTGAGATCTCCGCCAAGGACGACGACCAAGAGATGGAGGATGCTGTTACCTCCAACCCTGGTACGATTACTGACGTTCCGCTTTGAGTCGACTAAAAATTTATTGCAACCCTGGTCGATTGAACGTTTCCTTTGTAGCCCCTCCTCATGTTATCGACCTCCCGGATGACGACGAGAACGGTCCGTTGAGAGTGAGGAGGCACAAGAGGGCGTCGGCTGACAAGACCCCCCAATCCGCTCCGGCGTCCGAGGCCGTGGCTCGGGATGGTGGTGACACCACTCGGGCTTCTGTGACCTTCGCCGTTCCTCTGGCGAGTGCGCGGCCCTCGTCGTCGACTGCGGATCCGTCTTCACTTTTTGCCGCATACCCCGTCCCTGAGGACCAAGCGGCTGCTGCAAAAGAGGCTATACGTCAGGCGGGGATCATGATGGAGCAAGTGAACTTGGCTCGAGAGGCCAGCCAAGCAGCTTATGATGCGAGCTCGGCTCTTCAGAGCAACGTCCAGGTCAGTCGACTCAACGTTTGGTCTGTTATGATATGCTGTTTGAAGAATCTCTTTTCCGAAGATCTTTGTATCTGTACACCCACTGGGTGTGTCTGCCAATTCTTGGACGAGTGGGGGCACGCTAAGTGCACCCACTGGGTGTAGTCCCCGAGACTACGGTGGACTGCGGGCAGTCGACTGTAGTCTTTATATTGTGTTGCTGTAGCTGTATTTCTTCATTCGGTCTGGTCAGGCCATGTCGAATGGGACTGTATCCGGTCGACTGCGGGCAGTCGACTTCTTCTTTTTTTTTACAGTGGGGGCACGCTGAGTGCACCCACTGGGTGTAGTCCGCGAGACTACTGTCGAATGTTCTTGATTCGGCTATAGTCTTAGAAACGTCATCATTATCTCTTGGTTGCTCAGAAGCAACTTGTCTTGGACGTCTGTCGACTGATTTTTCTTTTTACAGAAATCTTGCGAACTTGTAGCTCGCTATACTGAGTTGGAGAATCAGCAGATCCAGCTCAACCTTAACTTGAAGCTTGCTCAGGAGAATTTGAAGAAGGCGCAAGAAGAAGCAAAAGGTATGGCTGGTGAGGTTCTCCATTCTTAACGGGTGGCTTTTCTTTCTTGTCCATTCTTGATGTTGGTTCCACTCGACGCGCCGCAGATAAACTGGAGGAAGCTCTAAAGAAGAAGGATCAAGACCTTGCAGAGGCACAGAAGGAGGCCTCGAGCAAAACGAAGCTCGCAGAAGAGAAACTGGCTTCGGTCGGAACTCTTGAACAGGAGAACTCCAGACTGAAAACTACTCTCGAGACAGCTAATCGAGATGCCAGTCGACTGAAGAAAGAAAAGATGGCTCTGCACGACAAGGCGGGTGAGCTGGCGGGGAAGGTAAAGATCTGGAGGCTTATCTCGGTGGACTTGCCAAGAAGCTGTTCGTCATGCTCGAAGGTAATTATTCCAACCCGGCTGTCTTGTAGTTGCCGAGCCCGCGTATGGCCACTGTCTTATTCTTGAATCGTGTTTGCAGAATTCTGCCAGAGCTTCGAAGAGGAAACCAGTCGAGTGGAGCCAGGCTTGGATCCCGCCAATTCTCTCGTGAAGGACGAGGCTGCTATGAACGTGCTCTGACTGGAGTCTCGTGTTACCAGCGTTGTTGATTATCTTTCTCGGCTGAAGGTTGCAATGTCGCGGATCGACACATCACTCTGGCCCGGAACGACACTTCAGAATGACCTCGAGTCCCTGATGGTCCGACTGAATGAAGTCCCGGGTCGAGTGGCGGAATGGAAGAAATCTTCTGCTAGATGTGGTGCTGATGTCGCTCTGTCTCTGGTCCGCGTCCATTGCAAGGAGGCGCGAGAAGAAAAGCTGGCCGCCATCCAAGTTGCCAATACCAGGAAGCACAACTTTCAGGACTTCATGGAGACTTTTATTGCTGCTGCCACTCGTATTGCAGACGAGATCGACTTGGACGAGTTCGTCGCCCCTTCCAGTCCTCCTCCTGAGGAATGAAAAACTTTTATGCTTCACTTTAAATTTGCCTCGGAATGCCGAGTGGATTTGTAACCGTTAAACTCCGCCGAGCCGAGGGCTTGAGTACTTTGATCTGAGGTCTGGGACCTTTTAGGCTTTATCTGATCTTGATTTCTCGTTGAATATCTTCATGGTTTGATTCGTCGAGTGGATCTTGATCTTCACTCGGAATAACCTTGTATTTGCGGCGCAGCTCCGAAGGGGAAGGTAGTAGTCGACTCGCGGATTGGGTTGTGTCTTGTACTTAGGCGAGCACTGGGCTGCAGCTAAGCCTCCGAGTGAGAGGTTTGCTCTCCACTCGGTAGGATTTTTAAACACTTAGGCGAGCGTTGGGCTGCAGCTAAGCCCCCGAGTGGGAGGTTTGCTCTCCACTCGGTAGGATTTTTAAACACTTAGGTGAGCGCTGGGCTGCAGCTAAGCCCCCGAGTGGGAGGTTTGCTCTCCACTCGGTAGGATATTTAAACACTTAGGCGAGCGCTGGGCTGCAGCTAAGCCCCCGAGTGGGAGGTTTGCTCTCCACTCGGTAGGATTTTTAAACACTTAGGCGAGCGCTGGGCTGCAGCTAAGCCCCCGAGTGGGAGGTTTGCTCTCCACTCGGTAGGATTTTTAAACACTTAGGCGAGCACCGGGCTGCAGCTAAGCCTCCGAGTGGGAGTCTGGCTCGCCACTCGGTAGGATTTCTACTCACTTAGGCAAGGGCTTGGACTGCAGCTAAGCCCCCGAGTGGGAGGTTTGCTCTCCTCTTGGTAGGATTTTTATATACTTAGGCGAGCGCCTGACTGCAGCTAAGCCTCTAAGTGAGAGAACTTAGGCGAGTACTGGACTGCAGCTAAGCCCCCGAGCGGGAGGATTGCTCTCCACTCGGTAGGATTTTTTTTTCAAACTTAGGCGAGTGTCTGACTGCAGCTAAGCCTCTAAGTGAGAGAACTTAGGCGAGTACTGGACTGCAGCTAAGCCCCCGAGTGGGAGGATTGCTCTCCACTCGGTAGAATTTTTTCAAACTTAGGCGAGCGCTTGACTGCAGCTAAGCCTCTAAGTGAGAGAACTTAGGCGAGTACTGGACTGCAGCTAAGCCCCCGAGTGGGAGGATTGCTCTCCACTCGGTAGGATTTTTTCAAACTTAGGCGAGTGCCTGACTGCAGCTAAGTCTCTAAGTGAGAGAACTTAGGCGAGTACTGGACTGCAGCTAAGCCCCCGAGTGGGAGGATTGCTCTCCACTCGGTAGGATTTTTTCAAACTTAGGCGAGTGCCTGACTGCAGCTAAGTCTCTAAGTGGGAGAACTTAGGCGAGTACTGGACTGCAGCTAAGCCCCCAAGTGGGAGGATTGCTCTCCACTCGGTAGGATTTTTCAAACTTAGGCGAAACGGATTCGCAGCTAAGTCACCCACTGGGGGATTTCGTATGCAAACAAGAGTGACAGCAATTATTGGGACGCTCTTGTCTTTGGTAAAAATGAACTGCAGAAATTTTTTCTTATTACATCTCGTCCAAGGGAGAACTCAAGTGTAAAAGGGGCGGAGTAGTTCCGCATTCCAAGCTCGTGGCTCGTCGATCTGGTGATCAACATTGTAGAGGTGATATGCTCCATTGTGGAGGACTCTGGTGACGATGAAGGGGCCTTCCCAAGTAGGAGCAAGTTTGTGTGGTTTCTGTTGATCCACTCGAAGGACAAAATCTCCTTCCTGGAAGGCTCGGCTCTTCACATTTCTGGCATGGAATCGACGCAAGTCTTGCTGATAGATGGTCGATCTGATCATAGCCATTTCCCTCTCCTCCTCTAGGAGGTCGACTGCGTCTTGCCGGGCTTGCTCTGCTTCGTCTTCGTTATAAAGCTCGACTCTGGGGGCGTTGTGAAGTAGATCACTTGGCAGGACGGCTTTGGCTCCGTAAACCAGAAAAAATGGCGTTCTTCCGGTCGATCGGTTCGGGGTGGTCCTCAGCCCCCACAAAACCGACGGAAGTTCGTCGACCCAAGCGCCTACTGCGTGCTTGAGATCACGCATCAGTCGAGGCTTCAATCCTTTGACAATCAGACCATTTGCTCTTTCAGCTTGTCCATTCGACTGAGGATGCGCGACCGACGCGTAGTCGACTCGCGTGCCTTGAGAGGCGCAAAAAGCTCTGAACTTGTCTGAATCGAAGTTTGACCCATTGTCGGTGATGATGCTATGCGGGACCCCATATCTGAACGTCACCCCTCTGACGAAACTGATAGCAGTGCAAGCATCGAGATTCTTGATAGGCTTGGCTTCAATCCATTTGGTGAACTTGTCGACTGCCACAAGCACATGCGTGAATCCGCTCCTGCCTGTTCTCAGTGGACCGACCATGTCCAGTCCCCAGACAAGAAAGGGCCAGACGAGTGGAATGGTCTTCAGGGCTGATGCAGGCTTGTGTGACATGTTGGAGTAGAACTGGCAACCTCCACACTTGTCGACTATCTCTTTTGCCATCTCATTTGCTCTTGGCCAGTAAAATCCTGCTCGGTATGCTTTAGCCACAATGGTCCGAGAGGACGCATGGTGACCACAGGTCCCCGAGTGGATATCATTAAGGATCATCTGACCCTCTTCTGGTGTTATGCATTTCTGACCGATTCCAGGCGCGCTTTCCCTATACAACTGTCCCTTTATGACTGTGAAGGCCTTGGATCGGCGGACGATCTGTCGAGCCTCCTCCTCGTCCTCCGGGAGTTCTTTCCTCAAGATATACGCGATGTATGGTACCGTCCAGTCAGGAGTGATAGCCAAGACCTCCATGACTAGGTCGACCACAGCAGGAATTTCGACTTCAGTCGGATCTGTGGCACTTTTCGGTTGCGGGGCTTCTTCTGCGAAGGGATCCTCCTGGACTGACGGCGAGCGGATGTGCTCCAAAAACACATTGCTGGGAATGGCTTCTCTCTTGGAGCCTATCTTTGCCAGATCATCTGCTGCTTGATTTTTCAGTCGGGGGATGTGATGAAGCTCTAACCCCTCGAATTTCTTTTCTAGCTTTCTTACTGCGTTGCAATAGCCAGTCATAGCTGGGCTTCTGACGTCCCACTCCTTCATCACCTAATTAACCACCAAATCTGAGTCGCCGTAGACCATGAGGCGCCGGACGCCGAGTGAAATGGCCATGCGCAACCCGTACAAGAGTGCTTCATATTCTGCTTCATTGTTGGAGGAATCGAAGTGAATCTGGAGAACGTATCTGAGCTTATCTCCTCGGGGGGAGACCAATACTACCCCAGCACCGAAACCGTTCAGCATCTTAGATCCATCGAAGAACATGGTCCAGTGCTCCGAGTGAACTTGAGTCAGGAGTTGCTGTTCAATCCACTCGGCGACGAAATCTGCAATTGCTTGGGACTTGATAGCCTTCTTTGCTTCAAACTTGATATCTAGGGGGAGGAGTTCAATCGCCCACTTAGCCACTCGACCAGTTGCATCTCTGTTGTGCAAGATCTCTGACAGTGGAGCGTCGCTGACGACTGTAATGGAATGGTCAGAGAAGTAGTGTGCAACCTTCTTCGTGGTCATGTAGATCCCATATACAAGCTTCTGGTAATGGGGATATCTTTGCTTCGAAGGGGTCAAAACTTCAGACACATAATATACTGGGCGCTGAACTCTGAAGGCCTTTCCTTCTTCCTCCCGCTCGACCGTGAGTACTGTACTGACAACTTGTCCCGTGGCCGCAATGTACAGCAGCAGAGGCTCTTTACTGATTGGGGCAGCAAGCACCGGCTAGGTGGAGAGCAGAGCTTTGAGCTCTGCAAACGCTGCGTCAGCTTCTGGAGTCCACTCGAACTTGCCAGACTTCTTCATCAGTCGGTAAAGAGGCAACGCCTTTTCACTGAGACGAGAAATGAATCGACTTAGAGCGGCCAAGCAACCTGTAAGTTTCTGGACATCGTGTACACGCACAGGGCGCTTCATCCGGAGTATGGTGCCAACTTTCTCGGGATTGGCGTCGATTCCTCGTTCGGAAACGAGAAAACCGAGTAACTTTCCACCTGGAACTCCGAATGTGCACTTTGATGGATTGATCTTGATATCGTATCCCCTAAGGTTAGCAAAGGTTTCGGCAAGGTCAGTCAGTAGGTCGGAACCTTTTCGTGACTTAACCACAATATCATCCATGTATGCTTCTACGTTCTGACTGATCTGAGTGAGTAAACACTTCTGAATCATCCTCATGAACGTGGCTCCAGCATTCTTGAGGCCGAAGGGCATGGTGACATAACAGAAGCACCCAAATGGGGTGATGAAAGCCGTTTTGATCTCGTCGGGTCCATACAGACGGATCTGATGGTACCCTGAATAAGCATCTAGAAAAGACAAACGCTCACACCCCGCGGTCGAGTCCACTACCTGGTCGATGCGGGGGAGAGGGAAATGATCTTTCGGGCAGGCCCGATTGATGTGTTTAAAGTCAATGCACATGCGAAGTGACTTGTCCTTTTTGGGGACCATGACAACATTGGCGAGCCACTCGGAGTGGTAAATCTCTCGGATGAACTCCGCTGCTAAGAGCCGAGCCACCTCCTCGCCAATAGCTTTCCTCTTCTGGACGGCGGACCGTCGAAGATGTTCTTTCACAGGCTTGAACTTCGGGTCGACTCGTAGACGGTGCTCAGCCAGCCCCCTGGGAACTCCAGGCATGTCAGAAGGCTTCCATGCGAAGACGTCCCAGTTCTCACGGAGGAACTGGATGAGCGCTTCTTCCTATTTGGAGTCGAGCGTCGTCGAGATGTGAGTCGGAGCAGCGTCGGGGTCGGTCGGGTGAATGTGAGCTAGCTTAGTTTCACCGGACGACTGAAAAGCAGATTCTGAAGCAGGCTTCTTGGCTCGTAGCAATTCACTCGGATCAGCAGTCTTCTAGTACTCTTGTAGCTCAACAACTGCCATTTGAGTGTCAGCAATCTTCGATCCTTTCTGAAAACACTCTTCTGCTTTCTTCCGATTGGCGGTAACGGTGATCACACCTCTGGGGCCGGGCATCTTCAACTTGAGATACACGTAGCATGGTCGAGCCATGAAGCGTGCATAAGCTGGCCGGCCAAGAATAGCATGATAAGCACTTTGGAAGTCCACAACCTCAAATGTCAACTTTTCCCTGCGGTAATTCTTTGAATCACCGAAAACCACGTCGAGAGCAATCTGGCCGAGTGACTCGGCTTTCTTTCCAGGAATGACTCCATGGAAGCTCATGTTGCTGGCACTGAGCCTGGACATCGGAATGCCCATCCCTTTCAATGTTTCAGCATACAATATGTTCAGGCCACTGCCACCATCCATCAGGACTTTGGTCAGTCGAGTGCCTTCGACAACTGGGTCGACCACCAAAGCTTGCCTCCCAGGGGTGGCAATGTGCGTAGGGTGATCGGACTGGTCGAATGTGATGGCAGTCTGAGACCACTTCAGATAACTGGGTGTAGCCGGAGCAACCATATTCACCTCACGGTTAATGACTTTCAGTCGACTTTTGCTTTCGACATCTGCAAAAATCATCAGGGTGGAATTGATTTGGGGGTATCCGTCGTCGCTATCTTCCTTGTCCTCGACTCTGTCCGACTCTTTTTCCTTATCTTTGGGCTGTTTGCCCTGAAACTGCTGGATCAGGAGCCGGCACTGTCGAGTGGTATGCTTTGGGTAAATGAAATTACCCTCTTCATCTTTCTTGGTGTGGATGTGACATGGCAGATCCAAAACATCATTTCCATCTTGATCCTTGACTTTCTTGGGCTTCTAGGGGCCTTTGGATTTTCCCTTGAAATTTCCCTGGGTTGCGGCCAGGGCCTCCCCAGGGGCGGCTGGCTCGGCCTTCCGCTTCTGCTTCCGACTGGAATTGCCTCCGGTTTCCTGGGCGACTGCTTTCTGCTTGCCACTCCGGAGTCGATCTTCATCTTCTCCGTTAGCGTATTTGGTGGCAATTTCCATCATCCGATTCAGGGACATTTCTCCGGTCCGACCGAACTTCAGGTTCAACTCTCTGTTCTTGACGCCTTCTTTAAAGGCACAAACTGCTTGGTGATCCAGTACGTTCTCAACTGTGTGATGCAAAGTGATCCACCTCTGGATGTAATCCCTCAGAGTTTCACTCGGCTTCTGCACGCAAGACCGCAATTCTGTAAGGCCTGCGGGTCGCTTGCATGTTCCCTCAAAGGTTGTGACAAACACTCGAGAGAGATCCTCCCAAGTGTAGATGCTGCTGGGTGCTAACTGATTCAGCCACGCTCTGGCCGAGCCCTCTAACAGGAGAGGCAAATGCTTCATAGCCACCTCATCATTGCCACCGCCAATCTGTACAGCCACTCGGTAATCTTCGAGCCAAGTGTCAGGCTTAGACTCACCGGTGAACTTGCTGACTCCAGTCACCAACCGAAAGTTGGGAGGAATCACCGCGGCCCTGATGGCTCGACTGAAACACTCTGGCCCTGAAACACGTATTCTGCTGCTGGCGGGCGCATCTCTGTTCTGGGCTTCCCAATGAGCCCTGTTCCTGTCAACCAAACCTTGAACGAGGACAGATCTCGCGTCAAAGCCTGGGTCCCTGGGGTCGACGGGAATCCTCTGCCCAACGCTATGAGGGCGCCTGTCATCTCGATGTCGAGGCGCATATGACCCACTCCTCGGGGGAGGGGTTGGCACTCGACGTCGATCATCACGATCGGATCGGTGATCATACTGCTCATTCCTTCTGTACTGATCATGCCGGTCGCCACGTCCCTCACGCCTCGGGGGCGACCGCGGGCTGTGAGCCGACTGGACTGTATCTGTTGCAACGGATCGACTGTGGATCCTATTCCGCGACTGAGAAACAGCGGAATTCTGGTTTCCCGCCGCCCGGAGCAACGCTCTGATCTGTAACAAGCCCCTGCCAGCCTCCGACTGGGAGGGCTGAATCGATTCTGCTATACGGGCCGCGGCGGCCAAATTCTGAACTGGGGTTCGGTATACCTGCGTCGACGGGAAGAGCTGGCGTCGACTAGACTCGGGAGCCCGCTGACGCGCTTGCTCGTCGAGTGCTCGCTGGAGATTCTCCAGTCGAGTGCGCTTGGCCAAATTAGCCAAGCGCGCGTCCTCCAAGGCCCGGGCCTCGGGGGACTCTCCGACGATAGGAGTGCGGAGTGCGTCCGTGTTCCGGCGGCGAAGCTCCTCTCGCTGTAATGACGTGAGAGGTTCGGGGAGATACTCATCGTGGGGATGCGACGGGTCGCCCCCACCCGCGCCTCCATCAGCGCGAGGGAAACCGGGAGGACTGTGCGTTCCATCGACCGCCAGGATCTCAGCCGCTGGGTCGCTGCTGTCGCACTCGGATGCGGTCTCCGCGGAGCCAGTCAACAGGTCGAACAGGCCACAGAGGGATTCGTCGGGCTCGATTGCCGCGACTTGCGGGGCGGCCAACTGGCGAGCCACGGCATGCCTCACCCACCTCTGAAGTCTCGACCGACCGGAGCGCTTGCGCCGGTGGGAGACAGAGCGGGGAGACGATATGGGGGCCGACCGATACTGGGTCGACGGCTGCCACAGGAGGGCGCCACGAACGCATGCGCGGAAATGCGTCGCACCGCGGACGGGGAGCGCGTCGATGTCGAGTGGCGCCTCCTGAAGCCAGGCGGAGTCGTCGGCGATGAACGTGAGCGCGCCGAGGCGGATCTCGCGGCCCTCCACCAAAACTCCGCACGAAACCATGATCAAAGGGATCAGAAAAATCGCAACTTCTCCAATCAGGCGCTAAGATTCCGGCCCCACGGTGGGCGCCAACTGTCGTGGTTCTAACTCTGACAGTGATGTAGGGGGGTATGTATGGAGAGGCTAGATCTTAGCTATTGGGAAGTTGTAAACACACCAAGATGTACGAGTTCAGGCCCTTCGCGGAGGAAGTAACAGCCCTACATCTCGGTGCCCGGAGGCGGTCGACTGGATTACTGGCGTGTGAATAACAGGGGTGCGAACCCTTCATACTGAGGAGGGGGTGGCTTATATAGAGTTCGCCGGCCCCCTCCTGCCCTCAGTAATGCAGGGTTTAAGGTACATTTAAGGTTGGGCGTTACCGGTAACGCCCTTAATAAAGTGTGATAATGACCATAAAGACTACTTAATAGCCGACCGTTTGCCTGCGGAGTGACTCTAGGTCTCCTAGCAGTCGAGTGGTTGGCTTCATGGTCGAGTGTCTTGAACCCGTCGAGTGGGATACCTTCAAGTCGATTGAAAGGTGACTTCTCCTAGGGATGTCCCAGGGTAGGGCTCTTTGGACAGGCCCGTGCCCCTACCCTAGGTACATGGCTTCATCACAAGAGCCAAAGCTTGCGGAATGCCACGAAGGCTCACCGTAGTCTCTTCTGAGTCACACCCAACGGATGAGCCGCGAATCACTCGGGGTTGGTCTTGAAGGCGACCACCACACCTTTACAAACTTCTCCGGAGCACATCACATGCAAGGAAGCTTTCGAAGGAACCTCTAACCGCCTAGGAGCCCAGGCTCCAAGAAAAACAAGTCAATGGGGAAGAAATATTGCGGGGAATGCGATTTGGTTTGGTCAAGATGTAGATCGGGTCTTGCTCTCCTAATCCCCAAAGTTTCAACAAGTTTGGATGGAGGGACTGAGATTATTGAGCAAAATGGAAAGTAGCAATGGTGGAGCTCAACAAGACATCAGGGTTAGGGATGGAGGTGGAATAAGGGGGGCTTTTATAGTGTTCTTGCATGGGTGGCCGTTTCTGCCCGTTGGACCCCGTGCGTAGGGGCTAAGTCATCCCCGTGTGCACGGGGTACCTAGAGACTTTCACACCACCCCGTGCGCACGGGGTACCCAGAGAGTTACGCAGTACCCCATGCGCATGGGGGTCCAAAGACCCCGTGCGCACGGGGTACCCAGTAACCTTTCTATTGCAAGCTCTCTGAGTACCACATGCACGCACACTATGGATTTAAAGTGGTAAGAATGGGTAGGATGGTGTATATGTTTCGGCGATGGCATTCCCACACAACACATATCCACACCGACCCCTCTTAATAGTGTGGTCTTTCCTACGACTCGAAATGAACCGAAAATAAAACCTTTGAATCGCCGTATACCACGCCTTTGACCTTTTTGAATTGGGGGGGGGGGGGGTCGCACTTCTCCATCAAAAGTAATATGAAACCAATATCCTGAGATAAACTTTAGCAACCGATATTAGTTCCACTAAACACATTGTCATCACACCAAAATAAAGTTTAAGTGCCAATTGCACTTTCAGCTTTTCTTCCGGTATTTTTTATATATTCCAAAATAAATCTCCATAAGTTTTCAGATAATTTGGAGCTCCGGAGAATAGCTATCTTTGTTGTAACTCTTTTCAGGTCTAGAATTACAGCTACCGGCAATCTCCCTCTTGTGACGTAACTTGCATTTTAAGAGAGAAAAGGCTTAGAATTGTATCAAAAAGTGAAATATAACTTTAAAATAAATATTCAAAAAATATAACTTTAAAACAATAAAAATAACAGTGGAAAAACATAATGCAGAATAGGCGTATCAGTGGATTAGGGGGACTCAACCCTACACATTAGGGAAAGGATTGACACGTGTTAACCACTAGAACTCAAAGAGATTTGTGTATACAAAGGGTTAAATATTATAGCCTGCTTATAAATGAATTTGAATTCAAAATTAGTTTAAATACATTCAGGTAAAAAGGCGATTTAAAAAATGGTTCTTTTGTCCCTACCTCAAACAAGGCATCAAGGGAAAAAACTTGATTCAAACACCCGATTTAAAAATAATAATTTAGATCATGTATTTAGGCTCAAACTTGCCCAGGCTTCACAAAATTTCTGGCTCCGCCCCTGATGAACAGTGCCGATTCTAGTAGGTAGGCTTCAAGAGGCTGAAGCCTGCCCTCCAACAAATGTTTTTGTACTAGTTATAATACTTTGGATCCCACTAGCTCAACTAGGAGGACCATCTAGGCATGCACAACTTCAACGCGTAGAAATAAAAAGTGATCACTTTCAAGAGAGTCAAATACGGATAGCTAACTTGCCTAGTATCTCACTGTATTTCTTCTTACTACGTGTGCTCAGTGAGTCTTCTTGTCCTGCATGAACTGAATATTTCTTGAAGAGAAACCTAAAGTTTTTGAATATATACCACATGTTCTCTGTTGAGCTCTGAAAATATTTGAGCTTATGTGGACAACATGATTAGGAGATAATGACTATTTGCTAGACGGATCCAATATTTCAGATAAAAATATTATATCTTTGAAAAAACCCAAACAGTTTCTTTAAATAGTACATGTTCCTGTTGTTACCTGGATTTTTCTTTAGCTTATTTGGTCCACATGCTTATGAGATAATGGCTATCTGGCTAAACAGTTCAAAATTTTGGTTCAAATAAGCATTTAGTTTTCTCTCTGTTAATCTTTGAGCCCATCCTCTATTTCTTTCATGATTCGCCAATGGCCATGAAGGCGCTAAAAGCTAGGACTCCCATTCCATCCTGCATTCAGTTCACTCATTAGAAAATGCAAAATTAAGGACATCTCCAACGACAAACCGCAAAAAACTCCGGCATCTATCCGTGGACAGGGGGACCAGTCCGTGGACACAGATGCGGGAGACAGCCATCCAACGCTAGCCGCAAACATTTCAAACCACATTTTAACTAATCGGACGAAATTCATCCAAACTGGTCGATACTCATCAAAATTCGGAAAGAAAATAATACAAATCATCCACACACAACATGCAAATTAAGTCTAGTACAATAAGGTCTCAAATTCGACTAGATCCCGGATGTCAAATAATTTTTTCAGGAACGGATCATGTCCTCCCACACATACTTCTCTTCAGCTTCATACAGCAGTGTGTGCATGTAAATGGCCGTCCCGTTGACCTGTGGTACACCATGACGGCGCGTGCGAGCTACATATAACATGTAGACCAACATTGAATGAATGAATCAATCAACAAGTTGAGCAAGAGGAAGTAAAACTTACAATCTCGTCCTCTGTCGCGTGCAATGGCCACCTTGCCTCAAGATGACGAACCACATTGCAAAATTGATGATGTTGTCTAGATAGCGTGCCAGCGATACGTCAACGACCTCTTGTTGCGTGGTTGAATGATGTACATGTCGTAGGGCGCAACGTGCTTTCGTGCGTGAAACTTTTCATGTACTTGCTCCCAGAAGGGCTCCCCTCAACTCCTGGCTATGAAATCCGCGGATACGGTCAGCCACGCATCACACAACAACTCATCCTCCATGATCGAGTAGCTCACCATCTTTCGTACTCTATAAAATGACATAGCATTTGAAAATAAGCTGAATGACATTTGATCGAACACCTGCTGGTGTCCGCCATGGAGGTCTTCGACAGGAGGCGGAGTGTACCTAGGTACAAACGACTCCAGGGCTGAAAGCTCCGTTGGAACGGCGAGCGGGCGCGTCGGAACGACGTCCAGCCTCTGTGGCGGCCGGTGACGAACAACAACAGCGGCGGAGGTGAACGGTGCGGATGCAAAGCAAGAAAAGAAGGGACGGAGTGAAAGGAATGGAACCGGAAAGGGGGATTGGGTGGGCCGGGGTGCCGAAATCCTACATTTCGAATGTCCAGACTCCCGCAAACCTCCACTTTTGTCTCCAATTTGCGAGTGCGTTCAGACCGCCCTACGGACCGATATAGATCGATGTTGGATGGCTTACACAATCTAGACGGTTGTGGGAGGTTTACGGGTCCCCTATGAAAATGTTCTAAAGAAGAGATATGCAACAAGTAGCGGCAGAGTAATAAAAGAATGAAGAGTTTTCTGAGCGTCGGTGGCAGGAACACTACTGCGTGCGGGTGTTAAGTTGATCCAAAATGCCCACCGTCGCCACTTCACCAGGGACATTTCCTTTCATCAGACACAGATTGTCGAAGAAAACAAGAGCGAACTACCAGCTGACGACACGCGTAGTATCGACGAGCGTTGGTGCATACCCTGCCTGCCGGCGAGTAAAACCTAAATGTCTTTAGGTCACTCGATTTCTTGACCGCGACATATTCTCCGTGAAAATCCTAACCACCACCACCCTACGCCATAATCTAGCATACAAAAGAGAGCGAGAGAGAGAGCCCTCTCTCTAACAAACGCGGCTGGTAGAGGCACGCGCCTAGCAGTCTAGCTACATTTGGGTTACTATATAACCCTAAATCTAGTAGTAGGAGACTATGATTAGAGGTTGGCAGCGTGATAACATAAATCTGCATATGGATAAGGGATAAGTTGTGGGCTACTACCATAAAACAAGTTATAGTACTAGCAGTAGGCAGAATCCTGCCTAATCCCAGCTAGTAGTAGCTCTGAAAGCCGTTTCGGCCGCGACTTGGGAAACCGGTGCTCCAATCAGACGATGCTCGATGCCCGGCCCTGCATCGATGGTGTGCACCGCAGAAGGAGTACGCTTTCCGGCCGCACCCCCATGCACATGCACATGGACATCGGCCGGGCTAAAAGTAGCTTTCCGCGGATGAGTGGGCGCTTCACTTCATTCACAAGTGACACCAGACTTTTTATTCCTCCTGCCCACCCTTTTGCCTTCACATTCTGCAACTCGAGTCTGCACCGTACCCTGCAGCTCGCCATAAGCTGACAAATGGGTAGGAACATGTGTAGTAGTACTAGTACATGCAGTGTGCTGGGAATTGAACTGGTCGTGGCGGGAACTGTACCACTATACGGCATGCACTGTGGGACTGTTTGGTTTGAGACTAAGGGGTTGTTTGGTTTCCAGTCACAGTTTGCCAAGCTAAAATTTGGCATCCACAGTTTAGTTGGTATGTGTTTGGTTTTTGCCACACCTTGGTTTGCCACACTTTATTGTCCACATGGCCCATTTGTCATAGAGACAATTTTTTTGCCAACTTTTGCCAAAGTTTGGCGTCCAATTTCACAGCCACACTTGTGTGGCTTGCCATACTTGTGTGGCTAGCCACACTTTGGCTTGGCCACACTAGTATCCAACCAAATAGACCCTAAGTTTGCCTAAGGTTGCCACATTTAAGATTAGGCAAGTTTGATCAGCTTAGGTGGGTGTTTGGTTCAAGCCAAACCTTAGGCAAGCCACACTAGGGTTCCATATCACATACTCTCAAAAAGTGTGGCAAAATTCCCTTAGGCTTGCCAACTTTGGTTCTCATTTTGAAGAACTAACCTTAGGCAAATGTGGCAATATTGTATGGCAAAGGCTAGGCCTAGAACCAAACAGCCCTATGTGCTTGGCTTCCCTTTTAGTACCAGGCGTTAAGTGTACAAGTATAACATTGTTCTTGTTACTCCCTCCGTAAACTAATATAAAAACGTTTAGATCACTATTTTTTAGAGAAAATGCATCAACCGATTCTGAAATGGGGCTCGAGCCTAGCCCGGCTTTGAGTTAACAAAGCCATCAACCGGCCAGGATTACAGATGACAAGAACCAAAGAAAGAAAAACAACACGGTGGTAAGCAGCTAACTAGCCTCAAAGCTACAAGCTAGAAGATAAAACAGATAAGCACACAGCTGCAGACATCGAGGCCCTCCTTCGAGAAGGAAGCACCAGGAAGCTAGACCAAGCTGGTACTGAGGAGAAGGGGATGACCGGCATCAACAGGGAGTGTGGTTACCAAACAGCTATGGACCCCGGCACGGCACAGCCATCCAATTCCATCTCCGAAGAAGACCACAACCTCCTTGCCTGGCTCAAAAGGCGCCGCACCGTCGGAAGATAGAATGTTCCACCTAGAACTAGAATGGTTGCCGCCGGAGGATGGCCACATATAGAGGATCCCCGCACTCCCGACGAGCCGCCAAAGCTTCCCTCAAGCAGAATTTCCCATGGCCCGGCCGCAGAGGAAGGATAGCACCAAGCTTGGACGAAGAGGACACACCACTGACGTCGTCGAATGCACCCCAACAGCGCACACCAACCAAACAGCTTCCAAAGGCGGCGCGTTCAAGAAGGAGAACGACGCCGAGAGCGCCGCCGCCCACTGAGGTTAGGGCTTTCACCCGGGAGGCAGAGGAAGGCGGTGGAGGGAGTCAGACCTGACAAACGCCTCCAAGGAGGAAGAACGGTGCCCTCGGGCGCCGCCGCCGTCGCGGCCAGCCATGGCCGGCCATGGATTTCTCCTGGTCTAGCTCCACACCACCACCCCACCCGTAGCAGGAGACCGAAGATCGAAGAAGAACGCCGACCCAGGCCCGGAGGGAAGGGATCGCACCGCATCGGAGAAAGCAGGGGACGCCAGATCTAGTGCCGCCGGCCGCCAGGACCGCGCTAGGTCCACGCCCACCAGATCCCCGCCGTCCTCACGGCCAGGGACACCGCCACCACACCCGCGCCACCGCTCGTTGCAGAGCCGGTGGCGCCACTCCGACAGAGGCCGCCGCCCCAGATCCCGTGGCTCCATGCGAAGAGCAGAGCAGCAGATGCCCCGCCGCCACCTTCCTCGGCGGCGTCCCGGGCTTGCCCAGCGGCGACCTCAGGCGGCGGCGAGAGGGTGGGAGACGGGAAGGGGAGGACTCTGCGGCGATCTAGGGTTCCGCCCCCGAGACGCCCTGGAAGGAGTACTATAGTACTACTCCGGGAGTAGTATCAGCGTTTTCCGAATGTGCAGAACTGTGCAGGCTGCTGTAAGCTGATCTCCGGGTAGTCTACTGGTACTGTGCAGATTGCCTTTCTTTTTGGATGCGAGATCGGTATTTGACGAGTGAGAGCTCATCATGTGTCCCGAGTTGCAAAGATCTCTGCTCCTCGGCCACAAAAAATGAAGAAGTAGAGAAGGTCAATAACAATCACAAATGGGTTGAGTCCAGTTTATCCCATCCAAGACACACTTGGAAGAACACTGCAGAAAGCATCCTAGGCTTCTGAGAGCGGCCCCGGGTCGGGTCCAACCAACCACGCTACAGCTCCACAGCCATGAACCACCAAGCGTCTACAGCCTGGTCCTCCTTTACATTACACACGAGCCCAAAAGTTGAGATCGTCATGTGATCAAAATCGTGCAGTCCTGATCAGATCTCGGATCCAGCCTACGCACACATGGAATCCTAGACAGACCGCTCGAACCGTGGTCCTAGTCCTACTCCGGCGGATCACGCATCTAGGTATATTCGTAGTAATTTTCTTGCCCATTTCCGGTTGTAATTACATTATCCTGCATGCAAGCACACATGTTTTTCGTTTCCTTCCCCAACGCCAGCCGCGAGGGAAGATCACGAAAATCGCCGCCCGTGAAATGCAGCGATCACCGTGGCACCGTGCATTCATTAGTTGCGCGGACCCGAAAGAAGCGTCGCAGTTAGTAAATGTGAAGCTGTCGGTACAACCGTACATGTCATTTATGATGGGAGATGCAATGATTTAAAGGTGCCGTACCGTCGCACGGCCATCTATCAGTTTAATGGCAATAACAACAGACATGGGAGGACGGAGTTGTGGGTCAAACGACAGGTCTGATTGCCTGTCCCGGAAGCGAGAAATATAACCGTTCAGAAACATCCAATAATCGCTCAAGCAGCATACTCCCTCCGGTCCTTTTTACTTTACATATAAAAATTGTCTGAAATCAAACTTCATCAAGTTTGACCATATTTATATGAAAAAGTATCAACATCTGTCATGCTAAAATTATACAATATGAAAATTTAAATCATGACGCATCTACTGACATTAATTTTACATTGTGAATGTTGATATTTTTTTCTATTAAGTTGGTCAAACTTTATGAGACTTGATTTTAGACAAATCTTATATGCCAACTAAAAAGGATCCGAGGGAGTAATATTGTACTCCCTTCGTTCACAAATAGTATAAGCGAGTACTTACTCCGTTTCTAAATGTAAGTCTTCATAGAGATTCCACTATGAACCATGTGATGCATTTTAGAGTGTAGGTTCACTCATTTTGCATGGTCTGTCGTGAAATCTCTATAAAGACTTATATTTATAAATGAAGGAAGTAGTACTCAGTTAGGTAGAAGCAGCTCAACCCACCATGATTATCACAAGTCATGTTATGGGCCCTCGTCAGGAAGGTAATACCTGTGATGGTGTTCTTGCTCTTGACGTAGGTTTGGGCCCTCTCAGAAGAGGTAACACGCACAAGAAATTATACAGGTTCAACCCTAAGCCTTGTGGCAACGTTTAATGGTCGTGGTGATCTTGGATGTCTCTTGGCACAGCCGACGGTAAGACATTTGTTAGACACTTAACCCACCAGCGAATGGTTGCTCGAGGGCCTCTTGGGCTGTAATCATATACATGGGCCTACCCCGTAGGTATCTCTTCCTCTCAAGTATACATATAACATAGCCCAATTGCAACCGTTTTATCGAAGTCTTTGGAGTATTTATTTTAACAGAGAATGATGCAGCGAAGAAGTCATAGGAGTTACTTTGTATTTGCTTGGATCTTAAATCCGAATCAGTGTACCTATAATTGTTATGAGTATGAATAAAATTACAGATTTTTCTCAAAAAATAATATACATATAACATAGCACTAAAAAAAGTATACATATAACACTTCTAAAAAAAATACATATAACATTTGCCTAAAAAATTGTATTCCCTCCGTTTCTTTTTACTCCGCATATAAGATTTGGTCAAAGTCAAACTACACAAAGTTTGATCAAATTTATATAAAAAAAAATATGAACATCTACAATACTAAAACTATATAGTATGAAAATACGTTTCATGGTGCATCTGATATCTGATAATATTGATTTCATATTATGAATGTTTATATTTTTTAATATAAAGTTAGTCAAACTCTACAAAGCTTGACTTTGACCAAACCTTATGCGGAATAAAAAGAAACGGAGGGAGTACATAGAACATTGCAATTTGTCTGAAAAAAACATACTAACATTACAATTCTATATTTTTCCTATTTCTGGGTTTCGACAGCTCAGTGTACCATACTCAGGTGTCGGCCTAGAAAGAGGTGCGAGCACTACGAGTCCATAACAACTCAGACCAGAACTGTAAACCGAATGTGGCATCTCCATTGAAGTTTTGAGCAAGTAAAGACTATAGTCGCCGAACAAATGAGATTTACATGATTTACACGAATCCTTCGTGGTCTATGAATTCATTTCTCCCGGATCAAATTAGTCGGCTCGCTCAGAACGTACTTTGGTAGTTCGTATTTGGCACCTGCAGCAGAGTTTCCCAGCCATTGATTTTGGTTCTGAAAGCACAGGGCGGTGGAGAAGATGCATGCAATACAAGGAAAATAATAATTTTACCTCTTTCGTCGTAGCAGAGTGTCATGTCAGAATTTGAGACAATGATGCCAGCACTGTCTACTATGGTTTGCGCAAGTGCTAAATCAGCTTCTGCAGCGGCCCGAAGTGCATCCCAGATCTCTGAATGGAAACGGATTGTGGTTTTTAGTTCAAATTAGAATATCACTGCTTCTTCAACTGTTTGGTTGTAAGCAAATTAAGAGCGCATTATCAAAAAACAACAAACATGAATTCCATGCATATGATAAAACAACAGTTCAAGATATGGCTCAGACCAACCCTTCGCTCGACCAAACAAGCATAAAATATGCTAAATGTTAAGTAGATATTTAAAGAATTTGCATAGTCCATCCCAACAAAGAACCTGCGGCAATGTCCATAGTACAAGGAAATTTGTATCAATAAAATCTACTCCCCCCGTTCACAAATATAAGATGTTCTACTCCCTCCGATCCATATTAATTGTCCCTAATTTAGTACAAAGTTGTACTAAATCAGTGACAATTAATATGGATCGAAGGGAGTAACTTATTTTTGAATCGGATGTATATAGACACGTTTTAGTGCGTTTCTTCGCTCATTTCAGTCCGTATGTAATTCATATTGAAATATAAAAACATCTTATATGTAAACGGAAGGAGTACAACACATGCCAACTTCTGTTTGGCAATCCCTTCATATTTGTTTCCTCCTCAAGGACTATAATTTAACGTGCCCAATTTAACATCAACAATGGACTAAACTAGCAAAACAGCAAATCAACACTATAAGTATACATGTACTTCAAAAGTTTAATGTAACAAACTGCATATCTAGTACAGATTTCAGTGACAAATCTGCATACAGACCATTTAAAAAAAACTGCATACAGATTTAGTAAAGTTAGGTCAAAGTTCAAAAAGGAACTGGTCCGGCAAGCAGTATAAATCGCTTGCAGATAAATGTTCACAGTACTACAAAAATTAGAGTTGTACAGTACCTTTCTGTCCACCATAGTGAGGAGTAGTGTCCCAGAATTCTTCGCGCATCTGTTTGAGTTGTGCTGGTGTTATTGACTGAGTGTGCTTCCAAGGCTTTGGTTTTTTCAGCTTCTTACTGCTATCTGAGATCAACAAAAACAAGTTAAGCGTTAGTACTGAATATATCCAAATGCAGTCACAGCAAGTAAGCACTGTGTTTATCTTGAACTGAATCAGGCTTGTTGTTTTAGACACCGCATAAGTATACAAAATAACGGAAGTACACAATTCGGCTTCCAATAACTAATAACAAAGATTTTTAACGAAGCTACTTGTCTACAAGCCCGTTTCATCAGTGGGTTTGTTTTTCAGAGGCCTGTTTTATATCAGTTAGTTAACGCCCTTCATTTGCTGAACCGTGAAATACAAATTTCATCTTCACCACCACATCAAGTTTAAACCTTGCTGACCAGTTGAAATTAGTGTAACTAATACGAAAGGTTGTCACAATGTCAGTTCATTTAATAACTACTCCCTCCGTTCCTAAATATAAGTCTTTTTAGAGATTCAAATGCGGACTACATACGAAGCAAAATCAGTGAATCTACATTATAAAATATATCTATATACATCCGTATGTAGTTCGTATTGAAATCTCTAAAAAGACTTATATTAAGGAACGGAGGGAGTATTAGAGAAAAGTAGTTGGGCAAGCTCAGTATTCGACGAGGAAGTTAAAAGAAACTGCACAAGGAAGAGTGTTTCCTTTTGCTATTGTCATCTCACTCCCATTTAAACATGCTCATGGACTAGCACTGATTTTAAGGCCATTTTTCTTACCAAAACAGACATATTTCCTACTACTGAACCCGAAAAAGTAATGTCTTCCTTCCTACACTAAAAAAAAGCGTCATTTCCACAGGTCTTTCGTCGTGTCACATCTTCAATAATGTTGCTAGGTACTCTGTTCTACGGAGGAATAAATCAACAATCCCATCACCGTCCTCGATAATTATTTCTGTCATACTCACAATTGCTTTTTCATAACACACATATCTTCTCTTCACCTAAAATTGTACTGTACCACTGATACGTTGATCATGGTGATATTAACAGCTCCTTTGTTCCAATGATTGTTCAATTTGGCCTTTAGAACTTTGCTAACTGCCAACAGGAGCAGAACGATCACATATGACCAAATATAACATGGGAAATAATAGAGCATTCCATAAGCAGCACTAATTCCCCTCCCTGCTACCCCCAGCTGAATTACCGGAGCGACGCATCATCAATCCAATCTGCTACGCAACCAACAGCAGGCAGGGCTAAATCGACATAACAGTTACAGGCGCCTGGATCAAGAACCTAGGACACTACTCTGATAGTGGTTCTGGGGACCAGATTGCCCAAGATCTCAATCATGAACCCACCTAAGAAAGCATTAACAGAATCGAGATAGACAGGGTAAAAGGAGAGACCGTCAGATTTAGGGGTGGATCCGGCGCAGCCCATGGCGACGGACGATCAGACGGTCATCGGCGACCTCTCTTCGAGAAGCTACTGGAAGCGGAGGTGGCTCACGCGTCTGGGCTCTGGACTGCAGGGTCGATACAAGAGAGGGAGGTGGACTGAAAACCGAAAGCGGAGCAGGAGTGGAGGATGGACGTGTCAGCCTGTCAGGATGTGGCTATGCTAGCCAACAAAAGCAGGTGCGAGTATAGCTGGTACCCATGCGGTGCTGTTCTTTACCGGGGTCTACTTTTGTTTTTCATTTATGAGGGTTGTCACAATTTCATTTAAGGGCTCCTCAAACAATTCAAAAGTCTAAGAAAATCTAACTAATCTATCGAGCTCGTGATCAAATTTTATTTGCTTCTCTGTTAGTACTCGTACCTAGTAATAATAAAATCACAAGCATAATAAAACAATCATAAAAAATAGCTTTCGCTGCACCCGCCGACCGTCCTCCATCCTTCATGGTATCAATCATGTTCAGATTGTTCGAGTTAATAATAGTCTGAATTTGAAAGACAAGGCTTCAACGGTCAAGACACCCGCGCAGTAGTCTATCTTCTCATTTCCCCCAACAATAAATTTGCCTCTGTCATCTCTAAGGACAACCCCCATCATGCCCCTGAGCAGGTCATGGTCAAAAGAAGTATCAATGTTAAGTTTCAGAAAAACCACTGGAGGGCAAGACCAGCCCCCCCTTTCATAGAGGCATTTGGAGAAGAAGCGGTTTATCGGGGTCTACTTGAGTGCACACCTTGGCCAAAATCATTATCTCAACCTTTTAACGAAAGAGGAGGGCAATTGGACCCCATTTTGTATGTTTAGCCGAATATGATCTTTTTGCTACCGTCATATACATCAGCGATAGGCTACATGGGATATCGCCGGGGACAATGGTGGTAAACCCCGGTTCACGCCCCTCAGTCATGCCTACCAGCCAAAGGGCTACCGCCACTAATCTCGGTGGTAGCCTTCTAACCCTACCGCCAGGGCCGATGATGATAGACCCCATAAAGAGTAAGTGGCTAGGGGCCTTGGGTGGGCCACCCACCTACCCTCAATCCGCATTATTCTTCCTTCTCTAACACTTGAGTTGTTGCCCTCCTTAATCTCTCTCCAATCCAAACTCCTCTCAAATCCCTCTCAAATTGGTGCCATTTCCTTGGTGAATCAAAGGCATTTCCATGTATTGAGGTAATATCTCACGCCCCCATGATTTGGTTGGTTGAAATCATCTTATTTGGTGGCATTATTCACTTTTGAACAAACCCTAGTTTGGTCATTTCTCTCAAATCCATTCCAAAAATTGTGGATGTAGAGTTGTATGAGTTTTATTATGTGTAGTAGGCATTATGCTTGTGGTTTGTCGCGAGAACTAGGGCTAGGGTTAGTGTATGTGTTAAGTAATTCCATGATCTATTGAATATATTAGTTATGATGTGCTTTGGATATGATGCATTAGTAATGTCATGATCCATATAATACATTAGACTTGCTATTGATGCATTGAGTTTCTTGTCATTGTTTTTTACTTTTTAGACCACGATGCTTCTTAATGTTCATTATTTGTTGGAAGTGACAATTTTGAGTAATAATGCTGACATTGTTGATGGTGAAGAGAAAGTCATGGTATTTAAGACAAATCCTTGTTATGAGGAGGTTGTGGAAAGAGTAAGAGAATTGGATGGCCCCGAATGATGGAATTGAGCTAATAGGAAGGTGTGATGTTGGTGTGGGGTCGAGATCTCGATTGAAGAATATGCCTATCAACTTAGATTTGCATTGGGAGGTATACCATGATCTAGTTGTGGACTCGGAAGACAAGTCACCGGATTGTTTGCCACCAAGGTCAAAGGTCCTCGATTTGGGATTGACTTGAACTGTCATGTCTCCTCCCGATGTCATGATATGAGCCTGAGTAGAGGTGTGACACGTATTGAGGATCGGGCGATGTGTATGGTGATACGTCTCCAACGTATCTATAATTTTTGATTGCTCCATGCTATTATATTATCTATTTTGGATGTCAATGGGCTTTATTTTACACTTTAATATCATTTTTGGGACTAACCTACTAACCGGAGGCCCAACCCAAATTGTTGTTTTTTTTTGCCTATTTTAGGGTTTCGAAGAAAAGGAATATCAAACGGAGTCCAAACGGAATGAAACCTTCGGGAACGTGATTTTCTCAACAAACGTGATCCAGGAGACTTGGAGTGGGCGTCAAGAAACAACGGAGGAAGCCATGAGGCAGGGAGGCGTGCCTACCCCCTGGGCGCACCCTCCACCCTCGTGGGCCCTCCGTTGCTCCACCGACGTACTTCTTCCTCCTATATATATCCACGTACCCCCCAAACATCCAGGAGCACCACGAAAACCTAATTCCACCGCTGCAACCTTCTGTACCCGAGAGATCTCATCTTGTGGCCTTTTCCGGAGCTCTGTCGGAGGGGGCATTGATCACGGAGGGCCTCTACATCAACTCCATGGCCTCTCCGGTGATGTGTGAGTAGTTTACTTCAGACCTATGGGTCCATAGTTATTAGCTAGATGGCTTCTTCTCTCTCTTTGGATCTCAATACAATGTTCTCCTCGATCTTCTTGGAGATCTATTCGATGTAATATTCTTTTGCGGTGTGTTTGTCGAGATCCGATGAATTGTGGGTTTATGATCCAGTTTATCTATGAACAATATTTGAATCTCCTCTGAATTCTTTTATGTATGATTGGTTTATCTTTACAAGTCTCTTCGAATTATCAGTTTGGTTTGGCCTACTAGATTGATCTTTCTTGCAACGGAAGAAGTGCTTAGTTTCGGGTTCAATCTTGCGGTGCTCGATCCCAGTGACAGAAAGGGAAACGACACGTATTGTATTGTTGCCATCGAGGATAAAAAGATGGGGTTTATATCATATTGCATGAGTTTATCCCTCTACATCATGTCATCTTCCTTAAAGCATTACTCTGTTCTTATGAACTTAATACTCTAGATGCATGCTGGATAGCGGTCGATGTGTGGAGTAATAGTAGTAGATGCAGAATCGTTTCGGTCTACTTGTCGCGGACGTGATGCCTATATACATGATCATACCTAGATATTCTCATAACTATGCTCAATTATATCAATTGCTCGATAGTAATTCGTTTACCCACCGTAATACTTATGCTCTTGAGAGAAGCCACTAGTGAAACCTATGGCCCCCGGGTCTATCTTCCATCATATTAATCTTCCAATACTTAGTTATTTACTTTGCCGTTTATTTTACTTTGCATCTTTATTTCTCTTTATCATAAAAATACCAAAAATACTATCTTATCATATCTATCAGATCTCACTCTCGTAAGTGACCGTGAAGGGCTTGACAACCCCTTTATCGTGTTGGTTGCGAGGTTCTTATTTGTTTGTGTAGGTGCGTGGGACTTGAGTGTGATCTCCTACTGGATTGATACCTTAGTTCTCAAAAACTGAGGGAAATACTTACGCTACTTTGCTGCATCACCCTTTCCTCTTCAAGGGAAAACCAACACAGTGCTCAAGAGGTAGCAAGAAGGATTTCTGGCGCCGTTGCCGGGGAGGCTCACGCCAAGTCAAGTCAAAATTTTATCTCCCGTCAACGAGCCATTTCTGGAGCCGTTGCCAGGGAGATTCGCGCCAAGTCAAGTCAAGATTTGACTCCCAACAACGAGTCATTTCAGGCGCCATTGCTAAGTCAAGACATACCAAGTACCCATCACAAACTCTTATCCTTTGCATTACATTATTTGCCATTTGCCTCTCATTTTCCTCTCCCCCACTTCACCCTTGCCGTTTTATTCGCCCTCTCTCCCCGTTCCCCTTCTCTTTCCCTATTTGCCTCTTTTTGCCCGTTTCTTGTTTGCTTGTGTGTTGGATTGCTTGCTTGTCACGATGGCTCAATATAATACTAAATTGTGTGACTTTGCCAATACCAACAACAATGATTTTCTTAGCACTCCGACTGCTCCTCTTACCGATGCTGAATCTTGTGAAATTAATGCTTCTTTGTTGAATCTTGTCATGAAAGATCAATTCGCCGGCCTTCCTAGTGAAGATGCCGGTACCCATTTAAACAACTTTGTTGATTTGTGTGATATGCAAAAGAAGAAAGATGTGGATAATAATATTGTTAAATTGAAGCTATTTCCGTTTTCTCTTAGAGATCGTGCTAAAGCTTGGTTTTCGTCTTTGCCTAAAAATAGTATTGATTCATGGAATAAATGCAAAGATGCTTTTATCTCTAAGTATTTTCCTCCCGCTAAGATCATCCCTCTTAGAAACGATATTATGAATTTTAAGCAACTTGATCATGAACATGTTGCACAACCTTGGGAGAGGATGAAATTAATGATACGTAATTGCCCTACACATGGTTTGAATCTTTGGATGATTATACAAAACTTTTATGCCGGATTGAATTTTGCTTCTAGAAATCTTTTAGATTCGGCCGCGGGAGGTACTTTTATGTAAATCACTTTAGGAGAAGCTACTAAACTCCTAGATAATATTATGGTTAATTATTCTCAATGGCACACCGAAAGATCTACTAATAAAAAAGTGCATGCAATTGAAGAGATTAATGTTTTGAGTGGAAAGATGGATGAACTTATGAATTTTTTGCTAATAAGAGTGCTCCTATTGATCCTAATGATATGCATTTGTCTACCTTGATTGAGAATAATAATGAATCTATGGATGTGAATTTTGTTGGTAGGAACAATTTTGGTAATAACGCGTATAGAGGTAATTTTAATTCTAGGCCGTTTCCTAGTAATTCCTCTAATAATTATGGTAATTCCTACAACAATTCCTATGGAAATTATAATAAGATGCCCTTTGATTTTGAATCTAGTATTAAAGAATTTAATACTTCTCAAAAGAGTTTCAATGCTTCGATTGAAGAAAAATTGCTTAAGATTGATGAGTTGGCTAGGAACGTTGATAGGATTTCTCTTGATGTTGATTCTTTGAAACCTAGATCTATTCCACCTAAGCATGATATCAATGAGTCTCTCAAATCCATGAGAAATTCCATTGATGAGTGCAAAGAAAGAATCGCTAGGATGCATGCTAAGAAAGATTGCTTTGTGAAAGCGTGTTCTTCTAGTTTTCATGATAATAAGGATGAAGATCTAAAAGTTATTCATGTGTATCCTATTAAATCTTTGTTTTTCAATATGAATCTTTATAATGATGGGACTGAAAATGAGCCACCTTTACCTAGAAGGCGTTCCAAAAATTCAGAGTTTTTAGATCTTGATGCAAAAATTGTTGAAAGTGGGATTGAAGAGGTTAAAACTTTAAATATTAATGAACCTACTATTTTCGATTTCAAGGAATTTAATTATGATAATTGCTCTTTGATAGATTGTATTCCCTTGTTGCAATCCGTGCTAAATTCTCCTCATGCTTATAGTCAAAATAAAGCTTTTACTAGACATATCGTTGATGCTTTGATGTAATCTTACGAAGAAAAACTTGAGTTGGAATTTCTATCCCTAGAAAACTTTATGATGAGTGGGAACCTACAATAAGAATTAAAATTAAAGATCATGAGTGCTATGCTTTGTGTGATTTCGGTGCTAGTGTTTCCATGATTCCAAAAACTTTGTGTGATTTGCTAGGTTTCCATGATTTTGATGATTGTTCTTTAAACTTGTGCTACCTCTTGAGCACTTGCGTTGGTTTTCCTTTGAAGAGGAAAGGGTGATGCAGCAAATGTTGGGTAACGTAGCAATTTCAAAAAAATTCCTACGCACACGCAAGATCATGGTGATGCACAGAAACGAGAGGGGAGAGTGTTGTCCACGTATCCTCGTAGACCGAAAGCGGAAGCGTTAGTATAACGCGGTTGATGTAGTCGTACGTCTTCACGATCCGACCGATCAAGTACCGAACGCACGGCACCTCTGAATTCTGCACACGTTCAACTCGATGACGTCCCTCGAACTCCGATCTAGCCGAGTGTTGAGGGAGAGTTTCGTCAGCACGACGGCGTGATGACGATGATGATGTTCTACCGTCATAGGGCTTCGCCTAAGCACCGCTACGATATGATCGAGGTGGATTATGGTGGAAGGGGGCACCGCACACGGCTAAGAGATCAAGAGATCAATTGTTGTCTCTTTGGGGTGCCCCCTGCCCCCGTATATAAATGAGTGGAAGAGGGGGAGGGCTGGCCCTTTCTATGGCGCGCCCTAGGGGAGTCCTAGTCCCACCGGGAGTAGGATTCCCCCTTTCCTAGTAGAACTAGGAGCCCTTCCAAGTAGTAGGAGTAGGAGGGAAGGAAAGTGAAGGGAAAAGGAGAAGGAAGGAAGGGGGCGCCCCCCTCCCTAGTCCAATTCGGACCAGCCCATGGGGAGGGGTGCGGCCACCCTTTGAGGCCTTTCTCTTCTTTCCCGTATGGCCCATTAAGGCCCAATACGAATTCCCGTAACTCCCCGGTACTCCCGAAAGTACCCGAATCACTCGGAACCTTTCCGATGTCCGAATATAGTCGTCCAATATATCGATCTTTACGTCTCGACCATTTCGAGACTCCTCGTCATGTCCCCGATCTCATCCGGGACTCCGAACTCCTCCGGTACATCAAAACGCATAAACTCATAATATAACCGTCATCGAACTTTAAGCGTGCGGACCCTACGGGTTTGAGAACTATGTAGACATGACCGAGACACGTCTCCGGTCAATAACCAATAGCGGAACCTGGATGCTCATATTGGCTCCTACATATTCTACGAATATCTTTATCGGTCAAACCGCATAACAACATACGTTGTTCCCTTTGTCATCGGTATGTTACTTGCCCGAGATTCGATCATCGGTATCTCAATAGCTAGTTCAATCTCGTTACCGGCAAGTCTCTTTACTCGTTCCGTAATACATCATCCCGCAACTAACTCATTAGTTGCAATGCTTGCAAGGCTTATAGTGATGTGCATTACCGAGTGGGCCCAGAGATACCTCTCCGACAATCGGAGTGACAAATCCTAATCTCGAAATACGCCAACCCAACAAGTACCTTTGGAGACACTTGTAGAGCACCTTTATAATCACCCAGTTACGTTGTGATGTTTGGTAGCACACAAAGTGTTCCTCTGGTAAACGGTAGTTGCATAATCTCATAGTCATAGGAACATGTATAAGTCATGAAGAAAGCAATAGCAACAAACTAAACGATCAAGTGATATGCTAACGGAATGGGTCAAGTCAATCACATCATTCTCCTAATGATGTGATCCCATTAATCAAATGACAACTCATGTCTATGGTTAGGAAACGTAACCATCTTTGATCAACGAGCTAGTCAAGTAGAGGCATACTAGTGACACTCTGTTGGTCTATGTATTCACACATGTATCATGTTTCCGGTTAATACAATTCTAGCATGAATAATAAACATTTATCATGATATAAGGAAATAAATAATAACTTTATTATTGCCTCTAGGGCATATTTCCTTCAGCAAAGTAGCATAAGTATTTCCCTCAGTTTTTGAGAACCAAGGTATCAATCCAGTAGGAGGCCGCGCACAAGTCCCTCGCACCTACACAAACAAATAAATCCTCGCAACCAACGCGATAAGGGGTTGTCAATCCCTACACGGTCACTTACGAGAGTGAGATCTGATAGATATGATAAGATAATATATTTTTGGTATTTTTATGATAAAGATGCAAAGTAAAATAAATGGCAAAGGAAATAACTAAGTATTGGAAGATTAATATGATGGAAAATAGACCCGGGGGCCATAGGTTTCACTAGTGGCTTCTCTCAAGAGCATAAGTATTCACGGTGGGTAAACAAATTACTGCTGAGCAATTGACAGAATTGAGCATAGTTATGAGAATATCTAGGTATGATCATGTATATAGGCATCACGTCCGAGACAAGTAGACCGACTCTTGCCTGCATCTACTACTATTACTCCACACATCGACCGCTATCCAACATGCATCTAGAGTATTAAGTTCAAAAGAACAAAGTAACGCTTTAAGCATGATGACATGATGTAGAGGGATAAACTCATGCAATATGATATAAGGAAATAAATAATAACTTTATTATTGCCTCTAGGGCATATTTCCTTCAGTCTCCCACTTGCACTAGAGTCAATAATCTAGTTCACATCGCCATGTGATTTAATACCAATAGTTCACATCACCATGTGATTAACACCCATAGTTCACATCGACATGTGACCAACACCCAAAGGGTTTACTGGAGTCAATAATCTAGTTCACATCGCTATGTGATTAACACCCAAAGAGTACTAAGGTGTGATCATGTTTTGCTTGTGAGAGAAGTTTAGTCAACGGGTCTGCCACATTCAGATCCGTAAGTATTTTGCAAATTTCTATGTCAACAATACTCTGCATGGAGCTACTCTAGCTAATTGCTCCCACTTTCAATATGTATCCAGATTGAGACTTTGAGTCATCTGGATCGGTGTCAAAACTTGCATTGACGTAACCCTTTACGACGAACCTTTTGTCACCTCCATAATCGAGAAACATATACTTATTCCACTAAGGATAATTTTAACCAATGTCCAGTGATCTACTCCTAGATCACTATTGTACTCCCTTGCCAAACTCAGGGCAGGGTATACAATAGGTCTGGTACACAGCATGGCATACTTTATAGAACCTATGGCCGAGGCATAGGGAACGACTTTCATTCTCTCTCTATCTTCTGCCGTGGTCGGGTTTTGAGTCTTACTCAACTTCACATCTTTTAACACAGGCAAGAACTCCTTCTTTGACTGTTCCATTTTGAACTACTTCAAAATCTTGTCAAGGTATGTACTCATTAAAAAACTTATCAAGCGTCTTGATCTATCTCTATAGATCTTGATGCTCAATATGTAAGCAGCTTCATCGAGGTCTTTCTTTGAAAAACTCCTTTCAAACATTCATTTATGCTTTGCAGAATAATTCTACATTATCTCCGATCAACAATATGTGATTCACATATACTTATCAGAAATGTTGTAGTGCTCCCACTCACTTTCTTGTAAATACAGGCTTCACCGCAAGTCTGTATAAAACTACATGCTTTGATCAACTTATCAAAGCGTATATTCCAACTCCGAGATGCTTGCACCAGTCCATAGATGGATCGCTGGAGCTCGCATATTTTGTTAGCACCTTTAGGATTGACAAAACTTTCTTGTTGCATCATATACAACTCTTCTTTAATAAATCCATTAAGGAATGTAGCTTTGTTTATCCATTTGCCAGATTTCATAAAATGTGGCAATTGCTAACATGATTCGGATAGACTTAAGCATAGATACGAGTGAGAAACTCTCATCGTAGTCAACACCTTGAACTTGTCGAAAACCTTTTGCGACAATTCTAGCTTTGTAGATAGTAACACTACTATCAGCGTCCGTCTTCCTCTTGAAGATCCATTTAATCTCAATGGCTCGCCGATCAATGGGCAAGTCAATCAAAATCCATACTTTGTTCTCATACATGGATCTCATCTCAGATTTCATGGCCTCAAGCCATTTCGTGGAATCTGGGCTCATCATTGCTTCCTCATAGTTCATAGGTTCGTCATGGTCAAGTAACATGACCTCCAGAACAGGATTACCGTACCACTCTGGTGCGGATTTCACTCTGGTTTACCTACTAGGTTCGATAGTAACTTGATCTGAAGTTACATGATCATCATCATTAGCTTCCTCACTAATTGGTGTAGTAGTCACAGGAACATATTTCTGTGATGAACTACTTTCCAATAAGGGAGCAGGTACAATTACCTCATCAAGTTCTATTTTCCTCCCACTCACTTCTTTCGAGAGAAACTCCTTCTCTAGAAAGGATCCATTCTCAGCAACGAATATATTGCCTTCGGATCTGTGATAGAAGGTGTAGCCAACATTTTCTTTTGGGTATCCTATGAAGATGCACTTCTCCGATTTGGGTTTGAGCTTATCAGGTTGAAACTTTTTCACATAAGCATTGCAACCTCAAACTTTAAGAAATGATAGCTTAGGTTTCTTGCCAAACCATAGTTCATATGGTGTCCTCTCAACGGATTTAGATGGTGCCCTATTTAATGTGAATGTAGCTGTCTCTAATGCATAGCCCCAAAACGATAGTGGTAATTGGTAAGAGACATCATAGATCGCAGGATATCTAATAAAGCACGGTTACGACGTTCGGACACACCATTACACTGTGGTGTTCCAGGTGGCGTGAGTAGTGAAACTATTTCACATTTTTTTAACTGAAGGCCAAACTCGTAACTCAAATATTTTACTTCTGCGATCATATCGTAGAAACTTTTATTTTTGTTACGATGATTCTCCACTTCACTCTGAAATTCTTTGAACTTTTCAAATGTTTCAGACTTGTGTTTCATCAAGTAGATATACTCATATCTGCTCAAATCATCTGTGAAGATCAGAAAATAATGATACCTGCCGTGAGCCTCAATATTCATCGGACCACATACATCAGTATGTATGATTTCCAAAAAATCTGTTGCTCACTCCATTGTTCCGGAGAACAGAGTCTTAGTCATCTTGCCCATGAGGCATGATTCGCAAGCATCAACTGATTCATAATCAAGTGATTCCAAAATCCCATCAGCATGGATTTTCTTCATGGGCTTTACACCAATATGACCTAAACGGCAGTGCCACAAATAAGTTGCACTATCATTATTAACTTTGCATCTTTAGGCTTCAATATTATGAAAATGTGTATCACCATGATCGAGATCCAACAAACCATTTTCATTGGGTGTATGACCATAGAAGGTTTTATTCATGTAAACAGAACAACAATTTATTCTCTTACTTGAATGAATAACCATATTGCAATAAACATGATCAAATCATATTCATGCTCAACGCAAACACCAAATAACACTTATTTAGGTTCAACACTAATCCCAAAAGTATAGGGAGTGTGCGATGATGATCATATCAATCTTGGAACCACTTCCAACACGTATCATCACTTCACCCTTAACTAGACTCTGTTCATTCTGCAACTCCCGTTTTGAGTTACTACTCTTAGCAACTGAACCAGTATCAAATACCGAGGGGTTGCTACGAACACTAGTAAAATACACATCAATAATCTGTATATCAAATATACCTTTGTTCACTTTGCCATCCTTCTTATCCGCCAAATACATGGGGCAGTTCCGCTTCCAGTGACCAGTCCCTTTGCAGTAGAAGCACTTAGTCTCAGGCTTAGGACCAGACTTGGGCTTCTTCACTTGAGCAGCAACTTGCTTGCCGTTCTTCTTGAAGTTCCCTTTCTTTCCCTTTGCCCTTTTTCTTGAAACTAGTGGTCTTGTTAATCATCAACACTTGATGCTCTTTCTTGATTTCTACCTTCATCGATTTCATCATCATGAAAAGCTCAAGAATCGTTTTCATCATCCCTTGCATACTATAGTTCATCACGAAGTTCTACTAACTTGGTGATGGTGACTAGAGAATTCTGTCAATCACTATTTTATCTGGAAGATTAACTCCCACTTGATTCAAGCGATTGTAGTACCCAGACAATATGAACACATGCTCACTGCTTGAGCTATTCTCCTCCATCTTTTAGCTATAGAACTTGTTGGGGACTTCATATCTCTCAACTTGGGTATTTGCTTAAAATATTAACTTCAACTCCTGGAACATCCATATGATCCATGACGTTCAAAACGTCTTTGAAGTCCCGATTCTAAGCTGTTAAGCATGGTGCACTAAACTATCAAGTAGTCATCATATTGAGCTAGCCAAACGTTCATGACGTCTGCATCTGCTCCTGCAATAGGTCTGTCACCTAGCGGTGCATTAAGGACATAATTCTTCTGTGCAGCAATGAGGATAAACCTCGGATCACGGATCCAATCCGCATCATTGCTACTAACATCTTTCAACTTAGTTTTCTCTAGGAACATATCAAAAATAAAACAGAGGAGCTAAACGCGAGCTATTGATCTACAACATAGATATGCTAATACTACCAGGACTAAGTTCATGATAAATTTAAGTTCAATTAATCACATTACTTAAGAACTCCCACTTAGAAAGACATCCCTCTAATCTTCTAAGTGATCACGCGATCCAAATCAACTAAACCATAATCGATCATCACGTGAAATGGAGTAGCTTTCAATGGTGAACATCAATATGTTGATCATATCTACTATATGATTCACGCTCGACCTTTCGGTCTCAGTGTTCCGAGGCCATATCTGCATATGCTAGGCTCGTCAAGTTTAACCTGAGTATTCTGCATGTGCAAAACTTGCTTGCACCCGTTGTAGATGGACGTAGAGCTTATCACACTCGATCATCACGTGGTGTCTGGGCACGACGAACTTTGGCAACGGTGCATACTCAGGGAGAACACTTTTATCTTGAAATTTAGTGAGAGATCATCTTATAATGCTACCGTCAATCAAAGCAAGATAAGATGCATAAAAGATAAACGTCACATGCAATCAATATAAGTGATATGATATGGCCATCATCATCTTGTGCTTGTGATCTCCATATCCGAAGCACCGTCATGATCACCATCGTCACCGGTGCGACACCTTGATCACCATCGTAGCATCGTTGTTGTCTCGCCAATCTTATGCTTCCACGACTATCGCTACCGCTTAGTGATAAAGTAAAGCATTACAGCGCAATTGCATTGCATACAATAAAGCGACAACCATATGGCTCCTGCCAGTTGCCGATAACTCGGTTACAAAACATGATCATCTCATACAATAAAATTTAGCATCATGTCTTGACCATATCACATCACAACATGCCCTGCAAAAACAAGTTAGACGTCCTCTACTCTGTTGTTGCAAGTTTTACGTGGCTGCTACGGGCTTAGCAAGAATTGTTCTTACCTATGCATCAAAACCACAACGATAGTTTGTCAAGTTGGTGTTGTTTTAACCTTCGCAAGGACCGGGCGTAGCCACACTTGGTTCAACTAAAGTTGGAGAAACTGACACCCGCCAGCCACCTGTGTGCAAAGCACGTCGGTAGAACCAGTCTCGCGTAAGCGTACGCGTAATGTCGGTCCGGGCCGCTTCATCCAACAATACCGCCGAACCAAAGTATGACATGCTGGTAAGCAGTATGACTTATATCGCCCACAACTCACTTGTGTTCTACTCGTGCATATGACATCTACGCATAAAACCTGGCTCGGATGCCACTGTTGGGTAACGTAGCAATTTCAAAAATTTCCTACGCACACGCAAGATCATGGTGATGCACAGCAACGAGAGGGGAGAGTGTTGTCCACGTACCCTCGTAGACCGAAAGCGGAAGCGTTAGTACAACGCGGTTGATGTAGTCGTACGTCTTCACGATTCGACCGATCAAGTACCGAACGCACGGCACCTCCGAGTTCTGCACACGTTCAACTCGATGACGTCCCTCGAACACCGATCCAGCCGAGTATTGAGGGAGAGTTTCGTCAGCACGACGGCGTGGTGACGATGATGATGTTCTACCATCGCAGGGCTTCGCCTAAGCACCGCTACGATATGATCGAGGTGGATTGTGGTGGAAGGGGGCACCGCACACGGCTAAGAGATCAAGAGATCAATTGTTGTCTCTTTGGGGTGCCCCCTGCCCCCGTATATAAAGGAGTGGAGGAGGGGGAGGGCCGGCCCTCTCTATGGCGTGCCCTAGGGGAGTCCTACTCCCACCGGGAGTAGGATTCCTCCTTTCCTAGTAGAACTAGGAGCCCTTCCAAGTAGTAGGAGTAGGAGGGAAGGAAAGGGAAGGGGAAAGGAGAAGGAAGGAAGGGGGCACCCCCCCTCCCTAGTCCAATTCGGACCAGCCCATGGGGAGGGGTGCGACCACCCTTTGAGGCCTTTCTCTTCTTTCCCGTATGGCCCATTAAGGCCCAATACGAATTCCCGTAACTCCCCGGTACTCCCGAAAATATCCGAATCACTCGGAACCTTTCCGATGTCCGAATATAGTCGTCCAATATATCGATCTTTACGTCTCGACCATTTCGAGACTCCTCGTCATGTCCCCGATCTCATGTGGGACTCCGAACTCCATCGGTAAATCAAAACACATAAACTCATAATGTAACCGTCATCGAACTTTAAGCGTGCGGACCCTACGGGTTCGAGAACTATGTAGACATGACCAAGACACGTCTCCGGTCAATAACCAATAGCGGAACCTGCATGCTCATATTGGCTCCTACATATTCTACGAAGATCTTTATCGGTCAAACCGCATAACAACATACGTTGTTCCCTTTGTCATCGGTATGTTACTTGCCCGAGATTCGATCGTCGGTATCTCAGTACCTAGTTCAATCTCGTTACCAGCAAGTCTCTTTACTCGTTCCGTAATACATCATCCCGCAACTAACTCATTAGTTGCAATGCTTGCAAGGCTTATAGTGATGTGCATTACCGAGTGGGCCCAGAGATACCTCTCCGGCAATCGGAGTGACAAATCTTAATCTCGAAATACGCCAACCCAACAAGTACCTTTGGAGACACTTGTAGAGCACCTTTATAATCACCCAGTTACGTTGTGATGTTTGGTAGCACACAAAGTGTTCCTCTGGTAAACGGTAGTTGCATAATCTCATAGTCATAGGAACATGTATAAGTCATGAAGAAAGCAATAGCAACAAACTAAACGATCAAGTGATATGCTAACGGAATGGGTCAAGTCAATCACATCATTCTCCTAATGATGTGATCCCATTAATCAAATGACAACTCATGTCTATGGTTAGGAAACGTAACCATCTTTGATCAACGAGCTAGTCAAGTAGAGGCATACTAGTGACACTCTGTTGGTCTATGTATTCACACATGTATTATGTTTCCGGTTAATACAATTCTAGCATGAATAATAAACATTTATCATGATATAAGGAAATAAATAATAACTTTATTATTGCCTCTAGGGCATATTTCCTTCAGCAAAGTAGCATAAGTATTTCCCTCAATTTTTGAGAACCAAGGTATCAATCCAGTAGGAGGCCGCGCACAAGTCCCTCGACCTACACAAACAAATAAATCCTCGCAACCAACGTGATAAGGGGTTGTCAATCCCTACACGGTCACTTACGAGAGTGAGATCTGATAGATATCATAAGATAATATATTTTTGGTATTTTTATGATAAAGATGCAAAGTAAAATAAATGGCAAAGGAAATAACTAAGTATTGGAAGATTAATATGATGGAAAATAGACCCGGGGGCCATAGGTTTCACTAGTGGCTTCTCTCAAGAGTATAAGTATTCACGGTGGGTAAACAAATTACTGCTGAGCAATTGACAGAATTGAGCATAGTTATGAGAATATCTAGGTATGATCATGTATATAGGCATCACGTCCGAGACAAGTAGACCGACTCTTGCCTGCATCTACTACTATTACTCCACACATCGACCGCTATCCAGCATGCATCTAGAGTATTAAGTTCAAAAGAACAAAGTAACGCTTTAAGCAAGATGACATGATGTAGAGGGATAAACTAATGCAATATGATATAAACCCCATCTTGTTATCCTTGATGGCAACAATACAATACGTGCCTTGCTGCCCCTACTGTCACTCGGAAAGGACACCGCAAGATTGAACCCAAAGCTAAGCACTTCTCCCATTGAAAGAAAGATCAATACAGTAGGCCAAACCAAACTGATAATTCGAAGAGACTTGCAAAGATAACCAATCATACATAAAAGAATTCAGAGAAGATTCAAATATTGTTCATAGATAAACTTGATCATAAACCCACAATTCATTGGTCTCAACAAACACACCGCAAAAGAAGATTACATCGAATAGATCTCCACAAGAGAGGGGGAGAACTTTGTATTGAGATCCAAAAAGAGAGAAGAAGCCATCTAGCTAATAACTATGGACCCGAAGGTCTGAAGTAAACTACTCACACTTCATCGGAGAGGCTATGGTGTTGATGTAGAAGCCCTCCGTGATCGATGCCCCCTCCGGCGGAGCTCCAAAAAAGGCCCCAAGATGGGATCTCATGGATACAGAAAGTTACGGCGGTGGAATTGGGGTTTTGGCTCCATTTCTGGTAGTTTGGGGGTACGTAGGTATATATAGGAGGAAGGAGTATGTCGGTGGAGCAACAGGGGGCCCATGAGGGTGGAGGGCGCGCTTAGGGGGTAGGCGCGCCCCCTACCTCGTGGCCTCCTGGTTGAAGTCTTGATGTAGGGTCCAAGTCCTCTGGATCACGTTCGTTTCGAAAATCATGTTCCCGAAGGTTTCATTCCGTTTGGACTCCGTTTGATATTCTTTTTCTGTGAAACTCTGAAATAGGCAAAAAAACAGCAATTCTGGGCTGGGCCTCCGGTTAATAGGTTAGTCCCAAAAATAATATAAAAGTGTATAATAAAGCCCAATAATGTCCAAAACAGAATATAATATAGCATGGAACAATAAAAAATTATAGATACGTTGGAGACGTATCAAGCATCCCCAAGCTTAATTCCTGCTCGTCCTCGAGTAGGTAAATGATAAAAACAGAATTTTTGATGTGGAATGCTACTTGGCATAATTTCAATGTAATTCTTCTTAATTGTGGTATGAATATTCAGATCCGAAAGATTCAAGATAAAAGTTTAATATTGACATAAAAATAATAATACTTCAAGCATACCAAATAACCAATTATGTCCTCTCAAAATAACATGGCCAAAGAAAGTTCATCCCTACAAAATCATATAGTTTAGTCATGCTCCATTTTTGTCACACAAGAATGCTCTCATCATGCACAACCGCGATGACAATCAAAGCTATTGTTTCATACTTTAGTAATCTCAAACTTTTTCAACCTTCACGCAATACATGAGCGTGAGCCATGGATATAGCACTATGGGTGGAATAGAATATAATGATGGGGGTTATGTGGAGAAGACAAAAAGGGAGAAAGTCTCACATCAACGAGGCTAATCAATGAGCTATGGATATGCCCATCAATTGATGTTAATGCAAGGAGTAGGGACTGCCATGCAACGGATGCACTAGAGCTATAAATATATGAAAGCTCAACAAAAGAAACTAAGTGAGTGTGCATCCAACTTGCTTGCTCATGAAGACCTAGGGCATTTGAGGAAGCCCATTGTTGGAATATACAAGCCAAGTTCTATAATGAAAAGTTCCCACTAGTATATGAAAGTGACAAAACAAAACACTCTCTATCATGAAGATTATGGTGCTACTTTGAAGCACAAGTGTGGTAAAGAGGATAGTAACATTGTCCCTTCTCTCTTTTTCTCTTATTTTTTGGGCCTTCTCTTTTTTTATGGCCTTTCTTCCCTTTTTTATTTTTTTATTTTTCCTCACTTGGGACAATGCTCTAGAAAATGATGATCATCACACTTCTATTTATTTACAACTCAATGATTACAACTCGATACTAGAACAAAGTATGACTCTATATGAATGCCTCCGGCGGTGTACCGGTATATGCAATGAACCAAGAGTGACATGTATGAAAGGATTATGAATGGTGGCTTTGCCACAAATACTATGTCAACTACATGATCATGCAAAGCAATATGACAATGATGAACGTGTCATGATAAACGGAACGGTGGAAAGTTGCATGGCAATATATCTCGGAATGGCTATGGGAATGCCATAATAGGTAGGTATGGTGGCTATTTTTCGGAAGATATAAGGAGGTTTATGTGTCAAAAAGAGAGTATCATATCACGGGGTTTGGATGCCCCGGTGAAGTTTGCACCAACTCTCAATGTGAGAAAGGGCAATGCACGGTATCGAAGAGGCTAGCAATGATGGAAAGGTGAGATTGCGTATAATCCATGGACTCAACATTAGTCATAAAGAACCCACATACTTATTGCAAAAATATACAAGTCATCAAAAATCAAGCACTACGCGCATGCTCCTAGGGGGGTAGATTGGTAGGAAAAGACCATCGCTCATCCCCGACCGCCACTCATAAGGAAGACAATCAAAGAACACCTCATGTTTCAAATTTGTTACATAACGTTTACCATACGTGCATGCTACGAGACTTGCAAACTTCAACACAAGTATTTTTCAAATTCACAACTACTCAACTAGCACAACTTTGATATCACTACCTCCATGTCTCAAAACAATCATCAAGCATCAAACTTCTCTTAGTATTCAACACACTCATTAGAAAATTTTTACTAGTCTTGAATACCTAGCATATTAGGATTATTTAAGTAAATTACCATGCTATTTAAGACTCTCAAAATAATCTAAGTGAAGCATGAGATAATAATAGTTTCTATAAAACAAATCCACCACCGTTCTCTAAAAGATATAAGTGAAGTACTAGAGCAAAAACTATATAACTCAAAAGATATAAGTGAAGCACATAGAGTATTCTAATAATTTCCGAATCATGTGTGTCTCTCTCAAAAGGTGTGTACAGCAAGGATGATTGTGGTAAACTAAAAAGCAAAGACTCAAATCATACAAGACGCTCCAAGCAAAACACATATCATGTGGTGAATAAAAATATAGCTCCAAGTAAAGTTACAGATGGAAGTAGACGAAAGAGGGGATGCCTTCCGGGGCATCCCCAAGCTTTGGCTTTTAGGTGTCCTTAGATTATCTTGGGGTGCCATGGGCATCCCCAAGCTTAGGCTATTGCCACCCCTTGTTCCATAATCCATCAAATCTTTCACCCAAAACTTGAAAACTTCACAACACAAAACTTAAAGTAGAAAATCTCGTGAGCTCCGTTAGCGAAAGAAAAAAAAAACACCACTTTAAGGTACTGTAATGAACTCATTCTTTATTTATATTGGTGTTAAACCTACTGTATTCCAACTTCTCTATGGTTTATAAACTATTTTACTAGCCATAGATTCATCAAAATAAGCAAACAACACACGAAAAACAGAATCTGTCAAAAACAGAACAGTCTGTAGTAATCTGTAGCTAACGCAAGATCTGGAACCCCAAAAATTTTAAAATAAATTTCTGGACGTGAGGAATTTATCTATTAATCATCTGCAAAAATAATTAACTAAATATCACTTTCCAAATAAAAATGGCAGCAATTCTCGTGAGCGCTAAAGTTTCTGTTTTTTACAGCAAGATTAAAAAGACTTTCCCCAAGTCTTCCCAACGGTTCTACTTGGCACAAACACTAATTAAACACAAAAAACACAACCAAAACAGATGCTAGATAAATTATTTATTACTAAACAGGAGCAAAAAGCAAGGAATAAAAATAAAATTGGGTTGCCTACCAACAAGCGCTATCGTTTAACGCCCCTAGCTAGGCATAAAAAGCAAGGATAGATCCAGGTATTGTCATCTTTGGTAGGCAATTCTTCAATGAGGCATCTATCATCCTTAAGAGTTTCTTTCTTTTTATTAATTACCAAACTTTTAGGCACAAGATCGAAAAATTCATTTGTAACAATTGGTTCCTTAATGATAGCAAAAAGATTGGGATGAATACTTATAGATTTGAGATCCGCAGTTTCCTTAGTAGAGGATTCACCCTTATTTTTAGGAACATACACAAGCTTGGCAATTTTAGTTGGAGGACTTGGAGTGTTCTTTACGAAGGAAAAAGCAGTTCCCAAGTTGGTAATGATATTCTCAAGTTTATTGATTCTAGTGGAATCCCGATTTATTTTCTCATTAACTATGGGTTCATTCTCCTTAATATTTTTCAAATTGACTCCTACTTTAGATCCATATTGAGTGATTCGGTTGTGGATCTTTTTATCCAAATTTTCAATTAGCTCTACGGTAGCAACTTTATTTTCAATTATTTCAAGTCTTTGCATTACATGCTCCAAAGTTAACATAGTTCCATTAATCATAAGAGGGCGTGAGCCAAAAAAAATCTATCGTAGCATTATAAGAATCAAAAGTATGTCTACCCAAGAAATTCCCTCATGTAATGGTATCAAGGATATATCTGTACCAAGGAGTAGTTCCTACATAAAAATTGCGGAGAAGAATGGAAGTGGATTGCTTCCTGGTAGATCTATTTTGAGCATTGAAAATCATATACCAAGCATCTTTTGAATTTTCTCCTTCCCCTTGTTAATTTAGAACTTCATTCTCGGGAGATAAAGGAACAGATAGGGGACTAGCCATAACGACAAGCAAGCGAAAAAGAGGCGAACGGAAAAGAGAGGGCGAATAAAACGGCAAGGGTGAAGTGGGGGAGAGGAAAACGAGAGACAAATGGCAAATAATGTAATGCGGGAGATGAGGGTTTGTGATGGGTACTTGGTGTGTTGACTTTTGCGTAGACCTCCCCGGCAACGGCGCCAGAAATCCTTCTTGCTACCTCTTGAGCACTTGCATTGGTTTTCCCTTGAAGAGGAAAGGGTGATGCAGCAAAGTAGCGTAAGTATTTCCCTCAGTTTTTGAGAACCAAGGTATGAATCCAGTAGGAGGCCGTGCACAAGTCCCTCACACCCACACAAACAAATAAATCCTCGCAACCAACGCGATAAGGGGTTGTCAATCCCTACACCGTCACTTATGAGAGTGAGATCTGATAGATATGATAAGATAATATTTTTGGTATTTTTATGATAAAGATGCAAAGTAAAATAAATGGCAAAGGAAATAACTAAGTATTGGAAGATTAATATGATGGAAAATAGATCCGGGGGCCATAGGTTTCAATAGTGGCTTCTCTCAAGAGCATAAGTATTCACGGTAGGTAAACAAATTACTGTTGAGCAATTGAAAGAATTGAGCATAGTTATGAGAATATCTAGGTATGATCATGTATATAGGCATCACGTCCGAGACAAGTAGACCGACTCCTGCCTGCATCTACTACTATTACTCCACACATCGACCGCTATCCAGCATGCATCTAGAGTATTAAGTTCAAAAGAACAGAGTAACGCTTTAAGCAAGATGACATGATGTAGAGGGATAAACTCATGCAATATGATATAAATCCCATCTTGTTATCCTCGATGGCAACAATACAATACGTGCCTTGCTGCCCCTACTGTCATTGGGAAAGGACACCGCAAGATTGAACCCAAAGCTAAGCACTTCTCCCATTGCAAGAAAGATCAATCTAGTAGGCCAAACCAAACTGATAATTCGAAGAGATTTGCAAACATAACCAATCATACATAAAAGAATTCAGAGAAGATTCAAATATTGTTCATAGATAAACTTGATCATAAACCCACAATTCATCGGTCTCAACAAAGACACCGCAAAAGAAGATTACATCGAATAGATCTCCACAAGAGAGGAGGAGAACTTTGTATTGAGATCCAAAAAGAGAGAAGAAGCCATTTAGCTAATAACTATGGACCCGAAGGTCTGAAGTAAACTACTCACACTTCATCGGAGAGGCTATGGTGTTGATATATAAACCCTCTGTGATCGACGCCCCCTCCGGTGGAGCTCCGGAAAAGGCTCCAAGATGGGATCTCGTGGATATAGAGAGTTACGGTGGTGGAATTAGGGTTTTGGCTCCGTATCTGGTAGTTTGGGGGTACGTAGGTATATATAGGAGGAAGGAGTACGTCGGTGGAGCAACAGGGGGCCCACGAGGGTGGAGGGCGCGCCCAGGGGGGTAGGCACGCCCCCTACCTCGTGGCTTCCTGGTTGAAGTCTTGACGTAGGGTCCAAGTCCTCTGGATCACGTTCGTTCCGAAAATCACGTTCCCGAAGGTTTCATTCCGTTTGGACACCGTTTGATATTCTTTTTCTGCGAAACTCTGAAATAGGCAAAAACAGCAATTCTGGGCTGGGCCTCCGGTTAATAGGTTAGTCCCAAAAATAATATAAAAGTGTATAATAAAGCCCAATAATGTACAAAACAGAATATAATATAGCATGGAACAATAAAAAATTATAGATACGTTGGAGACGTATCAACTTGCACCTTGCGGATTCCACTATTAAGAAACCTATGGGAAGAATTAATGATGTTCTTATTGTTGCAAATAGGAACTATGTGCCCATAGATTTCATTGTTCTTGATATAGATTGCAATCCTTCATGTCCTATTATTCTTGGTAGACCTTTCCTTAGAACGATTGGTGCAATTATTGATATGAAGGAAGGGAATATTAGATTCCAATTTCCGTTAAGGAAAGGCATGGAAAACTTTCCTACAAAGAAAATTAAATTACCGTATGAATATATTATGAGAGCCACTTATGGATTGCCTATCAAAGATGGCAATACCTAGATCTATCTTCGCTTTTATGCCTAGCTAGGGGCGTTAAATGATAGCGCTTGTTGGTAGGCAAACCAATTTTATTTTTATTCCTTGCTTTTTCTCCTGTTTATTAATAAATAATTTATCTAGCCTCTGTTTTGGTTGTGTTTTTTGTGTTTAATTAGTGTTTGTGCCAAGTAGAACCGTTGGGAAGACTTAGGGAAAGTCCTTATGATCTTGCTGTAAAAAACAGAAACATTAGCGCTCACGAGAATCATTGCCATGTTTATTTGTAAGGTGCTATTTAGTTAATTATTTTTGCAGATTATTAATAGATAAATTCCTCACGTCCAGAAATTTATTTTAGAATTTTTGGGGTTCAAGAAGTTGCGTTAGCTACTGATTACTACAGACTGTTCTGTTTTTTACAGATTCTGTGTTTTTTGTGTTGTTTGCTTATTTTGATGAATCTATGGCTAGTAAAAGAGTTTATAAACCATAGAGAAGTTGGAATACATTAGGTTTAACACCAATATAAATAAAGAATGAGTTCATTACAGTAACTTGAATTGGTGTTTTGTTTTCTTTCGCTAACGGAGCTCACGAGATTTTCTATTTTGAGTTTTGTGTTGTGAAGTTTTCAAGTTTTGGGTAAAGATTTGATGGATTATGGGACAAAGAGTGGCAAGAGCCTAAGCTTGGGTATGCCCATGGCACGCCAAGGTAAAATTCAAGGACACCAAAAAGCCTAAACTTGGGTATGCCCCGGAAGGCATCCCCTCTCTCGTCTTCGTCTATCTGTAACTTTACTTGGAGCTATATTTTTATTCACCACATGATATGTGTTTTGCTTGGAGCATCTTGTATGATTTGAGTCTTTGCTTTTTAGTTTACCATAATCATCCTTGCTGTACACACCTTTTGAGAGAGACTCACATGATTTGAAATTTCTTAGAATACTCTATGTGCTTCACTTATATCTTTTGAGCTATATAGTTTTTGCTCTAGTGCTTCACTTATATCTTTTAGATCACGGTGGTGGATTTGTTTTATAGAAACTATTGTTCTCTCATGTTTCACTTATATTATTTTGAGAGTCCTTTAAAACAACATGGAAATTTGCTATAATATAAAAACTTTCATATAAGTGCATTGAATACTATGAGAAGTTTGATACTTGATAATTGTTTTGAGATATGGAGATGGTGATATTAGAGTCATGCTAGTTGAGTAGTTGCGAATTTGAGAAATACTTGTGTTGAAGTTTGTGGTTCCCGTAGCATGCACGTATGGTGAACCGTTATGTGATGAAGTCGGAGCATGATTTATTTATTGATTGTCTTCCTTATGAGCGGCGGTCGGGGACGAGCGATGGTCTTTTCCTACCAATCTATCCCCCTAGGAGCATGCGTGTAATACTTTGCTTTGATAACTTATAGATTTTTGCAATAAGTATGTGAGTTCTTTATGACTAATGTTGAGTCCATGGATTATACGCACTCTCACCCTTCCACCATTGCTAGCCTCTCTAGTATCGCGCAACTTTCGCCGGTACCATAAATCCACCATATACCTTCCTCAAAACAGCCACCATACCTACCTATTATGGCATTTCCATAGCCATTCTGAGATATATTGCCATGCAACTTTCCACTGTTCCGTTATTATGACACGCTTCATCATTGTCATATTGCTTGCATGATCATGTAGTTGACATCGTATTTGTGGCAAAGCCACCGTTCATAATTTTTCATACATGTCACTCATGCATCATTGCACATCCCGGTACACCGCTGGAGGCATTCACATAGAGTCATATTTCGTTCTAAGTATTGAGTTGTAAGTAAATAAAGTGTGATGATCATCATTATTAGAGCATTGTCCCAAGTGAGGAAAGGATGATGGAGACTATGATTCCCCCAGAAGTCGGGATGAGACTCCGGACGAAAAAAGAAGAAGAAAAGAGGCCAAAAAAAAGAAGAAAGAAGGTTGAGGGAGTCCTGGATTAGGGGGTCTCTGGACAGCCGGACTATATCCTTTGGCCGGACTGTTGGACTACGAAGATACAAGATTGAAGACTTCGTCCCGTGTCCGGATGGGACTTTCCTTGGCGTGGAAGGCAAGCTTGGCAATAAGGATATGTAGATCTCCTCCCTTGTAACCGACTCTGTGTAACCCTAGCCCCCTCCGGTGTCTATATAAACCGGAGGGTTTAGTCCGTAGGACAATGGACAATCATACCATAGGCTAGCTTTTAGGGTTTGGCCTCTACGATCTCGTGGTAGATCAACTCTTGTAATACTCATATCATCAATATCAATCAAGCAGGACGTAGGGTATTACCTCCATCAAGAGGGCCCGAACCGGGGTAAACATCGTGTCCCCTGCCTCCTGTTACCATCCGCCTTAGACGCGCAGTTCGGGACCCCCTACCCGAGATCCGCCGGTTTTGACACCGACATTGGTGCTTTCATTGAGAGTTCCACTGTGCCGTCACCGTAAGGCTTGATGGATCCTTCGATCATCGGCAACGATGCGGTCCAGGGTGAGGTTTTTCTCCCTGTACAGATCTTCATATTCGGCGGCTTCGCACTGCGGGCCAATTCGCTTGGCCATCTGGAGCAGATCGAGAGCTATGCCTCTGGCCATCAGGTCAGGTTCGGAAACTTAAACTACACTACCGACATCAGCGGAGACTTGATCTTTGACGGATTCGAGCCCAGGTCAGGTGCACCGCACAATCACGACGAGCATGACGTAACTCTGCCGTCGGATAGTGTTCGGGAGATCGCATCTGCAACTACTCCGGCCTTCAATACGGAGCAAATTGCGCCATCCGAGGACGGAGGGATAGACCCCGCCATGGAGGCCGCACTCTCAGTGGCGATAGAGCCGGATACTGACTTCACCCCTTACGAGAGCCGTGTCGCCGAACCATGGGATTCGTCTCTGTCCACAGACTCCGAGCCGCCTGCTTCCGTGCCTATCGAATCCGATTGGGCGCCGATCATGGAGTTCACCTCCGCGGATATCTTTCATCACTCACCTTTCGGCGATGTGCTAAATTCATTAAGGTCTCTCTCCTTGACGGGAGAACCTTGGCCGAACTATGTACGGCTAGAATGGGATGCGGACGATGAAGAAATTCGCTGCCCACCCACCACCCACTTAGTAGCCACTGTCGATGATTTAACCGACATGCTCGACTTGGACTCCGAAGACATTGACGGTATGGACGACGATGCGGGAGACGAGCAGGAACCACCGCCCACAGGGTGCTGGACTGCCACCTCGTCATATGATATATGCATGGTGGACACAGGACACCCCCAAAGAAGGCAATGGCGACGAGACAACGGTGGATGAGCCCTCCAAGAAGCAACCCAAGCGCCGACGTCAGCGGCGCCGCTCTAAGTCCCACCACAGCAAAAGTAGTGATACCGGCACAAGAGATAATACCCCTCCGGATAGTGCCGAATACAACCACAATCCCCTCCAGCACGATGTAGAGCGGGAGGGTGAACAAGCTAGCCCTCCAGAGCAGGCAGCAGATGGAGAATCGGAGGAGGACAATTACATGCCTCTCTCCGAAGACGAGGTGAGCCTCGGCAACGAAGAATTTGTCGTGCCTGAGGATCCTGTCGAGCAGGAGCGCTCAAGCGCCGGCTTATGGCCACAACAAATAGCCTGAAGAAAAAGCAACAACAGCTTCAAGTTGATCAAGACTTGCTAGCAGATAGATGGACCGAAGTCCTTGCGGCCGAGGAATACGAACTCGAGCGCCCCTCCAAGAATTACCCAAAGCGCAGGTTGCTACCCCACTTCGAGAAGGAAGCATTGAAACCTACATCACCAGTGTACGATGTGGCTGACCGGCCACCTCGTGGCCGAGCCAGAGAGGCATTTCGGCCTGAAGTTCAGCCTGCACCCCGCCGCCACTCAAACAAAAATACCAAGGCCCAGGGCAACACACGGGACCTATGATACGTATTGGAAAACAAGGAAAAACATGCAAGATTGATCTACGGATCATGGGGGTGCGCACCAATACGCGACGAGGATCGTCATGCCGAATACACTAAAAGCAAATCTGGCTGAGCCGGACACGGCAGACAAGACTCGTATGAACCGCGTCGCGATATAGCCCGGCACAGAGGCGCCGCACACCCCTTATGCTTCACTGATGAAGTAATGGATCACGAATTCCCAGAAGGGTTTAAACCCGTAAACATTGAATTATATGATGGCACTATAGACCCCGCGGTATGGATAGAAGACTTCTTCCTCCACATTCATATGTCCCGCGGGGATAACCTACATGCCATCAAGTATCTCCCACTCAAACTCAAAGGGCCGGCTCGGCATTGGCTCAATAGCTTGCCGGCAAACTCCATAGGAAGTTGGGAGAACCTGGCAGAGGAATTCCTGGACAATTTCCAGGGCACTTACGTGCGACCGCCGGCCACTAACGATTTAAGTCATATAACTCAGCAGCCAGTGGAATCGGCCAGGAAATTCTGGACCCGGTTCCTAACCAAGAAGAACCAAATTGTCGAATGTCCGGATGCAGAGGCCTTAGTGGCATTTAAGCATAATATCCGTGATGAATGGCCCGCCCGGCACCTCGGCCAGGAGAAGCCAAAATCCATGGCAGCCCTCACGACACTTATGACCCGCTTTTGTGCGGGCGAAGATAGCTGGTTGGCTCGTAGTACCAATACAGCAAGCAAACTTGGCATATCACAAGCTAGGGATAGCAATGGCAAACCATGACGCAACAAACACAAGCACCGCAAATACGGTGAAAACGCCAAAAATACGGCAATTAATGTCGGGTTCAGGGTCTCAAAGTCTGGTCAGCGGAAAGGGCCGCCCAAAAATACAAATCCGGGTCCATCCAGTCTGGACCGCATACTCGCTCGCCAATGCCAAATTCATGGCACCCCAGAAACGCCAACCACCCATACCAACAGAGAATGCTGGGTCTTCAAACAAGCCGGCAAGGCAGGCGCCAAAAACGAAGAGGGGTCTCAAAGCGACAATAGCGACAAAGAGCCCAGATCACCGAACACAAGAGGGCAAAAGAAAATTCCCCCCCATACTCAATCGGTGAATGTGGTAAATACCACCCAAATTGCCCACTTGGACCAGATATGCACCCTCAGGGACGGCGGCTCAACGGAACTCGCCGTCCCACAATATAAGCTAGGGCCGGTCACCATCAACCGCATGGATCGTCCGGTTAACGCCAATCGGGGCAATCCAGCCGCACTAATCCTCGACCCAATAGAAGATGGGTTCCACCTCACTCGAGTCCTTATGGACGGAGGTAGCAGTTTAAATCTGCTTTACCAGGATACAGTGCGCAAGATGGGCATCAATCATTCAGCGATCAAGCCCACTAAGGCCACTTTTAGAGGCATCATACCAGGCATGGAGGTTAGCTGTACAGGCTCCATTGCCCTTGAGGTATTCTTCAGATCACCAGAAAATTACTGTATCGAAGAGTTAATCTTCGAAATCGCCCCTTTCCACAGTGACTATCAAGCACTGCTCGGGCGAACCGCATTCGCTCGATTCAACGCGGTGCCACATTATGCCTACCGTAAGCTCAAAATGCCCGGTCCACGCGGCGTCATCACGGTTCATGGCAAGGTCGAACCTTCCTTCGGCACCTACAAATACATCGTTGCCTTAGCAGCAGGAACAACGAGCAACACCTTGCAGCCGAACCTCGAGTCGACGCCCAGGCTCCCGGACACCGTCAAGGGGCTCCGAACTACTTCGCGGAAGGATACCCCGGCTCGTCCAGAGCTCAACTAAACATCCCGGCGAAGGCCATGACAGGCCGAACTCAGCGGTTCAACCACCCTCCGGCACGCAAACATTTCTTATATTTCCTTCGCAGGTTCACCTTTGCACCGACCAGGACGGACTCCACAGAGGCAGCTCGAACGCATTAGGGGATCCTTAGACATTCCCCGCAGCGAACATCCAGCTACAATACAGGTCCGCACTCAACCTCTTCCCCCTGGTCATAGCAGGTTCTACTATCACAACTCTTTTTTATTTTTATCACATTACTTGTACCCATACGCATAGACGTATTATTCAAATACAACATGTGGATTTATATGATGTTTACCTGTTGAATATTTCTTACCGAAATCATTTCATCAAATGGCATCCGTACACAGCGATATGCCTTAAATATGCCAGGGGCTTCGTTTTCCCCGTAACACGGCAATAAAAGTCCGAACACCTTCATGGAAGTTCAGCACCCCTCACTCATAGCATTATATGCATCAGCTCCGAATCATGTCTTGGGTCAATAGTTGGGTTTGCCCGGCTCCCATGTTTTGGTACCTTACATTCCGCTATATCGGCTAAGGTAGCACTGGGAGAACTACTGCGATTGTGTCCCGGTTCTTCCGAATGAGCACCTCAGTAGAGAAAGCCGAAAACTGACTGTCATGTGATACGTCTCCGTCGTACCTACTTTTCCAAACACTTTTGCCCTTGTTTTGGACTCTAACTTGTATGATTTGAATGGAACTAACCCGGACTGATGCTGTTTTCAGCAGAATTGCCATGGTGCTGTTTTATGTGCAGAAAACAAATATTCTCAGAATTACCTGAAACTCCACGGAACATCTTAGAAAAAATAATAAAAAATCCTCACCAAAGATGAAGACTAGGGGGCCCACACCCTTCTCACGAGGGTGGGGGGCGCCCCCCCTAGGGCGCGCCCCCCTACCTCGTGGGCCCCCTGGATGCCCTCCGACGCCAACTCCAACTCTATATATTTGCTTTCGGAGAGAAAAAATCAGAGAGAAGAAATCATCGCGTTTTACGATACGGAGCCGCCCCCAAGCCCTAAAACCTCTCGGGAGGGCTGATCTGGAGTCCGTTCGGGGCTCCGGAGAGGGGGATTCGTCGCCGTCGTCATCATCAACCATCCTCCATCACCAATTTCATGATGCTCACCGCCGTGCGTGAGTAATTCCATCGTAGGCTTGCTGGACGGTGATGGGTTGGATGAGATTTATCATGTAATCGAGTTAGTTTTGTTAGGGTTTGATCCCTAGTATCCATTATGTTCTGAGATTGATGTTGCTATGACTTTGCTATGCGTAATGCTTGTCACTAGGCCCCGAGTGCCATGATTTCAGATCTGAACCTATTATGTTTTCATGAATATATGTGAGTTCTTGATCCTATCTTGCAAGTCTATAGTCACCTACTATGTGTTATGATTCGGCAACCCCGAAGTGACAATAATTAGGACCACTCCCGGTGATGACCATAGTTTGAGGACTTCATGTATTCACTATGTGTTAATGCTTTGTTCCGGTTCTCTATTAAAAGAAGGCCTTAATATCCCTTAGTTTCCAATAGGACCCCGCTGCCACGGGAGGGTAGGACAAAATATGTCATGCAAGTTCTTTTCCATAAGCACGTATGACTATATACGGAATACATGCCTACATTACATTGATGAATTGGAGCTAGTTCTGTGTCACCCTATGTTATGGCTGTTACATGATGAACCGCATCCGGCATAATTATCCATCACTGATCCGGTGCCTACGAGTTTTCCATATACTGGTTTACGCTTATTTACTTTCCCACTGCTACTGTTAAAATCACTACAAAATACCAAAAACATTACTTTTGCTGTCTTTACTTTTGTTGCCGCTACCACCACTATCATATTACTGTGCTACTAAACACTTTGCTGCAGATACTAAGTTTCCAGGTGTGGTTGAATTGACAACTCACCTGCTAATACTTGAGAATATTCTTTGGCTCCCCTTGTGTCGAATCAATAAATTTGGGTTGAATACTCTACCCTCGAAAGCTGTTGCGATCCCCTATACTTGTGGGTTATCAAGACCAATTTCTGGCGCCGTTGCTGGGGAGCATAGCTCTATTCTTTGAGTCACTTGGGATTTATATCTGCTTATCACTATGAAGAACTTGAGAGATCCAAAAACCAAGATCTATACCTCAACTACGAGGGGAGGTACAGAACTGCCATCTAGCTCTGCACTTGATTCACCTTCTGTTATGAGTAAGTTAGCGACACCTACACCTGCTTCTGCTATTCGTTCTGATATGTCGCATGTTATTGATGATGCCACTTCTGCTATGCATGATACTTGTGATAAAACTGCTTCTATGCCTGATACTACTGTGCCCCTTGGTGAATTTCTTGATGAACAAATTGCTAGGGCTAGAGAAAAAGAAATTATTGAATCTGAATACAATGATGCTAGTGATGATGAAAATATGCCTATTATTCCTGAGGGCTATCTTTTTGATATGGAATCTTCTGCCGCTATTTTAGCTTGCAGAGATAGATATGAGCTTAAGAGGTTATTAATTAAATGAAACAAAGAATCACTTAGAGATAAAATGAAACCCGACCCTGCTTTTGCTACTTCACCTATATGTGTTCCTGATAAGGATTATGAATTCTTTGTTGATCCTGATATAATTACTTTGGTTGAATCTGATCCGTTTTATGGCTATGAATCTGAAACTGTTGTGGCACATCTTACTAAGTTAAATGATATAGCTGCCCTGTTCACTAATGATGAGAGATCGCGTTACTTTTATATACTCAAAATATTTCCATTCTCATTAAAGGGCGATGCTAAGATATGGTTTAATTCTCTTGATCCTGGTTGTGTGCGTAGTCCCCAGGATATGATTTATTACTTCTCTGCTAAATATTTCCCTGCTCATAAGAAACAAGCTATTTTGAGGGAAATATACAACTTCATGCAAATTAAAGAAGAGAGTCTCCCACAAGCTTGGGGGAGGCTTCTCAAGTTACTTAATGCTTTGCCTGATCATCCTCTTAAGAAACCCGAAATACTTGATATCTTTTATAATGGACTAACCGATGCTTCCAGAGATTACCTGGATAGTTGTGCTGGTTCTCTTTTCAGGGAAAGAACATCAGATGAAGCTGAAATTCTATTGAATAATATGTTGACAAATGAAAATAATTGGGCACCTCCTGAGCCAGCTCCTGAGCCAACTCCTGCCCCAATTACTGAACCTATTCCTAAACCAACTCCGAAGAAGAGAGGTGTTCTATTTCTCAGTCCCGAAGATATGCAAGAGGCAAAGAAATCTATGAAAGAAAAAGGTATTAAAGCTGAAGACGTTAAGAATTTACCTCCTATTGAAGAAATATATGCTCTTAATTCACCGCCTGTAGAAGAAACATCTGATCTCAATTCTTTATTTACTGAAGAACCTCCTGATCCCGATATCCCGACACATGTAGTAAAGGTAAATTCTCTCTATAGATATGATAAAGCTAAAGTCCCTCCTACTAAAATTGCTAGTCAGTGCTTGGATGAGTTTGATAACTTTATGTTTAAGCAAGACGACTTCAATGCTTATTTTGGTAGACAATTAAAAGAAAATGCTTATATGATTAGACGCTTGGGTGATTATATGGCTAATATTAAAGGTGAACTTAAACTTGTTAGCAAACATGCTTCTATGGTTACCACTCAAGTAGAACAAGTACTTAAGGCTCAAAAAGAAGTGCTTGATGAAATGAATAGTAATAAAAATGATTATGTTGTTAGAGTGGCTACTAGAACGGGTAGAATGACTCAGGAACCTTTGTATGCTGAAGGCCACCCTAAGAGAATCGAGCAAGATTCTCAAAGAAATAATATTGATGTTCCTAGTTCTTCTAAAAAGAATAAGAAGAAAAATGATAGAACTGTGCAAACTTCTAGTGAACCTATTGCTGAACCACGTGATAATCCAAATGATATTTCTATGTCTGATGCTGAAACACAATCTGGTAATGAACATGAACCTAGTGAAAATATTAATGATAATGTTCATGGTGATGCTCAACCTAGTAATGATAATGATGTAGAAATTGAACCTGCTATTGATCTTGATAACCCACAATCAAAGAATCAACGTTATGATAAAAGAGACTTTGTTGCTAGGAAACATGGTAAAGAAAGGGAACCTTGGGTTCAGAAACCCATGCCTTTTCCTCCGAAACCATCCAAGAAAAAGGATGATGAGGATTTTGAGCGCTTTGCTGAAATGATTAGGCCTATCTTTTTGCGTATGAGATTAACTGATGTGCTCAAAACAAATCATTATGCTAAATATATGAAGGATATCATTACTAATAAAAGAAAGATACCGGAAGCTGAAATTTCCACCATGCTTGCTAATTATACTTTTAAGGGTGGAATACCAAAGAAACTTGGAGACCCCGGAGTACCTACTATACCTTGCTCCATTAAAAGAAATTATATTAAAACTGCTTTATGTGATCTTGGAGCCGGTGTTAGTGTTATGCCTCTCTCTTTATATCATAGACTTGACTTGAATAAGCTGACACCTACCGAAATATCTTTGCAAATGGCTGATAAATCAACTGCTATACCTGTCGGTATCTGTGAGGATGTGCCTGTTGTGGTTGCAAACGTTACTATTTTAACGGACTTTGTTATACTTGATATTCCCGAGGATGATAGTATGTCTATTATTCTTGGAAGACCTTTTCTTAATACTGCAGGGGCTGTTATTGATTGCAACAAAGGCAATGTCACTTTTCATGTTAATGGTAATGAGCATACGGTACACTTTCCGAGGAAACAACCTCAAGTTCACAGTATCAACTCTATTGGAAAAATTCCATCGATTATATTTGGAGGTTTTGAATTTCCTCTTCCTACTGTCAAGAAGAAATATGATATTCTTATTATTGGGGATGTGCATATCCCCATTGAGGTAACTTAGTGTTATTCGAAATTTCTCCGGTTTCATGATTATCGGAATGAGTTTGTTAACAAGACTTGATCAACCTTGTTAGTGGATTCTTTTTGATGAGCATGAGATGGATGAAACTAGAAGCACAAACTTCTGTACCCTCTCTATACTTTCTGTTAATTAGTAGAAATAAAGTAAAAATAGTATTTTTCTGTGTGTTTCCTGACTTATCCGTGCAACATAAAAATATCCCGAAAATAAAAGTCCTCAGAATGACATGCCAATTTAATATGATTTTTTCGGGAATATTTGAGGACTTACTGTGCAAAAATTATCGCGGGAGGAGCTGCCACCTGGCCACGAGGGTGGTGGGCGCCCCCCTAGGGCACCCCCCTGCCTCGTGGGCCCATGATGGCCCTCCTCTACTTATCCCAGCACCCATCTTCTTCCTCTATATCACACAAACCTGAAAAACCAACTCAAGCACGAGTTCCAGCCACTTTTGCTGTGATTTTTGGTCTCCTTGCTCAAAGCACCTCTCGCAAAACTGCTTGGGGAGATTGTTCCTTGGTATGTGACTCCTCCATTGGCCCAATTAGTTTTTGTTCTAGTGCTTTATTCTTTGCAAATTTGTGCTGCATAGGTGACCATGTTCTTGAGCTTGCATGTCAAATTTATATGGTTCCAAGTAGTTCTAATGCTTGATATAGGCTCTAGGCACTTGTAGGAGTAGTTGCTATCAGTTTTATTGAAGTTGGTTCACTTTTGTACGCGATTGCTATGCGCGATGCTGACGAGGATCCACCAAGAGACGCTCCAGTATGGCCTTGCGAATGGCCGTCGGAAAATTTTATGGACCGTGCGGGAATCAAAGAAGAATTCAAAGCATATTTGCGCAATGCCGGTCTTGAGGATTTTGAGGCTAACAAATGCCCCCAGTATCATGATCTCACAAGTTCATTTGTGAGGAGGTTTGAGTATTCATCTTCGCGTAATTCTCCTTCAGTCATGTTTGATCTTTATGACAAATCTTATACCATGGACCTAGAGGATTTCACTCTTGCATGCAAACTTCCATCATGGGGCAGTATTAGGGATCCCCCTAAATCTGAATTTAGAAACTTTCTTGCTAGTATAACTGTAGGGGAATCTAGAGATATAACGCAGGCTACCATAGGGAGCATTCACTTTCCTGCCATACATTATTTTGCTCTCTTCATCGGTAGATGCATAAATGCTAAGGATGAAGCATGTCACATGTGTGTCCCTGATCTTAGCATTCTTAGGAGTGCTGTGTTAGGAGACCAATCTTATCATACGGGAGCCATTGTAGCTCGTAGGTTGCATCATAATAGACATAATGGAGATTTCTTTGGAGGAATTTATGCAACCCGCTTAGCTCATTTTCTTGAGATAGACATTCGTGAGGGTGATACGGAGTTGCCTCCTGCATATTTAGATTATAACTCTATGGCTTCGCATCAGTTTGTCGAGAGGCCTGAATCACCTCTCTTATATCGTTTAATTTTTGATAAACGATGTGTTTTCCGTATTACTCTCCCTGCTCCTGCCTTCTTTGATTCACAGACAAAAGGAAGATATGTTATTACCAGGGAGGAGGAAGAAGAGTACGAGAGGGGAGCGGAGGCAGCTCGACTCCACGCTGCAGCTCAGCAAGCGATAACCGCTGCACATCAGTATGATCCCAACTATTCTTCCTCATCACAGTACTGTTGGGAAACGTAGTAATTTCAAAAAAATCCTACGCACACGCAAGATCATGGTGATGCATAGCAACGAGAGGGAAGAGTGTTGTCTAGGTACCCTCGTAGACCGGAAGCGGAAGCGTTAGCACAACGCGGTTGATGTAGTCGTACGTCTTCATGGCCCGACCGATCAAGCACCGAAACTACGGCACCTCCGAGTTCTAGCACACATTCAGCTCGATGACGATCCCCGGACTCCGATCCAGCAAAGTGTCGGGGATGAGTTCCGTCAGCACGACGGCGTGGTGATGATCTTGATGTTCTACCGTCGCAGGGCTTCGCCTAAGCACCGCTACAATATTATCGAGGATTATGGTGGAGGGGGGCACCGTACACGGCTAAGAGATCAATGATCAATTGTTGTGTCTATGGGGTGCCCCCTTGCCCCCGTATATAAAGGAGTGGAGGAGGGGGTCGGCCAAGGAGGGTGGCGCGCCCTAAGGGGGAGTCCAACTCCCACAGGGAGTAGGACTCCCCTTTTTCCTATTAGGAGTAGGAGAGGGAAGGAAGAGGAAGGAGGGAGGAAGGAAAGGGGGGCCGGCCCCCCTCCCAATTCGGATTGGGCTTGGGGGCGCCCCCTCCCTTGCTCCTTTCCCCTCCTTTCCACTAAGGCCCAATAAGGCCCATATACCTCCCGGGGGGTTCCGATAACCTCCCGGTGATCCGGTATTGTCCCAATCTCACCCGGAACCTTTCCGGTGTCCAAATATAGTCGTCCAATATATCGATCTTTATGTCTCGATCATTTCGAGACTCCTCGTCAAGTCCGTGATCACATCCAGGACTCCGAACAACCTTCGGTACATCAAAATATATAAACTCATAATGAAACTTTCATCGTAACGTTAAGCGTGCGGACCCTACGGGTTCGAGAACAATGTAGACATGACCGAGACACGTCTCCGGTCAATAACCAATAGCGGAACCTAGATGCTCATATTGGCTCCTACATATTCTACGAAGATCTTTATCGGCCAGACCGCATAACAACATACGTTTGTTCCCTTTGTCATCGGTATCTTACTTGCCCGAGATTCGATCGTCGGTATCTCAATACCTAGTTCAATCTCGTTACCGGCAAGTCTCTTTACTCGTTCTATAATACATCATCTTGCAACTAACTTATTAGTTGCATTGCTTGCAAGGCTTAAGTGATGTGCATTACCGAGAGGGCCCAGAGATACCTCTCCGACAATCGGAGTGACAAATCCTAATCTCAAAATATGCCAACCCAACATGTACCTTTGGAGACACCTGTAGAGAACCTTTATAATCACCCAGTTACGTTGTGACGTTTGGTAGCACACAAAGTGTTCCTCCGATAAACGGGAGTTGCATAATCTCATAGTCATAGGAATATGTATAAGTCATGAAGAAAGCAATAGAAACATACTAAACGATCGGGTGCTAAGCTAATGGAATGGGTCATGTCAATCACATCATTCTCCTAATGATGTGATCTCGTTAATCAAATGACAACTCATGTCTATGGTTAGGAAACATGACCATCTTCGATTTAATGAGCTAGTCAAGTAGAGGCATACTAGTGACACTTTGTTTGTTTATGTATTCACACAAGTATCATGTTTCCGGTTAATACAATTCTAGCATGAAAAATAAACATTTATCATGATATAAGGAAATAAATAATAACTTTATTATTGCCTCTAGGGCATATTTCCTTCAGTCTCCCACTTGCACTAGAGTCAATAATCTAGTTCACATCGCCATGTGATTTAACATCAATAGTTCACATCACCATGTGATTAACACCCATAGTTTGCATCGTCATGTGACCAACACCCAAAGGGTTTACTAGAGTCAATAATCTAGTTCACATCGCTATGTGCTTAATACCCAAAGAGTACTAAGGTGTGATCATGTTTTGCTTGTGAGGGAAGTTTAGTCAACGGGTCTGCCACATTCAGATCCGTATGTACTTTGCAAATTTCTATGTCAACAATGCTCTGCACGGAGCTACTCTAGCTAATTACTCCCACTTTCAATATGTATCCAGATTGAGACTTTGAGTCATCTCGATTAGTGTCAAAACTTGCATCGACGTAACCCTTTACGACGACCCTTTTGTCACCTCCATAATCGAGAAACATATCCTTATTCCACTAAGGATAATTTTGACCAATGTCCAGTGATCTACTCCTAGATCACTATTGTACTCCCTTGCCAAACTTAGGGCGGGGTATACAATAGGTCTGGTACACAGCATGGCATACTTTATAGAACCTATGACTGAGGCATAGGGAATGACTTTCATTCTCTCTCTATCTTCTGCCGTGGTCGGGTTTTGAGTCTTACTCAACTTCACACCTTGTAACGCAGGCAAGAACTCCTTATTTGACTGTTCCATTTTGAACTACTTCAAAATCTTGTCAAGGTATGTACTCATTGAAAAACTTATCAAGCGTCTTGATCTATCTCTATAGATCTGATGCTCAATACGTAAGTAGCTTCACCGAGGTCTTTCTTTGAAAAAAAACTCCTTTCAAACATTCCTTTATGCTTTGCAGAATAATTCTACATTATCTCCGATCAACAATATGTCATTCACATATACTTATCAGAAACGTTGTAGTGCTCCCACTCACTTTTCTTGCAAATACAGGCTTCACCGCAAGTCTATATAAAACTATATGCTTTGATCAACTTATCAAAGCGTATATTCCAACTCCGAGATGCTTGCACCAGTCCATAGATGGATCGCTGGAGCTTGCATATTTTGTTAGTACCTTTAGGATTGACAAAACCTTCTGGTTGCATCATATACAACTCTTCTTTAATAAATCCATTAAGGAATGCAGATTTGTTTATCCATTTGCCAGATTTCATAAAATGCGGCAATTTCTAACATGATTCGGACAGACTTAAGCATAGATACGAGTGAGAAACTCTCATCGTAGTCAACACCTTGAACTTATCAAAAACCTTTTTGCAACAATTCTAGCTTTGTAGATAGTAACACTACTATCAGCGTCCGTCTTCCTCTTGAAGATCCATTTAATCTCAATGGCTCGCCGATCAATGGGCAAGTCAATCAAAGTCTATACTTTGTTCTCATACATGGATCTCATCTCAGATTTCATGGCCTCAAGCCATTTCGCGGAATCTTGGCTCATCATCGCTTCCTCATAGTTCGTAGGTTCATCATGGTCAAGTAACATGACCTCCAGAACAGGATTACCATACTACTTTGGTGCGGATCTCACTCTGGTTTACCTACGAGGTTCGGTAGTAACTTGATCTGAAGTTACATGATCATCATCATTAGCTTCCTCACTAATTGGTGTAGTAGTCACAGGAACAGATTTCTGTGATGAACTACTTTCCAATAAGGGAGCAGGTACACTTACCTCATCAAGTTCCACTTTTGTCCCACTCACTTCTTTTGAGAGAAACTCCTTCTCTAGAAAGGATCCATTCTCAGCAATGAATATCTTGCCTTCGGATCTGTGATAGAAGGTGTACCCAACATTTTCTTTTGGGTATCCTATGAAGACGCACTTCTCCGATTTGGGTTTGAGCTTATCAGGTTGAAACTTTTTCACATAAGCATTGCAACCTCAAACTTTAAGAAACAACAACTTAGGTTTCTTGCCAAACCATAGTTCATACGGTGTTGTCTCAACGGATTTAGATGGTGCCCTATTTAACGTGAATGTAGCTGTCTCTAATGCATAACCTCAAAACTATAGTGGAAAATCGGTAAGGGACATCATAGATTGCACTATATCAAATAAAGTACGGTTATGACGTTCGGACACACCATTACGCTGTGGTGTTTCAGGTGGCATGAGTTTGTGAAACTATTCCACATTGTTTTAATTGAAGGCTAAACTCGTAACTCAAATATTCGCCTCTGCGATCAGATCGTAGAAACTTTATTTTCTTGTTACGATGATTTTCCACTTCACTCTGAAATTCTTTGAACTTTTCAAATGTTTCAGACTTATGTTTCATCAAGTAGATATACCCATATCTACTCAAATCATCTATGAAGGTCAGAAAGTAACGATACCCGCCGTGAGCCTCAACACTCATTGGACTGCATACATCAGTATGGATTATTTCCAACAAATCTGTTGCTCGCTCCATTGTTCCGGAGAACGGAGTCTTAGTCATCTTGCCCATGAGGCACGGTTTGCAAGCATCAACTGATTCATAATCAAGTGATTCCAAAAGCCCATCAGCATGGATTTTCTTCATGCGCTTTACACCAATATGGCCTAAACGGCAGTGCCACAAATAAGTTGCACTATCATTATTAACTTTGTATCTTTTGGCTTCAATATTATGAGAATGTGTATCACCACAATCGAGATCCAACAAACCATTTTCATTGGGTGTATGACCATAGAAGGTTTTATTCATGTAAACAGAACAACAATTTATTCTCTTACTTAAATAAATAACCGTATTGCAATAAACATGATCAAATCATATTCATGCTCAACGCAAACACCAAATAACACTTATTTAGGTTCAACACTAATCCCGAAAGTATAGGGAGTGTGCGGTGATGATCATATCAATCTTGGAACCACGTCCAACACACATCGTCACTTCACCCTTAACTAGTCTCTGTTCATTCTGCAACTCCCGTTTCGAGTTACTACTCTTAGCAACTGAACCAGTATCAAATACCGAGGGGTTGCTACGAACACTAGTAAAATACACATCAATAATCTGTATATCAAATATACCTTTGTTCACTTTGCCATCTTTCTTATCCGCCAAATACATGGGGCAGTTCCGCTTCCAGTGACCAGTCCCTTTGCAGTAGAAGCACTTAGTCTCAGGCTTAGGACCAGACTTGGGCTTCTTCACTTGAGCAGCAACTTGCTTGCCGTTCTTCTTGAAGTTCCCTTTCTTTCCCTTTGCCCTTTCTTGAAACTAGTGGTCTTGTTAATCATCAACACTTGATGCTCTTTCTTGATTTCTACCTTCATCGATTTCATCATCATGAAAAGCTCGGGAATTGTTGTCATCATCCCTTGCATACTATAGTTCATCACGAAGTTCTACTAACTTGGTGATGGTGACTAGAGAATTTTGTCAATCACTATTTTATCTGGAAGATTAACTCCCACTTGATTCAAGCGATTGTAGTACCCAGACAATCTGAACACGTGCTCACTACTTGAGCTATTCTCCTCCATCTTTTAGCTATAGAACTTGTTGGAGACTTCATATCTCTCAACTCGGGTATTTTCTTGAAATATTAACTTCAACTCGTGGAACATCCATATGATCCATGACGTTCAAAACGTCTTTGAAGTCCCGATTCTAAGCTGTTAAGCATGGTGCACTAAACTATCAAGTAGTCATCATATTGAGCTAGCCAAACGTTCATGATGTCTGCATCTGCTCCTGCAATAGGTCTGTTACCTAGTGGTGCATTAAGGACATAATTCTTCTGTGCAGCAATGAGGATAAACCTCATATCACGGATCCAATCCGCATCATTGCTACTAACATCTTTCAACTTAGTTTTCTCTAGGAACATATCAAAAATAAAACAGGGGAGCTAAACGCGAGCTATTGATCTACAACATAGATATGCTAATACTACTAGGACTAAGTTCATGATAAATTTAAGTTCAATTAATTATATTACTTAAGAACTCCCACTTAGAAAGACATCCCTCTAATCTTCTAAGTGATCACGTGATCCAAATCAACTAAACCATAACCGATCATCACGTGAAATGGAGTAGCTTTCAATGGTGAACATCACTATGTTGATCATATCTACTATATGATTCACGCTCGACCTTTCGGTCTCAGTGTTCCGAGGCCATATCTACATATGCTAGGCTCGTCAAGTTTAACCTGATTATTCTGCGTGTGCAAAACTGGCTTGCACCCGTTGTAGATGGACGTAGAGCTTATCACACCCGATCATCACGTGGTGTCTGGGAACGATGAACTTTGGCAATGGTGCATACTCAGGGAGAACACTTTTATCTTGAAATTTAGTGAGAGATCATCTTATAATGCTACCGTCAATCAAAGCAAGATAAGATGCATAAAAGATAAACATCACATGCAATCAATATAAGTGATATGATATGGCCATCATCATTTTGTGCTTGTGATCTCCATCTCCGAAGCATCGTCATGATCACCATCGTCACCGGCGCGACACCTTGATCTCCATCGTAGCATCGTTGTCGTCTCGCCAATCTTATGCTTCCACGATTATCGCTACCGCTTAGTGATAAAGTAAAGCATTACAGCGCGATTGCATTGCATACAATAAAGTGACAACAATATGGCTCCTGCCAGTTGCCGATAACTCGGTTACAAAACATGATCATCTCATACAATAAAATTTAGCATCATGTCTTGACCATATCACATCACAGCATGCCCTGCAAAAACAAGTTAGACGTCCTCTACTTTGTTGTTGGAAGTTTTACGTGGCTGCTACGGGCTTAGCAAGAATTGTTCTTACCTACGCTTCAAAACCACAACGATAGTTTGTCAAGTTGGTGCTGTTTTAACCTTCGCAAGGACCGGGCGTAGCCACACTCGGTTCAACTAAAGTTGGAGAAACTGACACCCGCCAGCCACCTGTGTGCAAAGCACGTCGGTAGAACCAGTCTCGCGTAAGCGTACGCGTAATGTCGGTCTGGGCCGCTTCATCCAACAATACCGCCGAACCAAAGTATGACATGCTGGTAAGCAGTATGACTTATATCGCCCACAACTCACTTGTGTTCTACTCGTGCATAACATCAACGCATAAAACCTAGGCTCGGATTCCACTATTGGGAAACGTAGTAATTTCAAAAAAAATCCTACGCACACGCAAGATCATGGTGATGCATAGCAACGAGAGGGAAGAGTGTTGTCTACGTACCCTCGTAGACCGGAAGCGGAAGCGTTAGCACAACACGGTTGATGTAGTCGTACGTCTTCACGGCCCGACCAATCAAGCACCGAAACTACGACACCTCCGAGTTCTAGCACACGTTCAGCTCGATGACAATCCCCGGACTCCGATCCAGCAAAGTGTCGGGGATGAGTTCCGTCAGCACAACGGCGTGGTGACGATCTTGATGTTCTACCATCGCAGGGCTTGGCCTAAGCACCGCTACAATATTATCGAGGATTATGGTGGAGGGGGGCACCGCACATGGCTAAGAGATCAATGATCAATTGTTGTGTCTATGGGGTGCCCCCTTGCCCCCGTATATAAAGGAGTGGAGGAGGGGGCCGGTCAAGGAGGGTGGCGCGCCCTAAGGGGGAGTCCAACTCCCACAGGGAGTAGGGCTCCCCTTTTTCCTATTAGGAGTAGGAGAGGGAAGGAAGCGGAAGGAGGGAGGAAGGAAAGGGGGGCCGGCGCCCCTCCCAATTCGGATTGGGCTTGGGGGGGCGCCCCCTCCCTTGCTCCTTTCCCCTCCTTTCCACTAAGGCCCAATAAGGCCCATATACCTCCTGGGGGGTTCCGATAACCTCCCGGTGATCCGGTATTGTTCCAATCTCACCCGAAACCTTTCCGGTGTCCAAATATAGTCATCCAATATATCGATCTTTATGTCTCGATCATTTCGAGACTCCTCGTCAAGTCCGTGATCACATCCGGGACTCCGAACAACCTTCGATACATCAAAATATATAAACTCATGATGAAACTGTCATCGTAACATTAAGCGTGCGGACCCTACGGGTTCGAGAACAATGTAGACATGACCGAGACACGTCTCCGGTCAATAACCAATAGCGGAACCTGGATGCTCATATTGGCTCCTACATATTCTACGAAGATCTTTATCGGTCAGACCGCATAACAACATACGTTTGTTCCCTTTGTCATCGGTATCTTACTTACCCGAGATTCGATCGTCGGTATCTCAATACCTAGTTCAATCTCGTCATCGGAAAGTCTCTTTACTCGTTCTATAATACATCATCTTGCAACTAACTTATTAGTTGCATTGCTTGCAAGGCTTAAGTGATGTGCATTACCGAGAGGGCCCAGAGATACCTCTCCGACAATCGGAGTGACAAATCCTAATCTCAAAATACGCCAACCCAACATGTACCTTTGGAGACACCTGTAGAGCACCTTTATAATCACCCAGTTACGTTGTGACGTTTGGTAGCACACAAAGTGTTCCTCCCGGTAAACGGGAGTTGCATAATCTCATAGTCATAGGAACATGTATAAGTCATGAAGAAAGCAACAGAAACATACTAAACGATCGGGTGCTAAGCTAATGGAATGGGTCATGTCAATCACATCATTCTCCTAATGATGTGATCTCGTTAATCAAATGACAACTCATGTCCATGGTTAGGAAACATGACCATCTTCGATTTAATGAGCTAGTCAAGTAGAGGCATACTAGTGACACTTTGTTTGTTTATGTATTCACACAAGTATCATGTTTCCGGTTAATACAATTCTAGCATGAATAATAAACATTTATCATGATATAAGGAAATAAATAATAACTTTATTATTGCCTCTAGGGCATATTTCCTTCAAGTACGACCCCAACAACTATTATTATGGATATCCGCCAGGCCAGCCGTGGCCATAGACCAACTTAGGCCAACAGCCTAAGCTTGGGGGAGTACGTATTTCTCACCGACATTACTTTTATGTTCACACACACTCATTGCTAGATGTCGGTGCTCATACTTTTTCACTGTAATATCCATGCTAGTTTATTTTCTTTTTCCTGCTTTCTTCTTGTGTGTTTGTTAAACCTTAAGAAAAACCAAAAAAATAGTAGTAGTTTATTTTTCTGCTGTAGTAGTAATAATTAAAAAGAAAACCCAAAAATATTTCCCGTTCTTCTTTTGCTTGTTGGGAGCTTTCCTGTGTAAATAGTTTTATTTCTTTTCTTTTATTTTGGGGGTTAGTAGGAGAAGACCATAATTAAATTGTTGAAGTGGCCCTTATATGCATTATTGTTCATTTAACCCAGAGCCCATATTTCCTTGTCTTCTCCTGTTAATTGAATGCTCGTAGATTACAGCTTAGTCCAATGCACGTACACTCTTATTATTATTCACACCGTTCGTTCGTGCAAGTGAAAGGCAATTACGGTGATATATGATGGACTGACTGAGATGAGAAAAGCTGGTATGAACTCTACCTATTTTGTTTTTGTAAATATGATGAGTCCCTCGTTCTTGAATCAGCTTATTATGAATAAACATGTTTGCAATGACAATTAGAGATCATAGTTGCTTGTGCCATGCTTGATTAGCTATGAGTTATAATGGTTTACCTTGTGTGCCAACATGCTATTGAGATGATTATGATGTGGTATGATGGGGTGGTATCCTCCTTTGAATGATTTAATTGACTTGACTTGGCACATGTTCACGCATGTAGTTGAAACAAAATCAACATAGCCTTCACGATATTTATGTTCATGGTGGATTATATCCTACTCATGCTTGCATCCAATGTTTATTAATTTTAATGCATGTACATGGCTGTTGTCGCTCTCTAGTTGGTCGCTTTCCAGTCTTTTGCTAGCCTTCACCTGTACTAAGCGGGAATACTGCTTGTGCATCCAATCCCTTAAATCCCAAAGTTATTCCAGATGAGTCCACCATACCTACCTATATGTGGTATCTACCTGCCGTTCCAAGTAAATTTGTATGTGCCAAACTCTAAACCTTCAAATAAACATTTTATTTTGTATGCTCGAATAGCTCATGTATCAACCAAGGCTGTCCTTATCTTCTGTGTTAGGCGGGTTATTCTCAAGAGGAGTGGACTCCGCTCCTCACTCACGAGAAAATGGCTGGTCAGCGGGATGCCCAGTCCCATGCTTTATGCAAACTAAATCAAAATTAATTGCAAACAAAACTCCCCCTGGGACCTGATGTATGTTGGAGGCACTCATTGTTTCGAGCAAGCAATGGATTGATGCTTGTTGGTGGAGGGGGAGTATAAACTTTACCATTCTGTTTGGGAACCACCTATAATGTGTTTAGCATGGAAGATATCGCCATCTCTTAGTTGTTACGTTGACAATGAAAGTATATCGCTCAAAATGCAATTTATCTCTATTTCAAAACCGAGCTCTGGCACCTCTACAAATCCCTGCTTCCCTCTGCGAAGGGCCTATCCATTTACTTTTATGTTGAGTCATCACCCTCTTATTAAAAAGCACTAGCTGGAGAGCACAGCCGTCATTTGCATTTATCACTGTTAATTTATATTGGGTATGACTATGATTGGATCTCTTTTACCATGAATTACAATGTCTAGTCAGTCCTTGATCTTTAAAGGTGCTCTGCATTTATGTTTTGCGGTCTCAGAAAGGGCTAGCGAGATACCATCTTGTTATATCATATTATGATTGTTTTGAGAAAGTCTTGTCATCCGAGATTTATTATTATACTTGCTAATTGATTATGCTATTGATATGAGTAATCATGAGACCTGAGAATTATTGCAAATGTGGTTAGTTATGATCTATGCTGAAAACTTGAATGCTGGCTTGACATAGTTACAACAACAAGAGCAAACAGAGTTTGTAATTTTTTTTTCTTTCTTTCAGTTTGTCAACTGAATTGCTTAAGGACAAGCAAGGGTTTAAGCTTGGGGGAGTTGATACGTCTCCGTCGTATCTACTTTTCCAAACACTTTTGCCCTTGTTTTGGACTCTAACTTGTATGATTTGAATGGAAATAACCCGGACTAACGTTGTTTTCAGCAGAATTGCCATGGTGTTGTTTTATGTGTAGAAAACAAATATTCTCGGAATGACCTGAAACTCCACAGAATATCTTAGAAAAAATAATAAAAAATCCTCGCCAAAGATGAAGACCAGGGGTCCCACACCCTTCTCACGAGGGTGGGGGGTGCCCCCCCTAGGGCGCCCCCCCTACCTCGTGGGCCCCCTGGATGCCCTCCGACACCAACTCCAACTCTATATGTTTGCATTCGGAGAGAGAAAAATTAGAGAGAAGAAATCATCGCGTTTTACGATACAGAGCCGCTGCCAAGCCCTAAAACCTCTCGGGAGGACTGATCTGGAGTCCGTTCGGGGCTCCGGAGAGGGGGATTCGTCGCCGTCGTCATCATAAACCATCCTCCATCACCAATTTCATGATGCTCACCGCCGTGCGTGAATAATTCCATCGTAGGCTTGCTGGACGGTGATGGGTTGGATGAGATTTATCATGTAATCGAGTTAGTTTTGTTAGGGTTTGATCCCTAGTATCCATTATGTTTTGAGATTGATGTTGCTATGACTTTGCTATGCTTAATGCTTGTCACTAGGGCCCGAGTGCCATGATTTCAGATCTGAACCTATTATGTTTTCATGAATATATGTGAGTTCTTGATCCTATCTTGCAAGTCTATAGTCACCTACTATGTGTTATGATCCGGCAACCCCGAAGTGACAATAATTGGGACCACTCCCGGTGATGACCATAGTTTGAGGAGTTGATGTATTCACTATCTGTTAATGCTTTGTTCCAGTTCTCTATTAAAAGGAGGCCTTAATATCCCTTAGTTTCCAATAGGACCCCGCTGCCATGGGAGGGTAGGACAAAAGATGTCATGCAAGTTCTTTTCCATAAGCACGTATGACTATATACGGAATACATGCCTACATTACATTGATGAATTGGAGCTAGTTCTGTGTCACCCTATGTTATGACTGTTACATGATGAACCGCATCCGGCATAATTATCCATCACTGATCCGGTGCCTACGAGTTTTCCATATACTGGTTTACGCTTATTTACTTTCTCGCTGCTACTGTTACAATCACTACAAAATACCAAAAACATTACTTTTGCTGTCTTTACTTTTGTTGCCGCTACCACCACTATCATATTACTGTGCTACTAAACACTTTGCTGCAGATACTAAGTTTCCAGGTGAGGTTGAATTGACAACTCAGCTGCTAATACTTGAGAATATTCTTTGGCTCCCCTTGTGTCGAATCAATAAATTTGGGTTGAATACTCTACCCTCGAAAGTTGTTGCAATCCCCTATACTTGTGGGTTATCATCATGATACGGCGAGAGCTGGTCAGCTGTTCGAGCGGTCACAAAATCTTTAAGGATTTCTCGCGCATAATGCCATAACCAATGCAGCGTGCGATGGATCGGCTTTTTCTCCGATCAGGCGCTTATAGAGCCCCTAGTACGGTCTTCCGAACACAAGGGGCTGCGCCGACCATACTAAAGCTCCTATGGCTAAGTGAGAGTGATAAAGCCCTATAGTCCAATTGCCTGGTTCGTTGTGCTGAGCACCTCCTTCGGAGGACCCAAAACTGGGATAAAGAGTGCTCAGGTTTATCCCGAACACCCCCGTACTCCTTACGTGGGGGCAGAAGCCGACGACTGGCCAACTCTCGGCCTTAACATACAAACGGCCGCACAGGAGGGTAAACTTTTATATAACAGGCGACATATTAGCGACCTTGTTCAAACATTACAACAGATAACCTGATTGGCATTCATGGAAATATAATGTCCTTCGTACATAGCTCCGCTGCAAGGTAGGATCCTTTCAGGACACTCTTATAATACAATTCGGGCTTGCGGTGCTCCTTCCCCTCTGGCAGTCCCTCGGTAACTAGCTTTTCAGCATCCATCTTCCCCCAGTGCACCTTTGCGAGGGCGAAGGCCATTCGCACTCCTTCTATACAGACCGACCGCTTGATGACGTCAAGTCGAGGGCAAGTGCTTACAAGCTGCCTCACGAGCCCGAAGTAGTTGCTTGGAATCGGCTCGGTAGGCCATAGTCGGATAACCACATCTTTCATGGCTAGTTCCGCCGCCTTATGCAGTTCGATCAGCTGTTTTAGTTGATTGGCAAAAGGCACCGGATAATTCGGTGCCAAATACTGTGACCAAAAGAGCTTATCGGCGGTGTTCCTTCCTTCGGCTCGGTAGAAGTGAGCGGCATCTGATATACTGTGAGGTAGCTCGGCAAATACACCTGAGAAGTCTGGATTCACAATCAGAAACATAGTTTTCCCTTCAAATACTTGCTTTACATGGGAAAAACCTTACCCACCACGATCTTCCTCGCCTCTTGGATCCCCTGCAGGGCGCCTTGGGTTTCCCCCTGGGCGTCGCTCGTGGCTTGACGCGCCTTGGTGAGTTCGGACTCTTTCTCCGTTAAACTCTGCTCCAAGGCCTCGCATTTACTTACGGCCTCTTGCAGCTCCTGCTCATTTTTAATAAGTCTGGCTTCATGTTTCTCATGAAGAGCCCGCTCCGTGGCCGCCTTTTTCTTGGCCTCGGCAACGGCCCTTTTGAGGGCCTCGACTTCGGTCATAACCCCTAGCACAAATTATGCGGCTTATTCCATACTGAACATTTATTTCACAATAAATGCGCGCAACGCTTGTGCATACCTTGTTTATCCCTCAACTGCATTTTTAATTGGCCAATTTCTTCTCTGGCCCGCTCCAGACTTTGATTCAGTCCGGAGATCTCCGCAGTACGAGAGGCAGCAGCCGCTACAGGTATATGCTTGGAACAGACGAGAAATCAATATCACTCAATGAGTCTTCTGATGTCTACTACACAACCTTCTTCTTGTAGACGTTGTTGGGCCTCCAAGTGCATAGGTTTGTAGGACAGTAGCAAATTTCCCTCAAGTGGATGACCTAAGGTTTATCAATCCGTAGGAGGCGTAGGATGAAGATGGTCTCTCTCAAGCAACCCTGCAACCAAATAACAAAGAGTCTCTTGTGTCCCCAACACACCCAATACAATGGTAAATTGTATAGGTGCACTATTTTGGCAAAGAGATGGTGATACAAGTGCAATATGGATGGTAGATATAGGTTTTTGTAATCTGAATTTATAAAAAAGCAAGGTAACTAATGATAAAAGTGAGCTCAAACGGCATTGCAATGCATTGAAACAAGGCCTAGGGTTCATACTTTCACTAGTGCAAGTTCTCTCAACAATAATAACATAATTGGATCATATAACTATCCCTGAACATGCAACAGAGAGTCACTCCAAAGTCACTAATAGCGGAGAACAAACGAAGAGATTATTGTAGGGTACGAAACCACCTCAAAGTTATTCTTTCGGATCGATCTATTCAAGAGTCCGTAGTAAAATAACACGAAGCTATTCTTTCCATTCAATCTATCATAGAGTTCGTACTAGATTATTGTAGATAAAGGTTTTTGTAATCTGAAAATATAAAAACAGCAAGCTAACTAATGATAAAAGTGAGCGTAAACGGTATTGCAATGTGTTGAAACAAGGCCTAGGGTTCATACTTTCACTAGTGTAAGTCCTCTCAACAATACTAACATAATTGGATCATAAAACTATCCCTCAACATGCAACAAAGAGTCACTCCAAAGTCACTAATAGCGGAGAACGAATGAAGAGATTATGGTAGGGTACGAAACCACCTCAAAGTTATTCTTTCCAATCAATCCATTGGGCTATTCCTATAAGTGTCACAAACAGCCCTAGAGTTCGTACTAGAATAACACTTTAAGATACAAATCAACCAAAACCCTCATGTCACCTAGATACTCCAATGTCACCTCAAGTATTCGTGGGCATGATTATACGATATGCATCACACAATCTCAGATTCATCTATTCAACCAACACAAAGGACCTCAAAGAGTGCCCCAAAGTTCTACCGGAGAATCATCACGAAAACGTGTGCCAACCCCTATGCATAGGTTCATGGGCGGAACCCGCAAGTTGGTCACCAAAACATACATCAAGTGAATCACGTGATATCCCATTGTCACCACAGATATCCACGGCAAGACATACATCAAGTGTTCTCAAATCTTTAAAGACTCAATCCGATAAGATTACTTCAAAGGGGAAACTCAATTCATTACAAGAGAGTAGAGGGGGGGAAGAAAACATCATAGGATCCAACTATAATAGCAAAGCTCGCGATACATCAAGATCGTATCACCTCAAGAACACGAGAGAGAGAGAGATCAAACACATAGCTACTGGTACATACCCTTAGCCCCGAGGGAGAACTACTCCCTCCTCGTCATGGAGAGCACCGGGATGATGAAGATGGCCACCGGAGAAGGATTGCCCCCCTCCGGCAGGGTGCTGGAATGGGTCTAGATTGGTTTTCGGTGGCTACAGAGGCTTATGACGGCGGAACTCCTGATCTAATCTCCGTTTTGGAAGTTTTAGGGTACGACGATATATATGGGTGCAGGAAGTACGTCGGAAGAGCCACGGGGGCCCCACGAGGCAGGGGGCGCGCCCTCGGGGGGTGGGCGTGCACCCACCCTCGTGGGCAGCCCATGTCTCCCCTGACGTGCACTCCAAGTTCCCTGGGTTGCTTTCCTTCCAAAAATAACTTCTCCACTTGATTTCGTTCCATTTCGACTCTGTTTGATATTCCTTTTTCTCGAAACACTGAAATAGGCATAAAACGGCAAATCTGGGCTGGGCCTGCGGTTAATAGGTTAGTCCCAAAAATAATATAAAAGTGGAAAATAAAGCCCGATATTGCCCAAAACAGTAGATAATATAGCATGGAGCAATCAAAAATTATAGATACGTTGGAGACGTATCAAGCATCCCCAAGCTTAATTCCTGCTCGTCCTCGAGTAGGTAAATGATAAAAAGATAATTTTTGATGTGGAATGCTAGTTGGCATAATTTCAATGTAATTCTTCTTACTTGTGATATGAATATTCAGATCTGAAAGATTCAAGACAAAAGTTCATATTGACATAAAAATAATAATACTTCAAGCATACTGACTAAGCAATCATGTCTTCTCAAAATAACATGGCCAAAGAAAGTTATCCCTACAAAATCATATAGTCTGGCTATGCTCCATCTTCACCACACAAAATATTTAAATCATGCACAACCCCGATGACAAGCCAAGCAATTGTTTCATACTTTTGATGTTCTCAAACTTTTTCAATCTTCACGCAATATATGAGCGTGAGCCATGGACATAGCACTATAGGTGGAATAGAATGGTGGTTGTGGAGAAGACAAAAAGGAGAAGATAGTCTCACATCAACTAGGCATATCAACGGGCTATGGAGATGCCCATTAATAGATATCAATGTGAGTGAGTAGGGATTGCCATGCAACGGATGCACTAGAGCTATAAGTGTATGAAAGCTCAACAAAAGAAACTAGTGGGTGTGCATCCAACTCGCTTGCTCACGAAGACCTAGGGCATTTTGAGGAAGCCCATCATTGGAATATACAAGCCAAGTTCTATAATGAAAGATTCCCACTAGTATATGAAAGTGACAACATGAGAGACTCTCTACTATGAAGATCATGGTGCTACTTTGAAGCACAAGTGTGGAAAAAGGATAGTAGCATTGTCCCTTTTATTATTATTATTATTATTATTATTATTTTATTTTTATTTGTCCTTTCTTTTTTTTGGCCTCCCTTTTTTATTTGGCCTTTCTCTTTTTTTGGGACAATGCTCTATTGAATGGTGATCATCACACTTCTCTTTATTTACAACTCAATGATTACAACTCGATACTAGAACAAAGTATGACTCTATATGGATGCCTCCGGCGGTGTACCGGGATATGCAATGAATCAAGAGTGACAAGTATGAAAGAATTATGAATGGTGGCTTTGCCACAAATACTATGTCAACTACATGATCATGCTAAGCAATATGACAATGATGAATGTGTCATGATAAACTGGATGGTGGAAAGTTGCATGGCAATATATCTCGGAATGGCTATGGAAATGCCATAATAGGTAGGTATGGTGTCTGTTTTGAGGAAGGTATATGGTGGGTTTATGGTACCAGCGAAAGTTGTGCGGTACTAGAGAGGCTAGCAATGGTGGAAGGGTGAGAGTGTGTATAATCCATGGACTCAACATTAGTCATAAATAACTCACATACTTATTGCAAAAATCTATTAGTTATCGAAACAAAGTACTACGTGCATGCTCCTAGGGGGATAGATTGGTAGGAAAAGACCATCGCTCGTCCCCGACCGCCACTCATAAGGAAGGCAATCAATAAGTAAATCCTGCTCCGACTTCATCACATAACGGTTCACCATACGTGCATGCTACGGGAATCACAAACTTCAACACAAGTATCTCTCAAATTCACAACTACTCAACTAGCATGACTCTAATATCACCATCTCCATATCTCAAAACAATTATCAAGTATCAAACTTCTCATAGTATTCAACACACTCATAAGAGAATTTTATTATTCTTGAATACCTAGCATATTAGGATTTTAAGCAAATTACCATGCTATTTAAGACTCTCAAAATAATATAAGTGAAGCATGAGAGTTCATAAAACTACGACCATGCTCTAAAAGATATAAGTGAAGCACTAGAGCAAATGACAACTACTCCGAAAGATATAAGTGAAGATCAATGAGTAGTCGAATAATTATGCAACTATGTGAAGACTCTCTAACATTTAATAATTTCAGATCTTGGAAATTTATTCAAACAGAAAGCAAAGCAAAATAAAATGACATCTAAGAATAGCAAACATCATGTGAAGAAGCAAAAACTTAGGATCAACCGATACTAACCGATAGTTGTTGAAGAAGAAAGGTGGGATGCCAACCGGGGCATCCCCAAGCTTAGACGCTTGAGACTTCTTGAAATATTATCTTGGGGTGCCTTCGGCATCCCCAAGCTTGAGATATTGTGTCTCCTAAATTCCTCTCATATCACGGTCTCCCTAAATCTCAAAAGCTTCATCCACACAAAACTCAACAAGGACTCGTGAGATAAGTTAGTATAAACCATTGCCAAAACCTTATCATACTCTACTGTAGCAAATCACTAAAATTATTATTCAACATCGCATACTAAATTCCTCTGCATATTTAATAGTCCTATCCTCAAATAGAATCATTAAAGAAGCAAACATATGCAAACAATGCAAACATAACAGCAATCTGCCTAAACAGGATAGTCTGTAAAGAATGCTGCAACATCCATACTTTCCTATCTCCAAAAATTATGAAAGAAAATTCCCACTGTATTAAATTTATCAGATCTTAATATGCAAAAGGTTTCAACATTTTATCACATTCTGACTTTTCTAGTGAATTATTGCAACAGCAGTAAACTTTCTGTTTTCAAACAGCAACATGTATACTTGTAACATAGGCATAGTAAAGGCTATCAATGCCACTTTTATTGAAATAAAAGATGCAAAACATTGTTATAAATAACAGTAAGCAAATCCTAACAAAATAAATTGACACTCCAAGCAAAACACATATCATGTGGCGAATAAAAATATAGCTCCAAGTAAAGTTACCGATGAACGAAGACGAAAGAGGGGATGCCTTCCGGGGCATCCCCAAGCATGGGATCTTGGTTGTCCTTGAATGTTACCTTGGGGTGCCTTGGGCATCCCCAATATTAGTCTCTTGCCACTCCTTATTCCATAGTCCATCGAATCCTTACCCAAAACTTGAAAACTTCACAACACAAAACTTAAAGTAGAAAACTCGTGAGCTCCGTTAGCGAAAGAAAACAAAATACCACTTTAAGGTACTGAAATAAACTAGTTCTTTATTTATATGGGTGTTATACCTACTGTATTCCAACTTATCTATGGTTTATAAACTATTTTACTAGCCATAGATTCATCAAAATAAGCAAACAACACACGAAAAACAGAATCTGTCAAAAATAGAACAGTCTGTAGTAATCTGTAGCTAGCGCAATATCTGGAACCCCAAAAATTCTAAAATAAATTTATGGACGTGAGGAATTTATCTATTAATAATCTTCAAAAATAATTAATTAAATAGAATTCTCCAAATAAAAATGGCAGCAATTCTCGTGAGCGCTAAAGTTTCTGTTTTTTACAGCATGATCAACAAGACTCTCCCCAAGTCTTCCCAAAGGTTCTACTTGGCACAAATACTAATTAAAACATAAAAAATCAATCATAAAAGAGGCTAGATAAATTATTTATTACTAAATAGGAGCAAAAAGCAAGGAATAAAAATAAAGTTGGGTTGCCTCCCAACAAGCGCTATCGTTTAACGCCCCTAGCTAGGCATGATGATTTCAATGATGCTCACATAAAAGATAAGAATTGAAACATAAAGAGAGCTTCATGAAGAATATGACTATCACATTTAAGTCCAACATACTTCCTATGCATAGGCATTTTGTGAGAAAACAACTTGTGGGAACAATAATCAACTTGCATAGGAAGGTAAAACAGGCATAACTTCAAAACTCTAAGCACATAGAGAGGAAAATTGATATTATTGCAATTCCTACAAGCATATATTCCTCCCTCATAATAATTTTCAGTAGCATCATGAATGAATTCAACAATATAACCAGCACCTAAATAATTCTTTTCGTGATCTACTTGCATAGAAAATTTACTACTCTCCACATAAGCAAAATTCTTCTCATTCGGAATAGTGGGAGTATCATAAGAGACTTGAATACTATAAATTGTTTCCATGTTAAAGGAGTAATGTTCAGAGAAAGGGTACTCATAATCATGACAAGTTTTATAAATATAATCATCACTACTCTTTATAGCATAAGTTTTATCACAATAATCATCATAAGTAGAAGGCATGCTATCATCATAACAACTTTGCATATCAAGACTTGAGAGGCTAAAACTGTCATCGTTATTAAATATAGCATCCCCAAGCTTGGGACAAACATTAATTGCAGCAAATATATTCTCAAATATGTCATCCTCAACAAACATAGCTTCCCCAAGCTTGGGCCTTTTCATATCATAAGCATAATCACTCTCATCATTAATAGTATAGATAGCACCAATAGTATAGCAATTATAATATTCTTCTAAGAAAGTGCCAAAAAGATTTTCAAGATCATAAGAAGTGTCATTATCTTCCCAATCATAATCATCACAACAAGCAATAGGCATAACGAGATCATCATCAAGTGTATCATTTTCATGAGGCACAACAATAATAGGAGCAACTTTATTTGGGAGAGATACCTTTTTACCTCTCTTCCTTTTTCTTTTCTTCTTATTCACCACATCATGTGTGGGTTCAATCCTCTTTTTGGAGCTCCTTATTAATGAGATTGGTTGAATAGAGGGCTCCTCTTCATTACCTGATTCATCATAAGAAATAATAGGAGAATATTGGGAAGTCTCTTCCCTTTCGTTAGCATTCTCTTCATCTTCTATTTGTTTTCTTTTCTTTATGTAATTGGCAATATAAGGATTTTCAATGCAATTCACCGCGCAATACATATAAATATTCTCTAGATCAAAATCAAGAACTCGATCAAGATTAAACTTTGGAACACCCTCAGTTATACGTTTCATTTCTTCATAACCCAAAATAAGGCTAAGCTCTTTATGATGCTCAAGGGTAATCAAATTATCACAATGTTTGGACACGACCTAATCATGAAACAAATAGCATTGGAGCTTTAAATGACCATGTTCATTGCAAAGTTCACAAGGGGCACGAAAAATATTGAATCTTTCAGCACATTCATCTAGCTCTTCTTGCAACAATTTAGTTTCTAAGCACTTATGCCTCTTGCAATATCTATCTTCCCTATTTGGTGTGTACTTACAAACCCAATGCACTCCACAAAAATTGACATGTTTATAGGAGACATTTTCATCATAACTAGTGCAATCATCATTAATATCATGGATATTCAAAGAATTCGTACTAACAACATTGCAATCATGCTCATCATTCAAATATTGAGTGCCAAACATTTTATAGATTTCTTCTTCTAGTACTTGAGCACAATTATCCTTTCCATCATACTCACGAAAGATATTAAAAAGGTGTAACGCCCCAGATGTAACTTTCCCTTTTTGTACTCCAACTCTTGTCGTTTCCGGCGTTAAGTTATATTTATTTCTCGGGTTCGGGTCTTTGTCTCCGTGTGTTTTTGTCTTTGTCATGCATCTCATATCATGTCATCATGTGCATTGCATTTGCATACGTGTTCATCTCATGCATTCGAGCATTTTCCCCATTGTCTGTTTTGCATTCCGGCGCTTCGTTCTCCTCCGGTGGTCATTTCTAGCTTTCTTTCGTGTGTGGGGATTAAACATTTCTGGATTGGACCGAGACTTGCCAAGCGGCCTTGGTTTACTACCGGTAGACCTCCTGTCAAGTTTCGTATCATTTGGACTTCGTTTGATACTCCAACGGTTAACCGAGGGACCGAAAAGGCCTCGTGTGTGTTGCAGCCCAACGCCCCTTCAATTTGGCCCAAAACCCACCAAACTCTGCTCCTTGTCCTAGAGCGTTCGATCACGATCGCGTGGCCGAAAACCGCACCTCATTTGGACTCTCCTAGCTCCACTTATGCCTATAAATACACCCCCTTCGTTTTCGGATCTCTCTCTCCCCGAAACCCTACCCCCTAAAAAAAAGAGGATCCCCGCCACCGACGGACACGTCCGCCCCCGGCCGGACGCGTCCGCCGCCGCAGCCCGTCCACCCGCAAGCCGCCACGTGGCGCCTCACCACCACCGCGCCGCCGGCCCGGGCAGGCCCATCGCCGGCCCCCCGAGCCCATCCGCCGCGCGCCCCCGCGCCCTCCTCCTCCCGAGCCGCGTGAGCTCGTCGCCGGAGCCCTCCGCCGCCTCGCCTGCCGCCCTTCGCCGTGGCTGCCGCCTCGCCGTCCGCCCTCGGGCGCGGCTGCCCTCGTCGCCGGCGGGTCCTCCGACGCCGGATCCGCCCGGCCCGGGTTTCCTCCGACTTCCCCGGCGCCTCTCCGGCGAGAGCTCCCGCCGCCGCGCCCCTTTTTTCCGGTGAACCTCGAACAGCTACAGTGCAGCACCGCGCCTCAGTTTCCGTGCGAAACCCTAGATCTGATCCGAGAGGTTGATTTTTTTGCCAAGTCCCTAGATTTTTTACTCCATATGCTCATGTTCGCGGCCCCGTAACTTTGCATCCGTAGCTCCGATTTGGGCATATAACATATCAAAATGTTCGCCTCGACGAGTACATCGTTTCATTCCATTGCATCATTTTCATTTCATCTCATCTTGATGCCCAAAATGCTGTTAGAAGGAGGCTTCGTGAGTTAATTGTCAGATCTGCTAGTTCATCTTAGACTTTTGTCATTTTTGCCATGATTATTGTGTGCATGCTATGCCTGTGAGTCCTCATATGTTTTGTTAAGGATTTTGTCTTATTTCCAGATTCAACCCATGCATTTTTAGGATGTGTGTGGCGACTTGTGCAAGCTTGCAAAGTGAGGCACCCGGTAGATCTGTTTTCAGAGACTTAGTAGTTTTCACTAAGTCTGGGATTATTTAGTTCATGATGCCATATGTTCAGCTTGTTTCCTAGTGATCCGTGCCTCTTTTGAGGATGATCAGTAAAGGAGTTTTGTTAATCATATTATGCTTTATCCATCCATGTCTTTGTTTGCAATTATGGAGCACCCTAGCTTGAGTCAATCGAGCTCTACTTTTGCTTCATGGTGAATCTGGGCAGATCGTCAACTCGTTTGCGATTTTGCCGATGTTATTGTAGTTGGTCCGTGCATGATATGCCATTGTTCTTGCCATTTCTAGCTTGTATTTTGTGCCTTCTTTATGGATGTATGCTTTCCTTGCCATGACTTGCACCGTAGTGAGTGCATCGAGCTCATTTACTTGCCTTCGTGAGTTAACTTTCAGCATGTCTCAGTTTTCACTAAGTCTGAAAACTGATTGTGTTTTAGCTATGTTCGTGTGCTTGTTAGTATATTTTGTGATCCCTTTTGTCCCCAGGTCACTTTGGGACTTTTGTTAAGCTTGTTGAGTAGCTCCAGGCCATGTTCTTACTTGTCTTAATCAGGTCATGTATCATGTTGTTTTGCTACTCCGAAGAGGGCTTCGTGATCTGAAATTTCAGACAAGTGTTAATTTCACCAAGTCTGGAATCTGTTTTGCATTTGCGTTTTTGCCATGCTTGTTTGAACCTCATAATGGATGAATTGGCCATGGCTCAGTGCTAGTCTTTTGTTAAGAATCTTGTGTGCATCCCTGGCATGTATTTTGTTGTCATGTTTGGTGGCTGTAGCATGTTTATTTCGTTGCATTTAGATGCCTACTTGCTGTAAATTGCAGACCGGAGTCATTCTTAAAACGCTTGCCATTTCCAAACCATAACTCCGATTCCGGCGTTCTTTATATCGTTTTCAAGAGATTTCATCTCATCTTTCCAGTGGCACACTTGGAATTCCAAGTTGAGGCCAGGTTCATGCATTTCCTGTCACCTCTTGCATTTTGCATCCCGCATCGCATCCCGCATAGCATATCATCATTTCATCATATTGCTTGGTCTTGCACGTGGTTGATTGTATCCTTGTTGCTTGTTTGTCTTGTTGGGTAGAGCCAGGAGACGAGTTCGCTATCGAGGAGCCCATTGAGTTTGCTTGTGAGGATCCAGTCAACTCTGTCAACTGTGCAGGCAAGATGATCATACCCTCGAAATCACTACTATCTTTGCTATGCTAGTTTGCTCGCTCTTGCTATGCCAATGCTACGATGCCTACCTTTTGCTTGTCAGCCTCCCAATTGCCATGTTGAAACTCTAACCCACCATGTCCTAGCAAACCGTTGATTGGCTATGTTACCGCTTTGCTCAGCCCCTCTTATAGCGTTGCTAGTTGCAGGTGAAGATTGGAGGCCGCTCCTTGTTGGAACATCATTTATTTACTTGTTGGGATATCATTACATTACCATGTTATCTTAATGCATCTATATACTTGGTAAAGGGTGGAAGGCTCGGCCTCTCGCCTAGTGTTTTGTTCCACTCTTGCCGCCCTAGTTTCCGTCATATTGGTGTTATGTTCCCGGATTTTGCGTTCCTTACGCGGTTGGGTTATAATGGGAACCCCTTGATATTTCGCCTTGATTAAAGCTTGTCCAGCAATGCCCAACCTTGGTTTTACCATTTGCCACCTAGCCTTTTATTTCCCTTGGGTTCTGCAGATTCAAGGGTCATCTTATTTTAACCCCCCGGGACAGTGCTCCTCTGAGTGTTGGTCCAAACCGTCAGCCGCCGGTGGCTACCAGGGGCAACTCCGGGCTGGCTGTGACGCCCCCGATTTAATCATACACTAATCATTCACGCAAACGTGTACGATCAAGATCAGGGACTCACGGGAAGATATCACAACACAACTCTACAAATAAAATAAGTCATACAAGCATCATATTACAAGCCAGGGGCCTCGAGGGCTCGTATACAAGAGCTCGATCATAGACGAGTCAGCGGTAGCAACAATATCTGAGTACAGACATAAGTTAAGCAAGTTTGCCTTAAGAAGGCTAGCACAAACTGGGATACAGATCGAAAGAGGCGCAGGCCTCCTGCCTGGGATCCTCCTAGCTACTCCTGGTCGTCATCAGCGGGCATCACGTAGTAGTAGGCACCTCCGGTGTAGTAGGAGTCGTCGTCGACGGTGGCGTCTGGCTCCTAGGCTCCAACATCTGGTTGCGACAACCAGGTAAAAGGGATAGGGGAAAAGAGGGAGAAAGCAACCGTGAGTACTCATCCAAAGTACTCGCAAGCAAGGAGCTATACTACATATGTATGCAATGGTATCAAATGGAATAAGGGTATCATATGTGGACTGAACTGCAGAAAGCCGGAATAAAAGGGGGATAACTAATCCTTTCGAAGACTACGCTTCTGGCAGCCTCCGTCTTGCAACATGTAGAAGAGGGAAGACTGAAGTCCTCCAAGTAGCATCGCATAGCATAATCCTAACCGATGATCCTCCCCTCGTCGCCCTGTGAGAGAGTGACCACCGGTTGTATCTGACACTTGGAAGGGTGTGTTTTATTAAGTATCCGGTTCTAGTTGTCATAAGGTCAAAGTACAACTCCAAATCGTCCTGTTACCGAAGATCACGGCTATTCGAATAGATTAACTTCCCTGCAGGGGTGCACCACATACCCCAACACGCTCGATCCCATTTGGCCGGACACACTTTCCTGGGTCATGCCCGGCCTCGGAAGATCAACACGTCGCAGCCCCACCTAGACCAACAGAGAGGTCAGCACGCCGGTCTAAACCTAAGCGCCCAGGGGTCTGGGCCCATCGCCCTTAGCACACCTGCACGTTGCGAACGCGGCCTTAAGCAGACCTAGCCTAGTGGCCTTCCAGTCCAATCCGGCGCGCGCCACTCAGTCGCTGACGTCACGAAGGCTTCGGCTGATACCACGACGCCGGGATACCCATAACTACTCCCGCGTAGATGGTTAGTGCGTATAGACCAAATGGCCAGACTCAGATCAAATACCAAGATCTCGTTAAACGTGTTAAATATCCGCGAACGCCGACCAGGGCCAGGCCCACCTCTCTCCTAGGTGGTCTGAACCTGCCCTGTCGCTCCGCCTCAAAGTAACAATCGGGGGCCGTCGGGAACCCAGGCCCACCTCTACCGGGATGGAGCCACCTGCCCCTTCAGCCCCCATGTCCGAACAGTATCACAGGTAATGTATCAATGTAGAGTATATAGTATATGCCCGTGATCACCTCCCGAAGTGATCACGGCCCAGTAGTATAGCATGGCAGACGGACAAGAGTGTAGGGCCACTGATGGAACACTAGCATCCTATACTAAGCAGTAGGATAGCAGGTAATGGTAACAAAAGTAGTAGCAAGGACAGGCTATGCATCAGGATAGGAATAACGGAAAGCAGTAACATGCTACACTACTCTAATGCAAGCAGTATAGAGAAGAATAGGCGATATCTGGTGATCAAAGGGGGGGCTTGCCTGGTTGCTCTGGCAAGAGAGAGGGGTCGTCAACACCGTAGTCGTACGGGGTAGCAGCGGCGTCGGTCTCGGTGTCTAGAGAGAGAAGAGGGGGAAGAAACAATAAATATAATGCAAGCATATGCATAGTGATGCATGACATGACAAGTTACGGCGTTAGAGGTGCCCTAACGCGGTAGTAGGTGATACCGGTGAAGGGGGATAACATCCGGGAAAGTATCCCCGGTGTTTCGCGTTTTCGGACCGGTGAACCGGAGGGGGAAAGTTGCGAGTTTGATAGGTTAGGGATGCGTGGCGGACGAACGGGCTGCGTATCCGAATTCGTCTTGTCGTTCTGAGCAACTTTCATGTTGAAAATATTTTAATCCGAGTTAGGGATTAAAAGATATGATTTTCTAAAGATTTTATTAATTTCTAAGATTTAATTAATTATTTAATTAATTCGAAAATGATTTAATGACATCAGCATGATGTCATGCTGACATCGGCAGTCAACAGAGTTGACTTGGTCAACCTGACATGTGGGTCCAGGGGGGCCCACCTGTCATCCTCTAATTAGGTTAATTAGGGTTTAGGTTAATCTAATTACAGTTTAATTAAACTTAACTAGTTAATTAAATTAATTAAACCGGATTAATTAACTTAACTAATTTCTTAATTAATTAATTAATTAATTAATAATTTTATTAAATCATTTTTATTTCTATTAATTATATTTATTTTATTTTTATCTTTATTTTAATTCCTTTTTTTTAATAAAACGTTCTGGGCACGAGGCCCATCTGTCATAGGCCCCAGGGGCCAATCGGGCAAACGGGCGGGCGGGCGCACAAGTGTGGTGCCCGTGCCCGAGTCCAACCACGGGCGCGGCCGCGGAGTGGCCGGCCGGCCGGTGCTGCGCCCTGCAGCGGCGAGCCGAGGCGGTGGCCGGACGTGGGAGGACGGCGCATGTGCGCGGCGAACGGCGGGGAGAGCGGCCGCAGGGGTGGGCGCGGCCTGGCGCCGGCGCGGGCGCCGGAGGTGGAGCAAGGGCGACTCGGGGGGGGCGACGGCAGAGGGGCGGGCACTGGGACGCGTTGGGAGGCGGCGGTGGCCGGAGCGTGCGGCAAGGCGAGGTCAGAGGCGAGCGGGCGCGGCAGCAGCGCAGCAGCATACGCGCGCGGGGGAGGCGATGCGCCATCGGCGATGGTCGAGCGCGGCCCGCAGGAGGCCGTGGCGGGCGCGGCACGTGCGTGCGCGGGTGGCGGCCGGAGCATGACCGGCGCAGGGAAGGGGGCAGTAGGTGCGGCCGGCCGAGCGCGTGTGCGGCGGAGCGGGGCAGAGGAGGAGGAGCAGCGCTCACGGTGGGGTTGTAGGGGTTCGGGGGCAGCGTGCTCGTGGAGGAAGGTGAGGACGCAACGTGGAGCGGCTCCGGCGAGCGGTGTCCGTCGGCGAGGTCAGGGCGTCCGGCAAGGCGACGGGGATGGGGCGGCTCTTGGCGACGGCGGGGAAGAACCGGGCGGCGTCGGGGTTCGGCGACGAGGGCGGATGTTGACGAGGCGGCGGGGTCGTGCCCCGATCCCGTTCTGGATCGGGAAGGGGGTGAGGACGGGGAGGCGAGCGACGGGGTCAAGGCGGCGATGGCGGCGGGGCCATGGCGCGCAACGGCAGCGGGAGGGGTCGGGGGCGACGGGATCGGGGCGTCGGTTGCCCCCAATCCAGATCCACGAGAGAGGGGGGGAACGAGAGGGAGACGTGGGGGCGAGTGGGTGGCGGCTAGGGTTCCGCTGGGGGTGGGGGGATAAGGGGAGGGAGTGGCCGGCTGGGCCGGGGGGGGGGGGGGGGGGGGCGGCCCGTTCGGTCGGCTGAGGCCAGTTGGGCCACTTGGCCCAGCGGGGGGGGGGGCTTTCTCTTTTTTTTTAGTTTAGCTTTTTTTTTCTTTTATTTATTTTCCTTTTATGTCTTTATTTATTTTAAAATACTTAGGCAGTCTATAAAATTGTGTTTATTACACCATAATGACCTATGTAAAATATGGCATCTCCCGAACACTTCTGTTTTAAATTTTGAAAAACTTTTATTGTTTGCTTTGATTTTGAAATTTGAATTCGAATGGGATTGAATCATCGCGAGGTTTACAACAGTAAGAGTGGTGACGAGGCATCATTAGCAGAGGTTACTGTAGCTTAATTACCCGGGCGTCACACTGGCCTACCGGAAGTTTAGACAATCTGAGTGTGCCCTCAGAAAGAGATATGTGCAGCTCCTATCGGGATTTGTTGGCACATTCGGGCGGTGTTGCTGGTCTTGTTTTAACCTGTCGAAGTGTCTTGAGTTACCGAGATACCGAGTCTGATCGGAACGTCTTGGGAGGAGGTCTATTCCTTCATTGACCGTGAGAGCTTGTCATGGGCTAAGTTGGGACTCCCCTGCAGGGATTGAACTTTCGAAAGCCGCGCCCGCAGTTATGGGCAGATGGGAATTTGTTAATATCCGGTTGTAGATAACTTGAACCTTAATTAAATTAAAATGAATCAACTGAGTGTGTTACCGTGATGGCCTCTTCTCGGCGGAGTCCGGGAAGTGGACACGGTGTTGGAGTAATGTTTGCGCAGGTTGTTCCTCTAGATTCTCGCTCATGCTTCGCTTTCTCTTCTCGCTCTCTTTTGCGAATAAGTTAGCCACCATATATGCTAGTCGCTTGCTGCAGCTCCACATATACATTTGCCTTACCCTTCCTATAAGCTTAAATTGTCTTGATCGCGAGGGTGCGAGATTGCTGGGTCCCTGTGGCTCACAGATTACTATAACTCCAGATGCAGGTCCAGGTGATTCCGCTCCATGTGACGATTACGAGCTCAAGTGGGAGTTCGACGAGGACTCTCAGCGTTATTATGTTTCCTTTCCCGATGATCAGTAGTGGTGCCTAGTTGGGGATTCGATTCAGGGCCTTGTCGCATGTTGGGTTTTCATCTATTTTGGCACCGTAGTCGGGCCATGAGTGTTTGTATGATGGATGTTATTCATGTACTTTGATGTGACGTGGCGAGTGTAAGCCAACTATGTATCTTCCCCTCTTATTATATATTACATGGGATGTTGTAATGATTGCCTGACTTGCGACATTGCTTTCCATGCGGTTATGTCTCTAAGTCGTGCCTCGACACGTGGGAGCTATAGCCGCATCGAGGGCGTTACAAAAGGTCAAGCGTGTGAGACAAACTCAATTCCATTTTTTATAGTTTTCTTTTATAAACTAAACTAGTGACAAAACAAGAAACTAAAAGATTTGATTGCAAGATCTAAAGATATACCTTCAAGCACTCACCTCCCCGGCAACGGCGCCAGAAAAGAGCTTGATGTCTACTACACAACCTTCTTCTTATAGACGTTGTTGGGCCTCCAAGTGCAGAGCTTTGTAGGACAGTAGCAAATTTCGCTCAAGTGGATGACCTAAGGTTTATCAATCCGTAGGAGGCGTAGGATGAAGATGGTCTCTCTCAAGCAACCCTGCAACCAAATAACAAAGAGTCTCTTGTGTCCCCAACACACCCAATACAATGGTAAATTGTATAGGTGCACTAGTTCGGCGAAGAGATGGTGATACAAGTGGTATATGGATAGTAGATAAAGGTTTTTGTAATCTGAAAATATAAAAACAGCAAGGTAACTAATGATAAAAGTGAGCGTAAACGGTATTGCAATGTGTTGAAACAAGGCCTAGGGTTCATACTTTCACTAGTGTAAGTCCTCTCAACAATACTAACATAATTGGATCATAAAACTATCCCTCAACATGCAACAAAGAGTCACTCCAAAGTCACTAATAGCGGAGAACGAACGAAGAGATTATGGTAGGGTACGAATCCACCTCAAAGTTATTCTTTCCAATCAATCCGTTGGGCTATTCCTATAAGTGTCACAAACAGCCCTAGAGTTCGTACTAGAATAACACCTTAAGATACAAATCAACCAAAACCCTCATGTCACCTAGATACTCCAATGTCACCTCAAGTATCCGTGGGCATGATTATACGATATGCATCACACAATCTCAGATTCATCTATTCAACCAACACAAAGGACCTCAAAGAGTGCCCCAAAGTTCTACCGGAGAATCACGACGAAAACGTGTGCCAACCCCTATGCATAGGTTCATGGGTGGAACCCGCAAGTTGGTCACCAAAACATACATCAAGTGAATCACGTGATATCCCATTGTCACCACAGATGTCCACGGCAAGACATACATCAAGTGTTCTCAAATCTTTAGAGACTCAATCCGATAAGATTACTTCAAAGGGGAAACTCAATTCATTACAAGAGAGTAGAGGGGGGAAGAAAACATCATAGGATCCAACTATAATAGCAAAGCTCGTGATACATCAAGATCGTATCACCTTAAGAACACGAGAGAGAGAGAGAGATCAAACACATAGCTACTGGTACATACCCTCAGCCCCGAGGGAGAACTACTCCTTCCTCGTCATGGAGAGCACCGGGATGATGAAGATGGCCACCGGAGAAGGATTGCCCCCTCCGGCAGGGTGCCGAAACGGGTCTATATTGGTTTTCGGTGGCTACGGAGGCTTCTGGCGGCGGAACTCCCGATCTAATCTCCGTTTTGGAAGTTTTAGGGTACAACGATATATATGGGTGCAAGAAGTACGTCGGAGGAGCCACGGGGGCCCCACGAGGCAGGGGGGCGTGCCCTAGGGGGGTGGGCGCGCCCCCCACCCTCGTGGGCAGCCCGTGTCTCCCCAGACGTGCACTCCAAGTTCCCTGGGTTGCTTTCCTTCCAAAAATAACTTCTCCACTTGATTTCGTTCCATTTCGACTCTGTTTGATATTCCTTTTTCTCGAAACACTGAAATAGGCATAAAACAGCAAATCTGGGCTGGGCCTCCGGTTAATAGGTTAGTACCAAAAATAATATAAAAGTGGAAAATAAAGCCCAATATTGCCCAAAACAGTAGATAATATAGCATGGAGCAATCAAAAATTATAGATACGTTGAAGACGTATCATCTTCCTGTGATCATCAATGTGATCCCCTGTCTGGTTCCTTCTTTCACCGAACAGGGTATCAGGGGCTACTATCTATACTATGACACTCTTCGGCAACTTATAAAACATACCTCAAAGCCTCTCATAAGGCTGATACAGGCTTCATTCAGTCCACTCTCGGTTGACTGAATCTTCTCAATGACCGCACCCATAAGGGCACGGTGTTCGTCAACAATGGAGGCGTCTCGTAACGCCACCAACAAAGCATCCGACACTTCTGGATGGACAGAGGTCGCCGGCGGAACAGGCACGCCCCTCCAGCCAAAGGAGGCTGCCTTCTTGATTCTGGAGCCGCATAAACCTCTGGAATCGCATCCGATGAGGAGCCAAACTCAGGGTCGCCCCCGCTGTCAGCCCCTATGGGAATCTTTTCCCCCACGTGTCCAGCCCCTATGGTTTGACCTCCAGGCGACGCCTTCACGGTTTCTTCCTTTCCTCCTTGGCCGGGGTCCTTCTGGGACAAAGCCTTGGTGTTATGCACCTGTTTGGAGGAAGGGGCCTTTTGGGGCGTCCCACTCTCCATAGCATTCGAGCTCAGCAGGTCCTCTGATGAGGATTGCTTGGTACGGGACCTCACCGGACTACCAAAAAATATGGCTTAAGGTTAAAATACTAAGCCACGATGAGTCCGGACGCTTAAACATACTCGGATTTTATGTACTTACAAGTTGACCAGGGGCTGGGCCCTGGGATCCCATGCCAGGCCGCTGTTGGCGGCGTCAGTGGACTCCTCCGGAAGAGAAGCCCTTCCCTTTTTGGGCAGTTCAGCCTCCAAGGGTGTGGAGCCCGTCCTCTTCCTCTTTCCCCTGTAGGGGATTCATCTTCCTCCTCCTTTTGATCCTCTTCAGAGGCGGAACGGGCATCAGAGCCTTCGGGTTTGGTGTCCGAAGTACCACGACGACGAAGGTCGCCCCGGGTCTTTTTGGCCTCCTTTTCAGCCGTCTTCTTTGGCACCTTGTAGGGCGCCGGGACCAGCATCTTCGTCAAAAGTGGGATGGCCGGGTCTTCGGGCAATGGGGCCGGACAATGAATCCGCTCCGCCTTCTTTGTCCAGCTCTGGGGGAGTTGAATAAACATGCATTAAGCGCTTCCTTTGGGTCATGCGGATAGAGAAGTTTGAAAAACTCACCGAACTTGCAGGGCGGGATAGTTGGTACCCGCGGTCTTCGGCGGAGTCTGACCATGACTTGCTGGACTTGAAAAGCACCTTCCAAATGTCCTCGTGCGAGGAGCCAAAGAAGCTTCGCAAAGTTTGGTGCCTGGCTGGATCGAAATCCCACAGATTGCAAGTCCGGTGTTGACAAGGCAGTATCCGGCGGACTAACATTACATGGACTACATTGACAAGTTAATGTTCTTATCTCCCATATATTTAACATGCGTTTGAAGCACCGACAGTTCATCGGATGAGGACCAGTCCAGGCCTTTCTTGACCCAGGATGTAAGCCGCAGAGGGGCGCCGGATCGAAACTCGGGAGAGGCGGACCATTCCTTGCCGCACGGCTCAGTGATGTAAAACCACTGCTGAGGGAGTCCTGGATTAGGGGGTATCCTGGATCGAGTTGGTGTGACTTCAGGAACTCCCCGAGGATCAAAATGAGGCACACTGCATAGTGCGGCGATCTAAAGCCTATAAAGTCCATGAGGGAGAGCTTTATAAGAAAAGCACTACCAGAGTCTTTCAAAGGTGCATCTCCGAAAAGGAAGGGCGGAACCTCCTGGCTGAAATTCATGCCGGACTCGGCGGTCATCACGCTGCAGCTCGGTCCCTTGTAAGCAAGGCGTTCCGTACATGCTTTTATTGGCCGACGGCCCGGGCAGACGCCCAGGACTTAGTCCAACGGTGCGTCGGTTGCCAGCTTTTTGCAAACCAAAGCCATATGCCACCCACCGCCCTCCAAACTATCCCCATCACTTGGCCCTTCACGGTCTGGGGGCTTGACATGGTTGGGCCCCTTAAAGGTGGAACCCACAAGAAAAAATACTTACTGGTCATGGTGGATAAGTTCACCAAATGGATAGAAGCCAAGCCTGTTAAGACGTCCGAATCCGGACCGGTGATAGACTTTATATCCGGGGTTGTACACCGTTACGGTGTCCCCCACAGCATAATCACTGATAATGGCACGAACTTTACGGCCGACGAGGTAAAACTCTGGTGCAAAAACATGGGCATCAAGCTCGATTATGCTTCCGTCTATCACCCACAAACTAACGGCCAGGTCGAACATGCAAATGATCTTATCATGAGTGGCATCAAACCCATATTAGTGCGGTCCCTTAAGGAATCTAATACGCACTGGGTAGAGGAGCTCGACTCCGTACTCTGGGGGCTGCGGACCACGCCGAATCGCACCACCGGATACACACCATTCTTCATGGTGTACGGCACAGAGGCAGTTTTGCCCTGCGACATAATTCATGACTCACCTCGAGTGCGCTTGTACGAAGAAAGAGAAGCCGAGCTCGATCGGCAGGATAGTTTGGACGCCTTGGAGGAAGAGCATGACGTGGCAAAAGCCCGTTCCGCATTCTATCAACAGCGGGCTCGAAGATACCAAAGCAGAGAAGTACGGGCCAAAAATTACAACGTTGGCGAATTAATTCTACGCCTGTCGGACAAGAAAAAGGACAAACTCAAGCCCAAGTGGGAAGGTCCCTTCATAATTGACCAAGTCCTGACTGGTGGAGCGTACCGCCTGCGAGATGCATCGGATAACCGACTCGAGCCGAACCCATGGAACGCAACCCGTCTCCGAAGATTCTATGCCTAGCGCCGGACTCTGTGCTCGTCTCCTTCCTCTGTCCATTTTGTATATACTTTCTATCTTACATTTCTCTCCTTCTCCCCTCCCTCTCTCTTATAGCCTTTAAAGGCTCATAAAGTGACGCGCTATCCGCGCTCATTAAACCCGGGGGCTTCTTTAAAGAGAAGCTTATTTATACGGGCTTCATGCCCAACACATGTGTCACACTTCCGCATGTACCTTTTATTCACCATTATATGCATCGATATGACTTAAGTTTTGGCCAAGCTGGGTTGCCTGACTCCTGTGCTTACCCCTACATTCCCGATTGTTCAGCTAGGTGGTAAAGGGAGCACCTCTGCGATTGTTACTGCCGGGTCAGCCGGATGTGTACCTCAGACTGGGTGAAGCCGAAAGCTAGCGTTCTTAAGGGAATATTCGGTCGGTGAACTAAAGATGATCTTTTTTTCACTTATTTATCTATACGCCCCCAGATGTTTTTCTTGCGTCTCTTTTCACAGAATGGACATGCACTTTAGGGCATGCCTCCCAGGGAAAGGAACCCCTAACGGAACTATTCTCCCTGGAAGATGTTTCTTACTAACCATGTAATATAACATAACTAGTTGGGCACTTGTCTGTTCAAGCACTAATGACCCCTACGCCTGGTCTCCATGCATACCCCGGTTCTTATATAACCGCGAGGGTATTCGGACACACTCCGGACCGTCAGGTCCCGAGGTTGAAGCGAAAAGGTCGGCCATGAAAAACGATCTACAATCCGGCTAGAAGGCATTACACATGTCAATTAAAATTACATAGTCAATCTGACTGATTGTATTCCTCTTCAATACCATCTAACAGGCTGTCTAGTTTATAGTCCTGTTGGGAATACTTTGCGGCCAATTCTACTTGGCTGTATACTAAGCTCACAGGGATCTCCTTCCCATCGGGCCCCACGGGTCCGACCTCGGCCATGTGGTTTGGGTCAGCCTTCGTGTACCGCGTCTTCACCATGGCCCAGGCCTCCCTGGCGCCTTGACGGCAGGTCGACATCTTCCACAATCGGAAGCGCCACCGCGCTCCCTTCAGCTTCTCTACAAGCTCTCCAAGGCCTTCGGGCATGGAGACGGATGGCCACAAGGCCTGGGCGACGCCTTGCATCACCTGCCGAACTCGCTCGTGCAGTTGTGAGAGCTCGGGAAGAAGGTCACCCGTAGAACCGGGCATTTCCTCTACAGGACGACCTGTGAGCATACCTACAGACATTACTCTATTAGTCGACTTCCTCGCCGAACTCTTTTTTCAAAGTTCGTTTAAGCACTTACTAAATATGCCGCGTCGAAGCCGCTGATTCTCCTTAACGGAGTCCAACAGTTGGGCACGAACATCCTTCAGTTCAACGCCCAGCCTGGTGTTGGCATCTTGGAGATCGTTCTTCTCCCGCCTCACCTTTGTCAGCACGCTCTCACCAGCCTTCAGCTGGCGTAGGAGTTGTTGCTTTTCCGGATTTAATCCGGCGCCATCTGCAATTTCATTTCTCAAATTTGCACCCACGCCGCACTTCGCAAAATACTTATCTTTTGAAGCATATATTACCAGAGGGGGTCTCCTTGGGCTCCCCTGCCGCGGCTAGTGCGGCCTTAAGTTGGGCTTTGCACTCTTCCAGCTCCTGGGATAGTAGGGTATTCTTTTCTATAAGAACCTGCATAACAAATGATCCTTAAATCAGTTATTCTAACTGTTTCAAGTCTCGGGGGCTACTGGTATATATATAATCACCAAAATTTTCTTACCCGTATGTCTTTTACATATTGCTCCGTGGCTCTGGCTAGACCATTTTGAGCGGCACAGAGGTACGCATCTCCCGAATTGAAGGCATCCAATGCCTCTTGGGAGAAATAAGCGTCGCGAAGAACTGTCCGGCGACGCCTGTGGTTCATGGCACTCTCCACCTCGGAATTGGTGGCAGACAGCCTGTCCGCATCCTCTGTTGGAGGAGCGTCCAGTGCGCGCCTTGTGTTTGCCTCCGCTTCCGGACCAGGCTTTGGAGCCTGGCTGGTGGAGGCGCGATTGGCAACCTCTTCGGATATAGTCCGGCGAGGTCTCTTCGTCCTGAAGAGAGCACGAGCGTTAATATGCCTTGAAGGAATAACACCTGGGAATAAGATGGTGCGCTATACCTTTGCGTCGGCGTATCAGTCCGGACCGCACTTCTTTTCAGCCCGCGGGGCCTTGCCGCCCCTCGTTGGCTAGTCGCCGCAGGCTCGGCCTCCTGTCTCAAGGACCTCCCCCGCAAAACACGGTTGTCATACGGCAATCGAAAACACGCGAGGATAGATCCCCTGTCAAAGTGCTAGGATTTCGGTCTTAGTTACCTGTGAGGCTGGGAGTAGCCCTGGGTAATCGGCCGTAATGGCCACCCAGGCGTTGTCCTTGCTCAATTGATGAAACACCCCATCAATCAGCTCCACAGATAAGTCCAGATCCTCTTGAGAGGCCGGGTCGAGGGACCATCCCGGATCCTCGGGTTGTGGAGGAGGGCTGTTTATTTCTTTAACAGCCTGGCACAGTTCCTGCGTTGAAGTCGTTTGACTGAATATTTAACGATGGGAATATAAAACGGATGGGCAAGTAAAAGTGTCCACTTACCCAACTTGGGGGATTGTACATAGAAAATCCACCCTGTGGGTTGACGCGGAGAAATTCCTCCTCTTCTCCCTTGTACAAAGCGGATAAGATCTTTATTAGAGCGGCAGCCGAATTCGTCCCCTTACGGCCGTGGCGGGTGGCGTCGTCCTCCTTGTTGAAGTCCCACATGGGGTGGCCTCTATACTGAAGTGGCTGCACCCCTCGCATGATGCATGCGGCCATGACCCCGATCATGGTCAGTCCAGAATGAGCTAACAATCTTATCCGGCCCATCAGGTAAAGAACGTCCTTGTCGCTTTCCCTCTGAGGGCTCCATGGACGCCAGCTTAGGCGCTTCTTTAGGGGAGCATTGTCGAACTCAGGGAGGCCGATCCGGACAGGATCCGGCAGCGGGATGTCCTCTATATAAAACCATTCCGAAGGCCAGTCCTCGACGCCTTCTTTGGGGTTCCGGATAGATATCCATTCCCGGCGATGCGCCACACTTCGGCTCCGCCCACTTGATATATTGACCCCTTCTGAGAACGGGGCACAAGGCAGAATAGCCTTTTCCACAGCGCGAAATGAGCCTCGCAGCCCAAAAACAACTCGCAAAGGGCTATGAAGCCCACGATATGCAATATGGAGGCAGGCGTGAGGTTGTGCAGCTGGAGGCCATAGAACTCCAGGAGCCCCCGGAGAAACAGATGAATTGGAAATCTGAGCCCTCTTATTAAGTAAGGGACAAGGCATACCCGCTCTCCTTTGGAGGGATTGGGGGCGCTCTCCGCTTGCTCTCCGCCATTATAGGTGGCAAGTCCGGCTCGAACCGGGACCATATAGGCCGGGGGGAGAAATCCCTTGGTCTGGAGCGTCACTAGATCGTTGTGCGGGATGGAGCATCTCTCCCAATCTCCAGGCTGAGGGCTGGAAGGGCGAGAGGAGGAGCTGCGGCGTCCGGCCATGATCGAATGGACCTCTGTCGGATACGCTCTGATGAATACTCGCGGAGGGGAGAAGGTGTGGTTTGGATCTAAATCCTCGTCCCCTTAAATAGGCGGCTCAATCACGCGGCTAGGGGTGTAAATGTAAAAATACCCTGACTTTTCGTATTCGTTTGACACGTGGAAGACGGCCATTATTGGGCGTAGAAGCCAAGGAGCGCTACATTTACAAGAAACCAGACATTATTCAACAGGTACACGGAATTTGGAGGAGAACCCGCCTTGCAATGCCGAAGATAATCTGCGCGCCTGACTCGTCGTCATTGAAGCCTGGTTCGGGGGCTACTAAGGGAGTCCTGGATTAGGGAGTGTCCGGATAGCCGGACTATACCTTCGGCCAGACTCCTGGACTATGAAGATACAAGATTGAAGACTTCGTCTCGTGTCCGGAAGGGACTTTCCTTGGCGTGGAAGGCAAGCTTGGCGATACGGATATGTAGATCTCCTACCATTGTAACCGACTCTGTGTAACCCTAGCCCTCTCCGGTGTCTATATAAACCGGAGGGTTTTAGTCCGTAGGCACAACAATCATACCATAGGCTAGCTTCTAGGGTTTAGCCTCCTTGATCTCGTGGTAGATCTACTCTTGTACTACCCATATCATCAATATTAATCAAGCATGAGTAGGGTTTTACCTCCATCGAGAGGGCCCGAACCTGGGTAAAAACATCGTGTCCCTTGTCTCCTGTTACCATCCGCCTAGACGCACAGTTCGGGACCCCCTACCCGAGATCCACCAGTTTTGACACCGACAACTGTTGTTGCCACTCCTTGACAGAATCATTAAAGGTTCCCGTTGGCCATATGACGTTGGGCATCTTGCTCACCATAGCGCCCCCTCACTCGGCGTGCTCGCTGCCCACCACCTTGGGCTTCACATTAAAAACGTTCAGCCATAAATCAAAGTGCGGCGGAATACGGAGAAAAGCCTCGCACATGACAATGAATGTCGATATGTTGAGGAAGGAGTTAGGGGACATATCGTGAAGATCGATCCCATAATAATACATGATGCCACGGATGAACGGGTGGAGGGGAAACCCTAGCCCGCGGACAAAGTGAGGGAGGAATACAACCCTCTCGCGGGGTTCCGGAGTAGGGACGATCTGTCCCGCCGTCGGGAGACGGTGGCTGATTTTCTTGACCAGATACCCGGCCTTCTGAAGCTTTTTGATATCCTTCTCTCGGACGGTAGAGGCCATCCATTTGCCTCCTGCTCCGGATCCGGACATCTTTGGAAGACCTTTTGTGGGTAGAGAAGGTGAACACTTGGGCTCTGGAGCTTGAGCAGAATTGAATGAATCGGGAAGAAGGCTGATAACCCACAAGTATAGGGGATCGCAACAGCTTTCGAGGGTAGAGTACTCAACCCAAATTTATTGATTCGACACAAGGGGAGCCAAAGAATATTCTCAAGTATTAGCAGCTGAGTTGTCAATTCAACCACATCTGGAAACTTAGTATCTGCAGCAAAGTGTTTAGTAGCAAAGTAATATGATAGTGATGGTAACGGTAACAAAAGAGTAATGAACGCAAAGTAATGTTTTTGGTATTTTGTAGTGATTGTAACAATAGCAACGGGAAAGTAAATATGCCGGATCAATGATGGATAATTATGCTGGATTCGGTTCATCATGTAACAGTCATAACATAGGGTGACACAGAACTAGCTCCAATTCGTCAATGTAATGTAGGCATGTATTCCGAATATAGTCATACGTGCTTATGGAAAAGAACTTGCATGACATCTTTTGTCCTACCCTCCCGTGGCAGCGGGGTCCTAATGGAAACTAAGGGATATTAAGGCCTCCTTTTAATAGAGAACCAGAACAAAGCATTAGCACATAGTGAATACATGAACTCCTCAAACTACGGTCATCACCGGTAAGTATCCCGATTATTGTCACTTCGGGGTTAACGGATCATAACACATAATAGGTGACTATAGACTTGCAATATAGGATCTAGAACTCTCATATATTGATGAAAACATAATAGGTTCAGATCTGAAATCATGGTACTCGGGCCCTAGTGACAAGCATTAATCATAGCAAAGTCATAGCAACATCAATCTCAGAACATAGTGGATACTAGGGATCAAACCCTAACAAAACTAACTCGATTACATGGTGAATCTCATCCAACCCATCACCGTCCAGCAAGCCTACGATGGAATTACTCACGCACGGCGGTGAGCATCATGAAATTGGTGATGGAGGATGGTTGATGATGACGACGACGATGAATGCCCCTCTCCGGAGCCCCGAACGGACTCCAGATCAGCCCTCCCGAGAGGTTTTAGGGCTTGGCGGTGGCTCCATATCGTAAAACGCGATGATTTCTTCTCTTATTTTTTTCTCCCCGAAAGCAGTTATATAGAGTTGGAGTTGGAGTCGGGGGGTCTCCAGGGGGCCCACGAGGTAGGGGGGCGCGCCCCTACCCTCGTGAGAAGGGTGTGGGCCCCCTGGTCTTCATCTTTGGAGAGGATTTTTTATTATTTATTTTAAGGTATTCCGTGGAGTTTCAGGTCATTCCGAGAACTTTTGTTTTCTGCACATAAAACAACATCATGGCAATTCTGCTGAAAACAGCATCAGTCCGGGTTAGTTCCATTCAAATCATACAAGTTAGAGTCCAAAACAAGGGCAAAAGTGTTTGGAAAAGTAGATATGACGGAGACGTATCAACTCCCCCAATCTTAAACCCTTGCTTGTCCTCAAGCAATTCAGTTGACAAACTGAAAGAAATAAAGAAAAACTTTTACAAACTCTGTTTTCTCTTGTTGTTGTAAATATGTCAAGCTAGCATTCAAGTTTTCAGCAAAGATTATAACTAACCACATTTGCAATAATTCTCAAGTCTCATGATTACTCATATCAATAACATAATCAACTAGCAAGCCATAATAATAAATCTCGGATGACAACACTTTCTCAAAACAATCATAACATGATATAACAAGATGGTATCTCTCTAGCCCTTTCTAAGACCGCAAAACATAAATGCAGAGCACCTTTAAAGATTAAGGACTGACTAGACATTGTAATTCATGGTAAAAGATATCCAATCATAGTCACACCCAATGTAAACTAACAGCAATGAATGCAAATGATAGCTGCGCTCTCCAGCTAGAGCTTTTTAATAAGAGGGTGATGACTCAACATGAAAGTAAATAGATAGGCCCTTCGCAGAGGGAAGCAGGGATTTGTAGAGGTGCCAGAGCTCGGTTTTAAAATAGAGGTGAATAAAATTTTGAGCGGTATACTTTCATTGTCAACATAACAACCAAGAGATGGCGATATCTTCCATGCTACACACATTATAGGCGGTTCCCAAACAGAATGGTAAAGTTTATACTCCCCTCCGCCAACAAACATCAATCCATGGCTTGCTCGAAACAACGAGTGCCTCCAACATACATCAGGTCCCAGGGGGAGTTTTGTTTGCAATTATTTTGATTTAGTTTGCATAAAGCATGGAATTGGGCATCCCGGTGACCAGCCCTTTATCTCGTGAGTGAGGAGCGGAGTCCACTCCTCTTGAGAATAACCCGCCTAGCATGGAAGATACAGACAGCCCTAGTTGATACATGAGCTATTCGAGCATACAAAACAGGATGATTATTTGAAGGTTTGGAGTTTGGCACATACAAATTTACTTGGAACGGCAGGTAGATACCGCATATAGGAAGGTATAGTGGACTCATCTGGAATAACTTTGGGGTTTAAGGAGTTTGGATGCACAAGCAGTATTCCCACTTAGTACAGGTGAAGGCTAGAAAAAGACTGGGAAGCAACCAACTAGAGAGCGACAACAGCCATGTACATGCATTAAAATTAATAAACATTGGATGCAAGCATGAGTAGGATATAATCCACCATGAACATAAATATCGTGAAGGCTATGTTGATTTGTTTCAACTACATGCGTGAACATGTGCCAAGTCAAGTCACTTAAATCATTCAGAGGAGGATACCACCCTATCATACCACATCATAACCATTTTAATAGCATGTTGGCACGCAAGGTAAACCATTATAACTCATAGCTAATCAAGCATGGCACAAGCAACCATGATCTCTAATTGTCATTGCAAACATGTTTATTCATAACAGGCTGAATCAAGAACGATGAACTCATCATATTTACAAAAACAAAAGAGGTCGAGTTCATACCAGATTTTCTCATCTCAGTCAGTCCATCATATATCATCATAATTGCCTTTCACTTGCACGACCGAATGATGTGAATAATAATAAGAGTGCACGTGCATTGGACTAAGCTGGAATCTGCGAGCATTCAATAAACAGGAAAAGACAAGGCAATATGGGCTCTTTTGTCAGATAAACAATAATGCATATAAGAGCCACTTCAACAATTTAATCATGGTCTTCTCCTACTGACCCCCAAAGAAAATAAAAGAAATAAAACTATTTACACGGGAAAGCTCCCAACAAGCAAAAGAAGAACATGAAATCTTTTGGGTTTTCTTTTTTAATTACTACTACAAGCATGGAAATTAAACTAATTAAAAGCTACAACTAATTTTTTTTGTTTTTCTTAAGGTTTATTAAACACACAAGAAGAAAGCATAAAAGGAAATAAACTAGCATTGATGATACAATGAAAAAGTATGAGCACCGACATCTGGCAATGAGTGTGTGTGAACATAAATGTAATGTCGGTGAGAAATACGTACTCCCCCAAGCTTAGGCTTTTGGCCTAAGTTGGTCTATGGCCACGGCTGGCCTGGCTGATATTCATAATAATAGTTGTTGGGGTCGTACTACGATGAGGAAGAAGAAGGCTCCGATTGCCACTGGCTGGCAATCATCTCCGGATCCCACTGATAGTTAGATTGTCATGAAGGATCAAATTGTGGTTCCGGTTCTGGATCCTTGGCTGGTGCAGGGATCCGGTAGGCGTGGATAGCCGTCAATGGAACAAGGTACTTGCCTACAGTCAAATCAAACAAAGCAGGCGCAGGCAAGGTAATGGTCTCAGGATGATGTTTATTAAAGAATTGATATTTAAGCTCTCCTGCCCTATTCTTAACAATAAAATCATGTGCCACCATACTTTTATAATCTAAATAAATACGAGGCAGCACTTTTTCCTCCTTCTCAGCATGCCTAATAGGAATGTTAAAATGTGCAGCTAGGCGTGTAGCATAGATGCCTCCAAAGATGGGACCCTTAGTACGGTTCATACTTAACCGTCTAGCAATAATGCCGCCCATACTAAAAGTGTTATCACTGTATAAACCTTGGAGCAAAATAATAATATCAGGGATATTAAGATTTCCACAGTTTCCGCGATCAATTAAGCAACGACTAGCAAATAATGCAAAGTAACGCAAGACAGGAAAATGTATGCTAGTGATTCGTGCATCGGAAACCTTCCTAGTTTCCCCTACAGTGATAGTATTAATAAATCCATCCACATCATCATGATGTGGTTCTTCTATCTTGCCCCCAAAAGGGACTAAACAAATCCGACAGAAATCATAAAGTGACATCTCCTTATGCTCATCATATAAATGAAACTCCACCGTAGGTGGTGAGTTCCTAGAATGAAAATGAAAGTTTTGCACAAAGGTATTTGTGAGCAAGAGATACTGATCGCATTGGTCGTGGAGGAAAGCGACGAGGCCTGCATTATGAGCCAACTCATGAAAATCTTCATAAATCCCGGCTGCTCTTAAGAAATCCTCAGAAGGCCATTCACACGCCCGAACCTCCGCGGTGCGTGGCAAATTATACTTAGGCTTCGGTGCCTTTGCCTTCGAGCTTTGGCTCGACGAGCCCCTCAATAATGTCCTCATCATTTTCTGAAAAATTCTGTAATTTTTAGTAACTTCAAAATAAAAGTAAACCAAACTCAATAATATTGATAGCAACTACTCCTACAAGTGCCTAGGGCCTATATCATGCATCAAAACTACTTTTGACCATATAAATTTGACATGCAAGCTCAAGAACAGGGTCACCTAAGCAGCAAAAATTTGCAATGAATAAAGCACTAGAACAAAAACTAATTGGACCAATGGAGGAGTCACATACCAAGGAACAATCTCCCCAAGCAGTTTTGTGAGAGGTGCTTTGAGCAAGGAGATCGAAAATGGCAGCAAAACGAGCTTGGACTCGGGTTTGAGTTGGTTTTTCGTGTTTGGGGGAGGAAGATGAAGTGTGTGGCTGAAAGAATAAGTGGAGGAGGACCACCGTGGGCCCACGAGGCAGGGGGCGCGCCCTAGGGGGCGCCCTCCACCCTCGTGGCAAGGTGGTTGGCCCCCCTGGTGTGTTCTTTGTTCCATAAATCCTCAAATATTCTAGAAAAAATTATATTTAATTTTCAGGGCATTTGGAGAACTTTTATTTTTAAGGTATTTTTATATTGTACGGATAATCAGGTAACAGATAGAAAATTATTTATTTTAATTTTATTTCAACTAAATAACAGAAAGTATAGAAAGGGTACAGAGGGTTGTGCTTCTAGTTTCATCCATCTCATGCTCGTCAAAAGGAATCCACTAACAAGGTTGATCAAGTCTTGTTAACAAACCCATTCCGATTAACATGAAACCGGAGAAATTTCGAATAACACAAGGTTACCTCAACGGGGATATGCACATCCCCAATAATAAGTATATCATATTTCTTCTTGATAGTAGGAAGAGGAAATTCAAAACCTCCAAATATAATCGATGGAATTTTTTTGATAGAATTGATACTATGAACTTGAGGCTGTTTCCTCGGAAAGTGTACCGTATGCTCATTACCATTAAAATGAAAAGTGACATTGCCTTTGTTGCAATCAATAATAGCCCCTGTTGTATTAAGAAAAGGTCTTCCAAGAATAATAGACATACTATCGTCCTCGGGAATATCAAGAATAATAAAGTCCGTTAAAATAGTAACGTTTGCAACCACAACAGGCACATCCTCACAAATACCGACAGGTATAGCAGTTGATTTATCAGCCATTTGCAAAGATATTTCAATAGGTGTCAACTTATTCAAATTAAGTCTACGATATAAAGAGAGAGGCATAACACTAACATCGGCTCCAAGATCACATAAAGCAGTTTTAACATAGTTTCTTTTAATGGAGCATGGTATAGTAGGTACTCCTGGATCCCCAAGTTTCTTTGGTATTCCACCCTTGAAAGTATAATTAGCAAGCATGGTGGAAATTTCAGCTTCCGGTAACTTTCTTTTATTTGTAATAATATCTTTCATGTACTTAGTATAAGGATTTGTTTTGAGTATATCAGTCAATCGCATACGCAAAAATATAGTTCTAATCATTTCAGCAAAGCGCTCAAAATCCTCATCATCCTTTTTCTTGAATGGTTTGGGAGGAAAAGGCATGGGTTTCTGGACCCAAGGTTCTCTTTCTTTACCATGTTTCCTAGCAACAAAGTCTTTCTTATCATAACGTTGATTCTTTGATTGTGGGTTATCAAGATCAACAGCAGGTTCAATTTCTACATCATTATCATTACTAGGTTGAGCATTATTATGAACATCATCATTAACATTTTCATTAGGTTCATGTTCATTACCAGATTGAGTTTCAGCATCAAAAATAGAAATATCAATTGGATTATCAGGTGGTTCAGCAATAGGTTCACTAGAAGTTTGCACAGTTCTATCATTTTTCTTTTTCTTCTTTTTAGAAGAACTAGGTGCATCAATTTTATTTCTTTGAGAATCTTGCTCAATTCTCTTAGGGTGGCCTTCAGGATACAAAGGTTCCTGAGTCATTCTACCAGTTCTAGTAGCCACTTTAACAACATAACCATTTTTCTTACTATTCATCTCATCGAGCAATTCTTTTTGAGCTTTAAGTACTTGTTCTACTTGAGTGGTAACCATAGAAACATGTTTGCTAACAAGTTTAAGTTCACCTCTAATATTAGCCATATAATCACCTAAGTATTTAATCATATCAGCATCTTGTTTTAATTTTCTACCAAAATAAGCATTGAAGTCTTCCTGCTTAAACATAAAATTATCAAACTCATCCAAGCATTGACTAGCAATTTTAGTAGGAGGGATTTCAGCTTTATCATATCTATAGAGAGAATTTACCTTTACTACCTGTGTCGGGTTATCGAGGTCTAGAGTTTCTTCAATAAATAAAGGTTTAAGATCATATATTTCTTCATCATGCGGTAAATTGATACCATGTATTTCTTCAATAGGAGGTAAATTCTTAACATCTTCAGCTTTAATACCTTTTTCTTTCATAGATTTCTTTGCCTCTTGCATATCTTCAGGACTGAGAAATAGAACACCTCTCTTCTTCGGAGTTGGTTTAGGAATAGGATCATTAATTGGAGCAGGAGCTGCCTCAGGAGCTGGCTTAGGAGGTGCCCAATTATTTTCATTTGTCAACATATTATTCAATAAGATTTCAGCTTCATCCGGTGTTCTTTCCCTGAAAAGAGAACCAGCACAACTATCCAGGTAATCTTTGGAAGCATCGGTTAGTCCATTATAAAAGATATCAAGTATTTCATTTTTCTTAAGAGGATGATCAGGCAAAGCATTAAGTAACTTGAGAGGCCTCCCCCAAGCTTGTGGGAGACTCTCTTCTTTAATTTGCACAAAGTTGTATATTTCTTTTAAAGTAGCTTGTTTCTTATGAGCAGGGAAATATTTAGCAGAGAAGTAATAAATCATATCCTGGGGACTACGCACACAACTAGGATCAAGAGAATTAAACCATATCCTGGGGACTACGGAAATATTTTAAGGATATAAAAATAGCAAGATCTCTCATCATTAGTGAACAGGGTGGCTATATCATTTAATTTAGTAAGATGTGCTACAACAGTTTCAGATTCATAGCCATGAAAAGGATCAGATTCAACCAAAGTAATTATATCAGGATCAACAGAGAATTCATAATCCTTATCAGCAACACATATAGGTGAAGTAGCAAAAGCAGGGTCAGGTCTCATCCTAGCATTTGGAGATTGCTTATTCCATTTAGCTAATAACCTTTTGAGTTCATATCTATCTTTACAAGCTAAAATAGCTAAAGAAGCATCTTGATCAAATAAATAACCCTCAGGAATAACAAGTGATTCTTCATCATCACTTTCATCTTCATAATCGGATTCAATATTTTCAATCTCTCTAGCCTTAGCAAGTCGTTCCTCTAGAAAATCACTAAGTGGCACAGTAGTATCAGGCATAGAGGTAGTTTCATCATAAGTATCATGTATAGCAGAAGTAGCATCATCAATAACATGCGACATATCAGAACGAATAGCAGAAGCAGGTGTAGGTGTCGCAAGCTTACTCATAACAGAAGGTGAATCAAGAGCAGAGCTAGATGGCAGTTCCTTACCTCCCCTCGTAGTTGAGGGATAGATCTTGGTTTTTGGATCTCTCAAATTCTTCATAATGATAAGCAAATATAAATCCCAAGTGACTCAAAGAATAGATCTATGCTCCCCGGCAACGGCGCCAGAAATTAGTCTTGATAACCCACAAGTATAGGGGATCGCAACAGCTTTCGAGGGTAGAGTATTCAACCCAAATTTATTGATTCGACACAAGGGGAGCCAAAGAATATTCTCAAGTATTAGCAGCTGAGTTGTCAATTCAACCACACCTGGAAACTTAGTATCTGCAGCAAAGTGTTTAGTAGCAAAGTAATATGATAGTGATGGTAACGGTAACAAAAGAGTAATGAACGCAAAGTAATGTTTTTGGTATTTTGTAGTGATTGTAACAATAGCAACGGGAAAGTAAATAAGCGTAAACCAGTATATGGAAAGCTCGTAGGCATCGGATCAATGATGGATAATTATGCCGGATGCGGTTCATCATGTAACAGTCATAACATAGGGTGACATAGAACTAGCTCCAATTCGTCAATGTAATGTAGGCATGTATTCCGAATATAGTCATACGTGCTTATGGAAAAGAACTTGCATGACATGTTTTGTCCTACCCTCCCGTGGCAGCGGGGTCCTAATGGAAACTAAGGGATATTAAGGCCTCCTTTTAATAGAGAACCGGAACAAAGCATTAGCACATAGTGAATACATGAACTCCTCAAACTACGGTCATCACCGGTAAGTATCCCGATTATTGTCACTTCGGGGTTAACGGATCATAACACATAATAGGTGACTATAGACTTGCAAGATAGGATCTAGAACTCTCATATATTGATGAAAACATAATAGGTTCAGATCTGAAATCATGGCACTTGGGCCCTAGTGACAAGCATTCAGCATAGCAAAGTCGTAGCAACATCAATCTCAGAACATAGAGGATACTAGGGATCAAACCCTAACAAAACTATCTCGATTACATGGTGAATCTCATCCAACCCATCACCGTCCAGCAAGCCTACGATGGAATTACTCACGCACGGTGGTGAGTGCTACGTCTTGAGCTTGCGTTGGTTTTCCCCGAAGAGGAAGGGATGATGCAGCAGAGTAGCGTAAGTATTTCCCTCAGTTTTCAGAACCAAGGTATCAATCCAGTAGGAGGCCATGCTCAAGTCCATTGTACCTGCACAAAACGATAGCTACTCGCAACCAACGCAATTAGGGGTTGTCAATCTCTTCACGGTCATTTACGAGAGTGAGATCTGATAGATATAATATTTTTGGTATAAAGATGCAAAGTAAAAAGTAAAAGCAAAGTAAAAAAAGCAAAGCGAGATTAAAGTGATGGAGATTGATATGATGAGAATAGACCCGGGGGCCATAGGTTTCACTAGTGGCTTATCTCAAGAGCATGAGTATTCTACGGTGGGTGAACAAATTATCGTTGAGCAATTGACAGAATTGAGCATAGTTATGAGAATATCTAGGCATGATCATGTATATAGGCATCACGTCCGTGACAAGTAGATCGAAACGATTCTGCATCTACTACTATTACTCCACTCATCGACCGCTATCCAGCATGCATCTAGAGTATTAAGTTAAAAACAGAGTAACGCCTTAAGCAAGATGACATGATGTAGAGAGATAAATTCATGCAATATGAAATAAACCCCATCTTGTTATCCTCGATGGCCCCTTCTATCACTGGGTAAGGACACCGCAAGATCGAACCCAAAGCTAAGCACTTCTCCCATGGCAAGAACTACCAATCTAGTTGGCCAAACCAAACGGATAATTCGAAGAGACTTGCAAAGATAACCAATCATACATAAAAGAATTCAGAGAAGATTCAAATATTATTCATAGATAGACTTGATCATAAACCCACAATTCATCAGTCTCAACAAACACACTGCAAAAAGAAGATTACATCGAATAGATCTCCACAAGAGAGGGGGAGAACTTTGTATTGAGATTCAAAGAGAGAAGAAGCCATCTAGATACTAACTATGGACCCGAAGGTCTGAGGTAAACTAATCACACTTCATCAGAGAGGCTATGATGATGTAGAAGCCCTCCGTGATGACGGCCCTCTTCCGGCGGAACTCCAGAACAGGCCCCAAGATGGGATCTCGTGGATACAGAAAGTTGCGGTGGTGGAATTAGGTTTTTGGCTCCTGTTCTGATCGTTTGGGGGTACGTGTGCATATATAGGAGGAAGAAGTACGCCGGAGAAGCAACGACGGGCCCACGAGGCAGGGGGCGCGTCCTAGGGGGGGCGCACCCCCCACCCTCGTGACCGCCTCTTTTGTTCCTTGGAGCAGGGTCCAAGTCTCCTGGATCACGTTCGGTGAGAAAATCACGTTCCCGAAGATTTTATTCCGTTTGGACTCCGTTTGATATTCCGTTTCTTCGAAACACTGAAATAGGCAAAAAAACAACAATTCTGGGCTGGGCCTCCGGTTAATAGGTTAGTCCCAAAAATAATATAAAAGTGGAAAATAAAGCCCAATATAGTCCAAAACAGTAGATAATATAGCATGGAGCAATCAAAAATTATAGATACGTTGGAGACATATCAGGCATCCCCAAGCTTAATTCCTGCTCGTCCTCGAGTAGGTAAATGATAAAAAGAGAATTTTTGATGCGGAGTGCTACTTGGCATAATTTCAATGTAAATCTTCTTAATTGTGGTATGAATATTCAGATTAGAAATATTCAAGACAAAAGTTTATATTGACATAAAAATAATAATACTTCAAGCATACTAACAAAGCACTTATGTCTTCTCAAAATAACATGGCCAAAGAAAGTTATCCCTACAAAATCATATAGTCTGGCTATGCTCCATCTTCACCACACGAAGTATTTAAATCATGCACAACCCCGATGACAATCCAAGCAATTGTTTCATACTCTAACTTTTTCAAAACTTTTTCAATCTTTATGCAATACATGAGCGTGAGCCATGGATATAGCACTATAGGTGGAATAGAATGGTGGTTGTGGAGAAGACAAAAAGGAGGGGAAGATAGTCTCACATCAACTAGGCGTATCAATGGGCTATGGAGATGCCCATCAATAGATATCAATGTGAGTGAGTAGGGATTGCCATGCAACGGATGCACTAGAGCTATAAATGTATGAAAGCTCAAAAAGAAACTAAGTGGGTGTGCATCCAACTTGCTTGCTCACGAAGACCTAGGGAAATTTTGAGGAAGCCCATCTTTGGAATATACAAGCCAAGTTCTATAATGTAAAATCCCCACTAGTATATGAAAGTGACAAAATATGAGACTCTCTATATGAAGAACATGGTGCTACTTTGAAGCACAATATATGAGACTTGCTATATCATGGTGCTACTTTGAAGCACAAGTGTGGAAAAAGGTTAGTAGCATTGCCCCTTTTTATTTATTTTCTTTTGGGGGGGGGGCCTTCTTTTTTTCTTTGGCCTTTCTCTTTTTTTATTGGAACAATGCTCTATTGAATGATGATCATCACACTTTTATTTATTTACAACTCAATGATTACAACTCGATTCTAAAACAAAGTATGACTCTATATGGATGCCTCCGGCGGTGTACCGGGATATGCAATGAATCAAGAGTGACAAGTATGAAAGAATTATGAACAGTGGCTTTGCCACAAATACTATGTCAACTACATGATCATGCTAAGCAATATGACAATGATGAATGTGTCATGATGAACTAGATGGTGGAAAGTTGCATGGCAATATATCTCGGAATGGCTATGGAAATGCCATAATAGGTAGGTATGGTGGCTGTTTTGAGGAAGGTATATGGTAGGTGTATGATACTGGCGAAAGGTGCGGTATTAGAGAGGCTAGCAAAGGTGGAAGGGTGAGAGTGCGTATAATCCATGGACTCAACATTAGTCATAAAGAACTCATATACTTATTGCAAAAATCTAGAAGTTATCAAAGCAAAGTATTATGCGCATGCTCCTAGGGGGATAGATTGGTAGGAAAAGACCATCGCTCGTCCCCGACCGCCACTCATAAGGAAGACAATCAATAAATAAATCATGCTCCGACTTCGTCACATAACGGTTCACCATACGTGCATGCTACGGGAATCACAAACTTTAACGCAAGTATTCTTTAAATTCACAACTACTCAACTAGCATGACTTTAATATTATAACCTCCATGTCTCAAAACAATTATCATGCTTCAATCTTTTCTTAGTATTCAACACACTCAAAAGAAAGTTTCACAAATCTTGAATACCAAGCATATTATTATTAATCAAATTACCATGTTATTTAAGACTCTCAAAATAATTTAAGTGAAGCATGAGAGATCAATAGTTTCTTTAAAACAAATCCACCACCGTGCTCTAAAAGATCTAAGTGAAGCATATAGAGCAAAATTATAACGGTCAAAAGATATAAGTGAAGAACATAGAGCAAAATTATCTAGCTTAAAAGATATAAGTGAAGCACATAGAGCAAAACTACTTAGCTCAAAAGATATAAGTGAAGCACATAGAGTATTCTATCAAATTTTAATTCATGTATGGCTCTCTCAAAAGGTGTGTGCAGCAAGGATGATTGTGGCATACTAAGACACAAAGACACAAATAATACAAGACGCTCCAAGCAAAACACATATCATGTTGGTGAATAAAAATATAGCTCCAAGTAAATTACCGATGGAAGTGGACGAAAGAGGGGATGCCTTCCGGGGCATCCCCAAGCTTTGACTTTTTAGTGTCCTTGGATTATCTTGGGGGTTCCATGGGAATCCCAAAGCTTAGGCTCTTTCCACTCCTTGTTTCATGATCCATCAAAAGAATTCACCCAAAACTTGAAAACTTCACAACACAAAACTCAAAATAGAAAACTCGTGAGCTCCGTTAGCGAACGAAAACAAAAGACCACTTCAAGGTACTGTAATGAACTCATTATTTATTTATATTGGTGTTAAATCTACTGTATTCCAACTTCTCTATGGATTATAAACTATTTTACTAGCCATAGATTCATCAAAATAAGCAAACAACACACGAAAAACAGAATCTGTCAAAAACAGAACAGTCTGTAGTAATCTGTAGCTAGCGCAAGATCTTGAACCCCAAAAATTCTAAAATAAATTGCTGGACGTAAGGAATTTATCTATTAATAATCTGCAAAAAGAATTAAATAAATATAAATCTTTAAATAAAAATGACAGCAGTTCTCGTGAGCGCTAAAGTTTCTGTTTTTTACAGCAAGTTCAACAAGACTTTCCCCAAGTCTTCCCAACGGTTCTACTTGGCACAAACACTAATTAAACACAAAAAACACAACCAAAACAGAGGCTAAATAATTTATTTATTACTAAGCAGGAGAAAAAAGCAAGGAATAAAAATAAAATTGGGTTGCCTCCCAACAAGTGCTATCGTTTAACGCCCCTAGCTAGGCATAAAAGCGAGGATAGATCTAGGTATTGCCATCTTTGGTAGGAAATCCATAAGTGGATCTCATGATAGTTTCATATGGTAATTTTATTTTATTTCTTGCAAAGTGTTCCATGCCCTTTTTTAGTGGAAATTAAAATCTAATATTCCCTTCCTTCATATCAATAATCGCACCAACTGTTCTAAGAAAAGGTCTACCAAGAATAATAGGGCAAGAAGGATTGCAATCTATATCAAGAACAATGAAATCTACGGGCACATAATTCCTATTTGAAAAAATAAGAACATCATTAATCCTTCCCATAGGTTTCTTAATAGTGGAATCTGCAAGATGCAAGTTTAGAGAGCAATCATCAAAATTACGGAAATCTAGTAAATCACACAAAGTCTTGGGAATAGTAGAGACACTAGCACCCAAATCACACAAAGCATAAAACTCATGATCTTTAATTTTAATTTTAATAGTTGGTTCCCACTCATCATAGAGTTTTCTAGGGATAGAAACTTTCAACTCAAGTTTTTCTTCATAAGATTGCATCAAGGCATCAACAATATGTTCGGTGAGGGCTTTATTTTGACTATAAGCATGTGGAGAATTTAGCACGGATTGCAACAAGGAAATACAATCAATTAAAGAGAAACTTTCATAATTAAATTCCTTAAAATCCAATATAGTGGGTTTAGCAACATCTAGATTTTTATTTCTTTCAATCCCACTTTCATTAATTTCATCATTAAGATCTAAATACTCCGAATTTTTAGAACGCCTTCTAGGTAAAGGAAGATCATATTCAGTTTCATCAAGATTAATATTGCAAAACAAAGATTTAATAGGGGACACATCAATAACTTTTAGATCTTCATCTTGATTTTCATAGGAATTGGAGGAACACGCTTTAATAAAGGCATCTTTGGAAGCACGCATCCTAGCGGTTCTTTCTTTGCACTCATCAATGGAAATTCTCATGGCTTTAAGAGACTCATTGATATCATGTTTAGGAGGAATAGATCTAAGCTTTAAAGAATCAACCTCAAGAGAAATTCTATCAACGTTTCTAGCCAAATCATCAACTTTAAGCAATTTCTCCTCAAGCAAAGCATTAAAATTCTTTTGTGAATTCATAAACTCTTTAATACTATTCTCAAATTCAGAGGGCATATTATTATAATTTCCATAATAGTTGTTGTAGGAATTCCCATAATTATTAGAAGGATTACTAGGATATGGCCTAGGATTAAAATTCCCTCTATAAGCGTTGTTGCCAAAATTATTCCTACCAACAAAATTCACATCCATAGATTCATTGTTATTCTCAATCAAAGTAGACAAAGGCATATCATTAGGATCAGAAGAAACACTCTTAGTAGCAAATAATTTCACAAGTTCATCCATATTTCCACTCAACGCATTAATTTCTTCTATCGCATGCACTTTTTTATTAGATCTTTCAGTATGCCATTGAGAATAATGAACCATAATATTATCTAGGAGTTTAGTAGCATCTCCTAAAGTGATTTCCATAAAAGTGCCTCCCATGGCCGAATCTAAAATATTTCTAGAAGCAAAATTCAATCCGGCATAAGTTTTTTGTATAATCATCCACAAATTCAAACCATGAGTAGGGCAATTACGTATCATTAATTTCATTCTCTCCCAAGATTGTGCAACATGTTCATGATCAAGTTGTTTAAAGTTCATAATATCGTTTCTAAGAGAGATGATCTTAGCAGGAGGAAAATACTTAGAGATAAAAGCATCTTTGCACTTGTTCCATGAATCAATACTATTCTTAGGCAAAGACAAAAACCAAGCTTTAGCACGATCTCTAAGTGAAAAAGGAAATAGCTTCAATTTAACAACATCATTATTGACATCTTTTTTCTTTTGCATATCACATAAATCAACGAAGCTATTCAGATGAGTAGCGGCATCTTCACTAGGAAGGCCGGCGAATTGATCTTTCATAAAAAGATTCAACAAAGCAGTATTAATTTCACAAGGTTCAGCATCGGTAAGAGGAGCAATCGGAGTGCTAAGGAAATCATTATTATTGGTATTGGTGAAGTCACACAATTTAGTAGTATCTTGAGCCATCGCGACAAACAAGCAATCTAACACACAAGCAAACAAAAAGGCAAGCGGGCAAAAAGAGGCAAATAGAGAGGGAGGATAGAGAGAGAGGGCGAATAAAACAACAAGGGTGAATTGGGGGGAGAGGAAAACGAGAGGCAAATGGCAAATAATGTAATGCGAGAGATAGAGATTGTGATGGGTACTTGGTATGTTGACGGCGCCAGAAATCCTTCTTGCTACATCTTGAGCTTGCGTTGGTTTTCCCCGAAGAGGAAGGGATGATGCAGCAGAGTAGCGTAAGTATTTCCCTCAGTTTTTGAGAACCAAGGTATCAATCCAGTAGGAGGCCACGCTCAAGTCCCTCGTACCTGCACAAAGCGATAGCTACTCACAACCAACGCGATTAGGGGTTGTCAATCCCTTCACGGTCACTTACGAGAGTGAGATCTGATAGATATAATATTTTTGGTATAAAGATGCAAAGCAAAAAGTAAAAGCAAAGTAAAAAAGCAAAGCAAGATTAAAGTGATGGAGATTGATATGATGAGAATAGACCCGGGGGCCATAGGTTTCACTAGTGGCTTCTCTCAAGAGCATAAGTATTCTATGGTGGGTGAACAAATTACTGTTGAGCAATTGACAGAATTGAGCATAGTTATGAGAATATCTAGGCATGATCATGTATATAGGCATCACGTCCGTGACAAGTAGATCGAAACGATTCCGCATCTACTACTATTACTCCACTCATCGACCGCTATCTAGCATGCATCTAGAGTATTAAGTTAAAAGCAGAGTAATGCCTTAAGCAAGATGACATGATGTAGAGAGATAAATTCATGCAATATGAAATAAACCCCATCTTGTTATCCTCAATGGCAATGATACAATACGTGACTTGCTGCCCCTTCTGTCACTGGGATCTCGTGGATACAGAAAGTTGCGGCGGTGGAATTAGGTTTTTGGCTCCTGTTCTGACCGTTTGGAGGTACGTGTGTATATATAGGAGGAAGAAGTACGCTAGAGGAGCAACGAGGGGCCCACGAGGCAGGGGGGCGCGCCCTAGGGAGGCGCCCCCCACCCTCGTGATCGCCTCTTTTGTTCCTTGGAGCAGGGTCCAAGTCTCCTGGATTACGTGCGGTGAGAAAATCACGTTCCCGAAGATTTTATTCCATTTGGACTCCGTTTGATATTCCGTTTCTTCGAAACACTGAAATAGGCAAAAAAACAGCAATTCTGGGCTGGGCCTCCGGTTAATAGGTTAGTCCCAAAAATAATATAAAAGTGGAAAATAAAGCCCAATAGTCCAAAACAGTAGATAATATAGCATGGAGCAATCAAAAATTATAGATACGTTGGAGACGTATCAGTGAGCATCATGAAATTGGTGATGGAGGATGGTTGATGATGATGACGGCAACGAATCCCCCTCTCCGGAGCCCCGAACGGACTCCAGATCAGCCCTCCCGAGAGGTTTTAGGGCTTGGCGGCAGCTCCGTATCGTAAAACGCGATGATTTCTTCTCTCTTATTTTTTCTCCCCGAAAGCAGTTATAGAGTTGGAGTTGGAGTCGGGGGTCTCCAGGGGGCCCACGAGGTAGGGGGCGCGCCCTAGGGGGGCACCCCCCACCCTCGTGAGAAGGGTGCGGGCCCCCTGGTCTTCATCTTTGGCGAGGATTTATTATTATTTATTGTAAGGTATTCCATGGAGTTTCAGGTCATTCCGAGAACTTTTGTTTTCTGCACATAAAACAACATCATGGCAATTCTGCTGAAAACAACGTCAGTCCGGGTTAGTTCCATTCAAATCATACAAGTTAGAGTCCAAAACAAGGGCAAAAGTGTTTGTAAAAGTAGATACGACGGAGACGTATCAAAGGCGTGGGTGAAAGGAGTGCATCTACATACCCTTGTAGATCGCGCGCGGAAGCGTTCAAGAGAACGGGGTTGATGGAGTCGTACTCGTCGTGATCCAAATCACCGATGACCAAGTGCCGAACGGACAGCACCTCCGCGTTCAACACATGTACGGTTGGGAGACGTCTCCTCCTTATTGATCTAGCAAGGGGAAAGGAGAGGTTGATGAAGATCCAGCAGCACGACGACGTGGTGGTGGATGCAGCAGGATCCCGGCAGGGCTTCGCTAAGCGCAAGCGGGGAGGAGAGGTGTTACGGAGGGAGAGGGAGGCGCCAAGAGCAAGGGGTGCGGCTGCCCTCTCTCCCCCCTCTTTATATAGGGGCCTTGGGGGGGCGCCGGCCCTAGGAGATGAATCTCCAAGGGGGCGGCGGCCAAGGGGTGGCTTCCCCCCCAAGCCAAGTGGGGGCGCCCCCACCCCTAGGGTTTTCCAACCCTAGGCGCAGGGGAGGCCCAAGGGGGGGCACACCAGCCCACTAGGGGCTGGTTACCCTCCCAATTCAGCCCATGGGGCCCTCCGGGATAGGTGGCCCCACCCGGTGGACCCCCGGGACCCTTCCGGTGGTCCCGGTACAATGCCGGCGACCTCCGAAACCTTCCCGATGGCCGAAACTGTACTTCCTATATATAAATCTTTACCTCCGGACCATTCCGGAACTCCTCGTGACGTCCGGGATCTCATCCGGGACTCCGAAAAACTTTCGGGTTACTGCATACTAATATCTCTACAACCCTAGCGTCACCGAACCTTAAGTGTGTAGACCCTACGGGTTCGGGAGACACGCAGACATGACCGAGACGACTCTCCGGTCAATAACCAAAAGCGGGATCTGGATACCCATGTTGGCTCCCACATGCTCCTCGATGATCACAACGGATGAACCACGATATCGAGGATTCAATCAATCCGTATACAATTCCCTTTGTCAATCGGTACGTTACTTGCCCGAGACTCGATCGTCGGTATCCCAATACCTCGTTCAATCTCGTTACCGGCAAGTCACTTTACTCGTACCATAATGCATGATCCCGTGATCAACCACTTGGTCACATTGAGCTCATTATGATGATGCATTACCGAGTGGGCCCAGAGATACCTCTCTGTCATACGGAGTGACAAATCCCAGTCTCGATTCGTGCCAACCCAACAGACACTTTCGGAGATACCTGTAGTGTACCTTTATAGTCACCCAGTTACGTTGTGATGTTCGGCACACCCAAGGCACTCCTACGGTATCCGGGAGTTGCACAATCTCATGGTCTAAGGAAATGATACTTGACATTCGGAAAAGCTACAGCAAACGAACTACATGATCTTTGAGCTATGCTTAGGATTCGGATTTGTCCATCACATCATTCTCCTAATGATGTGATCCCGTTATCAATGACATCCAATGTCCATAGTCAGGAAACCATGACTATTTTTTGATCAACGAGCTAGTCAACTAGAGGCTCACTAGGGACGTGTTGTGATCTATGTATTGACACATGTATTACGATTTCCGGATAACACAATTATAGCATGAACAATAGACAATTATCATGAACAAAGAAATATAATAATAACCATTTTATTATTGCCTCTAGGGCATATTTCCAACACTTTTCTGTAAGTTCAAGAATCTCTCGATTTGAGTCTAAGGAGTTGCATACGACTCGGGCCAATCTCGGGCAGGAGAATTGGGAAGGGTTCCACGAGTCACGAACAACTCAAAGACTGCGACCATCCACCTCCCTGAGGCATTCCTAACATACGACTAGATCGTGTTGTGTTGAGGCGACTTGACCTATTCAGAAAACAATGTTGTTGGTTTTGTTCGTGTACGACGGCCTTCACTATAAGAATATTGTGCACCCCCCCACCGGGGGGCTAAGTTTGCTTACAATTGCACGACTAAGGATACTCCCTATTCGAGAGTTGTTTTCATAACAACATGTATAAAATGCATATGTAATGTGACTTACCCTTATGGGACACGACGTTTGGCTCACAGGTGCAAATGCTCTTGTGGGTGAACAGTAAAATCGTTTAGAATGGTAAAAAATCCAAAAAAAACTGAAATTTGTTGTGGTGTGTGATGCCTTTGCCAAATTTTGTGGTGTTTGGACATCTCATTAGCTCTCGGCGAAAAGACAAATTTCGGGCGTGTGTGAAACTTCTGAAAACAACGCTATTCAGAGTTCATTTTGCCTTTTTTGCCACGAATTACTCGACTGTCACTTATGCACAAAATTTTGCACGGACCTGATACACTCAAGAATTTTGCATTAAGAAAATCAGATCTTTTTTCAATGTTTCTGCTACTTCTTTATTTACTGTTCACCAGGTACAGATGAGCCCGGGCACGGAATTGAATTACTGGATTTTATGTGGTTTCTGATCCTCCTCGGTTGCAGATGATGTTGTTGTTTCTATAAATACTATTCTACTCAAATGCAAACATCATTTGGCCATAACAACATTTCACTACTAGGGTGTCCTCATGTTAACCATCACTCGCAATATTTTCAAGTACTTTATGTTACTGTTGGTTAGTCGTCAGTTTGTAGAAGTGCATGTTTTTTTTGAAAGATCCAGTAAATTGCTGGCTTGATTCAGATTAAGCAGAAAGCAGCAAAAGAACAACATGGTGAAGATCTGAGGATCAAAAGAGAAAGGAAAAATTGCGGCCCTAATAGCTGCAGAGAGCTACACCCACCACAAACAACATGACTACACAACCGAAGCACCTGTCCTAAGCTAAGCATCACCACCGCGTCTCGAACAACGCCGATCACCTCCGAAGACAGCATCAGCTCCCACTGCAACTTCCCTCGCCAACGCACCATCCACCCTGGAAGCAGGGGGGAAATGGCGGGACTTGGTTGATCCCAGGAAGAGCTTCGCCTTGGACTCATCGATGATTTTGTACATTGCGTCTGGAGCTTCACCTTGAACAGCGGCGAGCACTGAAGGAGCGCCGCAAAGAGCTTCCAGGAAATGTCTCCAAACGTGATGCTACCAACAGAGGAACGACGTCAAACACGCCGCCATCACACCGATCCAACACCGGACCTAGGATTTCGTCCGGAGATAAACCACCATCCGAGCACGAGGAAGATGCCGACACATCTCAGGTGACGCCTCCAAGGAGGAAAATGACACCCACATGCACCATCGCCACCGGCCTCTGGTCGTGCAGACTTTCGTCCGTATCGCCGCACACCTTCGCTCATGCCCACAGAAGCTCGTCCATGCAGTCTCGCACCGCCACCGCCGCAGAACCTAGTCGTAGAAGCCATGGAGTCGTGGTCCACCCCGCCCACAGTGAGCCTACAGTGACCAGATCAGTCCCTGTATCCCGCATCTATCACGGCCGGAGCCGCCTGCTCCAGCATAGCTAATGCAACCAAAAGACCGATCTGATGAAGGGAGGCGGGCAATATATTTCAACACTTCCCCTCACGTCTAGTCCATTTTAGTCCTTAGACGTGGGATCGTTGTAGGCCGCAGAATCGTTTTTATTTAATACTGTGTTGGCAGGGTATTGAACTCAAGACCTCTTGGCTCGGATACTATATTGAATTCATGCTCTAGCCAATGCAACATATAACAGTTCAAGAAGGAGACCATATAACAGTTATTGCGGCATATAACACCCTACACACGTAACATATTGGATGTTGGGCAATCGCCTGTGTAGGGTGTTAAATGGGAAAGCCCATATAACAGTTCATCATTTGCCAGCTATTGCGGCATGTATACTACTTTTTTCAGCATGTTTTTTTTGTTTCAGACTTTATTTTATTTGCTTAAATTTTAAAAATTGGCCATAATATATATATATATATGATATATATATATTCATGAATTAAAAAAATATTCCTGAATTTAAGAAAAACTTCCCTAAAATTCAAAAAACTCATGAGTTTTAGAAATACTCATGAACTTAATATTTTTCCCAAATTTGAAATGTGTTCATGAGTTTTAGTGTTCACAACTTTAAACCGCATTTCCTTTTTTTCGAATGGCAAGAAATATTCATGAATTTAATAATTTTCTGAATATATTTTTTCCAGGAATTTTGAAAAGTATTCCGAATTTTAAAAATGTTCACAGATTTTAAAATATATTCAAAAAATTCATACAATGTTTATGAACTTTACAAAATTCCCGTGTTTCGTATACATTGGTGAATTCAAAAAATATTCCTGAATTAAACAGAAAATAGTAAAAATAAAAATTGGAAAAACCAATAAAAGCATAAAAAAAGAAACATGAGAAAAAGAAAAGAAATTAATGATGCGACATACGTGGTAGTGGTGGGGTGTGCGCCCGTCTATTCCTCAGGCCAAGCTCAAAGGCCAAGCTGACGTGTGGGTGTCCATGGCGAGTTGAATAGGACGCTAGTGCAGTTGGCAGCCTTGTCGTCATGCGCGATGTAATCAGTTCTACGACAACGAGGATGAAGATCTCCCACCTTTTGAAATTATTTGTCGAAACAAATGGATGTATCTAGATATGTTTTAGTCTACATCCATATTTATCCATTTATACGACAAATAATTCCGGACGAAGAGAGTATAACATGTGGGCCATTATAATCGATGATAGTAGACTATAATCCCAGTTGGTAATGATTTTTTCCCCGTGCATCAACCAGGGCCGGGATCGATCGGGATCAGTGCGCAAAGGGTATCGATTCCCGGGATTGAAAGGTTAAGGTTCAGTTCCCACGGGCAAGTTCGGCGGAGTGGTTTTGATTAGCGTTTTGACTGATGTGGCACCTACATATAGGTCTGTCACGTGCAACATCACTATTTTTGTTCATAAAGTTGCATAAATTTATTTCATAAAGGAAATATGAAATAAGATCTTTTGTGTGTGTGTGCAAGAAACAGTTTAATTCAAGCAGCAATCAATCATCTAGCACGTCAGAAACCACTTCTTCACAGAGCTGTACTCACCGATCCCGATCGATCCTGATCTTGACCCAACAACTTCCAACCAAACAACAAGCACTTCACAGTACGATTACACGTTGAACTGAGCTTTCAGTTGGTCTCCAAAGCTGACGGAAAAGATCTTTCTGATTGCGAAACAGTGATGCAACAGCAACCCCCTGAAGACTGGAGGCTCGACACGTTTTATTGGATGAGGCCACTCGATCACCCCTGCTTTCCAGAGCCAAGGAAGGGGCAGGCCTGCGGCTGCGCGTCGGCACCTGACGCCGACACCGTAGCCGCCTCGCGGAGCCTCCCGGCGAGCGCCGCCGCCTCCTCGTCTTCCTCCTTGGGGCCCTTGACAAGCCCCGCGAGCAGCTCCCCCGGGTCGTAGAACACCTCCACGTCCTCCGCCCGCAGCTGCTCGTCCACCTTGAGCACGGCGACGCCGTAGAACTCGACCTTGTCCCCGGTGGGGGCGTTGCCCTTGTAGGGCCCCTCCATGTGGCCCCAGTGCCGGAACTTGAAGGCGATCACCGGTGGGCCGGAGTAGACCTTGACGACCTCCCACGCGAAGCCGCGCGGGAAGGCGGAGCGGAACAGGTCGTGCGAGGACTCGAACGTCTCGGCGGCGGCGTCGTACGCGCCCGTGGCCGGCAGGATCGGGCTGGCGAGCAGCGCGTTGTAGCTGCCCATGGCCAGCGTCTCCTCCCCCGTCAGGGCCCGCCCGCCGTTCACGGACAGGGTGAACCGGCCGGGGCTCACCGACTTGAAGTCCCCGATGCGGGCCTTGTGCGACAGCTCCATCTCCCACGTCTTGATCGCGTTCTGCACCGTCTCCTCCAGCGACCCCTTCGCCCACTCCTGCAAAGAAGGGACAAGAAACACGCGTGTGACGCACCGGTGCATGCAGATGCGGCCACCGGTTTGCCGCGAGGCCGCGACAAAGAGGCGTTCTTTCCCCGTCGCAGAAAACAAGAAGCGTGGCGTTCCTTCCACACGACGGACATAGGACGCGCGTGCGTGTGACGAACTGAAGATCGACGACGAAATACCTGAGTCCTCCCGGCCTCGAAGAGGCTGTTCACGGCGTCGTACGTGGGCGGCGCGCCGTGCCGCCACACGGTGTTCTTCTCGCCCTCGCCGGCCAGGTGAGACCTGTACTTGTCGCCGCCGGAGGAATCTCCTGCCGGTGCCGCCATCAGATCAGACGCGCACGCTGAGAGCCTGAGACACTCAACGGATGGTGACGAAGGTGCTGAGTGCTGAGTGCTGTGGGTAGTCTCACGCTCGCCTTTGAATGCAATTATGGATGGCTGGATGGGTGGGTGGGGTTTTTAAAGGTGTGCGTCGGAGGGTATACAGGCTTGTTTATCTGACAGATGAACGTTTTTCCCTCAGGAAACCAATGTAGATGCTGCGCGTGTATATATGTCTTTTGCCTTTTGCCAGCCAGGCCATTGTTACCCGCCTTAAACTTTTTCTTCGATGAAAAAACACTCGGGAATTAGTGGTTGCTTAGACAATTTGTGGAGATATATTACTACTGTTACTGTCTTGATTGATGGAGTAAAAGAAATGTAGGTTTGACTACAGAGGTTATTTATCCGACGGAGAATCTTTTTGACACTTCGCTTCTAGACCTTGGCCACCCAAATTGACTGTCGCAAACTTATCTCAGCGCTTCATCTGCTTCTCATGGGTGATCACCACCTTCCTCATCTTACCCCTCTACTAAGAAAGGCACTAAAACTCAAGACCAAAACTCCCCTTATACGCACTGAAAAAAAAAAGATAAAGTTATTTCGTCCTGTTAAGCTTACCGCCCTACGTTCTCCCCGCCCCCTCCCTGTTTTAAGTTTCTTCCTTTTATCTTTTGGGTTTCTACTAGACTAATAAATGTTTACTAAATATAAGATCATTTGATCAATGTTTACTAAACATGCCGAATAAAAACGTAGTATTTCCTTTGATAAACTAATATGAATGTTTACTAAATATAAAAGTCCCACTTTTTTTCTATATCACATAAAAAATCTCACTAAATCTTTAACATCATAAATGTATAAACAATGGCGGCGCAATTGCAAGCTAACCTTACTGCAGCACAGATGCAATTGTCTAGTACCACTAAAAATAGGGTCAAACAGCGAACCAAGTTGTGATTGAATGGTCAGAGGAACCGACGAGGCGCCTACGATGACTTCTTTTTAAATCTTAAAATGATATGCCGGCTCAGTCTCTCGAGGATGTTCATTGGATAGGGTGTACTGGAGCCACTAGGGATCAGTATTCCTTGCTTGCTATCGGGCTAATTCGTAGTCGTAGCACTAGAAGCATGGAGAATGGTTAGATGAGTATGATTGAGATGTTAATTATATTATTATTATTATGGTGGGGTAAAAGTATTCAAGGCTTGACTACCGGGGTTATTTAACTGACCGAGAATCTTTTTGACCCTTTGCTTCCTGACAATGGCTACTCAAATTGATTGGGGAACATCACTTAACGCAAACTTAACTCAGCTTTTCATCTTCTTATGCCTGACCACACCACCTTCCTCACCTTAGCCTTGTACCGCCTACAGCTCGAAGACCAAATACCATTAAAAAGTTTTTTTATTAGAAAAGAAGATTACCCCGGCCTCTGCATCAGATGATGACAGCCCCTTTATGAATCAAAGTATCCAAAAGGTCTATGATTCAGAATAAGCTTGCTCAGAGGTGAAAAGGTAAAAAAACAAGTAAAAAGTGCCACAGCAGATGAAAACAGGACTAGATGACTAAACACCTATCCTATTATTACTGGACCGCCATCCAAACCGATTGTACATATCCGAGCTACCATCTTTCATCGTATAGACCAAGTAACCAAAGACTCCCTGACTCCCTGGCTTCCACTAAAAGGATTGCAGCTCGAAGACCGAATACCACTAGAAAATTAGGGCCGAGTTTAGCTAATTCTTTTCGAAATGGAAGGATGAGCCTAGCTACTGAATTATCTAGCAATTTGGTTTTATCGCCTCTACCTCTATCGGTCTATCTTATTTTTATCTTATTTTATAAGAATGGTTATCCCCAGCCTCGTCTCTGTTGCTTTGCATCAGAATGATACATGCAGTCATATTATTAAGCAAAAGGTTCAAATAAATCTGAGATCCGGTACAGGCTCATAGTCGACCAGTCTATCTTGCCACCTTAAAACATGCACTCCTACCTCCCTAGATTGTCGACAATCAACATTGTGGTCCAACCCACGCTGATCCCTATGATTAGCGCCTTGCGTTGGAGGATAAAGCGCCCAGCTCTTTTTCAATTTTCTGCTCTCTTTTTTCACTGTAAGTGCCTGCATGAGAGTCTACCATTGTAGACGCCCTTATCAACCAAAAGGTCCAAATAGATCTGAGATCCGATACAGGCTCACAGTCTATCAGCCTATCGTGCCACCTTAAAACATGTACTCCTACCTCCCTAGACTGTTAGACAATCGACATCATCGTTGTCCAACCCACGCTGATCCCGCTCGCCGCTAGCCAACAGAACCTAAGCCGCCATAGCCATACTATCCACCGTCCAGTTGCTACCCACGCACAAACCACATGCATGGGCATCGCCAGATTCTATCATATTCTTGATGGTAAATCACGATATAATATGCACCCGGCCACTAAGCATCTCTGCGGAGTACGAGGCCCGTGAGGACATCTGACATTCTGAGTGCATAATATATCTACCTGGCCGGCGGCTAAGCCTCATTAACAAGTACAAGCCTGATCACTTTCTCACAAGCAAACATTTGTACGTAGCTCAATTTGAGCTCATTATTTAGTAAAAAAAGGAGCATGCCCCTGACGGCTACAATGATACCGGTCACCCGCAACCCCTTTATGTCGTTTTACCCTTTTGTCGACAAAGAAAAAGGCCCCTTTACCTCGGTAAAAACAAAGCAGGATCTATCAAGCAACTAAATCACTTTCGGTGCCACACTGTTTGTAAATCCGATCACACGTACTACAGGGAACAAAGAACGCACAATTTAAATCTGGATTGATACTGATCTAAAATATCTTATATTAGTTTACGGAGGGAGTAAGAATTAACTGAGGATGCGTTGAAACTTGCTTGACTCCATTTTCCACTAAACGTAGGACACAAAGCTTGGTTCATATCAGTTGTAACTTTACAAGGCACATATGATTAAACCTCCTCAATGCCAATGGTTCCCTCGGACATATACTGACTTCTATAAAACATCATATTCATGAAATCAAACTCAGCTTGATCCTTACTAAACGATCCATCCGGCCGGGCAAACCTCTCAACCCGGTTTTTCTTTCGCTAATTGCTCGCTTTCTTGTGAAAAAAATAGCCGTGTTGCTATCTCCTTCAACCAACCATTGGACACTAGGCCGCTGCCACCACATTATTTCTTCATCAGTTCTGGAATATGGCCTTTGATTTTGATTTCTTCATAGAAGGGTCCCACCCTATCCCTAATAGAAGGGTCCCACCCCCAGCCCCCAGTAGTGCATGTAGCTCCGCCCCTGCGCTGGTGTATAAGCGTACGTATATGAAGAGATACATCCATTTGTCCATTGGCCGAGACAGGCCTGGGACAACTAGGGCTATAGCCTCAGGCCCAGTAACAACTTTCCTTGTAATTTTTCTGTACAAAGTATAGAAAATTATAGAAGTTTATCATTCAGCATAGCACAACTCCCGGCATAACCTGCTTCTAGCTCGGCCACTGCATTTGTCTGACAAATATTTTCGGACGAAGAGAGTACGATTGAGCACATGACCATCCTCAGTTGGTTTAACACCCGCGTGATACCCAATTTCATCCCATAAAAACAAGACGGAAAATTGAACCGCCCAAAATCCGTGGTGTTGGGGCAAGTACGTAGTACGGGCGCTTGGGGTTCCGACGAGCCGGCATGGGCATCGGTTTTTGTGGGAATCTCGCCGCAGCGCCGATGATTCAAGCCACGCCCACACGTACCGATTGCTTGGTTGGGTCCTGTAAACGACTTATGCATGTGGCATGTATGCACGTACAGACGCCACCATCGTCGGCGGTGTGCCACGTACGGAGGGGCAACAAATGCTCCTGCAGCGTATAGACGAGGATCTTCATCTTCTGCAGGAGATAAAATATTTTTCTTTTGAAAAAGCAAGAGATAAGTTTGAGCTGGCGGTGGACGGCTACTGCGTTGACAAACATATCCAAGTCCAAGCACAAGAGCGATGACTGCCTTGCAGCTACGTACGCACATTAGCCGGGACGGGGACGGGGAGAACGACCATGTTGTTTATTCTCAGGATGACGACACCTCTTTCGCGTTGCCGCTGGAACAAGCAAAGTGGCGCTCGAGCTGATTGCAAGATGACATGAACTGAAAATGGACGAACATGGATAAGCTGGGGCCTCAAGCAGCTAGTCTCCGTATCTTATACGTTGCTTTGCGTGTTTGAACCTCCGTATTCCGTCATCAATGGTAACGGAATCCGCCGAGGGTCGCTTCGAACTAGTATAAGTTTAGTTTGTCTTGTGGGGAAGAACTATATTTTTCAGAGTACGCCAATGATTGTACTGTCATATTTTTATACAGAAGACAACAAATAGATTGGCAAGTGAGTCCTCGACAATGCCATGCAATCACACTGACTACACCAAACCAAAGGATGATTTAAACTAACTACTCGGTCCGTTTCAAAAAAAAAACTAACTACTCAGGAAAAGCTATGTACACCGTACCGGCCTCCTTTCATGCCTTCAACTCGTCTAGGGTGTGATCTACAAGGGTGGGGAACAGGCGGTGCATGTCTCTGTTGTTGCAGCCCCAAGCATTTCGAAGCGTCCATGTCTTGTTGGAAAGATCTTATAAATTCATTTCGTCTCGTTTGGAGCTTGAGGTCTGTTTCATTTCACGCTTAAAAGTTAAAAGGTACTTCATCCGTTCCTAAATATAAGCCCTTTAAGATATTTCAATACAAACTATATACAAGCAAAATGAGTGAGTCTACGCTCTAAAATATATCTATAAACATCCGCATATAGTCCCTATGAAAATCTCTAAAAGGGCCTATATTTAAAACGGAGGGAGTAATACACTTGCGTCCAGAGGAGTACCTAGGAGGTGGGAATAAGTGTGACTTAGTGTAAACATATTTTCTGATGCAAGGACGGTAAAAATGGTTTTACACATCAAATGCCAGGAGGAGAACAAAGACTTCTGAACTTTTCACTAGGCACACCTCCCAGACTCTTTAAACTTTATAGAACCTGTAAGTTTTCCTGGCTTACAACAAAAACTTGGAAGCTGAGATGATGTTAAACAGAGTCAACAAGCTAATGAAAGGCTTACCAGAATGTTGCACGTCATCTAATAAAATGTTTACCGGAGTCCAAATCTTTGGCAAGCAAGAAGGTATGACATTTGGATAACGTCTACTACAAATACCTCGCTTTCACGTGTGGAATAATCTTGCTGCCCATGTCAGCAGTGGTTATAAAATAAAGAAGAAAGGGTGAAAAGTCGTAAGGAGCATACCATCCTCAAGAAAGATGCGTTATTGATCAGTTGATCATGACCGAAACATACTCTCTCTGTCCGAAAATACTTGATATCAAAATGGAAAAAGGGATATATCTAGAACTAAAATACGTCTTAGATACACCCCTTTTATCTATTTTGATGACAAGTATTTTCAGACGGAGTACGTCTAGATACATCCTTTTTTATCCATTTTGATGACAAGTGTTTTCGGACGAAAGGAGTATAAGGTTAAAAAACCAGTCACTTAAAACTCCCGCAACCATCCGGACCGTGCTGTCCAGACGGTGGAAGCCATCCTACGCGATCATGTATCGGTCCGCGGGGCGGTCTGAACGCGATTTCTACCACAAAACGGAGACAAAAGTGGGGGAGGTTTGCGGGAGTCCGGACACGCAAAACGTACGAATCCGACACCCCAGGCCCACCCAAAACCCTTCCCGAACCCCGCGACTCTATCCTTCCCATTTTATCTCCTTCTTTCTTTCCTTCTTGCCGTCGCCGCCGCTCCACCATCCCGGCCACCATGCCACACCCCTGCTGGAAATCCGCGTCTCCATCACCTCCGGCGATCCAGCAGGGTTGCCCGCCGCTTCTCCTCCGTCTCCGTTGAACCCCCTGTCCTCCGACCGCCCCGCCAGGTACCATCCTCTACCATGCACGACAATTGTTCGATGAATCACCGGAGCTGAAAACAGTTGTCCCTTCTTGTTTGTACCAATGGATTTCGATTTGGAGTACATATACGAGCAGTATGTTGAGTTCTTCTGACGGCTCGTCGGAGGAGTACTTCGATAAGACGACAATGATGCAGACGGTCCTTGAAGACACAGAGCATGCGGAGGAGCATGTTCTCAATTTTAAGGGCTCGATCAAGGATCATCGAGTGCTCAACCGCAACAGGGCGTGCGGGCATTTGACACAATGGCCGACTACTTTGCCCCCAATGCACTATTCGCTGACCATTTTCGCCGGCGTTTTCGAATGCGCAAGACTGTCTTCGATCGTTTGTATCATGGCGTCCGATCCTACAATGACTACTTCATCTTGAAGAAGGATGTCGTGGGAACGATCGTCTCTCTAGTTACCAGAAGTGCACGGGCGCACTCCGGATGCTTGCATATGGCACGGCCACTGATTCGTAGGACGAGTACCTACGGATGTCTGAGAGCACATGTGAAGATGCATGGTCAGGTTTGCAACTGCCATGGTCGAGGTGTTCAGACCTCAGTACCTGAGAGAACCAACGATGGCAGACACCGAGAGGCTCCTGGCAATCTCAGAAGCAAGGGGGTGACCATGTTTTCTTGGATCTCTTGACCGCATGCATTGGAAATGGAAGAATTGCCCGAAGGCTTTACAAGGGCAATATCAAGGTCATGTTAAGAAGCCCACAATCATTCTTGAAGCAGTTGCATCACATGATCTTTGGATTTGGCACGCTTTCTTTGGCATGCCCGGGTCTCACAACGACATCAATGTGCTGCAATGATCGCCGTTGTTTGTGAGGCTGGCTGCAGGAAAAGCTCCTCCTTGCCATTATACTGTCAATGGACATGAGTACAACATGGGCTACTATTTGGTTGACGGTATCTATCCTCCATGGGCTACCTTTGTCGGCACCATCTCAAACCCAATTGGCCAGAAAAAGGCTCACTTTGCCCAAAGACAAGAAGTAGCTAGAAAGGAACTTTACCATCCAGGAGCTTCAGGGACTCCCGCGACACCCGTTTGCCTGGCAATGGTTGCCAGCGACAGGGCTCTCTGGGGGCATCCTGTTGGGGGTTCGGGAGGATCTGTTCTTGGTTAAGGATATGGACCGAGGGGAATTCTTCCTGAGCATGTCCGTCACTGACCGGCGATTAAACCTCAGCTGGGAGGTGATCATCTTCTATGGCCCGGCTGATCACGGGCGGTCAGCGAACTTCTTGGTTGAGCTTCAGGATAAGGTCGCTCGCTGCCCTACACCGGTAGTGGTGGTCGAAGACTTTAACCTGATCCGGATTGAGGCTGACAAGAGCACCCCTAACGTGGACCGGCGGTGCATGCGCATGTTCAAGGACTGCATTGCGGATATGGCCCTACGGGAGATAGCTCGCGTAGGGGCTAGATTCACATGGACAAACAAGCAGGCGGACCCGATCCGGAGCTTGCTGGATAGGGTCCTGGTGTCTGTACAGTTGGAGGTCATGTTCCCGCTTTGCTCGCTTTGGGGGTTCACGCGGATTGGGTCTGACCATGCTCCCCTGCTATTCTCCTCTGGGGAAGGGGAGCCACCATGGGCGATACACTTCCATTTCGAGCCATCCTGGTTATTGCAGCCAGGGTTCTTTAAAATGGTGCGGGACTAGTGGGCTGAAGTCATGGCTTCTCCGCCAAGGTCTTTCTGCGCCACGGACATATGGCATCACTGCAGCAAGGCCCCCCGCCAGTTCATGCGAGGGTGGGGAGCCAACCTTGGTGCGGACCTTCGGGCTCGTAAAGGGGAGCTGTTGGACCAGATTAAGGCCCTAGATGAGGAGGCCGACTCGACCGGCCTCTCGGTTGATGACTGGCTCCGGCGGTACGCCCTTGAATACTCGTTGATGGAGATACTCAAGGGTGAAGAGCTATTCTCGCAACGACACGGGGGCCAGAAGTGGCTGCTTGAGGGTGATGTCAATACCGCATACTTCTAGGCGATCGCCAATGGGCGTTGTAGGAAGTGCTCCATCCCGTGTCTCTGGGAGGGGGACACCCTCCTACAATACCCGGACGAGATTAGATCCCACATTCACTCCTCTTTAAGGAGCTCTTCACGGCGGAATCCCGGGATGGGGTGTCCCTGGCGGAGGACTTCTGGCCAGCTGCGGACAGAGTCTCTGAAAGCGAGAATGCGGAGCTGTAACGCCCCGAGACCGATGTGCCAGGTGTCTTCCAGTTATTCACTGTTGTTGCCTTGTCATTGCTTGTGTGTCATGCATTGCATGTCATGTCATCATGTGCATTTCATTTGCATACATATTTGTCTCATGCATCCGAGCATTTTCCCCGTTGTCCGTTTTGTAATCCGGCGCTCCTATGTCACCCGGTGTCCCTTTCTACCTCTTTTCGTGTGTGAGTGTTAAACGTTTTCGGATTGGACCGAGACTTGTCATGCGGCCTTGGATTACTATCGGTAGATCGCCTGTCAAGTTTCGTGCCATTTGAACTTCGTTTGATACTCCAACGGTTAACCGAGGGACCGAAAAGGCCTCGTGTGTTGCAGCCAAACACCCCCCCCAAAGTGGCCCAAACCCCACTTAAACCTCCTCCATCATCTAGAGCGTTCGATCACGATCGCGTGGCCGAAAACCATACCTCATTTGGACTCTCCTAGCTCCCTCTATCTATAAATATGTGACCCCCTCCGAAATTCGCGCAGATGAAACCCTAAAAATTCCCCCGCTCGTCGCCGGACATGTCCACTCCGCCGCCGGACGCGTCCACCCCGCCGCCACATCACCCGGACCAATCACGCACCGCCACCTCAGCCCCGCCGCCGCTCTCCTCCAACCCGCGTCCGCCACCTGTCACCGCCGCCTCTCTCCACCGCGCAGGCCCGCCGTGCCCAGATCCGGCCCGCCCCGGGCCGCGCCGGGCTCGAGGGAGCCCGTACCTCGCCGGCCTCGCCTCCATGCTCCGCCACCTCGCCGGCGTTGACCGCCGCCTCGCCGCGGCATCTCCCCGCCACCACGTCGCCGGCCACCGCCGCGCCTGCACATCGCCGCGCCGCCTTAACGCCTCGCCGCCTCGGGCGACCGCGCCACCGCCCTTCGCAGGCAAGCGTCGCCGCGTGCCGCCCCGTCTTTGCACTGTTCCGGCCGCGCGCTCCTCCACCGCCTCACCGGCGCCGCCGCGCCCTGCGCCTCCCCGCCACCACCGGCGCCGGATCCGGCGAGATCCGTCCGGATCCCGCACCCCTGTAAGCTTCCCCGCAACTCCGGCGAGCCCCCACGCCTCCGGCCTCCTTCCTCGTCTGCTCCGGCGACGTACTCCGGCGAGATCCCAAAGATTGGATCAGATCCACCAATCCCGCGATCCAAACGGCCCCCTCGTCCCGGATATCCTCATCCCGCGTTGACTTTTCGCGGAGGTAAATTCCACCAAGTCCCCGAAGTTTCCAGATTCATATGCCCATATTCATCGCACCATAACTTCCTCATCGTAGCTCCGATTCGTGCGTGTAGCATATCAAAATGTTTGTCTCGACGAGTACATCATTTCATCTCATTGCATCATTTTCATTTGAGCTCATCTTGATGCCCGAAATGCTGTTGGAAGAGGGCTATGTGATGATTATGTCAAATCTGTTTCAGCAAATGGCCTTTTGTCATTTTTGCCATGATTGATGTGTGCATGCTATGATCCTGAGCTCTACTTGTGTTTTGTTATATGCCATGCCATTTTTACAGGGGTGTATGCCATGTATTTTTGTGATCTTTGTGGTGACTAGCACAAGCATGCAAAGTAGCTTACTCGATGATGCCGATTTCAGGGACTTAGAATTTCACTAAGTCCTTGCATGTCATTATTTTTATGTCATATGTTCATGTTGTTTCCTAGTGATCTGTGCCTCTTTTGAGTATGATCAGTAATGATGTTTTGTTAATATTGTGGTGCTCTACCCATCCATGTCTTTGTTTGCAATTGTGGAGCACCCTAGCTTGAGTCAATCGAGCTCTACTTTTGCTATAAAATGTTCCTGGCAGATTGTTAACATGTTTAGCGATTTTGCCGAGCTTGTTGTTGTTGCTCCGTGCATGCTATGATGGTGTTCTTGCCATGTCTAGCTTCTATGCCATGTCTTCTTGATGGGTGTATGCTTAGTTTGTCATGCCATGTTCTGTAGTGAGTGCATCAAGCTCGTAAACATGCCTACCTGTTAACTGTTTTGCCATGTTCCAGTTTTTCACTAAGTCTGAATCTGTTTTGTTTTTGCTATGTTCACATGCTTGCAATTGTATTTTCTGATCCCTTTTGGCTCATGGTCACTAAGGGACTTTTGTGATGTGCTTAGAGTAGCTTCATGCCATGCCTTGTTTTGCCATGATATGTCCCTGTAGCATGTAGTTATCGTGCTCTAAACATTGCTTCCTGATGATAAATTCCTGACATGTTGTTAATTTCACAGTCTAAAACATGTTATCATTTGCACTTTTGTCATACTTGTTTGAACCTGTTAATGAGTGAATTAGCCGTAGCTCAGTGTTCATATTTTGTCAGGCATCATGAGTGGATCCCTGTCATGTATTTTGTTGTCATGTTTGAGTGCAGTAGCATGTTGTTCTTGATGCATTTAGATGGTCTCGTGCTGATTATCGCAGAACGGTGCCATATTTGTTTTGCTTGCCATTTCCAAACCGTGCATCCGATTCCGGTGATCTTTATATCGATTTCGACCGAAATCAACTCCTCTTTCCAGTGGCACTCTTGGATTTCCAAGTTGAGGCCAGGTTCAATCATTTTTTTTCAAATCATGCATATGCACCGCATACCGCATCCCGCATATCATGCCATGTTCATGTGTTGGTTGTTTACTATGTTGTGTGCTTCTTTCCGGTGTTGCTTCTTCGGGTTGGTTTCGTTAACGTCGCGTTTGTGAGGAACCGTTCGACTACGTCTGTTTATCTTCTTCATGGACTCGTTCTTCTTCCTTGCGGGATTTCAGGCAAGATGATCATACCCTCGAAATCACTTCTATCTTTGCTTGCTAGTTGCTCGCTCTTTTGCTATGCCTATGCTGCGATACCTACCACTTGCTTATCATGCCTCCCATATTGTTAAGCCAAGCCTCTAACCCACCTTGTCCTAGCAAAACGTTGTTTGTCTATGTTACCGCTTTGCTCAGCCCCTCTTGTAGCGTTGCTAGTTGCAGGTGAAGATTGGAGTTTGTTCCTTGTTGGAACATGGATATTTTGTTGGGATATCACAATATCTCTTATTTAATTAATGCATCTATATACTTGGTAAAGGGTGGAAGGCTCGGCCTTATGCCTGGTGTTTTGTTCCACTCTTGCCGCCCTAGTTTCCGTCATATCGGTGTTATGTTCCCGGATTTTGCGTTCCTTACACGGTTGGGTTATAATGGGAACCCCTTGACAGTTCGCCTTGAATAAAACTCCTCCAGCAAGGCCCAACCTTGGTTTTACCATTTGCACTAACAACCTACCACCTTCCCTTGGGTTCTGCAGACTCAAGGGTCATCTTTATTTTAACCCCCCCCTCCCGGGGCAATGCTTCTCCAAGTGTTGGTCCGAAATGGGCAGCCTGCGGGGCCACCTCGGGGCAACTCGAGGGCTGGTTTTACTCGTAGCTTGACCTATCGGGTGTGCCCTGAGAACGAGATATGTGCAGCTCCTATCGAGATTTGTCGGCACATCCGGGTGGCTTTGCTGGACTTGTTTTACCATTGTCGAGGATGTCTTGTAACCGGGATGCCGAGTCTGGTCGGAATGTCTTGGGAGAAGGAATATCCTTCGTTGACCGTGAGAGCTTGTGATGGGCTAAGTTGGAACACCCCTGCAGGGATTGATCTTTCGAAAGCCGTGCCCGCGGTTATGGGTAGATGGGAATTTGTTAATGTCCGGTTGTAGAAAACCTGAAGTTGATCTTAATTAAAATGCACCAACCGCGTGTGTAACCGTGATGGTCTCTTCTCGGCGGAGTCCGGGAAGTGAACACGGTGTTGGAGTAATGCTTGACGTAGGTTGTTCTAGGATCACTTCTTGATCATAGTTGTTCGACCGTGCTTTTGCCTTCTATTCTCACTCTCATTTGCATGTATGTTAGCCACCATATATGCTAGTCGCTTGCTGCAGCTCCACCAAATATGCTAGTCGCTTAAATAGTCTTGATCGCGAGGGTGTGAGATTGCTGAGTCCCCGTGACTCACAGATACTTCCAAAACCAGATTGCAGGTGCCGATAAAACCGTGCAGGTGACGCAACCTAGCTCAAGGAGGAGCTCGATGAAGACCTTGTTTGTTATGTTGTTCCGTTTTTCAGTTGATCGGTAGTGGAGCCCAGTTGGGACGATCGGGGATCTGTGTAGCATTTGGGGCAGTCTTCTTTTATTTTGGTTCCGTAGTCGGACCTTGTGTGTATCTGGTTGTTGTAATGCTTTATTCATGTAATTGTGTGAAGTGGCGATTGTAAGCCAACTATGTATCTCTTTCCCTTATGTATTACATGGGTTGTGTGAATATTACCTCACTTGCGACATTGCTTTCAATGCGGTTATGCCTCTAAGTCGTGCTTCGACACGTGGGAGATATAGCCGCATCGAGGGCATTACAGGAGCTTACAATCCCACTCTCCCCGGAAGAGGTGGGTAGGGCCATCGCCTCTATGAAGGCGGGGTCGGCCCCGGGGCCCTACGGCTTGCCAGTGGTCTTCTTCCAAAAGTTCTGGAACGTATTGAAACCGGTCATGCCAATGTTCCATGAGTTCTATATTGGAACCTTTGACATGTCCCGAATAAACTATGGGGTCATCACCCTTATCCCCAAAATAGTTGGGGCTACAGATATCCGCCACTTTCGACCTATCACGGTGATTAATGTGCTTGAGCGCATTTTCTCAAAAGTGTGCGCGACCCATCTAGCCCCTGTAGCAGAGTACTTGGATCACCCCCTACAGACGGCTTTTCTGAAAGGGCGGCGGATCCATGATGGGATTCTGGCCCTTCATGAGATTATTCATGAGGTCAGGACGCGTGGTCATAAGGGTGTCTTCCTCAAGTTGGACTTCCAGAAGGCCTGTGATCATCCGGATTGGTCCTTCTTGAGGTTGGTACTTCAGCGTCGGGGCTTTGATGACAGATGGTGCTACTGGATCATGTTGTTGGTCCGATCTGGTAGGACTGCGATCAATATCAATGGCGAGGTGGGGCCTTTCTTCACGTCCTCTGTGGGAGTGAAGCAAGGCGGCCCGATCTCTCCTCTCCTCTTCTACCTCGCCGTTGACGCCCTGGAAGGCATCCTGGATAAAGCTAGGGCGTCTGGCCACATATGAGGGGTTGTTGGCCATTTGATCCCAGGGGGTGGGGTCACCCACCTCCAATATACGGACGATACCATGATTATGGTGGAAGGGTCGGCCCTTGACATAGTGAATCTTAAGTTCCTGCTCCTCTGCTTTGAGGCTATGTCAGGACTTAAGATCAACTTTGATAAGAGCGAGGTCGTGATTTTAGGCTTCCCGACAGATGAGCAACAATGGATTGCGGATAACTTGAACTGTAGACTGGCATCATTTCCCATCACTTACTTGGGAACGCCGATGGCCGACTCGAAGATTCTAATGAGTGCCTTCGATCCGTTGGTAGAACGAGTGGCGACGCAGGCCGAGCCCTGGCGCGGATGGTTTACATCCAAGGGAAGTAAATCGATCCTTATTTCTGCTAACCTTGCAATTCTCCACATGTTCTTGATGGGGATGTATATCCTACCGGAGGGCGTCCATGGCTCCTTCGATAAGGAGCTCACGAGGTTCTTCTGGCAGGCCGCAGACGGCCGCCAGAAGTATCACATGGTTAAGTGGGCAGATATCTGCAGGCCCAAGGACCATGGTGGTCTGGGCATTATGGCCTCTCGTTGCATGAACGTTGCACTTATGCTACGATGGGTATGGCGGATCATGCATGGCGAGGGAGGGTTGTGGCTACGGCTGATTCAAGCAAAATACCTAAGGGAAGAACCCCTCCTGGCATGCTCCCGACCGGGAGGTTCCCAGTTTTGGCGATCCATCCAAAAGATCAAGGAGGATATCCTCCTTGGGATTTCCTTCACTATAGGTAATGGGGACGGGACCCAATTATGGTTAGACCCATGGATGGGTACCGAGCCCCTTGGGGTAGGTTTCCCTACCCTATTCTCTATCTGCACGGACCCATCTATCCTAGTTTCCGCGGCAACACGATCGGGACAATGGGATATCCGGTTCCCCCGGATGTTTGGGCAAGCAGAGCATGCCGAATGTACTAGACTGTTGGCAGCTCTGCAGCCAGTGTTGCCGGACTATCCGGACACTGTATCGTGGCGGCTCTCACCTTCGGGGTGATTTTCCGTCAAATCCGCATACAAGGCTCTAGGCCGCCTCCTCGTTATCCCTTGGCTAGCTAACTTGTGGAAGGCCCCCATGCCCTTGAAGATAAAGATCTTCGTTTGGCAACTTCTTAGAAATCACCTCCCTTTGTGGACCGAGGTGCTCAAGCGACAGGGTTCGGGGATGGATTTTGCCCTTTATGCAGGGTCCCTGAGACTGTGGCCCATATCATATTCTCGTGCACGGCGGCTCGGGTCCTTTGGCAGTTCGTCCGTGAGGCACTAGGCCCCGACTGGGAGGCCCTGGATCTCGTGGATTTCCTCCAGGCTAGGGCTACCATGTCAGGACGACACCGCCGCATATTCTGGCTGATCTTTGTGGCCATGTCATAGATTCTTTGGATGACAAGAAATAAATTGGTGATTGAGAAGGTGTTCCCTAGGCAGGCAGCTGACTCTTTGTTCAAATTCCTTGCTTTTATGCAGCAATGGCACCCGCTTACTAGGCAGCACAATTGTGATCATTTAGACACCATGTTGGATGCGCTCGTGGATTCGGCACGTCGGCTTTCGTCAGCTTAGCTTCACCCGTAGACAGCCACTAGGTGGCCTTGTTTTGCTTTTCTCTTATGTTTCTCTTTGGGCATTATTGTGTTGTTGCCCCAGTCGTCGCCTTTATGGCTTATCTGGATGTTGGTTGTATGGATCTTTGCTTTATCTATAAAGCGGGGCGAAAGCCTATTTCGAGGATGTCGAGAGGGTATTTGGAGTTCTTCAGGCCCGTTTTGCAGTTGTCCGTGGACCTGCAAAACAATGAGATCTGGAGACCTTGTGGAAGGTGATGACATGTTGTGTGATCATGCACAACATGATCGTCAAGGAATTTGAGAACATGGATGATCCTATCCAACTTCTGGACCAGAATCCAACCACATTCGAGGAGTTTATTCAAATGCATCAACAAATTTGGCATCGACCAACTCACGAGCAGTTCAAGGAAGATCTAATTGAGCATCAATGGGCGGTGAAAGGGGACAACAATGTTGGGATCTAAAATATTTGAACTTTTTTAAATTTTAACTAGTGCTGCATGCAGCTATTTGAACTTATGTGCCCTTTGCATACGGCTACTTGATCGGGCAGACTGGGAAAAAATCCAGAAGGCCAGATGTATGCGGCTACGGATGCGGAAGGTTTTTTGCGGGTTGCCGTTGGAGATGCCCTTAGGCGTCTTTGATTCAGATGTACTCCCTCCGTTCTTGAATACAAGTCTTTCTGGAGATTTTACTATGGACTACATACGGATATATATAGACGTAGTTTAGAGTGTAGATTCACTCATTTTGCTTCGTATGTAGTCTCCTATTGGAATCTCTAAAAAGACTTACATTTAGGAACGGAGGGAGTATATTTTATTATGTTAGAATCTCAAATAAACATTTATTATCAAACAGGGGTATTTGGATTTTAAGTGATGAATGTAAGAGGACAAATACCCAGATGGACAATTTTGAAGGAAAAAGAAAAGGAGGAACTGTGTTGTGATTGTGCCTATAAATTCTGTGCAATTTGCGTGATTCCACATGACCCAGTCCCAGCAGCATAACTCACAATATATTTACACGGAAAAACCAGGGAAGCATGAAAGCAATCAGTAAGCAAGCTAGCAAGAAGTTGCAAAATGGCTGCCGCCTCCAGCAAGTGTTTTCCCTCTCTACCATAGCCCCGTTAGTTGCCATTCTTCGCCCATGCCATTCCTCCATGAATTTTTTCACTTCCACGCCAGTAATGTTTTTGGCCTCTGAACCACAAATTTCACAGCGCCTGTGTAGTAATTAAAGTTTTGCATTTCTTAGCCACTTGATGCAAGTTTCAGAGAGATCACAGGACAAATTGATAAAATTGTTAAAGCATGAGAATTTGAATAACTGCAGAGACCCTGGTAGTTGGCTAGTTGCTAAGAAAAATGCTAACTGAATTAAATGTAAAAGGTTTGGTTCGCCTACGGATTTTTTTTGGTTGATACAAGATTGTTAAAGCATGAGAATTTGAATAACTGCAGAGACCCTGGTAGTTGGTTGATTTGACCCAGCCAAGAGAAAAAGACAATTGGGTTTATCTGATAAAAATATCTCATATCGTCAATGCCAAAGGGAAGCCACTCACATGTCGAGAGTGACATAAAGGCTTAGATAGTCACGACATACAAGAGGGTGAAAAGCATAATCCCAGCCAGCATCCAGAAGGAACGAATTTAGTCCTTTGCTTCATTCAGGACAATAACCCTTCCACACACACAAAAAAAAAACACAAGAGATTCTATACTGAGGTGGCTACCAAGCAACACCCCAGACATTTTCCGAACGTCCAGTCCAACCTAAATCGTCATTTCAAAAAGCAACAGCGAGTGAAGCTCGGCCAAACCTAAGACGCTAAAACTTTGCCGTATCAAAGAAGCAAGATCGCTACATTCTCTTCTCTCGTAGCAACTTTGGCTCAGTGGCTAATAGCGATAACTGTTCATGTTGCCCTATGAACTCTGAAGCTTTCCCCTCTATAACATAGAATTTTGACCCTATGGCCATTCAGATTTCAGAACGAGCACTGTATTCCTGACTTCTAGTCTGCTAACTTCAAGATCATTCACATTTATAAAACGGCAACTCCTGGCCTAGGAGGGAGAAGCCACACGCCCGGTGCGCTTGTACGGCATTCTGCAAGGAATTACAACAAGCAGCTAGCATACACTTCGGCGACAACTCGTACCGCGTTGGAAACAAGCGAGCAACACGGCGCAGCAGAGGATAGAGCGAGCCAGGGAGGTCTTACCTATCGCCCTTGATCCGGAACCACGCCTCGGCGCATTGTCGGTGCGCGTGGCCGAGCTCCTCCTTGCAGCAGCAGCCGAGCCGGATCACCTCCGACCCGGGCCCGTCGCCGCCCTCGGGGCTGAGGTGGCAGATCCGGCACGCCACGCCGTGGGTCGCGCCCCCCGCTTCGAGGTCGACGTCGATGGCCGCCGACGCTGGCGCTGGCGCCGAGTCGACGTCGATGACCGCCGCCTCGGCATTCGCCGTTTCCGCCCCGCCGGCCGCGATCTGCGGCGAGGTCACGACCGCCGCGGGCGCGACGGCCGCATCTCGCCGCATCGCTCTCGGGGCGAAGCTGTCGGTCGCGGGGGCTGCGGCGGGAACAGGAGGCGGTGTGATAATACGTGGTGCGTGCGGCGGGACGGTTTGGGTGCGTCGCTACGCTATGGACGCGGGAGGGAGTTGGGTCGAGCCGGCCTGCACACGACGCGCGTGTCATCAGTTCATCACTCTTCCCTCAAAAAAAAAATCAGTTCATCACTCATCACGGCCTATCTGCCGGCTCGGCACGGTATGCCCGTACAAGCACCAGGCGTCCGTCGATCCGGCCGGACAACCTGTGGTGGCTGTGTTGCCGACGTGGTCAGGACTCAGGAGTGCTGATGCTTGACCGGCACAAGTCATGGACCATCCAGCCATCCACGCATATTAGGGCAAGAACTATGCTGGCAGCACCTCCAGCCAGCCACATCAGCACATAGAGTTTCTTTTTAAAGTAACCATATATATTTCATTAAAAAAACGGAATACAAAGAGTACACACTATGTCGCCACAAGAGACATCTCTACTCCTAATATCTTAGTTGGTAGGTCGCGTTTCGGGTTTTATTTTCGTCCCACCTCACCCGGTCTTTTTTTGGTACTTCTTTGATACTTACTCCCACCTCCCGCTCAGCCGAGATGATTTATTTTCGTACTCCCTCCCACCTTTCAGGTAGTTCCCTCCACGCAAAAAAAAATCAAACCAACCAATCTCTACTTCTAATGTTTGGTAGTCTCCATTCCGGGTTTTTTCGTCCCACCTTCAATGGTTTTTTTTTCGTCGGCTTTTTTTCGTCGGTTTTGTTTCGTCACATCCCGCTCCCACGCCTTCGTCCACCGGTTTTCAGAATCGCAAAGGAAAAAAGTTCTCTCTCCTCTCACCAGCGGCCTCGATCTGGGATCGACAGGGACGCCGCCATCGCCGCCGCGGATCCCACGGCGCCACCTCGCCACCGCTGGTAGCCATGGCGCGGTGTCACCCCGCCGCCACCTCAGCCAAGCACCGCGCCGCCCCTCCAAACCCTAGCCCGCCCCCTCCTCCCGCCGACGGATCGCTTCCGCTCCTCCACGCGGCGAGCCGCGGCAACCTCCGCCTCTTCAAGAGTACGTGGGCGATTCCGGGCGGGTTTTGTTTGGATCTGGGAAGCACTGACTCTCCCGTTCGTCGCGTCGCGGGGTTGGTGAGAGATCTGGATCAGGGCAGGGGCCGTCTTAGGGAGGTCGTGGAGGCGGCCAAGGACCAAGGTCTCGTGGCGCTGTACTTCGCTGCCGGGAAGGGAAGGCCACGGGTCTGCAGGTACCTGGTCGAGGAGCTAGGGGTTGATGTGGACGCCGTCGACGATGGAGGTGCGTGCCTCTGCCGTTTAATTTGCCTCTAAACTGTAAATGTGTCTGAACTGTACTCCTATATGGCTCACGTTCAGAATTGGGCTATAGGAAACTGTATGTTGACCAGGAATTTACAACCGTCATGCTATGTGGATCTCGGCGGCGGCGGCGGCTCCTCCCTCTACCCGCCCGCCGCGCTACCACCTCATCTCGCGCTCCTGGCATGCCGAGGGGGCGAGAGGAGTAAGAGAGCAGGGACGAGTGCGCAGAGGAGAAAGATGCTTGCCGCGAAGCTGCCAAGCGGGAAGACAGATGAGGAGCGACACTTGCGGAGGCGGCCGAGATCGGGTACTACATCTTAGATCTTCACCGTCGTCTAGGTCAGGCCTCCCTCAGATGCCCTGATCCTCCATCATCAGGTTCTCCATCTTCATAGATCTCGCCCTCCCTTAGAATAGTCTGATCTCTTTACTTTTGGGTTTCTAACATATATGATTGCCTTACTACCAAGATTGCTCTGACTGTGTCTTGGTATTTACTTAGATGAAAAGATCCAGTTCTTTGGCAACATGCAAAGCTGCCGGTGGTTGTTTGATCAATTGTGTGAGGTATCTCACATGGCACCTGAATGCGTATTAATGGTGTCAATCTGTATCTACATGTCGTGTGGTTCAAAAGCCAAAAAGGAGCAGCAGGATGGCCGGTCCAAGCTTGAGCAGATTCTGTGTTGGGGTTCGATGCTGAAATTCATTAGATTTCAGTTCTGTATACTTTCAGGTTGGTTGCCAATGAAATAGACTGTCCAAGGCGCCTGAAGAAAATGTAATCCAATGGTAACACAATTAATTATTTGAAGTTGATTAAAAAATACACAGAGGGTGGCTCTGCTTTGTCTTCTTCGATTACGAGCTCCTAGCATGTTTATTTATTTATTTCCCTCCAGTCGAAATTGCGCCATTGCTGGCCCTTCCCTTCCGATCCGACGGAGCACTTGCTGCCTCGTGTAACGCCATTTAAATTTGTGCTTGCAGGTGACTGAATCCCGCCGAGTATTATTAGGCGGAGGAAGGGACAGAAACAGGGCACGCCACTCTGCATTTTTGGTCTCGCCAAAACGACTTCAGTATCAGCCAGGGGGCTGTGCATCACTGGGAATTTTCCATTTGGAAGGTCCAATTCCTGACCATGATGCTATATGAACCGCAACCTGGAACAGTGAATCCTGATCACGAATGTGCCCGCGGCGCAAGAGAGGAGGGGGCATCAGCTTGAGTACAGCCAAGTGGCGGGACAGACAGGCGCGATGGCAATGGCAATGGAATTGGCCGACAAATTGCTACTGGTGCTCCAGAGCTACTCGCTGCCAGTTTGGGCCATGATAATCTCGGGGCTCTTCGTCGCCGTATCACTCTCGCTGTCCATCTACTTGCTCTTGAACCACCTCTCGGCCTACAAGAACCCAGAGGTCGGTTGCTTGTTATCATCAGTCGGTGTTGAATTTCTTATTTTCTATACAGCAGGGTAAATTGTTGCTGGAGCTGTGTTCGTGTTTGGACTCACCGCTGCTCCGTTTCTTCTTTTCCAGGAGCAGAAGTTCCTCGTCGGCGTCGTTCTGATGGTGCCGATATACGCAATCGAGTCGGTAAGGTGGCTATGCCATGTCTTGTTCAAGTGCGCGGTCACAATGTTGTTGGCTGGGAGAGGTCGATCCAGCCGTTAACTCTTGGCGTGGACCAGTAGGTTCAATTTCAGCTTTTACGTAATCTTTGTGTTGATTTCTTTTGAATTGCAAAATCATTTGCTGATACTTTTCTCCCCTTTCAGTCATAAAATGTAAGGTGATCTTCCACATTTAGTCCGATATTTTGTTCATACCTTGATTTTACTTTCAAACCGCCTTTTCTTTTAAGATTATCAAATGATATCTTTAACTATTTTATAAGGTACAGTTTCAAATTTAGTCTGAGATTTTTTTATCGTACTTTGAGTTTAGTTATGTGTTATAATTGATATAGTTCTTAGCTAATTTGACAAACAATGATGGCTCCAATGCCTATGTCGCTTCTTTGCTACAAAATGTAAAATGTGATTTATCTTTTGCCGATCTTCGTCAAAGTGTTTTTGTTTATACATTGCAGGACCCCATAACCCAATAGTATTAGGTTTGGATGGCTTTCCAGGGATTGAAGTGGTTGGAGCTGCAGGCCAAACTCAAATTATTTGTTTTTTCAGTACCATTTGTTAATTCAATTGCAAACATTGTGCTAATAGGTAAAGCTTCTGTTATTTACACCTTTTTTATTTAACAAAATTGAATGTACAATTAGGCATTTAAGTAAGTTTTCTTTGTGTAGATACACCATCTAGCCTTACTCACGCCCAACTCTTTTTATCATTCATTTCCAACTATATTTTTCACTTTGTGTAGATAAAGACATGTCCCAATCTTCTTGGTCTGCTCTATGGTATGCATGAATCTCTAAGAATAATGTGGAATCATCTCATCTTCATGCTACTTCGCCAAGCAAGCTTACATATTTTTTGATCTATAGTTCATTTTTAATACAGGAGGCGATCTGAATTAAAGGAAGAACTCTATGTTGTCTGCTTGAATCAATTGTTCATCTCTACATTAACGAATAGGTATGGAGTTGCTTACTGTTACTTCAAATTATCAAGATTGTCTAATACTTGGTATTTAGTGATTAACATACCACTAAATATAATATCTCAGTTGGTAGTTTCCGTTCCGGGTTTTTTTTCGTCCCACCTCCCATGGTTTTTTTTCGTCAGATGACATTTGTTTTGTTATTTCTGATTAGAGCTTACTGTGTCCATGTATAAATATTTTTGGGAGCATACTATGACATTTTTGTGCCACGACACATTTGGTTTAAGTTTTTTAGAGCAAATAGGTGTATATATCATGATAATCATTTTCTAAGCATGTTCATGAAAATTACGTTTATGCTGGATCATTCCGAATTTTACTAACCTTGCCGGTAATGCATCTGTGCATGATCTTAATTGTTTGAATATTATCATTCAACATGAATGGGTGGCCTCACAACCAATATATAGTTGTACCCCAGTGGAACAACTTCATGTTAAACTGATGTACCAATCTGGCATATTGGCCCATCTGTACGTGGGAGGTTTTTTGGTGATATAATCATGCAGGTTAACCATCCATGCAATTGAAGTGACACGTCTAGATTTTTGGGGAAAAGCTGTTGTATATTCCCCGCATCTGCTCTTCATTGTCATAGCTACTTTGCTACCTCCCTGCAATCTGTATGAGTTGTGCGGTATGAAGCTTTGAGTGAGAACACGCCTGATATGATTTACTTCTTTCTGCCCTGAATTAACAAGATGCTCAGTAACATTGTCTTGAAAAATAATGCATGCGAATGTGGATGTCAGATTGTTTTAAGGATTTGATTATGGTAGTTTTACCTATGACGATAACAAAATACAAAACACACACGAGTACTACTGAATTATGTTTTTCTATAGGTCATCAGATATGTTTGTGGAGGCGTTGGCTAGCAAATTTGTTAATTTTTGCACATAGTATCCAATTAGGTTTGCTAGATTTATTTTTTCGTTCTATTAGTTGCAGGCCTCATATGATAACTTGCTTTCCTTTTGCCCGCAGGATCTTCACTAAGATATATCGAGCAGAGCTCATCACAACATCTTGTGACGTTCTCAACCATGTTATCCTTCACGATAAACATATTTTGAGGGAGACAAGAGAGCATCCAAGCACGACCATGTTGAACTTGATGTCTTGCTGCAGTACAAGCGGCTGTTGTCCCTTGATCCAGGTATGATTTCTGAAGATTATTTCACTAATTAGCTATACCCAGTGACCAGTGTAGATCTGGCACGTCCACTTCTAAATGAACAAGATATTTCAAGGTGATGCATCGTGTCGTGGTCGTTGTCTGTGCTATCCGTCTTCCTCATTTGTGCTAATTTGATTACTCTTTTTTGAAGGCAGTGCATCGTCGGGTTTCTCATAACATGTTGGTAGATTTTATTTATTGTCTTCTTAAGAAATAGATCGACCCAAAACATTGTTCATATTTACAGGTTTATTATTTTCGTAGATTTATAATCCAAATACATGACCCACTACAAGATTACGAGCTTGGAGTCGTCCTTCTTGTTTAGGAGGGCAGATTTGGTACTAAACACTTAATTGGTGTTGATAGACTTGTACTGTGAAAAATAATGGTAATATGAACAGACTGATAGTGGTACACATAGGGTGATAAGGAGTTATTATTTTCATTCCTATATGCAACTTTTCTGGAACTAACCAATAGCATTGTGCTGCCAGAACACCGTATGCTTAGTACTGATTAAATTTTATTATCAGCAAGTCGTATGCCTTGGTTTGGTGGTGCACACCGCAAGAGCTCCTTAAATTTAGGGACCCATCAAGCCATAGTTTCATGGTTCTCAAGAACATTTATCTCGAGAAAATTCCAAATATTTTGGTACCAAATTTGTCTTTTCGTCATCCCATTTTTCTGATGTAAGTTGGATGACCTTCATTCAGTTAGAAGTATAAGAACCGCAACAGCTGCTGAAGGGTTTGATTAAGTTAGAAAAAAACTTCCACAAAATCTTGTCACCAATAAAATTTACCTATAAAGGAATCATTTTAGAAAATAGATACAAGATCCTTATCAGTTTGAGATGTTCAACTCCCAACTTGTCTTCTTTGTTCTGTTCTGTGCAAGTGTATCTTGTTGATTATGTGGATGGTGTACTTGTACATACTAAAATTGCGGACAAAACAAAGTGATGGATGGTCTACAAGATGATATTAATGAATTAATCTTTAGGGTAAAATAATCTAACCAAGATGCATCTGTTTAGTTTGAAATAATATTGCCTTCAAAATGTATGAATGCAGTCTTCGCATCTAATGTTGTAGAATCAAACATTGATGTTGCCTTACTAAGCATGTGTGTAAATTCTCTTGGGGAGAAAAAAATATTCACTTGCAATTTGCAACATTGTCCTGAAAATACATGAGGTTCACACATATAATCATCTGTTTTATGTGGTCTGTTATTTGTGATCAATGCAAATGCTTAGGATTTTTAAAAGCGTGATCAATGATCTCTATTTATATCAAGATAACTAATGGAAAACTGTCTTCGACAACTTTAAACCTAACTCTCGACACATTCAAACTTATAAAGTATGGTACCATCTCATATGATGAATATTACTTTGGCGCACACCTCGTCCCCCTTGATAGCGGCGGTGGATCGACATGAACACTAGGGGAGGGGATCAAGGCAGTGGATCGACATGAACACTAGGGGAGGGGGTCAAGGCGGAGAGCGGGGCGGTTGGCGGGGGACTCCTCCTTGGCTGTCTGTACGGAAGTATGGTGTGAAGGACAGAGGGTGCCATGGTGACGATGAGGTGGGCGCCATCTGATTTTAAAGGAGTGAGCTTCCGGGAGAAATGTCTTGCTATGGCGGAAAACCAAGCGGGAAGGGCAGGGTTCGACGGGAAAAGGGAAGGGTATATTGTGGGGTGAGTTTTTTTTTTGGACCGAGTGCTGGAGACAATGTGGTAGATAGTCCGGACGTGGACTGTCCAGATGGTTGGATTTTGAGGAGCCTGCTGGAAGCTTGTTTGATATCCTACACGTTAGGACGTATGCGGGAAAAGGGAACTTCAACCTTGGAGACGACCTAATCGTTTCGTTGATTCATTTATGTGAATCGTAGCCCGTAGCAACGCACGGGCGTTTTACTAGTACTACATAGAGTAGATGTTTTGTAATATTGCATCAAAGACTTCACAAGAAAGTAAAACTAGAAAAAAAACGCAAAGGAGGAAGCCCGACGCCCTCCCCTGCTCTCGGGTCACTCCTCGCGGGCGTCAAACCCTAGCCCCTCCAGGCCTCCATCTCCTTCCTTCTCCTCCCCGCCGCCACCCGAGGAGGTCGTCGGCGTTCCTGCGTGGCTGCCGGTGAAGGTGGCGGCGAGGTCCCTGCTGCCTGCGTCTCGTCAGGGAGCTTTGGTACGCTGAGGCGGCGGCGACCTCGTCCGGCGGGTGGCACTACAGGTGTTGGCTCGCCCTCCCGGTCACGTGGGCGGTGGTTGGGAGGCGGTGGCTTCTCGCGGCTTGGTCTGCCTCGGCGGCTGCGCCAGATCTGGATCCCGGCGCGCTGCTTCGGCCACATCCGCCCTCGCCGGCTGCGAATCCGGCTGTCTCCGGGTCCCATGCTTCCAGACCGGCCAGTGGGCGTGGTGGGGGAAGATCTGGGAGGGGAAACCCCCGGTCGACCTCCCGTCGACCTCGATGCCAATGGTGGCGCCCTGTTTTCCCCGAGGGGGGCGCTCGAATTCCTCCTTTCCCTCCTCCCTCCTCCTCATCCCGAGTGAAAACCTTGGATGCATGCGACCAGGCGGCAGTGGCGCTCCGTCGTCGTGATCTTCTTGAAGATGCCGCCTTGTGATGGGTGGAGGGTTATGGATGTGCGTCGAGTTGTCTGCGTCCATGGCAGCTGTGTGTTTTTCGCAGGATGTCATTGGTGGTGGGTGTGTGGTCGCCTTCCCGCACTGGCCGTTGTGGTTCGCTGTCAGGTGGCGTTGTGGGTTTGCTGGCCGGTGGTGGTGCTCTAGTGGGGCGAGCAAAGATGAGGTCTCCCCTTCGGCAATGTGTGAGGAGAGATGGTGGTCTCTCCTCCGTCCCCAGCCTGTTGTCCTGACTCTTGCGACGGTGCTCATTCCCGCGGTCACCCTCCATCTCGTGTGTCTCTTCGACCTATGCACGCGTTGTAATTGTCTTTAGTGGCACCTGTGTGTGACCTTCTCTAGTTAGCATATTGGTCTAGATGCCTCCTCTTTTCACTCTTTGTATCAAGTTTGTACCAATGTTTGCAACACCATTGTATCCCCTAGCCGGTTGATGACTCCATTAATTTTAAGTCGGGCATGATGCCTTTTATTTAAAAGAAGTAAAACTAGAATTTCACTCTGGGAGAATCATGTGCCACGCCGAAATGTCATCCACCATTATATTTCGCAGTCACCGAGGCAACACGAGAGAAATACGAGAGTTGTCGTCATATTCAGATCTGGAGGAGCACCTTCACATACAAGGATGCTTTTCAAGCCGATGAATCGGACCGCCACAAGCGACGAGACCCAGGCTTTGTGGCACATCGGCTAGGGCTCTTCCCTATGTCCGCTAGATCCCAGCGCCATCAACATCATCTGACGTGGTCGAAGAAGAGGAATGTCACTACTTGTCGCCATCCACGCACCCCACTGCAAGACACCAAACACAACTGCAATAGTCGACGCCAACACCACCCGGGAGGGTGTCGTGCGTCGACCATTGGGCACAAATCTCACTGGATCTGGAGACCGGCAAGAAGACCGAGCCGCCTGCTCCTCGTTGCCGACCATTAGAACATCACTGAGATGGAGGAAGAGCAAAAGCAGATTATTCGAACACGACGCCGTCTCAACCTATCCTATCTCCCTACTGAAGAGAAATTGCCAGGGTCCCCATCCACTCCCGCCGCTGAAGCGGCAGACAAGAAGGACGAGGACCCACGACGACACTGATGTCGAGAGGGAAGGCGGAAGGTCGCCTTCGATTGCCTCTCTAGAGTGGTTTCCAGAGAGCGAACGAAGCAGTTTTGGTAGGTGGCATCAGCACATAGTGGTAGGCGGCATCAGCACATAGAGTTGAAGCACCGTCCAGTTTCACTTTCATCCAACGCACAGGTAGCCTCATGAAGTGAGCCACGATGGATTGGTGAGCTATATTGCCTATGCATCTAGACCACGTCTCTTTCTCCCTTTTCTTGCTTTTTCCGCTCAAGCGACTGGCTCCTCCGCAAGCTACACTGACATATTTGAGGCATTCAATTTTAGTCCATGGTGGCATCCGAACCTACTTGGCTCATGGGACAATAGATCTGGGGCTTTGTGTTGGAGATGCTGAAAGGATCGATATAGTTGACTAAAGAGGGGTGAATAGACAACTAACAATTTTTAGCTTTTCTTTACCAAATTAAACTTTGCATCAAAGTAGGTTATCTAGATGTGCAATTAGATGAGCAACCTATATGATGCAACAACAACAAGCACACAAGCAAGCAAGGGAAGTAACACAAATAAGCTTGCACAAGTAAAGGTACGAGATAACCAAGAGTGGAGTCGGTGAAGACGAGGATGTGTTACCGAAGTTCCTTCCTTTTGAGGGGAAGTACGTCTCCATTGGAGCGGTGTGGAGGCACAATGCTTCCAAAGAAGCCACTCGGGCCACCGTATTCTCCTCACGCCCTCACACAATGCGAGATGCCGTGATTCCACTATTGGTGCCCTTGGAGGCGGCGACCGGACCTTTACAAATAAGGTTGGGGCAATCTCCACAACTTAATCGGAGGCTCCCAACAACACCACGAAGCTTCACCACAAGGGACTATGGCTCCGTGGTGACCTCAACCGTCTAGGGTGCTCAAACACCCAAGAGTAACAAGATCCACTAGGGATTAGTGGGGGAATCAAATTTCTCTTGGTGGAAGTGTAGATCGGGGCCTTCTCAACCAATCCCGAGCAAATCAACAAGTTTGATTGGCTAGGGAGAGAGATCGAGCGAAAATGAAGCTTGGAGCATTAATGGAGCTTTGGGGGAAGAGGTAAGTCTTCTTGGAGAAGAAGACCCCTTTATATAGTGAGGGGGACACATCCAACCGTTATGCAGTCCGCAGCCCGCATCTGGGCCGTACTACCATAGATGGAGCGGTAGTACCGCTGCCACAGCGGTACTACCGATGTGGCAAGCGGGCATAGGTCAACCAGGGCTGAGGAAGAAGAAGTATGCGCACACGAACGGTACTACCGCCCTGCGGGCGGTACTACCGCTAGTGATCGGTACTGCTGCTCCCTACAGCCGCTGGAAAAACAGAGGAGGGCAACAAGTTGTGTGGCAGTGGGAGCGAATGTAGGAGCGGTACTATCGCTTAAACAAGCGGTACTACCGCGCCCTACTGTCGTCCCTACTACCGCCCCATGCGTGGTCTTTTACGAAAACCCGACACGAAAAAGTCGAGACCACAGCAGGGGTGGTAGTACCAGCGGTACTAACAAGCGGTACTACCGTCGGTCGGCGGTACTACCGCCCTGGCCGTGGTACTACCGCCCTGGCCGTGGTACTACCGCGTAGCACAAGGCACCCCTTGTTTTGCACAACACGGAAATGCCAACAGGCAGGAAGACAACGAGGGTGCAAGGAAAAAGTGTACGTGATGATTCCACCCATACTCTTTCGAAACGGATCCCCTCTTGATAGTACGATTATCCCTACGACTCAATTCCACCAAAAAGAAACGAAGGAAAATAACCCGTCCAAAGTGAAGTCCTCGAGGGGAACAATCACAAAGTGCCCTTATAATAGATCACCTGAAACACTTAGTGCACACGATTAGACTGCAAACGTATTGTCATCAATCACCAAAACCACTAGAGGGATAAATATGCCCTTACAATCTCCCCCTTTTGGTGGATTGATGACAACACGGGATTTGCACAAAAAGTGACTGAAAATAAGCAAACCCCCTTCTAACAAAATATAGACGGGCTCCCCCTAGAGGTGTGCACCAAGGAATTAGCATGAAAAGCTGTGTGCACATCTTTGGGATCAAACTCCCCCTATATTTTGTAGGCAGGCAACATCCTTGCATATGAAAATAACAACAAGTACAACTAAGCAAGGACGAGCATGAGGGCAATAATATAAATGCTGAGGATGAAGCCTCTCACAATATAATAGGGTACTTGAAACTAAAGTAGATAGGATAGGGTAGTTCACATATGTCTTACACCATATGGTCTTGCTCACAGCCGAAAGAAAGCAAACGAAAACGAACGAACATAACGAACACAAGACACGAAAACACGAATACGAGACACAAGAACACGAACACGCCAACACAAGACCTAAGGCAAATCCCTAACTCTCCCCCTTTGGCAGCAAGACACCAAAAGGGATGACACGACCCACGATGGTAGTAGGTATCCATGGCATCACCACTCATGCTCCCTCTCCTCCTCCTCAGAGGCCTCTGCAGTACGGGGAGAAGCACGAACTCCGGTGTCCTCCTCAGTGTCAGACCACGGGCAATGCACTCTAATCCAAGACTCCCCATCAGTGATCCGCTCCTCAGAGCCATCAGCAACCTCAAGGCCAACCTGTCTCATAATGGCCTTGTCACGACGACGAGCCATCTTGGCCTCCTTGTGAGCCTTGTACTGGCCCTTCGCCTGGAAGCAGAACAGACGCTTCATCTTCTCCTTGAGTTTCTTCGCCTAAGAGGGCTCCTCAGATGGGGGCTCATACTCCGGCCCATCTTCATCCTCCTCCTCATCATCAGATAGGACAGTCTCCTACACAGGAGGTGCCAGAGTAGACGAACTCCACTTCTTCTTCTGACGCAGCTCGATAGTGTCATGAGACACCATTTTGTCTGTGACAAGCTCCTCATCTGGAAATTAGGCTGCCTAAGTGTCCTTGATAAGCTGCATAAGATAGGGGCCATAGATGATGCACTTGCGCTCCATGACAGCAGAGTGAAGCTCAGACCACATCACATGTGACACATCCAGCACCTGCTGAGAGCCCTGATGTTCTTGATAGAACAGAAGCATGTCCACAAGGTAAGAGTGCACCTGATCCAAGTTGCCAATCTGAGGGAATAGGGAGTTCCGGAAGATCCGCATGATGTCTATAAAGGGCCAGAGCTCATAAGAAATCTTTCCAGTCTCAGACACCTTCCTGGTAGAATAGGGCCAAAGCTTTTCCTTGTGAGTAGCGGCAATCTCCTTATGAGAGCGAAACCCAAGTGGGGTCTGGGCACCCTCATCATTGTACGTCAAGCTGACCATGAAATCTTTCCATGGTGCGGACAGACGACGACCATTGGTCATCCAAGACAGAGTATGGGCCGGATCATGCCCAAAGTGAATGGTGGCAAAGAACTGGGCCACGAGCTCGGCATCAAAGTCTTTGTTGAAGGTGATGATCCTCTTGATGTCCAACTCCTCACACCTCTGCAGAGCATTCCCAAAGTATGGCAGGTCCTTCTCCATGTGTGTGAGATCGATAGACTTGACCTTCACAAACAAGTTATTCTTTTTCTTCAAGACATCATGGTAGATTGACTGTTGAAACCTATTCCAAAATGGACGCCTCTGAAGAGCAAGCTCTTGAACCACATGATAGGGATTGTGCTTCCTCTTGGTGCAAAACTCCATGCCAGACATCATATTAGCAGGCTTGCGTCCAGCGGAGATCTTTGATGTTGGAACCTTGGCCTTGCGCTTTGGTGGCTCAGAAGAGACACCCTCACCACCACCAGCAGCAGACTCTGGAGCATCTGACGAGCGAAAGCGCTTGGAACCTGTTGCACGGTCTGGATTCCTACGACGAGCCTGATGCCCGGAGCTACTACCACCTGAAAGCACACGCACACAAAGGCCACAAAAAGCAAGAGAGCATAAGCCATGGAAAAATGACGGCCAAAAAGAGAATTAGGTATAGAAACAGGAGCAATGGCATTTCAGGGCGGTAGTACCGTGCACCAGAGCGGTAGTACCGCTAGGGTACAACGGTAGTACCGCTGGAGCGGTTGTCAGCGGGCTGACACCTACCGCGGCAATATCCGGTACTACCGGAGATGCACAAGATCATATTTCTACACCTAATCGACAAACACCCTAGTCTAGCAGTCTCCCAAGTCCTTCCTAAGCCTCAATTCAACAACTAAATCGAGGGATGCAACGAGTATAGCCCCAAAACCTAGATCCAAGAAGGAGAACCAAGAGAGAGAAGAACGGGGGCAATACCGGCATCCATGGCATGAGGAGAGGGTGGGGAAGGATCCCATCGGACGGAAACGAGGGAGCCGGCATGAATCCGGCGGCCCGGCGGCGAGCCTCCGGTGCTTGGGGAGTCGCCTGAGAGAGGAGAGGACGAGGAGATGGGGCAAACTGAACGGGTATGGGGGAGTAGAAACTCCCCCTGCCCGATACATACCCCACTCGCCCCGCCCCAAACGGTAGTACCGCGCAAGGCACGGTAGTACCGCTCCGGTGCAGATCTGGAGCATGAAGCGCCCAGTGAACCACTCCATGGTAGTACCGTGTCGGCCGGGCGGTAGTACCGCTCTGCTGCCGCGGTAGTACCGCTCAGGCGCCCCAAAGAAGGAACAAGGGGAAACGATGGCTTACGCCCGACTAGCAAAAAACAGAAGGACCACACAAGACACGACAAGCCAAAACCGAACACGACCAAACCAAAGCACAACCACTTAAAAGAGAGAAGCACAAGCAATAAGAAACATCACACAGATAAACTCTCGAGAAGAGAGGGCGGTGGCCGAGGCCACCTATGTTTGAGCAAATGGTATGGCGCCGTGAAGAATTATCCTTGGGCCCATGACCAAAACCCGTCTTTCAGGCACAAGAACCATCAAAAATGGCTAATGTGAGAGACTCGATCAATTTATGCATAATGGGGGAGGAAGAGTTCATTGAGAGAACAACACTCCCCCTATGTCCATGCCTACATCTAAACTAGACATCAAGATGAGTGTGGTGGGGTGTGCAAGGGTTCAAGTCACATTGCTCGAATCAATGATATTTAGCTCATGCCTTAACTCGCGAAATCTTGATTCATCCAAGGGCTTCGTGAAGATATCTGCAAGGTTATCATGAGTGTTGACATAGTTGAGCTCGATCTCCCCTAGCCTAATGTGATCCCGGATGAAGTGATACCGAATCTCAATATGCTTCGTCTTGAAGTGTTGGACCGGGTTGAGAGAAATCTTGATGGCACTTTCATTGTCACACCAAAGAGGCACTTTGTCACAAATGACGCCATAATACTTTAAAGTTTGCCTCATCCAAAGAAGTTGTGCACAACAACTACCGGCCGCCACATACTCCGCTTCGGTGGACGAGAGAGACAGAAAACTTTGTTTCTTGGAAGACCAACTCACCAAAGAGCAACCAAGAAATTGGCACCCTCCGGAAGTGGACTTCCTATCCACTTTGTCTCCCGCCCAATCGGAGTCCGGATATCCTACAAGTTTGAAGTTTGCTCCTCTTGGGTATCATAAGCCAAAGTTTGGGGTATGAGCCAAATATCGAAAGATTTGCTTGACCGCCACAAAGTGGCTTTCCTTAGGTGCGGCTTGAAACCGTGCACAAATTCCCACACTCAACATGGTATGCGGTCTAGATGCACAAAGGTAAAGCAAGGAGCCAATCATGGAGCGATATACCTTTTGATCCACCGCTTTACCATTGGGATCAATATCAAGTTGGCACTTGGTGGGCATTGGAGTGGAAGCCGGCTTGACAACACTTAACTTGAATCTCTTTAGCATGTCTTGAGTGTATTTGGCTTGGTTGACGAAGGTTCCTTCTCTTCTTTGTTTGACTTCGAATCCAAGGAAGAACTTCAACTCTCCCATCGAAGACATCTTGAACTTAGAGGTCATGAGAGCGGTAAATTCCTCATTGAAAGCTTTGTTAGGGGAACCAAAGATAATATCATCAACATATAGTTGGCACACAAACAACTCCCCTTTGACCTTCTTAGTAAAAAGAGTGGGGTCGATCATCCCAACTTCAAATCCACGATCTTGTAGCAACTCGGTAAGGTGGTCATACCACGCACGTGGGGCTTGTTTAAGGCCATAGAGTGCCTTATCGAGTTGATACACATGATCGGAAAAGTAGGGATCCTCGAACCCGGGGGGTTGCTTGACATATACCAACTCATTAATAGGACCATTAAGAAAAGCACTTTTCATATCCATTTGTTGCAACTTAAAGTTGTGATGAGAAGCATAGGCAATCAACAAACGAATGGATTCAAGGCGAGCAACGGGAGCAAAGGTTTCACCGTAGTCGATACCCTCGACTTGGGAGTAGCCTTGTGCCACCAATCTTGCCTTGTTGCAAATGATGGTCCCATGAACATCTTGCTTGTTCTTGAATATCCACTTGGTTCCAATGACATTGTGGTTCCCCGTTGGCCTTGGCACCAATCTCCACACCTTGTTATACTCGAAGTTGTTGAGTTCTTCATGCATGGCATTTAGCCAATCCGGGTCTTCGAGCGCCTCATATACCTTTGGGGTTCAACACAAGAGACAAACACGTGATGTTCACAATAGTTTGCCAATTGTCTACGAGTGCTTACCCCCTTTTTGAATGCTTCCAAGCACATTCTTCATGATATTACCCTTGGTGGAGAGCTTGGATGCAACCTTGGTGGCACGACGCTCCAATTCCTCCTCGGGGGTGAGTCGAGGAGCGGTCACTTGATCATCTTGAGCGTCGTCTTGAGCTTATTCTTGATCTTGGGGTAGCTCTTGATATTGACCTTGCTCGGAGGAGAGAACTTGACCTTGGGCATCACTTGATGATTCAACACCGTCTTGAGATTGATCTTGCCCTCGGTCTTGTTCATGAGGTTGAGGGCCTTCACTTTGTTCTTCGGAAGCGTGTGGGCCTTGGGTTGGTGATGGATCCACTTGAGTGAAGCATTGTCCTTCTCCTTCGGTCACAAGGGGTTCCTCAATGGGTAGGATAAAACCAACTCCCATTCTTCTTATGGCTTGAGGAGGAATTTCATCACCTACATCACAAGTGCCACTTTGCTCCACTTGGGAGCCGTTATTCTCATCAAACTCCACGTTACACATCTCCTCAATAAGTCCCGTGGACTTATTGAGGACACGGTAAGCATGAGAGTTTATAGCATAACCAACAAATATGCCCTCATAAGCTCTAGCCTCAAATGTAGACAACCGAGCACCTTTCTTGAGAATGAAACACTTACACCCGAACACCCGAAAGTACTTGAGGTTGGGCTTGTTACCGGTGAGTATCTCATATGGAGTCTTGTTCAAACCCTTGCGGAGGTAGAGCCGATTGGAAGCATGACAAGCGGTGTTGATGGCTTCGGCCCAAAAGTTGTATGGAGACTTGAACTCCGCCATCATGGTCCTTGCCGCATCCATCAACGTCCGGTTTTTCCTTTCCGCTACACCATTTTGTTGAGGGGTGTATGGTGCGGAATATTGATGCTTGATCCCCTCATCACTAAGAAACTCATCAAAGGTGTAATTCTTGAACTCGGTGCCGATGTCACTTCTTATAGTCAAGATCTTTGCATTGTGTTTACGTTGAGCTTCATTTGCAAAGTCAATGACGGTTTGTTGGGTCTCGCTCTTCCTCTTGAAGAAATATACCCACGTGTATCTTGAATAGTCATCCACAATCACCAAGCAATACTTTCTTCCCCCAAGACTATCAAAGGATGGAGGCCCAAAGAGATCCATGTGAAGGAGCTCCAAAGGCCTCTTCGAGTAAATGATAGTCGTGGGAGGGTGAGCCTTCTCATGTAGCTTTCCTTCGATACAAGCACTGCAAGCACGATCTTTAGCAAAATGAACATTTGTTAGTCCACGAACATGGTCCCCTTTGAGAAGACTTTGCAAAGATCTCATATTGACATGGGCTAGACGGCGATGCCAAAGCCATCCCACGTCAACTTTAGCCATTAGGCATGTCGCGGTCTTAGTGGGTCGCTCCGAAAAGTTAATCACATAGAGTACGTTCTCAACATGCCCAACAAAGGCTACTTTAAGAGTCTTGCTCCACAAGAGGGCCACGGTATCAATATCAAAGAAGGTGGCAAAGCCCATGAGTGCAAGTTGACGAATGGAAAGTAATTTGTATGCAAGGGACTCAACAAGCATGACCTTGTCGATCGTGAGATCATGAGAGATGACAACCTTGCCAAGTCCCAATACCTTAGAATACAAGGCATCACCCCATTCGACATTGGTGGGCATAGATGTAATCTTGTGCACATCCACCACCAAGTCCTCGCTTCCGGTCATATGATTTGTAGCTCCACTATCGAGCAACCATGATCCCCCACCGGAAGCAAACACCTACAAGAGATCAATGCTTGGTTTTAGGTACCCATTTTGTAATGGGTCCTTTGATGTTAGTAACAAGGGTCTTAGGAATCCAAATAGACCATTCAATGTACTCATAAGGAGAACCAATAAATTTGGCATAAACATGTCCATCACTAGCACGACACAACACATAAGAAGGGTTAAAGTCGCCGGCTTTGTTGGACGGGGTGGCATTGCCTTTCTTGACACCACCACCCTTCACATTGTTCTTCTTCTGCTTGGAAGCACCCTCTCCCTCCTTCACAAAGGTTTTCTTGAGAGGGGGAGGTCGTTTGGTCTTGTCATTCTTCTTCTTGTTCTTGGGCATGGGTGTGAACCCAATCCCTTCTTTGGCCACAATTTCCTTTTGATTGCTCAAAAGGTCGTTGAGGTTCTTCTCACCTTGTATGCACGACACAAGGCCTTTCTCAAGTTGCTCCTTCAACTTAGCATTTTTCTCAACAAGATGCACATGCTCACAACAAGGGTTAGTAGCATTTGCATTATCAATTAACACCATATGAGGAAAGGTGGCTTTCTCCTTGGTTAGCTTCACTTGGAGTTGATCATGAGACTCCTTGAGGCTAGGATGAACACCTTTCAAGGCCTTGTGAGCCTTGTCAAGTATATCAAACTCCACCTTTAGTCTAGCAAGATCAACCCCAAGTTTGGCCTTCTCGGAATTTAGCACACGAGATACAACAAGAGCATGATCAAGATTTTTCTTTAATTTAGCATGATCATCATTGTGTGACTCCTCAAGAGCCAAATGAAGACCACGCTCTTCCTCAAGAGCATTGGAAAGATCTGAAATCTCATCGGCATAGTCACGACTATGCCCCTCCATCTTAGAGAAGGTATCTTTGTGAGCCTCAATCATGTCATTGGCTTCACCAAGTTGTTTCAAGAGAGCAACGAAGTGCTTCTTGGATTTACCCTTGAGTTTGTTCATAAAAGACTCAAACTCATTCTCCACCACATTAGACCCCGCATGTTCATCAATGCAACCCGTCAAAGAGGGATTATTAATGATGGTAGTTTTGATGTTGGGGTTACCTTGTTGGTGGCTTTAGCCATGAGGCACTTGGCGGTGATGTTCTCATTAGGTGAGTCGAAGAGAGACACCCGTGGAGTTGTTGTAATGGCAACAGAGGCCATGGCAACCGACTCATCATCTTCATCATCATCATCATCCTCATGGTACTCTTCTTGTACCACCAACGCCTTGTGAGAAGTCTTCTTGGTGAAGTTGCTCTTATTTGGAAAAGACCTGGCTTTGTCCTTTCAGATGAGCTTGCCACCATTGTCTTCCCTCTTCTCATACGGGCACTCCGCAACAAAATGGCTCACATTGCCACAATTATAGCAAGTCCTCACATGTTGCTTGCTCTTCGTGCCACTTGAGTTGTTCTTGGTGAAGTTTTTCTTGCTCCAAATTTTCCTTGAAGCAAGTGCCATGTGTTCATGATAGGCATACTTTGTATCTTCGGGGTTGCTTTCTTCTTCTTCTTCCTCTTCTTCTTCTTCTTCAACACAAACCTTGGCCTTCAATGCAAGGTTGGGCTTCTTTGCCCTTTGAGAGCGAAGCACCGCATTGTTGGCGGTCTTTTCCAAGATGCTCATAGCCACAAACTCATCCAACACTTCAGTTGAGGACAAGGTGTGGAAGTCCGGCCTTTGACGAATGACGGAGGACATGGCCTTATGGTAAGGCATCATTGCCTTGAGGAATTTGTGCTTGATCCAATTGTCATCCGTGTCCTTGCTCCCATGATCTCGGAGTGAAACCGCGAGTTTGGTTACTCTTCGATAAAGCTCACGAGGTTCTTCATCTTCTTTCATTGCAAACTCATCGGCTTCATATTGCGCCACTTCTGTAACACTCCGGATGTAACTTTCCCTATTTGTACTCCAACTCTTGCCGTTTCCGACGTTAAGTTATATTTATTTCTCGGGTTCGGGCCTTTGTCTCCGTGTGTTGTTTTCGTTTTCATGCATCTCATATCATGTCATCATGTGCATTGCATTTGCATACGTGTTCGTCTCATGCATCCGAGCTTTTTCCCCGTTGTCCGTTTTGCATTCCGGCGCTTCGTTCTCCTCCGGTGGTCACTTCTAGCTTTCTTTCGTGTGTGGGGATTAAACATTTCTGGATTGGACCGAGACTTGCCAAGCGGCCTTGGTTAACTACCGGTAGACCGCCTGTCAAGTTTCGTATCATTTGGACTTCGTTTGATACTCCAACGGTTAACCGAGGGACCGAAAAGGCCTCGTGTGTGTTGCAGCCCAACACCCCTCCAATTTGGCCCAAAACCCACCAAACTCAGCTCCATCATCTAGAGCGTTCGATCACGATCGCGTGGCCGAAAACCGCATCTCATTTGGACTCTCCTAGCTCCACTTATGCCTATATATAGCTCCTTCCCGAAAAATTCGGATCTCTCCCCCGAAACCCTAGCCCTCCTCTTCCTCCGCGCGCCGGACAACGTCCGCCGGCACCGGACGTGTCCACTGCGTCCACCACCGCCACGTGGCACCTTCCCATTCGCCGCCGCCACCGCGCCCACTTCGCCGCCCCGCCGGCCCGCCGAGACCCGCCGCGGGCCCTCCCGGCCCGCGTCATCGCCCCGCCGCCTAACGCCCGCAGCCGCCGCCACCCTCCTCGCGGCCGGCCACCCGGGGCACCGGCGCCGCCGCTCGCCATCGTCGCCGGCCCGCACCTCGAGCCGCGGCCCCGCCGTCCGCCGGCGCGTCCGCCGCCGCCCAACCTCGCCGTGGCCACCACCGGGCCCCGCCACCCTCGTCCGGCTCCTCCGGCGGCCGGATCGGGCTCCGGCGAGCCTCCCCACGCCCCTGCGGTCCTCCTCCGGTGAACCCTCTTTCTCCGGTGAACAGTACTCCGGCGGCCTCGATTCCCGTGCCCGATCTGGATCTGGATCTGGAATTGGACGGTTGACTTTTCGCTCCCGAACCCTAATTTTTGTGCTAACTTTGACCAGTGATATCTCCGCATCTGTAGCTCCGATTTGGACATATAGTATATCAAAATGTTCGTCTCGACGAGTACATCATTTCATTCCATTGCATCATTTTCATTTGAGTGCATCTTGATGCCCAAAATGCTGTTAGAAGGAGGCTTCGTGAGTTAATTGTCAGATCTGCTAGTTCATCTTAGACTTTTGTCATTTTTGCCATGATTATTGTGTGCATGATATGCCTGTGAGTCCTTCATATGTTTTGTTAAGCATTTTGTCTTCTTTCCAGAGGTGCAACCCATGCATTTTTAGGATGTGTGTGGTGACTTGTGCAAGCTTGCAAAGTGAGGCACCCGGTAAATCTGTTTTCAGGGACTTAGTTGTTTTCACTAAGTCTGGGATTATTTAGTTCATGATGCCATATGTTCAGCTTGTTTCCTAGTGATCCGTGCCTCTTTCGAGGATGGTCAGTTAAGGAGTTTTGTTATTCATGTTATGCTCTATCCATCCATGTCTTTGTTTGCAATTATGGAGCACACTAGCTTGAGTTAATCGAGCTCTACATTTGCTTCGTGGTGAATCTGGGCAGATCGTCAACTCGTTTGCGATTTTGCCGATGTTATTGTAGTTGATCCGTGCATGATATGCCATTGTTCTTGCCATGTCTAGCTAGCATTTTTGCCTTCTTAATGGATGTATGCCTGCCTTGCCATGACTTGCACCGTGGTGAGTGCATCGAGCTCGTTTACATGCCTTCGTGAGTTATATTTCAGCATGTCTCAGTTTTCACTAAGTCTGAAAACTGATTGTGTTTTAGCTATGTTCGTGTGCTCGTTTATATATTTTTGTGAACCCTTTTGGCCCCAGGTCACTTTGGGTCTTTTGTTAAGCTTGTTGAGTAGCTCCATGCCATGTTCTTACTTGTCTTAATCAGGTCATGTATCATGTTGTTTTGCTGCTCCGAAGAGGGCTTCGTGCTCTGAAATTTCAGACAAGTGTTAATTTCGCTAAGTCTGGAATCTGTTTTGCATTTGCGTTTTTGCCATGCTTGTTTGAACCTCATAATGGATGATTTGGATGTGGCTCAGTGCTAGTCTTTTGTTAAGCATCTTGTGTGCATCCCTGCCATGTATTTTTTTGTCATGTTTGGTGGCTGTAGCATGTTCATTTCATTGCATTTAGATGCCTACTTGCTGTAAATCGCAGACCGGTGTCATTCTTAAAACGCTTGCCATTTCCAAACCGTAACTCCGATTCCGGCGTTCTTTATATCGTTTTCAAGCGATTTCATCTCATCTTTCCAGTGGCACCCTTGGAATTCTAAGTTGAGGCCAGGTTCATGCATTTCCTGTCATATCTTGCATTTTGCATCCCGCATCGCATCCCGCATAGCATTTCATCATTGCATCGTATTGCTTGTCCTTGCACGTGGTTGATTGTATCCTTGTTGCTTGTTTGTCTTGTTTGGGTAGAGCCGGGAGACAAGTTCGCTACCGAGGAGCCCGTTGAGTTTGCTTGTGAGGATCCAGTCAACTCTGACAACTGTGCAGGCAAGATGATCATACCCTCAAAATCACTACTATCTTTGCTATGCTAGTTTGCTCGCTCTTGCTATGCCAATGCTACGATGCCTACCTTTTGCTTGTCAGCCTCCCAATTGCCATGTTGAAACTCTAACCCACCTTGTCCTAGCAAACCGTTGATTGGCTATGTTACCGCTTTGCTCAGCCCCTCTTATAGCGTTGCTAGTTGCAGGTGAACATTGGAGGTCGTTCCTTGTTGGAACATCTTCTATTTACTTGTTGGGATATCATTATATTGCTATGTTATCTTAATGCATCTATATACTTGGTAAAGGGTGGAAGGCTTGGCCTCTCGCCTAGTGTTTTGTTCCACTCTTGCCGCCCTAGTTTCCGTCATATCGGTATTATGTTCCCGGATTTTGCGTTCCTTACGCGGTTGGGTTATAATGGGAACCCCTTGATAATTCGCCTTGATTAAAGCTTTTCCAGCAATGCCCAACATTGGTCTTACCATTTGCCACCTAGCCTTTTCTTTCCCTTGGGTTCTGCAGACTCAAGGGTCATCTTATTTTAACCCCCCCGGGTCAGTGCTCCTCTGAGTGTTGGTCCCACTGAGCGATGTCCGAGGCTACCAGGGACAACTCTGGGCTGGCTTACCCGACGTTTGGCTCATCTGAGTGTGCCCTGAGAAAGAGATATGTGCAGCTCCTATCGGGATTTGTCGGCACATTCGGCGGTGTTGCTGGTCTTGTTTTAACCTGTCGAATTGTCTTGTTGTACCGGGTTACCGAGTCTGATCGGTGTGTCTCGGGTGGAGGTCTATTCCTTCGTTGACCGTGAGAGCTTGTCATGGGCTAAGTTGGGACTCCCCTGCAGGGATTGAACTTTCGAAAGCCGTGCCCGCGGTTATGGGCGGATGGGAATTTGTTAATGTCCGATTATAGATAACTCGAACCTTAACTTAATTAAAATGAATCAACTGAGTGTGTTACCGTGATGGCCTCTTCTCGGCGGAGTCCGGGAAGTGGACACGATGTTGGAGTAATGCTTGCGCAGGTTGTTCTTCTAGATTCTCGCTCGCGCCTTGCCTCCTCTTCTCGCTCTCTTTTGCGAATAAGTTAGCCACCATATGCTAGTCGCTTGCTGCAGCTCCACATATACTTGCCCTATCCTCCCTATAAGCTTAAATAGTTTTGATCGCGAGGGTGCGAGATTGCTAAGTCCCTGTGGCTCACAGATACTATAACTCCAGATGCAGGTCCAGGTGATTCCGCTCCAGGTGACGATTACGAGCTCAAGTGGGAGTTCGACGAGGACTCTCAGCGTTACTACGTGTCTTTTCCTGATGATCAGTAGTGGTGCCTAGTTGGGGTTTGATTCAGGGCCTTGTCGCATGTTGGGTTTTCTTCTATTTTGGCGCCGTAGTCGGGCCATGAGTGTTTGTATGATGGATGTTATTTATGTTCTTTGACGTGACGTGGCGAGTGTAAGCCAACTATGTTTCTCCCCCTTTTATTATATATTACATGGGATGTTGTAATGATTGCCTGACTTGCGACATTGCTTTCAATGCGGTTATGTCTCTAAGTCGTGCCTCGACACGTGGGAGCTATAGCCGCATCGAGGGCGTTACAACTTCATAGTTGGAGCGTTGAATGCTTGCGCTTCCCCGGTAGAGGGAGACAACTTGATGCCATGCATCTTTGGCTATGGCGTAAGGCCGGAGGTGAGGAAGATCTTCGGGTGGAACTGCATCTTGGATGATGAAGAGAGCATTCTCATTGAATTGATTATCCGCGGCTTCTCTTGGAGTGAAGTTGCTTCGGTCACGTGGATAAAACCTTCTTCAATGATTCTCCAAAGATTAGTATTCACATGACTTAAATGATGCTTAAACCGATAGACCCAAGAATCAAAGTCCTTATTTTTCACAATCTTAGGGGGAGGACCGACATGATTCAAATGAGTGGAAGGAATCGGTCCACCATAAACAAGTGGAGGTTCCACATGGGCAAAGATGTCGGTGCCATTTTTACCACTAGAAGAAGGAGCCTTTTCACTCGTAGCTTCCCCCTTGTCGGAGGTAGCATCCGTCACCTTGTTAGTGGGATCACCCACTTTCAACGGTGCGGTGGATAGTTTAAGCCCTTCAATGAATTTAGTAAACATGCTTTCAACCTCGGTCGTCATGCAGGTTTTCAATGTCTCCAAGGCCACATTGAATTCCTCATGAGAGACCGAGGTCCCCCCCATCTCCCGTAGACGAAACCGGATTCGCACCGGAGTGCTCCTCCACACCGTCTACGACGTCAACCATACTCTTCGGACGACAAAGTCCTTAAAAGAGACGAGACTCTAATACCAATTTAAAGGATCGATATAGTTGACTAGAGGGGGGTGAATAGGCAACTAACAATTTCTAGCTTTCCTTTACCAAAATAAACTTTGCATCAAAGTAGGCTGTCTAGGTGTGCAACTAGGTGAGCAACCTATATGATGCAACAACAACAAGCACACAAGCAAGCAAGGGAAGTAACACAAATAAGCTTGCACAAGTAAAGATACGAGATAACCAAGAGTGGAGCCGGTGAAGACAAGGATGTGTTACCGAAGTTCCTTCCTTTTGAGGGGAAGTACGTCCCCGTTGGAGCGGTGTGGAGGCACAATGCTCCCCAAGAAGCCACTAGGGCCACCGTATTCTCCTCACGCCCTCACACAATGCGAGATGCCGTGATTCCACTATTGGTGCCCTTGGAGACGGCGACCGGACCTTTACAAACAAGGTTGGGGCAATCTCCACAACTTAATCGGAGGCTCCCAACAACACCACGAAGCTTCACCACAATGGACTATGGCTCCGTGGTGACCTCAACCGTCTAGGGTGCTCAAACACCCAAGAGTAACAAGATCCAATAGGGATTAGTGGGGGAATCAAATTTCTCTTGGTGGAAGTGTAGATCGGGGCCTTCTCAACCAATCCCGAGCAAATCAACAAGTTTGATTGGCTAGGAAGAGAGATCGGGCGAAAATGAAGTTTGGAGCATTAATGGAGCTTTGGGGGAAAAGGTAAGTCTTTTTGAAGAAGAAGACCCCTTTATATAGTGAGGGGGACACATCCAACCGCTATGCATTCCGCAGCCCGCATCTGGGCGGTACTACCGTAGTGTAACGCCCTCGATGCGGCTATATCTCCCACGTGTCGAAGCACGACTTAGAGGCATAACCGCATTGAAAGCAATGTCGCAAGCGAGGTAATCTTCACACAACCCATGTAATACATAAGGGAAAGAGATACATAGTTGGCTTACAATCGCCACTTCACACAATACATGAATAAAGCATTACATCATCCAAATACAATCAAGGTCCGACTACGGAACCAAAATAAAAGAAGAACCCCAAATGAGACAAAGGTCCCCGATCGACCCCAACTGGGCTCCACTACTGATCAACTAGAACGAAAACAACACAAAGGACAAGATCTTCATCGAGCTCCTCCTGAGCTTGGTTGCGTCATCTGCACGGTCTCAACGGCACCTGCAAACTGGTTTTGAAAGTATCTATGAGTCACGGGGACTCAGCAATCTCGCACCCTCACGATCAAGACTATTTAAGCTTATAGGTAGGGTAAAAGGTATGAGGTGGAGGTGCAGCAAGCGACTAGCATATATGGTGGCTAACATACGCAAATGAGAGCGAGAAGAGAAGGCAAAGCACGGTCGAGACATTCCTCCCGAGACATTCCAATCAGACTCGGTATCCCGGTTCTACAAGACATCCTCGACAATGGTAAAACAAGTCCAGCAAAGCCGCCCGATGCGCCGACATCCTGATGGGAGCTGCACATATCTCGTTCTCAGGGCAACACCGGATGAGACATCCTACGAGTAAAACCAGCCCTCAAGTTTCCCCGAGGTGGCCCCGCAGTCTACTCAGTTTGGACCAACACTTAGACAAGCACTGGCCCGGGGGGGTTAAAATAAAGATGACCCTTGGGCTGGCCTAACCCAAGGGAAAAATAGGCTAGGTGGCGAATGGTAAAACCAAGGTTGGGCCTTGCTGGAGGAGTTTTATTCAAAGCGAACTGTCAAGGGGTTCCCATTATGACCCAACCGCGTAAGGAACGCAAAATCCGGGAACATAACACCGATATGACGGAAACTAGGGTGGCAAGAGTGGAACAAAACACCAGGCATAAGGCCGAGCCTTCCACCCTTTACCAAGTATATAGATGCATTAATTAAATAAGATATATCGTGATATCCCAACAAAATATCCATGTTCCAACATGGAACAAGCTTCAATCTTCACCTGCAACTAACAACGCTATAAGAGGGGCTGAGCAAAGTGGTAACATAGCCAAACAACGGTTTGCTAGGACAAGGTGGGTTAGAGGCTTGGTTTAACAATATAGGAGGCATGATAAGCAAGTGGTCGGTATCGCAGCATAGGCATAGCAAAAGAGCGAGCAACTAGCAAGCAAAGATAGAAGTGATTTCGAGGGTATGGTCATCTTGCCTGAAATCCCGCAAGGAAGAAGAACGAGTCCATGAAGAAGACAAACGGACGTAGTCGAACGGGTCCTCACAAACGCGACGTTATCAGAACCAACCCGAAGAAGCAACACCGGAAACAAACAAACAACATAGTAAACAACCACGACATGAACATGGCATGATGCGCAACCAAGTATGATGCATGTCCGGTTTAATGAAGCATGGCATGGCAAAGAGCACAAACAATCCTACAAATTAAGTGGAGCTCAATATGCAACGAGTTGCATATTGACGGAACACCACATTAATTATTTAGTTCTCTCCCGGTTAGGTACTCAACAAATTTAAATGTTGGTTAACATGGCAAGAGGTGAAGCATAACAAACTATACCATCTAAACAATTTAAATGAGGCCGGATATAATAAACAACAAAACCGGTAAATCCCCATATGCATTAGTAATTTGGTGCAACAACAATCTAAACATTTTAATTATTGTTATCATGATGCGGATGACATGAACAAGTTTATGCAATTTTTATTAAAAGTTGACAAGAGCATTATGAAACATTTTTCATCGTGGCGGAAATGAAAGGGGTGCCACGGCGACGATAACGAAACGGTGCCACGGCAACGTTCCGGTTCCGTCAACTCATTGAGACGTCGGTGCAAAAGAAAGTGACGGGAGCGTGTCATGCGATGAACGGTGGGGTGCTCCCGGTAACCGGTGTCATGCGATGTTCGGGCACCGTACGTCGTGGTACTTGGTAAATCCGGAGACGGTAGTTGACGATCCAGGTAGGCGGTCTTGATGAATCCAAGTAGCACCAGGCACACATCCACGGTCAGTCTTCAGACTTGTTTTTTTCCTGTACATGACTGCAGGGGGTCCTGGGGGGAACTCGGCGATGGCCATGGCAAAGAGGCGACGGTAGTGGAGAAGCAGGGAGCAGTAGCTCGAGTCGCGACAGCAGCAACTGTCACAGGCGAAGGTCGGGGCCGGAGCAGAGCAAGGTTCCCGCGGGCAGCCAAGAGGCCGTCCCTCACAAGGTGGCGCAGGACTGTGATGGTGGTGGTGCGCTCCGGCGAGACGGGGACGCAGGGAAGGGGTAGAGCGCGGCAGGGCAGGTCGGGTCGACAACTCCGATGGCCGGCCGGCGAGGCCGTGTTGTTGGCGCAGAGGGGATGCGCAGCTAGACTTGTGGGGGTGCAGTGTCGCAGCAGCTCGCCCGGGAGGATGAAGAAGGAGCGGAGGAGAGGACTGTGCGGGGCTGCAGGATTCGGCGTGGACGAGCGCTGGTCCGACAGAGAGGGGGCGCTGGGAGGACGGTGATGCCATGGCCGCGACGTGGTCCTGTTCGTCGGCGCGTGGAGGAGCAACGGCGAGGCAGAGGGGCTCCTCTGAGTGGGGATCGATGGAGATGGGGGAAGAAGATGGTCGGCGCGCCCTCTCCTGCGTGTGGTGACGCGCGAGGGAGGAGAAGGGATCGAGCACGGGGCTCTCGTGGCATGAGGAGTGAGTGGCGGCGCGAGGGAAAGGAGATGAGGATCGGGAAGGAGAGAACGAGAGGGAGAGAAGTGGGATCGGGCAGAGAAGGGGTCGAGCGCGTGGCCTCCTCTCCTGGCGGCGTGAGGGAGGATCGAGAGGGAGAGAAGTGCGGTGCAGGAGCTGGGCTTCGGGCCATCTAGGTCAGGCCGCGAGGTATAGTTAGGTGGGCCTTAGGGGCTGGTTGGACTGCGGGGAAAAGATGGGCCTGGGTTCTCTTCTCCCTCTCTCTCTTTAAAACTTAATCCTTTAACAGAAAAGAAATTAGAGAGAGGAAAAGAAAGAGAGGGTTAGGGAAGGATTTTGAGCATGGGGATAATTTTACTGGACTCGCAATAAAGATCTTGATCCAATAAAAGTATAAATGGGCATGTGTACAAAGTTTGGATTCGAACTCGTTTGAATTAAATTCAAATGAGTTCGAATAAGAAGTGGGCGTTAGAAAGGTCCCAAAATGTTGAGATTTTTGGTAGACCTCCGGAAAGTGAAGAAAGAATTTAGGGCAAAGTTTGGAGACGAGGGATATAGTAAGAAAAGCATGGAATATTTTGCAAGTGTGTTTGCGGTAATTCCAAACGAGTGGAATATTTTTATTTAGCTCCCTAATATTGGGAGGATATGTTATAAAGAGAATCACCATGTGAATTCCCTCGATTTAAATGGACCGAAGATCCATGCAATTTATTTAGTTGAGTTGCAAAAGATTTATGAGATGATGGCATGATGACATGATGCAATGCACATGATGCAACGAACCAAACAAAACACACGACGAAACCCGGAAACATGGAAGGCATCTGAAGCTCCGGTCTTGGGGCGTCACAACACTCCACCACTATGAGAGGATCTCGTCCCGAGATCTAGGATGGCACCGGAGGGAAACGGAAAAGGAAGAGAAGAGGTAAAACTAATTGCTTCTTTGACAAATGAGTGAAACCAAAGAACCTTGCGAGGTTGAACAAATTTAAAGAAGAAAACAACAAAGATGGACGAAGTTGAAAACACTCCGTTAGAAAAGAGAAACAAGGAAGAACAAATTCGGACAGCACTCCGGTAGAAAAGAGATGCAAGGCTTGATAAGGCGAAAAGAACTTGAGCAAAAGGGCACACCACTCCTGTTAAATGGATAGGCATGAAAAGAACATGATCTTTGACAAAACGAGATGAAGGGTAGAAAAGAGCAACATCACAATTTCCTTCGGAAGAAAAGAGAGAATGGAATGGAATGCACGAAGTAGAAAACAAGATCTTGGCAGAGCATACTTACAACAAATGCTAGAACGGAGTTGTTGGAAAACCAACAACAAAAAGAGCAAGGTTGTAGTGGGCTTAAGGAGTCATCTCCAAATTATGCGGTGAAATTCTGCCACTAACGGAAACGATAGATTGGATTGATATGAACAAGAAGATGAGAAACTTATTTCACCGGGAGGATAAAAGAAGAACTTGGGTCATTTATAAGCACCATAGATAGCAACAATCCTTAGGGAAGGCTTTAGGTGAAACATGACACCAGATAACTCCAACGAAGAGGTTGGTGGATTTAAAATACCTCATTCTTAACAACATGTGAATCATTAAACATGAACTCAAATTATCAAGAATGACATAATACCACCTCCAATGATACGGTTGAACGAATAGCACTCTGGATTGCAAGATGAAGAAAAATAAAACTCCTCAAAACAAGACATGTGTTGAACACCATGTTTATTTGAGAGTATAGCTTGGCGGATCTTAACTTCGAGGGAAATCTTGAGGACAATTGAAGAATGAAAGAAATCCTTGATGAACCACCATGTAGAACCTTCATGAAGAACTCCGTTAAACAAAAGAATGATCAAACGGAAGGAAGGAGAAGTTGAAAAACACAAGGTGAATCCTTGCGATGATTTAAATGGAGCTTCGTGGTGATGAGGGTTCGGAGCTCCGGGAAAAGAAAAGATGAAACAAGTGAAACCGAGAATTTGATGAACCTCCGGAATAAGGAATCAAACCTTTGGGTGAATCAAGAATAAGAATTATGTTATGCTCCTCCTTCACCAATTAAATTGATGACGAGCAAACGGATTGCATACAACTTATTCTCTTTGAAAAAGGACTAAGAGAGATATAGCTCAAACTTGAGAAGGTCTTCGACGAACCACCGGTAGAATTGAAAATGAACGTAGCAAAGGCACAATTCACCGGGAAGAATATGAAGAACGAATGAAGATACTTGAGGGTATTTAGATACAAGTGGACGAAGAGATCAAGAACTGCTTAGATAATATTTGAATGAAGCACCGTAATATTTGGAGAACGAGAGCTAAAAGCTGAATATGAATGGTCCCGAAATGTTGGCCTTCGGAGAATCAAACTGAAAAGAATCTTGAATTGCTCCGGATAGGTGAAAAGAATTCTCACAATCGAAAACAATTATGAGAGGATGGTATCAAGCTTGAACTACGCATCTCTGATAGAATGGTTAAGATTTTGAGGAAAAACTCTTCTTCGGTCTTCAAAATCCGAGAATGACGATGAGAAACACCACCAAGAATTGTTGAGACACTCCAGAATAAAGAAGAATATAAAAGTTGAATCAACAATGAAATGAATTTGAAAGATCTTGGAGAAAGACATTTGACTAATGATAACACATTCTTACGTCAAATTTTGAAATGAATTTGAGATTAACTCCGGAAAAATAAGAAGAGTCAGGTAAGATACTGGGAAAAGACCTGTGGGTTAGGGCCCACTCAAAAGAAACACCGTTGAAGTGATTGCTTGAAAAGAGAGATTCCACCGGTTAAATTAAATGGCTTGAATAAGATAGCATTCCTGAAAGATCTTGAAAGAATGAGAATAAACCCCAACACCTTCTGAGGTATCTTCAGCACTCCGGAAGAATAGAATAGCAAGCGGTGAAAGATTATGAGGTGCACCGGCATAAGAACACATTTGAAACGAGGAAAAGGATGTGATCAACAAAGCTTGACTTGAATCCACCGGAGAAGAAAAAAAATGAATAATGGTGCACTAGAAACTCCGTTAAAATCTTCATGAGAATCACCGGATAAGAATATTGACGGAAAAAGGATGGAGAGACTTCCCATCAATAAAAGGATACTTGAATAAGAAATCTGAATCGTTGAAGAAAAAGGGTGGGTGGGCGGGAAAAACAAAGGCAATTTGGAGACGGATGAAACAAACACCGTTGAGAAGAACTGGGATTGAATCTTGCGGATGTTGAAAATGATCGTAACCACTTGAAGAGAAACACACCGGTGAAAAGGAGTGATATGACAATCTCAATTATCGAGAAGGATTAGTATTCACATCAGAGTATAAGAACACCTTTTAGGAAAGGTATGGAATCAACATTTAACTTTGAAGCAACTCGAATACCACAACTCAAAAACAAAAACAAAGGATTGGCTTGCAGAATAAGCCGGAACAAACATATGATAGAGATTTCGTCCGAAGTTTTCATGGTGGGGCCTACACAGGCTCGATCGTACAACACCATCATGTACAAGGCAGTGCACATGACATACGAAGCGTCCCCGAGTCGGCATAGCCAAGGACTCTTTAACACACAACGAGACCACTGTAAAACCAACCGTGGATAGGCGGACCACTAGACGTCGAACCCCAATTTCGTATCATACATCTGTTGGAAAGATATCCTAAGAGCTACTTGAATTCCCACCTATGAAACTCCCGAACCTTTCCGGTTATGCAATCAGGTGTTGGGGATACAGGGGAAGCATAATATCTCACCCAAATCTAGCAAATCCTACATCCAGCTGTATCCATCCTTTAACACATAACCGAGAAAAACTTCGGAAACCATCTACCTCAACCTTCGAAAAACATCCGTTATACAAGTTATGGCGATACTCCCGAACTCCCGCCCCAGTACTGGGTGGCGTTGAGGTTATCTCACCAACAACTGCATAAAAGAGATTTTCGATGTCGGCGTACTAAACTCAGGTATTCCAGAACTGCAACGATAAAATTGTGACGACAACACCTCGGAGCTCAACTCCCCGGGACACTGCCACAAAACCCCTGACAGGAGGCACCAAGACAATGTTCTCGTCACAAAACCATCAGAACGATTCCAATATACCCGCGTGATCCTAATTTTTTTTAGTGAAATTTGAGAAGAGAAGAGTCAAAACTGTACGTCAGGATGCCTTACCAGAGCGATGAGGAGACTGGGGAGTAAAAAGAATTCCTAAACTCTCCGATATATAATTCCTAAATGACTCAAAACATTTTTCTAGACTCAACAACGGCTGCTAAAAACGAACAAGCAATGGGGGCTCCTAAGGTCGGGGAAGGCTCTGATACCAACTTGTAACGCCCTCGATGCGGCTATATCTCCCACGTGTCGAAGCACGACTTAGAGGCATAACCGCATTGAAAGCAATGTCGCAAGCGAGGTAATCTTCACACAACCCATGTAATACATAAGGGAAAGAGATACATAGTTGGCTTACAATCGCCACTTCACACAATACATGAATAAAGCATTACATCATCCAAATACAATCAAGGTCCGACTACGGAACCAAAATAAAAGAAGAACCCCAAATGCGACAAAGGTCCCCGATCGACCCCAACTGGGCTCCACTACTGATCAACTAGAATGAAAATAACACAAAGGACAAGATCTTCATCGAGCTCCTCCTGAGCTTGGTTGCGTCATCTGCACGGTCTCAACGGCACCTGTAAACTGGTTTTGGAAGTATCTGTGAGTCACGGGGACTCAGCAATCTCGCACCCTCGCGATCAAGACTATTTAAGCTTATAGGTAGGGTAAAAGGTATGAGGTGGAGCTGCAGCAAGCGACTAGCATATATGGTGGCTAACATACGCAAATGAGAGCGAGAAGAGAAGGCAAAGCACGGTCGATAAATATGATCAAGAAGTGATCCTAAAACAACCTATGCCAAGCATAACTCCAACACCGTGTTCACTTCCCGGACTCCGCCGGAAAGAGACCATCACGGTTACACACGCGGTTGATGCATTTTAATTAAGGTCAACTTCAGGTTTTCTACAACCGGACATTAACAAATTCACATCTGCCCATAACCGCGGGCACGGCTTTCGAAAGTTCAAATCCCTGCAGGGGCGTCCCAACTTAGCCCATCACAAGCTCTCACGGTCAACGAAGGAATAGACCTCCTCCCGAGACATTCCAATCAGACTCGGTATCCCGGTTCTACAAGACATCCTCGACAATGGTAAAACAAGTCCAGCAAAGCCGCCCGATGCGCCGACATCCTGATGGGAGCTGCACATATCTCGTTCTCAGGGCAACACCGGATGAGACATCCTACGAGTAAAACCAGCCCTCAAGTTTCCCCGAGGTGGCCCCGCAGTCTACTCAGTTCGGACCAACACTTAGACAAGCACTGGCCCAGGGGGGTTAAAATAAAGATGACCCTTGGGCTGGCCTAACCCAAGGGAAAAATAGGCTAGGTGGCGAATGGTAAAACCAAGGTTGAGCCTTGCTGGAGGAGTTTTATTCAAAGCGAACTGTCAAGGGGTTCCCATTATGATCCAACCGCGTAAGGAACGCAAAATCCGGGAACATAACACCGATATGACGGAAACTAGGGCGGCAAGAGTGGAACAAAACGCCAGGCATAAGGCCGAGCCTTCCACCCTTTACCAAGTATATAGATGCATTAATTAAATAAGATATATCGTGATATCCCAACAAAATATCCATGTTCCAACATGGAACAAGCTTCAATCTTCACCTGCAACTAACAACGCTATAAGAGGGGCTGAGCAAAGCGGTAACATAGCCAAACAATGATTTGCTAGGACAAGGTGGGTTAGAGGCTTGGTTTAACAATATGGGAGGCATGATAAGCAAGTGGCCGGTATCGTCGCATAGGCATAGCAAAAGAGCGAGCAACTAGCAAACAAAGATAGAAGTGATTTCGAGGGTATGGTCATCTTGCCTGAAATCCCGCAAGGAAGAAGAACGAGTCCATGAAGAAGACAAACGGACGTAGTCGAACGCGTCCTCACAAACACGACGTTATCAGAACCAACCCAAAGAAGCAACACCGGAAACAAACAAACAACATAGTAAACAACCACGACATGAACATGGCATGATGCGCAACCAAGTATGATGTATGTCCGGTTTAATGAAGCATGGCATGGCAAAGAGCACAAACAATCCTACAAATTAAGTGGAGCTCAATATGCAACGAGTTACATATTGACGGAACACCACATTAATTATTTAGTTCTCTCCCGGTTAGGTACTCAACAAATTTAAATGTTGGTTAACATGGCAAGAGGTGAAGCATTACCATCTAAACAATTTAAATGAGGCCGGATATAATAAACAACAAACCGGTAAATCCCCATATGCATTAGTAATTTGGTGCAACAACAATCTAAACATTTTAATTGTTGTTATCATGATGCGGATGACATGAACAAGTTTATGCAATTTTTATTAAAAGTTGACAAGAGCATTATGAAACATTTTTCATCGTGGCGGAAATGAAAGGGGTGCCACGGCGACGATAACGAAACGGTGCCACGGCAACGTTCCGGTTCCGTCAACTCATTGAGACGTCGGTGCAAAAGAAAGTGACGGGAGCGTGTCATGCGATGAACGGTGGGGTGCTCCCGGTAACCGGGTTCCCACGGGTTAGCGGCAAAAGAGGAGGACCGAGCAAGTGACAACTCGGACACGGTGCAGACAACGGGTGCATCTCAACACATGCAAACGTTCTCGGACGATCGTCTCGGGGTTATACCTTCGAAGCGTGCAAAAGGGACGGTTCTCGTTCGGTGCAAAGCAGAGGAAGTAGACGTTCCCAGGACGTTCGTAGTGGAGGTAGTCGTACACGGCGACGGTAGTTGTACACGGGTCTTCGGCCACGGAAGTCGTACGCGTCTGTAGATGTTCGGGGTCGCGACATGGAACTAGACGTCCACGGGGTCTTCGAGGGTCGACGGTAGTGGAACTTGGCGCTGTTGTGGTGGATGTTCGGGCACCGTACGTCGTGGTACTTGGTAAATCTGGAGACGGTAGTTGACGATCCAGGTAGGCGGTCTTGATGAATCCAAGTAGCACCAGGCACACATCCACGGTCAGTCTTCAGACTTGTTTTTTTCCTGTACATGACTGCAGGGGTTCCTGGGGGGAACTCGACGATGGCCATGGCAAAGAGGCGACGGTAGTGGAGAAGCAGGGAGCAGTAGCTCGAGTCGCGGCAGCAGCAACTGTCACGGGCGGAGGTCGGGGCCGGAGCAGAGCAAGGTTCCCGCGGGCAGCCAAGAGGTCGTCCCTCACAAGGTGGCGCGGGACTGTGATGGTGGTGGTGCGCTCCGGCGAGACGGGGACGCAGGGAAGGGGTAGAGCGCGGCAGGGCAGGTCGGGTCGACAACTCCGATGGCCGGCCGGCGAGGCCGTGGTGTTGGCGCAGAGGGGATGCGCAGCTAGACTTGTGGGGGTGTAGTGTCGCAGCAGCTCGCCCGGGAGGATGAAGAAGGAGCGGAGGAGAGGACTGCGCGGGGCTGCAGGATTCGGCATGGACGAGCGCTGGTCCGACAGAGAGGGGGCGCTGGGAGGACGGTGATGCCATGGCCGCGACGTGGTCCTGTTCGTCGGCGCGTGGAGGAGCAACGGCGAGGCAGAGGGGCTCCTCTGAGTGGGGATCGATGGAGATGGGGGAAGAAGATGGTCGGCGCGCCCTCTCCTGCGTGTGGTGACGCGCGAGGGAGGAGAAGGGATCGAGCACGGGGCTCTCGTGGCATGAGGAGTGAGTGGCGGCGCGAGGGAAAGGAGATGAGGATCGGGAAGGAGAGAACGAGAGGGAGAGAAGTGGGATCGGGCAGAGAAGGGGTCGAGCGTGTGGCCTCCTCTCCTGGCGGCGTGAGGGAGGATCGAGAGGGAGAGAAGTGCGGTGCAGGAGCTGGGCTTCGGGCCATCTAGGTCAGGCCGCGAGGTATAGTTAGGTGGGCCTTAGGGGCTGGTTGGACTGCGGGGAAAAGATGGGCCTGGGTTCTCTTCTCCCTCTCTCTCTTTAAAACTTAATCCTTTAACAGAAAAGAAATTAGAGAGAGGAAAAGAAAGAGAGGGTTAGGGAAGGATTTTGAGCATGGGGATAATTTTACTGGACTCGCAATAAAGATCTTGATCCAATAAAAGTATAAATGGGCATGTGTACAAAGTTTGGATTCGAACTCGTTTGAATTAAATTCAAATGAGTTCGAATAAGAAGTGGGCGTTAGAAAGGTCCCAAAATGTTGAGATTTTTGGTAGACCTCCGGAAAGTGAAGAAAGAATTTAGGGCAAAGTTTGGAGACGAGGAATATAGTAAGAAAAGCATGGAATATTTTGGAAGTGTGTTTGCGGTAATTCCAAACGAGTGGAATATTTTTATTTAGCTCCCTAATATTGGGAGGATATGTTATAAAGAGAATCACCATGTGAATTCCCTCGATTTAAATGGACCGAAGATCCATGCAATTTATTTAGTTGAGTTGCAAAAGATTTATGAGATGATGGCATGATGACATGATGCAATGCACATGATGCAACGAACCAAACAAAACACACGACGAAACCCGGAAACATGGAAGGCATCTGAAGCTCCGGTCTTGGGGCGTCACACGTAGATGGAGCGGTAGTACCGCTGCCACAGCGGTACTACCGTTGTGGCAAGCGGGCATAGGTCAAACAGGGCTGAGGAAGAACTATGCGCACACGAACGGTACAACCGCCCTGCGGGCGGTACTACCGCTAGTGAGCGGTACTGCTGCTCCCTATAGCCGCTGAAAAAACAGAGGAGGGCAACGAGCTGTGCGGCAGTTGGAGCGAACGTAGGAGCGATACTACCACTTAAACAAGCGGTACTACCGCGTCCTACTTTCGTCCCTACTACCGCCCCCTACGGGTCTTTTACGAAAACCCGACACGAAAAAGTCGAGACCACAACAGGGGCGGTAGTACCAGCGGTACTACCGCCCTGGCCGCGGTACTACCGCGTAGCACAAGGCACCCCTTGTTTTGCACAACACGGAAATGCCAATAGGCAGGAAGACAACGAGGGTGCAAGGAAAAAGTGTACGTGATGATTCCATCCATACTCTTCCGAAACGAATCCCCTCTTGATAGTACGGTTATCCCTACGACTCAATTCCATCGAAAAGAAACGAAGGAAAATAATCCGTCTAAAGTAAAGTCCTCGAGGGGAACAATCGCAAAGTGCCCTTATAATAGATCACCTGAAACACTTAGTGCACACGATTAGACCGCAAACGTATTATTATCAATCACCAAAACCACTGGAGGGGTAAATATGCCCTTACAGATGCCCTTAGATGTCTAGATTTCAACCATTAAATTGTTGAATAATGAGCAATTTTTCATCAAGTTCAATCTAGAAAAACAGTAGATAAAACATGATAATCATAGTATCGATGGTAATCGCATCAAGTAACAAAATGGTGCAAGCAGTCATGCAATTGGGTATATAACATACGAACAACATATTTATTCCCTTGTGAAAAATGGTGTTAGACTTAACGGTCTTTTGAAAAAACACCTCTTTCGACTCGCTCACGTTTAGTCCTATATAGTCCTTGTTAAACGTGGGATTGATGCAGGTCACATAATTTTTTTCTAAATACTGCATGACAAGGTCTTAAACTCAATACCTTTTGTCTCAGATACCATATTGAATTCATGCTCCAGCTAATTCATCCAAAATTCCAAATTGATGAAAAAAGGAGGGCAATATATTTCAACAACTGTTGTTGCCATGATGCGCACGCAAGAGTATCCACCAGAGTCCATGGATAATGAGAGCAGTCGCCCGCGCTGCTGGCGAGTGGCAAGCTCGCCCTCCACGCCGCCATACCTACTGCATCGCCATAGAGGAGACCATCTTGCCACCATCGGGCTCGCTCTCCACGATGACGCTGAGCTCTCCCTCTACATCGATGCAGAGCAGTCGGCCTTGTCGCCGTCAAGCAGCAGAACATGCTGTCACCAAGCTCACCTTCACGACACCCCTTCTTGCTCGCCATGGAGAGTGGGGAGTGGGGGAACACGGGGCGAGCTGTTCTATCGCCGATGTGGTCAGGTCAACACTTAGATGCGTACCTTTGATGAATGTGGCAATGGTAATATGGTCATTTCATGATTAGTTTGGCCATCATTCTTAAAGCTGCTAAAACGTGAAACGAAGAGCATTTCACGGTATTTCAGCAAAGTGGTAGACTAATAAGTGTTATTTTAGCAGTTACAATGTACAAGGTGTTATATGATCAAGTGTTGATAAAATTTGGTATTTTATCAAATTTTCCGTATGAGAAACGTAGAGGCAATTCTTTCTTCCAATTTTCAACCACTCCATAGTGGAATATCAGTAGATCTCAAAACTGAGAATTTTGCAGTGGTACATACATATCTAATTCCTCATGTTTGTGTGAGATAGAATGGCTGTTTGAAGAACATTTCAGAGATCATATAAATTGCAATCAGTAGCAGGACGATCATACCACAAATTCTAGCATGTGGGACCATAATGACCTCCATATTTTGCGATCAACAGGGGTCTCGCCCCGGTTCCATTTCATAGAAATGAAACCATATGACAAGGTTCAACATAGTTCAACAAAGGCTAAAGGCAGAATAAAGACAGAAAATTAACTGAATAGGCATCAGTACTCGCTGGAGAAAGTTTTCAGAGATACGAGCAATGACCTCCATATGAAAAGCCAAGAGAAGAACTCAGGGTGTGTCTCGTAAAGGCCAAGACCGCATTATCTCAGGCATCACTACTTGATGCAAAGGCATCGTGTTATCTTGATGATTGCATAAGAGAGGGAAAAGAGTTCCTCAGTGTCCTTGCAAGCTACTCCCTCCGTTCCCTAATATAAGACCTTTTAGCTATTCCAAAGTATTGACCACATACATGCTAAAATGAGTGACTAAAATGTGTCTACATACATACGAATCAAGAAAAGGCTAAAAGGTCTTATATTAAGGAATGGAGGGAGTATATCACAGCGACAAGATGCAAAGTTCGGTGCAATATTAGCACCTGAACAAACAACTAATGTACTGAAGATTGAGTGTTTAACTGTCAAACTGTCACACCATGTCAGAATAAGAGGTGGTCTACAACTCTATAGACAACCACCTGTAAGGCTGTAAGATTTATATGAACAACTTACAGTCGGCAGACAGATGGTATTATTATTCTGATATGTGTGTCATCTGAATCTTACCCTCACAAATTGTTAGATCTAAAGGAGACTATCGTCAGACATACAGTTCTATTTGTAGGTGATATGGAGGACAATATACGCAATAATGGTATGTATGATTGTATATACCCCAAAGCATTGTAACCCTGTGTCAAATCATAATTGTAGCACATACAATACTCCATCATCCCCCAAAATGTTATGTGTATATCTTTTCCCCCATTTTCCTATAAGCTTTTTTGTGTGATTTGTCTGTAATTAGCGGAGGGAAAGCATGTACAATGGTGATTCTTAGTAATGCCCCCCGCGCGCGCGCTGTGGTCTGCCTCTCGATCATAAGCCCCTTTCCCACTGTTTGAATCTCTCCCTTGTTCAGGATAATGTCTTCCAAATATAAAGATAAGACAATTCTATCTATTGTACAAGATGTCATGTTTTCATCGCACCTTATCTTAATTGATTTTATTAATCGTCACATATTTGTATACGTATGCAAGCATTAATTTCTACTCCCAAATCCATCACAAATCCTATAAACCACCCTACCTTTGCTTGCTCCCACGGTGGCACCTCCCATCTCAAAGGGTGAAGCACGAACTCGTCCTTGAGACTGTAATACATTCTCGCGGTACCAGTATTTGCAAACTAATCACAGCTCTTAGCTTAATACAGTCAATAGAGATAAACTAGCTGGTAGGCTCTCGGTGGTAATCAGGGAGACCCATAATCAGAGCAATTCAAAAAGTAATCGAAATTATTCAGGGAGGAATACAACAATTGATCAATTCAATACGCGAACAACCGTGCGGATCGGGCCGGTGGACGGAGCTAAACGGGGGAAAGGAGCTGGGCGAGGCTGGGCTTGGGTTCGGACCTCATGCCGACGAGGATGACGAGGGGGATGAAGCCGTAGTGCGCGACCACCTTCGCGTTCTTCATGGCCCAAGTGCTCCACTCACGCACCAGCTGCGCCGCACACGCCGCGGCCGACTCCGCTGCCTCCGCTGCCTCCGCTGGGGCCTTCCCCTTCTCCATGGCCGCCTCTGCCAATCGCGTCGCCGAGAGAAGAATGATTTGGAATTTTGGATATTGCAGCTTGTGAGTTGTGATGATGAGGAGAACCAGAGGAGAGGAGGTTCAGGATGCGATGGGGATCTGGTGGCCACATGGCCCGGCCCAGGGCTTAACGCACCTGGCACGGCCTGGCCCGCGTGCCCAGGCACGGCACAACGAGGAAATGGGCCGACAACAGTCGCACTTTTAGCCCACCAGCCCGCCTACTTAGGCTACTTTTTGGGCCTATTTAGGCTGTTTTGTGCTAATATATAAAAGAACTAAAGCAAAAAACTAAACGAGCCGTGTCGTGCCGGCACGTGTGCCCAGCCTTGCGGCCCATACACCACCCTAGGCGGGCCATGTGTCGGCCATGACCCGATTAACCATGTGTGGGGCCGACTCACGTGCCCAACCTCCAGGCCCAGGCACGCCACAACAATAAAAATAGGTCGGCCCGCCGGCAGGTTTAGCCCACCAGACTGCGTGATTTTAGGCCTATTAAGGCTTTTTTTGGGCCTAGTTTGGTTGTTTGTGTGCTATGATGAAGAAAAAAAACTAAACGGGTTGTGTTGTGCCAGCGCATGTGCCTAGCCTTGCGACTCATGCACGACCCTAGGCGGGCCACGTGTCGGGCTAGCCTAACACGGGTCGGGGCACACGTGCTAATATGCCGGCCTATCAGGCATGACCAAGGTAGCCATGTCAAGGATCTGCCTACGTTAGGTGAGGGGCTCCATGCATATTATTCAGTACCCCGTTTCTGCAGGAGATTTAGTTGGAATAGTGGAAGAGCGGTAAGGATCTATGTGTTAAACACAGAAGTAAAGACGAGCACCGGAGAAGATAAAGGCGCGAGCTTGACCCTTTCACCCGAATAGGCGACATCATATGACTCTTTACCGGCCCGTGGCGTCTAAAGAACCGATTGATCGAGGATTGGAGCAACTGTTGCAATAACCTTGAGCTCAACTTTCGTTGGACCCGCCGCAACCTCACCCTCGCATTATTTGACTTATGCTACAGAAAATGTTAGGGGGGGTCTGCAATTGTATACGAGGGACCAATAATATCACCTCCATTTACTGGTAGGTATAGATAGATGTTCTTGACTCTTACACCAGTATTTGCATATTCTTCAATTTATTTTAGTCTTTCCGGCGCTATTCTTTCAATGTACCACGTGCTCGTCCACTATGATGTGTCTGTGACAACTTTGTCGATGTCAAGATCAGTCGGCTCAAACCCTTGAAAATGTTCACAACGGTATGATGAGCATTCATAAACGTTTGTACCGTGTTTAAAAAAACTTTGGAGGTCTTTGGCAACTGAAATGTGAATGTAATCATATCACAACGATTAAGGAGGCGTAATGAGTTTTTTCTAAGTTTGTTTGGTTCATGTTCAAATAAAGGAATTGTTTACCATCACTTTGCTCTTGCTCGGCCCTGCTGCTCGCCGGCCACCATCCTCCCCGCAAATAGCTCGCTCTTGATTGGCCTCATGAAGGAAATATGCCCTAGAGGCAATAATAAAGTTATTATTTATTTCCTTATATCATGATAAAAGTTTATTATTCATGCTAGAATTGTATTAACCGGAAACATAGTACATGTGTGAATACATAGACAAACAGAGTGTCACTAGTATGCCTCTACTTGACTAGCTCGTTAATTAAAGATGGTTATGTTTCCTAACCATGGACAAAGAGTTGTTATTTGATTAACGGGATCACATCATTAGTTGAATGATCTGATTGACATGACCCATTCCATTAGCTTAGCACCCGATCGTTTAGTATGTTGCTATTGCTTTCTTCATGACTTATACATGTTCCTATGACTATGAGATTATGCAACTCCCGTTTGCCAGAGGAACACTCTGTGTGCTACCAAACATCACAACGTAACTGGGTGATTATAAAGGAGCTCTACAGGTGTCTCCAAAGGTACATGTTGAGTTGGCGTATTTCGAGATTAGGATTTGTCACTCCGATTGTCGGAGAGGTATCTCTGGGCCCTCTCGGTAATGCACATCACTTAAGCCTTGCAAGCATTGCAACTAATGAGTTAGTTGCAGGATGATGTATTACAGAACGAGTAAAGAGACTTGCCGGCAACGAGATTGAACTAGGTATAGGATACCGACGATCGAATCTCGGGCAAGTAACATACCGGTGACAAAGGGAACAACGTATGTTGTTATGCGGTCTGACCGATAAAAGATCTTCGTAGAATATGTAGGAGCCAATATGAGCATCCAGGTTCCGCTATTGGTTATTGACCGGAGACGTGTCTCGGTCATGTCTACATTGTTCTCGAACCCGTAGGGTCCGCACGCTTAACGTTACGATGACAGTTATATTATGAGTTTATGCATTTTGATGTACCGAAGGTTGTTCGGAGTCCCGGATGTGATCACAGACATGACGAGGAGTCTCGAAATGGTCGAGACATAAAGATTGATATATTGAACGGCTATATTCGGACACCGGAAGTGTTCCGGGTGATTTCGGAGAAAACCGAAGAGCCAGAGGATTACCGGAACCCCCCCGGGAGAAGTAATGGGCCATATGGGCCTTAGTGGAGAGAGAGAGGGGCAGCCAAAGGTGGGCCGCGCGCCTCCTCCCCCCTGGTCCGAATTGGACTAGGAGAGGGGGGGCGGCGCCCCCCTTTCCTTCTCCCTCCCCACTTCTTTCCCCCTCCTAGTAGGATCCTCCTTGGCGCGCCATAGGGGCCGGCCGGCCTCCTCCCCCTTGCTCCTTTATATACGGGGGCAGGGGGCACCCCTAGACACACAAGTTGATCCACGTGATCATATTCTTAGCCGTGTGCGGTGCCCCCTTCCACCATAGTCCTCGATAATATTGTAGCGGTGCTTAGGCGAAGCCCTGCGACGGTAGTACATCAAGATCGTCACCACGCCGTTGTGCTGACGGAACTCTTCCCCGACACTTTGCTGGATCGGAGTCCGGGGATCATCATCGAGCTGAACGTGTGCCAGAACTCGGAGGTGCCGTAGTTTCGGTGCTTGATCAGTCGGGCCGTGGAGACGTACGACTACATCAACCAAACGCTTCCGTTGTCGATCTACAAGGGTACGTAGATCATACTCTTCCCTCTCGTTGCTATGCATCACCATGATCTTGCGTGTGTGTAGGAAAATTTTGAAATTACTACGAAACCCAACAGTGGCATCCGAGCCTAGGTTTTATATGTTGATGTTATATGCACGAGTAGAACACAAGTGAGTTGTGGGCGATATAAGTCATACTGGTTACCAGCATGTCATACTTTGGTTCGGCGGTATTGTTGGACGAAGCGGCCTGGACCGACATTACGCGTACGCTTACGCGAGACCGGTTCTCCCGGCGTGCTTTGCACATAGGTGGCTTGCGGGTGACAGTTTCTCCAACTTTAGTTGAACCAAGTGTGGCTACGCCCGGTCCTTGTGAAGGTTAAAACAGGACCAACTTGACAAACTATCGTTGTGGTTTTGATGCGTAGGTAAGATTGGTTCTTGCTTAAGCCCGTAGCAGCCACGTAAAACATGCAACAACAAAGTAGAGGACGTCTAACTTGTTTTTGCAGGGCATGTTGTGATGTGATATGGTCAAGACATGATGCTAAATTTTATTGTATGAGATGATCATGTTTTGTAACTGAGTTATCGGCAACTGGCAGGAGCCATATGGTTGTTGCTTTATTGTATGCAATGCAATCGCGCTGTAATGCTTTACTTTATCACTAAGCGGTAGCGATAGTCGTGGAAGCATAAGATTGGCGAGACGACAACGATGCTATGATGGAGATCAAGGTGTCGCGCAGGTGACGATGGTGATCATGACGGTGCTTCGGAGATGGAGATCACAAGCACAAGATGATGATGGCCATATCATATCACTTATATTGATTGCATGTGATGTTTATCTTTTATGCATCTTATCTTGCTTTGATTGACGGTAGCATTATAAGATGATCTCTCACTAATTATCAAGAAGTGTTCTCCCTGAGTATGCACCGTTGCGAAAGTTCTTCGTGCTGAGACACCACGTGATGATCGGGTGTGATAGGCTCTACGTTCAAATACAACAGGTGCAAAACAGTTGCACACGCGGAATACTCAGGTTATACTTGACGAGCCAAGCATATACAGATATGGCCTCGGAACACGGAGACCGAAAGGTCGAGCGTGAATCATATAGTAGATATGATCAACATAGTGATGTTCACCAATGAAACTACTCCATCTCACGTGATGATCGGACATGGTTTAGTTGATTTGGATCACGTAATCACTTAGAGGATTAGAGGGATGTCTATCTAAGTGGGAGTTCTTTAAGTAATATGATTAATTGAACCTAAATTTATCATGAACTTAGTACCTGATAGTATCTTGTTTGTTTTATGTATGATTGTAGATAAATAGCCCGTGCTGTTGTTCCGTTGAATTTTAATGCATTCCTTGAGAAAGCAAAGTTGAAAGTGTTGGAAATATGCCCTAGAGGCAATAATAAATTGATTATTATTATATTTCCTTGTTCATGATAATCGTTTATTATCCATGCTAGAATTGTATTGATAGGAAACTCAGATACATGTGTGGATACATAGACAACACCATGTCCCTAGTAAGCCTCTAGTTGACTAGCTCGTTGATCAATAGATGGTTACGGTTTCCTGACCATGGACATTGGATGTCGTTGATAACGGGATCACATCATTAGGAGAATGATGTGATGGACAAGACCCAATCCTAAGCGTAGCACTAGATCGTGTAGTTCGTATGCTAAAGCTTTTCTAATGTCAAGTATCATTTCCTTAGACCATGAGATTGTGCAACTCTCGAATACCGTAGGAGTGCTTTGGGTGTGCCAAACATCACAACGTAACTGGGTGGCTATAAAGGTACACTACGGGTATCTCCGAAAGTGTCTGTTGGGTTGGCACGAATCGAGACTGGGATTTGTCACTCCGTGTGACGGAGAGGTATCTCAGGGCCCACTCGGTAGGACATCATCATAATGTGCACAATGTGATCAAGGAGTTGATCACGGGATGATGTGTTACGAAACGAGTAAAAGAGACTTGCCGGTAACGAGATTGAACAAGGTATCGAGATACCGACGATCGAATCTCGGGCAAGTACAATACCGATAGACAAAGGGAATTGTATACAGGATTGATCGAATCCTCGACATCGTGGTTCATCCGATGAGATCATCGTGGAACATGTGGGAACCAACATGGGTATCCAGATCCCGCTGTTGGTTATTGACCGGAGAACGTCTCGGTCATGTCTGCATGTCTCCCGAACCCGTAGGGTCTACACACTTAAGGTTCGATGACGCTAGGGTTATAAAGGAAGTTTGTATGTGGTTACCGAATGTTGTTCGGAGTCCCGGATGAGATCCCGGACGTCACGAGGAGTTCCGGAATGGTCCGGAGGTAAAGATTTATATTTGGGAAGTCCTGTTTTGGTCACCGGAAAAGTTCCGGGTTTTATCGGTAACGTACCGGGACCACCGGGAGGGTCCCGGGGTCCACCAAGTGGGGCCACCAGCCCCGGAGGCTTGCATGGGCCAAGAGTGGTAAGGGACCAGCCCCTGAGTGGGCTGGTGCGCCTCCCACAAGGCCGAAGGCGCAACAAAGGAGGAGAAGGGGAAACCCTAGGCTCAGATGGGCCTAAGGCTCACCCTAGGGGGCGCCCCCCCCTCTCCCCCTCTTGGCCGCCCCTTTCCCATCTAGGGCTGCCGCCCCCCCTAGGGGTGGGAACCCTAGAGGGGGCGCACCCTCCTCCCCTCCTCCTATAAATAGTGAGGTCTTGGGCTGCCCAATACACGCGATTTGATCTCTCCCTGTTGGTGCAGCCCTCCCTCTCTTTCTCCTCATATCTCCTGTGGTGCTTGGCGAAGCCCTGCAGGATTGCCACGCTCCTCCACCACCACCACGCCGTTGTGCTGCTGCTGGATGGAGTCTTCCTCAACCTCTCCCTCTCTCCTTGCTGGATCAAGGCATGGGAGACGTCGTCGGGCTGTACGTGTGTTGAACGCGGAGGTGCCGTCCGTTCGGCACTAGGATCTCCGGTGATTTGGATCACGACGAGTACGACTCCATCAACCCCGTTCTCTTGAACGCTTCCGCATAGCGATCTACAAGGGTATGTAGATGCACTCTCCTTCCCCTCATTGCTAGTCTCTCCATAGATAGATCTTGGTGACACGTAGGAAAATTTTGAATTTCTGCTACGTTCCCCAACAGTGGCATCATGAGCTAGGTCTATTGCGTAGATTCTATGCACGAGTAGAACACAAAGTAGTTGTGGGCGTTGATTTTGTTCAATATGCTTACCGTTACTAGTCCAATCTTGTTTCGATGGCATCGTGGGATGAAGCGGCCCGGACCAACCTTACATGTACGCTTACGTGAGACTGGTTCCACCGACTGACATGCACTAGTTGCATAAGGTGGCTAGCGGGTGTCTGTCTCTCCCACTTTAGTTGGAACGGATTCGATGAAAAGGGTCCTTATGAAGGGTAAATAGCAATTGGCATATCACGTTGTGGTTTTTGCGTAGGTAAGAAACGTTCTTGCTAGAAACCCATAGCAGCCACGTAAAACATGCAAACAACAATTAGAGGACGTCTAACTTGTTTTTGCAGGGTATGCTATGTGATGTGATATGGCCAAGAAGAATGTGATGAATGATATGTGATGTATGAGATTGATCATGTTCTTGTAATAGGAATAACGACTTGCATGTCGATGAGTATGACAACCGGCAGGAGCCATAGGAGTTGTCTTCATTTATTTATGACCTGCGTGTCAACATAAACGTCATGTAATTACTTTACTTTATTGCTAACCGTTAGCTGTAGTAGTAGAAGTAATAGTTGGCGAGGCAACTTCATGGAGACACGATGATGGAGATCATGATGATGGAGATCATGGTGTCATGCCGGTGACGATGATGATCATGGAGCCCCGAAGATGGAGATCAAAAGGAGCAAAGTGATATTGGCCATATCATGTCACTATTTGATTGCATGTGATGTTTATCATGTTTTTGCATCTTATTTGCTTAGAACGACGGTAGTAAATAAGATGATCCCTCATTAAAATTTCAAGAAAGTGTTCCCCCTAACTGTGCACCATTGCGAAAAGTTCGTGGTTTCGAAGCACCACGTGATGATCGGGTGTGATAGATTCTCACGTTCGAATACAACGGGTGTTGACGAGCCTAGCATGTACAGACATGGCCTCGGAACACATGCAAACACTTAGGTTGACTTGACGAGCCTAGCATGTACAGACATGGCCTCGAAACACAGAAGACCGAAAGGTCGAGCATGAGTCGTATGGTAGATACGATCAACATGAAGATGTTCACCGATGTTGACTAGTCCGTCTCACGTGATGATCGGACACGACCTAGTTGACTCGGATCATGTAATCACTTAGATGACTAGAGGGATGTCTATCTGAGTGGGAGTTCATAAGATGAACTTAATTATCTTGAACATAGTCAAAAGGTCTTCGCAAATTATGTCGTAGCTCGCGCTTTAGTTCTACTATTTAGATATGTTCCTAGAGAAAATTTAGTTGAAAGTTGATATTAGCAATTATGCGGACTAGGTCCGTAAACTGAGGATTGTCCTCATTGCTTCATAGAAGGCTTATGTCCTTAATGCACCGCTCAGTGTGCTGAACCTCGAACGTTGTCTGTGGATGTTGCGAACATCTGACATACACATTTTGATAACTACGTGATAGTTTAGTTCAACGGTTTAGAGTTGAGGCACCGAAGACGTTTTTGAAACGCCGCGAAACATATGAGATGTTTCGAGGGCTGAAATTGGGATTTCAGGCTCGTGCCCACGTCAAGAGGTATAAGACCTCCGACGATTTTCTTAGCCTGCAGACTAAGGGAGAAATGCTCAATCGTTGAGCTTGTGCTCAGATTGTCTGAGTACAACAATCATTTGAATCGAGTGGGAGTTGATCTTCCAGATGAGATAGTGATGTTTCTCCGAAGTCATTACCACCAAGCTGCTAGAGCTTCGTGATGAACTATAATGTATCGGGGACATATATGATGATCCTTGAGATATTCGCGATGTTTAACACCACAAAGTAGAAATCAAGAAGGAGCATCAATTGTTGATGGTTGGTGAAACCACTAGTTTCAAGAAGGGCAAGGGCAAGAAGGGATACTTCATGAAACGGCAAATCAGCTCCTGCTCTAGTGAAGAAACCCAAGGTTGAACCCAAACCCGAGACTAAGTGCCTCTGTAATAAGGGGAACAGCCACTGGAGCAGAATTACCCTAGATACTTGGTAGATGAGAAGGCTGGCAAGGTCGATAGAAGTATATTGGATATACATTGTGTTGATGTGTACTTTACTAGTACTCCTAGTAGCACCAGGGTATTAGATACCGGTTCGGTTGCTAAGTGTTAGTAACTCGAAACAAAAGGCTACGGAATAAGCGGAGACTAGCTAAAGGTGAGCTGACGATATGTGTTGGAAGTGTTTCCAATGTTGATATGATCAAGCATCGCACGCTCCCTCTACCATCGAGATTGGTGTTTGCGTTGAGCATAGACATGATTGGATTATCTCTATCGCAATACGGTTATTCATTTAAGGAGAATAACGGTTACTCTGTTTATTTGAATAATACCTTCAATGGTCTTGCACCTAAAATGAATGGTTCATTGAATCTCGATCATAGTGATACACATGTTCATGCCAAAAGATATAAGATAGTAATGATAGTACCACCTACTTGTGGCACTGCCACGTAAGTCATATCGGTATAAAACGCATGAAGAAGCTCCATGTTGATGGATCTTTGGGTTCACTCGTTTTTGAAAAGTTTGAGGCATGCGAACCATGTCTATTGGTGTATATGCATGAAGAAACTCCATGCAAATGGAGCGTTTGGACTCACTTGATTTTGAATCACTTGAGACATGCAAATCATACCACATGGGCAAGATGACTGAAAGCCTCGTTTTCAGTAAAATGGAACTAGAAAGCAACTTGTTGGAAGTAATACATTTTGATGTGTGCAGTCCAATGAGTGCTGAGGCATGTAGTGGATATCATTATGTTCTTACTTCACAGATGATTTGAGTATATTTACTTGATGAATCACGAGTCTGAATTATTGAAATGTTCAAGTAATTTCAGGGTGAAGTTGAAAGATCGTCGTGACAAGAGGATAAAATATCTATGATATGATCATAGAGATGAATATCTGAATTACGAGTTTGGCACAGAATTAAGACATTGTGGAAATTGTTTCACAACTGATACAGCCTGGAACACCATAGTATGATGGTGTGTCCGAACATCATAACTGCACCCTATTGGATATGATGCATACCATGATGTCTCTTATCGAATTACCACGATAGTTTATGGGTTAGGCATTAGAGACAACCACATTCACTTTAAATAGGGCACCATGTAATTCCGATGAGATGACACCATATGAACTATGGTTTAGAGAAACCTAAGCTGTCATTTCTTAAAAGTTTGGGGCTGCGACGCTTATGTGAAAAAGTTTCAGGCTGATAAGCTCGAACCTAAAGAGGATAAATGCATCTTCATAGGACACCCAAAACAGTTGGGTATACCTCCTGTCTCAGATTCGAAAGCAATAAGGGATTGTTTCTAGAATCTGGTCCTTTCTCGAGGAAAAGTTTCTCTCGAAAGAATTGAGTGGGAGGGTGGTGGAGACTTGATGAGGTTATTGAACCGTCTCTTCAACTAGTGTGTGGCAGGGCACAGGAAGTTGTTCCTGTGGCACCTACACCAATTGAAGTGGAAGCTTATGATAGTGATCATGAAACTTCAGATCAAGTCACTACCAAACCTCGTGGGATGACAAGGATGCGTACTACTTCAGAGTGGTACGTAATCCTGTCTTGGAAGTCATGTTGCTAGACAATAATGAACCTACGAGCTATGGAGAAGCGATGGTGGGCCCGGATTCCGATAAATGGCTCGAGGCCATAAAATCCGAGAAAGGATCCATGTATGAAAACAAAGTGTAGACTTTGGCAGAACAGCTCGATGGTCGTAAGGCTGTTGAGTACAGATGGATTTTAAAAGAAAGACGGACAATGATGGTAAATGTCACCATTAAGAAAGCTCGACTTGTCGTTAAGAAGTTTCCCGACAAGTTCAAGGAGTTGACTACGGTGATACTTTCTCACTCGTAGCGATGCTAAGAGTCTGTTGGAATTATATTAGCGATTACTGCATTATTTATGAAATCTTGCAGATAGGATGTCAAAACATTGTTTCCTCGACGAAAGGTTGTATGTGATACAACCGGAAGGTTTTGTCAATCCTGAAAGATGCTAATAAGTATGCAAAGCTCTAGCAATCCTTCTAAGGACTGGAGTAAGCATCTCGGAGTTGGAATGTATGCTTTGATGAGATGATCAAAGATTTTGGGTTTATACAAAGTTTATGAGAAACTTGTATTTCCAAAAAGGTGAGTGGGAGCACTATAGAATTTCTGATGAGTATATGTTGTTGACATATTATGGATCAGAAATGATGTAGAATTTCTGGTAAGCATATAGGGTTATTTGGAAAGTGTTTTCAATGGAAATCCTGGATTAAGCTACTTTAACATTGAGCATCAAGATCTATAAGGATAGATCAAAACGCTTAATGGTACTTTCAAATGAGCACATACCTTGACATGATCTTGAAGGTGTTCAAGATGGATCAGTCAAAGAAGGAGTTCTTGCCTGAGTTGTAAGGTATGAAGTTAAGACTTAAAGCTCGACCACGGCAGAATAGAGAGAAAGGACGAAGGTCGTCCCCTATGCTTAAGACATAGGCTCTACAGTATGCTATGCTGTGTACCGCACCTGAAGTGTGCCTTGCCATGAGTCAGTCAAGGGGTACAAGAGTGATCCAAGAATGGATCACAAGACAGCGGTCAAAGTTATCCTTAGTAACTAGTGGACTAAGGAATTTTCTCGATTATGGAGGTGGTAAAAGAGTTCGTCGTAAAGGGTTACGCCGATGCAAACTTTGACACTAATCCAGATCGTCACCACGCCGTTGTGCTGACGGAACTCTTCCCCGACACTTTGCTGGATCGGAGTCCGGGGATCGTCATTGAGCTGAACGTGTGCCAGAACTCGGAGGTGCCGTAGTTTCGGTGCTTGATCGGTCGGGCCGTGGAGACGTACGACTACATCAACCAAACGCTTCCGTTGTCGATCTACAAGGGTACGTAGATCATACTCTCCCCTCTCGTTGCTATGCATCACCATGATCTTGCGTGTGCGTAGGAAAATTTTGAAATTACTACGAAACCCAACAGTGGCATCCGAGCCTAGGTTTTATATGTTGATGTTATATGCACGAGTAGAACACAAGTGAGTTGTGGGCGATATAAGTCATACTGGTTACCAGCATGTCATACTTTGGTTCGGCGGTATTGTTGGACGAAGCGGCCCGGACCGACATTACGCGTACGCTTACGCGAGACCGGTTCTCCCGGCGTGCTTTGCACATAGGTGGCTTGCGGGTGACAGTTTCTCCAACTTTAGTTGAACCAAGTGTGGCTACGCCCGGTCCTTGTGAAGGTTAAAACAGGACCAACTTGACAAACTATCGTTGTGGTTTTGATGCGTAGGTAAGATTGGTTCTTGCTTAAGCCCGTAGCAGCCACGTAAAACATGCAACAACAAAGTAGAGGACGTCTAACTTGTTTTTGCAGGGCATGTTGTGATGTGATATGGTCAAGACATGATGCTAAATTTTATTGTATGAGATGATCATGTTTTGTAACCGAGTTATCGGCAACTGGCAGGAGCCATATGGTTGTCGCTTTATTGTATGCAATGCAATCGCGCTGTAATGCTTTACTTTATCACTAAGCGGTAGCGATAGTCGTGGAAGCATAAGATTGGCGAGACGACAATGATGCTACGATGGAGATCAAGGTGTCGCGCAGGTGACGATGGTGATCATGACGGTGCTTCGGAGATGGAGATCACAAGCACAAGATGATGATGGCCATATCATATCACTTATATTGATTGCATGTGATGTTTATCTTTTATGCATCTTATCTTGCTTTGATTGACGGTAGCATTATAAGATGATCTCTCACTAATTATCAAGAAGTGTTCTCCCTGAGTATGCACCGTTGCGAAAGTTCTTCGTGCTGAGACACCACGTGATGATCGGGTGTGATAGGCTCTACGTTCAAATACAACAGGTGCAAAACAGTTGCACACGCGGAATACTCAGGTTATACTTGACGAGCCAAGCATATACAGATATGGCCTCGGAACACGGAGACCGAAAGGTCGAGCGTGAATCATATAGTAGATATGATCAACATAGTGATGTTCACCAATGAAACTACTCCATCTCACGTGATGATCGGACATGGTTTAGTTGATTTGGATCACGTAATCACTTAGAGGATTAGAGGGATGTCTATCTAAGTGGGAGTTCTTTAAGTAATATGATTAATTGAACCTAAATTTATCATGAACTTAGTACCTGATAGTATCTTGTTTGTTTTATGTATGATTGTAGATAAATAGCCCGTGCTGTTGTTCCGTTGAATTTTAATGCATTCCTTGAGAAAGCAAAGTTGAAAGTGTTGGAAATATGCCCTAGAGGCAATAATAAATTGATTATTATTATATTTCCTTGTTCATGATAATCGTTTATTATCCATGCTAGAATTGTATTGATAGGAAACTCAGATACATGTGTGGATACATAGACAACACCATGTCCCTAGTAAGCCTCTAGTTGACTAGCTCGTTGATCAATAGATGGTTACGGTTTCCTGACCATGGACATTGGATGTCGTTGATAACGGGATCACATCATTAGGAGAATGATGTGATGGACAAGACCCAATCCTAAGCGTAGCACTAGATCGTGTAGTTCGTATGCTAAAGCTTTTCTAATGTCAAGTATCATTTCCTTAGACCATGAGATTGTGCAACTCTCGAATACCGTAGGAGTGCTTTGGGTGTGCCAAACATCACAACGTAACTGGGTGGCTATAAAGGTACACTACGGGTATCTCCGAAAGTGTCTGTTGGGTTGGCACGAATCGAGACTGGGATTTGTCACTCCGTGTGACGGAGAGGTATCTCTGGGCCCACTCGGTAGGACATCATCATAATGTGGACAATGTGATCAAGGAGTTGATCACGGGATGATGTGTTACGGAACGAGTAAAAGAGACTTGCCGGTAACGAGATTGAACAAGGTATCGAGATACCGACGATCGAATCTCGGGCAAGTACAAGACCGATAGACAAAGGGAATTGTATACGAGATTGATCGAATCCTCGACATCGTGGTTCATCCGATGAGATCATCGTGGAACATGTGGGAACCAACATGGGTATCCAGATCCCGCTGTTGGTTATTGACCGGAGAACGTCTCGGTCATGTCTGCATGTCTCCCGAACCCGTAGGGTCTACACACTTAAGGTTCGATGACGCTAGGGTTATAAAGGAAGTTTGTATGTGGTTACCGAATGTTGTTCGGAGTCCCGGATGAGATCCCAGACGTCACGAGGAGTTCCGGAATGGTCCAGAGGTAAAGATTTATATTTGGGAAGTCCTGTTTTGGTCACCGGAAAAGTTTCGGGTTTTATCGGTAACGTACCGGGACCACCGGGAGGGTCCCGGGGTCCACCAAGCGGGGCCACCAGCCCCGGAGGCTTGCATGGGCCAAGAGTGGTAAGGGACCAGCCCCTGAGTGGGCTGGTGCGCCTCCCACAAGGCCGAAGGCTTAGCAAAGGAGGAGAAGGGGAAACCCTAGGCTTAGATGGGCCTAAGGCCCACCCTAGGGGGCGCCCCCCCTCTTCCCCTCTTGGCCGCCCCTTTCCCATCTAGGGCTGCCGCCCCCCTAGGGGTGGGAACCCTAGAGGGGGCGCACCCTCCTCCCCTCCTCCTATAAATAGTGAGGTCTTGGGCTGCCCAATACACGCGATTTGATCTCTCCCTGTTGGTGCAACCCTCCCTCTCTTTCTCCTCATATCTCCTGTGGTGCTTGGCGAAGCCCTGCAGGATTGCCACGCTCCTCCACCACCACCACGCTGTTGTGCTGCTGCTGGATGGAGTCTTCCTCAACCTCTCCCTCTCTCCTTGCTGGATCAAGGCATGGGAGACGTCGTCGGGCTGTACGTGTGTTGAACGCGGAGGTGCCGTCCGTTCGGCACTAGGATCTCCGGTGATTTGGATCACGACGAGTACGACTCCATCAACCCCGTTCTCTTGAACGCTTCCGCATAGCGATCTACAAGGGTATGTAGATGCACTCTCCTTTCCCTCGTTGCTAGTCTCTCCATAGATAGATCTTGGTGACACGTAGGAAAATTTTGAATTTCTGCTACGTTCCCCAACAGAAAGATGATGGTAGCAATTACACGGACTGGGTCCGTAACTTGAGGATTATCCTCATTGCTGCACAGAAGAATTACGTCCTGGAAGCACCGCTGGGTGCCAGGCCTGCTGCTGGAGCAACGCCAGATGTTGTGAACGTCTGGCAGAGCAAAGGTGATGACTACTCGATAGTTCAGTGTGCCATACTTTACGGCTTAGAACCGGGACTTCAACGACGTTTTGAACATCATGGAGCATATGAGATGTTCCAGGAGTTGAAGTTAATATTTCAAGCAAATGCCCGGATTGAGAGATATGAAGTCTCCAATAAGTTCTATAGCTGCAAGATGGAGGAGAACAGTTCTGTCAGTGAGCATATACTCAAAATGTTTGGGTATAATAATCACTTGATTCAAATGGGAGTTAATCTTCCAGATGATTGCGTCATTGACAGAATTCTTCAATCACTCCCACCAAGCTACAAGAGCTTCGTGATGAACTATAATATGCAAGGGATGAATAAGACTATCCCCAAGCTCTTCGCAATGCTGAAAGTTGCGGAGGTAGAAATCAAAAAGGAGCATCAAGTGTTGATGGTCAACAAGACCACTAGTTTCAAGAAAAAGGGCAAAGGGAAGAAGAAGGGGAACTTCAAGAAGAACAGCAAGCAAGTTGCTGCTCAAGAGAAGAAACCCAAGTCTGGACCTAAGCCTGAAACTGAGTGCTTCTACTGCAAGCAGACTGGTCACTGGAAGCGGAACTGCTCCAAATATTTGGCGGATAAGAAGGATGGCAAGGTGAACAAAGGTATATGTGATATACATGTTATTGATGTGTACCTTACTAATGCTCGCAGTAGCACCTGGGTATTTGATACTGGTTCTGTTGCTAATATTTGCAACTCGAAACAGGGACTACGGATTAAGCGAAGATTGGCTAAGGATGAGGTGACGATGCGCGTGGGAAACGGTTCCAAAGTCGATGTGATCGCGGTCGGCACGCTACCTCTACATCTACCTTCGGGGTTAATATTAGACCTAAATAATTGTTATTTGGTGCCAGCGTTAAGCATGAAAATTATATCTAGATCTTATTTGATGCGAGACGGTTATTCATTTAAATCAGAGAATAATGGTTGTTCTATTTATATGAGTAATATCTTTTATGGTCATGCACCCTTGAAGAGTGGTCTATTCTTATTGAATCTCGATAGTAGTAACACACATATTCATAATGTTGAAGCCAAAAGATGCAGAGTTGATAATGATAGTGCAATTTATTTGTGGCACTGCCGTTTAGGTCATATCGGTATAAAGCGCATGAAGAAACTCCATACTGATGGACTTTTGGAACCAGTTGATTATGAACCACTTGGTACTTGCGAACCGTGCCTCATGGGCAAGATGACTAAAACGCCGTTCTCCGGTATTATGGAGAGAGCAACAGATTTGTTGGAAATCATACATACAGATGTATGTGGTCCGATGAATATTGAGGCTCGTGGCGGATATCGTTATTTTCTCACCTTCACAGATGACTTAAGCAGATATGGGTATATCTACTTAATGAAACATAAGTCTGAAACGTTTGAAAAGTTCAAAGAATTTTAGAGTAAAGTTGAAAATCATCGTAACAAGAAAATAAAGTTTCTACGATCTGATCGTGGAGGAGAATATTTGAGTTACGAGTTTGGTGTACATTTGAAACAATGCGGAATAGTTTCGCAACTCACGCCACCCGGAACACCACAGTGTAATGGTGTGTCCGAACGTCGTAATCATACTTTACTAGATATGGTGCGATCTATGATGTCTCTTACTGATTTACCGCTATCGTTTTGGGGTTATGCTTTGGAGACGGCCGCATTCACGTTAAATAAGGCACCATCAAAATCCGTTGAGACGACGCCTTATGAACTATGGTTTGGCAAGAAACCAAAGTTGTTGTTTCTGAAAGTTTGGGGTTGCGATGCTTATGTGAAAAAGTTTCAACCTGATAAGCTCGAACCCAAATCAGAGAAATGTGTCTTCATAGGATATCCAAAGGAGACTATTGGATACACCTTCTATCACAGATCCGAAGGCAAGACTTTTGTTGCTAAGTTCGGAAACTTTCTGGAGAAGGAGTTTCTTTCGAAAGAAGTGAGTGGGAGGAAAGTAGAACTTGACGAGGTAACTGTACCTGCTCCCTTATTGGAAAGTAGTGCATCACAGAAAACTGTTTCTGTAACACCTACACCAATTAGCGAGGAAGCTGATGATAATGATCATGAAACTTCAGAACAAGATACTACTGAACCTCGTAGATCAACCAGAGTGAGATCCGCGCCAGAGTGGTACGGTAATCCAATTCTGGAAGTCATGCTACTAGATCATGATGAACCTACGAACTATGAAGAAGCGATGGTGAGCCCAGATTCCGCAAAATGGCTTGAAGCCATGAAATCTGAGATAGGATCCATGTATGAGAACAAAGTATGGACTTTGGTTGACTTGCCCAATGATCGGCAAGCAATTGAGAATAAATGGATCTTCAAGAAGAAGACTGACGCCGACGGTAATATTACTGTCTACAAAGCTCGACTTGTCGCAAAAGGGTTTCAGCAAGTTCAAGGGGTTGACTACGATGAGACCTTCTCACCCGTAGTGATGCTTAAGTCTGTCCGAATCATGTTAGCAATTGCCGCATTTTATGATTATGAAATTTGGCAGATGGATGTCAAAACTGCATTCCTGAATGGATTTCTGGAAGAAGAGTTGTATATGATGCAACCGGAAGGTTTTGTCGATCCGAAGGGAGCTAACAAAGTGTGCAAGCTCCAGCGATCCATTTATGGACTGGTGCAAGCCTTTCGGAGTTGGAATAAACGCTTTGATAGTGTGATCAAAGCATTTGGTTTTATACAGACTTTTGGAGAAGCCTGTATTTACAAGAAAGTGAGTGGGAGCTCTGTAGCATTTCTGATATTATATGTGGATGACATATTACTAATTGGAAATGATATAGAATTTCTGGATAGCATAAAGGGATACTTGAATAAGAGTTTTTCAATGAAAGACCTTGGTGAAGCAGCTTACATATTAGGCATAAAGATCTATAGAGATAGATCAAGACGTTTAATTGGACTTTCACAAAGCACATACCTTGACAAGATTTTGAAGAAGTTCAAAATGGATCAAGCAAAGAAAGGGTTCTTGCCTGTGTTACAAGGTGTGAAGTTGAGTCATACTCAATGCCCGACCACTGCAGAAGATAGAGAGAAAATGAAAGATGTTCCATATGCTTCAGCCATAGGCTCTATCATGTATGCAATGCTGTGTACCAGACCTGATGTGTGCCTTGCTATAAGTCTAGCAGGGAGGTACCAAAGTAATCCAGGAGTGGATCACTGGACAGCGGTCAAGAACATCCTGAAGTACCTGAAAAGGACTAAGGATATGTTTCTCGTATATGGAGGTGACAAAGAGCTCATCGTAAACGGTTACGTTGATGCAAGCTTTGACACTGATCCGGACGATTCTAAATCACAAACCGGATACGTGTTTACATTAAACGGTGGAGCTGTCAGTTGGTGCAGTTCTAAATAGAGCGTCGTGGCGGGATCTACGTGTGAAGCGGAATACATAGCTGCTTCGGAAGCAGCGAATGAAGGAGTCTGGATGAAGGAGTTCATATCCGATCTAGGTGTCATACCTAGTGCATCGGGTCCAATGAAAATCTTTTGTGACAATACTGGTGCAATTGCCTTGGCGAAGGAATCCAGATTTCACAAGAGAACCAAGCACATCAAGAGAAGCTTCAATTCCATCCGGGATCTAGTTCAGGTGGGAGACACAGAGATTTGCAAGATACATACGGATCTGAATGTTGCAGACCCGTTGACTAAACCTCTTCCACGAGCAAAACATGATCAGCACCAAGGCTCCATGGGTGTTAGAATCATTACTGTGTAATCTAGATTATTGACTCTAGTGCAAGTGGGAGACTGAAGGAAATATGCCCTAGAGGCAATAATAAAGTTATTATTTATTTCCTTATATCATGATAAAAGTTTATTATTCATGCTAGAATTGTATTAACCGGAAACATAGTACATGTGTGAATACATAGACAAACAGAATGTCACTAGTATGCCTCTACTTGACTAGCTCGTTAATCAAAGATGGTTATGTTTCCTAACCATGGACAAAGAGTTGTTATTTGATTAACGAGATCACATCATTAGTTGAATGATCTGATTGACATGAGCCATTTCATTAGCTTAGCACCCGATCGTTTAGTATGTTGCTATTGCTTTCTTCATGACTTATACATGTTCCTATGACTATGAGATTATGCAACTCCCGTTTGCCAGAGGAACACTTTGTGTGCTACCAAACGTCACAACGTAACTGGGTGATTATAAAGGAGCTCTACAGGTGTCTCCAAAGGTACATATTGAGTTGGCGTATTTCGGGATTAGGATTTGTCACTCCGATTGTCGGAGAGGTATCTCTGGGCCCTCTCGGTAATGCACATCACTTAAGCCTTGCAAGCATTGCAACTAATGAGTTAGTTGCAGGATGATGTATTACAGAACGAGTAAAGAGACTTGCCGGTAACAAGATTGAATTAGGTATAGGATACCGACGATCGAATCTCGGGCAAGTAACATACCGGTGACAAAGGGAAGAACGTATGTTGTTATGCGGTCTGACCGATAAAGATCTTCGTAGAATATGTAGAAGCCAATATGAGCATCCAGGTTCCGCTATTGGTTATTGACCGGAGACGTGTCTCGGTCATGTCTACATTGTTTTCGAACCCGTAGGGTCCGCACGCTTAAGGTTACGATGATAGTTATATTATGAGTTTATGTATTTTGATGTACCGAAGGTTGTTCGGAGTCCCGGATGTGATCACGGACATGACGAGGAGTCTCGAAATGGTCGAGACATAAAGATTGATATATTGAACGGCTATATTCGGACACCGAAAGTGTTCCGGGTGATTTCGAAGAAAACCGGAGAGCCGGAGGATTACCGGAACCCCCCTGGGAGAAGTAATGGGCCATATGGGCCTTAGTGGAGAGAGAGAGGGGTAGCCAAAGGTGGGCCGCGCGCCTCCTCCCCCCTGGTCCGAATTGGACTAGGAGAGGGGGGCGGCGCCCCCCTTTCCCTCTCCCTCCCCACTTCTTTCCCCCTCCTAGTAGGAGTCCTACTCCTACTAGGAGTAGTAGGAGTCCTACTCCTACTAGGAGGAGGACTCCTCCTTGGCGCGCCATAGGGGTCGGCCGGCCTCCTCCCCCTTGCTCCTTTATATACGGGGGCAGGGGGCACCCCTAGACACACAAGTTGATTCACGTGATCATATTCTTAGTCGTGTGCGGTGCTCCCTTCCATCATAGTCCTCGATAATATTGTAGCGGTGCTTAGGCGAAGCCCTGCGACGGTAGTACATCAAGATCGTCACCACGCCGTCGTGCTGACGCAACTCTTCCTCGACACTTTGCTGGATCGGAGTCCGGGGATCGTCATCGAGCTGAACGTGTGCTAGAACTCGGAGGTGTCGTAGTTTCGGTGCTTGATCGGTCGGACCGTGGAGACGTACGACTACATCAACCAAACGCTTCCGTTGTCGATCTACAAGGGTACGTAGATCATACTCTCCCCTCTCGTTGCTATGCATCACCTTGATCTTGCGTGTGCGTAGGAAAATTTTAAAATTACTACGAAACCCAACACCTCAGCCGCCCAGGATCTCAAGCGTCGGCGGCCCTTCCCGATCACAAGCGCCATCGCCTTCTTCAATCTCAAATGCCTGGTTGTTGCGAGGGGGGCTCAAAGGGGGTCGAGGAGGCGCGGTGCCGAACTCAGGTCAGGCAAGGATGAGGCCGAGAGGGAGCTCGGGGGGAGGACTAGGGCAATGTGCTCGGTATCACACCCTTTACTGATGGGTGGACGGTATCGATCATTAATTTCCCTGGACCCATTTACGGAGGGATGTGTTTATGTGTATAGTTACCAAACACTGTTCATGTTTTACTTTACGGCATAAACAGGTGATGGGCAAAAATCTCTGAAACAAACAACTCCTTTGATGCATTTTATTAGTACTTTACTATTTACTCTTATACTTATGGTAGCCCTTCCGGTCCCACCCAATCCATCCCTGCGAGCTTTTCCACTCCACTCCGTGCGCCCCCAACCACGCCGCACACTTCTCGCGGCCTCCAAAACCCAAATCCCTGACCGCCGGCGGCGGCGATGCTCCTCTACCACCGCATCGTCCCTCGCCTCCTCTCCCTCCCCTCCAGCCCCACCTCGAAGCTCCTCGTCCGCCCCTCCCGCCTCCCTCCTCGCCGCCCCTTCCTGCCTCGCTGCGCCGCGCTCTCAGCGCTCGCGGCCCCCCAAACCGTAGACCACTCCGACGCCGAAGAATCCGCCGACCACCTCGACGCCGAAGAGCCCCAGGAGCCCCAGGAGCCGCAGGAGGTGCAGGTAAAGCTCCCCCTCGACCGGCTCTTCCTGCCACCGGGGGCGAGCGTGACCCCGGGGGACGAGGAGGTCGTAACCGCGCGGGTCCTCAAGGGCTCCAACATCGTGCTGGGCACGTACGCGCGGGGCGATGCGCAGGTGGTTAACGCGGATTTCATAAAGAGCAGCGTGCGACCCGATGACTGCCCCAGGGATGGGCTGCCCGAGTTCGCGCTCGTCGGCCGCTCCAACGTCGGCAAGTCGTCACTGCTCAACTCGCTCGTCCGCCGCAAGCGCCTCGCGCTCACTTCCAAGAAACCTGGTAGGCCGCTCTTAATTTTTTTTGTTGCCTAATTATATGCTGCAACTGTAATGCTGCTGGGGTTTAAGGTTTAGGTCCTCTCGTTCCTACTTGCTAGGAGGCGATTACCTAGTCGATACGATGGCTTTGCGAGTACTTTGAGATATGGTGGAAGCGGGCTATTCTGGGGTTTGAATGCACAAATGTGTTCATAGGAGGCACCTTTTAGGGGATATGATTGACTTGATTCTGGGTTTTAGTGTCTAGCTCTAAAACTGCACATTATGCGTCTGCATCTTACACCAAGCTGTTCAATTCCATTCATACATAGAAAAGCTGGTTATTCTTTCTTCATACATGGTTCTTTTCTCTTTATAATGGTCACGCACACCGATGATAATAGTTCTCTTGCTATGCCCGGTTATTGTTGTAATGTTGGCTTTTCAGAAGGTCTGGCACTCTGGTCTTCGAGTTTTGTTTTGTTGGCCACATGTTTGATGTTTATCTTATATATAGGAGCTTATCTGTCGGGCCATACTGAAAAGAGAGCAGAAAGACCATGAACCTCTGCTGTCTAGTTCTACATAATTTTTCTTTTGCCAAACTGTATCTTTTGGTTTTAATAATAATAATAATAATAATTTCTGCAAGCACATGGAACTGCGTGGTCTAGCATCAATATATTCTCTAGAAATATGTTCAACATGACCTTTTTCCAGCTGTTCGTTCCTTGGCCTCTTACACGATACACTGCAGCAGAACCTCAATATTATGAAATCAACTCTCCATCCTAATTTCATTAATTTTCTTAATTGTTTTTATCATTGCAGGAAAGACCCAGTGTATCAATCATTTTAAAATAAATGACAGTTGGTACCTTGTTGACTTGCCTGGTTATGGGTATGCTACTGCTCTTAGCCCACTTTCAGTTTCCGTATTTTCCGAAAAAAGTTCTTAACTACGCAGACAAATGCATTGAAATGTTTGACCATTGAACTTCAAGCCTGTTTTGTTGCCATGAAACTTAACATATCTCTTCGTAATTCTCCATGCCAATTTCGATGTTACAGATCCATTGGAATTAAAGCTGACACATTACTTGCAAATATCGATATTCTTGAAATGAATTGAGTAGCTTAACTGTACTCTCAAATTGTGAATTTAATTGCCCTTTTTAACATATCGGCCCTCTTTGAGTTAGTGCCCTACTGGATGCCTATTTTTAAGTTACTGTCTACCTACGAATAGTTCATTAGTGGATAATAAGTTCTATGGTGTATAGGTAATATCTGTAGTAACAGGAAATGATTTGATTAAATCATGGTTAGTTTTTTTGGTGAAAAGCAGAGCACTTTAACCTGGAGTTTTAGACTTTGTACATAAACATGATTATGCTGATCAAATTGGTGCCAATCATTTCGAAATATATTTGATATTTGGGAATTTAGAAGAGTGTTCACATCATCTACTCCCTCCGTTCCTAAATACTTGTCTTTCTAGACATTTCAAATGACTACTACATACGGATGTATGTAGACATATTTTAGAGTGTAGATTCACTCATTTTGCTCTGTATGTAGTCACTTGTTGAAATGCCTAGAAAGACAAGTATTTAGGAACGGAGGGAGTAGTATGGACCGTGACTGTGCATATCAATATCTTTATTAATTTGAGTTGCACACTAATATATTGTATATGTCAAAAACACTTTCTTGACTTGTGTCTTCTTTGAACCTGCTTTATGTAGGTTAATAAAATCAAAATATACTTCTTATTTGGACATACATCAAACGAGAAAAGGATCCATGACAGTAGAAAATTAAACTCTACTGGTTGGAGCTTATATATTTTTTGAAATATTCTCCATCTTCTGGCTTTAACTAAAGCATTTATTTGAACAGATATGCTTCAGCACCACAGGTAGCTCGTAAAGATTGGGATGAATTTACAAGAAATTACTTCCTCAGCAGAGATAATTTGGTGTCAGTTTTTCTCCTTATTGATGCAAGTATTCCTGCTAAGAAGATTGATCTTGACTATGCTAGTTGGCTTGGGCAAAATAAGGTAAGCCATCCTTTCCAAACAACTAAATCTTCATACTGAAAGATGTTGAACTAGTTAGCTATCTACACCTTTTGCATATGAACTATCAATGATGAGAGTCCATCATGTTACACGAAATTAGTCAATCTATTTACCCACCGCATTGAAAGATGTGCTACTGTACACATGAAGTTTTTTCTTTTTGTTGTTCTGATGAAACAAATTACAGTGCTATGTTAGACTTTAAGCAGTCAATAATATACTTCCTCTGTCCGGAATTACTTGTCGCTCAAATGGATGTATCTAGCACTAAAATAGTGCTAGATTTAGTCTGAGCCCAAAGGCATGTATCATGTCAAACTTTGCAGTACGGATAATTAGGAATTTATGAGTGACTTATCAGGTTTCAAAATTATTGTCTGTACTACTCCTACCATGAACCAGGGGTTATTTTAGGTATTTTAATCTTGTGCATTTAAAACAGTAGGCTTCTTTCTCTTCAGGGTCATCTGATATAACAGTAGGCTTCTTGAGATTAGTTAAAGTACAATCAGAACACTAGTGTTGTTCCGCATGCTCGATGGTTTATTCATTTTTGATGAATTACAAAGTTTGAAGTATTCTTAAAAGAGTTACTATGGCCTTATTACAGATTTGCTGAAAGAACAAATTTGTCTTAGTAAGAAGGATTAAACATCAAATTCAACAAGGACCAGACGGCAATTTTTTTGGTATCCATGGGTGGATGTGAAGACATCCAAGGAGTAGAGTATAGTGATTAGAATGAAAACAAATGCAAGTAGCATCGTTCACGTTGAGGATTAGAGAGTTCAGATAGATAGCTCAGAAGAGACAATGAGGGGCACCCATTATCATGATGCACGAGGGGAGGGGTGTTCCCTGTCTAGCTTTTTCCTCTTGCACTAGAGGAGCTTTACATGGACGTCCTCTGTCATGTGGGGCCGCACGTATGCACATAGTCGGATTGAAACCACATCTGAAAGGGAAAACATAAAACTGTAAATCCTGATCTTCAAGTAAATGGGGATCTTATCTGTTCCAATTCCGATCTGATCAGGAGATGCACCTTATAGATTATGAGTACTCAGTAGGAGTTATGCCATAGTAGGAGATGCCACAGTCGCATTACGGACTTGGTCCTGTACTCCTATAGAATGGGACGTACCTCGCATTTGGGAGTTTTAATCAATCAATATACAAGGGCAAAAGGAGGTTAGCTTCCGATGAATCCTTACCCTCTACCTCTTCCCGCGCCACGGTACAAAAGCCACTGAAGGGATCACAACTATGGCCTCCAGCACATCACAACTATGCCCTCCGGAGGTTGGGCTGTGCGTTCTCTTCCTAGCAATATAATCTGCTTAAAAAATTGGTGAGTGTGTATCATAACAAAATGAACCACATCCATTCTAGTAGAATGTAGGAGTGTGTTATGACCGGGCAGACTTATGCCCGTAGGAGGCCCACCGGGCAGGTTTAGTTAGGGGCTTAGCCCACAAGTTATCTTATTTTTATTTCACATCGAGGTTATATAAACAAGTTGTAAGACTCTTTTGAGAATTAAGCAATAAGATAAATCCTATTGCCCGGCTCCCTGAGGAGCCGGACCCTAAACCCTAGCCGCGCCTTGCGCCGCCGCGACCTCTTCTTCATCGCGCCATGGCGCCCCGCCGCCAGCAGCCGCGCTCGAGTCCCCGTCAACCCTCCTCCTTCCCGTACAACCTACGCCCTAGACCAGGTAGGGTCCTAGCTCCTACCAGAGTGTTATCTTCATGTTTTTTGTTGGGTCACTTTGTTTGAGCCTTTTATGTTTTCCCTTTCAGATGTGGTTTGTTTTGAGCTGTTTATTTTTGCCTTGGCTATTCAGCAAATACGGCAATGGTTTAATTTTGTGTTAAACTGCTAAGACTTCAAATATACTTTTGATGTGCTTGTCCCAGGGCAATTCATTTGAGCATATTATTTTATTTCTGTGTCCTCAATATCATGGCATCATAGATGATCCTTGAGATAACTTCTCCTTATTCTTGCTTTGCCCTTCACCGTATAATAGGGATGTGAGAGCCTGGCTTAATAGGAATGATAGACTACTCATATCAACAAGGAATTCCTTCTTTTCCGGGAGCCCATTCGTAAAGAACTCCATAGTTAAGCGTGTTTGGCTTGCAGCGATTCTAGGATGGGTGATCGATCGGGAAGTTGGTCCCGGGTGCGCAAATGTGCAGGAAAGACCAGTGTTGGTCCGTGGGGCTAGTCTAGATCCCGCCAGGCGTAACGGGGCGTTACAATTGGTATCAGAGCCGACCCTTGCGGTTGCACGGGCATGTGCGGGTCAGGTGCGCGGGCATGTGGCCCGTTGTGGCACACGGCATGACACATGTGCCGGACTGGACGTTCATACGTGTGCCAAAAGGGAACGTTCCTGATGGGCCGACAAGGACGTCGGTTACTTTGAGTGGGGGTGTATGTGAGAGCCTGGCTTAATAGGAATAATAGACTACCCATATCAACAAGGAATTCCTTCTTTTCCGGGAGCCCGTTCGAAAAGAACTCCAAAGTTAAGCGTGCTTGGCCTGGAGCGATTTTAGGATGGGTGACCGACCGGGAAGTTGGTCCCGGGAGCGCGCCAGTGAGGATAAAGTGCGCAGGAAGGGCTAGTGTTGGTCTGTGGGGCCAGTCTAGTTCCCGCCAGGCGTTACAAGGGACAAATTTTAAAACAAATTATCTCTTTTGTTTGGGCCACCATCTGAAAACACCGTGAACGGTAGAAGAGCACATGCCATCAAGCCTTCTACGAAGGCCACTGATAAACTGGCGCATGTAGTCTTCTGTAGGTACAATAAATGCAGCACACACATAAATCAGTGTTCGTTGGACACCAAAACCACATGAAGATGAGGCAGTTCAAATGAACAATCCAAACCTGCAGATAATGATCTGAAGAAATAAATTACTGTAACATGAAAAGCACTTTCTGGCCAAAAAAGGGAGCATGAAAAGCACCGACTAGGAGAGTTTATTCTAAGTTGTATAGGATGTTGCTGAAAGCACCTGTATAGAGTAAAGGAATAGAGTTAAATTGTCGGTTGAAATGATTATACTTCAAGGAGTGCAGTGACGCAGTTGAAAGGAAATATGTCAGACAAAGTGCCCCAACAAAAGGAGCATGAAAGCAATATCCCTATATTTTCCTAAAATGAACGTGTTTTTGTCGAATTTGCATTATCAAACTCCTGCCAACATTTCAATATTTAGAAGGATGTTCGTCACAAATGTTCTCACAGCTGACCTTTAGATCTATTTTTCAATCTTTCAAGAATAGGTTTCCATCAATTACGTAAAGAATTCTGAGGCTACTTTAGTTAAATTAAAGCTTATAGTTTAAAGTTTGAACAGAAAAGTGTCAAATATGATCTATAACTCATCGTTGTGAAGATAAAATACCTGCAAGCCCCTAATAAGTTTCTGATTGTAATATGTATGTGTATCTGAGAAATGTTTCTGTCATCTGGTAAATTAGCGTGCAATTGGGTTTCTTTATAGTTGAATGCTGCTGCCACTGGGGCTTATGGCACGCCTTCTATTTTTATTTTTGGATAGTGTCCCTATATCAGTCTCAAGACCCTACCAAACCTGCCGAGTGCAGCTTGACTGTGGAACCCCCAATCTCGTATCAGGAAGTCAAAACTTGTCAATTTAAAGTAAAAACTTCTGGCAGACTCAAGTCGGACAACATGGTGGTATCTTATACAAAAGTAATATTTGACAATATTAGTTAGTTCCTGCCCATTCCACATTCCTTGTGTACTACCGCTACTGCAGTGTCCCCACTGACTCACCCACCCTTTGCAACAAAGCCTGAGCCTGTCCTACCCAGTCAATAACGACCAGTAGTGTTCCCGTAAGCAGCTTATGTCCTTTTATTGGTGCCTCCCCACCCCACAACCATTATTTTCCCTTTTGTGAGATTCAACCATCCCCCCTTTTGTTTCGTTGCAATTCAGTGCAAAACACTCCTCTTTGGACATGGAATGTTTGCATCATTGAATGTCCTGAGGGCATCCATTTACATATTCCTCTTTTCGGACATATAGTAATGGAGCGTCCTTTTGTATAAGTAATGACAGGCAAGATCCAAATCATGCATTATTGTCTTCCATATGTATTTCTTCTCTTGATGCATTGATATCTACTGAATCTGATTAATGATGTCAGGCTGTTAGTTATAGATCTGTGTGTATCTTGCAACACGTATAGAGCAAATCTTGTTAATAAAAACATGCACTATACTAGTTAATAAAAACATGGGAGGAAATCGATAGCTAGCTGAAGAGCAAATCTTGAAGACTTTCAGTTTCAATGTTCATGTTTTCAGGTCCCAATGACGCTCGTCTTCACAAAGTGCGACAAGCGCAAGAAGAAGAAAAACGGCGGCAAGAGACCGGAAGAAAACGTAGAATGCTTCCAGAGCCTGATCCGCGAATATTTTGAGGCGGCGCCTCCGTGGATAATGACGAGCAGCGTAACGAACCAAGGCAGAGACGAGATACTTCTGCACATGTCTCAGCTCAGGAACTATTGGCGCAAGCACTGACAAGAGGAAATACAACAAGAGTAGGACTGAAACAATACCAAACCGCATTCAGGCGGCAGCCGCACCCTCTGCAATCAGGATCTTCACCAACCAATCCGCCTTGCCTTTTGAGCTGTTGATTGCCCACGATTGCAACCATGATTACTCAATCAACAGGCAGACCGACCGGGAATACAGACAAGCCGCTGAAATCAACTGCCCTGTTTTCTTCTTCTATATTTGTACTACAACCGTACAGCCTCGACGTTTTGTCTTTGTTACCTTCTGATTATAAGATTGTGCGTCCTGTATGTAGATTAAAGAACCTCCCGTGTCAGCTAATCATCATCGGGAATCCCACACGTTTGTTTTGTTATTTGCTCCCTTGCACCCTGCATGGCACAAATGGCAGGAGGTGCGGGCGCCTCTTGACTAGTCAATGCTTTTTCCGTGGCGTACAGCACGCGGTGAAAGTGCCACATTATTGGGATCCATTCTACAGTTGGTTCCCTTTCAGCCCAGAGCAGATTAAACAAAAAAGATCAGCCGGTACAAGTCTGCCTGGACTCACTGGACGCACAGCCCTGGTCAGATAATTGCAGGCCTGGCTGCACTGTAACGTGCGATTATCTTATCCTTGGGTTTTGATGTTCATGCATGCATGCGTAGGCCTATCTGTCATGAGTTTTGTATTGGCAGTATCAGCACCTGTTTGTTTGTCTTTATAAGGTCAAATCTTTAAAAGCCGTGCGCCGTCTACGCGATAGGTATGTATAGATACTTGCTTCCAGCCCCAGCGAACAGCTCAGCTGGGCTCCTCCCTTCCTCCCCACAGCTGCTGGGCGCGTTTGTCTGTCACTAAACTCTAAACAACCCACTTGACGGCACGGAGCAGCGTCAATTTATTAAGAATTAACGGCGTGTACTACAGCCCATACGCGGTTGTTTACGTAGGTTGATTGATGAAAAAGTATACTGGTGGTGGTACCGGTATGTACTTGCTGCTGGTCCTGTAGCAGCGGTGCACACTGTACAGACAGGCAGAAAGACTGCGGCGTTGCCGTGGTCAAAACTGGCACACGGTGACACGGCCGGCCGATCTGCGCAGTAAACACAGGGCGAGCTGCTGCGCGCGCAGAGAATGTATGCCCGATCGCCAACCAGTCTACACTTCATCCCCGCCTCCTTTTAATCGCAAACTTTTCCTGATGAAACCGGTCAAATTGCACCGTGTCCAGCGCCAGTTCTTACGAAGTTCACAAAGATCGGTCGGCCACGTTTGCGATCCCGTGCGCTGCTCACGAGCCACCGCCTTCCCCATGCCATGCATGCGCGGCGCACGGACAAGCGCAAGGCGACAGTCAGCGAGGGCCATTAGGCCAATCTTGTCAGTAAGCTAAATCCAGGAGGGGAAGGCCGCGGGTGAAATGGGATCCAAGACGCAGCCAGCGAGACTGCATCGCGCGCAACCGCCTCGGGGGCTCGGGGCCAAGCCAAAGCCATCCCCCCACTACTCGCGTTGTTACGTGGCGCCTGTCCCCATCGTCCCGCCGGACCGGAGGGGCCACGACCGTGTCCGCCGACCCCTTGGCGGTTTTGCTTCGAGATCGCGCCGGTTAAAAGGCCAGGCCGCATTAGCCCTGCACGAATGCGATAGTGGACCGAACCAACCCCAGCCGATCCTCTCCCTCCATCTCCCGCCCTCCTCCCCGCAGCTCGCGCGCGCTCTCTCTAGTGTCCACGCGCGCACGCAAAGGTCGCCGGCACGATGGACGGCTCCGGCTCCGGCGTCGGCCGCAAGAAGCTCAAGCACCGGCTGGCGGCCATCCTGTCGGTCTTCTCCAGGCGCTCGGGCGGCAGGAAGCGCCGCGACGACGAGGCCACGCCGCCGGCCCTCGCATTGCCCTCCTACGGCCGCCTCGGGGCGGCGGGGGGCAAGAAGGCCGCGACAGGCGAGCACCACGACCGCCGCCTCTCCGTCTCCGCGCGCCGCACCGCCCCGATGATCCGCATCACCATCGACTGCGCCGGCCGCCGCTCCGTCGACGCGGCCGACCCGTCCCTCCTCGCGCCGCTCGACGCCGACGACATCAAGGCGGAGAGGGCGGCGCTCAAGGGGACGAGCGAGTGGGAGGGCCGCAAGTGCCCGCCCTCCTCGCCGTTCCGGGCGGCGGCGCCTCTGCCGCCGCTGCCGAGGTGGAAGGAGCGGCCCGGCAACGGCGGGCGCAGGCTGTCGACGCACTCCTCGCGCAGGCTGCTGAGCAGCTCCTCCTCCGACGACGAGTACGACGAGGACTCGCGGAACCTCTTCTCGTCCAGGAGCTTCTCCTCCGACTCGTCCGACTTCTACAACTGCCCGCGCAAGAACGCCGCCAAGGCGCGCGCGTCCGTGTCCGGGCCCTGCCGCGCGCCGCCGGCCGCCCCGCGCCGCGGCGCGTCGCAGAGCTGCCGCTACAGCTTCGAGATGCCGCGGGGCTCCACGGCGTCCGCCGCCACGGACGGGGGCTTCGCCGTGGTGAAGCGCTCCGCCGACCCGTACGAGGACTTCCGCAGGTCCATGGAGGAGATGATCGCCGAGTGGCCGGAGGGCGACGGCGACGGGGAGCACAGCGCGGAGAGCCTGCTGGAGACGTACCTGGTGCTCAACTCGCCGCGGCATTACCCGGTGATCCTCGCGGCCTTCGCCGACGTGCGGGAGACGCTCTGCCCCTGAACTCGATCGGCTGTCCGATGTTGATAGGATTATTAACCTTTGCGAGAGTGAGAGCGAGATGAATGGCATGGCAGACGATCGGGTTGGACATGTGCGATGTTGCGCGCTTACGTGCGTTGTCTCCTTCGTTCATTCATGGCTGGATCTTGACCAGCTAACTCGTGCTTAGTTGGGAGTTCCGGACGCCCCCTGTAGTTCCGTCAGCGATGGTACTGTACCTTAGTTTCTTGATGTTAACTTGTAGTGGTAGTCCAGCCTTCCGCTGTGAATGTTCTCGTCAGTTTGTGCGTCCTGTAAATACGTGATATATTTTGATTGATTGAACTTATTTTCGAATTAGCTTTCGTCCGGCTTTCTTATCCCTCCGGCCGTTCCTCCTCCCGCAAAATCAACCCATTCAAATTGCAAATTCAGCCGACCTGCATATGGCTATTGCGATACAATCATCTCTGCTTGATTCAACTCTGGGTTAAAAGAAACATTTTCATGTCAACATTTGACTCTGAAATTCGCTCCATACGTATCCCCCTCGTTGAACGAGCTCCCCACGAAAGAAAAACTCAATCCCCAAGAGCATGAAATGACGACACACATTTCTAGTCGCATGTGGATCATTTCCAACCGAATACTCTAACACGGTCTGGAATATATTCCGTGCTTCGTTGCGGCTCTGCCCCCATACAATAAGCAAACAAAATCCGGCAAGGAGTAGCCGGCAAACAACGGACGGAGAAGTTCCAAATTGGCAACGTCCGGCCTCTCTCTCCCTCCCTCGCAAGTAAACGCACACGCAGGCAGGGACATTACCGGATCTTCTATAATATGCAAACGGAAGTCGTCGGCGTGAATGAATGTGTCCATGGCTCGTTTGCACCCCCCTGCTTGGGTATGCATGCGCTCGCGGGCTAGCTGGGTAGGAGGAGGAGGAGGAGGCGCAGGCATGTGCGTCGGGTTGGCGCGGTTGGTGACCGCGTCTGGTTGCTAGATTGGTAGGAACGGGGGGTTGGGCCGGGGGCGGCCGAACGAATCGCACCAACCAACCGGCCAGCCACGCGCGCACCCGCGATGCCGACGTGAAGCGTGGCGCACAGATTGCACCAGGCAGCGCCGCGACCGGCCGCGCGCGATTGATCGGGTCGCGGCCGCTGGCGCTGGCGCTGGCAGTGTGCGGGGCGAACGGCGACCCGTGCAGCGCCGCTGCTGTGTGTCTGTGCACGTACGTACGTAGTACCGCGGCGGATGCCATGCGCTTGTACGCATCTGCCACTTGCATGAAACTAGGAGTAGCCCGGCCGTAGCTTTGATGCATCCAGCTTTTCGCGCAACGTGACCGCACCGCGACGAGAGGCCCCGTCCGTCCGCCCCGCCCCCGCGCGCGGCCGACCGACGTGACGCCCTCGCCAGGCGCGCAGAATGTCGCCAGTTCGTCGCGTCTTGTCGCGCTCGCGAATCAGCGCCCCTGCCTGCCCCTGTTCCTCGCTCCACGTAAGCTCCCTCCATGCAGATGGTTTGCGGAATGTACTATACTGTACTCTTTTAAAATACTATCAAACCTTACAAATTTTAGTTAACAGTTTTGCTAAAGCACATCTAGATGTGTCATAAGTATTGCACATCTAAGTCCTATGTCATTGATCTTACGTTGAGATTCGTGTGGATATTTTCTTTTTCTTTTTTCTCTTTCTCTTTATACTTAATTCACCCACTTAGATGTGCAATAACCAGAGCACATCTAGATGTGCCTTAGACATACTTCCTCCGTCCGAAAATACTTGTCATCAAAATAGATAAAAAGAGATGTATCTAGAACTAAAATATGTCTAGATACATCCTTTTTATCCATTTTGATGATAAGCGGAGGGAGTACCCGTTAGTTAATTTACATCTAGAATGCCAAGCATATATTGTTAGATTCACTATAGGAAGTGGTTTCATATTATATATATTTTGTACTGTAAGTATAAATAGTTTTTACATAAATTTGACTTCTCAAAACTCTATACGCACCGCGTCGTGAAACATAGTGAATACTCCCTCCGTTCCTAATTTTTTGTTTTAGATTAGTCTAGATACGGATGTATCTAATACTAAAACGTGACTTGATACATTTGTATTTAGACAAATCTAAGACAAAAATTTTATGACGGAGGGAGTACTAAATAAGGGACCGGTCACTCGACTCCTTTCCAACCCTTGATTTCTGATCTAACGGCGAACAGTCATCTTCCTCTTCCAACCGTTTTCTGAAAAATAGATCACATAGTGCCTAGCATCTTCTTCCTCCCGCCGCCTTGTGCCACCGGCCAGGTCGCCTGCTACCGCTACCATGTTTCCCTCAACCTACCCCCACCACCGATCTTGCCGCCGTCCCCGGCCATCCCTTTAAACCCGACATCCATCCAAAAATCCCCGGCGAAGCAGCACCCCACCCGCCACCCTAACGACAGGCGTCTCCTTCTTCCTCTCCCTCGGCGCTTTCGTCCTCCTTCTCAAAACAAAATCAACTGACCCAAATCCCGTTTTCAGACGATTGACATGTAGCTAAACCGAGCAAATAAACGCGCAAGTATGTACTGTATGTGGCCAGCGTTACACGACAGACTACTGCGATTCCTCACCCCGACCGCAGCGTACGAAGCAGCTGAAGAGCATCAGGTTGATCGGACCGGTGCGGTGTGGCTGGCAGTTCTTCTTGGTTGGATTCTATTGTTCGCGGCAGCGGGCAGCGGGAAAGGCTGGAACTGAAAGTACGCATCGAACCGTGGCACGGCTCCGTCATGCATGGCTTTGATTTGTCCCTCCGTGGCGGACGTGATGCTTTTTTGGCCCCGGGCCCCGGCCGGCTAGCACCACCAACTCTCGCTACGTACGTGGTCGCGTCTTGTCGTCGACGCTCAGCTCAGATGAACCGGGAACGGGGCCTCCATTCCCAAGCATGCACGGTCACGCGTCCGGAAATAAGCCCGTCTGCTGTCAACTTTTATTTTGTCACTTGGCACTTGCACTTTTCGTAGAAATGCAACTAGGTAAAGAAGGCGGGTTCCGATCTGATGGAAGAGGGCAGTACATTATACGTCAACAGTTTTCTTCATGTGTGGCTTTCTCAGGCCTAAACGTAGGCCGAAAGCGGGCTGCAATTTAATTGCGCCAGCCGGGTCACCTGTTGGCTCCGATACTATGTAGAGTGCATGCTCTAGACAATGCAACCAAAAGACCGATCTGATGTAAAAGACTAGACAGCACAATATACGTCAACACTTCTTTCTTGTTGAGTGGTCACGTCGACACCGGCGCCTAACTAGCTAGTACTCCCTCTGTAAACTAATATAAGAGTGTTTAGATCACTAAAATAGTGATCTAAACGTTTTTATATTAGTTTACGGAGGGAGTATCACGTAGTAAGTAGATTTATGGTACGCGTGCCTAGCTACGGAGCTGCCGCGTGGAAACAGCAAAGCACGGCTGCGTGCCTTGGAAATGGCGGGAGTGGGTGTGGATGCGAGCATGTCTCGCCCAGCGCCAACTAGAACCCCCAACAAAGATTCCGGCCGATTGCCGGCCGGCGCGGTGAAATTTCCTCTAGGAACCGGGGACGAAGCTCACTCCAATACCCCAAGTGACAAAACGTCGGACTCAACGCATGCATGCATCTCGCGTGTTGTCTCTTACCCCGACGGCCCGATCCCCGATGCTGCAAGGCCAAACGCGAGCATAACTAGCTATGGCTTTTTTTTTTGAACTTACTGCCGTACTAAACTAGAAAGAAAGAAAACTAGAGAGAATCAAAGGATTAGTTTAGATTATATAAGGAGATAAAAAGACATAGGATTAGGAATGTCTAATAATTGCTGTCGTAGGTAAGCTATATGTATATGCTACGCGTGTTAAATTATGGTGCCGGTGTGTGACTGGTTTCAGTACGTTTTGTCCTTTCTTCGTGCGTGTATTATGTTCGATCGTGAGCATGAGTTGTACGCACGTACGTAGCGACAACCATACGAACCACCGATCTTGTCCTTGTCTCGCCCCACCCCGCCCCCGTGTACGTACACTGCTACGTAGTCCGTAGTTAAGCAGAACAGGACAATCGGCCATTACTAGCAACAAGGGTTGGCCTACTTCAGTTGAGTTGTGCTGGTCGGGTTCACTTTCACCCACTGATGAATCTAGAAACAGAATGAAGGAGGCTGGGCTGCCTGTCGTGCGAAGGTAAAATTTTGTGTTTTGATCATTTGGGAGAAGTTTGTTCGAAATCTGACCCTCGTTTGCAAAAATTTCGGGATCTGATTCTTTTCCTACTGCCAAGGGGCATGACGGTAGGGTATAACAACCTACTGGCGAGGTCTCTGACGATAGGGTTGCACGTCCTATCGCAAAAAAAAAATTCTAAATTTCAGACACAGTGCGCGCGCGCACCTACCGCCGGGCACCTTGGCGGTAGGGTTACACATGCTACCGACATCCCCTGTGGCGGTAGAGACGCGTTGCGCTGACGTGGTCAAGTTCCTTACCGCCAAGGGCCTTGGCGGTAGGCTGCTATATCCTAACGCCATACCCCCTGGCGGTAGAAAAAAAGCCAGATTTTAAAATTTTTACAAATTAGGGTCAGATCTTGAACAACTTCTCCAAAAGGGTCAAAACATGAAATTGAACATGTGGCTGAGCGGGGATAGCAAGTGGCTAGGCTAGGCCTTTGAGACTAAGGCTGGTCATAGCTAGTGGGAGTAATATAGGTAGTAACATATATGCCACATAAGCAAAAAAGGTGATGTGGCAAATAATTAATGAAGAGAGAGGCAAATAGAATACTACATCTCTTTCAGTTTTCAGGGCGTGCGTGTACTCCTAGGTCGTCAATTTGACCAACCTAATACAAGTCATATATTACAAAACATATACCACTATAAACTTCAGATGTTTTATTTTCAGACGGTATAATTTTTGTGTTATGTAGTTTATATTACGGGGATAAAATTGGCAACCTAGATATACGCGTAGGACTTGTAAACTGAAACGGAGGTAGTAACATAATATGTTACCATCACATAGCGCTTCCCAATGCAGAATGAGTCTACAAAGTCATAAATGAAGATGTACATGTTATCACACCTATGAGTCTATGACAATACCCACTATGAAGGTAGTAACATAAACTGGTAACATGCATATGTTACTAGTTTAAGTTACTCTCCACTATGACCAGTCTAATAGTAAATGAAAATTTGAGCGCTCGAGAGGGGGCTTGAGCCTGTTAAATCCCCCAATAAATTCGTCACTGCTTTCACCCAAGACAATTGGCCATTAACTTCTAAAATAATCCGAGACCATCGTCGATCCATCATGGACAAACAATCAAACTAGCACAAGCACGACATAGAAATTTGTTAACCAGCTTCACCAACATGGCTATATGTCGAGGACTGTGGGCCCTTCTCTTCCACGTATCAAAACACATGATACAATCGACAATATGCCATGTTAGAAGAGATAGAGAGGGGATCGATGGAGTTGCTGTTGTATTGCTTGAGCCTCGTGGGTGTATATATAGGAGTGCACGATCAACTTGGAGTACAAGACAAGGTAGAGATAAATCCTACTCTATCCTATATACTTCCTAATAATCATGACACTTGACATCCCCCGCGGTCACAATGGCAGCGACGTAGACAGTGAGATTGAAGAAGAATCCGGCGGATATCCCCCCACAGTCGTAAGGGTCAATGCATCGCGAAAGTTATGGCTGGAGTGAAAACCAACGAGGTTGCTCCAGCAAGGCGGTAGCCCTTGTTGGGGAACGTAGTAATTTCAAAAAAATTCCTACGCACACACAGGATCATGGTGATGCATAGCAACGAGAGGGGGGAGTGTGTTCACGTACCCTCGTAGACCGAAAGCGGAAGCGTTAGCACAACGCGGATGATATAGTCGTACGTCTTCATGATCCGACCGATCCAAGTACTGAACGCACGGCACCTCCGAGTTCAGCACACGTTCAGCTCGATGACGTCCCACGAACTCCGATCCAGCAGAGCTTCACGGGAGAGTTTCATCAGCACGACGGCGTGATGACAGTGATGATGATGCTACCAACGCAGGGCTTCGCCTAAGTACCGCTACGATATGATCAAGGTGGATTATGGTGGAGGGGGGCACCGCACACGGTTGGGAGAGATCAATAGATCAACTTGTGTGTCTAGAGGTGCCCCCTGCCCCCATATATAAAGGAGTAAGGGGGGAGGCCGGCCGGCCCCTGTAGGCGCGCTAGGAGGAGGAGTCCTCCTCCAAGTAGGAGTAGGACTCCCCTCTTTCCTACTCCTACTAGGAGGGGGAAAGGAAGGGGGAGAGGGAGAAGGAAAGGGGGGCGTCGCACCCCCTCTCCTAGTCCAATTCGGACCAGAGGGGGAGGGGCGCGCGGCCTACCCTAGGCCAGCCCTCTCTCTCTCCACTAAGGCCCATAAGGCCCACTATTTCTCCCGGGGGGTTCCGGTAACCCTCCAGCACTCCGGTTTTCTCCGAAACCACCCGGAACACTTCCGATGTCCGAATATAGTCGCCCAATATATCTATCTTTACATCTCGACCATTTCGAGACTCCTGGTCATGTCCGTGATCATATCCGGGACTCCGAACTACCTTCGGTACATCAAAACACAAAATCTCATAATACCGATCGTCACCGAACTTTAAGCGTGCGGACCCTACGAGTTCGAGAACTATGTAGACATGACCGAGACACGTCTCCGGTCAATAACCAATAGCAGAACCTGGATGCTCATATTGGCTCCCACATATTCTACGAAGATCTTTTATCGGTCAACCCGCATAACAACATACGTTGTTCCCTTTGTCATCGGTATGTTACTTGCCCGAGATTCGATCGTCGGTATCTCAATACCTAGTTCAATCTCGTTACCGGCAAGTCTCTTTACTCATTCTGTAATACATCATCCCGCAACTAACTCATTAGTTACAATGCTTGCAAGGCTTATAGTGATGTGCATTACCGAGTGGGCCCAGAGATACCTCTCCGACAATCGGAGTGACAAATCCTAATCTTGATCTATGCCAACTCAACAAGTACCATCGGAGACACCTGTAGAGCACCTTTATAATCACCCAGTTACGTTGTGACGTTTGGTAGCACAGAAAGTGTTCCTCCGGTAATCGGGAGTTGCATAACCTCACAGTCATAGGAACATGTATAAGTCATGAAGAAAGCAATAACAGTAAAGTAAACGATCAAGTGCTAAGCTAACGGAATGGGTCAAGTCAACCACATCATTGTCTAATGATGTGATCCCGTTAATCAAATGGCAACTCGTGTCTATGGCTAAGAAACTTAACCATCTTTGATTCAACGAGCTAGTTAAGTAGAGGCATACTAGTGACACTCTGTTTGTCTATGTATTCACACATGTACTATGTTTCTGGTTAATACAATTCTAGCATGAATAATAAACATTTATCATGATATAAGGAAATATAAATAACAACTTTATTATTGCCTCTAGGGCATATTTCCTTCAGTCTCCCACTTGCACTAGAGTCAATAATCTAGTTCACATCGTTTATGTGATTTAACCCCAATAGCTCACATCTTTATGTGATTAGTTCGCATTTCCATGTGACTAACACCCAAAGGGTGTACCAGAGTCGATAATCTAGTTCACATTGCTATGTGATTAACACCTAAAGAGTGATCATGTTTTGCTTGTGAGAGAAATTTAGTCAACGGGTCTGCCACATTCAGAGCCGTATGTATTTTGCAAATTTTCTATGTCTACAATGCTTTGCATGGAGCTACTCTAGCTAATTGCTCCCACTTTCAATATGTATCTAGATCGAGACTTAGAGTCATCCAGATCGGTGTCAAAGCTTGCATCAATGTAACTCTTTACGACGAACTCTTTGTCACCTCTATAACCGAGAAACATTTCCTTATTCCACTAAGGATATTTTTGACCGCTGTCCAGTGATCCACTCCTGGATCACTATTGTACCCTCTTGCCAAACTTATGTTGAGGTACACAATAGGTCTGGTACACAGCATAGCATACTTTATAGAACCTATGACTGAGGCATAGGGAATGCATTTTCATTCTCTTTCTATTTTCTGCCGTGGTCGGGTTTTGAGTCTTTACTCAACTTCACACCTTGCAACACAGGCAAGAACTCCGTATTTGACTATTCCATTTTGAACTATTTCAAAATCTTGTCAAGGTATGTACTCATTGAAAATATATCAAGCGTCTTGATCTATCTCTATAGATCTTGATGCTCAATATGTAGGTAGCTTCACCGAGGTCTTTCTTTGAAAAATTCTTTTCAAATACTCCTTTATGCTTTCTAGAAAATTCTACATTATTTCCGTTCAACAATATGTCATTCACATATACTTATCAGAAATGTTGTAGTGCTCCCATTCACTTTCTTGTAAATATAGGCTTCACCCCAAGTCTGTATAAAACCATATGCTTTGATCACTTTATTAAAGTATATATTCCAACTCTGAGATGCTTGCACCAGTCCATAGATGGATCACTGGAGCTTGCACACTTTGTTAGCACCTTGCACACTTTGTTAGCACCTTTAGGATTGACAAAACCTTATTGTTGCATCATATACAACTCTTCTTTAAGAAATCCATTAAGGAATGCAGTTTTGACATCCATTTGCTAGATTTCATAAAATGCGGCAACTGCTAACATGATTCAGACGGACTTTTAAGCACCTTGAACTTGTCGAAAACATTTTGCAATAATTCGAGCTTTGTAGATAGTAACACTACTATCAGTGTCCGTCTTCCTCTTGAAGTACCATTTATTCTTAATGACTCACCGATCATCGGGCAAGTCAATCAAAGTCCATACTTTGTTCTCATACATGGATCCCATCTCAGATTTCATGGCCTCAAGCCATTTCGCGGAATCTGGGCTCATCATCGCTTCCTCATAGTTCGTAGGTTCGTCATGGTCTAGTAATATGACCTCCAGAAATGATTACCATACCACTCTTGTGCGGACCATACTCTGGTTGTCCTACGAGGTTCAGTAGTAACTTGATCTAAAGTTTCATGATCATCATCATTAGCTTCCTCACTAATTGGTGCAGAGATCACTAGAACCGATTTATGTGATGAACTACTTTCCAATTCAGGAGAAGGTACAATTACCTCATGAAGTTCTACATTCCTCCCATTCACTTCTTTCGAGAGAAACTTCTTCTCTAGAAAGGATCCACTCTTAGCAACAAAGATATTGCCTTTCGGATCTGTGATAGAAGGTGTACCCAACAATTTCTTTTTGGGTATCCTATGAAGACGCACTTTTCCGATTTTTGGGTTTGTGCTTATCAGGCTGAAACTTTTTCACATAAGCATCACGGCCCCAAAAGAAACGACAGCTTAGGTTTCTTGCTAAACCACAGTTCATATGGTGCCGTCTCAACGGATTTAGATGGTGCCCTATTTAACGTGAATGCAGCTGTCTCTAATGCATAACCCCAAAACGATAGTGATAAATCGGTAAGAGACATCATAGATTGCACCATATCTAATAAAGTATGATTACGACGTTCGGACACACCAATATGTTGTGGTGTTTCAGGTGGCATGAGTTTGTGAAACTATTCCACATTGTTTTAATTGAAGACCAAACTCGTAACTCAAATATTCGTCTCCACGATCAGATCGTAGAAACTTTATTTTCTTGTTACGATGATTTTCCACTTCACTCTGAAATTCTTTGAACTTTTCAAATGTTTCAGACTTATGTTTCATCAAGTAGATATACCCATATCTGCTCAAATCATCTATGAAGGTCAGAAATAACGATACCTTCCGTGAGCCTCAATACTATCGGACTGCATACATCAGTATGTATTATTTCCAACAAGTCTGTTGCTTGCTTCATTGCTCCGGAGAACGGAGTCTTAGTCATCTTGCCCATGAGGCATGGTTCGCAAGCATCAAGTGAGTCCAAAAACCCATCAGCATGGATTTTCTTCATGCACTTTACACCAATATGACCTAAACGGCAGTGCCACAAATAAGTTGCACTATCATTATTAACTTTGCATCTTTTGGCTTCAATATTATGAATATGTGTATTACTACAATCGAGATTCAATAAACCATTCACCTTGGGTGTATGACCTCACAAGGTTTTATTCATGTAAACAGAATAACAATTATCCTTGACTTAAATGAATAACCATATTGCAATAAACATGATCCAATCATATTATGCTTTACGCAAACACCAAATAACATTTATTTAGGTCCAACACCAATCCCGAAGGTATAGGGAGTGTGCGATGATGATCATATCAATCTTGGAACCACTTCCAACACACATCGTCACTTCACCCTTAACTAGTCTCTGTTCATTCTGCAACTCCCGTTTCGAGTTACTAATCTTAGCAACTGAACTAGTATCAAATACTAAGGGGTTGCTATAAACACTAGTAAAGTACACATCAATAAAATGTATATCAAATATACCATTGTTCACTTTGCCATCCTTCTTATCTGCTAAATACTTGGGCAGTTCTGCTTCTAGTGACCAGTCCCTTTGCAGTAGAAACACTTAGTCTCAGGCTTAGGTCTAGACTTGGGTTTCTTCACTTGAGCAGCGACTTGCTTGCCGTTTTTCTTGAAGTTCCCCTTCTTCCCTTTGCCCTTTTCTTGAAACTAGTGGTCTTGTCAACCATCAACACTTGATGTTTTTCTTGATTTCTACCTTCGTCGATTTCAGCATCACAAAGAGCTTAGGAATTGTTTCCTTTATCCCTTGCATATTATAGTTCATCATGAAGTTCTAGTAACTTGGTGATAGTGACTAGAGAACTCTGTCAATCACTATCTTATCTGGAAGATTAACTCCCACTTGATTCAAGTGATTGTAGTACTCAGACATTCTAAGCACATGCTCACTAGGTGAGCTATTCTCCTCCATCTTGTAGGCAAAGTACTGTCAGAGGTCTCATACCTCTCGACATGGGCATGAGTATGAAATACCAATTTCAACTCTTAGAACATCTTATATGTTCTGTGGCGTTCAAAACGTTTTTGAAGTCCCGGTTCTAAGCCGTAAAGCATGGTGCACTAAACTATTAAGTAGTCATCATACCGAACTTTGTCAAACGTTCATAATGTGTGCATCTGCTCCTGCAATAGGTCTGTCACCTAGCGGTGCATCAAGGACATAATTCTTCTATGCAGCAATGAGGATAATCCTCAGATCACGGATCCAATCCGTATCATTGCTACTAACATCTTTCAACTTTATTTTCTCTAGGAACATATCAAAAATAAATGGGGAGCTACATCGCAAGCTATTGATCTACAGCATGGATATGCAAATACTATCATGACTAAGTTCATGATAAATTAAAGTTCAATTTAATCATATTACTTAAGAACTCCCACTTAGATAGACATCCCTCTAGTCATCTAAATGACCATGTGATCCAAATCAACTAAACCATGTCCGATCATCACGTGAGATGGAGTAGTTTTCAATGGTGAACATCACTATGTTGATCATATCTACTATATGACTCACGCTCGACCTTTCGGTCTCAGTGTTCCGATGTCATATCTGCATATGCTAACCCGAGTATTCTGCATGTGCAAAACTGGCTTGCACCCATTGTATGTGAACGTAGAGCTTATCACACCCGATCATCACGTGGTGTCTCGGCACGACGAACTTTCGCAACGGTGCATACTCAGGGAGAACACTTGTACCTTGAAATTTAGTGAGAGATCATCTTATAATACTACCGTCGATCTAAGCAAAATAAGATGCATATAAGATAAACATCACATGCAATCAATATAAGTGATATGATATGGCCATCATCATCTTGTGCTTGTGATCTCCATCTCCGAAGCACCGTCATGATCACCATCGTCATCGGCGCGACACCTTGATCTCCATTGTATCATCGTTGTCGTCTCGCCAACTATTGCTTCTACAACTATCGCTACCGCTTAGTGATGAAGTAAAGCCATTACAGGGCGATTGCATTGCATACAATAAAGAAACAACCATATGGCTCCTGCCAGTTGCCGATAACTCGGTTACAAAACATGATCATCTCATACAATAAAATATAGCATCATGTCTTGACCATATCACATCACAACATGCCCTGCAAAAACAAGTTAGACGTCCTCTACTTTGTTGTTGCAAGTTTTACGTGGCTGCTACGGGCTGAGCAAGAATCGTTCTTACCTACGCATCAAAACCACAATGATAGTTTGTCAAGTTAGTGTTGTTTTAACCTTCTCAAGGACCGGGCGTAGCCACACTCAGTTCAACTAAAGTTGGAGAAACTGACACCCGCCAGCCACCTGTGTGCAAAGCACGTCGGTAGAACCAGTCTGGCGTAAGCGTACGCGTAATGTCGGTCCGGGCTGCTTCATCCAAGAATACCGCCGAACCAAAGTGTGACATGCTGGTAAGCAGTATGACTTGTATCGCCACAACTCACTTGTGTTCTACTCGTGCATATAACATCTACGCATAAACCAGGCTCTGATGCCACTTTTGGGGAACATAGTAATTTCAAAAAAAATTCTACGCACACACAGGATCATGGTGATGCATAGCAACGAGAGGGGAGAGTGTGTCCATGCACCCTCATAGACTGAAAGAGGAAGCGTTAGCACAACGCGAATGATGTAGTCATACATCTTCACGATCCGACTGATCCAAGTACCGAACGCACGACACCTCCGAGCTCAGCACACGTTCAGCTCGATGACGTCCCACGAACTCTGATCCAGCAGAGCTTCACAGGAGAGTTTCGTCGGCACGATGACGTGATGACGGTGATGACGATGCTACCGAAGCAGGGCTTCGCCTGAGCACCGCTACGATATGATCGAGGTGGATTATGGTGGAGGGGGGCACCGCACACGGTTGGGAGAGATCAATAGATCAACTTGTGTGTCTAGAGGTGCCCATGCCCCCGTATATAAAGGAGCAAGGGGGGAGGCCGACCGGCCCCTGTAGGCACGCCAGGAGGAGGAGTCCTCCTCCTAGTAGGAGTAGGACTCCCCTCTTTCCTACTCCTACTAGGAGGGGGAAAGGAAGGGGGAGAGGGAGAAGGAAAGGGGGGCGTCGCACCCCCTCTCCTAGTCCAATTCGGACCAGAGGGGGAGGGGCGCGCGGCCTACCCTAGGCCAGCCCTCTCTCTCTCCACTAAGGCCCATAAGGCCCACTATTTCTCCCGGGGGGTTCCGGTAACCCTCCAGCACTCCGGTTTTCTCCGAAACCACCCGGAACACTTCCGATGTCCGAATATAGTCGCCCAATATATCTATCTTTACATCTCGACCATTTCGAGACTCCTGGTCATGTCCGTGATCATATCCGGGACTCCGAACTACCTTCGGTACATCAAAACACAAAATCTCATAATACCGATCGTCACCGAACTTTAAGCGTGCGGACCCTACGAGTTCGAGAACTATGTAGACATGACCGAGACACGTCTCCGGTCAATAACCAATAGCAGAACCTGGATGCTCATATTGGCTCCCACATATTCTACGAAGATCTTTTATCGGTCAACCCGCATAACAACATACGTTGTTCCCTTTGTCATCGGTATGTTACTTGCCCGAGATTCGATCGTCGGTATCTCAATACCTAGTTCAATCTCGTTACCGGCAAGTCTCTTTACTCGTTCTGTAATACATCATCCCGCAACTAACTCATTAGTTACAATGCTTGCAAGACTTATAGTGATGTGCATTACCGAGTGGGCCCAGAGATACCTCTCCGACAATCGGAGTGACAAATCCTAATCTTGATCTATGCCAACTCAACAAGTACCATCGGAGACACCTATAGAGCACCTTTATAATCACCCAGTTACGTTGTGACGTTTGGTAGCACAGAAAGTGTTCCTCCGGTAATCGGGAGTTGCATAACCTCACAGTCATAGGAACATGTATAAGTCATGAAGAAAGCAATAACAGTAAAGTAAACGATCAAGTGCTAAGCTAACGGAATGGGTCAAGTCAACCACATCATTGTATAATGATGTGATCCCGTTAATCAAATGACAACTCATGTCTATGGCTAAGAAACTTAACCATCTTTGATTCAACGAGCTAGTCAAGTAGAGGCATACTAGTGACACTCTGTTTGTCTATGTATTCACACATGTACTATGTTTCCGGTTAATACAATTCTAGCATGAATAATAAACATTTATCATGATATAAGTAAATATAAATAACAACTTTATTATTGCCTCTAGGGCATATTTCCTTCATCCCTTTGTGCCGATGTCGATGTAGCCGAGAGCACGGGGGTTGTAGTCATGGTCGAGGTAGTCGTGCGAGGGACGCCGTGGTCGACGTTGAGTCAGGGTGGCCAGTGTCGAGGTAGTCGCCATGGACCGGGAAGAAGAACGGCAGAAGTGGCCTGATGAGGCGGCGGTGCTCAAAGTAGGCGAGGAAGAACCCGACAACATGACGAAGACCGGCGCGGACGATTGCATTCCTGCGCCTAGGCAGGCGGCACGACGCATACCAAACAGAAGACGACACGCGTGGACGGCGAAGTGGATCACATGCCGCGGCCCAGGGGGTAGGCGCGCTCCCTGAGCTCGTGGGCCCCATGCAGCTCCGTTTGACCTAATTCCACCTCTATACATTTACATATATTCCCAAACCAATATAGTGCCACCCGAAACACTTTTTACACCGTCGCAAGCTTCTGTTCTTCCGTGATACCATTTGGAGGCCTTTTCCGGTACTCTGCCGGAGGAGGAATCGATCACGGAGGGCTTCTACATCATCCTTGTTGCCTTTCGATGATGCATGGGTAGTTCATCATAGACCTATGGGTCCACAGCTAGTAGCTAGATGGCTTCTTCTCGCTCTTGGATCTTCAATACAATGTTCCCCTCGATCTACTTTGAGTTCTATCTGATGTAATCTTCTTTTGCGATGTGTTTGTTGGGATCCGATGAATTGTGGGTTTATGATCAGATTATTCATTGAAACTATTTGAGTATTTTCTGAACTTTATTATGCATGATTGTTATAGCTTTGTATTTTTCTCTGATCTATCTGTTTGGTTTGGCCAACTAGATTGATTTATCTTCAGTGGGAGAGGTGCTTTCTAATGAGTTTAATCTTGCGGTGTCCTCAACTAGTGACAAAAGGGGTAGCGAGACACGTATTATATTGTTGCTATTAAGGATAAAATGACGAGGTTTAATCATATTGCTTGAGTTAATTTGTCCACATCATGTCATCTTGGTGAAGGCGTTACTCTCTTTGTCATGAGCTTAATACCATACATGCATGCTGGATAGCGGTCGATTGATGGAGTAATAGTAGTAGATGCAGGCACGAGTCGGTGTACTTGTCACGGACGTGATGCCTATATACATGATCATTGCCATGAATATGTCATGACTATGTGGTTTTCTATCAATTCCCAACAGTGATTTGTTTACCCACCGTATGCTATGTGTTCGAGAGAGAAGTCCCTAGTGAAAACTATGGCCCACGGGTCTACTTTTATCATATTATTAAAACCAAAAATACATTGCTACATTTTTATAACTTCTATTTTACTCTTCTTTTTATCTATCTATCACTAGCAGAATTAATCCTTGGAAGTAACGAGTTCAAGGGGATTGACAAACCTCTTGCCCGCATTGAGTGCAAGTATTTTCTTTTGTGTGCGTAGGTGCTGAAGACGAGAGTTTGCGTGGTTCTCCTATTGATTCGATAACCTTGGTTCTCACCAAGGGAAATACTCATCTCTACTGTACTTCTTCACCCCTCCTCTTTGGGAAAATCCCAATGCAGTTTACAAGTAGCAGGGCACACTAACAATGGGTCGTTAACATGCCTAAAATAAAATGAAGGACTTATTTGGCCCATAGAGGCACAAGCACTTAACATGTCGAAACTCAACTTGGGCCTTAATGGGCCATCGTATACCTGTTGACACCAGGTTTTGGCATGGTACAAAACGCAATTAAGATGGCCCTAAATGAAATGGTTTTTTAACATAAGAAAGTTTCGCGTCACCGAGTGGAACATTTTTGATGTTTAGGTCATCGCCATCCGACCTCATCTTAAGGGCTAAAACGATGCTCGAAGTATCAAGATTTTGTTCATCCGATTACGCCTCCAAGATGACCTCAGATGAAGGAGTGCTCTAAATGGATTGTCTTCGTCTCGAAGAAGCGATGATTTTGATATATAAGTATTCTCAATCCAATTTCATATGCAGAAGGTACAGTCAACACGGTCCGGCTCGACAAGATATCAAATATTACGTGTGACACGAGACACATGTTGATAGGTGTGTGATACAAAGTGTGAGCAATTTGGCCCTCAAGATGGCCTTGAATCGAAAACCCTTCAATACAAAAAAGTTTCATTTCGTTGATCCGACAGATTTTGATATATAAATCGTCTCGATACGAGATCGTATGCAACCTGGGGAGGCAAAATAAGATCAGGGTGAATTTTCAGTCCGGAAATATGCGTGAAAAGATGGCGGCCGAGTGAATAGTTGCCGGCCGAGCGAAAAGTTTGCTGTCAAAGTGAAAGGTTGTTGTATGAGTAAAGAAATCTATTCATGCAATCCGAGTGGAAGACCCTAATATCTGATTAGAGAAGTTCAAATCCAAGTGCTATTGGCTAATCCGAGCATATGGGCCCAAAAGGCTATCTAGATGGCCTTGGATGGGAAAGTGTTTAGCACGAAAGTTGGTGTATCATAGAAATGGTCAACTTTTCTTTTGGATTCATCATCATCTGCGATAGAATATGGCCTGCAAAGTTGTTACAAGACTTAGACAGTTCAATCACTTGCATGACCGAGTCCGACTAGAAGTCAAAGATGACCTCGTAGAGTATACAAGATGACCTTATTTGGAAAAGTGATCAACATACAAATTGTTGACCTCGTCAAGACACAAAAATTTGATTCTTGGACATCTCAATCAGAGGTCATATGCAAATTTATGGCTCGCTCAAGGAGCAAGATGGAAGTCTGGTCCAGATTCAGACTGAATCCGAGTTAGACTAGTATTAGGACTCTAGGACGTGAATCGATGTAATTTTTCTTGTAAGGAAAGCCTAGATGAATCCTTTACTTGTACGAAAAGTCCAGACGCCTCTTATATATGTTGGGGGTGACGGTCGATGAAAAAGTCTTTGCGATCTTGCTGTAAAAAACAGAAACTTTATTGCTCACGAGATTTGCTTACATTTTTTTACTGGAGAGTGAGATTAGGTATTTTATTTTAATAGATAAATTCCTCATGTCCAGCATTTTATTTTAGAATTTTTGGGGTTACAGAAGTATTCGAAACCTACAAATTACTACAGACTGTTCTGTTTTTGACAAATTCTGTTTTTCGCGTGTTGTTTGCTTATTTTGATGAATCTATGAGTAGTATCGGAGGGTATGTGATACGTCTCCAATGTATCTATAATCTTTGATTGCTCCATGCTATATTATCTACTGTTTTGGACTATATTGGGCTTTATTTTCCACTTTTATATTATTTTTGGGACTAACCTATTAACCGGAGGCCCAACCCAGAATTGATGTTTTTTGCCTATTTCAGTGTTTCGGATAAACAGAATATCAAACGGAGTCCAAACGGAATAAAATCTTCGGGAACATGATTTTCTCACCGAATGTGATCCAGGAGACTTGGACCCTACTGCAAGGGATCAAAGAGGAGGTCACGAGGGTGTGGGGCGCGCCCCCCCTAGGGCGCGCCCCCTGCCTCATGGGCCCCTCGGTGCTTCACTGACGTACTCCTTCCTCCTATATATACACACGTACCCCCAAACGATCAGAACAGGAGCCAAAAACCTAATTCCACCGCCGCAACTTTCTGTATCCACGAGATCCCATCTTGGGGCCTGTTCCGGAGCTCCGCCGGAAGAGGGCCGTCATCACGGAGGGCTTCTACATCATCATAGCCTCTCCGATAAAGTGTGAGTAGTTTACCTCAGACCTTCGGGTCCTTAGTTAGTAGCTAGATGGCTTCTTCTCTCTCTTTGAATCTCAATACAAAGTTCTCCCCCTCTCTCGTGGAGATCTATTCGATGTAATCTTCTTTTTGCGGTGTGTTTGTTGAGATCGATGAATTGTGGGTTTATGATCAAGTCTATTTATGAATAATATTTGAATCTTCTCTGAATTCTTTTATGCATGATTGGTTATCTTTGCAATTCTCTTCAAATTATCTGTTTGGTTTGGCCAACTAGATTGGTAGTTCTTGCCATGGGAGAAGTGCTTAGCTTTGGGTTCGATCTTGCGGTGTCCTTACCCAGTGACAGAAGGGGCAGCAAGGCACGTATTGTATCGTTGCCATCGAGGATAACAAGATGGGGTTTATTTCATATTGCATGAATTTATCTCTCTACATCATGTCATCTTGCTTAAGGCGTTACTCTGTTTTTAACTTAATAATCTAGATGCATGCTGGATAGCGGTCGATGAGTGGAGTAATAGTAGTAGATGCAGAATCGTTTCGATCTACTTGTCACAGACGTGATGCCTATATACATGATCATGCCTAGATATTCTCATAATTATGCTCAATTCTATCAATTGTTCAACAGTAATTTGTTCACCCATCGTAGAATACTTATGCTCTTGAGAGAAGCCACTAGTGAAACCTATGGCCCCCGGGTCTATTCTCATCATATCAATCTCCATTACTTTGATATTGTTTTGATTTTTACTTTGCCTTTACTTTTTACTTTGCATCTTTATATCAAAAATACCAAAAATATTATATCTATCAGATCTCACTCTCGTAAGTGACCGTGAAGGGCTTGACAACCCCTAATCGCGTTGGTTGCGAGTACCTATCGCTTTGTGCAGGTACGAGGGACTTGAGCATGGGCTCCTACTGGATTGATACCTTGGTTCTCAAAAACTGAGGGAAATACTTACGCTACTCTGCTGCATCATCCCTTCCTCTTCGGGGAAAACCAACGCAAGCTCAAGACGTAGCAAGAAGGATTTCTGGCGCCGTTGCCGGGGAGTCTACGCGAAAAGTCAATATACCAAGTACCCATCACAATCCCTATCTCTCGCATTACATTATTTTCCATTTGCCTCTCGTTTTCCTCTCCCCCCAATTCACCTTGCCGTTTTATTTGCCCTCTCTCTCCCTATCCTCCCTCTCTGTTCGCCTCTTTGTTTGCTTGTCGTCATGGCTAGTCCTCTTTTTGCTCTTATGTCCCCTGAGTTTGAAGTCCTTCACTTCAAACAAAAGCAAGGACAAAATTTAAAGGATGCTTGGTTTAGAATGATGGAATCTTATCGTAAATGCACCCTAGAAGTAAATTTCAGAATTTTGCTTCGCAAATTTTATGTTGGGCTTAATTTGTCTCATAGACAACTTTTAGATTGTGTTGCCAAGGGCAATTTTATTGAAATTGATCCCAGTATCGCGCATGAAATTATAGAAGGTATAGTAGGAACTTTACCTCAACAAAAGGGGCTCCATCATACCCAAGAGAAAATGCAAGTTTTTGAAAAAAATTGCGAAGTAACTAAGATTTTACAGAAATCTCTTGAACCTCTTAAGAGCGTTAGCTTAAATCTTCACCGCATGAATATCTTGATTACTCTTTGCAATAAGCGGTTGGATTCTTTAGATCTCAATATCTCTGAATATGAAAGGAAACGTAAGGAACCTCCCGGATTCGAGCATAACATCACTAAAAGAATTAAGAATCAAGATGGCAATACCTAGATCTATCCTCGCTTTTATGCCTAGCTAGGGGCGTTAAACGATAGCACTTGTTGGGAGGCAACCCAATTTTATTTTTATTCCTTGATTTTTGCTCCTGTTTAGTAATAAATAAATTATTTAGCCTCTGTTTTGGTTGTGTTTTTGTGTTTAATTAGTGTTTGTGCCAAGTAGAACCGTTGGGAAGACTCTGGAAAAGTCTTGTTGAACTTGCTGTAAAAAACAGAAACTTTAGCGCTCATGAGAACTGCTGTCATTTTTATTTTAAGAGTGCTATTTAGTTAATTATTTTTGAAGATGATTAATAGATAAATTACTCACGTCCAGCAATTTATTTTAGAATTTTTGGGGTTCCAGATCTTGCGCTAGCTACAGATTACTACAGACTGTTCTGTTTTTGACAGATTCTGTTTTTCGTGTGTTGTTTGCTTATTTTGATGAATCTATGGTTAGTAAAATAGTTTATAATCCATAGAGAAGTTGGAATACAGTAGGTTTAACACCAATATAAATAAAGAATGAGTTCATTACAGTACCTTGAAGTGGTCTTTTGGTTTCTTTCACTAACGGAGCTCACGAGTTTTCTATTTTGAGTTTTGTGTTGTGAAGTTTTCAAGTTTTGGGTGAATTCTTTTGATGGATCATGGAAAAAGGAGTGGAAAGAGCCTAAGCTTGGGGATGCCCATGTCACCCCCAATATAATCCAAGGACACCAAAAAGTCAAAGCTTGGGGATGCCCCGGAAGGCATCCCCTCTTTCGTCCACTTCCATCGGTAATTTACTTGGAACTATATTTTTATTCACCAACATGATATGTGTTTTGCTTGGAGCGTCTTGTATTATTTGTGTCTTTGTGTCTTAATATGCCACAATCATCCTTGATGTACACACCTTTTGAGAGAGCCATACATGAATTAAAATTTGATAGAATACTCTATGTGCTTCACTTATATCTTTTGAGCTAGATAGTTTTGCTCTATGTGCTTCACTTATATCTTTTGATCTAGATAGTTTTACTCTGTGTGCTTCACTTATATCCTTTGAGCTAGATAATTTTGCTCTATGTGCTTCACTTAAATCTTTTAGAGCATGGTGGTGGATTTGTTTTAAAGAAACTATTGATCTCTCATGCTTCACTTAAAGTAATTTGAGAGTCTCTTAATAGCATGGTAATTTGCCTAATAATAATATGCTTGGTATTCAAGATTTGTGAAACTTTCTTTTGAGTGTGTTGAATACTAAGAAAATATTGAAGCATGATAATTGTTTTGAGATATGGAGGTGATAATATTCAAGTCATGCTAGTTGAGTAGTTGTGAATTTAAAGAATACTTGTGTTGAAGTTTGTGATTCCCGTAGCATGCACGTATGGTGAACCGTTATGTGATGAAGTCGGAGCATGATTCATTTATTGATTGTCTTCCTTATGAGTGGCGGTCGGGGATGAGCGATGGTCTTTTCCTACCAATCTATACCCCTAGGAGCATGCGCGTAATACTTTGCTTTGATAACTTCTAGATTTTTGCAATAAGTATATGAGTTCTTTATGACTAATGTTGAGTCCATGGATTATACACACTCTCACCCTTCCACCCTTGCCAGCCTCTCTAATACCGCGCAACTTTCGCCGGTATCATACACCTACCATATACCTTCCTCAAAACAGCCACCATACCTACCTATTATGGCATTTCCATAGCCATTCCGAGATATATTGCCATGCAACTTTCCACCATCTAGTTCATCATGACACATCCATCATTGTCATATTGCTTAGCATGATCATGTAGTTGACATAGTATTTGTGGCAAAGCCACCGTTCATAATTCTATCATACTTGTCACTCTTGATTCCTTGCATATCCCAGTACACCGCCGGAGGCATTCATATAGAGTCATACTTTGTTTTAGTATCGAGTTGTAATCATTGAGTTGTAAATAAATAGAAGTGTGATGATCATCATTCAATAGAGCATTGTCCCAAAAAAAGAAAAACAAGAAAGGCCAAAGAAAAAAAAAGGCCCAAAAAAGGGCAATGCTACTATCCTTTTTTTCCACACTTGTGCTTCAAAGTAGCACCATGATATAGCGAGTCTCATATATTGTGATTCAAAGTAGCACCATGTTCTTCATATAGAGAGTCTCATATGTTGTCACTTTCATATACTAGTGGGAATCTTACGTTATAGAACTTGGCTTGTATATTCCAATGATGGGCTTCCTCAAATTGCCCTAGGTCTTCGTGAGCAAGCAAGTTGGATGCACACCCACTAGTTTCTTTTGTTGAGATTTCATACATTTATAGCTCTAGTGAATCCGTTGCATGGCAATCCCTACTCACTCACATTGATATCTATTGATGGGCATCTCCATAGCCCGTTGATACGCCTAGTTGATGTGAGACTATCTTCTCCTTTTTGTCTTCTCCACAACCACCATTCTATTCCACCTATAGTGCTATATCCATGGCTCATGCTCATGTATTGCGTGAAGATTGAAAAAGTTTTGAAAAAGTTAGAGTATGAAACAATTGCTTGGCTTGTCATCGGGGTTGTGCATGATTTAAATACTTTGTGTGGGGAAGATGGAGCATAGCCAGACTATACGATTTTGTAGGGATAACTTTCTTTGGCCATGTTATTTTGAGAAGACATAATTGCTTTGTTAGTATGCTTGAAGTATTATTATTTTCTATGTCAATATAAACTTTTGTCTTGAATCTTTCTAATCTGAATATTCATACCACAATTAAGAAGATTTGCATTGAAATTATGCCAAGTAGCACTCCGCGTCAAAAATTCTCTTTTTATCATTTACCTACTCGAGGACGAGCAGGAATTAGGCCTGGGGATGCCTGATACGTCTCCAACATATCTATAATTTTTGATTGCTCCATGCTATATTATCTATTGTTTTGGACTATATTGGGCTTTATTTTCCACTTATATTACTTTTGGGACTAACCTATTAACCGGAGGCCCAGCCCAGAATTGCTGTTTTTTTTCCTATTTCAGTGTTCCGGATAAACAGAATATAAAACGGAGTCCAAACGGAATAAAATCTTTGGGAACATGATTTTCTCACCGAACGTGATCCAGGAGACTTGGACCCTACTGCAAGGGATCAAAGAGGTGGTCACGAGGGTGGGGGGCGCCCCCTAGGCGCGCCCCTGCCTCGTGGGCCCCTCGGTGCTCCACCGACGTACTCCTTCCTCCTATATATATACACGTACCCCCAAACAATCAGAACAGGAGCCAAAAACCTAATTCCACCCCCGCAACTTTCTGTATCCCCGAGATCCCATCTTGGGGCCTATTCCGGAGCTCCGCCGGAAGAGGGCCGTCATCACGGAGGGCTTCTACATCATCATAGCCTCTCCGATGAAGTGTGAGTAGTTTACCTCAGACCTTCGGGTCCATAGTTAGTAGCTAGATGGCTTCTTCTCTCTCTTTGAATCTCAATACAAAGTACTCCCCCTCTCTCGTGGAGATCTATTCGATGTAATCTTCTTTTTGCGGTGTGTTTGTTGAGATCGATGAATTATGGGTTTATGATCAAGTCTATTTATGAATAATATTTGAATCTTCTCTGAATTATTTTATGTATGATTGGTTATCTTTGCAAGTCTCTTCGAATTATCCGTTTGGTTTGGCCAACTAGATTGGTAGTTCTTGCCATGGGAGAAGTGCTTAGCTTTGGGTTCGATCTTGCGGTGTCCTTACCCAGTGACAGAAGGGGCAGCAAGGCACGTATTGTATCGTTGCCATCGAGGATAACAAGATGGGGTTTATTTCATATTGCATGAATTTATCTGTCTACATCATGTCATCTTGCTTAAGGTGTTACTCTGTTTTTAACTTAATACTCTAGATGCGTGCTGGATAGCGGTCGATGAGTGGAGTAATAGTAGTAGATGCAGAATCGTTTCGATCTACTTGACACGGACGTGATTCCTATTGATATGTTTCCAACGTATCTATGATTTTTGATTGCTCCATGCTATATTATCTACTGTTTTGGACTATATTGGGCTTTATTTTCCACTTTTATATTATTTTTGGGACTAACCTATTAACCGAAGGCCCAGCCCAGAATTGCTATTTTTTGCCTATTTCAGTGTTTCGGATAAACAGAATATCAAACGGAGTCCAAACGGAATAAAATCTTTGGGAACGTGATTTTCTCACCGAACGTGATCCAGGAGACTTGGACCCTACTGCAAGGGATCAAAGAGGTGGTCACGAGGGTGGGGGGCGCCCCCTAGGCGCGCCCCCTGCCTCGTGGGCCCCTCGGTGCTCCACCGACGTACTCCTTCCTCCTATATATACACACGTACCCCCAAACAATCAGAACAGGAGCCAAAAACCTAATTCCACCCCCGCAACTTTCTGTATCCACGAGATCCCATCTTGGGGCCTGTTCCGGAGCTCCGCTGGAAGAGGGCCGTCATCACGGAGGGCTTCTACATCATCATAGCCTCTCCGATGAAGTGTGAGTAGTTTACCTCAGACCTTTGGGTCCATAGTTAGTAGCTAGATGGCTTCTTCTCTCTCTTTGAATCTCAATACAAAGTTCTCCCCCTCTCTTGTGGAGATCTATTCGATGTAATCTTCTTTTTGCGGTGTGTTTGTTGAGACCGATGAATTGTGGGTTTATGATCAAGTGTATCTATGAATAATATTTGAATCTTCTCTGAATTCTTTTATGCTTGATTGGTTATCTTTGCAAGTCTCTTCGAATTATCCGTTTGGTTTGGCCAACTAGATTGGTAGTTCTTGCCATGGGAGAAGTGCTTAGCTTTGGGTTCGATCTTGCGGTGTCCTTACCCAGTGACAGAAGGGGCAGCAAGGCACGTATTGTATCGCTGCCATCGAGGATAACAAGATGGGGTTTATTTCATACTGCATGAATTTATCTCTCTACATCATGTCATCTTGCTTAAGGCGTTACTCTATTTTTAACTTAATACTCCAGATGCATGCTGGATAGCGGTCGATGAGTGGAGTAATAGTAGTAGATGCAGAATCATTTCGATCTACTTGTCACGGACGTGATGCCTATATACATGATCATGCCTAGATATTCTCATAATTATGCTCAATTATGTCAATTGCTCAACAGTAATTTGGTCACCCACCGTAGAATACTTATGCTCTTGAGAGAAGCCACTAGTGAAACCTATGGCCCCCGGGTCTATTCTCATCATATCAATCTCCATCACTTTTATATTGTTTTGCTATTTACTTTGCTTTTACTTTTTTACTTTGCATCTTTATATCAAAAATACCAAAAATATTCTATCTATCAGATCTCACTCTCTAAGTGACTGTGAAGGGCTTGACAACCCCTAATCGCGTTGGTTGCGAGTAGCTATCGCTTTGTGCAGGTACGAGGGACTTGAGCGTGGGCTCCTACTAGATTGATACCTTGGTTCTCAAAAACTGAGGGAAATACTTACACTACTCTGCTGCATCATCCCTTCCTCTTCGAGGAAAACCAACGCAAGCTCAAGACGTAGCAAGAAGGATTTCTGGCGCCGTTGTCGGGGAGTCTACGCAAAAAGTCAATATACCAAGTACCCATCACAATCTGTATCTCTCGCATTACATTATTTGCCATTTGCCTCTCGTTTTCCTCCCCCCCCAATTCACCCTTGCCGTTTTATTCGCCCTCTCTCTCTATCCTCCCTCTCTGTTTGCCTCTTTTGTCCACTTGCTTTTTGTTTTCCCGTGTGTTAGATTGCTTGTTTGTCGCGATGACTCAACCAAGATTTGGTGAGGAGATCGAAAACAACGTTAGGAAGTTTATGGTTTTGCAATTTGAGCATAATAATTTCTTTAGAAACGAGCTTAAAGAACAAAAAAGTTTTATGAGTTATATGAATAAAGAGCTTGATGATATGTCTAAAGAATTTGAGGGTATAAGATCCCAGATTGCTCGTCTAGAGAAGATGACTGCTGAAATTTCGGATATGCAAGCCACCTTAGTCAATAAGATGGTCGCTAAACCGAATATCTATGAAAATCAAGATGAAGATCTAATAGTTATTAATGTGTCTCCAATTAAATCTTTATTTTGCAATATGAATCTTGATGAAACTGAATATGATCTTCCTTTACCTAGAAGGCGTTCTAAAAATTCAGAGTGTTTAGATCTTAATGATGAAATTGATGAAAGTGGGATTGAAAGAAATAAAAATCTAGATGTTGCTAAACCCACTATATTGGATTTCAAGGAATTTAATTATGAAAATTGCTCTTTGATTGATTGTATTTCCTTGTTGCAATCCATGCTAAATTCTCCACATGCTTATAGTCGAAATAAAGCCTTCACCGAACAAATTGTTGACGACTTGATGCAATCTTATGAAGAAAAACTTGAGTTGAAAGTTTCTATCCCTAGAAAACTCTATGATGAGTGGGAACCAACTATTAAAATTAAAATTAAAGATCATGAGTTTTATGCTTTGTGTGATTTGGGTGCTAGTGTCTCTACTATTCCCAAGACTTTGTGTGATTTACTAGATTTCCGTAATTTTGATGATTGCTCTCTAAACTTGCATCTTGCGGATTCCACTATTAAGAAACCTATGGGAAGAATTAATGATGTTCTTATTGTTTCAAATAGGAATTATGTGCCTGTAGATTTCATTGTTCTTGATATAGATTGCAATCTTTCTTGCCCTATTATTCTTGGTAGACCTTTCCTTAGAACGGTTGGTGCGATTATTGATATGAAGGAAGGGAATATTAGATTTCAATTTCCATTAAAAAAGGGCATGGGACACTTTCCAAGAAAGAAAATAAAATTACCATATGAAACTATCATGAGAGCCACTTATGGATTGCCTACCAAAGATGGCAATACCTAGATCTATCCTTGCTTGTTATGCCTAGCTAGGGGCGTTAAATGATAGCGCTTGTTGGGAGGCAACCCAATTTTATTTTTATTCCTTACGTTTTGCTACTGTTTAGTAATAAATAAATTATTTAGCCTCTGTTTTGGTTGTGTTTTTTGTGTTTAATTAGTGTTTGTGCCAAGTAGAACCGTTGGGAAGACTTGGGGAAAGTCTTGTTGAACTTGCTGTAAAAAACAGAAACTTTAGTGCTCACGAGAACTGCTGTCATTTTTATTTTAAGAGTGATATTTAGTTAATTCTTTTTTCAGATGATTAATAGATAAATTCCTCACCTCCATAAATTTATTTTAGAATTTTTGGGGTTCCAGATCTTGCGCTAGCTACAGATTACTACAGACTGTTCTGTTTTTGACAGATTCTGTTTTTTCATGTGTTGTTTGCTTATTTTGATGAATCTATGGCTAGTAAAATAGTTTATAATCCATAGAGAAGTTGGAATACAGTAGGTTTAACACCAATATAAATAAATAATGAGTTCATTACAGTACCTTGAAGTGGTCTTTTGTTTTCTTTCGCTAACGGAGCTCACGAGTTTTCTATTTTGAGTTTTGTGTTGTGAAGTTTTCAAGTTTTGGGTGAATTCTTTTGATGGATCATGGAACAAGGAGTGGCAAGAGCCTAAGCTTGGGTATGCCCATGGCACCCCCAAGATAATCCAAGGACACCAAAAAGTCAAAGCTTGGGGATGCCCCGGAAGGCATCCCCTCTTTCGTCCACTTCCATCGGTAATTTACTTGGAGCTATATTTTTATTCACCAACATGATATGTGTTTTGCTTGGAGCGTCTTGTATTATTTGTCTCTTTGTTTGTTAGTATGCCACAATCATCCTTGCTGTACACACCTTTTGAGAGAGCCATACATGAATTAAAATTTGATAGAATACTCTATGTGCTTCACTTATATCTTTTGAGCTAAGTAGTTTTGCTCTATGAGCTTCACTTATATCTTTTGAGCTAGATAATTTTGCTCTATGAGCTTCACTTATATCTTTTGAGCTAGATAATTTTTCTCTATGTGCTTCACTTATATCTTTTGAGCTAGATAATTTTGCTCTATGTGCTTCACTTAGATCTTTTAGAGCACGGTGGTGGATATGTTGTAAAGAAACTATTGATCTCTGATGCTTCACTTAAATTAATTTGAGAGTCTCTTAATAGCCTGGTAATTTGCCTAATAATAATATGCTTGGTATTCAGAATTTGTGAAACTTTCTTTTGAGTGTGTTGAATACTAAGAAAAGATTGAAGCATGATAATTGTTTTGAGATATGGTGGTGATAATATTCAAGTCATGCTAGTTGAGTAGTTGTGAATTTAAAGAATACTTGTGTTGAAGTTTGTGATTCCCGTAGCATGCACGTATGGTGAACCGTTATGTGATGAAGTCGGAGCATGATTTATTTATTGATTGTCTTCCTTATGAGTGGTGGTCGGGGATGAGCGATGGTCTTTTCCTACCAATCTATCCCCCTAGGAGCATGCGTGTAATACTTTGCTTTGATAACTTCTAAATTTTTGCAATAAGTATATGAGTTCTTTATGACTAATGTTGAGTCCATGGATTATACGCACTCCCACCCTTCCACCCTTTCTAGCCTCTCTAATACCGCGCAACTTTCGCCGGTATCATACACCTACCATATACCTTCCTCAAAACATCCACCATACCTACCTATTATGGCATTTCCATAGCCATGCCGAGATATATTGCCATGCAACTTTCCACCATCTAGTTTATCATGACACATCCATCATTGTCATATTGCTTAGCATGATCATGTAGTTGACATAGTATTTGTGGCAAAGCCACCGTTCATAATTCTTTCATACTTGTCACTCATGATTCATTGCATATCCCGGTACAACGCCGGAGGCATTCATATAGAGTCATACTTTGTTTTAGTATCGAGTTGTAATCATTGAGTTGTAAATAAATAGAAGTGTGATGATCATCATTCAATAGAGCATTGTCCCAAAAAAAGCAAGGCCAAAGAAAAAAAAGGAAGGCCCAAAAAAATAAATAAATAAAAAAGGGGCAATGCTACTATCCTTTTTTCCACACTTGTGCTTCAAAGTAGCACCATGTTATAGCAAGTCTCATATATTGTGCTTCAAAGTAGCACCATGTTTTTCATATAGAGAGTCTCTTATGTTGTCACTTTCATATACTAGTGGGAATTTTACGTTATAGAGCTTGGCTTGTATATTCCAATGCTGGGCTTCCTCAAATTGCCCTAGGTCTTCGTGAGCAAGCAAGTTGGATGCACACCCACTAGTTTCTTTTGTTGAGCTTTCATACATTTATAGCTCTAGTGAATCCGTTGCATGGCAATCCCTACTCACTCACATTGATATCTATTGATGGGCATCTCCATAGCCCGTTGATACGCCTAGTCGATGTGAGACTATCTTCTCCTTTTTGTCTTCTCCACAACCACCATTCTATTCCACCTATAGTGCTATATCCATGGCTCACGCTCATGTATTGCGTGAAGATTGAAAAAGTTTTGAAAAAGTTAGAGTATGAAACAATTGCTTGGCTTGTCATTGGGGTTGTGCATGATTTAAATACTTTGTGTGGGGAAGATGGAGCATAGCCAGACTATATGATTTTGTAGGGATAACTTTCTTTGGCCATGTTATTTTGAGAAGACATAATTGCTTTGTTAGTATGCTTGAAGTATTATTATTTTCTATGTCAATATAAACTTTTACCTTGAATCTTTCTAATCTGAATATTCATACCACAATTAAGAAGATTTGCATTGAAATTATGCCAAGTAGCACTCCGCATCAAAAATTCTCTTTTTATCATTTACCTACTCGAGGACGAGCAGGAATTAAGCTTGGGGATGCCTGATACGTCTCCGACGTATCTATAATTTTTGATTGCTCCATGCTATATTATCTACTGTTTTGGACTATATTGGGCTTTATTTTCCACTTTTATATTATTTTTGGGACTAACCTATTAACTGGAGGCCCAGCCCAGAATTACTGTTTTTTGCCTATTTCAGTGTTTCGGATAAACGGAATATCAAACGGATCCAAACGAACTAAAATCTTCGGGAACGTGATTTTCTCACCGAACGTGATCCAGGAGACTTGGACCCTACTGCAAGGGATCAAAGAGGTGGTCACGAGGGTGGGGGGCGCGGCGCGCCCCCTACCTCGTGGGCCCCTTGGTGCTCCACCGACATACTCCTTCCTCCTATATATACACACATACCCCCAAACGATCAGAACATGAGGCAAAAACCTAATTCCACCGCCGCAACTTTCTGTATCCACGAGATCCCATCTTGGGGCCTGTTTCGGAGCTCCGCCGGAAGAGGACCGTCATCATGGAGGGCTTCTACATCATCCTAGGCCCTCCGATGAAGTGTGAGTAGTTTACCTCAGACCTTCGGGTCCATAGTTAGTAGCTAGATGGCTTCTTCTCTCTCTTTGAATCTCAATACAAAGTTCTCCCCCTCTCTTGTGGAGATCTATTCGATGTAATCTTCTTTTTGCGGTGTGTTTGTTGAGACCGATGAATTGTGGGTTTATGATCAAGTCTATCTATGAATAATATTTGAATCTTCTCTGAATTCTTTTATGCATGATTGGTTATCTTTGCAAGTCTCTTCAAATTATCCGTTTGGTTTGGCCAACTAGATTGGTAGTTCTTGCCATGGGAGAAGTGCTTAGCTTTGGGTTCAATCTTGCGGTGTCCTTACCCAGTGACAGAAGGGGCAGCAAGGCACGTATTGTATCGTTGCCATCGAGGATAACAAGATGGGGTTTATTTCATATTGCATGAATTTATCTCTCTACATCATGTCATCTTGCTTAAGGCGTTACTCTGTTTTTAACTTAATAATCTAGATGCATGCTGGATAGCGGTCGATGAGTGGAGTAATAGTAGTAGATGCAGAATCGTTTCGATCTACTTGTCACAGACGTGATGCCTATATACATGATCATGCCTAGATATTCTCATAATTATGCTCAATTCTATCAATTGCTCAATAGTAATTTGTTCACCCATCATAGAATACTTATGCTCTTGAGAGAAGCCACTAGTGAAACCTATGGCCCCCGGGTCTATTCTCATCATATCAATCTCCATCACTTTTATATTGTTTTGCTATTTACTTTGCTTTTACTTTTTACTTTGCATCTTTATATCAAAAATACCAAAAACATTCTATCTATCAGATCTCACTCTCGTAAGTGACCGTGAAGGGCTTGACAACCCCTAATCGCGTTGGTTGCGAGTAGCTATCGCTTTGTGCAGGTATGAGGGACTCGAGCGTGGGCTCCTACTGGATTGATACCCTGGTTCTCAAAAACTGAGGGAAATACTTACGCTACTCTGCTGCATAATCCCTTCCTCTTCGGGGAAAACCAACGCAAGCTCAAGACGTAGCACCTATATACACGATCATGCCTAGATATTCTCATAACTATGCTCAATTCTGTCAATTGCTCAACAGTAATTTGTTCACCCACCGTAGAATACTTATGCTCTTGAGAGAAGCCACTAGTGAAACCTATGGCCCCCAGGTCTATTCTCATCATATCAATCTCCATTACTTTAATATTGTTTTGCTTTTTACTTTGCCTTTACTTTGCCTTTACTTTTTACTTTGCATCTTTATATCAAAAAGACCAAAATATTATATCTATCAGATCTCACTCTCGTAAGTGATCGTGAAGGGCTTGACAACCCCTAATCGCGTTGGTTGCGAGTAGCTATCGCTTTGTGTAGGTACGAGGGACTTGAGCGTGGGCTCCTACTGGATTGATACCTTGGTTCTCAAAAACTGTGGGAAATACTTACGCTACTCTGCTGCATCATCCCTTCCTCTTCGGGGAAAACCAACGCAAGCTCGAGACGTAGCAGTATGAACCATAGAGAAGTTGGAATACAGTAGGTTTAACACCAATATAAATAAATAATGGGTTCATTACAGTACCTTGAAGTGGTGTTTTGTGTTCTTTTGCTAACGGAGCTCACGAGATTTTCTGTTAAGTTTTGTGTTGTGAAGTTTTCAAGTTTTGGGTAAAGATTTGATGGATTATGGAACAAGGAGTGGCAAGAGCCTAAGCTTGGGGATGCCCAAGGCACCCCAAGGTAAAATCCAAGGACAACCAAAAGCCTAAGCTTGGGGATGCCCCGGAAGGCATCCCCTCTTTCGTCTTCTTCCATCGGTAACTTTACTTGGAGCTATATTTTTATTCACCACATGACATGTGTTTTGCTTGGAGTGTCTTGTATGGTTTGAGTCTTTGCCTTTTAGTTTACCACAATCATCCTTGCTGTACACACCTTTTGGGAGAGATACACATGAATCGGAATTTATTAGAATACTCTATGTGCTTCACTTATATCTTTTGAGCTAGATAATTTTGCTCTAGTGCTTCACTTATATCTTTTAGAGCACAACGGTGGTTCTATTTTATAGAAATAATTGATCTCTCATGCTTCACTTATATTATTTTGAGAGTCCTTTAGAACAACATGGTAATTTTCTTTGGTTATGAATTTAGTCCTAATATGATATGCATCCAAGATCGGTATAATAAAAATTATCAATAAAGTGCATTGAATACTAGGAGAAGTTTGATACTTGATAATTGTTTTGAGATATAAAGGTGGTGATGTTAGGGTGTGCTACTTGAGTAGTTGTGAATTTGATAAATACTTGTGTTGAAGTTTGCAAGTCCCGTAGCATGCACGTATGGTGACCGTTGTGTAACAAATTTGAAACATGAGGTGTTATTTGATTGTCTTCCTTATGAGTGGCGGTCGGGGACGAGCGATGGTCTTTTCCTACCAATCTATCCCCCTAGGAGCATGCGTGTAATGCTTGGTTTTTGATGACTTATAGATCTTTGCAATAAGTATGTGAGTTCTTTATGACTAATGTTGAGTCCATGGATTATACGCACTCTCACCCTTCCATCATTGCTAGCCTCTTCGGTACCGTGCATTGCCCTTTCCCACCTTGAGAGTTGGTGCAAACTTCGCCGGTGCATCCAAACCCCGTGATATGATACACTCTGTCACACATAAACCTCCTTATATCTTCCTCAAAATAGCCACCATACCTACCTATTATGGCATTTCCATAGCCATTCCGAGATATATTGCCATGCAACTTTCCACCGTTCCGTTCATCATGACACGCTTCATCATTGTCATATTGCCTCGCATGATCATGTAGTTGACATCGTATTTGTGGCAAAGCCACCGTTCATAATTTTTCATACATGTCACTCTTGATTCATTTACCATCCCGGTACACCGCCGGAGGCATTCATATAGAGGCATACTTTGTTCTAGTATCGTGCTGTAATCATTGAGTTGTAAATAAATAGAAGTGTGATGATCATCATTAATAGAGCATTGTCCCAGAAAAAAGAGAGAAAGGCCCCAAAAAAGAAACAAAAAACAAGAAAAAGAAATAAAAAGGGGCAATGCTACTATCCTTTTTTCCACACTTGTGCTTCAAAGTAGCACCATGATCTTTATGATAGAGAGTCACTTGTTTTGTCACTTTCATATACTAGCGGGAATTTTTCATTATAGAACTTGGCTTGTTTATTCCAACAATGGGCTTCCTCAAATGCCCTAGGTCTTCGTGAGCAAGCAAGTTGGATGCACACCCACTTAGTTTCTTTTGTTGAGCTTTCATACATTTATAGCTCTAGTGCATCCGTTGCATGGCAATCCCTACTCCTTGCATTGACATCAATGGATGGGCATCGCCCTAGCCCATTGATTAGCCGCGTCGATGTGAGACTTTCTCCTTTTCTGTCTTCTCCACATAACCCCCATCATCATATTCTATTCCGCCCATAGTGCTATATCCATGGCTCACGCTCATGTATTGCGTGAGAGTTGAAAAAAGTTTGAGATTACTAAAGTATGAAACAATTGCTTGGCTTGTCATCGGGGTTGTGCATGATGAGAGCATTCTTGTGTGACGAAAATGGAGCATGACCAAACTATATGATTTTGTAGGGATGAACTTTCTTTTGCCACGTTATTTTGAGAAGACATAATTGCTTGGTTAGCATGCTTGAAGTATTATAATTCGTATGTCAACATTAAACTTTTATCTTAAATCTTTCGGATCTGAATATTCATGTCACAATAAAGAGAATTACATTGAGAATTATGCTAGGTAGCCTTCCACATCAAAAATTCTGTTTTTATCATTTACCTACTCGAGGACGAGCAGGAATTAAGCTTGGGGATGCTTGATACGTCTCCACCGCCGCAACCTTCTATACACAAGAGATCCCATCTTGGGGCCTTTTCCGGAGCTCCGCCAAAGGGGGAATCAATCACGGAGGGGCTCTACATCAACTCCATGGCCCCTCCGATGATGTGTGAGTAGTTTACTTCAGACCTTCGGGTCCATAGTTATGAGCTAGATGGCTTCTTCTCTCTCTTTGGATCTCAATACAAAGTTCTCGATCTTCTTGGAGATCTATTTGATGTAACTCTTTTTGTGGTGTGTTTGTCGAGATCCGATGAATTGTGGGTTTATGATCAAGTTTATCTATGAACAATATTTGAATCTTCTCTGAATTCTTTTATGTATGATTGGTTATCTTTCCAAGTCTCTTCGAATTATCAGTTTGGTTTGGCCTACTAGATTGATCTTTCTTGCAATGGGAGAAGTGCTTAGCTTTGGGTTCAATCTTGCGGTGCTCGATCCCAGTGACAAAAAGGGAAATGACACGTATTGTATTATTGCCATCGAGGATAAAAAGATGGGGTTTATATCATATTGCTTGAGTTTATCCTCTACATCATGTCATCTTACCGAATGTGTTACTCTGTTCTTATGAACTTAATACTCTAGATGCATGCTGGATAGCGGTCGATGTGTGGAGTAATAGTAGTAGATGCAGGCAGGAGTCGGTCTACTTGTCACGGACGTGATGCCTATATACATGATCATGCCTAGATATTCTCATAATTATTCACTTTTCTATCAATTGCTCGATAGTAATTTGTTCACCCACCGTAATACTTATGCTATCTTGAGAGAAGCCACTAGTGAAACCTATGGCCCCTGGGTCTATTCTCCATTATATTAATCTCCCGTCAACAAGTTATCTCTGGCACCGTTTATTTTGCAATCTTTACTTTTAATCTTTATCATAAAAATACCAAAAATATTATTTTATCATCTCTATCAGATCTCACTCTCGTAAGTTACCGTGAAGGGATTCACAACCCCTTTATCGCGTTGGTTGCAAGGTTCTTATTTGTTTGTGTAGGTACGAGGGACTTGCGTGTGGCCTCCTACTGGATTGATACCTTGGTTCTCAAAAACTAAGGGAAATACTTATGCTACTTTGCTGCATCAGTGATGACCACAAGTAAAGGGGATCTATCGTAGTCCTTTCGATAAGTAAGAGTGTCGAACCCAACGAGGAGCAGAAGGAAATGATAAGCGGTTTTCAGCAAGCACTGAAATTATCGGTAACGGATAGTTTTGTGATAAGATAATTGGTAATGAGTATCAAGTAATAAAAGTAAATAAGGTGCAGCAAGATGGCCCAATCCTTTTTGTAGCAAAGGACAAGCCTGGACAAACTCTTATATGAAGGAAAGCGCTCCCGAGGACATATTGGAATTATCGTCAAGCTAGTTTTCATCACGATCATATGATTCGCGTTCGGTACTTCGATTATTTGATATGTGGGTGGACCGGTGCTTGGGTACTATCCTTACTTGGATAAGTATCCCACTTATGATTAACCCCTATTGCAAGCATCCGCAACTACAACAGAAGTATTAAGGTAAACCTAACCATAGCACGAAACATATGGATGCAAATGAGCCCCTTACGAAGCAACACATAAACTAGGGTTTAAGCTTCTGTCACTCTAGCAACCCATCATCTATTTATTACTTCCCAATGCCTCACTCTAGGCCCAAACAATGGTGAAGTGTCATGTAGTCGACGTTCACATGACACCACTAGAGGGATGACAACATACATCTCATCAAAATATCGAACGAATACCAAATTCACATGACTACTAATAGCAAGACTTCTCCCATGTCCTCGGGAACAAACGTAACTACTCAAAAAGCATATTCATGTTCATAATCAGAGGGGTATTAATATGCATAATGGATTTGAACATATGATCTTCCACCAAGTAAACCAATTAGCATCAACTACAAGGAGTAATCAACACTACTAGCAACCCACATGCACCAATCTGAGGCTTTGGGACAAAGATTGGATACAAGAGATGAACTAGGGTTTGAGAGGAGATGGTGCTGGTGAAGATGTTGATGGAGATTGACCCCCTCCCGATGAGAGGATCATTGGTGATGACGATGGCGATGATTTCCCCCTCCCGGAGGGAAGTTTCCCTGGCAGAACAGCTCCACCGGAGCCCTAAATTGGTTCCGCCAAGGTTCCGCCTCGTGGCGGCGGAGTTTCATCTCGTGAGCTTGCTTATGATTTTTTTCTCGGACGAAAGACTCCATATAGCCAAAGATGGGCATCGGAGGGCCACCAAGGGGCCCACAAGGCAGGGGGTGCGCCCAGGGGGGTAGGGCGCGCCCCCACCCTCGTGGCTGGTGTGTGGCCCCCCTCTGGTGCTTTCTTCGCTCAGTATTTTTTATATATTCTGAAAATAATTTCCGTGAAGTTTCAGGACTTTTGGAGCTGTGCAGAATAGGTCTCTAATATTTGCTCCTTTTCCAGCCCAGAATTCCAGCTGCCGGCATTCCCCCTCTTCATGTAAATCTTGTTAAATAAGAGAGAATACGCATAAGTATTGTGACATAATGTGTAATAACAGCCCATAATGAAATAAATATTGATATAAAAGCATGATGCGAAATGGACATATCAACTCCCCCAAGCTTAGACCTCGCCTGTCCTCAAGCGAAAGCCGAAATCAAAAAATATGTTCACATGTTTAGAGATAGAGGTGTCGATAAAAATAAAATACGGACATGAGAGCATCATGATCATTCTTAGAACAACAACATATATATATATATATTGTCATATGATCTCTTATGCTAAAGTAACAATTCAATCATAATTTCATGTATGAATCATAAACTTCATTGAAAACTAACAAACTATAATCTCAGTCATTGAAGCAATTGCAATTTATCATAACATAGGAAAGAGTCAGTATAAGAGCTTTTCAGCAAGTCCACATACTCAACTATCATTTAGTCTTTCACAATTGCTAACACTCACGCAATACTTATGGGTATGGAGTTTTAATCGGACACAGAGAAAGATAGGGGCTTATAGTGTTGCCTCCCAACCTTTTACCTCAAGGGTAACGTCAACAATAATAGTTCATGCAAACCCACATCCAATTAGCCATATATATCAGGATCTTTCTAACACATTATGCTTGCCAAAGGATAAAATGTAAAAAGGAAAGGTGAAGATCACCATGACTCTTATATAAGGTAGAAGATAAAAATAAAAGATAGGCCCTTCGCGGAGGGAAGCAGAGGTTGTCATGCGCTTTTATGGTTGGATGCACAAAATCTTAATGCAAAAGAACGTCACTTTATATTGCCACTTGTGATATGGACCTTTACTATGCAGTCCGTCACTTTTATTTCTTCCATATCACAAGATCGTATAAAGCTTATTTTATCCACATTAATAAATCATACATATTTAAAAGGCAATTTTTATTGCATGCACCGATGACAACTTACTTGAAGGATCTTACTCAATCCATAGGTAGGTATGGTGGACTCTCATGGCAAAACTGGGTTTAGGGATATTTGGAAGCACAAGTAGTATTTCTACTTGGTGCAGAGAACTTGGCTAGCATGAGAGGGGAAGGCAAGCTCAACATGTTGGATGATCCATGACAATATAATTTATCTCAGATGTAAGAAAATATAACCCATTACGTTGTCTTCCTTGTCCAACATCAACTCTTTAGCATGTCATATTTTAATGAGTGCTCACAATCATAAAAGATGTCCAAGATAGTATATTTATATGTGAAAACCCCTCTTTCTTTATTACTCCCTATTAATTGCAACGATGACCAAAACTATGTTTGTCAACTCTCAACAACTTTTATTCATCATACTCTTTATATGTGAGCTCATTACTCTCCATAAGATCCATATGATCTCTTTATTTCCTTTTATTCTTCTCTTTTATTTCATTCCCTCAAGATCATAGCAAAATAATCAAGCCCTTGACTCAACACTAATCTTTATTATATATAGCTCACGGACTTGATTACATAGAAGGATCATAAAGCAAAACTCACAACTAGATCATACTAAAACTTTATTCTACTAGATCAAGATATAACCAAAAGGATCGAACTAAGAAAAATGGTAAAGGTAAAAGTGATGGTGATATAATACCGGGGCACTCCACCAAGCTTGGCAGTTGCCAAGGGGAGTGCCCATACCCATGTGATTATGTCTCTTTTGCCGGTGAAGGAGATGGAGGTCAAGATGGATAGTCGCACATTGAGCGTAGGAGGTCCTCCAACTTGCGGATAATGCCCTTGAGTGCGATGATATGCTCCTTCAACAAAATATTTTCACGTGTGAGATACTTGTTTTGTATACGAGCTAACTCAATCATCTTGAAATCTTCGATCTCAGTTCGGGTGAGAAGATTGTGATCAAGTTGAAGGATGTCTTCTGCTGCCGGAACTTGGTCCTCCGTGACCTTCTTGATCCCTTCATCCTTGCCGATCTCCATGGGTTCTTCCCTCTTCATCTCTATCTTCATTAGCCAAGCATCGTTGTCACCATTATTGGAGGAGGGGGACGACATGATGCCTGGCCTTGACAACCCTGACAGAAAGCAGCTCGAAACAAGAACAGAGGATAATTGTGTGATACGGTGGTCAAAACCTTCGGGAGATTATATAATGAATTTTCACCGACCAAAAGAAGTATCGTGCAAGAAAACGGAGTCTGGAGAGCATACGAGGTGCCCACGAGGCAGGGGGGCGCGCCCTCCACCCTCGTGGAAGCCTTGTGTCCTTTCCGGTCTGCTTCTTATTTTCCTATTTTTCTAAATATTCCAAAACGGAGAAAAATTGCCATTAGAACTGTTTTGGAGTCGGTTTACTTACCGTACCACATACCTATTCCTTTTCGGAGTCTGAAATGTTTTGGAAAGTGTCCCTTATGTATTCCTCCGGGGTTACAGTTTCAATAATATTAGTTTCAACATTTATGGGATTACCTGAGATATAATGTTTGATTCTTTGACCGTTTACCACCTTCGGATTTGTGCCTTCGAAGTTGTTGATTTTTATGGCACCGGAACGATAGACCTCCTCGATAACGTAAGGACCTTCCCATTTAGAGAGAAGTTTGCCTGCAAAAGATCTTAAACGAGAGTTGTATAGCAATGCATAATCACCTACATTAAACCCACGCTTTTGTATCCTTTTGTCATGCCATCTTTTAACCTTTTCTTTGAACAGTTTGGCATTCTCATAAGCCTGGGTTCTCCATTCATCAAGTGAGCTAATGTCAAAAAGCCTCTTCTCACCGGCAAGTTTGAAGTCATAGTTGAGCTCTTTAATAACCCAATATGCCTTATGTTCTAATTCAAGAGGTAAGTGACATGCTTTACCATAAAACATTTTATACGGAGACATACCCATAGGATTCTTATATGCAGTTCTATAGGCCCATAATGCATCATCAAGTTTCTTGGACCAATTCTTTCTAGATCTATTAACAATCTTTTGCAAAATTAATTTGAGCTCTCTATTACTCAATTCTACTTGACCACTAGACTATGGGTGATAAGGAGATGCAATTCTATGATTAACATCATACTTAGCAAGCATTTTACGAAAAGCACCATGAATGAAATGTGAACCACCATCACTCATTAAATATCTAGGGACTCCAAACCTCGAGGAAATAACTTCTTTAAGCATCTTAATAGAGGTGTTATGATCAGCACTACTTGTTGGAATAGCATCTACCCACTTAGTAATGTAATCAACAACAACTAAAATATGTGTATAACCATAGAGGAAGGAAAATGTCCCATATAATCAAAGCCCCAAACATTGAATGGTTCAATAACAAGTGAATAATTCATAGGCATTTCTTGACGTTTACTAATATTACCGATTCTTTGACATTCATCACAAGATAAGACAAACGTACGGGCATCCTTGAAGAGGGTAGGCCAATAAAAACCAGATTGCAATACCTTATGTGCAGTTCTGTCTCCAGCGGTGTCCTCCATAAGCCTCGGAGTGACATTTGCGTAGGATTTGTTCCTGTTCATGCTCAGGTACACAATGTCTAATAACGCCATCTACTCCTTCTTTATAAAGATGTGGGTCGTCCCAGAAGTAATGTCTTAAATCATAGAAGAACTTTTTCTTTTGCTGGTATGTGAAACTAGGTGGTATGAATTTAGCAACAATGTAATTAGCATAATCAGCATACCATGGAGCAGTATGAGAAGCATTTATGACAGCTAATTGTTCATCAGGAAAGCTATCATCAATAGGTAGTGGGTCATCAAGAACATTCTCTAACCTAGACAAGTTGTCTGCAACGGGGTTCTCAGCTCCCCTTCTATCAATAATATGCAAATCAAATTCTTGTAGTAGGAGAACCCATCTAATAAGTCTAGGTTTAGCATCTTTCTTTTCCATAAGATATTTAATAGCAGCATGATCAGTGTGAATAGTTACTTTAGAATCAACAATATAAGGTCTAAACTTATCACAAGCAAATACAACCGCTAAAAATTCTTTTTCAGTAGTAGCATAATTTCTTTGGGCACTATCTAGAGTTTTACTAGCATATTGGATAACATTTAATTTCTTATCAACTCTTTGCCCTAGAACAACACCTACAGCATAATCACTAGCATCACACATGATTTCAAAGGGTAAATTCCAATCAGGTGGCTGAACGATAGGTGCGGAAATCAAGGCTTTCTTAAGTATTTTAAATGCTTCTACGCAATCACCATCAAAGATAAAAGGAATATCTTTTTGTAATAGATTAGTCATAGGCCGAGAAATTTTAGAGAAGTCTTTAATGAACCTCCTATAAAAACCGGCATGAGCAAGGAAACTTATTATACCTTTAATGTCCTTGGGACATGACATCTTTTCAATAGCATCAACTTTAGCTTTGTCAGCCTCAATACCTCTTTCAGAAATTTTATGCCCCAAGACAATACCTTCATTAACCATAAAGTGGCACTTCTCCCAATTCAAAACGAGATTAGTTTCTTCACATCTCTGCAAAACTCGATCAAGGTTGCTCAAGCAATCATCAAAAGAGGATCCATAAATAGAGAAATCATCCATGAATACCTCACAAATCTTTTCACAAAAGTCAGAGAATATAGCCATCATGCATCTTTGAAAGGTAGCAGGTGCATTACATAAACCAAAAGGCATACGTCTATAAGCAAAAGTACCGAAAGGGCAAGTAAATGTGGTCTTTTCTTGATCCTCAGCTGACACAGGTATTTGAGAGAAACCAGAGTAACCATCTAGAAAGCAAAAATGTGTATGTTTGGATATCTTTCTAGCATTTGATCAATAAAAGGCAAAGGGTAATGATCTTTTTAGTAGCTTTATTTAATTTGCGGAAATCAATTACCATCCTATAGCCTGTAATAATTCTTTGCGGAATCAATTCATCTTTATCATTAGGAACAATAGTAATACTTCCCTTCTTAGGGACACAATGGACATGACTTACCCACTGGCTATCAGCAACGGGATAAAGTATACTTGCCTCAAGGAGCTTTAATATTTCCTTTCATACCACTTCTTTCATCTTAGGATTTAGCCGTCGTTGGTGATCAATAACTGGTTTGGCGTCTTTCTCCAAATTTATTTTATGTTGACATAGAGTGGGACTAATGACCTTAAGATCATCAAGAGTATATCCAATAGCAGTATGGTGCTTCTTTAGAGTTTTCAACAATTTCTCTTCCTCCTTCTCTGAAAGGTTAGCACTAATAATAACATGATATATCTTCTTCTCATCAAGATAAGCATATTTAAGAGTACCAGGCAATGGTTTAAGCTCAAACATGGGATCACCCTTGGGTGGAGGAGGATCCCCTAGATTTCAACACGCAAGTTGTGTTTCAGAATAGGTCCCTGTTTAAAGAATACTTTATCTATTTCCCTTCTTTCATTCATAAACATATCATTTTCATGGTCTAGCAAATATTGTTATAAAGGATCAGTAGGAGGCATGACAATATAAGCAAGACCAATAATTTCATCTTTACTAGGCAATTCCTCATCACGGGGTTGTCTATGAAATTTAGCAAAATTAAACTCATGAGACATATCCCCTAAACCAACAGAAACAATATCCTTATTGCAGTCTATCTTAGCATTAACAGTATTCAAGAAGGGTCTACCAAATATAATGGGACAAAAGCTATCTTGTGGGGAACCAAGAACAAGAAAATCAGCAGGATATTTAACCTTCCCACACAAAACTTCAACATCTCTAACAATCCCAATTGGTGAAATAGTATCTCTATTGGCAAGCTTAATTGTAACATCGATATCTTCCATCCCAGCAGGTGCAATATCATGCATAATTTCTTTGTATAAGGAATGGGGTATTGCAATTGCACTAGCACCCATATCACATAAGCCATGATAGCAATGATCTCCTATTTTAACATAAATAACAGGCATGCCTACAATAGGTCTATGTTTATTTTTAGTATCAGGTCTAGCAATTCTAGCAGTCTCATCACAGAAGTAAATAACATGCCCATCAATATTATCAGCCAAGAGATCTTTAACCATAGCAATATTAGGTTCAACTTTAACTTGCTCAGGGGGTTTGTGTGTCTTAATATTACTTTTGTTGACTACAGTTGAAGCTTTAGCATGGCCCTTTATTCTAACAGGGAAAGGTGGTTTCTCAACATAAGCAGTAGGAACAATAAGATCATTATAAGTGATAGTCTTTTCTTCAACTTTAACGGGTGCAACTACTTTTAATTCAATGGGAGGATTATATTTAAACCACTTCTCCTTAGGGAGATCAACATGAGTAGCAAATGATTCACAGAAAGAAGCTACTATCTCAGAGTCAAGTCCATATTTAGTGCTAAATTCACGGAAATCATCGGTATCCATAAAAGATTTAACACAATCAAACTTAGGTGTTATACCTGACTCCTTACCTTTGTCGAGGTCTCAATCTTCAGAGTTGCGTTTCATTCTTTCCAATAAATCTCATTTGAATTCAATAGTCTTCATCATAAAAGATCCAGTACAAGAAGTATCGAGCATGGAGCGATTACTAAGAGAAAGCCGAGCATAAATTTTTTGAATAATCATTTCTCTTGAGAGATCATGATTGGGGCATGAATATAACATTGAATTAAGCCTCCCCAAGCTTGAGTGATGCTTTCTCCTTCGCGAGGCCAAAAATTATATATATAACTATGATCACGATGAACAAGATGCATAGGATAAAACTTCTGGTGAAATTCCAATTTCAATCGCTTATAGTCCCATGATCCCATATCATCACATAGCCTATACCATGTTAATGCATCTCCCTTCAAAGATAAAGGGAAGACCTTCTTCTTGATAACATCCTCGGGCATACCTGCAAGCTTAAATAATCCACAAACTTCATCCACATAGATTAAGTGTAAATCAGGATGCAATGTTCCATCTCCTGCAAAAGGATTAGCTAGCAGTTTCTCTATCATACCCGAAGGAATTTCAAAGTAAATATTTTCAGTAGGTTGAGGGGTAGCTAATTGTGGTTCCGGACGAGGTGGAGATACCCCGAACAAACCCCTCAAAGGATTATGTTCCATAGTAACAAGTGACAGTAAATTTCAGCACATTATATAATTTTTTCCTTACCAAATTCCACCTACCAAAGGCACTTCACTCCCCGGCAACGGCGCCAGAAAAGAGTCTTGGTGACCCACAAGTATAGGGGATCTATCATAGTCCTTTTGATAAGTAAGAGTGTCAAACCCAATGAGGAGCAGAAGGAAATGGTAAGCGGTTTTCAGCAAGGTATTCTCTGCAAGCACTGAAATTATTGGTAACAGATAGTTTTGTGATAAGATAATTGGTAACGAGTAGCAAGTAATAAAAGTAAATATGGTGCAGCAAGATGGCCCAATCCTTTTTGTAGCAAAGGACAAGCCTAGACAAACTCTTATATGAAGGAAAGCGCTCCCGAGGACATATTGGAATTATCGTCAAGCTAGTTGTCATCACGATCATATGATTCACGTTCAGTACTTTGATTATTTGATATGTGGGTGGACCGGTGCTTGGGTACTGTCCTTACTTGGACAAGTATCCCACTTATGATTAACCCCTATTGCAAGCATCTGCAACTACAACAGAAGTATTAAGGTAAACCTAACCATAGCATGAAACATATGGATGCAAATCAGCCCCTTACGAAGCAACACATAAACTAGGGTTTAAGCTTCTGTCACTCTAGCAACCTATCATCTATTTATTACTTCCCAATGCCTCACTCTAGGCCCAAACAATGGTGAAGTGTCATGTAGTCAATGTTCACATGACACCACTAGAGGGATGACAACATACATCTCATCAAAATATCGAACGAATACCAAATTCACATGACTACTAATAGCAAGACTTCTCCCATGTCCTTAGGAGCAAACGTAACTACTCACAAAGCATATTCATGTTCATAATCAGAGGGGTATTAATATGCATAATGGATCTGAACATATGATCTTCCACCAAGTAAACCAACTAGCATCAACTACAAGGAGTAATCAACACTACTAGCAACCCACAAGTACCAATCTGAGGCTTTGGGACAAAAATTGGATACAAGAGATGAACTAGGGTTTGAGAGGAGATGGTGCTGGTGAAGATGTTGATGGAGATTGACCCCCTCCCGACGAGAGGATTGTTGGTGATGACGATGGCGATGATTTCCCCTCCCGGAGGGAAGTTTCCCCGGCAGAACAGCTCCACCGGAGCCCTAGATTGGTACCGCCAAGGTTTCGCCTCGTGGCGGCGGAGTTTCGTCTCGTGAGCTTGCTTATGATTTTTTTCTCGGACGAAAGAATCCATATAGCCAAAGATGGGCATAGGAGGGCCACCAGGGGGCCCACGAGGCAGGGGGCGCGCCCAGGGGGTAGGGCGCGCACCCCACCCTCGTGGCTGGTGGGTGGCCCCCCTCTGGTGCTTTCTTCGCTCAGTATTTTTTATATATTCTGAAAATAACTTCCGCGAAGTTTCAGGACTTTTGGAGCTGTGCATAATAGGTCTCTAATATTAAGGATAACAAGATGGGGTCTATTTCTACATAAATAGATCTTGTCTACATCATGTCATCGTTATTATTGCATTACTCCGTTTCTCCATGAACTTAGTACACTAGATGCATGCTAGATAGCGATCGATGTGTGGAGTAATAGTAGTAGATGCTGGCATGAGTCGTACTAATCTTGGACGTGATGCCTATATAATGATCATTGCATGGATATCATCATGATTATTTGAAGTTCTATCAATTGCCTAAAGTAATTTGTTCATCCACCGTTTGTTATTTTTCTCGAGAGAAGCCACTAGTGAAACCTACGGCCCCCGGGTCTCTTCCTTAATATATTTGCTTTTGTGATCTATTTTTCTTTACTTTTATTTTCAGATCTATTAAGCCAAAAATATAAAAATACCTTGCTGCAATTCATTTTATTCGAGATCTATTCATCCCATCTATCATATTTTTATCACGTGTGCTTGCCAATTTTTGGCGCCGTTACCCGAAAGCGATTGACAACCCCTTTAACATGTCGGGTTGCGAGTATTTGTTATTTGTGTGCAGGTGCCGTTCACATAGTGTTGCGTGGTTCTCCTACTGGTTTGATAACCTTGGTCTCATCACTAAGGGAAATACCTACCTTTGCTGTGCTGCATCATCCCTTCCTCTTTGGGAAAATACCGACGTAGTTCAAGTAGACATCAGCCCGCCCAGGCCATAAATGTGCCATGTACTACACATGCCTTTAACATACCGAATGTGAGGGTGAGCCGGAATTTTGACCTGGAGAACTGATATGTCTCCATCGTATCTACTTTTTCTAATGCTTTTGCTCTTGTTTTAGACTCTAATTTACATGATTTGAATATAACTAACCCGGACTGACGTTGTTTTTAACAGAACTACCATGGTGTTGTTTTTGTGCAGAAATAAAAGTTCTCGGAATTGGACGAAAATTTTTGGAGGATTATTTTGGAATATATAAAAATTACTGGAACCGATAGCCTTGAGCTACAAGACAAGCCTTGTTCCTCGCCACTAGGCCATTTTCGTCTTGCTTGTTGCGGTAGATCTATTTGGTACCGATGATATTATGCTTGTGAGGGTCTGGTCGCTTGACAAGTTCCCACACATTGATGAGCTCGAATTGATGCAATTCCTCCTGCATAGCTTGAATCCACTCAGGCTCCAGAAATGCCTCATCGACCTTGATGGGCTCTGTGATAGAGACGAAAGCAAAGTGCCCACAAAAGTTAGACATATGTGAAGCCTTTGAGCATGTGAGAGGACCTGGTGCGTTGATGTCGTCGATGATTTTCTCAATCTGCACTTCATTTGCAATGCGAGGATGAGCAGGTTGATGACTTTGATTGAATGAGCATTTTCCTTAGTGACATTTTCTTTAGATGCACCAACATGATTTTCTTCCCGATCTGGAATAACTTCTTCAGCAGATTCTTCATTGGGTATGACATCCTTAGTAGCCTTGAACTTGATGGATTCCTCGGGAGACATTTCATCTAGCACAGGAGGTAGGTTCTCTCTTTGCGAGTCATTAGTTTCATCGAACCACACATCTACAGTTTCAACAACCTAGCTGTGATAGGTCTTGAAGACTCTATAGGTGTGTGTGTCCTTTCTATAACTAAGCATAAAACCCTCATGTGCTCTCGGTGCAAATTTAGAATTGTGATGAGGATCTCTAATCCAACATTTAGCACCGAAGACTTTGAAATAAGTCACATTGGGTTTCTGGTCGGTGAGGAGTTCATGTGAGGTCTTCTGGAAGAATTTGTTAAGATATACCCTGTTGATGATGTGGCACGTAGTATCAATAGCCTCAGGCCAGAAGCAAGGAGGCGTCTTGTATTCAGCAAGCATGGTGCAAGCCATCTCAACAAGTCCCGTTCTTGCGCTCCACGATGCCATTCTGCCGAGGAGTGTATGGGACAGATAACTTGTGAGTAATACCAAGTTAATCAAGATAGTCATCAAGACCAGTGTTCTTAAACTCGGTCCCATTGTCACTCCTGATGTGCTTGATCTTCACACCGAAATTCGTCGAGGCCCTTGAGGAAAATCATTTGAAGACTTCCTGCACTTCAGTTTTGTACATAATGATATGCACTCAGGTGTAAAGAGAGTAATCATCAACAATAAAAAAACCATATAGAGATGCTGCATTCGTTAGTGTGGCCTAATGAGTAGGGACAAACAGGTCCATGTGAAGTAATTCGAAAGGACGAGTGGTAGTCATGATAGTCTTCGAGGGGTGCTTGGATCTGGTCATATTTCCAGCTTCACAAGCCCCACAAAGATGATCGTTGAGGAATTTCACACCCTCAATGCCATTGACGTGCTTCTTCTTCACAAGCATGTGCAAGTTCCTTATCCCAGCATGATGCTACCTCTTGAGCACTGCGTTGGTTTTCCCTTGAAGAGGAAAGGGTGATGCAGTAAAGCAGCATAAGTATTTCCCTCAGTTTTTGAGAACCAAGGTATCAATCCAGTAGGAGACCACGCGCGAGTCACCTCGTACCTACAAAAAAAATAAGAACCTTGCAATCAATGCGATAAAGGGGTTGTCAATCCCTTCACGGCCACTTGCAAGAGTGAGATCTGATAGAGATGATAATAATAAGATAAATATTTTTGGTATTTTTATTATATAGATTGAAAGTAAAGATTGCAAAATAAAATAGATTGGAAACTTGTATGATGGAGAATAGACCTGGGGGCCATAGGTTTCACTAGTGGCTTCTCTCAAGATAGCATAAGTATTACGGTGGGTGAACAAATTACTGTCGAGCAATTGATAGAAAAGCGAATAATTATGAGAATATCTAGGTATGATCATGTATATAGGCATCACATCTGTGACAAGTCGACCGACTCCTGCCTGCATCTACTACTATTACTCCACACATCGATCGCTATCTAGCATGCATCTAGAGTATTAAGTTCATAAGAACAGAGTAACGCCTTAAGCAAGATAACATGATGTAGAGGGATAAACTCATGCAATATGATATAAACCCCATCTTTTTATCCTCGATGGCAACAATACAATACGTGTCGGTTCCCTTTCTGTCATTGGGATCGAGCACCGCAAGATTGAACCCAAAGCTAAGCACTTCTCCCATGGCAAGAAAGATCAATCTAGTAGGCCAAACCAAACTGATAATTCAAAGAGACTTGCAAAGATAAACCAATCATACATAAAAGAATTCAGAGAAGATTCAAATATTGTTCATAGATAATCTTGATCATAAACCCGCAATTCATCGAATCTCGACAAACACACCGCAAAAGGAGTTACATCGAATAGATCTCCAAGAAGATCGGGGAGAACTTTGTATTGAGATCCAAAGAGAGAGAAGAAGCCATCTAGCTACTGGCTATGGACCCGAAAGTCTGAGGTAAACTACTCACACATCATTGGAGGGCCCATGGAGTTGATGTAGAGGCCCTCCGTGATCAATGCCCCCTCCGGCGAAGCTCCGGAAAAGGCCCCAAGATGGGATCTCTTGGGTACAGAAGGTTGCGGCGGTGGGAATAGGGTTTCGTGGTGCTCCTAGATGTTTGCGGGGTATATGAATATATATAGGAGGAAGAAGTAGGTCGATGGAGCAACGAGGGGCCCACCAGGGTGGAGAGCATGCCGAGGGGGGTAGGCACGCCCCCTACCTTGTGGCCTCCTCGTTTGTTTCTTGACATCCACTCCAAGTCCCCTGGATCACATTTGTTCCAAAAATCACGTCCCCGAAGGTTTCATTCCGTTTGGACTCCGTTTGATATTCCTTTTCTGCGGAACACTGAAATAGGCAAAAACATTAATTTGGGCTGGGCCTCCGGTTAATAGGTTAGTCCCAAAAATAATATAAATTTGTAAAATAAAGCCCATTAACATCCAAAACAGATAATATAATAGCATGGAACAATCAAAAATTATAGATACGTTGCAGACGTATCACATGACTGAGTCAACGATGCCATAGCCAGCCTTTTGAAGCTTTTAGAAGTAGACATGTGGCAGGCTGTGGTCCTGTAGAGAAATCAACAATATACAAGACTCCTCTCCTAAAGCCTTCGAAGACTTTGAAATTGTCAGATTCCATGATCATTGCCTGGATATTGTCATGATTATTTGAAGTTCTATCAATTGCCCAATAGTAATTTGTTCACCCACTGTTTGCTATTTTTCTCGAGAGAAGCCACTAGTGAAACCTACGGCCCCCGGGTCTCTTCCTTAATATATTTGCCTTTGTGACCTATTTTCCTTTGCTTTTATTTTCAGATCTATTAAACCAAAAATACAAAAATACCTTGCTGCAATTTATTTTATTCGAGATCTATTTATACCATCTATCATATTTTTATCATGTCTGTTTGCCAATTTTTAGTGTCGTTACCCAAAAGGGATTGACAACCCCTTTAACATGTCGGGTTGTGAGTATTTGTTATTTGTGTGTAGGCGCCATTCACGTAGTGTTGCGTGGTTCTCCTACTGGTTCGATAACCTTGGTCTCATCACTGAGGGAAATACCTACCATTGTTGTGCTGCATCATCCCTTCCTCTTTGGGGAAATACCGACATAGTTCAAGAAGACATCAAAAGGAATTTCTGGTGTCATTGCCGGGGAGACATCATCATCCAACTCAAGTTTTTCTTCATAAGATTGCATCAAAGCATCAACAATATGTTTAGTAAAAGCTTTATTTTGACTATAAGCATGAGGATAATTTAGCACGGATTGCAACAAGGAAATACAATCTATCAAAGAGAAATTATCATAATTAAATTCCTTGAAGTCCAAGATAGTGGGTTCGTTGCTATCTAAAGTTTTAACCTCTTCAATCCCACTTTTACCAATTTTTGCATCAAGGTCTAAAGACTCCGAATTTTTGGGATGCCTTCTAACAAAAGTTGACTCATCTCCAGTCCCATCATTATCAAGATTCATATTGCAAAACAAGGATTTAATAGGGGACACATCAATTACTTTTATATCTTCATCTTTATTCTCATAAAAACTAGAAGAACACGCCTGCACAAAGCAATCTTTCTTAGCACGCATCCTAGCAGTTCTTTCTTTGCACTCATCAATGGAAATTCTCATGGCTTTGAGAGACTCATTGATATCATGCTTAGGTGGAATAGATCTAAGTTTCAAAGAATCAACATCAAGAGAAATGCTATCCACGTTCCTAGCCAACTCATCAATCTTAAGCAATTTTTCTTCAATCAAAGCATTGAAACTCTTTTGCGAAGTAATAAATTCTTTAATACTAGATTCAAAATTAGAGGGCATCTTATTATAATTTCCATAAGAATTGTTGTAGGTATAACCATAATTATTAGAGGAATTACTAGGAAACGGCCTAGAATTAAAATTGCCTTTATACGTGTTGTTACCAAAATTATTCCTACCAACAAAATTCACATCCATAGATTCATTATTATTCTCAATCAAAGTAGACAAAGGCATACCATTAGGATCAGTAGGAGCACTCTTATTAGCAAACAATTTCATAAGTTGATCCATCTTTCCACTCAAAACATTAATCTCTTCAATTGCATGCACCTTTTTACTAGTAGATCTTTCAGTGTGCCATTGAGAATAATTAACCATAATATTATCTAGGAGTTTGGTAGCTTCTCCTAAAGTGATTTCCATAAAAGTGCCTCCCGCGGCCGAATCTAAAAGATTTCTAGAAGCAAAATTCAATCCGGCATAAATTTTTTGTATAACCATCCATAAATTCAAACCATGTGTAGGGAAATTACGTATCATTAATTTCATGCTCTCCCAAGATTGTGCAACATGCTCATGATCAAGTTTCTTAAAATTCATAATATCGTTTCTAAGAGATATGATCTTAGCGGGAGGCAAATACTTAGAGATAAAAGCATCTTTGCACTTATTCCATGAATCAATACTATTTTTAGGCAAAGACGAAAACCAAGCTTTAGCACGATCTCTAAGCGAAAACGGAAATAGCTTAAGTTTAACAATATCATTATCCACATCTTTCTTCTTTTGCATATCACACAAATCAAAAAAGTTGTTTAGATGGATAGCAGCATCTTCACTAGGAAGGCCAGAAAATGGATCTTTCATGACAAGATTCAGCAAAGCAGTATTAATTTCACAAGATTCAGCATCGATAAGAGGAGAAATCGGAGTGCTAATAAAATCATTATTGTTGGTATTGGCAAAGTCACACAATTTAGTATTATCTTGAGCCGTCGTGACAAGCAAGCAATCCAACACAAGCGAACAAGCGAAGAAAAAGCGAAAGGAAAGAGAGGGTGAAAGGAAAAGAGGGCGAATAAAACGGCAAGGGTGAAGTGGGGGGGAGGAAAACAAGAGGCAAATGGCAAATAATGTAATGTGAAGGGTAAGAGTTGTGATGGGTACTTGGTATGTCTTGACTTGGCATAGATCTCCCCGGCAACGGCGCCAGAAATCCTTCTTGCTACCTCTTGAGCACTGCTTTGGTTTTCCCTTGAAGAGGAAAGGGTGATGTAGTAAAGCAGCATAAGTATTTCCCTCAGTTTTTGAGAACCAAGGTATCAGTCCAGTAGGAGACCACGCGCGAGTCACGTCGTACCTACAAAAAAATAAGAACCTCGCAACCAACGCGATAAAGGGGTTGTCAATCCCTTCACGGCCACTTGCAAGAGTGAGATCTGATAGAGATGATAATAATAAGATAAATTTTTTTGGTATTTTTATGATATAGATTGAAAGTAAAGATTGCAAACTAAAATAGATTGGAAACTTGTATGTTGGAGAATAGACCCCGGAGCCATAGGTTTCACTAGTGGCTTCTCTCAAGATAGCATAAGTATTACGGTGGGTGAACAAATTACTGTCGAGAAATTGATAGAAAAGCGAATAATTATGAGAATATCTAGGTATGATCATGTATATAGGCATCACGTCCGTGACAAGTAGACCGACTCCTGCCTGCATCTAGTACTATTACTCCACACATCGACCGCTATCCAGCATGCATCTAGAGTATTAAGTTCATAAGAATAGAGTAACGCCTTAAGCAAGATAACATGATGTAGAGGGATAAACTCATGCAATATGATATAAACCCCATCTTTTTATCCTCGATGGCAACAATACAATACGTGTTGGTTCCCTTTCTGTCACTGGGATCGAGCACCACAAGATTGAACCCAAAGCTAAGCACTTCTCCCATTGCAAGAAAGATCAATCTAGTAGGCCAAACCAAACTAATAATTCGAAGAGACTTGCAAAGATAAACCAATCATACATAAAATAATTCAGAGAAGATTCAAATATAGTTCATACATAATCTTGATCATAAACCCACAATTCATCGGATCTCGACAAACACACCGCAAAAAGAGTTACATCGAATAGATCTCCAAGAAGATCGAGGAGAACTTTGTATTGAGATCCAAAGAGAGAGAAGAAGCCATCTAGCTATTAGCTATGGACGCGAAGGTCTGAGGTAAAATACTCACACATCATTGGAGGGGCCATGGAGTTGATGTAGAGGCCCTCCATGATCAATGCCCCCTCCGGCAGAGCTCTGAAAAAGGCCCCAAGATGGGATCTCTTGGGTACAGAAGGTTGCGACGGTGGAAATAGGGTTTCGTGATGCTCCTGAATGTTTGCGGGGTATATGAATATATATATATTATATATATATATATATATATATATATATATATATATATATATATATAGGGTAGGTCTATTCTAATAACACCCCTAAGACCTTATTCTAATAACACTTCCGCTTTATTCTGATAACAGCCCGACTAGCCCATGCAAACCGAACCGCACACAAAAAAAGAAACCCACCCCACCTCCCCCACTCCTCCGCCGATCCCCTCCACCTTCTTCCTCCCACGCCCCAACCCCCGATCCACCTTCTTCCTCCCACACACCAGCCCCCGATCCACCAACCCACCGCCGCGCCCCCAGGCCGGCAAACTACAACCGCCGGTGCTCCGCCCACCCGCCCCACCTTCCCCGGCGCGCCCCTCCCTCGCCAAGTCCACTCCTCGCCATCCCCACCTCCCTTGCCGCCCCACCCCGACCTCCCCGCCAGCCCCGACCAACTCCTATGGTGTATCCGTCTGGCGGCGGCCGGATCTGAGTTCCGGTGGGCGACTGCTTGTCCAAATCGCCGGGACGCACCCCCATCCACACCCTAACCACCCCCTCCCGTCATGTGTACTGCAGCAAAGCCGACTGGTGAGCTGCCTCCTCCCTGCCGAGATCCAGCGAGCCGCAGGCTAGCTTCCCCCGACCCTGTGCAGTTTGGTGCGTCGGGGCACCACCACAAGGTAGGCAGAGGAGGTGCCAGCAGCATAGGAAGAGGTGTAGGGGGTTGATGGAGGCGCTGCCAGCATTCAGTTCATCAGGTACACCATGCAGCTCGGTAGCACGCACGTGTCTTTCGGTCATGTGTGTGAATGCAGTGCGCCGCGTTGGTGGGCTGATGAAGGAGGGATTCTGATCCACGGGCGTCCCTGTCCTCTGTTCCAACTCCCCTCCTCTACCGATGGAGCAGTACGGCCATGGCGGTGCGGCTGTTTCACTTGCGCACATCGCTGCAGACTGCAGTTTCTGTTGGGGCGTCAGTGCGGTGCGGCTGGATGTCCAGTCCACCGGCGATCGTGCTTGCTTGCAGTCCGATGGCACGAGGCTCGTGGTCGGATGTACAGTGCAGTGCAGTGCTATTCTCCCTTCCAAGATCAATCGCACCGCCCTTCCCCCGCGCCATGCAGTCCAGTACGTGGGTGCACGCAGCACGCCCCACCGGCGCCGTGCAATCCAAAGTGTGCGTGCAGTACTCCAGGTGTAGTGCATCGACCGCGCGGCTTGCGGTTCAGGCATCATGCGAGTTGCCGTTCGGTGCCTTTTCCGGCGAGGAGCAGTGGCAGTAGTAGCTACTGGAGCAGAGCAGCGGGTGGCGGTCTGGCATGGAGGTCGTTCGATCCATTGCTCGTGGCCTCCGCTGGCTCCGCTGCTAGCTGCTACTCTTCTCTCATTTCTTCTGCTCATTGACTGCAGGTTGCCTCTGTCCAGCCGCTAGCAAGCTGGTTCTTTCCTTCCGAACTGATTCCTCTCTGCTGTATATTTCCTCCTCTGAAGCAACTACTGCTGTCACATGAAGGCATCTACTATTGAGCTTTTTTTCTCCTCTGATTTTCCAATCGAATCTTGGTGTTGTAGCTTCTATGGGTTTGTGCGCACAAGGAAGAAAATAAAAGATAGAGAGAAAGCACATACGGTGGTGGAAGGATAAGAAGTGTATCGTGAAGCTAGCTATTGATGTATGGCGAAATGAATCCACGGGTGGAGTGGACAGTAAGCATGTGTGGTGCTCACTGGGGAAAGTGCTAGAGGACAAAGAAGGATCATGTGGTTGAGAAAAAGTGCCTGAGTGACATTTTATTTTGAGTTTAAAATTTATTGGGGGAAGTTGGTCTTGCAGTACACTATTTTGATTTTTTGCGGTTGAAAAATCTTCAGTGCCGTGCAGTTTGCGTTGTGATGTTCTTTCAGTTTAGTTAAACTATTTCTTTTAGTTAGAAAATAAATTAAAGAAATCAACTCCTTTTCCTGATGCAGGGTTACATTGTATGATGACCGGAGTTCTACAGGGTCCGACAGGGAGGGCTCGAAGAGTTTAGTACTCTTGGGCTCCCAACGCAGTTCAGTCGCAGCGGTGCTGTAGTGCGGCCGCTCCGCTCTGCTGCCAGATCCAGGACCGTTGCTCGACGTGAGCACCTTGGGTGTATCACGAGCAGTTCATTTGGGTGCAACAATTTAGTCCGCCTGGGGCGTCGATGCGGTGCGGTTGGGTGCGCAGTCCACTGGTGAGGGTGCTTGTAGTGCGGTGCCACACTGCAGTCCGCCTGGGGTGTCGATGCTGCGCTGTTGGGTGTGCAGTCCACCGGCGAGGGTGCTTGTAGTGCGGTGGCGCGATGCCCACGGTCTTGAACAAATTTGTTAAAAGAGAGACAAAAGATGTACTCCACTCCATTTGTGTAGCAGCCCATTACCCCCTGTATGAAGTGCAATTTGTTCCGTGCATCTCAAAATTCAGTCGATTACATCAACACTTGCAGTGCGTTTGATACTCGGATGTGGTTCACTTTTGAGAGTGATGATGTTCATTTGTACTTGATCATGAAAAGTGAAAATTTTAGCGAAACAACAAGATAGTAATGTGGTTCACTTCGATATATGTCGCGGTTCATTTGCCCTTATCTCTACGGTACACTCTCGTTCATAAAAAAAGTTCGAAAAAAAGACAACAAAAACTCACAAAAACTCATCTAAGATCATGAAGTTCACTTGACTATCTCAAGCAGTGTGGTTTTCAGTCTGAAGCAGTGCGCTTTTCTCTCTGATGCAGCTTCCTCGTCGATTTTGGTGTCATGAAAAATAGAGTGTCCGCGATTTACTAAAATCAAAACTGCTCTTAATCCGTAAAGAATCGGAGAGAGTGTTCTACATGAAAAAGTTGCGCCTCGTCGATAGCTTTCCAACCGTGTGTAATTTGAACCATTTCGACCAACGGTTTGTAAAAAAAATCATGAAAAATGGCCACTGTCTCTCGTCATCAGCCGCATGATTTTCAATTAACTAAAAACCATAAGGAATCTCAAAAACATTTCAACATATGAAAGTTGCGCCTCGTCCGTAGCTTTCCAATGGCGTATCACACGCCTCGTTTCGACAAACGGTTCAAAAAACTGGAGCGAAAACAGTACGGAAATTTCAAAAAGTTCAAAAAAACATAATTCCGTGATTTTGTAAAGTTGAAACTGCTCTTAAACCGTAACGAATTAGAGAAAACAATAGTTATGAAAAAGACGCGCCTCGATGATATCTATCCAACGGTGTATCATTTGCCTCATTCCGACGAGCGGTTTAGAAAAAAACACGAAAAAACGCTTACTGCCACTCTTTGTGGGCCGCACCATTTTTGAAATTGCTCTTAAACCACGGGGAATCTCGAAAAGTGTTCAACATGGCGAAGTATCGCCTAATACGTAGCTTTCCAACGATATATTACACGTCTCGTTCCGATAAATGGTTAAAAAATTAGAGCGAAAACAATACCGAAAAACACTACACGCAGTTTTTTCCGACGCGAAGTTCACTAGTCTGTGTAATGCTGTGCTCTTGCTAAAGAAAGTGCAGTGCCCTCGCGTTGAGCATGCAGTGCGGAAGTGTTATCAGAATAACTATTCTGATAATATTATCAGAATAGATGGGCTATATATATATATATATAAACACTACCCTGAATAATATTCTGATCACGACCTGACCTGCCCCGCTAGTAGTACGTTGAACTTCCCTGTGAACTAGGTTGAACTTCCGCCAACATTGCCCAAATGGGGCTTGCGATATACCGTTGCAAAGCTATGGACACCAATATCATGACCCAACTTAAATTTTTGGCGAAATAGAAGCGGTTTAAGAGCAGTTCTGAAAACCGTTTTTTCTTCGCACAAAAAACATGAATCGTATTTTCGATCACATTTCTAAACCGTTTATCAGAATGAGGCATATAATATGGCGTTGGAAAGCTGCTGCAAAACCGCTCCTTGCACATGTTGAAAGTTTTCTCTAATTCCCTATGGTTAAAGAGTAATTTGAAAAAATGTAAAATTTCGTAAACCGGACAGCTGAGTTCGTTTTTTTGATGTTGTTTCTAAACGGTTAATCCAATGGAGGCATATGATACGGCGTTGGAAAGCTTATGAAAATGCGCTACTTTTTCATCTTGAAAGTTTTTTTCTAATTTTGAATGGTTTAAGAGTAATTTAGAAAATGGTCCAAGTCCTACTGAGTTCGTATTTTCGAGCTAATTTTTTAACCATGCGTCCAAATGCAGCAAATGATATGGTGTTGGAAACCTTGAACAAATGCGAAACTTTTTGGTATGTATTGTTTCTTCCAATTCTTTACAGTTTTAAGTCAGTTTTGAAAATGGCGAAAAACGTATTTTCGCCATAATTTCTACAAACTTTATCGGAATTGGGCAAATAAGATACCGTTGAAAAGCTACAGAAAATGCGAAACTTTTTCATGTTGATAGTTTTCTTTGATTCTTAGCCGTTTTAAAGTAATTGCGGAAATGGCGAGATCATTCGTTCTGCCTTTATCGCGAAACAGATTCTTCTAAAACGCACCGCGTGAAGAACCTGAACTTCTCGGCGCGTGTACCTGAACTTCACTCTGTTTTTCACGTGATTTTTTTGCTCGTAGGTCTCCATCCACCGCTCGTAACTCTCCATTCATTCACCGGAATTGAGCAGGTGATATACCGATGGAAAGCTGCTATAAGCACGCAAGTTTCCCGTGTTGATCGTTTTTTCGTACTCGCGGCGATTTTAAAAGTTTTTCATCTCAAATTCATTCAGCGTAGTAGTTGAACTTCCTACTGTTTTCACGTTGAACTTCTTTGGCATATTTTCGTTTGTAATTTTCTCATCCATTCGTCCGTGTTACACAAATGATATTCCTTTGGTACAAATCTCTCTCACAATAATTTTTTAAACTTTCTTCGACGGAGGACTTGAACTTATAACAACAAAACTTTTAGACTTTGCTTTTTATTCTTTTTTAATACAAAATGCACACCGTGTAGTACGTGAACTTTCGACAGTTATCAATCTGAACTTCTCTTGGTTACGTGAATATATCTGAGTTTTTTCATGAATTTTTAATCGATTTTATTAATCCTTTTTTATGAATTTTGAGGCACTCTATTTTTAAAATTTTAACTTCTTGTTATTTTATTTTTGAACTTCTTGTTTTCATTCTTTAATAACGAGGAAAATTTGAGTTTTCTATAATTATCGAATTTCTCCATCTTTTTAATATGGACTTCTTGGTTTTATTTCTTTAATCTTTTTTATGAAATTTTGAACCGCTCTATTTTTAAAAGTTGAACTTTTTGTTATTTTGTTTTTTGAACTTCTTGTTTTCATTCTTTAATAACGAGGAAAGATCTGAGTTTTCTATAATTGTCGAACTTCCCGCTGTTTTCACTTTGAATTTCTACCATGTTTTTTTGTTCGTAATTTTGTAGCGACCAAACCTCAAACAGTCTGATCTCTGTGCTCCGGTGTCATCCCTGGATCAGTAATGCTGACACCACACAGTACTCGTAGGATTTATAGCAGAGTAGCAATCACACACTTATTATATCGAGTGTCTCAAAAGAGAACTTATTACAATAAATATGGCTTAAGGCCATCTAATACGATAACAGCGGAAGGCTTGGAAGATAAGTGAGTCCATCAACTCCAACGGCATCACTGAGTATAGAACCACGACCTAAACTCCTCAATCATCGTCTGAAAAGTCTGCAACATTAACGTTGCAGCCTGAAAACGGGTCAGCACATGGAATATGATGGCAAGGTAACACATAGAGAGTAATGGAATGCAACAGCTATACTATATGCATATTTGGCTGGTGGAAAGCTCTATGGTTGCTGTTTTGCGTAAAGCCAATTTTTCCCTACTTCAAAGGAATAAAATTAATTACTATCATGGTGGTTGTTAAACATTGAGAATGGTTGATAGCATTCTCAATCCCAATTAAGTAACATCATTAAAACCCATCAAAATTAATTTAGAGTAACATGTTGAGATTCACATGATAATCCAGGTACTAGATACTCAAGATGTCCATAACCGGGGACACGGCTAACCATGATTAGTTTGTTACACTCTGCAGAGGTCTGCGCACTTTTCCCCACAAGACTCGATCGCCTCCGTTTGGTTTCTCGCACTACAGGGTGTTTGAGAAGACGGATGACCGAGACACAGTCTTTCAAAGGCGCTAGCACCTTACGGCGGATAGACCGGTACACCTACTTTCCCCTACATCTGCTAGTCTACCCTGTAAGAGTTCGCACAACTGAGTCAACTATGCCAGAGCCCATAATGGCTTGTGGCTGCACACGGAAGTTTCTAGTATGAATAATCTCATGATCCCTTTGGGCCTGGGTGGCGGTCCAAATAAAAACAGGCAAGTCCTGGAATCCCCAGGTGCCTCAATCCACCCAGATGTGTGTTAGGTTGCCACCTTAGATAAACCCTTAATTATCAATCTCACATCTGTCATGGATATCACTCACCCAATCCACGTCTACTAGCATAGCATGGCATAATGAGAAAACGTAGAAGTAACTCCCAAAGGTTTGATAACAAACAGGTAATAGGTACTACCTCATCTACTTCCCATCCCACAATTTAATTAGATCCTAATCATGCAGTGTGTGAAGATTGATCTAATGCAATAAAACTGGGTTGTAGAAAAGGTATGATCAAAGTGTTACTTGCCTTGCTGATGATCCGCGTAACCTAGAGATTCGAAGTAACAGGCGGCGCACTCCGGATATTCTATCGCAGACAAACAACAAGCATACAATAAGTACTCATCTAATGCACAGGTAAAACTCAAATAAGAGATCTAACCAGAAAGTTCAACTTAAGAACCCTGGTTTGCAAAAAGAATCAAATCGAACGAAGCAAAAGAAATCAAACGGCGAAGGAAAACAACTTCGTTCTAGTAATCTGGATCTAGGGCAAATTTTACAGTCGCAAAAACATGTTTAAGTTGATTATTCGGAAAGAGGGTTTCGAGATGAAACTCCAGGCGCTTGAATCACCTGATTCCGATAAACGAGCGAAAAGTTATACTAAAACGAAAATCGGATCAGAAATCGCGATCAGAAAATAACCGCGAAAATCCGACGAAAAAGAAAAACGACGAACCGAATTTTTTTTAAACAGCACGGAAAAAGAGGCGGCGGCGAACCTCGGGCGGCGCGCTGCTCCGGCGAGTCGGCGGCGGCGGCTGGCGGCGGCGGCTGGGCTCTCTCTCGGGCCGGGGCGGCGGCTTATATAGCCTTGGCCGGCGGTGTCCTGGCCGAGTACGGCCCGTAGTCGGTTCCGGGTTTTTTTTAAATATATCCGCTCGGAAGAAAAATAAAAAGAAATACTAAACGGACTCCAAAAATCACGAAATAAATTTTGCCGGGTTTCTAAAATCAAGCCCGGTAAAGTGAACATTTATCTGGGCCCAAACTACAACTTTGAAAAACGCACATTTTTCCTAAATTCAAATAAAAATACCGAAAAACTCCAAAATAAATCTTATTTGATTTTTTTATTAAATCCTCAATATTTCTATATTTTGGGAAAGTCATTTTATTCCCTCTCTCATATTTTTGTAATAGAAATAATTGATGATAAAATAAATAAAATCAAATGATCATGTTTACATAATTTGAGAAAACTCAAATATGTAAATAACAAAATCCCCAACTCTCTCCGTGGGTCCTTGAGTTGCTTAGGATTTTCTAGGATCAAAACCAAAAGCAAAATAAAATATGATATGCATGATGACCTAATGTATAACATTCCAAATTGAAAATTTGGGATGTTACAAACCTACCCCCCTTAAGATGAATCTCGCCCTCGAGATTCGGGTTGGCTAGAAAATAGGTGAGGGTGGTCTTTGAGCAAATCTTCCTCTCGCTCCCAGGTGGCTTCATCCTCCGTATGGTGGCTCCACTAAACTTTGCAAAACTTGATAACCTTGCTACGAGTAACTCGGCTGGCAAACTCGAGAATCTTGACTGGTTTCTCCTCATAGGTCAAATTGTTATCCAACTGAATTGCTTCTAATGGCACTGTGTCTCTCAAGGGTATGTCGGCCATCTCCGCGTGACACTTCTTCAACTGAGAAACGTGGAACACATCATGCACTCCTGTTAATCCTTCTGGCAATTCCAACTTGTAAGCCACTTCTCCCATACGCTCCAAAACACGATATGGTCCTACAAATCGTGGCGCTAACTTCCCCTTAACTCCAAAGCGCTTAATCCCTCGAAGTGGGGATACTCGAAGATAAACTCTGTCTCCAACTTCGTAAACTGTCTCCTTGCGTTTAGAATCTGCGTAGCTCTTCTGCCTGGACTGGGCTACCTTGATCCTATCGCGAATCAACTTCACCTTCTGTTCAGACTCTTTAATCAGATCTGGTCCAAACAACTGGCGGTCTCCAACTTCGTCCCATGACAACGGTGTCCTGCACCTCCTTTCGTACAAAGCTTCGAAAGGGGCCATCTTCAAACTGGTTTGGTAACTATTATTGTAAGAGAACTCTGCATATGGCAAATTATCGTCCCAACTAGATCCATAATCTAGCGCACAAGCTCTCAGCATATCCTCCAAAATCTGATTGACTCCCTCGGTCTGTCCATCTGTCTGCGGGTGAAAAGCTGTACTAAATTCTAGCCTAGTACCCAAAGTCTCATGCAACTGCTTCCAGAACTTTGAGGTAAACTGGGTTCCTCTATCTCATACGATGCTCCTCGGAACTCCATGCAAACATACGATCCTGGTCATGTATATCTTTGCCAACTTAGCACTGGTGTAAGTGGTCTTTACTGGGATGAAATGTGCTACCTTCGTCAATCGATCAACTACAACCCAAATCGAGTCATAGCCTGAACGAGTCCTTGGTAATCCCGTGATAAAATCCATGCCTAGCTTATCCCACTTCCATTCGGGTATCGGCAATGGTTGCAACAATCCTGCTGGCTTCTGATGCTCTGCCTTTACTCTCTGACATACGTCACAAACTGCTACATACTCCGCAATATCCTTTTTCATTCCGGTCCACCAGAAAATATCCTTCAAATCTAAATACATCTTGGTATTTCCTGGGTGAATCGAATATGGTGAATCATGTGCCTCTTGCAAAATCAACTTTCTGATTTCTGGGTTATTGGGTACATAAACACGGTCTTCAAACCATAGGGTGTCGTACTCATCCTCACGAAATCCTTTAGCTTTTCCTTCTTTCATCTTCTCCTTTATGGAAGCAATCTCCTTGTCAGATTTCTGAGCTTCTCTGATTCTGTCCATCAATGTTGACTGAATCTCCAATGCTGCTACATAGCCTCTCGGAACTATTTCCAAACATAGTTCACGAAAATTTTCTGCTAACTCCTTGGGTATTTCTCCCGTCATTAACATATTGACATGACTCTTGCGGCTTAATGCATCAGCTACTACATTAGCTTTTCCGGGATGATAATGCAATCTCATATCATAATCCTTGATGAGCTCTAACCATCTCCTTTGTCTGAGGTTCAACTCCTTCTGCGTGAAAATGTACTTCAAACTCTTATGATCCGTGTACCCTCACAATGATTTCCAATGAGGAAATGTCTCCATGTCTTCAATGCATGCACTACGGCTGCTAACTCCAAATCATGCGTAGCATAATTCAATTCGTGGGGCTTCAGTTGTCGTGAAGCATATGAAACAACTCTCCCTTCCTGCATTAGCACTGCTCCAAGTCCTCGACGTGAAGCGTCGCAATACACCTCATAATCCTTGGTTTGATCTGGCAAAATCAACACTGGTGAGGTAACCAAACGTTTCTTCAACTCCTGGAAACTAGCCTCACACTCATCAGTCCATTTGAACTTGGTATCCTTCTTCAGCAACTCCGTCATGGGTTTCGCGATCTTTGAGAAATTCTCAATAAATCTCCGGTAGTATCCTGCGAGTCCAAGAAAACTACGGATCTCTCCAACTGTTGTTGGGACTTCCCACTTGGTCACGGTTTCAACTTTAGCGGGATCAACTGCTATACCTTCTCCAGATATAACGTGTCCGAGGAATCCTACTTCCTTCAACCAAAATTCACATTTGCTGAACTTGGCGTATAATTGGTGTTCTCTGAGCTTTACAAGTACCAAACGCATATGCTCCTTATGCTCCTCTTCATTCTTCGAATATACCAGGATATCATCAATGAACACTACGACGAACTTATCCAAAAACTCCATAAACACTTTGTTCATCATGTTCATAAAATAGGCAGGCGCGTTAGTCAGTCCAAATGACATAACGGTATACTCATACAGTCCATATCTTGTGGTAAAAGTTGTCTTAGGTATATCCTGTTCTCGAATCTCCAACTGATGGTACCCTGATCGCAAATCGATCTTGGAAAACACTTTAGCTCCTTGCAATCGATCAAACAGATCATTGATCATTGGTAGCGGGTACTTGTTCTTGATTGTTACTTCATTCAATCCTCGATAGTCAACAACCATCCTTAACGATCCATCCTTCTTCTCTACTAGAAGTACTGGTGATCCCCAAGGCGAAGAACTTGGGCGAATATATCCCTTATCCAGTAACTCCTTAATCTGCTTCTTAATTTCCACCAAATCTTTTGATGGCATCCTATATGGTCTCTTCGATATTGGCCCAGTGCCTGGCAAAAGCTCAATCAAAAACTCAATGTCTCTATCCGGTGGCATGCCAGGCAACTCTTCGGGAAATACATCAGGAAAATCCTTTACCACTGGTACTTCCTCCTGCACAACTCCTGATAAGGAATTTACTTGTGTCCTGTTTGGCGCATGTCGGGATACATACTTGATCCTTCTTCCTTCTGGCGTTGTGAGCAAAATTGTCTTACTGGCGCAATCGATGTTTCCTCCATACATTGACACCCAATCCATACCAAGAATCACATCCAGACCTTGGGATTCCAAAATAATTAAATCCGTTGGGAAAACATGCCTTCCTATACTTAATGGCACTTGAAAACATCCTTGACTGGCCATGTACTCCGCTCCTGGTGAGCTTACTAGCATAGGTGTTTTAAGAATCCTAGTGGGCAGGCTATACTTTTCCACAAATCCCCTTGATATGTATGAATGCGATGCACCAGTATCAAAAGAACGAGTGCAGTAAATGACTTAACCAAAAACTTACCTATTACTGCATCGGGTTGAGCTTCAACCTCCTCCACATTAACGTGGTTCACCTGTCCCCTGTTGAAAGGGTTCGACTTCTTTCCAGAACTTCCATTGCCATTTTGGTCTTCAGGACAGTCATTTGCATAATGTCCTGGCTTCGAACACTTATAGCAAGTGACATGGCTCAAGTCCTTCTTGGCTGGGGTTGATGGGGTGCTGCGGTTCTGTCCATTGCTTCCTCCATTCCCATTACCATTCTTGGTGCCATTGTGATTGTGCGAGCTACCTACTTCATGGGTATGCTGAAATTGTCCTCCCGGTCTAGGGGTAAAACGAGGCTTCTGCTGAGCTCCTGAATTATACTTTCCTTGTCCATACTTCCTCTTGCGGTTCTCAATTTGCTGCTACTTCCCTTCAATCATAAGAGCACGATCTACCAACTCCTGGTAGTTGTTGAAGGTGGATACCATCAACTGCATACTCAACTCATCATTCAGTCTTTCCAGGAATTCTCCTGCTTAGCTGCATCTGTAGCAACGTCATCTGGGGCATAACGTGCTAGCTTACTAAACTCCTCCACATACTAGCCAACTGTCCGTCCTCCTTGGCGCAAGTTACGAAACTCACGCTTCTTCATGGCCATTGCTCCTGCTGAAACATGGGCAGTACGAAAAGCCTGCTGAAACTGGTCCCATGTGACAGTGTCGACTGGGAAGGTGGCTGTGAAATTCTCCCACCAAGATGCTGCGGGTCCTTCTAACTGATGTGCGGCAAACTTCACCTTCTCCGCATCTGCGCATCCTGCTGTGGTCAACTCCCTAGCTATCTTGCGGAGCCAATCATCTGCTACTATCGGCTCGGTGCTACTGGAAAACACCGGCGGATTCAGCCTAAGAAAACGAGCTAAGTGGTCAACAGGTGGTGGTGGTGGTGGGTTGTTGTTGTTGTTCCCTTAATTCTGATTTTGAACTAGCAACTGCATCAAGGTGTTCTGCTGCTGGATCAACTGGGTGAGCTCCGGCGGAAAGGCAAATCCGGGGTCACGTCTCGGAGGCATCTGAGGGTTTAGAAAAGATGAGATATAAGAATAGAGGGGGTCTAAAGAGAAAACACTACCCATATGCACATGAGGCAAAAGCACACAATTCACTTCATTCAATCAAACAAAGGCATACAATCGATCTAACTATCGCAAAAGTGCTCGGACTACTATATTTACATGGTGGACTACTACTACTGATGAGGTGGTCTACTAGAAATATTCTACGGTTGTAGCCTCCATGATATCTGCTCCTGCTTCATCCACATAGTCATCATCGCTACTATCTTGCTCCGAGTCGGTGCCGTCAATGATGATGTAGTCTTCCGGGCTAATCTCCTTGGGTTCTTCATCTTCATCTACTGGTGTCGGGCCTCCCATAAATATTCCAATCTTCTTAATCAGATCGTCATTCTTCTCCACCAATACTTCAATTTCTTCTTCATAATCTTCGCGTGTAGCCTTGAGTTCTTCCTCTAGTTCCTTGATTCTAGTCTTAGCCTTCTTCAGTTCTATCATGTCTGCGCACATCTGATTCTCCTGTCGTCGAATGTGCTGGTTTAACTCTTGAATAAAAGCTGCAATTGATCTATCTTTCCTGGTGCTAATCATCTTCCAGTGTTCATCTCGGCGCCCACAAATCTGGTAGATAGTATCCTTAAGATCCTTGCGGTAGACTTCTCCAATGCGTCACATGGCGATGTGGGCTGCCATGCTCTTTCCTAGACTTCAAGTTGGTGCATCAAAAGAAAACTCTATGGGCTCAGTGACTGGCGTGAACGTCCTTCCTGGAACTTGAACTTGTATCATCCAGCGCTCTTCTTCAGGTAAAGTGGCGTTGTAGGTTCCCGTGAAGCTTGGTACTCCTATGTTCAGGTATCTAGTGACTTCCTTCAAGTGGCGTCCAAAGGGTGTATCTTCATCCGGTTGTGTGAACTTGTTCCTTGCATCCGCCATCCTAAAGAGTAGAAAAGATGAGAAATCAGAAGAGAAGAGAGTGAGTAGTGATCTAGGTCTTAACTTAGTGGTCGTGTCCTACAGTCAGCGTGTGCTCTGATACCATCTCTGTAGCGACCAGACCTCAAACAGTCTGATCTCTGTGCTTCGGTGTCATCCCTGGATCAGTAATGCTGACACCACACAGTACTCGGAGGATTTATAGCAGAGTAGCAATCACACACTTATTACATCGAGTGTCTCAAAAGAGAACTTATTACAATAAATATGGCTTAAGGCCATCTAATACGATAACAGCGGAAGGCTTGGAAGATAAGTGAGTCCATCAACTCCAACGGCATCACTGAGTATAGAACCACGACCTAAACTCCTCAATCGTCGTCTGAAAAGTCTGCAACATTAACGTTGCAGCCCGAAAACGGGTCAGCACATGGAATATGCTGGCAAGGTAACACATAGAGAGTAATGGAATGCAACAGCTATACTATATGCATATTTGGCTGGTGGAAAGCTCTATGGTTGCTGTTTTGCGTAAAGCCAATTTTTCCCTACTTCAAAGGAATAAAATTAATTACTATCATGGTGGTTGTTAAACATTGAGAATGGTTGACAGCATTCTCAATCCCAATTAAGTAACATCATTAAAACCCATCAAAATTAATTTAGAGTAACATGTTGAGATTCACATGATAATCCAGGTACTAGATACTCAAGATGTCCATAACCGGGGACACGGCTAACCATGATTAGTTTGTTACACTTTGCAGAGGTCTGCGCACTTTTCCCCACAAGACTCGATCGCCTCCGTTTGGTTTCTCGCACTACAGGGTGTTTGAGAAGACGGATGACCGAGACACAGTCTTTCAAAGGCGCTAGCACCTTACGGCGGATAGACCGGTACACCTACTTTCCCCTACATCTGCTAGTCTACCCTGTAAGAGTTCGCACAATTGAGTCAACTATGCCAGAGCCCATAATGGCTTGTGGCTGCACACGGAAGTTTCTAGTATGAATAATCTCATGATCCCTTTGGGCCTGGGTGGCGGTCCAAATAAAAACAGGCAAGTCCTGGAATCCCCAGGTGCCTCAATCCACCCAGATGTGTGTTAGGTTGCCACCTTAGATAAACCCTTAATTATCAATCTCACATCTGTCATGGATATCACTCACCCAATCCACGTCTACTAGCATAGCATGGCATAATGAGAAAACGTAGAAGTAACTCCCAAAGGTTTGATAACAAACAGGTAATAGGTACTACCTCATCTACTTCCCATCCCACAATTTAATTAGATCCTAATCATGCACTGTGTGAAGATTGATCTAATGCAATAAAACTGGGTTGTAGAAAAGGTATGATCAAAGTGTTACTTGCCTTGCTGATGATCCGCGTAACCTAGAGATTCGAAGTAACAGGCGGCGCACTCCGGGTATTCTATCACAGACAAACAACAAGCATACAATAAGTACTCATCTAATGCACAGGTAAAACTCAAATAAGAGATCTAACCAGAAAGTTCAACTTAAGAACCCTGGTTTGCAAAAAGAATCAAATCGAACGAAGCAAAAGAAATCAAACGGCGAAGGAAAACAACTTCGTTCTAGTAATCTGGATCTAGGGCAAATTTTACAGTCACAAAAACATGTTTAAGTTGATTATTCGGAAAGAGGGTTTCGAGACGAAACTCCAGGCGCTTGAATCGCCTGATTCCGATAAACGAGCGAAAAGTTATACTAAAACGAAAATCGGATCAGAAATCGCGATCAGAAAATAACCGCGAAAATCGGACGAAAAAGAAAAACGACGAACCGACTTTTTTTTAAAACAGCACGGAAAAAGAGGCGGCGGCGAACCTCGGGCGGCGCGCTGCTCCGGCGAGTCGGCGGCGGGGCAGCGACGGCTGGCTAGGGTTAGGGTTTCGGGGCTGGGCGGCTGGGCTCTCTCTCGGGCCGGGGCGGCGGCTTATATAGCCTTGGCCGGCGGTGTCCTGGCCGAGTACGGCCCGTAGTCGGTTACGGTTTTTTTTAAATAAATCCGCTTGGAAGAAAAATAAAAAGAAATACTAAACGGACTCCAAAAATCACGAAATAAATTTTGCCGGGTTTCTAAAATCAAGCCCGATAAAGTGAACATTTATTTGGGCCCAAACTACAACTTTGAAAAACGCACATTTTTCCTAAATTCAAATAAAAATACCAAAAAACTCCGAAATAAATCTTATTTGATTTTTTTATTAAATCCTCAATATTTCTATATTTTGGGAAAGTCATTTTATTCCCTCTCTCATATTTTTGTAATAGAAATAATTGATGATAAAATAAATAAAATCAAATGATCCTGTTTACATAATTTGAGAAAACTCAAATATGTAAATAACGAAATCCCCAACTCTCTCCGTGGGTCCTTGAGTTGCTTAGGATTTTCTAGGATCAAAACCAAAAGCAAAATAAAATATGATATGCATGATGACCTAATGTATAACATTCCAAATTGAAAATTTGGGATGTTACAAATTTCTCACCCGTTCATCAGAGTTGCACAAATGATATATAGTGCCGGTTACCTCTCTCACAAGAAATTTTTGAAAACACACACCATGCAGCACGTGAACTTCTGGCAGCGAAATTTTTAGCAGCGAAATTTTTATACTTTAACTTTTTATTTTATTTTTCTCATATGAAAACACACCATGCAGCACATGAACTTCTAGCCATTTTCAATTTGAACTTCTCTGTAAAAAAAGTTGTCCCTAACTCCCAAAGCACTCGTCAAATTTGAGCAAATGATAGCATTGGAAAGCAATTTTTTTTAACAAATCATGACTAGTTAAGAGCATATTTTGAACATGCTAGGACTTGTTTTGAATGATATACACAAAACATTCAAATTATATTATGGGAATAATGCACATGATATACCGTTGGAAAGATTATGTTTGAGAAGCAAATTTTTTCATCAATTTTTTTTCAAATTCGTCGCCATTTATGGGTAGTTTTCAAAATGCCAAAAATAACATCGATTATTTTTTCCTTGTAAATTATATGTTTTTATAAACATCGGACTTCTCTCTTATTTTAATTTTAACTTCTTAGTTTTATTTCTAGAAAATTAATTTTTGTAAGTAAACATTGAACAACTTTTTTCATGAATTGAATTAAATACATTTTTTAGAAACAAGAAGAATTTGAGTTTTCTGCATACATCAAGTTGCTCCATTATTTTAGTAAAAAAGGCAAGGTCCAAATATGGGCACATCCATGTGTACAAACCTTTTAAACTGCTCGATTTTTTTTATATTTGACCTTCTTGGTTTTGGAATAAACATTTTGAACTTCTATGTTATTTAAATTTGTTCTCCAATTTTTTAGTAAAATGTAGAAACACCATATTTTATAAAAATTTTGAACTGCTCCATTTTTAGTTTTTGAACTTCTTGGTTTATTCTATAGTAATGAGGAAAATTACAGGTTTGTAATAAGCATTGAACCGCCCTATTATTTAAATTTGAACTTCAAGGTATTTTTTTAGAAATGGTTGAACTTACAAAACAAAATTATATTTTCCACCTTTATATGAACTTACTATGTTATATCTTATGCAGTTTTGTTTTTTTGTCTCGCGACATTTTTTATGCATTTTTTGCTGTCGGTGAAATGGACTTTCATTGATGAATTTCTTCAATATGTGGTAGACCTGAACTTATGAATTTCTGAAACATGAACTTCGCATGGTATTATAATTCAAGAAAATTACACGCAATAATAGACATACGCTTTGTGTGATACATGAATTTACATAAATACTAATGCACATATCTGAAAGAGCATTCTGATGTGAATCAATGAAGGTATGCATTAAAAAGAAACACATATACAATACACACTTGACCTTCTGCAACACAACATCTTGACCTTCTCAAAAACGAATTTTGAAAGCCAAAATAAATCATGCATTAGTACAAGTACAAGCACAACATTTTTTTAATATTAAAACAATAAAACCAAATTAGATGTTTTAGAAACATCACAGTTTTGTACTTTTAACTACTCTCTTTAATTAATGAACATCCAGTTTTTAAGGTGAGTTCCTTTTTTCATATAGACTTAGTAGAGTGGCTTCTTTTTCTTTCATGTGCACTTGCTCTATCTTTTGGAGGCTCAACTGCTGGCTGTTGTAATTGCCCAACACGATATTGTATAATGTTCTATAGTTACTACAATTTTCAACTTGGAGTCACATTGAAATGCACAATCATGTAAAACGGCAGGATGTTTGATGCATTTATAGTTGTATAATGTACATCAATCATGTAGTACAGTGCATCAAACTTCAACCTGGAGTCACATTGGACTGAACAATCTACATTTTGTGGCGACTTAAAATCAAAATTGATCTATTTCACAGTGACCATGTGTCCCTGCCAAAGACATATTCTTTTTCAATTGAAGACCAAAACTCAAAAACAATGGAGGAACTAGAGAGGGGATGGAAGGACGAGCCACACGCTGCTTTTTCCGGTCTAGCTGGGCGATCGGCGTCGTTACATGAGGCCCGAGAGAAGAGCTCTGGTATATGAGGAAGATGTATCGGTGACGACGAACCGAGTGCTCGCAACCTACCCAGGGCGCCACCGCGACCTGCCCAGGGCGGTGACGCACCTCGGATGATGCTGGATCCAGGGAAGGGCGTGAAGGTGTGTGGCAGCGGCACGCGAGAATCAATGAATGATGCGATTACACAAGAATAAATACTCCATTTTTTGAGATAAACTGGGAAGAAAACCAACCTGTGAAACTGAAACCAATGAACCAAAAACACTAGTTTTTTTACCTACATATACAGTTGAACTTCAGACATCAAAATCAGTTAGTGAACAATACAGAACTGGACAGGGGAAGGAATCGGCGATTGATATGGATACGGTTTTAGGATAGTGGGAAGGAACCAAATTCACACATCAAAATCTTCGTCTTTTTCAATGTACAAGGCTCTCGTCTTTGTCCCTTCATGTTGTTAAGTAGATTGTCATCTCCCTTAATTAAGTTGTTAATCCAAAAAAATACCGCACCGATGCAAGAAGAACCATGACGGCGGTCCTCAGATTCAGGTTGCCGGTCAGCATAGTTGTCGTCATAGCCGCCCATTGTCAAGACAAATGCACCGCAACGACGCCGTCGACCGTCGGGGCTGCAGCGATACATCACTACCTTGTAGCAGTTGTTTGATTAATTCAGAGAAGTAAATTAGTAATCCATCAGTGCCCGGCTTCGAAGATCAAACTAATAAAGAAAGATCTTGCCTCAAATCATGCATCGCACACATATTCCACCACCACTACTTTAAAACTAGTTGCTCTTTGATGCTTGAGTCACGTGCTTCATGAACGTGCAATAATTACAGTTTCTTCACGATATTGTGCTCTAGTCCTTCAGATAATCTTCAAGGCAGGCGAGCTCCCGGCCTCTGCTGTGCTGACACCCTTGTGTGCTGGCTTCTCCATGCTGGTCATGTAGGGACTTTGAGAATCACAGCCATGTTAAGTGGACGACCGATTTAACAGCTACAGCATCAGTAGCAACTGAACTGCAGAGTGCAGAGGAGCCGAACGTAAGTAGTATGAGATGCCAAACCTGGTCGCCAAGGAGAAGGTGACTAGCATGACGGAGGACGGAGGCAACGGGCGACCATGGCACCGGTCAGCGGCTGCGCGCAGGGACGCCGGCCTGAGATGGGTCAGCTCGTGGTGTCGAAGCAACAACAGGTGACGATGGCGAGGAAGGGGAGGAAGCTGCAGGGGAGGAATGGATGGGTGCTCAGGCCGCGGCCGTGGTCGATCTCGCCGGCCATGGCTCGATCTACGTGCCGGGAGGCAGTGGTAACTGCATCCACGCGGCGCCGCGCAGTAGCTCCACTCGCCGGAGAGGTGCGTGGCTGGGGGTGATGCACGTCGCCGCCACAGGGGACGTCGGGGCCGGGAGGAAGCAGGGATGGGGGAAGTTCAAGTGGAGGCGGGCGCGGAGGAAGCTGGAGGGAGCCGCGCACAGGAGCTGGCAGTGGGAGGTGGAGCCGGTGATGCAGGTGGAACCGCTGGAGGCGATGGCGCGCAGCGGAAGGGAGAAGGTCATGGTGGCAAGTGGAGGAAGGTCGCAGTGGAAGGTCGAGGAAGGTCACGCGGTGGCAGGATCCCGGCGTCTTGCAACGTGGGTTGGTGGCTGTCGCGCAGCCGCGGGATCCCGACGAGCGGAGGTTGGTTGGTGGCGGTTGCGGTGGCGCCGCCAGATGGGGTCATGCGCGTGGCCGAAAGCTAGGGTTGGAGTGGGGCGGCGCGACGGCCAGATCCATGGGTGGGGGCGCTGCGATGGACGGATCCGAGGCGGTGTGGCGCGGCGGCCGGAGCGGCGGTGGGGCGGCGCACGTTGTGCTCATGGCGGCTGGTGAATCGGGGCAGTGGAGGAAACGCATGGGAGGTTGGGGAGGAATGGGTGGGCTCCGGTTCGGTCGGGCTTTTGGATCTCAGGGACATCTTTATCAGGCCCTTATAGGACGCGCCGTGATCCAAATAACAATTCTAATCCCAGGATCAAAATAGTGCTTCTCTCTCTTTCTATATATATATATATACGGCCTCCGGGTCTCTTCCTTAATATATAAGAGGAAGAAGTAGGTCGGTGGAGCAACATGGGGCCCACGAGGGTGGAAGGCGCGCCCCCTGCCTTGTGGCCTCGTCGATTGTTTCTTGACATCCACTCCAAGTCTCCCGGATCAAATTTGTTTCAAAAATCACGTTCCCGAAGGTTTCATTCCGTTTGGACTCCGTTTGATATTCCTTTTCTGCGAAACACTGAAATAGGCAAAAAAAAACAACAATTTGGGCTGGGCCTCCGGTTAATAGGTTAGTCTCAAAAATAATATAAAAGTGTAAAATAAAGCCCATTAACATCCAAAACAGATAATATAATAGCATGGAACAATAAAAAATTATAGATACGTTGGAGACGTATCACATGACCGAGTTGACGATGCCATAGCCAGTCTTCTGAAACTTTTAGAAGTAGACATGTGGCAGATTGTGGTCCTATAGAGAAATCAACAATATACAAGTCTCCTATCCTAAAGCCTTCGAAGACTTTGGAATTGTCAGATTCCATGATCATTGCCTGGATATCGTCATGATTATTTGAAGTTCTATCAATTTCCCAATAGTAATTTGTTCACCCACCATTTGCTACTTTTTCTCGAGAGAAGCCACTAGTGAAACCTACGGCCCCCGGGTCTCTTCCTTAATATATTTGCCTTTGCGACCTATTTTCCTTTGCTTTTAATTTCAGATCTATTAAACCAAAAATACAAAAATACCTTGCTGCAATTTATTTTATTCGAGATCTATTTATCCCATCTATCATATTTTTATCATGTCCGTTTGCCAATTTTTGGCGCCGTTACCCAAAAGGGATTGACAACCCCTTTAACACGTCGGGTTGTGAGTATTTGTTATTTGTGTGTAGGCGCCGTTCACATAGTGTTGCGTGGTTCTCCTACTAGTTCGATAACCTTGGTCTCATCACCGAGAGAAATACCTACCGTTGTTGTGCTGCATCATCCCTTCCTCTTTGGGGAAATACCGACGTAGTTCAAGCAGACATCAAAAGGAATTTCTGGTGTCGTTGCCGGGGAGACATCATCATCCAACTCAAGTTTTTCTTCATAAGATTGCATCAAAGCATCAACAATATATTTAGTAAAAGCTTTATTTTAACTATAAGCATGAGGAGAATTTAGCACGGATTGCAAAAAGGAAATACAATCTATCAAAGAGCAATTATCATAATTAAATTCCTTGAAATCCAAGATAGTGGGTTCGTTGGTATCTAAAGTTTTAACCTCTTCAATCCCACTTTTACCAATTTGATGATAATGATTCTTGTGATATTAAAAACTTATTTAAACCTCATGATGAATATGCTTGTGATAATATTGAAAGTGGTCTTAGAGAGGCCATGACTTTATTTGATGATAATCCCACTATTTTGGGAGAGTGTCAACGTTGCATGCATGTGGATCATATAGAGAATATGTTATGTGATAGCTATATTGTTGAATTTGAATATGATCCCACATATAATTATTATTAGAAAGGGAAATATGGTTCTAGAAATTTTCATGCTACTAAATTACCTCTCTTCATGTTGAGATTGTCTATGTTTTATTCTTCTTCCTTACATATGCTAGTCTTTGCTTGTTTTGATAATTTCTTTGCTTATAAAATGCCTATGCATAGGAAGTATGTTAGACTTAGATGTGTTTTGAAATACTACATGATGCCCTCTTCGTGTTTCAATTAGTATCTTTCATGTGAGCATCATTGAAATCTTATGCCTAGCTAGGGGCATAAAACAACATCGCTTGTTGGGAGGCAACCCAATGAATAAAATATATTTTTGCTTTTTGCTTCCTATTCTTGAGTGTTAGCGCAATTGTGCTACTTTTATGATTGCGTTTTTTGTGTTTTAATTAGTGTTTGTGCCAAGTAAATCCTTTAGGATCTTCTTGGGTTATAGTTGACTTGATCTTGTTGAAAAACAGAAACTCTCGTGCTCGCGAAAATAATTTTCATTTTTAATAGAAGAGTGATAAATTACCGATTCCTTTTGCAGAAGATTAATATACAAATTGCTCAGCTCTCTAATTTTTCAGAATTATTGGAGTTATAGAAGTATTCGAAATACCAAAATTGCTACAGACTGTTCTGTTTTTGACAGATTCTATTTTCTTTGCGCTGTGTGCTTGTTTTAATGATTCTATTGTTTTCTTTGAAGAGTTTTTGCCATAGAAAAGTTGGAATACAGTAGATATAAGTCAAGAATAAAATATGAATAGGTTTGCAACAGTACTTATAGTAGTGATTTGTTTTCTTATAATAACGGATCCCACGAAGGTTTTGTTGAGTTTTGTGTGATTGAAGTTTTCAAGTTTTGGGTGATGTTACGATGGATGAAGGAATAAGGAGTAAGAAGAGCCTAAGCTTGGGGATGCCCCTGGCATCCAAAGCTATTATCCAAAGAGAAGCAAGCAACTAAGCTTCGGGATGCCCGAGTTGAAGGAAATATGCCATAGAGGCAATAATAAAGTTGTTATTTATATTTCCTTATATCATGATAAATGTTTATTATTCATGCTAGAGTTGTATTAACCGGAAACTTAGTACATGTGTGAATACATAGAAGAACAGAGTGTCCCTAGTATGCCTCTACTTGACTAGCTCATTAATCAAAGATGGTTAAGTTTCCTGACCATAGACATGTGTTGTCATTTGATGAACGGGATCACATCATTAGAGAATGATGTGATGGACAAGACCCATCCGTTAGCTTGGCATAATGATCGTTTTGTTTTTCTGCTATTGATTTCTTCATGACTTATACATGTTCCTCAGACTATGAGATCATGCAACTACCGAGTACTGGAGGAACACCTTGTGTGCTATCAAACGTCACAATGTAACTGGGTGATTATAAAGATGCTCTACAGGTGTCTCCGATGGTGTTTGTTGAGTTGGCATAGATCGAGATTAGGATTTGTCACTCCGTGTATCCGAGAGGTATCTATGGGCCCTCTCGGTAGTGCACATCACTATGAGCCTTGCAAGCAATGTGACCAATGAGTTAGTCACGGGATGATGCATTACAGAACGAGTAAAGAGACTTGCCGGTGACGATATTGAACTAGGTATGATGATACCGATGATCGAATCTCGGGCAAGTAACATACCGATGACAAAGGGAACAATGTATGTTGTTATGCGGTTTGACCGGTAAAGATCTTTGTCGGTGTCAAAACCGGCGGATCTCGGGTAGGGGGTCCTGAACTGTGCGTCTAGGCCGGATGGTAACAGGAGGCAGGGGACACAATGTTTTACCCAGGTCCGGGCCCTCTTGATGGAGGTAAAACCCTACGTCCTGCTTGATTAATATTGATGATATGGGTAGTAAGAGAGTAGATCTACCACGAGATCAGAGAGGCTAAACCCTAGAAGCTAGCCTATGGTATGATTGTATGTTGTGGTTGTTGTGTCCTACGGACTAAAACCCTCCGGTTTATATAGACACTGGAGAGGGCTAGGGTTACACAGAGTCGGTTACAATGGGAGGAGATCTAATATCCGTATTGCCAAGCTTGCCATCCACGCCAAGGAAAGTCCCATCCGGACACGGGACGAAGTCTTCAATCTTGTATCTTCATAGTCCAAGAGTCCGGCCAAAGGTCATAGTTCGGCTATCCGGACGCCCCCTAATCCAGGACTCCCTTAGTAGCCCCTGAACCAGGCTTCAATGACGACGAGTCCGGCCCGCAGATTGTCTTCAGCATTACAAGGCGGGTTCCTCCCCCGAATACTTCATAGAAGATTTTGAACACAAGGATAGTGTCCGGCTCTGCAAAATAAGTTCCACATACTGTCGTAGAGAGAATAACATTTACACAAATCTTAATCTGCCGACACGTTTTGGCAACATGACATTATGCCATGGCTCGGTGCTTATTCGAACCGTTTTTCTTCAACCACCTCCACACATAATGCGAGGCGGTTTCTTGACACGTCTTGTCAAAGCAGAGATCGTGTTACCCCAATTACGGGATTCTCATTAATACGGTCGTGGGTAACCCAACCGTGTCTAGGACTCCTAGATTATAGGCAAGTCCCAAACGGCTACGGAGAGGACGCTTGATATTCACCCTCTTTATAAAGGGACAAGGTTTTCGCTTTTTCCCTCTCGTGCTCAATCGAACCCCTCCCCCGCCTTGAGTTCCAACACCCAAAGCCCAGGTCAGGTGCTCCGGATCTTCAATCATGTCCGGATCCAGCCTTCAAGGCCGGTGGATGCCCTCCTCCGTCACGGAAGAGGATATCAAGAAGTTGAGGGAGGCTAGATACCTGACCGCCGAGGTTTCGCATTGGCTGCCTGCTTGAGGGCAGGTCGTCCCCACTCCCGAACCCAACGAGAACATCATGTTCGTCTCCCACTTCCTCCGAGGCCTAGGCCTCACTCTGGATCCCTTCGCCAGGGGTTTGATGTTCTATTATGGGCTAGATTTCCATGATCTAGCTCCGGACTCCTTTCTCCACATCTCGACATTTATTGTCGTGTGTGAGGCCTTCCTCTGCATTACCCCTCACTTCGGCCTGTGGCTCAAGACCTTTGAAGTGAAGCCAAAGATGATCGAGGGGCAACATGCAGCGTGCGGAGGCGCGTCAATAGGCAAGATGGCAGGAGCTCCGTGGCCGAAAGGTTCCTTTCCAGAGGTGTTCGGATTATGGCAACGGGAGTGGTTTTACATCACGGCTCCCAGAAGTGCCAAGTGGGCGGCTACCCCCGCTTTCCGCTCGGGCCCCCCACCACAACTGATGTCATGGATTAGCAGAGGTTTGAGCTGGGGTCCATTCAAGGACGTGCCTATACTGCAAAGCCGCATTCAAGATCTCTTCCAGGGAGATTTTAATTTGGTTGTGGTAATGCAAGTTATGCTAGTTCGTCGAGTCCAGCCTTGCAAATGCTGGCCCTTTCGCTTGTAGGAGTTCAACCCAGAAGGACCGCGTGCCATTCAAAGTTTCCTCGGCCTGACGCATGAGGAGATGTACAAGTCATTCTTCGGACCTCAAATAGAGTGTCCGGATACTACCGAGGACGTGGGCCTGAGCAGTAACCGTGCCGCCGAACAAGTAAGAAATCCTGTAGCCAAACGCACCATCTTTTATTCATCATGAAGTTATTTATGAGAGATCGCTCTTTGACCAGGACTGGCTAACAAAGGCGAAGATGATTCGGTGTTCGGCCCCCCCTCCCTGAGGGTTTGGAAAATCCGATATTGGAAAAGATGCTCGAGCTCGCACCTTGCCCGGAGCCCTCGAAGGAAGATACAGGGGGGAATAATATGGGCGGAAGCGGGCCCCCATCGCTGCCAGTTCCAACCGAGGGAATGAGCGCCTCCATAAAGGAGGATAACCGGGGGAGGAAGAGGACTGCTTCCGAGGATCCGGAAGCCGAGGCCTCCAAACGAGAGAAGAAGTCTCGAACAGAGGGTCCTGCCTCGGGGGGTGCTCTTGCCGCACAAAGTCCGCGGGGGGATCAGCCCTCCAACGAGTCGTAAGTGATCCAAAAAATACTTTAATAGTGAAGGTATACTATCTTTTTTCTGAGAAAATAACCGCTGCATATATCTTGCAGTTCGGGTCTTAGCCCTTCTCAGCTGAGCTCGTCTTCGGGGGATCTTCTTCCGGAGATGATGGAGAGCGAAACGCCTCCCCCGGACTCCTCCGCTCAAGAAGCGGGTGACCCCTAAGTGTCGTCACGGAGGGCCTGTCCGGATCCGGTGAGGCCAGAAGATAATCCCATAGACCCCCGAAGTCCCCAGCGTCCAGCTCTCGAAGAGAGCAAACAAAAGAGTCCAACATCGTCTGGTATGCGGTCGGACGTTCTGAGGGAGCTGTTGGGGCAAGCGGCCATCTCAGAAGAACACCGTACGCTGATGGGTACGGTGATGGAAAGAATTTCGTTCGCCGAAAGTGGATTACATGAAGCCTTTATGAGTCTACTGACAGGCTTTGAGTGTTGGAAATATGCCCTAGAGGCAATAATAAAAGCATTATTATTATATTTCCTTGTTCATGATAATTGTCTTTATTCATGCTATAATTGTGTTATGCGGAAATCGTAATACATGTGTGAATAACAGACACCAACATGTCCCTAGTAAGCCTCTAGTTGACTAGCTTGTTGATCAACAGATAGTCATGGTTTCCTGACTATGGACATTGGATGTCATTGATAACGGGATCACATCATTAGGAGAATGATGTGATGGACAAGACCCAATCCTAAACATAGCACAAGATCGTATAGTTCGTTTGCTAGAGTTTTCCAATGTCAAGTATCTTTTCCTTAGACCATGAGATCGTGTAACTCCCGGATACCGTAGGAGTGCTTTGGGTATACCAAACGTCACAACGTAACTGGGTGACTATAAAGGTAGACTACAGGTATCTCCGAAAGTGTCTGTTGGGTTGACATGGATCAAGACTGGGATTTGTCACTCCGTATGACGGAGAGGTATCGCCGGGCCCACTCGGTAATGCATCATCATAATGAGCTCAAAGTGACCAAGTGTCTGGTCACGGGATCATGCATTGAGGTACGAGTAAAGTGACTTGCCGGTAACGAGATTGAACGAGGTATTGGGATACCGACGATCGAATCTCGGGCAAGTAACATATCGATTGACAAAGGGAATTGCATACTGGGTTGATTGAATCCTCGACATCGTGGTTCATCCGATGAGATCATCGTAGAGCATGTGGGATCCAACATGGGTATCCAGATCCCGCTGTTGGTTATTGACTGGAGAGTCGTCTCGGTCATGTCTGCTTGTCTCCCGAACCCGTAGGGTCTACACACTTAAGGTTCGGTGACGCTAGGGTTGTGAAGATATGTATATGCAGTAACCCGAATGTTGTTCGGAGTCCCGGATGAGATCCCGGACGTCACGAGGAGTTCCGGAATGGTCCGGAGGTAAAGAATTATATATAGGAAGTGCTGTTTCGGCCATCGGGACAAGTTTCGGGGTCACCGGTATTGTACCGGGACCACCGGAAGGGTCCCGGGGGTCCACCGGGTGGGGCCACCTATCCCGGAGGGCCCCATGGGCTGAAGTGGGAGGGAACCCAGCCCAAAGTGGGCTGGGGCGCCACCCCCAAGGGCCCATGCGCCTAGGGTTGGGGGGGAAACCCTAGAGGGGGCGCCCCCTTGCTTGGGGGGCAAGCCCCCCACCCTTGGCCGCCGCCCCCCTAGTAGATTCCATCTACTATGGCCGGCGCCCCCCCCTTGGCACCCCTATATATAGTGAGGGAGAGGAGGGACTTCATACACCAGCCCCTGGCGCCTCCCTCTCTCCCCGTTACGTCTCTCTCTCGTAGTATAGGCGAAGCCCTGCTACTGTGACGCCCTGCATCCACCACCACGCCGTCGTGCTGCTGGATCTTCATCAACCTCTCCTTCCCCCTTGCTGGATCAAGAAGGAGGAGACGTTCCCCGTCCCGTACGTGTGTTGAACGCGGAGGTGCCGTCCGTTCGGCGCTTGGTCATCGGTGATTTGGATCACGTCGTGTTCGACTACATCATCACCGTTCTTTGAACGCTTCCGTGCGCGATCTACAAAGGTATGTATATGCATCCGATGACTCGTTGCTAGATGAACTCCTAGATGGATCTTGGTGAAACGAGTAGGAAAATTTTTGTTTTCTGCAACGTTCCCCAACAGTGGCATCATGAGCTAGGTCTATGCGTAGTTCTTCTTGCGCGAGTAGAACACAATTTGTTGTGGGCGTAGATTTGTCAACTTTCTTGCCGCTACTAGTCTTTTCTTGCTTCAGCAGCATTGTGGGATGAAGCGGCCCAGACCAACCTTACACGTATGCTTACGTGAGACCGGTTCCACCGACTAACATGCACTAGTTGCATAAGGTGGCTGGCGGGTGTCTGTCTCTCCCACTTTAGTTGGAGCGGATTCGATGAACAGGGTCCTTATGAAGGGTAAATAGAAGTTGACAAATCACGTTGTGGCTTTAACGTAGGTAAGAAGTCGTTCTTGCTAGAACCCCAATTCAGCCACGTAAAACTTGCAACAACAATTAGAGGACGTCTAACTTGTTTTTGCAGCAAGTGGTTTGTGATATGATATGGCCAAAGTTGTGATGAATGATGAATGATCTATATGTGATGTATGAGATGTTCATGCTATTGTAATAGGAATCACGACTTGCATGTCGATGAGTATGACAACCGGCAGGAGCCATAGGAGTTGTCTTTATTCTTTTATATGACCTGCGTGTCATTGAGAAACGCCATGTAAATTACTTTACTTTATTGCTAAACACGTTATCCATAGTAGTAGAAGTAATAGTTGGCAAGCAACTTCATGGAGACACGATGATGGAGATCATGATGATGGAGATCATGGTGTCAAGCCGGTGACAAGATGATCATGGAGCCCCAAGATGGAGATCAAAGGAGCTATGTGATATTGGCCATATCATGTCACGTTTATTATTTGATTGCATGTGATGTTTATCATGTTTTGCATCTTGTTTACTTAGAACGACGGTAGTAAATAAGATGATCCCTCATAATAATTTCAAGAAGTGTTCCCCCTAACTGTGCACCGTTGCGACAGTTCGCTGTTTCAAAACACCACGTGATGATCGGGTGTTTTATTCAGACGTTCACATACAACGGGTGTAAGACAGATTTACACATGCAAACACTTAGGTTGACTTGACGAGCCTAGCATGTACAGACATGGACTCGGAACACAGAAGACCGAAAGGTCGAGCATGAGTCGTATAGAAGATACGATCAACATGAAGATGTTCACCGATGTTGACTAGTCCGTCTCACGTGATGATCGGACACGGCCTAGTTAACTCGGATCATGTAATACTTAGATGACTAGAGGGATGTCTAATCTAAGTGGGAGTTCATTAATATTTTGATTAGATGAACTTAATTATCATGAACTTAGTCTAAAATATTTTACAATATGTCTTGTAGATCAAATGGCCCACGTAGTCCTCAACTTCAATGCGTTCCTAGAGAAAACCAAGCTGAAAGACGATGGCAGCAACTATACGGACTGGGTCCGGAATCTGAGGATCATCCTCATAGCTGCCAAGAAAGATTATGTCCTACAAGAACCGCTAGGTGATCCACCCGTCCCACAGAACCAAGATGTTATGAACGCTTGGCAGACACGTGTTGACGACTACTCCCTCGTTCAGTGCGGCATGCTTTACAGCTTAGAGCCGGGGCTCCAAAAGTGTTTTGAGAGACATGGAGCATATGAGATGTTCGAAGAGCTGAAAATGGTTTTTCAAGCTCATGCCCGGATCGAGAGATATGAAGTCTCCGATAAATTCTTCAGCTGTAAGATGGAGGAAAATAGTTCTGTCAGTGAGCACATACTCACTATGTCTGGATTACATAACCGCTTGTCTCAGCTGGGAGTTAATCTCCCGGATGATGCGGTCATTGACAGAATCCTCCAGTCGCTTCCACCAAGCTACAAGAGCTTTGTGATGAACTTCAACATGCAGGGGATGCAAAAGACCATTCCTGAGTTGTTCTCAATGCTGAAATCAGCGGAGGTAGAAGTTAAGAAGGAACATCAAGTGTTGATGGTCAATAAAACCACTAAGTTCAAGAAAGGCAAGGGTAAAAAGAACTTCAAGAAGGACGGCAAGGAGGTTGCCGCGCCCGGCAAGCAAGCTGCCGGGAAGAAGCCAAAGAATGGACCCAAGCCCGAGACTGAGTGCTTTTATTGCAAGGGAAGCGGTCACTGGAAGCGGAACTGCCGTAAATACTTAGCAGACAAGAAGGCCGGCAAAACAAAAGGTATATGTGATATACATGTAATTGATGTGTACCTTACTAGTGTCCGTAGTAGCTCCTGGGTATTTGATACCGGTGCAGTTGCTCACATTTGTAACTCAAAGCAGGGGCTGCGGAATAAGCGGAAACTGGCAAAGGACGAGGTGACGATGCGCGTCGGGAATGGTTCCAAGGTCAATGTGATCGCCATCGGCACGCTACCTCTGCATCTACCTTCGGGATTAGTTCTAAACCTTAATAATTGTTATTTAGTGCCAGCTTTGAGCATGAACATTGTATCGGGATCTCGTTTAATTCGAGATGGCTACTCATTTAAATCCGAGAATAATGGTTGTTCTATTTATATGAGAGATATGTTTTATGGTCATGCTCCTATGGTGAATGGTTTATTCTTTATGAATCTCAAACGTGATGCTACACATGTTCATAATGTGAGTACCAAAAGATGTAAGGTTGACAACGATAGTCCCACATACTTGTGGCACTGCCGCCTTGGTCACATAGGTGTCAAACGCATGAAGAAGCTCCATGCAGATGGACTTTTAGAGTCTCTTGATTATGAATCATTTGACACGTGCGAACCATGCCTTATGGGTAAAATGACCAAGACTCCGTTCTCAGGAACAATGGAGCGAGCGACCAACTTATTGGAAATCATACATACTGATGTATGCGGTCCAATGAGTGTTGAGGCTCGCGGTGGCTATCGTTATGTTCTCACGCTCACTGATGATTTAAGTAGATATGGGTATATCTACTTAATGAAACACAAGTCTGAAACCTTTGAAAAGTTCAAGGAATTTCAGAGTGAGGTTGAGAATCAACGTGACAGGAAAATCAAGTTTCTACGATGAGATCGTGGAGGAGAATACTTGAGTCACGAGTTTGGCACACACTTAAGAAGATGTGGAATAGTTTCACAACTCACGCCGCCTGGAACACCTCAGCGTAACGGTGTGTCCGAACGTCGTAATCGCACTCTATTAGATATGGTGCGATCTATGATGTCTCTTACCGATTTACCGCTATCTTTTTGGGGCTATGCTTTAGAGACTGCTGCATTCACTTTAAATAGGGCTCCGTCGAAATCCGTTGAGACGACACCGTATGAATTATGGTTTGGGAAGAAACCTAAGCTGTCGTTTCTAAAATTTTGGGGATGCAATGCTTATGTCAAGAAACTTCAACCTGAGAAGCTCGAACCCAAGTCGGAAAAATGCGTCTTCATAGGATACCCTAAAGAAACTATTGGGTATACCTTCTACCTAAGATCCGAAGGCAAGATCTTTGTTGCCAAGAATGGGTCCTTTCTAGAGAAAGAGTTTCTCTCGAAAGAAGTAAGTGGGAGGAAAGTAGAGCTTGATGAAGTATTACCTCTTGAACCGGAAAATGGCGCAACTCAAGAAAATGTTCCTGAGGTGCCTGCACCGACTAGAGAGGAAGTTAATGATAATGATCAAGATACTTCTGATCAAGCTCCTACTGAAATTCGAAGGTCCACAAGGACACGTTCCGCACCAGAGTGGTACGGCAACCCTGTCTTGGAAATCATGTTGTTAGACAACGGTGAACCTTCGAACTATGAAGAAGCGATGGCGGGCCCGGATTCCGACAAATGGCTACAAGCCATGAAATCCGAGATAGGATCCATGTATGAAAATAAAGTATGGACTTTGACTGACTTGCCCGTTGAACGGCAAGCCATAGAAAATAAATGGATCTTTAAGAAGAAGACAGACGCGGATGGTAATGTGACCATCTATAAAGCTCGACTTGTCGCTAAGGGTTATCGACAAGTTCAAGGGGTTGACTACGATGAGACTTTCTCACCGGTAGCGAAGCTAAAGTCCGTCCGAATCATGTTAGCAATTGCCGCATTCTACGATTATGAGATATGGCAAATGGACGTCAAAACGGCATTCCTTAATGGTTTCCTTAAGGAAGAATTGTATATGATGCAGCCGGAAGGTTTTGTCGATCCTAAGAATGCTGACAAGGTATGCAAGCTCCAACGCTCGATTTATGGGCTGGTGCAAGCATCTCGGAGTTGGAACATTCGCTTTGATGAGATGATCAAAGCGTTTGGGTTTACACAGACTTATGGAGAAGCCTGCGTTTACAAGAAAGTGAGTGGGAGCTCTGTAGCATTTCTCATATTATATGTAGATGACATACTATTGATGGGAAATGATATAGAACTCTTGGACAGCATTAAGGCCTACTTGAATAAAAGTTTTTCAATGAAGGACCTTGGAGAAGCTGCTTATATATTAGGCATCAAAATCTATAGGGATAGATGGAGACGCCTCATAGGTCTTTCACAAAGCACATACCTTGATAAGATATTGAAGAAGTTCAATATGGATCAATCTAAGAAGGGGTTCTTGCCTGTGTTACAAGGTATGAAATTGAGCTCAGCTCAATGTCCGACCACGGCAGAAGATATAGAAGAGATGAGCGTCATCCCCTATGCATCAGCCATAGGTTCTATTATGTATGCCATGTTGTGTACCAGACCTGATGTAAACCTTGCCGTAAGTTTGGTAGGAAGGTACCAAAGTAATCCCGGCAAGGAACACTGGACAGCGGTCAAGAATATCCTGAAGTACCTGAAAAGGACTAAGGAAATGTTTCTCGTTTATGGAGGTGACGAAGAGCTCGTTGTAAAGGGTTACGTCGACGCTAGCTTCGACACAGATCTGGATGACTCTAAGTCACAAACCGGATACGTGTATATGTTGAATGGTGGAGCAGTGAGCTGGTGCAGCTGCAAGCAGAGCGTCGTGGCGGGATCTACATGTGAAGCGGAGTACATGGCAGCCTCGGAGGTAGCACATGAAGCAATATGGGTGAAGGAGTTCATCACCGACCTAGGAGTAATACCCAATGCGTCGGGGCCGATCAAGCTCTTCTGTGACAACACTGGAGCTATTGCTCTTGCCAAGGAGCCCAGGTTTCACAAGAAGACAAGGCACATCAAGCGTCGCTTCAACTCCATTCGTGAAAATGTTCAAGATGGAGACATAGAGATTTGTAAAGTACATGCAGACCTGAATGTAGCAGATCCGTTGACTAAACCTCTCCCTAGGGCAAAACATGATCAACACCAGAATTCCATGGGTGTTCGATTCATCACAATGTAACTAGATTATTGACTCTAGTGCAAGTGGGAGACTGTTGGAAATATGCCCTAGAGGCAATAATAAAAGCATTATTATTATATTTCCTTGTTCATGATAATTGTCTTTATTCATGCTATAATTGTGTTATTCGGAAATCGTAATACATGTGTGAATAACAGACACCAACATGTCCCTAGTAAGCCTCTAGTTGACTAGCTCGTTGATCAACAGATAGTCATGGTTTCCTGACTATGGACATTGGATGTCATTGATAACGGGATCACATCATTAGGAGAATGATGTGATGGACAAGACCCAATCCTAAACATAGCACAAGATTGTATAGTTCGTTTGCTAGAGTTTTCCAATGTCAAGTATCTTTTCCTTAGACCATGAGATCGTGTAACTCCCGGATACCGTAGGAGTGCTTTGGGTATACCAAATGTCACAACGTAACTGGGTGACTATAAAGGTAGACTACAGGTATCTCCGAAAGTGTCTGTTGGGTTGACATGGATCAAGACTGGGATTTGTCGCTCCGTATGACGGAGAGGTATCGCTGGGCCCACTCGGTAATGCATCATCATAATGAGCTCAAAGTGACCAAGTGTCTGGTCACGGGATCATGCATTGAGGTACGAGTAAAGTGACTTGCCGGTAATGAGATTGAACGAGGTATTGGGATACCGACGATCGAATCTCGGGCAAGTAACATATCGATTGACAAAGGGAATTGCATACGGGGTTGATTGAATCCTCGACATCGTGGTTCATCCGATGAGTTCATCGTGGAGCATGTGGGAGCCAACATGGGTATCCAGATCCCGCTGTTGGTTATTGACCGGAGAGTCGTCTCGGTCATGTCTGCTTGTCTCCCGAACCCGTAGGGTCTACACACTTAAGGTTCGGTGACGCTAGGGTTGTGAAGATATGTATATGCAGTAACCCGAATGTTGTTCGGAGTCCCAGATGAGATCCCGGACGTCACGAGGAGTTCCGGAATGGTCCGGAGGTAAATAATTATATATAGGAAGTGCTGTTTCGGCCATCGGGACAAGTTTCGGGGTCACCGGTATTGTACCGGGACCACCGGAAGGGTCCCGGGGGTCCACCGGGTGGGGCCACCTATCCCGGAGGGCCCCATGGGCTGAAGTGGGAGGGAACCCAGCCCAAAGTGGGCTGGGGCGCCACCCCCCAAGGGCCCATGCGCCTAGGGTTGGGGGGGAAACCCTAGAGGGGGCGCCCCCTTGCTTGGGGGGCAAGCCCCCCACCCTTGGCCGCCGCCCCCCTAGTAGATTCCATCTACTAGGGCCGGCGCCCCCCCCCTTGGCACCCCTATATATAGTGAGGGAGAGGAGGGACTTCATACACCAGCCCCTGGCGCCTCCCTCTCTCCCCGTTACGTCTCTCTCTCGTAGTATAGGCGAAGCCCTGCTACTGTGACGCCCTGCATCCACCACCACGCCGTCGTGCTGCTGGATCTTCATCAACCTCTCCTTCCCCCTTGCTGGATCAAGAAGGAGGAGACGTTCCCCGTCCCGTACGTGTGTTGAACGCAAAGGTGCCGTCCGTTCGGCGCTTGGTCATCGGTGATTTGGGTCACGTCGTGTTCGACTACATCATCACCGTTCTTTGAACGCTTCCGTGCGCGATCTACAAAGGTATGTAGATGCATCCGATGACTCGTTGCTAGATGAACTCCTAGATGGATCTTGGTGAAACGAGTAGGAAAATTTTTGTTTTCTGCAACGTTCCCCAACATTGAGGTACGTGAAATAATATGTGATAGTACCACACATGTTAGATGTGCCCTGTGTAGATAGTAGCCCCTGAGACTCTGGTTGTCATCGAGAACGGCGGCAAACAGAGGATCATAGTCCCAGGCAATAACCAGACTACCTTTATGTGCAGGTGGTGGAAGCTCCGGTGGCTAGCTGGACTAGTGAGTTTGCCGAATTAAAACGGCAACTGGATGCGGCAGACGCCGACATCGAGCTTGTTAACAAGCGGCTTGACGAAGCACAGGGTAAGTAATGTTTTCTGGTGAATGTCACACAATAAGAGCAGCATGATGCCAGTATCTTTAATATGTTGTGACTGCAGACGGAGCTGCCACCGTGGAGACCCTTCGGGCGGAACTTGCCCGAGCCAAGGAACAAGCGAGGGTTAAGAGCCGAGAAGGCCGCGCATTGCGAAAGCAAAGAAAAGATGGCCAAGATGGCCGTAGAATTAAAAGGCACTACCGACCGTTGCCAGTTCCTTGAAGAAGAGAACCGAGTGAAGGCAGCGGACCTTGAGAGGGCCACTATGGCGACCAAAGACAGTCGCTCTGCTATGAGGGCGAAGAAGGAGGAGCTGCGCGAAGCCGGGGATATTGCGGCTGGGAAGCCCTTTCTGCTATGAAGGAAGTTCGGAGATCGGCGGTATGCCCCTCTGGATCGGCTGTGGAGTTCGGCAGACGCATATATGGACTTGGCGGCGAGCACTGTCGATGCGGTCGAATACTTCCAAGATCAATCAGATCATGAAGTGGACAAGTTATTCTGGTCGCAATTCAACGTTCAGGAGCGTCCGCTTCCCTTGAATGATCAGCTAGCCGAATGGGCCAAACTTAATAGGTTATCCGGACTCGCCATGAGGTCTGTTGTAGATCATTTGTAGCCGGAGAAGCCGAAGCCGAACAGCTATTTCAGCTTAGTGCAGCAGTTCCTTGGTGCGGTGCCGCGCATCAACGCGATGAAGAGGTTGGCTTGCATAGAAGGCTCGCGGATGGCCTTTGCCCGTGTCAAGGCATACTGGGCGGAGATGGATGCTACCACTGTTGTGGCGCAAGGTTCGGCCATAGGCCGAGTAGCTGCCGAGCACTATTTTGAAGAGGTTCTTGAGGGTGCTCGTTTCATAGAGTCCCAGTGCTCGAAGAATATTATGTTTGAATGACATGTATTCCCATTGTAAACACAATGTTTTTATGAAATATATTAAGGCTGTATTTATACTTTTGCCGGAAAGTAATGTGATGCCTCCTGTGCGGCCGTTTGTGTATATATGTATATAACCTGAAAGATTGCAGTCGTCGGCTTCAACCCCCACGCATATAATGCGGAGGTGCTCGCAAAAAACACGTGTTCACACTTAACCCAACGTCTTGGTCCTATTAAGGAGGTGATAGCGCAGCGAACGAGGCAACCGGACTATAATGCTTTAACACTTTGACTTAGCCATGGGAGTTTGACAGTCGGGCTACTAGATAGCCCTTGGTGGCTCCACACTCTCCCGATCTCGGGGTGCGTACATGCCTGGCCGGAAAACAGTCCTTCGTTAAGGCGGAGGAATTCTAACATTCTGATAGGTCATCGAGTGGTTGACCAGTCTCACGCTATATCATGACAGTCAGTTTTCGGCTTTCTCTACTGAGGTGCTCGTCCGGATGAACCAGGGCACAATCGCAGTAGTTCTCCTGGTGCTGCCTTAGCGATGAAGCGGAATGTAAGGCACCGAAACACACGAGCCGGGCAAACCCAACATTTGACCAAAGACAATGATTCGGAGCTGATGCATATAAGGCCAAACTCGCGATGCCGAACACTCCCTAAGGTATTCGGTCTTTATGGTATAAACCGGGCCTAAATAGTACCCTTTGTAAGAAGCCCCTTGTGTCCAGGTACGTGCATTATTCTAACGTGACCACATGCCAAGACGTCAGCATCCTTCTCAATTGTACTGAGAATTCGAGGGATGTGTATCAACAGGAGACACTAAAAAAGGTTTACGCAAGGTCTTAATCTAACAAGAATCCTTGGAGCGGGTCCCTGCTGCACGTCTGCGCCTGTGTCTCTGTTGTGTCGTATCCTGGACGGGTGTAGCACGATGATCATCTGTAAAAGAGAGGAACTTAGGTGAAAAAGTTGTCATGCAAAAAGATAGTTTTTAAAGAAACCATGTATAACTAAAAATGAGTAGAAATTGCCACTTGTCTGCGCGCGTTGAGCCCCTTGTATTTGTAATAGGGGTGTGGCCATCAATCTGGTACAAATTACATATAGCAGCGCCGGACTCGTCTAACCGCGTCCGTGGTCTTGATGACCTATCAAATGCTTTAGTTGGTGAGGCCGTTTTTAGTGTGCGGCTGCCAAGGTAGTCGCATTCTCTTCGGTGTGCAAAGATCGCTTAATATTTTCGTTCACTGTAATGATGCCACGTGGACCGGGCATCTTGAGCGTGAGGGAAGCGTAATGCGGTATTGCATTAAAGCGAGCAAAAGCTTCGCGTCCAAGTAGTGCTTGATAACCGCTTTGGAACGTAGCAATGTGGAAGGTTAAATGTTCGCTACGGGAGTTATCGGGGAAGCCGAATATAACCTTTAGTAGTAGGGAGCCCGTGCAGTGAGCCCCTGGGCCTGGCGTTACTCCTTTAAAGGTAGTGTTGCTATGGCAAATTTTCGTTGGGTCTATCCCCATTTCGCGGATTGTATCCTGGTATATCAGGTTTAAACTGCTGCCACCGTCCATCAGGACTCGTGTAAAGTGGTATCCGTCAATTATTGGGTCTAATACCAGGGCAGCCCATCCTGCCCGCCGGATACTTGCTGAGTAATCACAATGGTTAAAAGTGACCGGTTGAGACGACCAGTGGTAGGATTTCACGGTGATAGGCCCTTGGGCATGTTTATCTGGGAGGGCCGCTTTGCTTCCCTTGATCACGTGTAATACGTTGACTCTTTTGACTTCTGATGGAAACTTCTTTTGTTCCCCAGTGTCTTGCTTGAGAGTCTCATCCCCATCTTCGCTTGGTGTATCCTCCCCCTTGTTTATGGCGTTGAGCTTGCCGGACTGCTTGAAGACCCAACATTCTCTGTGGGTATGATTAGCGGGTTTACCAGGGGTGCTATGGATCCGACATACTTGGTCCAGAATTTTGTTCAGGCTGGACAGTTCATCTCTGGCGCCTTTAGAGGGCGGCTTTTGCTGACCTGGCTGAGAGCTTCGGAATCCGGCGTTTACCGCCGTGCTCTTCAGGCTGTCTTCTTTATTCCGACGCTTATTATTTTTGTTGCGTTGTGATTTCCCATTTTCATCTCTAACTTCGGATGTGCTTGGGTCGCTGGTGCTGCATCTGGCTAGCCAGCTGTCCTCACCCGCGCAAAAGCGGGTCATGAGGCTTGTTAATGCTGCCATTGTTCTCGGCTTTTCTTAGCCGGGGTGTCTGGCAATCCATTCGTCGCGGACGCTATGCTTAAAAGCTGCCAAGGCTTCGGCATCCGGACAGTCAACTATTTGGTTCTTCTTAGTAAGAAACCTGTTCCAAAGCTTTCGGGCTGACTCTCCGGGCTGTTGAGTTATATGACTCAAATCGTCCGCATCCGGGGGTCGGACATAAGTCCCTTGAAAATTTTCCCGAAAAGCGTCTTCGAGCTCTTCCCAGCTTCCAATGGAGTTTTCGGGGAGGCTTTTAAGCCAGTGCCGAGCTGGCCCTTTGAGCTTGAGGGGTAAGTACTTGATGGCGTGGAGATCGTCTCCTCGAGCCACATGGATATGGAGGATATAGTCCTCAATCCAGACCCCAGGGTCTGTTGTTCCGTCGTATGCCTCTATGTTTACGGGTTTGAATCCCTCTGGAAATTCATGGTCCAGCACCTCATCGGTGAAACATAGGGGGGGTGCGGCACCCCTGTATCTGGGTGTACCGCGTTGTTCGGATGTTTGTTGTGTTGCATCGTGTGCTGGGGCACGCTTGTGTGGTCCATAGATGGATCTGGTTGAGCCGTCCTTTTGGTGCGAGCCCTCGCGTGGATCGCGTATTGGCTTGTGAATGGTGTTGTTTGCCGCTCTATGTTGGCCGTGAGGTCGTCTATCCGGCCAGGTGGCCGTTTTGATTTTTGGTTGTGGGGGATCTAGGGCCTCCTCATCGAATTCGGGTAGCAACTCCGCTTCGGGTAGCTCTTGGTGGGGCGATTACCACCATTCTTCACTGCTGTGTTGAGTACTTTACTCCATTTGATTTGGAGTGTGTCCTGCGCAGCCTTGAGCCTTTGCTTCTGCTTTTTCAGACTCCTCGCGGTGGCAACAAGCCTTTGACGGGCATTCTGTTGCTCCGGGTGCCTGTCCGGCATTATGTCATCCCGAGTATTATCTTTGATAGAATCGGTTTGTTCGGTTTGATTCTCCGTATTGCCGTGGTCCGGCAGTGGTTCGCCCTGCTCCAACGCTGGGTCTGTATGATCGTTATTTCTGCCGAGGCGGGATTTGGGGCGGCGCTTACGCCACCGCTTTGACTGCTTCTCGAGGGGACAAGCCTTCGTTGCATCCTTCCGTTCCTCGTCGTCGTCTTCTTTTGGTGTGTCCACCATGTATACGTCATAGGATGGGGTGGCTGTCCAGTGCCCTGTGGGCACTGGTTTCTGTTCGTCTCCTACACCGTCGTCCATACCGTCGATGTCTTCGAAGCCGAAGTCTAGCGCGTCGGTTAGATCATCGATAGTGGCTACGAAGTGGGTGGTGGGTGGGTGTCGAATTTCTTTGTCGTCCGCATCCCAATCCTGCCGGTCATAATCCGCCAGGACTCTTCTGATAAAGAGAGAGACCTTAGTGAGTTCAGAATGTCGCCGAAGGGCGAGTGCTGAAAGATATCCGCGGCGGTGAATTCCATGATCGGCGCCCAATCGGACTCGATGGGCGGGGGCGCGGAGGGTTCGGAGTCCGAAGAAGAGTCCGGCACCCTGGAATCACGGGCTTCGCAGAGGGTAAGGTTGGTGTTTGGCTCGATCACCGTTGAGACTGCAGCCCCCGAGGCGGGTCTAGCCACCTGTCGGTGTCAAAACCGGCGGATCTCGGGTAGGGGGTCCCGAACTATGCGTCTAGGCCGGATGTTAACAGGAGGCAAGGGACACGAAGTTTTACCCAGGTTCAGGCCCTCTTGATGGAGGTAAAACCCTACGTCCTGCTTGATTAATATTGATGATATGGGTAGTACAAGAGTAGATCTACCACGAGATTAGAGAGGCTAAACCCTAGAAGCTAGCCTATGGTATGATTGTTGTTCTATATGTTGTCCTACGGACTAAAACCCTCCGGTTTATATAGACATCGGAGAGGGTTAGGGTTACACAAAGTCGGTTACAATGGTAGGAGATCTACATATCCGTATCGCCAAGCTTGCCTTCCACGCCAAGGAAAGTCCCTTCCGGACACGGGACGAAGTCTTCAATCTTGTATCTTCATAGTCCAGGAGTCCGGCTGAAGGTATAGTCCGGCTATCCGGACACCCCCTAATCCAGGACTCCCTCAGTAGCCCCTAAACCAGACTTCAATGACGACGAGTCCGGCGCGCAGATTGTCTTCGGCATTGCAAGGCGGGTTCCTCCTCCAAGTACTTCATAGAAGATTTTGAACACAAAGATAGTGTCCGGCTCTGCAAAATAAGTTTCCACATATTGCCATAGAGAGAATAATATTTACAGAAATCTAATCTGCTGACGTATTCCGTAGTGTGACATTGCACCATGGCCAAGCCTTTATTCAAATCGTTTTATTGTCCCACCTCAGTGTGTCATGCAGGGCGGTTTCCTTGGCATGTCTTGTTAAAGGAGAGATCGTGTCCCCTTATTCCGGGATTCTCATCAACACGGGCGTGGGTAACCCAACCGCGCCATTGATTACGGCGCTTGGGAATAAGCGAGTTTTACCAGGCTGGTGGGGACACGTAGTTGCGTCCACCCATATAAGGGGATAAGGATCCACCTTTTCACCTACGCCTTCTTCCTCCTTTGCCTATCCATTCTTGCGCACTCGAGCTCCAGTGCCCAAGCCCGCACTCCCCACCTCAACCTTCTCCAGCCATGTCCGGAGCGTGAGGCAAGTGGATGGTCTCCTCCGTCATGGAGGGACACATCAAAAAACTGAGGAAGGCCGGATACTTGTCTAACGACATCGTGTACCGGCTTCCCGAAGAGGGGCAGCTCCTCCCCACCTATAACGCCCCGAGACCGATGTGCCAGGTGTCCTCTAGTTATTCGCTGTTGTTGCTTTGTCATTGCTTGCGTGTCATGCATTGCATATCATGTCATCATGTGCATTTCATTTGCATACATGTTCGTCTCATGCATCCGAGCATTTTTCCCCGTTGTCCATTTTGCAATCCGACGCTCCTATCTCCTCCGGTGTCCCTTTCTACCTTCTTTTCGTGTGTGGGGGGTTAAACATTTCTGGATTGGACCGAGACTTGCCAAGCGGCCTTGGTTTACTACCGGTAGACCGCGTGTCAAGTTTCGTATCATTTGGACTTCGTTTGATACTCCAACGGTTAACCCAGGGACCGAAAAGGCCTCGTGTGTGTTGCAGCCCAACACCCTTCCAAAGTGGCCCAAAACCCACCTAAACCTCCTCCATCATCTTGGTCATTCGATCACGATCGCGTGGCCGCAAACCGCACCTCATTTGGACTCTCCTAGCTCCCTCTACCTATAAATATGTGTCTCCCTCTGAAATTCTCACGCAGACGAAACCCTAGCCCCGCTCCTCCTTGCCGCCGGACATGTCCGTGCCCGCCGGACGCGTCCAATCTCCACCTCACTCCGACCAATACCAGCGTGCCACGTCACAGCCGCCACCGCCCTCATCCACTCACATGCTGCCACCTCACTCTCTCTCTCCTCCCCACTTCGCCGCGCCGCCGGACCCGCCCGAGGCCCATCGCCGGCCCGCCTCGGGGCCGAACCGGGCCAGACTCCGCGCGCCGCTCGAGCCTCGTCCTGCCGCCTTCCTCGCCGGCGAGCGCCGCCCGGCGCCGCCACCGCCATTGCTGGCGGGCCGCAACGCCGTTCGCCTCGTCGCCGGTCTTCGGCGCGCCCCGCCGCCTGCGAGCCCGCGCCCCGCGCGCCGTCCTCCCCGCCGCCTACAGCGCGCCTCGCCGCCGCCGCCTTCACCGGCCCCCTCGCCGGCGAGCTCCGCCGGAGCCACTCCGCGCCGCCGCCTCTCATTCACCGGCGCCGCTGCCCGACCACCGGTCTTCGTCGCCACCCTCCGCGGTTCCGCGCCGCCCCGTCATCAGGACCGCGCCGGCCCCGCCTTGCGCCGCCCTGGCCCCGCTCGAGCTCACCGGAGAAGCTCCGGCGACCGGAGCCGCCCCTCGCCGGAGATCCCCTCCGTCACCGGATCTGGTGAGGGCGGACCAGATCCACCACTCCCCGAACCAAACACCCCGTTTCAGATCTGCACCGAGCTGTCCCGCTTCTCTCCATCCCGCGTTGACTTTTCGCGTAGGTATGTGTGATGACTAGTCCCCGAGATTTCCATGTTTCAAATGCCCATGTTCATCATGTCGTAACTTTGCACCCGTAACTCCGTTTTGGGCGTGTAGCATATCAAAATGTTCGTCTCAAAGAGAAAATCACTTCATCTCATTGCATCATTTTCATTTGAGCTCATCTTGATGCCCGAAATGCTGTTGGAAGAGAGCTATTTGAGTTAATTGTCAGATCTGCTGCACCAAATAGCTATTTGTCATTTTTGCCATGATTATTGTGTGCATGATATGCTCCTGAGCTCTACATGAGTTTTGTTATATGCTTTGCCATCTTTCCAGAGGTGTCAACCATGTATTTTTGTGATATGTGTGGTGACTAGCACAAGCTTGCAAAGTAGTGCATTCGTTAATGCGGATTTTAGGGACTTAGAATTCCACTAAGTCCTTGATCTGTTTTTATTATTATGCCATATGTTCATGTTGTTTCCTAGTGATCCGTGCCTCTTTTGAGGATGATCAGTAAGGATGTTTTGTTAATATTGTGGTGCTCTATCCATCCATGTCTTTGTTTGCAATTATGGAGCACCCTATCTTGAGTCAATCGAGCTCTACTTTTGCTATTTCGTAATTCTTAGCAGATTGTCTACTTGTTAGCGATTTTGCCAAGGATGTTGTTGTTGATCCGTGCATGCTATGTTATTGTTCTTGCCATGTCTAGCTTGTATAATGTGGATTCTTGATGGGTGTGTGCTTATATTGTCATGCCTTGCTCTGTAGTGAGTGCATCGAGCTCGTAAACATGCCTACTTGATATCTGATTTGCATGCTCCAGTTTTTCTCTAAGTCTGTGATTTGATTATGTTTTTGTCATGTTCACATGCTTGTAATTGTATTTTCTGATCCCTTTTGGCTCAAGGTCACTAATAGACTTTTGTTAAGCTCTTTAGTAGCTCCATGCCATGCCTTGCTTTTCCATTTTAAGTTCCTGTAGCATATAGTTTTCATGCTTCAAAGTGTGCTACCTGATCTGAAATTCCAGACTAGTGTTAATTTCACTAAGTCTGAGATCTGCTTACCAATTGCACTTTTGCCATGCTTGTTTGAACATGTTAATGGATGAATTGGCTGTAGCTCAGTGTTCACCTTTTGTTAAGCATCATGAATGGATCCCTGTCATGTATTTTGTTGCCATGTTTGAGTGCTGTAGCTTAATTATCTTGATGCATTTAGATGGCTACTTGTTGTTTATCGCAGACCGGTGCCATATTTGTTTTGCTTGCCATTTCCAAACCGTGCATCCGATTCCGGTGTTCTTTATATCGATTTCAACCGAAATCACCTCACCTTTCCAGTGGCACACTTGGATTTCCAAGTTGAGGCCAGGTTCAATCATTCATTTGCTAATCATGCATATGCATCGCATACCGCATCCCGCATATCATATCATGTTCATTGTGTTGGTTGTTTACTATGTTGTGTGCTTCTTTCCGGTGTTTGCTTCTTCGGGTTGGTTCCAATAATGTCACGTTTGTGAGGACCCGTTCGTCTACGTCCGTTTGTCTTCTTCATGGACTCGTTCTTCTTCCTTGCGGGATTTCAGGCAAGATGACCATACCCTCGAAATCACTTCTATCTTTGCTTGCTTAGTTGGTCGCTCTTTTGCTATGCCTATGCTGTGATACCTACCACTTGCTTATCATGCCTCCCATATTGTTGAACCAAGCCTCTAACCCACCTTGTCCTAGCAAACCGTTGTTTGGCTATGTTACCGCTTTGCTCAGCCCCTCTTATAGCGTTGTTAGTTGCAGGTGAAGATTGGAGCTTGTTCCATGTTTGGAACATGGATATTTTGTTGGGATATCACAATATCTCTTATTTAATTAATGCATCTATATACTTGGTAAAGGGTGGAAGGATCGGCCTTATGCCTGGTGTTTTCTTCCACTCTTGCCGCCCTAGTTCCCGTCATATCGGTGTTATGTTCCTAGATTTTGCGTTCCTTACGCGGTTGCGTAATAATGGGAACCCCTTGACAGTTCACCTTGAATAAAACTCTTCCAGCAATGCCCAACATTGGTTTTACCATTCGCCACCTAGCCTTTTCTTTCCCTTGGGTTCTGCAGACTCAAGGGTCATCTTTATTTTAAACCCCCGGGCCAGTGCTCCTCTGAGTGTTGGTCCAAACTGAGCGATGTCCGGAGCTACCAGGGGCAACTCTGGGCTGGCCCACCCGACGTCTGGCTCATCCGGTGTGCCCTGAGAACGAGATATGTGCAGCTCCTATCGGGATTTGTCGGCACATCCGGGTGGCTTTGCTGGTCTTGTTTTACCATTGTCGAAATGTCTTGTAACCGGGATTCCGAGTCTGATCGGGTCTTCCCGCTAGAAGGAATTGAAGGAAATATGCCCTAGAGGCAATAATAAAGTTATTATTTACTTCCTTATAATCATGATAAATGTTTATTATTCATGCTAGAATTGTATTAACAGGAAACTTAATACATGTGTGAATACATAGACAAACAAAGTGTCACTAGTATGCCTCTACTTGACTAGCTCGTTAATCAAAGATGGTTATGTTTCCTAACCATGAACAATGAGTTGTTATTTGATTAACGGGATCACATCATTAAGAGAATGATCTGATTGACATGACCCATTCCATTAGCTTAGCACCCGATCGTTTAGTATGTTGCTATTGCTTTCTTCATGACTTATACATGTTCCTATAACTATGAGATTATGCAACTCCCATTTACCGGAGGAACACTTTGGGCACTACCAAACGTCACAACGTAACTGGGTGATTATAAAGGAGTACTACAGGTGTCTCCAAAGGTACATGTTGGGTTGGCGTATTTCGAGATTAGGTTTTGTCACTCCGATTGTCGGAGAGGTATCTTTGGGCCCTCTCGGTAATGCACATCACTTAAGCCTTGCAAGCATTGCAACTAAATGAGTTAGTTGCGGGATGATGTATTACAGAACAAGTAAAGAGACTTGCCAGCAACGAGATTGAACTAGGTATTGGAATACCGACGATCGAATCTCGGGCAAGTAACATACCGATGACAAAGGGAACGACGTATGTTGTTATGCGGTCTGACCGATAAAGATCTTCGTAGAATATGTAGGAGCCAATATGGGCATCCAGGTCCCGCTATTGGTTATTGACCGGAGACGTGTCTCGGTCATGTCTGCATTGTTCTCGAACCCGTAGGGTCCGCACGCTTAAGGTTACGATGACTGTTATATTATGAGTTTATGCATTTTGATGTACCGAAGGTTGTTCGGAGTCCCGGATGTGATCACGGACATGACGAGGAGTCTCGAAATGGTCGAGACATAAAAGTTGATATATTGGAAGCCTATGTTTGGATATCGGAAGTGTTCCGGATGAAATCGAGATTTTACCGGAGTACCGGGAGGTTACCGGAACCCCCCGGGAGCTATATGGGCCATGATGGGCCTTAGTGGAAAAGAGAAGAGGCAGCCCTACATGGGCCGCGCGCCCCTCCCCTCCCTTGGTCCGAATAGGACAAGGAGAGGGGGCCGGCCCCTCTCTCTCTTTTCCCCCCTCCGCGAATCCTATTCCAACTAGGATTGGGGGGGATCCTACTCCCAGAGGGAGTAGGACTCTCCTGGCGCGCCCTCCTTGGCCGGCCAGCCTCCCCCCTCTAGTCCTTTATATACGGAGGCAGGAGCACCACAGAGACACACAAGTTGATCCACGTGATCTATTCCTTAGCCGTGTGCGGCGCCCCCAGCCACCATAGTCCTTGATAATATTGTAGCGGTGCTTAGGCGAAGCCCTGCAGCAGTAGTACGTCAAGATCGTCACCACGCCGTCGTGCTGACGGAACTCTTCCCCGACACTTTGCTGGATCGGAGTCCGGGGATCGTCATCGAGCTGAACGTGTGCTTGAACTCGGAGGTGCCGTAGTTTCGGTGCTTGATCGGTCGGATCGTGAAGACGTACGACTACATCAACTAAACGCTTCCGTTGTCGATCTACTAGGTATGTATATCATACTCCCCCTCTCGTTGCTATGCATCACCATGATCTTGCGTGTGCGTAGGAAATTTTTTGAAATTACTACGAAACCCAACAGTGGCATCCGAGCCTAGGTTTTATATGTTGATGTTATATGCACGAGTAGAACACAAGTGAGTTGTGGGCGATATAAGTCATACTGCCACCAGCATGTCATACTTTGGTTCGGCGGTATTGTTGGATGAAGCGGCCCAGACCGACATTACGCGTACGCTTACGCGAGACCGGTTCTCCCGACGTGCTTTGCACAGAGGTGGCTTGTGGGTGACAGTTTCTCCAACTCTAGTTGAACCAAGTATGGCTACGCCCGGTCCTTGCGAAGGTTAAAACGGAGTCAAATTGACAAACTATCGTTGTGGTTTTGATGCGTAGGTGAGATTGGTTCTTACTTAAGCCCGTAGCAGCCACGTAAAACTTGCAACAAGAAAGTAGAGGACGTCTAACTTGTTTTTGCAGGGCATGTTGTGATGTGATATGGTCAAGACATGATGCTGAATTTTATTGTATGAGATGATCATGTTTTGTAACCGAGTTATCGGCAACCGGCAGGAGCCATATGGTTGTCGCTTTATTGTATGCAATGCAATCGCGATGTAATGCTTTACTTTATCACTAAACGGTAGCGATAGTCGTGGAAGCACAAGCTTGGCGAGACGACAACGATGCTACGATGGAGATCAAGGTGTCACGCCGATGACGATGGTGATCACGACAGTGCTTCGGAGATGGAGATCAAAAGCACAAGATGATGATGGCCATATCATATCACTTATATTGATTGCATGTGATGTTTATCTTTTATGCATCTTATCTTGCTTTGATTGAAGGTAGCATTATAAGATGATCTCTCACTAAATTATCAAGAAGTGTTCTCCCTGAGTATGCACCGTTGCGAAAGTTCTTCATGCTGAGACACCACGTGATGATCGGGTGTGATAGGTTCTACGTTCAAATACAACGGGTGCAAAACAGTTGCACACGCGGAATACTCAGGTTATACTTGACGAGCCAAGCATATACAGATATGGCCTCGGAACACGGAGACCGAAAGGTCGAGCGTGAATCATATAGTAGATATGATCAACATAATGATGTTCACCAATGAAACTACTCCATCTCATGTGATGATCGGACATGGTTTAGTTGATTTGGATCACGTAATCACTTAGAGGATTAGAGGGATGTCTATCTAAGTGGGAGTTCTTTAAGTAAATTAACTGAACTTAAATTTAGCATGAAACTTAGTACCTGATTAGTATCTTGCTTGTTTATGTTTGATTGTAGATAGATGGCTCGTGCTGTTGTTCCGTTGAATTTTAATGCGTTCCTTGAGAAAGCAAAGTTGAAAGATGATGGTAGCAATTACACGGACTGGGTCCGTAACTTGAGGATTATCCTCATTGCTGCACAGAAGAATTACATCCTGGAAGCACCGCTGGGTGCCAGGCCTGCTGCAGGAGCAACGCCGGATGTTATGAACGTCTGGCAGAGCAAAGCTGATGACTACTCGATAGTTCAGTGTGCCATGCTTTACGGCTTAGAATCGGGACTTCAACGACGTTTTGAACGTCATGGAGCATATGAGATGTTCCAGGAGTTGAAGTTAATATTTCAAGCAAATGCCCGGATTGAGAGATATGAAGTCTCCAATAAGTTCTATAGCTGCAAGATGGAAGAGAACAGTTCTGTTAGTGAGCATATACTCAAAATGTCTGGGTACAATAATCACTTGATTCAATTGGGAGTTAATCTTCCAGATGATTGCGTCATTGACAGAATTCTCCAATCACTGCCACCAAGCTACAAGAGCTTCGTGATGAACTATAATATGCAAGGGATGAATAAGACTATTCCCGAGCTCTTCGCAATGCTGAAAGCTGCGGAGGTAGAAATCAAGAAGGAGCATCAAGTGTTGATGGTCAACAAGACCACTAGTTTCAAGAAAAAGGGCAAAGGGAAGAAGAAGGGGAACTTCAAAAAGAACGGCAAGCAAGTTGCTACTCAAGAGAAGAAACCCAAACCTGGACCTAAGCCTGAAACTGAGTGCTTCTATTGCAAGCAGACTGGTCACTGGAAGCGGAACTGCCCCAAGTATTTGGCGGATAAGAAGGATGGCAAGGTGCTCAAAGGTATATGTGATATACATGTTATTGATGTGTACCTTACTAATGCTCGCAGTAGCACCTGGGTATTTGATACTGGTTCTGTTGCTAATATTTGCAACTCGAAACAGGGACTACGGATCAAGCGAAGATTGGTTAAGGACGAGGTGACGATGCGCGTGGGAAACGGTTCCAAAGTCGATGTGATCGCAGTCAGCACGCTACCTCTACATCTACCTTCGGGATTAGTATTAGACCTAAATAATTGTTATTTGGTGCCAGCGTTAAGCATGAACATTATATCTGGATCTTGTTTGATGCGAGACGATTATTCATTTAAATCAGAGAATAATGGTTGTTCTATTTATATGAGTAATATCTTTTATGGTCATGCACCCTTGAAGAGTGGTCTATTCTTGTTGAATCTCGATAGTAGTAACACACATATTCATAATGTTGAAGCCAAAAGATGCAGAGTTAATAATGAGAGTGCAACTTATTTGTGGCACTGCCGTTTAGGTCATATCGGTGTAAAGCGCATGAAGAAACTCCATACTGATGGACTTTTGGAACCACTTGATTATGAATCACTTGGTACTTGCGAACCGTGCCTCAAGGGCAAGATGACTAAAACGCCGTTCTCCGGTACTATGGAGAGAGCAACAGATTTGTTGGAAATCATACATATAGATGTATGTGGTCCGATGAATATTGAGGCTCGTGGCGGATATCGTTATTTTCTCACCTTCACAGATGATTTAAGCAGATATGGGTATATCTACTTAATGAAACATAAGTCTGAAACATTTGAAAAGTTCAAGGAATTTCAGAGTGAAGTTGAAAATCATCGTAACAAGAAAATAAAGTTTCTACGATCTGATCGTGGAGGAGAATATTTGAGTTACGAGTTTGGTGTACATTTGAAAAATTGTGGAATAGTTTCGCAACTCACGCCACCCGGAACACCTCAGCGTAATGGTGTGTCCGAACGTCGTAATCGTACTTTACTGGATATGGTGCGATCTATGATGTCTCTTACTGATTTACCGCTATCGTTTTGGGGATACGCTCTAGAGACGACCGCATTCACGTTAAATAGGGCACCATCAAAATCCGTTGAGACGACGCCTTATGAACTGTGGTTTGGCAAGAAACCAAAGTTGTCGTTTCTGAAAGTTTGGGGCTGCGATGCTTATGTGAAAAAGCTTCAAACTGATAAGCTCGAACCCAAATCGGAGAAATGTGTCTTCAAAGGATATCCAAAGGAAACTATTGGATACACCTTCTATCACAGATCCGAAGGCAAGACTTTTGTTGCTAAATTCAGAAACTTTCTGGAGAAGGATTTTCTCTCGAAAGAAGTGAGTGGGAGGAAAGTAGAACTTGACGAGGTAACTGTACCTGCTCCCTTATTGGAAAGTAGTACATCACAGAAAACTGTTTCTATGACACCTACACCAGTTAGTGAGGAAGCTAATGATGATGATCATGAAACTTTAGAACAAGATACTACTGAACCTCATAGATCAACCAGAGTAAGATCCGCACCAGAGTGGTACGGTAATCTCGTTCTGGAAGTCATGCTACTAGATCATGATGAACCTACGAACTATGAAGAAGCAATGGTGAGCCCAGATTCCGCAAAGTGGCTTGAAGCCATGAAATCTGAGATGGGATCCATGTATGAGAACAAAGTATGGACTTTGGTTGACTTGCCCGATGATCGGCAAGAAATTGAGAATAAATGGATCTTCAAGAAGAAGACTGACGCTGACGGTAATATTACTGTCTACAACACTCGACTTGTCGCAAAAGGTTTTCGACAAGTTCAAGGGATTGACTACGATGAGACCTTCTCACCCATAGCGATGCTTAAGTATGTCCGAATCATGTTAGCAATTGCCGCATTTTATGATTATGAAATTTGGCAGATGGATGTGAAAACTGCATTCCTGAATGGATTTCTGGAAGAAGAGTTGTATATGATGCAACCAGAAGGTTTTGTCGATCCAAAGGGAGCTAACAAAGTGTGCAAGCTCCAGCGATCCATTTATGGACTGGTGCAAGCCTCTCGGAGTTGGAATAAACGCTTTGATAGTGTGATCAAAGCATTTGGTTTTATACAGACTTTTGGAGAAGCTTGTATTTACAAGAAAGTGAGTGGGAGCTCTGTAGCATTTCTGATATTATATGTAGATGACATATTACTAATTGGAAATGATATAGAATTTCTGGATAGCATAAAGGGATACTTGAATAAGAATTTTTCAATGAAAGACCTCGGTGAAGCTGCTTACATATTAGGCATTAAGATCTATAGAGATAGATCAAAACGCTTAATTGGACTTTCACAAACCACATACCTTGACAAAATTTTGAAGAAGTTCAAAATGGATCAAGCAAAGAAAGGGTTCTTGCCTGTGTTACAAGGTGTGAAGTTGAGTAAGACTCAATGCCCGACCACTGCAGAAGATAGAGAGAATATGAAAGATGTTCCCTATGGATCAGCCATAGGATCTATCATGTATGCAATGCTGTGTACCAGGCCTGATGTGTGCCTTGCTATAAGTCTAGCAGGGAGGTACCAAAGTAATCCAGGAGTGGATCACCAGACAGCGGTCAAGAACATCCTGAAATACCTGAAAAGGACTAAGGATATGCTTCTCGTATATGGAGGTGACAAAGAGCTCATCGTAAAAGGTTACGTTGATGCAAGCTTTGACACTGATTCGGACGATTCTAAATCGCAAACCGGATACGTGTTTACATTAAACGGTGGGGCTGTAAGTTGGTGCAGTTCTAAACAAAGCGTTGTAGCGGGATCTACATGTGAAGCGGAGTACATAGCTGCTTCGGAAGCAGCAAATGAAGGAGTCTGGATGAAGGAGTTCATATCCGGTCTAGGTGTCATACCTAGTGCATCGGGTCCAATGAAAATCTTTTGTGACAATACTGGTGCAATTGCCTTGGCAAACGAATCCAGATTTCACAAGAGAACCAAGCACATCAAGAGACGCTTCAATTCCATCTGGGATCTAGTCCAGGTGGGAGACATAGAGATTTGCAAGATACATACGGATCTGAATATTGCAGACCCGTTGACTAAGCCTCTTCCACGAGCAAAACATGATCAGCACCAAGGCTCCATGGGTGTTAGAATCATTACTATGTAATCTAGATTATTGACTCTAGTGCAAGTGGGAGACTGAAGGAAATATGCCCTAGAGGCAATAATAAAGTTATTATTTATTTCCTTATAATCATGATAAATGTTTATTATTCATGCTAGAATTGTATTAACAGGAAACTTAATACATGTGTGAATACATAGACAAACAAAGTGTCACTAGTATGCCTCTACTTGACTAGCTCATTAATCAAAGATGGTTATGTTTCCTAACCATGAACAATGAGTTGTTATTTGATTAACGGGATCACATCATTAAGAGAATGATCTGATTGACATGACCCATTCCATTAGCTTAGCACCCGATCGTTTAGTATGTTGCTATTGCTTTCTTCATGACTTATACATGTTCCTATAACTATGAGATTATGCAACTCCCGTTTACCGGAGGAACACTTTGGGTACTAGAAAACGTCACAACGTAACTGGGTGATTATAAAGGAGTACTACAGGTGTCTCCAAAGGTACATGTTGGGTTGGCGTATTTCGAGATTAGGTTTTGTCACTCCGATTGTCGGAGAGGTATCTTTGGGCCCTCTCGGTAATGCACATCACTTAAGCCTTGCAAGCATTGCAACTAAATGAGTTAGTTGCGGGATGGTGTATTACAGAACGAGTAAAGAGACTTGCCGGCAACGAGATTGAACTAGGTATTGGAATACCGACGATCGAATCTCGGGCAAGTAACATACGATGACAAAGGGAACGACGTATGTTGTTATGCGGTCTGACCGATAAAGATCTTCGTAGAATATGTAGGAGCCAATATGGGAATCCAGGTCCCGCTATTGGCGAAGCCCTACAGCACTAGTACGTCAAGATCGTCACCACGCCATCGTGCTGACGGAACTCTTCCCCGACACTTTGCTGGATCGGAGTCCGGGGATCGTCATCGAGCTGAACGTGTGCTTGAACTCGGAGGTGCCGTAGTTTCGGTGCTTGATCGGTCGGATCGTGAAGACGTACGACTACATCAACCAAATGCTTCCGTTGTCGATCTACTAGGTATGTAGATCATACTCCCCCTCTTGTTGCTATGCATCACCATAATCTTGCGTGTGCGTAGGAATTTTTTTGAAATTACTACGAAACCCAACAGGAATATCCTTCGTTGACCGTGAGAGCTTGTGATGGGCTAAGTTGGGACACCCCTGCAGGGATTTGAACTTTTGAAAGCCGTGCCCGCGGTTAGGGGCAGATGGGAATTTGTTAATGTCCGGTTGTAGAAAACCTGAAGTTGACCTTAATTAAAATGCATCAACCGCGTGTGTAACCGTGATGGTCTCTTTCCGACAGAGTCCGGGAAGTGAACACGGTGTTGGAGTTATGCTTGGCGTAGGTTGTTTTAGGATCACTTCTTGATCATACTTTTATCGACCGTGCTTTGCCTTCTCTTCTCGCTCTCATTTGCGTATGTTAGCCACCATATATGCTAGTCGCTTGTTGCAGCTCTACCTCATACCTTTACCTTACATATAAGCTTAAATAGTCTTGATCGCGAGGGTGCGAGATTGCTGAGTCCCCGTGACTCACAGATACTTCCAAAACCAGCTTGCAGGTGCCGATGAGTCTGTGCAGATGACGCAACCAAGCTCAAGGAGGAGCTCGATGAAGATCTTGTCCTTTGTGTTGTTTCGTTCTAGTTGATCAGTAGTGGAGCCCAGTTGGGGTCGATCAGGAACCTTGTCGCATTTGGAGTTCTTCTTTTATTTTGGTTCCGTAGTCGGACCTTGATTGTATTTGGATGATGTAATGCTTTATTCTTGTAATTGTGTGTAGTGGTGATTGTAAGCCAACTATGTATCTTTTCCCCTATTGTATTACATGGGTTGTGTGAAGATTACCTCACTTGCGACATTGCTTTCAATGCGGTTATGCCTCTAAGTCGTGCTTCGACACGTGGGAGATATAGCCGCATCGAGGGCGTTACACCACCCCAAGGCCCCATGAGAGGGTAGTGTTCCTTCCCCACTTCCTCCGCGGACTGGGCTTTCCTATCCACCCATTCTTCTGGGGACTCATGTTCTACTACGGCCTGGATTTCCATGATCTGGCCGCGAACTTCATCCTCAACATCTCGGCGTTTAGCGTCGTGTACGAGGCTTTCCTCTGAAACCCTAATACTTCGAAAGAGATTGTCCGTTTTGTACACGAAGTGCATCCAGCTTTTGTCGTAACCCTCTCAACTTGTTAGCACATGCTATGTGGGTGAAATGATGGTACCATGCCAACTTTCAACCTTTTCAGAGTTCATTTGTAGTGCTTTTCAATTTCAGGGTCATATAGCTAAAAAAATCAGTAAATGCATGAAAAATAACAAATGAAGTCAGAAAGGGTTGAAAATTGATGATGTGGCTTTGAATGGTGAATTTTGAACACACACAAAGTTTGGAGTTCAAATAAGTTCAGAAAAATGAAATCCCTTTTGTAAAAGATGAGTTTTCGTCCCAAACCCTGATACTTTGAAAGAGATTGTCCGTTTTGTACACGAAGTGCATCCAGTTTTTGTCGTAACCCTCTCAACTTTTTAGCACATGCTATGTGGGTTGAATGATGATACCAAGCCAAATTTCAACCACTTCGGAGTTCATTTGTAGTGCTTTTCAATTTCATGGTCATATAGCTCAAAAAAATCAGTAAATGCATGAAAAATAACAAATGAAGTCAGAAAGGGTTGAAAATTGATGATGTGGCTTTGAATGGTGCATTTTGAACACACAAAAAGTCTGGAGTTCAAATAAGTTCAAAAAATGAAATTCCTTTGTAACAGATGAGTTTTCGTCTGAAACCTTGATACTTCGAAAGAGATTGACTGTTTCGTACACGAAGTTCATCCAGTTTTTGCCGTAACCCTCTCAACTTTTTAGCACATACTATGTGGATGAAATGATGATACCATGCCAACTTTCAACCTCTTTAGAGTTCATTTGTAGTGCTTTTCAATTTCAGGGTCATATAGCTCAAAAAATCAGTAAATGCATGAACAATAACAAATGAAGTCAGAAAGGGTTGAAAATTGATGATGTGGTTTCGAATGGTGCATTTTGAACACACACAAAAGTCTGGAGTTCAAATAAGTTCAAAAAATGAAATCCCTTTGTAATAGATGAGTTTTCGTCCGAAACCCTGATACTTCGAAAGAGATTGACTGTTTTGTATACGAAGTTCATCCAGTTTTTGCCGTAACCCTCTAAACTTTTAGCAAATGCTATGTGGGTGAAATGATGATACCATGCCAACTTTCAACCTCTTCAGAGTTCATTTGTAGTGCTTTTCAATTTTAGGGTCATATAGCTCAAAAAATCAGTAAATGCATGAAAAATATCAAACAAAGTCAGAAAGGGTTGAAAATTGATGATGTGGCTTTTAATGGTGCATTTTGAAGACACAAAAAGTCTGGATTTCAAATAAGTTCAAAAAAATGAAATCCCTTTGTAACAGATGAGTTTTCGTCCAAAACCCTAATACTTCGAAAGAGATTGTTCGTTTTGCACATGAAGTAAATCCAGTTTTTGGCGTAACCCTCTCAACTTTTTAGCACATGCTATGTGGGTGAAATGATGATACCATGCCAACTTTGAACCTTTTCAGAGTTCATTTGTAGTGCTTTTCAATTTCAGGGTCATATAGCTCAAGAAGTCAGTAAATGCATGAAAAATAACAGAGAAGTCAGAAAGGGTTAAAAATTGATGATGTGGCTTTGAATGGTGCATTTTGAACACACAAAAGTCTAGAGTTCAAATAAGTTCAAAAAATTGAAATCCCTTTATAGCAGATGAGTTTTCGTCCGAAACCCTGATACTTCGAAAGAGATTATCCGTTTTGTACACAAAGTGCATCCAGTTTTTGCTGTAACCCTCTCAACTCTTTAGCACATGCTATGTGGGTGAAATGATGATAACATGCCAACTTTCAACCTTTTCAGAGTTCATTTGTAGTGCTTTTCAATTTCAGGGTCATATAGCTCAAAAAATCAGTAAATGCATGAAAAATAACAAATGAAGTCAGAAAGGGTTGAAAATTGATGATGTGGCTTTGAATGGTGCATTTTGAACACACAAAAGTTCTGGAGTTCAAATAAGTTCAAAAAAATGAAATCCCTTTGTGACAGATGAGTTTTCGTCTGAAACCCTGATACTTTGAGAGAGATTGTCCGTTTTCTACACGAAGTGCATCCAGTTTTTGCGGTAACCCTCTCAACTTTTTAGCACATGCTATGTGGGTGAAAATGATGATATCATGCCAACTTTCAACCTTTTCAGAGTTCATTTGTAGTGCTTTTCAATTTCAGGGTCATATAGCTCAAAAAATCAATAAATGCATGAAAAATAACAAATGAAGTCAGAAAGGGTTGAAAATTGATGATGTGGCTTTGAATCGTGCATTTTGAACACACAAAAAGTCTGGAGTTCAAATAAGTTCAAAAAAATGAAATCCCTTTGTAACAGATGAGTTTTTGTCCGAAACCCTGATACTTCGAAAGAGATTGTCCGTTTTGTACACGAAGGGCATCCAGTTTTTGCCGTAACCCTTTCAACTTTTTAGCACATGCAATGTGGGTGAAATGATTATACCATGCCAATTTTCAACCTCTTCAGAGTTCCTTTGAAGTGCTTTTCAATTTCAGGGTCATTTAGCTCAAAGAATGAACTAATATAAAAAAGAATGAACAAGAAAACTTGTATGAAACTCTAATAGCAAAAATAATAAACTAAAAGAATGAACTAGAAAACTTTAATGAAACTCTAATAGAAAAAAGAATGAACAAGAAAACTTTAATGAAACTCTAATAGCAAAAGGAATCAACTAAAAAGCTTTTATAAACCTCTAATATTATTGAAACTAAAATTATATAAAATTTATGCAACTAAAATTAACAAAGTATTTTCTGTTCAAAACATTAAAAGCAAAAGGAATTTTCATAAATAACTTTCTTTGTTAGAAACTTTAATAGCAAACTAAAATAACAAAATCTGTTTTTGATTAAAACAAACATTTGAAATAACCTAAAAATTACCTAAAGCAAAATGAATCACTCAAAAAAAGAATCAACTAAAAAGCTTTTATAAAACTCTAGCAGCCAAAGGAATCAACTAAAAAGCTTTTATAAACCTCTAGTATTTTTGAAACAAAAATTATATAGAATTTATGCAACTAAAATTATCAATGTATTTTCTGTTCAAAACATTAAAAGCAAAAGGAATTTTCATAAATAACTTTCTTTGTTAGAAACTTTAATAGCAAACTAAAATAACAAAATCTGTTTTTGATTAAAACAAACATTTGAAATAACCTAAAAATTACCTAAAGCAAAATGAATCACTCAAAAAAAGAATCAACTAAAAAGCTTTTATAAAACTCTAGCAGCCAAAGGAATCAACTAAAAAGCTTTTATAAACCTCTAGTATTTTTGAAACAAAAATTATATAGAATTTATGCAACTAAAATTATCAATGTATTTTCTGTTCAAAACATTAATAGCAAAAAGAAATTTCATAAAGAAATTTTTTGTTAGAAACTTTAATAGCAAACTAAAATAACAAAATCTGTTTTTGATTTAAAAAGACATTTAAAATAACCTAAGAATTACCTAAAGCAAAATGAATCACTCAAAAAATCTTAAAAAATAGTAAAGCATAAAACAAAAAGAAGTATATATTTTTTTTGAAAAAATGTCGCCTACAGGGCCACCACGGCCTGCATACGACTAGAAACCAAACATGTATGTTGGGCTAGGATCCAGGCCCGCAGCGGGCCCAGTAGGCCTACAGGCATAGCAGTGTCATATTAGGCCCGTAGGCCTGCAGTTCAGAGGAGTTCGAAAGGGGAGGCATAGTCGCGCTTATAAACTGGTGCGCAAGCCCCTCAGCTAGCGAGGTGGGACTAAACATCCACCACGGTTGTGCCAGACACAGGCTATTGGTCCCGGTTGGTGGCTCGAACCGGGAGCAATGCCCACCTTTGGTCCCGGTTCATGGCACCAACCGGGACCAATGCCCCTCTTTAGTCCCGGTTGGTGCCACCAACCGGGACCAAAGGTCTCTATTTCCCGCCCTTTGGGTTGCTGAAAATAGACCTTTGGTCCCGGTTGGTGGCACCAACCGAGACTAAAGGGGGGCATTGGTCCCGGTTGGTGCCACAAACCGGGACCAAAGCTTCGTGTATATAAGAAAGCCTGATACGTCTTCATCGTATCTACTTTTCCAAACACTTTTGCCCTTGTTTTGGACTCCAACTTGTATGATTTGAATGGAACTAACCCGGACTGACGCTGTTTTCAGCAGAATTACCATGGTGTTGTTTTATGTGCAGAAAACAAATATTCTCGGAATGACCTGAAACTCCACAGAACATCTTAGAAAAAACAATAAAAAATCCTCGCCAAAGATGAAGACCAGGGGGGCCCACACCCTTCTCACGAGGGTGGGGGGCGCCACCCCTAGGGCGCGCCCCCTATCTCGTGGGCCCCCTGTTGCATCTCCGACTCCAACTCCACCTCCATATATTGAGTTTAGATGAGAAAAAAATTAGAGAGAAGAAATCATCACGTTTTACGGTACAGAGCCGCCGCGAAGCCCTAAAACCTCTCGAGAGGGCTGATCCGGAGTCCATTCGGGGCTCCGGAGAGGGGGATTCATCGCCGTCGTCATCATCAACCATCCTCCATCACCAATTTCATGATGCTCACCGCCGTGCGTGAGTAATTGCATCGTAGGCTTGCAGGACGGTGATGGGTTGGATGAGATTTATCATGTAATCGAGTTAGTTTTGTTAGGGTTTGATCCCTAGTATCCATTATGTTCTGAGATTGATGTTGCTATGACTTTGCTATGCTTAATGCTTATCACTAGGGCCCGAGTGCCATGATTTCAGATCTGAACCTATTATGTTTTCATAAATATATGTGAGTTCTTGATCCTATCTTGCAAGTCTATAGTCACCTACTATGTGTTATGATTCGGCAACCCCGAAGTGACAATAATCGGGACCACTCCCGGTGATGACCATAGTTTGAGGAGTTCATGTATTCACTATGTGCTAATGCTTTGTTCCGGTTCTCTATTAAAAGGAGGCCTTAATATCCCTTAGTTTCCAATAGGACCCCGCTGCCACGGGAGGGTAGGACAAAAGATGTGATGCAAGTTCTTTTCCATAAGCACGTATGACTATATACGAAATACATGCCTACATTACATTGATGGATTGGAGCTAGTTCTATGTCACCCTATGTTATGACTGTTACATGATGAACCGCATCCGACATAATTATCCATCACTGATCTGATGCCTACGAGTTTTCCATATACTGGTTTACGCTTATTTACTTTTCCGCTGCTACTGTTACAATCACTACAAAATACCAAAAACATTACTTCTGTTGTCTTTACTTTTGCTGCCGCTACCACCACTATCATATTACTTTTCTACTAAACACTTTGCTGCAGATACTAAGTTTCCAGGTGTGGTTGAATTGACAACTCAGCTGCTAATACTTGAGAATATTCTTTGGCTCCCCTTGTGTCGAATCAATAAATTTGGGTTGAATACTCTACCCTCGAAAGCTGTTGTGATCCCCTATACTTGTGGGTTATCAAGACTAATTTCTGGCGCCGTTGCCGGGGAGCATAGCTCTATTCTTTGAGTCACTTGGGATTTATATCTGCTGGACACTATGAAGAACTTGAGAGATCCAAAAACCAAGATCTATCCCTCAACTACGAGGGGAGGTAAGGAACTGCCATCTAGCTCTGCACTTGATTCACCTTCTATTTTGAGTAAGTTTGCGACACCTGCATCTGCTTCTGCTATTCGTTCTGATATGTTGTGTGTTATTGATGATGCCACTTCTGCTATGCATGATACTTATGATGAAACTGCTTCTATGCCTGATACTACTATACCCCTTAGTGAATTTTTTGATGAACAAATTGCTAGGGCTAGAGAAAAAGAAAATATTGAATCTGAATACGATGATGATAGTGATGATGAAAATATGCCTGTTATTCCTGAGGGTTGTCTTTTTGATAGGGAATCTTCTGCCGCTATTTTTGCTTGCAAAGATAGATATGAGCTTAAGAGGTTATTAATTAAATGGAACAAAGAATCACTTAAAGACAAAATGAGATCTGACCCTGCTTTTGCTACTTCGCCTATATGTGTTCCCGATAAGGATTATGAATTCTCTGTTGATCCTGATATAATTACTTTGGTTGAATCTGGTCCATTTTATGGCTATGAATCTGAAACTGTTGTGGCACATCTTACTAAGTTAAATGATATAGCTGCCTTGTTTACTAATGATGAGAGATCACGTTACCTTTATATACTCAAAATATTTTCGTTCTCATTAAAGGGTGATGCTAAGATATGGTTTAATTCTCTTGATCCTAGTTGTGTGCGTAGTCCCCAGGATATGATTTATTACTTCTCTGCTAAATATTTCCCTGCTCATAAGAAACAAGCTGCTTTGAGGGAAATATACAACTTTGTGCAAATTAAAGAAGAGAGTCTCCCACAAGCTTGGGGGAGGCTTCTCAAGTTACTTAATGCTTTGCCTGATCATTCTCTTAAGAAACCTGAAATACTTGATATCTTTTATAATGGACTAACCGATGCTTCTAGAGATTACCTGGATAGTTGTGCTGGTTCTCTTTTCAGGGAAAGAACACTAGATGAAGTTGAAATTCTATTGAATAATATGTTGACAAATCCTATATACTTAAGAAGTTCATCCCCACTAAATGATATATCTTGACATGCAGCATGTGCACATCAGCAAAGTAGCCACGTCACAACCATGCATTCCCACCGCAAGGCGCAAGCACACCTCCTCGGGTGTGAACTGACCTTTTCTTTCCCCCTAAATTCAAGCCATGCATTAGCTATCCGATTCAATGAGCCAAGAAGCAAGGAGGTTGGCCTTCTCCACTTCTCCTCCCCTCCACTTTCCTCACTCTTGCGCTTCCATCCTCACCAGGGCTACAAATGCGTTCCCCTTGCGGGTGTGGCGACTGCGTGGTCGAGACGGCATCCGCAGAACCCTAAACAATCTTTCCCAATCTTTTCCACCTGCTCCGGGTCCTCCTTCTACTGCCGGCCTCCCCACGCCGGTGTTCAGACCCGTCCCTTTTGTCGTTCCTCCGCTCCGGGTCCTCCTCGAGGCGGCAGCATCAGACGCAACAGACGCGGCGGACGTGACTCGCGGCCCCGGTTTGTGCGGGATCCATCAAGGTGGCCTCGAGAAGGAGTAGGTCGTCTGTATCCCCACGCCTCCTCGCGGCCGCCATGGCAGGCAAGCCATCACCTCGCAGCCGATTTATTCTCTGTGCACGCCATGCCTCCCCTGCGGTTTCTCCTCGCGCTGACGGCCTGGGACGCACGCACCGGATGAGACCCTCCCTACCGCGGAGGAGAAGCTCGCCGGCCTTCCCCTGCCTCCTTGACGTAGATATCAATGCCCGCAAGCCCAGATTCAAGAAGACGGTTAGCATCTCTTCCCCTTAAAGTGATTGCCTTCATTTGGTGTTGTCATTTGTGATGTCTATGATTTTTGGTGCTTACGATCACTCATGAAGACGGGATCCCGGATGGTGGCGTGTTGCATGACAGTTCTTCTCTGTTTTTCCTTAGGTGTGCCATGTTCAGGTTCCAAATGTTCTAAACCTCTACATGTTCAGGTTCGATTCAGAATTTGAGAAGCAGGTGCTTACGGTGTCACGCAGTACAGTGAAAAGGGTGTTCAAATATACTTAACAGGTTACATATCTTTCCCCTTCGTCTCCCTCCTACCTTGCTTGAAAACAGTTCTCCGCAACTATTAAAACAATCTGCTGAAACTGCTCTACAGGTCCATCATTTCAGCTTCCGGTTCATTCATCTATCTAAATTGTGAGGAGGAGCTATCAAGGCTAGGGATGTGTATACATCACTCCTAGCCACCGGAAGAAGTGGCCAGTTTTCCCCGTACACCTAATTGTCTACAATTTCGATTGATTTATTTATTTTTTGCAAGAATTTGAAACTACAGGATGCCGGAGGCATCGAATAGTTGTGATTTCCTGTTTGCTTTTGTCAAATATCTTCAGAATTGTATAAGTCACTCGCCTTATTAATCTTTTCGTCTCCACAGAGGTTATGTTTGTGAGCACGTTTAATCCCAGTCTTCTATTTATTAGGTCGCTACTTATTGGTCCATGTTTTACTAATCGATTCAGACACATTCCACTTTTGCTTGAATTTATACTGTGAGAAGTAGTGAAGCCAAACAGGTTGTTATTCTTAATCAACGGAAATTGAAGATCTACTCCCATAATTCAAAGGAAAAAAATAGAATAAGCCTTTCTTAGTATCATGGCAGTGTTCCACACTTTGATACTCTAATACACTATAGTGCAATTCATAGAAATCCTATTCACACTGAGTCATTGGTCATACAATAGGATCAGACGTTGATATCTATACTTTGGCCATATACATTGACAAGACCCAGTCTACTACCCGTGGATAAACTGTTCTCTTTTGTTACATTGTTCACCTTGGAATTTATAGTGCTGATTTGCAGTTATATAAAAAAATTATGCCATTTTTAATGACAGCAAAGAGATCCCACAGCAACGCGCGGGGTATCATCTAGTGAAAATAATTGGGCACCTCCTGAGCCAGCTCCTGAGCCAACTCCTGCTCCAATTACTGAGCCTATTCCTAAACCAACTCCGAAGAAGAGAGGTATTTTATTTCTCAGTCCCGAAGATATGCAAGAGGCAAAGAAATCTATGAAAGAAAAAGGTATTAAAGCTGAAGACGTTAAGAATTTACCTCCTATTGAAGAAATACATGGTCTTAATATACCGCCTGTTGAAGAAACATATGATCTCAATTATTTATTTACTGAAGAACCTCCTGATCCCGATATCCCGACACAGGTAGTAAAGGTAAATTCTCTCTATTGATTTGATGAAGGTGATATCCCTCACTATAAGCCTACGAGGCAATGCTTTGATGAGTTTGATAATTTTATTGTCAAACAAGAAAATTTCAATGCTTATGTTGGTAGACAATTGAAATATGATTCCGATATGCTTAAATACTTGGGTGATTATATGGCTGATATTACAGGTGAACTTAAACTTGTTAGCAAACATGCTTCTATGGTTACCACTCAAGTAGAACAAGTACTTAAGGCTCAAAAAGAAGTGCTTAATGAAATGAATAGTAAGAAAAATGATTATGTTGTTAGAGTGGCTACTAGAACTGGTAGAATGACCCAGGAACCTTTGTATCCCGAAGGCCACCCTAAGAGAATTGAGCAAGATTCTCAGAGAAATAATATTGATGTTCCTAGTTCTTCTAAAAAGAAGAAGAAGAAGAAAAATGATAGAACTTTGCAAACTTCTAGTGAACCTATTGCCGAACCACCTGATAATCCAAATGATACATCTATGTCTGATGCTGAAACACAATCTGGTAATGAACATGAACCTAGTAAAAATATTAATGATAATGTTCATGATGATGCTCAACCTAGTAATGATAATGATGTAGAAATTGAACCTGTTGTTGATCTTGATAACCCACAATCAAAGAATCAATGTTATGATAAAAGAGACTTTGTTGCTAGGAAACATGGTAAAGAAAGGGAACCTTGGGTTCAGAAACCCATGCCTTTTCCTCCGAAACCATCCAAGAAAAAGGATGACGAGGATTTTGAGCGCTTTGCTGAAATGATTAGGCCTATATTTTTGCGTATGAGATTAACTGATGTGCTCAAAACAAATCCTTATGCTAAATATATGAAGGATATCATTACTAATAAAAGAAAGATACCGGAAGCTGAAATTTCCACCATGCTTGCTAATTATACTTTTAAGGGTGGAATACCAAAGAAACTTGGAGACCCCGGAGTACCTACTATACCTTGCTCCATTAAAAGAAATTATATTAAAACTGCTTTATGTGATCTTGGAGCCGGTGTTAGTGTTATGCCTCTCTCTTTATATCATAGACTTGACTTGAATAAGTTGACACCTACCGAAATATCTTTGCAAATGGCTGATAAATCAACTGTTATACCTGTCGGTATTTGTGAGGATGTGCCTGTTGTGGTTGCGAACGTTACTATTTTAACGGATTTTGTTATACTTGATATTCCCGAGGATGATAGTATGTCTATTATTCTTGGAAGACCTTTTCTTAATACTGCAGGGGCTGTTATTGATTGCAACAAAGGCAATGTCACTTTTCATGTTAATGGTAATGAGCATATGGTACACTTTCTGAGGAAACAACCTCAAGTTCATAGTATCAATTCTATTGGAAAAACTCCATCGATTATATTTGGAGGTTTTGAATTTCCTCTTCCTACTGTCAAGAAGAAATATGATATTCTTATTATAGGGGATGTGCATATCCCCGTTGAGGTAACTTAGTGTTATTCGAAATTTCTCCGGTTTCATGATTATCGGAATGAGTTTGTTAACAAGACTTGATCAACCTTGTTAGTGGATTCTTTTTGATGAGCATGAGATGGATGAAACTAGAAGCACAACCCTCTGTACCCTCTTTATACTTTCTGTTATTTATATTAAATAAAGTAAAAATAGTATTTTCTGTCTGTTTCCTGACTTATCCGTGCAATATAAAAATATCCCAAAAATAAAAGTCCTCAGAATGCCATGCCAATTTAATATGATTTTTTCGGGAATATGTGAGGATTTACTGTGCAAAAATTACCGCGGGAGGAGCTGCCACCTGGCCACGAGGGTGGTGGGCGCCCCCCCCTATAAGGCACGCCCCCCTGACTCGTGGGCCCATGGTGGCACTCCTCCACTTATCCCAGCACCCATCTTCTTCCTCTTTCTCACACAAACCTGAAAAACCAACTCAAGCACGAGTTCCAACCACTTTTGCTGCGATTTTCGATCTCCTTGCTCAAAGCACCTCTCGCAAAACTGCTTGGGGAGATTGTTCCTTGGTATGTGACTCCTCCATTGGTCCAATTAGTTTTTGTTCTAGTGCTTTATTATTTGAAAATTTGTGCTGCATAGGTGACCATGTTCTTGAGGTTGCATGTCAAATTTATATGGTTCGAAGTAGTTCTAATGCTTGATTTAGGCTCTAGGCACTTTTAGGAGTAGTTGCTATCAATATTATTGAGTTTGGTTTACTTTTATTTTGAAGTTACTAAAAATTTCAGATTGTTTCAGAAAAATGATGAGGAGATTATTGAGGGGCTCATCGAGCCAAACCTCGAAGGAAAAGGCACCGAAGCCTAAGTATAATTTGCCGCGCACCGCGGAGATTCAGGCATGTGAATGGCCTTCTGATGATTTCTTGAGAGCAGCCGATATCTATAAAGATTTTCATGAATTGGCTCACAATGCAGGCCTCGCCGCTTTCCTCCACGACCAATGCGATCAGTATATCTTACTCATAAATACCTTTGTGCAAAACTTTCATTTTCATTCTAAGAACTCACCACGTACGGTGGAGTTTCATTTATATGATGAGCATAAGGAGATGTCACTTTATGATTTCTGTCGAATTTGTTTAGTCCCTTTTGAGGGCAAGACAAAAGAACCACATCATGATGATGTGGCTGGGTTTATTGATAACATCACTATAGGAGAAACGAGGAAGGTTTCCGATGCACGAATCACTAACATACATTTTCCTGTTTTGCGTTACTTTGCATTATTTGCTAGTCATTGTTTAATTGGACGCGGAAATTCTGGAAACCTTAGTATACCTGATTTAATTATTCTGCTCCAAGGTTTATACAGTGACAACACTTTTAGTTTGGGCGGTATTATTGCTAGACGGTTAAATATGAACCGTACTAAGGGCCCCATCTTTGGAGGCATCTATGCCACACGCCTAGCTGTGCATTTTAACATACCTATTAGGCATGTTGAGAAGGAAGAAAAGGTGCTGCCCTGTGTTTATCTAGATCATAAAAGTATGGTGGCACATGATTTTATTGTTAAAATAGGGCAGGGGAGCTTAAATATCAATTGTTCTTTAATAAACATCATCCTGAGACTACTACCTTGCCTGCTCCTTCTTTGTTTGATTTGACTGCAGGCACGTACCTTGTTTCGTTGACGGCTATTCACGCCTACCGAAACCCTGCACCAGCCCCGGAACAGGAGCCACAAGATGAGCCTCCACAACAATCTGTTTATTCTTGGGATCAAGAGATGACTGTCAGCTAGTGGCAGTCAGAGTCTTCTTCTTCATCACAGTATGATCCCAACTATTCCTCCTCATCACAGTACGACCCCAACAACTATTATTATGGATATCCGCCAGGCCAGCCGTGGCCATAGACCAACTTAGGCCAAAAGCCTAAGTTTGGGGGAGTACGTATTTCTCACCGACATTACATTTATGCTCACACACACTCATTGCTAGATGTCGGTGCTCATACTTTTTCATTGTATCATCCATGCTAGTTTATTTCCTTTTTATTCTTTCTTCTTGTGTGTTTGTTAAACCTTAAGAAAAACCAAAAAAAATAGTAGTAGTTTATTTTTCTACTGTAGTAGTAACAATTAAAAATAAAACCCAAAAATATTTCCCGTTCTTCTTTTGCTTGTTGGGAGCTTTCCCGTGTAAATAGTTTTATTTCTTTTCTTTTCTTTGGGGGTCAGTAGGAGAAGACCATAATTAAATTGTTGAAGTGGCTCTTATATGCATTATTGTTGATTTAACCAAGAGCCCATATTGCCTTGTCTTCTCCTGTTTATCAAATGCTCACAGATTCCAGCTTAGTCCAATGCACATGCACTCTTATTATTATTCACATTGTTTGGTCGTGCAAGTGAAAGGCAATTATGATGATATATGATGGACTGACTGAGATGAGAAAAGCTGGTATGAACTCGACCTCTTTTGTTTTTGTAAATATGATGAGTCCCTCGTTCTTGATTCAGCCTATTATGAATAAACATGTTTGCAATGACAATTAGAGATCATAGTTGCTTGTGCCATGCTTGATTAGCTATGAGTTATAATGATTTACCTTGTATGCCAACATGCTATTGAGATGATTATGATGTGGTATGATGGGGTGGTATCCTCTTTTGAATGATTTAAGTAACTTGACTTGGCACATGTTCACGCATGTAGTTAAAACAAAATCAACATAGCCTTCACGATATTTATGTTCATGGTGGATTATATCCTACTCATGCTTGCATCCAATGTTTATTAATTTTAATGCATGTACATGGTTGTTGTCGCTCTCTAGTTGGTCGCTTCCCAGTCTTTTGCTAGCCTTCACCTGTACTAAGCGAGAATACTGCTTGTGCATCCAATCCCTTAAACCCCAAAGTTATTTCAGATAAGTCCAGTATACCTTCCTATATGCAGTATCTACCTGCCGTTCCAAGTAAATTTTATGTGCCAAACTCTAAACCTTCAAATAAACATTCTGTTTTGTATGCTCGAATAGCTCATGTATCAACCAAGGTTGTCCTTATCTTCCATGTTAGGCGGGTTATTCTCAAGAGGAGTGGACTCCGCTCCTCACTCACGAGAAAATGGCTGGTCACCGGGATGCCCAGTCCCATGCTTTATGCAAACTAAATCAAAATTAATTGCAAACAAAACTCCCCCTGGGACCTGATGTATGTTGGAGGCACTCGTTGTTTCGAGCAAGCCATGGATTGATGCTTGTTGGTGGAGGGGGAGTATAAACTTTACCATTCTGTTTGGGAACCGCCTATAATGTGTTTAGCGTGGAAGATATCGCCATCTCTTAGTTGTTACATTGACAATGAAACTATACCACTCAAAATACAATTTATCTCTATTGCAAAACTGAGCTCTGGCACCTCTACAAATCCCTGCTTCCCTCTGCGAAGGGCCTATCCATTTACTTTTATGCTGAGTCATCACCCTCTTATTAAAAAGCACTAGCTGGAGAGCACAGCCGTCATTTGGATTCATCACTGTTAATTTATATTGGGTGTGACTATGATTGGATCTCTTTTACCACGAATTACAATGTCTAGTCAGTCCTTGATCTTTAAAGGTTCTCTGCATTTATGTTTTGCGGTCTCAGAAAGGGCTAGCGAGATACCATCTTGTTATATCATATTATGATTGTTTCGAGAAAGTGTTGTCATTCGAGATTTATTATTATGACTTGCTAGTTGATTATGCTATTGATATGAGTAATTGTGAGACCTGAGAATTATTGCAAATGTGGTTAGTTATGATCTATGCTGAAAACTTGCATGCTGGCTTGACACAGTTACAACAACAAGAGCAAACAGAGTTTGTAAAAGTTTTTCTTTCTTTCAGTTTGTACGTCTCCGTCGTATCTACTTTTCCAAACACTTTTGCCCTTGTTTTGGACTCTAACTTGTATGATTTGAATGGAACTAACCCGGACTGACGCTGTTTTCAGCAGAATTACCATGGTGTTGTTTTATGTGGAGAAAACAAATATTCTCGGAATGACCTGAAACTCCACGGAACATCTTAGAAAAAACAATAAAAAATCCTCGCCAAAGATGAAGACCAGGGGGCCCACACCCTTCTCACGAGGGTGGGGGGCGCCCCCCCCCTAGGGCGCGCCCCCTACCTCGTGGGCCCCCTGTTGCGTCTCCGACTCCAACTCCACCTCCATATATTGAGTTTCGATGAGAAAAAATCAGAGAGAAGAAATCATCGCGTTTTACGATACGGAGCCGCCGCCAAGCCCTAAAACCTCTCGGGAGGGCTGATTCGGAGTCCGTTCAGGGCTCCGGGGAGGGGGATTCGTCGCCGTCGTCATCATCAACCATCCTCCATCACCAATTTCACGATGCTCACCGCCGTGCGTGAGTAATTGCATCGTAGGCTTGCTGGACGGTGATGGGTTGGATGAGATTTATCATGTAATCGAGTTAGTTTTGTTAGGGTTTGATCCCTAGTATCCATTATGTTCTGAGATTGATGTTGCTATGACTTTGCTATGCTTAATGCTTGTCACTAGGGCCCGAGTGCCATGATTTCAGATCTAAACCTATTATGTTTTCATGAATATATGTGAGTTCTTGATCCTATCTTGCAAGTCTATAGTCACCTACTATGTGTTATGATCCGGCAACCCCGAAGTGACAATAATCGGGACCACTCCCGGTGATGACCATAGTTTGAGGAGTTCATGTATTCACTATGTGCTAATGCTTTGTTCCGGTTCTCTATTAAAAGAAGGCCTTAATATCCCTTAGTTTCCAATAGGACCCCAGTGCCACGGGAGGGTAGGACAAAAGATGTCATGCAAGTTCTTTTCCATAAGCACGTATGACTATATACGGAATACATGCCTACATTACATTGATGAATTGGAGCTAGTTCTGTGTCACCCTATGTTATGACTGTTACATGATGAACCGCATCCGACATAATTATCCATCACTGATACGGTTTACGCTTATTTACTTTTCCGCTGCTACTGTTACAATCACTACAAAATACCAAAAACATTACTTTTGTTGTCTTTACTTTTGTTGCCGCTACCACCACTATCATATTACTTTGCTACTAAACACTTTGCTGCAGATACTAAGTTTCCAGGTGTGGTTGAATTGACAACTCAACTGCTAATACTTTAGAATATTCTTTGGCTCCCCTTGTGTCGAATCAATAAATTTGGGTTGAATACTCTACCCTTGAAAGCTGTTGCGATCCCCTATACTTGTGGGTTATCAAAGCCCTTAGCAGTTTTTGCAAAAATCACTTCTTTCTCCGTCCCGATGTCCCAACGCTGCTCATCGTCGCCGTTGCCTCCGAGCCCTGCACCGACGCTGTCAGGCTGCTCCACCACATCGTCGTCGTCGTCGTTGCCCCCGACGCCCTCTGCCCCGACGTCGGTGCCGCTCCCCGCGCCCCTGCCCACCCCGACACCGCCCGTCGTGCACCCTTGCCCGCCCGGCCCGACGCCGCCCGCCGTGCGCCCCTGCCCGCCCCGACGCCGCCCACCGTGCCCCATTGCCCCTGCCCCGACGCCTCCCTCTGTGAGCACCGCGCCCCTGCCCCTCCGCCGCCGCCATGTAGCTTTTTTTGTTATATATGCTTTCTTTTTGTTACATGTTTGTAGATGTTTTAAGATGTTCATATGTGTATGTATTTATTTTTTAGATATATGTATTTTTTGTATGTATGTATGTATTTTTTTGTATGTATGCATGTATTTTTCAATTGTAATATGCATGATGTTTTATAATTTTAAACGTGCTCTGTTTTTTAAACATTTTGATGTGTGGAAAAGAACCTTTTTAAAACTTTTATATGTATGGAAAAGAGGAAGAAGGAAGAGGGAATAAAAAGGAGAGGAAAAGGGGAGAAAAAAGAGAAGAAGAGGAGAAAAAAATAAGAAGAGAAAGAAGGAGAAGAAGAAGAGAAGAAGAGGAGAGGAAGAAGAGGAGAAAAAATAAGAAGAGGAAGAAGAAGAAGAAGGAATAGAGGATAAGAACAAGAATTATTCTATTTCTTCTTCTTCTCCTCTATTCCTTATTCTTCTCCTTTTTTTCTTCTTCTATTTTTTCTTCTTCTCCTCTATTCCTTCTTCTTCTCCTCTTTTTCTTCTTCTTCTTCTTCTTCTTCTTCTTCTTCTTCTTCTTCTTCCTCTTCATAATTTTTATCGGGAACGAGGGTGTCGAGGATTGCCAAGCGGTCGAGGGTCGGGAACTAGGGTAGAGGGTCGAGGGTCGCCGAGGGTTCAAGGGTCAAGGGTCGTCGAGGGGTCGAGGGTCGAGGGTCGCTGAGGAGTCGAGAGGGGGACGTCGATCAACCCCCTCTCGCTCGACCAACTCTCGAGGACACCCAAACCCTAGAAAAAAACGTTGTCGATCTCCTACCCCCTCCTACCCCTACCCGACAAACACTCTCGAGATTTATAAGAGATTTATCAAGAATGCCCCCTTTATGGATGTGCATAATTAAGTTGATCCATATTTTTCCGATCTCATCTACCATTCTATATGTGCATGTTCTCTTGTGTCAAAGTATTGAAGAAATCCATGGTTTCATAATTAGCCGGAATTAACAGGCACATGATGGTCTGAAGCTCTCCAAAGTTATTTTGGAAAAGAGTCCCGATAGGATAATTCGCTTTTTGGTACGAAGTTCAGCAAAGGCCTTCCAAATAGCGATATTCGAAAGGCTCTTGCTGAACTTCGTACCAAAAAGCAAATTATCCTATCAGGACTCCGTTCCAAAATAACTTTGGAGAGCTTGATACCATCATGCGCCTGTTACTTCCGGATAATGATGAAGCCATGGTTTTCTTGAATCCTTTGATACTAGACAACATGACATTTAAAAGGGTAGATGAGATCAGGAAAAATAGGGACCATTTTCTGCACATCCAGAATGGCGCCATTTTGTTAAATCCCTTGTCGGCCCGGACGTCGGACATTCATGAGAGAGGTGGTCCGGCCCAAACCCTAGAAGCGTTGCCACGAGGCCACCCCAGACCCTAGAAGCGCCGAGGCCACCCCAAACCCTAGAAGCGTTGCCGCGAGGCCACCCCAAACCGTAGAAGCGTTGAGGCCACCCCAAACCCTAGAAGCGTTGCCGCGAGGCCACCACAAACCCTAGAAGCGTCGAGGCCACCCCAAACCCTAGAAGCGTTGCCGAGGCCACCCCAAACCCTAGAAGCGTTGTCGAGGCCACCCCAAACCGTAGACGCGTCGAGGCCACTAATTGATATTCCTTGTTGTTATTAGCTAGCTAGGTCTACGTTTGCCACTAATATATCCATTTGTCATGTTTGTATATTAATTGCCATGTCATAATATTTGCATAAACTATGGAGCACCGAGACTTGGAAGCAGAATAGTTGTTGGGGGACATAATCCTCGACGGAGGTGATGTCATGTCGTATCTCAACAACACCGATGGTCTGGAAGGAGAGGGTGAAGCAGGCTCTGGTGATCGAACAATGGAGGAGGAAGGACATGATCATGATGGCTCCGATGACCGAATGCCAGTGGAAGAAGGAGACCGTGATGACGGCTCCGGTGACCGAACGGAGGAGGGAGCTGTTGCAAAGTCTGGAGAGGTATATATATTAATTAAGCTTGTGCTGACTAGCTAATTGATGCATTAATTGTTTTGCTATGTACACGTATTAACTCTTCTTTGTTATTTTCTAGCCCTCCGGATCGAGCCAAACTTCGGTAACGAGACGAGGCCCGAAGAAAAGGTTGCGCCAGGATGAAAGGTTCACGATCACTGCAATCGCGGGCGATGGCCAACCGATTGAACCCAGCCGGACCAAGGAAGCATTTTCTGCTCAGTGCGGGGTTCTTGTTAGGGACATGATCCCGATCAGCATCCACCAATGGAATAAGCCTAAGAACGAAGACCCTCGAGTTCCTTATGTCAACGATAGACAGAAAGATGATCTTTGGACCGTGCTGAAGGCAAATTTCACCCTACAGCCAGAGGAGGATCCGGATAAGCGAGTTATAGAGCCATTGGTCAAGGCTCATGCCCTTAAGAAGATGGCATATCTATTTAGGAGGTGGAAGAATAAGTTGAAATCAACATATGTCGACAAAGGGAAGACTCCAGAATTCACCGGCCGATTTGAGAAGATAAGAGATCACTGGCCCGCATTTGTGGCCTACAAGACATCGGAGAAGAGTAAGAAGATGTCAGCGACAAACAAGATAAATGCTACAAAGAAGGAGCATCACCATCGCACGGGGTCAGGTGGCTACCTCAAAGCCCGACCATTATGAGACAAGGCTGAGAATGACCTGCTTTCTAAAGGGGTCGAACTAGAGACATTCCACTGGCCAGACCGTTCAAGGACTTGGTTCTTCGGGGTTGGGGGAACCTAGGACCCTGAAACAAGGAAGTGTGTTTGACTTGGTTCTTAAGAAGTATATCGCTGCAGCGCAGCAAGGGACGTTCATTCCCGACAGAGAGAACGACGAGCTCACAGAGGCCATGGGGAATCCTGAGCACCCTGGACGAACACGAGGCACGCCAGGCTCCGTTGCGTGGAAGGTTGGGTTTCCCGGCGTAGGTGGTTACAAAACCCAGGAGAGGAGGAGGAAAGTGGAGCACGGCAAACTAAAGAAGCTGAATGCAGGGGTACGAAAGCTAGAGGAACAAGTTGACAGCCAGTGACCTGACGGAGCTACCCCAGAAGCTACCCTGCCATCTCAGCGGAGAAGCAGCGTGGCTTCCACCAAGATTTTTCAGCAGCCTGACTTCACGGCTCCTAGCTAGCTACCCCGTGGATGCTATCACAGAGGCTCAACATTGCCACCTTATGATGCAATGGCAGAACCTCAAAGTAAAGGCGGCTGTCAGCTCTGTTGCACCTTCTGAACCCGACGCAACTTTTCACCGCCGTCCAATTCCACAAGGCTATGTTGTTGTGATGGTGGATCAAATATCGGAGGGATTTGAGGAGCTCGAGCTTGACCACCCTACCGGTGAAGGGGAGACTCAGTTGGGTCTTGCTCTGAAGACTCCATGTCTATGGCGGAAGGAGCACACCAAGCTTCTGAACTGGACGCCTCCTCCTCCTCCTCCAGCAAGTGATCAGGGCACTCCACCTCCTTCTTCAGCGCGTGAGGGTGGCACTTCGCCTCCTTCTCCGCCTGCTCCAGCGCATTCGAGCAGCCCGCCTCCTCGTCCGCCTCATCAGCAACGGCGGAAGCCAGACAACGCCGCTCAGGTTGCTCCGATGCGTCGGAGCACTCTGCCTCCTTCTACTACCCGTCAGCAGCAACGGAAGAGAGACGCCGCTGCTCCGACGTCTAGCAGTACAACCAGAGGCAGGAGGCAATACAGATTCGATCCATCTCTCAAGCCTGTAGAGAAGTTACCATATGAGATGACCGAGGAGGAAAACGCGAAGATCTGTGAAGCCCAAGTGAAGGACTTCTTTGAAACGCGAAGAGCTATGAAACATCTACCTCCGGAGGAGAAGATAGATCCGGTGAAACTGAAGCGCACTACCAATGCCCTGAAGTGACCATCACCGCCTCCGCCTGATGACAACCATGTCCGTTGTCTTAAAAAGACATATGAAGATGCGCGGCGGTCAGGAACTACTTCAAGTGACAAAAGGTTAGCAGATCGAAGAAGTGGGAAAAAATTCCCCAGCTCGGAGAACAGGAGAACCAATCGTGCCCCCCACTCAAGGTGTCTAGCAACATCGTCGCAAATCTGCCGGGGATGGTGCTCGGTACCAATCCTGGTGATTACCTGCCTGACGATGCCAATTTTGATACAATGGAGGTGGACGAATTCAAATACTAGTACGGGAAGCCTCTCGTCAAAGATGGAAGTCCTCCTCTAACAACGATGATGCGAAGATTCCATCAATGGTACATGAAAACCTGCAGGGATTCTGGGAAGGATGCTTTGTCGATGAGAATTAAAGAGGCTGGCACAAGCTTCAAACAGTCCGTTTTTGGCGGACTGAACTCTCTCGATCACCGCACTCATGATAGTACGGTGCTCTTCGTCGATGGAAGCGCCGCGAAGCGCTTCCAGCTAGTTGTCCTGTGCCTCTGGATAGACAGAGGACACCGGCACGGGCGGCTTTCCCCCCTTAACGGGGGGTCGCCCACCGAAGTCCGGAACCACCAAAGATTCCGGTGTAGTGCTCGGCTGGGGGCCAAACCTGGAGCCCATGGGAGTCCGGCTCCCTTTGCACCCAGGGTCCGGAAGGTCGCCTCGAGGCGCCCCCAGGACTGCCTCCCCTTGGCCCGGTGTCTGTTGAGACAACACCTCGACGTTGTCCACAGGGCAAGGAGTGGAGGCGGTCGGAAGAGAACCGCTGTTCATATCCGACGAGTCCAACAAACCGCTCGACGAAGTTACGTCGAGATCAACACGGGACGGACTGCATAATCATGTTCGACATGAGAAGAAGCAGTGCAGTAAAACATACCACGAATTACTATGGTGTCCGGATACTTACGACTTCGCCAAGGGCTTGACCCTGGGTAACCACTCGTCGCCGCTGTAGGCGGCCGTCGTAGCGCAGTCCGGAGGAAGGGTCTTGCCCTTCTTGGACCCTTCGGCCTCCCCGGTTGGGTCGGCCTTCCTTTTCTTATCTCCCCCGGCTGGGGGGAGAACTTTCCTCTTCCTCCTCCTCGTCTTCATGGGAGGAGTGCGCATCGGAGTCATCGGACGATGAGTCCAATACAACCTTGCGCCGGAGACCCTTTCGGGTCCCCGCGGCCTTCTTCTTGGTCTTCTTCACCGGCACCTCGTAAGGTGCCGGAGTCAGCATATCCGTTAGGAGAGCGCCTGCAGGATCTTTGGGCAGGGGGGCTGGGCAATCAAGCTGCTCCGCTATCTTTATCCAGTCCTGTTAATGGCATAGAAGCTTAGATCCTGCATATGACTAAACCGGGGCAAATAAGTACCCTGAGAGATATAAAAACTTACCGGATTGGCGCGGCGCTTTGCCCTGAGTCCGCGGTCCTCGGTGAGGGAAGGAGGAATCTCGGCGCCCTTGAACAGCACCCTCCAGACATCCTCATGCGTCGTGTCATAGAGCTCTCGCAGTGTCTCATGCTTGGCCGAGTCGAACTCCCACAAATCGAATGCCCGTCGTTGATACGGGAGGATCCTGCGGAGGAGCATGACCTGGACCACGTTGACGAGCTTGATTTTCTTGCTCATCATGTTCCGGATGCAGGTCTGGAGTCCGGTCAACTCTACCGAAGAACCCCAGGACAGGCCCTTCTCTTTCCAGGAGGTGAGCCACATGGGGATTCCGGATCAAAATTTGGGGGCCGCCACCCAGTTGGAGTCGCGTGGCTCGGTGATGTAGAACCACCCAGATTGCCACCCCTTTATGGTATCCACATAGGTGCCCTCGAGCCAGGTGACGTTAGGCATCTTGCCCACCATGGCGCCTCCGCACTCTGCTTGCTGGCCACCCACCACCTTCGGTTTAACATTGAAGGTTTTCAGCCATAGGCCGAAGTGGGGCCTGATGCGGAGGAAGGCCTCACACACGACGATAAACACCGAGATGTTGAGGATGAAATTGGGGGCCAGATCATGAAAATCCAGCCCGTAGTAGAAGATGATCCCGCGGACAAACGGGTGGAGGGGAAATCCCAGTCCGCGGACAAAATGGGTAAGAAAAACTACCCTCTCATGGGGTTCGAGCGTTGGGATGATCTGCCCCGCATCTGGCAGCTGGTGTGCAATATTCGCGGCCAGATATCCGGCTTCCCGTACCTTTTTGATGTTCTCCTCCGTGACGGAGGAGACCATCCACTTGCCTCCTGCTCCGGACATGCTAGGAGTGGTTTGAGAAGAAGAACGCGAGCTTGGGCGCTAGAGCTCGGGTGTGAGGGAATGGGTAAGCAAGGAGGAAGAAGGCGTGGGTGAAAAGAGTAAATCATTGTCCCTTTATAAGGGCGGAAGAGGCGATGTGTCTCCCCATTTGCCTGGTAAAACCGCTTATTCCCCAGACGCCGTAATTGATGGCGCGGTTGGGTTACCCACGTCCGTATTGATGAGAATCCCGTAATAAGGGGAACACGATCTCTGCTTTGACAAGACATGTCGAGAAAACCGCCCCATGTTATGTGCGGTGTTGGTTGAGAAAAATGGTCCGAATAATGACCGAGCCATGACATAACGTCGTGCTGTCAGAACGCGTCAGCAGATTATATTTGTGCAAATATTATTCTCTCTGCGGTAGTATGTGGAACTTGTTTTGCAGAGCCGGACACTATTCTGGTGTTCAAAATCTTCTATGGAGTATTCGGAGGAGGAACCTGCCTTGCAATGCCGAAGACAGTATTGCGCGCCGGACTCATCGTCATTGAAGCCTGGTTCAGGGGCTACTGAGGGAGTCCTGGATTAGGGGGTCTCCGGACAGCCGGACTATATCCTTTGGCCGGACTATTGGGCTATGAAGATACGAGATTGAAGACGTCGTCCCGTGTCCGGATGGGACTCTCCTTGGCGTGGAAGGCAAGCTAGGCAATACGGATATGAAGATCTCCTCCCTTGTAATCGACTATGTGTAACCCTATCCCCCTCCGATGTCTATATAAACCGGAGGGTTTAGTCCGTAGGACAATATAGACAATCATACGATAGGCTAGCTTCTAGGGTTTTAGCCTCCACGATCTCGTGGTATATCAACTCTTGTAATACTCATATCATCAAGAACAATCAAGCAGGACGTAGGGTATTACCTCCATCAAGAGGGCCCGAACCTGGGTAAACATTGTGTCCCCTGCTTCTTGTTACCATCCGCCTTAGACACACAGTTCGGGACCCCCTACCTGAGATCCGCCGATTTTGACACCAACAATGGTTAACTGTTGATTTTGACGAGTTTTTCCAGTTCTACAATCTAAAGGTCCTCGACAAATGACTCATGGTTTGCTACTATCTATAAATATTATTTTTTGTAATTAAGTCTCTATATATATAGCTCAGCTCTTTCATTGCATGTATATATAATTATCCTCACTATATTATGCAGATTGAAGATCGTCGAATGCAGAAAAGCACAAATCTATGACATTGGGTTCATTAACCCAAATATCATACATGAATGGATGGTTAAAAATAGAGTCGCAGATACCAAGGACAACATGTTGCAATCGTTGCTCAAGAATCAAAGCAAAGATAAAATACTCTTTCCTTACAACTTCAAGTGAGTGTTACTGTCTTGTGCACATTCGGTTTCCCTTATTACTCGAGGTTATAATAATGTAACTGATGAGTTATGCATGCATGCGCAACAACAACTTTATTCTCCTAGAGATTAAGCTTGAGCAAGGACTAGTAACCGTCTTAGACTCAAGACGGAAAGATCCCTAGGAGTATGCGAACATGAATGAGATGCTCCAGAAAAACAATATGAAGTGCGTAAGCAAAATTATTCACAATTTTATTTTATTACCATCGTTTGTGTTGGGTTTCATTCATACACATGTATTGACCCTCTTCTTCAATTTAGATCTGGCAGATGTGGGGTGATCTCCTACCACAAGATCGCATAAAAGCAATTCAAGAGGAAATCGCGGGATTCTTTCTTGACCACGTCATCAATAAATCCAGAGAATACCATGTGGAACTTGACTTCAGATGTTAGGGATTGTAAGAGATCTTATATTGTATATATGTAGCTAGTAGCGTCGGATAGATATACGACAACTTGTTGTTCATAAATCTCTCGGAGAAGGAGGGGGTTGATCACTTCTATTTGTATAGGTTCATGACGATCTTGTGTACTTAATGATTTCCTTCATTTGCTTACTAGCTAGCGTGTCGCGAGTTCTCTCTATACGTATAGTACGTAGCGTCGACCAAGCACGGATATAAGAGAGGTCACTTCTCTCTATTAGCTAGCTAACACTATATATGAAACCCCTAAATTAACCCTACAAAACCCCCACCCCCCCTTAAAAAAACAAAAAACCCAGCCCCTGAACTGCTGACGCGTGGATGCTTTTTGATCCCGGTTGGTGTTACCAACCGGGACTAAAGGCCCTCTTGCCTGGGCAAGCCGCAGCGGCCACGTGGAGCCCCATCTGTCCCAGTTCGTAAGAGAACCAGGACTAAAGGTATTGGGCTTTAGTCCCGGTTCCAGAACCGGGACAAATGGGCCTTTTTCTACTAGTGAAAAGATGGGTTTCGCTCACCAGTGGATACGATGGATCATGACATGTGTTACCACGGTGAGGTACCAAGTTAAATTCAATGGAGCCCTATTGGGTTCGTTTGCACTATCGCGTGGGCTACGGCAAGGTGATCCTTTTTATACCCATTCCCATTCCTATTTGTGGCTGATGGTCTCTCGGCTCTTATTAGACAGGGTGTGGCAACAAATAGCATTCAACCGGTGAAGATTTGTAGAGGAGCACCCAACATATCCCATCTTTTATTTGTCGATGAAATCTTGCGCTTTTTCAAAGCACACCAAGATCAAGCAATGGCAATTAAAGAAATTATTAGTGGGTACATTGAAGCTACAGGACAACTCATAAATCTTCAAAAATGCTCAATTCTTTTTGGCTCTAGCTGCCCGAGGGAAGTTCAGGATGTGGTCAGAAATGAGTTGCATGTACCTGCTGGCGAGTTTGAAGGCAAGTACTTAGGGTTGCCGACCCCAGAGGGTTGCATGCACCGAGGCCGGTTTCAAAATTTGCATCAAATATTGACAAAACGCATCCTAACTTGGGGTGATACTCTCTCCAAAGCAGCAAAAGAAGTGATGATGAAGTCTACTGCCCAGGCTCTTCCAACATATGTTATGGGTGTCTTTAAACTCCCCTAATCTGTTTGTGATGACCTAACACGTTTGTTAGGAATTTCTGGTGGGGATCAAAGGAAGGGCAACGAAAAACACATTGGTCCGCGTGGGAGAAGCTTGTGGAGCCAAAACAACGAGGATGATTGGGTTTCCGGGACTTTTGACTATTTAACCAAGCTCTATTAGCTCGTCAGGCTTGGAGGTTGCTCGAAAGACCGGACTCGCTATGTGCTAGGCTGCTGAAAGTGAGGTATTATCCTAACGGTAACCTTGTTGATACGGTTTTTTCAGGTAATGCCTCCTCTACGTGGCATGCCATTCAGCACGACCTTGACCTGTTGAGAAAAGGCCTCATCTGGCGAGTTGGGAACGGGAAAAAAATCCAGGCTTGGCGCGATCCTTGGATTCCCCGGCCGACTTCATACTGACCCATCTCCCAGCGACGTACCTGTAGAATCAAGCGTGTGGCGGAGCTGCTACATGATGATGGATGTTGGAACCAGGAGCTCCTTCGCCAACACTTCCTGTCCATGGACGTTGATGTAATCATGAAGATCAAGGCATCCCCAAGCCGTATTGATGACGTCCTCGCTTGGGCACCTGATCCTCGTGGTCTCGTCAGCGCCCACTCTGCTTATTGACTTGCCCTCGACGAGCAAACCCGCACGAAGACGTGCGCCACGAGTAGGGAACCGGATGGTCGACGCGTCGTTTGGAAGACAGTGTGGGGTGCCCTGCTCCCCCCTAAGGTACGAGTCTTTGTGTGGAGATTGGCAACAAGTTCCCTTCCCACTCTTGAAAATAAAGCTATTCGAAGTTTAGCGAAATCTGACATTTGCTCAATCTTTTGGATGGGGCGCGAGGATACGTTCCATGCTTTCTGTAGATGCCCCAAGGCTGTGGAGTTGTGGCGTGAAATGCGCGAAGAACACCAAATGCCGGGAGTGGAAGAGGCCATTGACACAAGCCCTGATTGGCTCCTCCACCTCCTGGATAATTGTGATGCCAATGAACATCTACCTATCATGATGACTCTATGGAGGATATGGCACGTGAGGAATGAAATGATGCACGAAAACCACTGCCCGCCTGTCGAAGCTTCGAAGAGATTTATTTGCAGCTACATCAATTCTCTGCTAACCATCCAGTAACACCCCACTGAGGATATTGTGCGAGGGAAGATGGTGACTGTTGGAAATATGCCCTAGAGGCAATAATAAATTGATTATTATTATATTTCCTTGTTCATGATAATCGTTTATTATCCATGCTATAATTGTATTGATAGGAAACTCAGATACATGTGTGGATACATAGACAACACCATGTCCCTAGTGAGCCTCTAGTTGACTAGCTCGTTGATCAATAGATGGTTATGGTTTCCTAACCATGGACATTGGATGTCGTTGATAACGGGATCATATCATTAGGAGAATGATGTGATGGACAAGACCCAATCCTAAGCATAGCACTAGATCGTGTAGTTCGTATGCTAAAGCTTTTCTAATGTCAAGTATCATTTCCTTAGACCATGAGATTGTGCAACTCCCGGATACGGTAGGAGTGCTTTGGGTGTATCAAACGTCACAACGTAACTGGGTGACTATAAAGGTGCACTACAAGTATCTCCGAAAGTTTCTGTTGGGTTGGCACGAATCGAGACTGGGATTTGTCACTCCGTGTAAACGGAGAGGTATCTCTGGGCCCACTCGGTAGGACATCATCATAATGTGCACAATGTGATCAAGGAGTTGATCACGGGATGATGTGTTACGGAACGAGTAAAAGAGACTTGCCGGTAACGAGATTGAACAAGGTATTGGGATACCGACGATCGAATCTCGGGCAAGTATCGTACCGATAGACAAAGGGAATTGAATACGGGATTGATTAAGTCCTTGACATCGTGGTTCATCCGATGAGATCATCGTGGAACATGTGGGAGCCAACATGGGTATCCAGATCCCGCTGTTGGTTATTGACCGGAGAACGTCTCGGTCATGTCTGCATGTCTCCCGAACCCGTAGGGTCTACACTCTTAAGGTTCGATGACGCTAGGGTTGTAAAGGAAGTTTGTATGTGGTTACCGAATGTTGTTCGGAGTCTCGGATGAGATCTCGGACGTCACGAGGAGTTCCGGAATGGTCCGGAGGTAAAGATTTATATATGGGAAGTCCTATTTTGGTCACCGGAAGAGTTTCGGGGTTTATCGGTAACGTACCGGGACCACCGGGAGGGTCCCGGGGTCCACCAAGTGGGGCCACCAGCCCCGGGGGGCCACATGGGCTGTAGGGAGTGTTCCTTGGCCTACATGGGCCAAGGGCACCAGCCCCACTAAGGCCCATGCGCCTAAGAGATGGAGAGGGGGCAAACCCTAATGGGATATGGGCCTTAGGGCCCATATTGGTGCGCCTCCCTCTCCCATCCCCTCTTGGCCGCCCCCCTTGCTCCCCATCTAGGGCTGCCGCCCCCTAGGGGTGGGAACCCTAGAGGGGGCACAGCCCCTCCCCTTCCCTTTATATATTGAGGCATTGGGCTGCCCAGAACACACGCGATTCGATCTCTCGTTGGTGCAGCCCTGCATCTCTCTCTCCCTCCTCTTCTGTGGTGCTTGGCGAAGCCCTGCAGGATTGCCACGCTCCTCCATCACCACCACGCCGTTGTGCTGCTGCTGGATGGAGTCTTCCTCAACCTCTCCCTCTCTCCTTGCTGGATCAAGGCTTGAGAGACGTCACCGGGCTATACGTGTGTTGAACGCGGAGGTGCCGTCCGTTCGGCACTAGGATCATCGGTGATCTGAATCAGGACGAGTACGACTCCATCAACCCCATTCACTTGAACGCTTCCGCTTAGCGATCTACAAGGGTATGTAGATGCACTCTCCTTCCCCTCGTTGCTAGTTTCTCCATAGATAGATCTTGGTGACACGTAGGAAAATTTTGAATTTCTGCTACGTTCCCCAACAGTGGCATCATGAGCTAGGTCTATTGCGTAGATTCTATGCACGAGTAGAACACAAAGTAGTTGTGGGCGTTGATTTTGTCAATTTACTTGCCGTTACTAGTCTTATCTTGATTCGGCGGCATCGTGGGATGAAGCGGCCCGGACCAACCTTACACGTACTCTTACGTGAGACCGGTTCCACCGACTGACATGCACTAGTTGCATTAGGTGGCTGGCGGGTGTCTGTCTCTCCCACTTTAGTCGGATCAGATTCGATGAAAAGGGTCCTTATGAAGGGTAAATAGCAATTGGCATATCACGTTGTGGTCTTTGCGTAGGTAAGAAACGTTCTTGCTAGAAACCCATAGCAGCCACGTAAAACATGCAAACAACAATTAGAGGACGTCTAACTTGTTTTTGCAGGGTATGCTATGTGATGTGATATGGCCAAAAGGATGTGATGAATGATATATGTGATGTATGAGATTGATCATGTTCTTGTAATAGGAATCACGACTTGCATGTCGATGAGTATGACAACCGGCAGGAGCCATAGGAGTTGTCTTAATTTATTTATGACCTGCATGTCAACATAAACATCATGTAATTACTTTACTTTATTGCTAACCGTTAGCTGTAGTAGTAGAAGTAATAGATGACGTGACAACTTCATGGAGACACGATGATGGAGATCATGATGATGGAGATCATGGTGTCATGCCAGTGACGATGATGATCATGGAGCCCCAAGATGGAGATCAAAGGAGCTATATGATATTGGCCATATCATGTCACTATTATTTGATTGCATGTGATGTTTATCATGTTTATACATCTTATTTGCTTAGAACGACGGTAGTAAATAAGATGATCTCTCATTAAAATTTCAAGAAAGTGTTCCCCCTAACTGTGCACCGTTGCGACAGTTCGTAGTTTCGAAGCACCACGTGATGATCGGGTGTTTAGATTCATACGTTCATATACAACGGGTGTTGATGAGCCTAGCATGTACAGACATGGCCTCGAAACACATGCAAAACACTTAGGTTAACTTGACGAGCCTAGCATGTACAGACATGGCCTCGGAACACAGAAGACCGAAAGGTCGAGCATGAGTCGTATGGCAGATACGATCAACATGAAGATGTTCACCGACGTTGACTAGTCCGTCTCACGTGATAATTGGACACGGCCTAGTTGACTCGGATCATGTAATCACTTAGATGGCTAGAGGGATGTCTATCTGAGTGGGAGTTCATAAGATGAACTTAATTATCCTGAACATAGTCAAAAGGATTTTGCAAATTATGTCGTAGCTCGCGCTTCAGTTCTACTGTTTAATTATGTTCCTAGAGAAAATTTAGTTGAAAGTTGATAGTAGCAATTGTGCGGACTAGGTTCGTAAACTGAGGATTGTCCTCATTGCTTCATAGAAGGCTTATGTCCTTAATGCACCGCTTAGTGTGCTGAACCTCGAACGTTGTCTATGGATGTTGCGAACATCTGACATACACATTTTGATAACTACGTGATAGTTCAGTTAAACGGTTTAGAGTTGAGGCACCAAAGACATTTTTGAAACGTCGCGAAACATATGAGATGTTTCGAGGGCTGAAATTGGGATTTCAGACTCGTGCCCACGTCAAGAGGTATAAGACCTCCGACGATTTTCTTAGCCTGCAAACTAAGGAAAAAGGCTCAATTGTTGAGCTTGTGCTCAGATTGTCTGAGTACAACAATCGCTTTAATCGAGTGGGAGTTGATCTTCCAGATGAGATAGTGATGTTTCTCCGAAGTCATTACCACCAAGCTGCTAGAGCTTCGTGATGAACTATAATATATCAGGGACATATATGATGATCCTTGAAATACTCGCGATGTTTGACACCGCGAAAGTAGAAATCAAAAAGGAGCATCAATTGTTGATGGTTAGTGAAACCACTAGTTTTAAGAAGGGCAAGGGCAAGAAGGGATACTTCATGAAACGGCAAATCAGCTGCTGCTCTAGTGAAGAAACCCAAGGTTGAACCCAAACCCGAGACTAAGTGTTTCTGTAATAAGGGGAACAGCCACTGGAGAAAAATTACCCTAGATACTTGGTAGATGAGAAGGCTGGCAAGGTCGATAAAAGTATATTGGATACACATTGTGTTGATGTGTACTTTACTAGTACTCCTAGTAGCACCAGGGTATTAGATACCGGTTCGGTTGCTAAGTGTTAGCAACTCGAAATAAAAGCTACGGAATAAACGGAGACTAGCTAAAGGTGAGCTGACGATATGTGTTGGAAGTGTTTCCAATATTGATATGATCAAGCATCGCACGCTCCCTCTACCATCGAGATTGGTGTTAAACCTAAATAATTGTTATTTGGTGTTTGCGTTGAGCATAGACGTGATTGGATTATGTCTATCGCAATACGGTTATTCATTTAAGGAGAATAATGGTTACTCTGTTTATTTGAATAATACCTTCAATGGTCTTGCACCTAAAATGAATGGTTTATTGAATCTCGATCGTAGTGATACACATGTTCATGCCAAAAGATAGTAATGATAGTACCACCTACTTGTGGCACAGCCACGTAAGTCATATCGGAATAAAACGCATGAAGAAGCTCCATGTTGATGGATCTTTGGACTCACTTTATTTTGAATCACTTGAGACATGCGAACCATGCCTATTGGTGTATATGCATGAAGAAACTCCATGCAAATGGATCGTTTGGACTCACTTGATTTTGAATCACTTGAGGCATGCAAATCATACCACATGGGCAAGATGACTGAAAGCCTCGGTTTCAGTAAAATGGAACTAGAAAGCAAATTGTTGGAAGTAATACATTTTGATGTGTGCAGTCCAATGAGTGCTGAGGCATGTAGTGGATATCGTTATGTTCTTTCCTCACAGATGATTTGAGTAGATGTTGAGTACATTTACTTGATGAATCACGAGTCTGAATTATTGAAAGGTTCAAGTAATCTCAGTGTGAAGTTGAAAGATCGTTGTGACAAGAGGATAAAAGATCTATGATATGATCATAGAGATGAATATCTGAATTACGAGTTTGGCACAAAATTAAGACATTGTGGAAATCGTTTCACAACTAAATACAGCCCGGAACACCATAGTGTGATGGTGTGTCCGAACATCATAACTGCACCCTATTGGATATGATGCATACCATGATGTCTCTTATCAAATTACCACAATAGTTTATGGGTTAAGCATTAGAGACAACCACATTCACTTTAAATAGGGCACCACGTAATTCCGATGAGATGACACCGTATGAACTATGGTTTAGAGAAACCTAAGCTGTCATTTCTTAAAAGTTTGGGGCTGCGACGCTTATGTGAAAAAGTTTCAGGCTGATAAGCTCGAACCCAAAGCGGATAAATGCATCTTCATAGGACACCCAAAACAGTTGGGTATACCTCCTGTCTCAGATCCGAAAGCAATAAGGGATTGTTTCTAGAATCGGGTCCTTTCTCGAGGAAAAGTTTCTCTCGAAAGAATTGAGTGGGAGGATGGTGGAGACTTGATGAGGTTATTGAACCGTCTCTTCAACTAGTGTGTGGCAGGGCACAGGAAGTTGTTCCTGTGGCACCTACACCAATTGAAGTGGAACCTTATGATAGTGATCATGAAACTTCAGATCAAGTCACTGCCAAACCTCGTGGGATGACAAGGATGCATACTACTTCAGAGTGGTACGCAATCCTGTCTTGGAAGTCATGTTGCTAGACAACAATGGACCTACGAGCTATGAAGAAGCGATGGTGGGCCCGGATTCCGATAAATGGCTCGAGGCCATAAAATCCGAGAGAGGATCCATGTATGAAAACAAAGTGTAGACTTTGGCAGAACGGCTCGATGGTCGTAATGCTATTGAGTACAGATGGATTTTAAAGGAAGACGGACAATGATGGTAAATGTCACCATTAAGAAAGCTCGACTTGTCATTAAGATGTTTTCCGACAAGTTCAAGGAGTTGACTACGATGAGACTTTCTCAATCGTAGCGATGCTAAGAGTCTGTTGGAATTATATTAGCGATTACTGCATTATTTATGAAATCTTGCAGATAGGATGTCAAAACATTGTTTCCTCGACATTTTCTTGAGGAAAGGTTGTATGTGATACAACCGGAAGGTTTTGTCAATCCTGAAAGATGCTGATAAGTATGCAAAGCTCCAGCAATCCTTCTGAGGACTGGAGTAAGCATCTCGGAGTTGGAATGTATGCTTTGATAAGATGATCAAAGATTTTGGGTTTATACAAAGTTTATGAGAAACTTGTATTTCCAAAGAAGTGAGTGGGAGCACTATAGAATTTCTGATGAGTATATGTTTTAACATATTGTTGATCGGAAATGACGTAGAATTTCTGGAAAGCATATAGGGTTATTTGGAAAGTGTTTTCAATGGAAAACCTGGATTAAGCTACTTGAGCATTGAGCATCAAGATCTATAAGGATAGATCAAAACGCTTAATGGTACTTTCAAATGAGCACATACCTTGACATGATCTTGAAGTTGTTCAAGATGGATCAGTCAAAGAAGGAGTTCTTGCCTGAGTTGTAAGGTATGAAGTTAAGACTTAAAGCTCGACCACGGCAGAATAGAGAGAAAGGACGAAGGTCGTTCCCTATGCTTAAGACATAGGCTCTACAGTATGCTATGCTGTGTACCGCACCTGAAGTGTGCCTTGCCATGAGTCAGTCAAGGGGTACGAGAGTGATCCATGAATGGATCACAGGATAGCGGTCAAAGTTATCCTTAGTAACTAGGGGACTAAGGAATTTTCTCGATTATGGAGGTGGTAAAAGAGTTCGTCGTAAAGGGTTACGCCGATGCAAACTTTGACACTAAACCAGATTATTCTGAGTAGTAAACTGGATTCGTATAATAGAACAGTTATTTGGAATAGCTTCAAATAGAACGTGGTAGCTGCATCTAGGAGATGACATAGAGATTTGTGAAGCACACACGGATCTGAAAGGTTCAGACCCGTTGACTAAAACCTCTCTCACAAGCAACATGATCAAACCCAGAACTCTTTGGGTGTTAGTCACATGGCGATGTGACCTGTGAGTGTTAATCACATGGCGATGTGAACTAGATTATTGACTCTAGTGCAAGTGGGAGACTGTTGGAAATATGCCCTAGAGGCAATAATAAATTGATTATTATTATATTTCCTTGTTCATGATAATCGTTTATTATCCATGCTATAATTGTATTGATAGGAAACTCAGATACATGTGTGGATACATAGACAACACCATGTCCCTAGTGAGCCTCTAGTTGACTAGCTCGTTGATCAATAGATGGTTATGGTTTCCTAACCATGGACATTGGATGTCGTTGATAACGGGATCACATCATTAGGAGAATGATGTGATGGACAAGACCCAATCCTAAGCATAGCACTAGATCGTGTAGTTCGTATGCTAAAGCTTTTCTAATGTCAAGTATCATTTCCTTAGACCATGAGATTGTGCAACTCCCGGATACCGTAGGAGTGCTTTGGGTGTATCAAACGTCACAACGTAACTGGGTGACTATAAAGGTGCACTACAGGTATCTCCGAAAGTGTCTGTTGGGTTGGCACGAATCGAGACTGGGATTTGTCACTCCGTGTAAACGGAGAGGTATCTCTGGGCCCACTCGGTAGGACATCATCATAATGTGCACAATGTGATCAAGGAGTTGATCACGGGATGATGTGTTACGGAACGAGTAAAAGAGACTTGCCGGTAACGAGATTGAACAAGGTATTGAGATACCGACGATCGAATCTCGAGCAAGTATCGTACCGATAGACAAAGGGAATTGAATACGGGATTGATTAAGTCCTTGACATCGTGGTTCATCCAATGAGATCATCGTGGAACATGTGGGAGCCAACATGGGTATCCAGATCCCGCTGTTGGTTATTGACCGGAGAACGTCTCGGTCATGTCTGCATGTCTCCCGAACCCGTAGGGTCTACACACTTAAGGTTCGATGACGCTAGGGTTGTAAAGGAAGTTTGTATGTGGTTACCGAATGTTGTTCGGAGTCTCGGATGAGATCCCGGACGTCACGAGGAGTTCCAGAATGGTCCGGAGGTAAAGATTTATATATGGGAAGTTCTATTTTGGTCACCGGAAGAGTTTCGGGGTTTATCGGTAACGTACCGGGACCACCGGGAGGGTCCCGGGGTCCACCAAGTGGGGCCACCAGCCCCGGGGGGCCACATGGGCTGTAGGGAGTGTTCCTTGGCCTACATGGGCCAAGGGCACCAGCCCCACTAAGGCCCATGCGCCTAAGAGATGGAGAGGGGGCAAACCCTAATGGGATATGGGCCTTAGGGCCCATATTGGTGCGCCTCCCTCTCCCATCCCCTCTTGGCCGCCCCCCTTGCTCCCCATCTAGGGCTGCCGCCCCCCTAGGGGTGGGAACCCTAGAGGGGGCGCAGCCCCTCCCCTTCCCTATATATATTGAGGCATTGGGCTGCCCAGAACACACGCGATTCGATCTCTCGTTGGTGCAGCCCTGCATCTCTCTCTCCCTCCTCTTCTGTGGTGCTTGGCGAAGCCCTGCAGGATTGCCACGCTCCTCCATCACCACCACGCCGTTGTGCTGCTGCTGGATGGAGTCTTCCTCAACCTCTCCCTCTCTCCTTGCTGGATCAAGGCTTGGGAGACGTCACCGGGCTGTACGTGTGTTGAACGCGGAGGTGCCGTCCGTTCGGCACTAGAATCATCGGTGATCTGAATCACGACGAGTACGACTCCATCAACCCCGTTCACTTGAACGCTTCCGCTTAACGATCTACAAGGGTATGTAGATGCACTCTCCTTCCCCTCGTTGCTAGTTTCTCCATAGATAGATCTTGGTGACACGTAGAAAAATTTTAAATTTCTGCTACGTTCCCCAACAGTGACTTCAAACAATCAAGGCAAATGTAGGAAGGAGAAGCACAAGGCAACAATGGACAGCGGGCGTCCGAAGGATGGGTGAGGCCGCCTGCTGGGTGGAATAAACTCAACATCGACGGTGCTTAGTTTGAAGCGGACGGCACGGGAGGGGCCGGCATGGTCCTACGAAATGAGAAAGGAGACGCCATCTTTTCTTCATGCAGTTCCTGTACACATGCAATAACGCATTGGAGACTGAGCTAGCTGCTTGCTTGGAGGGCATTGCGCTCACTCTGGAGTGGAGTGAGGCTCCGTTTATCCTCGAGACTGACTGCACGGTGGCAGCCAGCATGATTATGCAAACGGAGCAGGATCGATCACCGGCTGCAGCCACGGTCGAAGAAATTAAACGCCTTCTGTGCATGGACAGGGAGCATGCTATTCCCCTGGTCCGTTGCCATCGTAACTCTGTTGCTCATAGCCTTGCCCAGTTGGGCCATAATAACTCTCGTACTGCTATTTGGCTGAGGTCTATTCCTCAAGAGATTCATTTGCTGTATCAAAACGATTGTAATAATCGCCATGGTTAAGTAATGAATTCTCTTTTTCCGCAAAAAAAACTTCATAAAATTTGACCATATTTATATGAAAAAATATCAACATCTACCATGATAAAATTATACAATATGAAAATTTAAATCATGACACATCTACTGATATTGAGCTCATATTGTGAATGTTAATATTTTTTTCTATAAAGTTGGTTAAATTTTACGAGGCTTGACTTTAAACAAATCTCATATGCAAACTAAAAGGGCCGGGAGGGAGTACTACAGCAAAAGCATGCCTTTGGCACGGTTTACAAGTTTTCACACGCGTCCAAGGAGATCCGTATAGAAGGATTGGCCTACTTGGGGTTGTGATTGGACTAAGGCGATTGACAAGAGCACAGCTTTCCACTTTGCGTGTGGTGTGGTGCAGGCAGAGGCGGCACTCTACTCTGACGTCTGAAGCCTATGATGGACGTTGACACGAAAACAGCAGCAGCAGCAGGATCTAGCGCAATCTCATGTGCGACTAATTTGGCTTGGCCGTACCGATCAAACAAGACTCCAAATGGATAATACCAATGTAAGAGATGGAGTATGATGATACGGAACGTGATAGGTTTTCCGATCTACTAATCTCGAAGTGAAGTGGCAGTGATCTCAGCATTGGGTGTTACTGAAAGGACGCGCAGCAAGCAGTACTCGCTAGGCCGTCCTGCGCTACTACTCCTACATCGCAGCAGCCCGATTCCGGGCGACACCACATTGATTTATCAACCAGACAGACACTGGCATCTGCCTAATGCTACCGCCATAGGGCGGGGCGTCGCCTCTCACGCGTAGCCCCCGGGCGTAAAGGAAGAACGATGAATGAACGGGCCCCTGCGGGCTGCAGTTGTGCTGTGTACCGTCAGGAAATTTCGACGCATGATTGCACGGCTGCTGCTTCACATTCGGTCGATCGTATACGCCTACACACATACGCCTGTACTCCTGTACCATACACCATCACTCCATCGGAAATAATTCAATCCGGAGCCTGTACGCGTACCACCCCGTCTCTTCCCATCGTATACAAATACTGTACAATACAATAGCACAGCCGATCGGTTTGTACTCTGCACGGCGCATTTGATCCAATCCATCGAAATGATTTCGGAGTCCGTATCGGTTGGAGCATGCTGCATTACTTTGCCCGTGCTCTGTACAGTACTACTCATACAATACATCTGCCCGGCAGACATTAAGTTCAGTGTTTCCGTCGCAAAAGAAACCGTAAGATTCAGAGTAGTTCATAATTTTGTATGGAGGTTCTGACCGTGTTACCGCAGCTTAGCCGAAATACGTCACTCTGTTTTCCGCACCAACCAATTTAGGGCCTCGTACTACCTCTGTTCATGAATATAAAACGTTTTGACAGTTTAATTTGTATTTGTGAACGATGAACGGAGGGAGTAACTTTCACCGGGTGAGTACCGAAGAATGTCAGCAAGGACTGCAGGCTGTAGCCCATTCTGTGCTCTTCTCTTATCTGGGATGGATTGTCACGTATCCATGGGGTGTTTTTTTTTTCCTTTTGAGAATCGGTTTGGAGGGTCTTTGCCGCTACGTCTATCTACCGCCCGTACTGATATATAATAAGACTCGCCTATAGGCGTGAACCAATCTGTGATTAGATGGTTATAAATGGATAGTGGTATTTCCGGTCTATCAGGGTTCAAATCCTGGTGCTCGCATTTCAGGAATATAGTGCTTGACCATCAGGGTCTTTGCCGGCTACGTCTATGTATTGATATATAATAAGACTCGCCTACCGGCATGAACCAACCTGCGATTTGATGGTTAAAGGTATAGTGGTATTCCTAGCCCATCAGGTTTCAGGTCCTGGTGCTGGCATTATTCCTGAAGTTATTTCAGGATTTCCGACCATACAATATTTGGCCGGCTCATTTTCGCACGTCCGCGTGTTTGTTCGCTCGCACTCCGTCGCTAGGTTTGCTCGGCCGTTTCATTGCTTTTTTCCTTTTTCTTTTGTCTTTAGTTTTGATCGTTTTTTCTTTTCTTTTTCCTTTTCTTTTGAGAATCGGTTAGAAGGTCCCGTTATGTTTATGTATATATAATAAGATTTGCCTACAGATGCTGTAGTATCTGGCCGGCCCATTTTCACACGTTCGCGTGTTTGATCGCTCGCACGCTATGGCTGTCTCGATCGCTAGGTTCGCTTGACCGGTTTCTTTGTTTTTTCTCTTCTTTTGTCTTTGGTTTTTCATCGGTTTTCTTTGATTTTTATTTTTTTCTTTGTTTTTCCCATTGAATGTTTTGTATTCTTTCTTCACTTTTTTAATTTTGGATTTCTTAGTGTATTTTTTAGTTTCCTTAGTTTTCTTAGATTTCTTTTTGTTTCTTTGTCGGCTTTATCGGGTTTCTTTCTTCTGAGCGCATTTTCTCAGTACAATTTTACATTTTTAGAGCACACATGAAACATTTTTTGACACATGTTGGACGTTTTCAAATACACGTGATGCACATTTTCTTAAGATATATGTGTTTGAGCATTTTTTTAATACATGGTAACACTTTTCCAAATACATGCTGTACATTTTTTAGGTGACAATAAAACATTTTTAATCTATGTGAAAATTTGTTTTACGTTGTATAAACATTTTTCAAAATATTGCTGACATTTTTTAGAAACACATACATTTCTTAAATGTCATCATACATTTTTAATGGAATAAATATTTTATTAACCTATACAAACATTTTTTTACATTTTCATATAAACGTTTTAAAATTTCAAGACCATTTTTCGAAACATGGGAATATTTACATCAAATATGACATACATATTTTTGAATGGCATGAAACCTTGTTTTTCATTACAAAAAATTATTTTACATTATATAATTTTTAGAAAAACCACATACATTTTTTGAATCACAGGAACATTTTTTAAAAAGTTACCAACATATTCTAAAACTACTAAAAATTGTTTTATGCTATGTTATTTTTTTCAAATTCGTGTTTTTAATTTTGTTAAGTAATTTTTTTGAATTATATATATATAATTAAAAATATAAATAAAAGTAAAAAAAATAATTCGCCTCAGGCAAACATGAGGGAATTGTGATTTTTTAGCCCAATTTTCATCATCCATTTACTGACCGGTTTCTCGGATTCATTCCTTCTTGGTAGCAAAGCCCAATGAAAATACCTTCCGACGCAATTTTCTGCGCCCCGCCCCGCCCTCGCGAATGCTATTTATCGCCTAAGTGAGACACGATAGGATGTCTCACCTAAAGATCTACAGTACTGGGCTGGGCCAATCGAGACTTTAAAAAAATGGGAAGAAAAAGGGGTGGTAAAAGGATTTAATCCCACGTCTCTGGAATGATAACATAGTGTTGCAAACCAGTGCGCTACTACCATGTTCATGAAATCCTCTAGGGCGCGACATACTTAATTCTCCAGTGCTTTAAACATTTTAAACATTTTTCTTCTCCATTTTTTGTTTGATTTTCTTTTTTCTTATTTTTTTTGTTTTCATTCTACATTTTCTTATATGTCAAAAACATTTTATTAATAAGTGTTCAACATTTTTTGTATAAATGTTCAATATTGTTCGAACACTTATTGAATATTTATTAAATATTTTATCAACATTTTAATACTTGTTCATCATTTTCGAAATACTTATTCAGTTTTTTTAATAATTATTCGATATTTCTCAAATACTTGTTCAACATTTTTAATACTTGTTTAATATTTATAAATAGTCGTTCATCAATTTTTAAATACTTATTCAACATTTTTTAATACTTGTTCATGATATTTAAAATGTATTTTGAAATATTTTGATTATTTTAAAGTATAAAGAAAATCACCAAAATAAAGCAAAAAACGAGAAGAGAAAACAGAAAGAAAAAAAGACCGTGGCCTCCCGCGCGGCAGGCCGGCCCCCTGTCTCGCTTAAAGCGAGAAATAGGGGCGCCCGCCCCGCCCTGCCCACTACTTTCGGCGTGAGCCGAAGCCTCACCATCCCACCCAAAGCCATCGCCCCCCAAAATGGGTAGAGCTGATGTCAGCCGAAGCGCAAAATCCAATCGTAACGGCGCCCGAATCCAATCGAGGCTTAATGGAATCGGAAGCTCCCGGAACCCAGCGCTTGTGGCGTGGAGTCGCCGGGATCGCGATCCAGTTCGAGGGGCTAGGGTTCCGAAAATGCACCGATCCTAGCGAGGAAGGTGAGTCCCCGGGGCACGGATTTTTCTCTTGCTAGGCACCGTAATCGGCGACTCGGTGTCAAATTAGGTTGCCAGTTTGAGTACACCGACGCGCTTCGTCACGATCTGGAGAAAAATCGGCTCGCGAAGTAGGAGTAGTTCGTAGTGGCTGTATCGTGCAGGATTGGCGCGGAAACTTCCCTGTCCCAGTAATCCAGTCGCGCCGCGAATGCTTCCAGAAGGTGGATTTTGGTATATGCCCACCCCCCCTATCGTTTTGAGGAAGTTATGGTGCTGTGATTCCTGAAGTTTGTGTCATACTTAATACAAGATGTTGTGTGGAACTACCAATTTTTTATCTGCAGAACTAAGGGAATCCATGCAACATGCAGGCCTGTTGACATTCCTAGCCATTGCCTGTTCCTTTACTGGTTGGCAAACAGCTGTACATGCTGATGCTATGCTTTTATCACGCTGAACCTACTAGTTTGCGGCTTGTGGCAAAAAACCTGGAAGACCAGTTATTACTTCTGTCAGGTTGAGATATATGACTGCACAAGTGCTGCCATTTCCACTCCTTTTTGTAGTACTCAAAACTCGAATGGGAGTCTGCTGGGGCTACATGCAATTTTTTATCGTGCTTGATTACATGCCACTTCAATTGAGAACGAAACAGTGTATCACATCGATTTGTTATGCAGTAGCTGACTGTAAGCATATGGGGGTAACTTATGTATTTCTTTCTTTAGAGCAACCAGCTGACTTTTATTGATAAACAAGGATAGTAAAGCAGAGTGAAAAAACTGAAACGAATATGACCAACAAAGATGTCTGAAGAAACTGAAGTTAAGACAAAATTTCTTTCCAAAAAATGTACTCCCTCCGATCCGAAAAAAGTGTTGTGGCTTTAGTTCAAGTTTGAACTAAAGCTGAACTAAAGCCACGACACTTTTTTCGGATCGGAGGGAGTATCATTTCTATCATATAAGCAGTAGTCTAGCTATCCACATGTTCTATATGAACTGCTTCCAGATCTTATCTAGATGCAGAGTTGATGATAAAGGGTGCAAAAATCTTCAAATTTAAACATGGCTTGGAATAAAAACATTAGATTTTGAGTAATTTTCGTTAACATTATAGGTTTCAGGGTCTTATTTCGGATTTAAATGAACGAGTATACCCTGTTAAAATAGGAAATTGCAAACCATATCCCATATACCCTTTTGTGTGAGGAAAGAACAGTACATGATATGGAATATGGTTCTTCACTTCCCTTACCATATTATTTCAACAACGGCCAAAACCAGAGATGCTAGAATTATGATGCCGACACATGAGCTTATGCTTTTATGGTTTATGTAAACCACTGCCAATTAATTTTTGTTATCCCCGCAAAAGATACAATTTGATTAAGAAACAAGGAACTTTAGTAGCTTCCATATTTGTTTAAGAGATAACCTAACCAGTTTTTCCTAAAATATCTGTCTTTTGCAGATTCAGTTAGTTTATGTTGTCTCCTCAACACGACTTAACTTTTCAAAAACCAATTAATCTTTAGAGCTTTGGTGATTGTGTCCAGCGTCAGTAGCATGTTTATACCTTTACTAACTGAGCATACTAGTTTGGAGATTTTCTGTGCTTTATGTTATATTATGTATTTAAGAAAATTTTGCACCCTATATATGTTTGTTATGTATATGATTTATGTTTGTATTCTACCTATGATTGCCCAACATTACGCTATCAGAAATCCAGTTTCAGCTTGAATATCACTTTCATTTTTGGGTATATATAAACCAATGTGTATACTCTAATGGAATACATAACTTTGAAAAACATTCAAATTCAATTATTTTAGGGTATATTTGGATCATATACCCTGAATTCTTGTTATCTGATCATACTCACCCTGAATTCTGGGTATGTAACTTGAATATACACTAATATCTTTATGTTATTAAAGGTTTTTGAGAGGTATGTAGTTAACTGAATTATATTCTGGGTGTGTATTCTGTGGAGTAATGTGCAAATATGGTTTGAATTCATTTTATTTCAAATCATGGTCTGCAGGCGGCATGGTGCCTCAATATGTACTTGCCCTGTTATTTAATGTATGATGACTTAGATATTCTGGGTGAGTATTAGTAAAAGATTTATGATCACAAAATCACGGAAAAGCTTGTCCAGTCTGTATGAACATCTCTACTTCTTTTGGACATGAAAATTTTCTCCTTGTAAATGAGGACTTGTCTTTATCCCTTTTGTCAAAATGGTCTGACCTCATGCTTGTCGATAACTTGAGGTTTTCATTCTAAATGGCAGGAATCCTGTTCCTAGTTTCTGTGGTGGCTCCTTTGTTCAACTACTCTAAATTTAGACTGGCAGGAATCCTGTTCCTAGTTTCTTTTGTGGCTCCTTTAGACTCATTCGCAAAAAGAGCTCTAAATTTTAGACTGCTATTTTTTGCACAGGAAAAAGGCCAATTGAGAGTGTAAAGTAGCCAACTTGTATCTGGACAAATAAGTTAAGGTTTTGTGAATTAGGACCATGATGCAGTACACGACAATTTTCTGCAATCTTGAGGCAACCATATTACTGCCCATTACCCCTCATATGCACGCACTCACCAAGCACGGTAGTAGCCCACCAAACTATTTCTTGTCTAAGCATATAACTGCCATGCTTAGCCACAAAGCCACACAGCCCATGCACACTCACATGTCATTAAAACACCAATCAGGTGCCTTAATACTAAAACAATAACGACCTTTCTCCATTTTAGTAATCTCCATGTTTTATCAAAGCCATTAATATTGTTCGTTGGGTAGTATATATGGTTATTTCTACCAAGAATAGTTGCTTTGACGGTCTACCAAATTGCTATTTTGATGTGCAAGTTGCTATGTGGTGTCACCTTGGATTCTCCTGCAAAAGTTTCAGAAGTGGAGGGTATGATGGGGTATATTGTCATGCTTGATAAATTTAGTCCAGACAGAAACACCACGAAGACTGTTTCCATAGACAGCTACAGTATCTTCATCGGTTTCATTGATAGTTTGCTAATTATCCTTGTGAGACCATGTGTACCAATTATTCCATCCTAGCGTTGAGGATTTGTTTTCTCTACCTATCTTTTCTCAACTTTGAAAGGTTTATGTATTTAATATTTACATTTTCAGTTTTCTTCTCTAGAATACGCATAGCATGCGTATCATCTAATTAAAGAAATGTTGTTGTTATGGAACAACTTTTGACCAGGGCTATCCTTGGCAATGTGGTTAGTGATGAGTAGGTTGGGGTGTCTACGACGGCCTTATAGTGAAGGTTGTTGTACACTCGACAAAGTGACACAGGATGTTTTTAAAATATCTTCAGTTGACTCGTTGGAGCGTGACCTACATCCTATGAGGAAGGGTCCTCAAGAGTAGTGCTCGGCGCACATGACACTTAGAGTGCCGCCGCTTCCAAAGTCCCATGACCCTTGACTAGTCTGAGCCTTACTAGGACCCTCAGACTCTGACTCCCGGCCTGCAGTTGAGCCTCGGCTCCTAGGGGTTCTTGACAAATGACAAGACTACCCTTGAAAAGAGGAGTGGGAGGGTATAACTAGTCAATCTTTAGTCCTTTCACCCATGTGCCTTTAGTTTGGGTTGCAAGTGGATTGTGGCCCATTAGGGAGAGATTCCCTCCACCATATGAAGGCCTCTTGCTTGGGCTTGGATTTCTTTGCTCATTTGCCTTCATCTTTGACTTATTCTTTTATTTTATGTGTTCTTCTTCCTTTGACTTGTTGACCATGAAGACTTGCTTGGACTTTTGTTGACCCGGCATCGCTTGCTTGGACCACGGCGGTTGCTTGGACTTTTGTTACCTTCTTGGCTTGTGTTGACCATCATTGATTTTTGCTGACCGTCCATGCATAGTGCCATGTAGGCTTGGGGTGGGACTGGGGGTGTAATTTATGTTATAACCTCAACAAGAAGATGTGGCTAAAGAAGCCGGGAACAACGCCTGAGATTAGAAACCATACCCACTACGCCTACCATAATACATGCCTTACCTTGTCCAACCTTGAGGCAAAGGCAATGAGGCAAAACACAGAGCAACCAGGCTGCGTCACAACCGAAGATGAAGACCTCACGACTATGTCTCCACGATAGTCCAGGCCAACGTACCCTTATCCATGTGCCTAGAAGGAGTTGGTAGGCGGATGAAAGAGCCCGGCCAGACCCAAAGAAAGCATAGTCAAGGAAGCACCGGTGATGGTGTCCACTGCGCCTCAGAAGCCCATGTCCTGAGCAGGGGACAACCCCAATTCTAGCAGCCACCACGGGGACTCCACAAGCATCCAGACGACGCCTCCAAGAAGGGAACGACGCCATGGCGCTATCGCTGCCTTGTTCGGAGCCAGACCTAGAGTTTCCTTTGTGCACGGGGGAGTGAGCCACAACAATCAGAGCAATGATAACGGGCCCCACCCATGCGCCTAGGAGTCAGCGAGCAGATGGTAGGGCACCCTGGATAAATAAGAAAGTGTCGTCAAGGAAGTGCCGGTAACGTTGTACATGGCACCCTCGAGGTGAGCGGCGGATAACCCTGATTCCAGTAACCACCACCACGGGGACTCTACAAGAATCCTAGACAATGCCTCCAAGGGGACGATGCCCATGGTACCGCCGCTACTTGGTTCGAAGAGGGAGGGAGCCACGGTTGTTGAATAAAACCAGCCGCAACTTGTTTTGCTTGCCATGGCAACGTTTTCGGCTATCATAGCAACGCTTTTAGGCTGCCACGACAACGCCTAGTCTTCAGCTTTTTAGTTAGCGTTTTTTCAGCTCGTGGCACTGCTTTAGGCTGAGCCTTGTGTGTGGCGCAATTCGTTCCTTAGATGGCATGAGCAATGTGAATTGTGGCTCTGCACATTTGCTTGTAATTGAGAATAAAAGGAGGAAAGAAAACAGAAAAGTCACAAGTGGTGCACGGTGCAAAAAACACTTGTCTCGTGTGTGTGTGTGCTCGGGAGGAGCTTCAAAGCTGATTTCCGGCTACCAATTGGCATCAGAGTCTTGTTCCGGGGGGGGAGGGGGGTGGCGTAGACACTAGAGGACTACCTCCAAAACCACATCATCGCAGGAGCAGTAGCGCTCACCGAGGCGCGGACGCAGCAGGATGCCGCGTGGCGGTGGAAGCGAGATCGTGGTCCAACAGGTGATGCGCGAGCCCGGTGGCGGCACCAACCTCTCATTACCGATGCTCACCTTCTTGAACCACTTTGATTGGGCGCTTCTAATGGAGGTTAGCATGCAGACCACGAGCCTGTGGGACGTCATCGAGGATGACATTGTGTCCCAAAAGACGATCGCCAGGCCGTGGAGGCGTTGATCCGGTCTACCCTGCTGGAGATGCACAACATGCTCGCGGGGAAGGCGGCTTCCAAGGAGGCGTGGCTGTGATCATGACGCAGCGCCTCGACAGCGATCATGTGCGGGAGGCGAATGCCCAACGCCTCCGCGCTGAGTTTGAAACGATCACCTTCAAGGACGGCGAGCGGATCGACGACTTCGCGATACGCACCATCGGACTTGCGACCTCGCTTCGCTCTCTCGGGGACATCGTCGACGACGGCAAGGTAGTCTGAAAACTCTTGCCCGTCATCCCTCCTCGTTTCACATAGGTTGCAATCTCCATCGAGACCTTGATCGATCTGAGCACGCTCTCGATCGAGGAGTCACTAGGCGTCTGCGGGTGGTCAAGGATCACCATGAGGACTGCTGGGGAAACACCGGCGGCAGCTACCTTCTTCTCACAGAAGAGGAGTGCGAGGCGAGCAAGAGTTAGCCGCAGGGTGAAAGCGCCTCAGGCAGCGGCGAAGGCCGCTTCCGAAAGTCGGCCCCACCCCAGAGCAAAGTAGGGCGGCACACAGCACTGCGGGCAAGGACCACGACCGTGAAATGTGCTGCTATTGCTAGAAAAGGGGCCATTGGGTCTGGGACTGCCGGAAGAAGCAACACGACAAGGCCGTTGCTGTTCACTTGACGCAGGTGGACGATATGGATCTAGGCCTCCTGGTGGCCACTTTTATTGAGCTCGGGCTAGCGAAAAAGCCAGCCATGGCAGCCAAAACTGCCGCCATGGCAGCTGTTCCAGGGGCCTTGGCTGTAGCTGTCAAAATCGCTGCCATGGCATCCGTTCTCATGGGGGAGCATTTCTTCCTCAACGAGGAGTGCACACGTTTGGAGCTCCGGCTCTCCGTCCTCGACGCGGACGCTGCCTGGCACCTTGACTCTAGTGCGTAGAACCACATCACCGGCGAGGAGGCTGTCTTCACCGAGCTAGACAAGAACATCTCTGGCAAGGTGCACTTCGGCGATGGCTCAATCGTCAACATACGTGGCCGAGGAATGATTCTCTTTGCGATCGACGATGAGCGTCACCGTGCCTTGACGAGCGTGTATTGGATTCCGCTCCTAAAGTCCAACATCATCATCAGACCACTCAACGAGATGGGGTGCCCACATCGAGCATGGCATGATGTCAATCCGGGATCGTGAAAAGAAGTTGATCGCCAAGTTACCTCGTACAAAGAATCGCTATACATCGTTAACTTGCAGATTGTCAGACCGATGTGCCTTGCTACGCACGCTGGTGAGGACGCTTGGCATTGGCACGCTCGGTTAGGCCACCAGAGCTCTAAGGGGCTCGAGAAGCTGGCCAGGAAAGGCATGGTCTGCGGGCTGCCTGCACTCGTGCATGTTGAGTAGATGTGCGAGGCGTGCCTTGTCGAGAAGCACCGTTGTGTGCCGTTTTCAGTGGCGGCGAAGTATGGAGCAGTCGAGCCGTTCGAACTGATCTATGTGGCCCCATCACGCGGGCTATGCCTGACGACTAGAACAGGTACATCTGGATCGCCCTGCTAAAGACGAAGGGCGAGGCGTCGACGGCCATTCACCGTTTACAGGTCACGGTGGAGTTGTAGTCTCACCATCCTCTACAGGTGTTCCGCGCTGACCGCGGCGGCGCGTTTAGCACATCAGAGTTCGCGGACTGGTGTGCTGACCATGGCATCGGGCGCCATCTCATCGCCCCCTACTCACCACATCAGATGGGGTGGTGGAAAGGCGCAACCAGACGGTTGTCGGCACGGCAAGGTGCATAGTCAAGGCAATGGGCGCCCCGACGAAATTTTGGGGAGGTGGTGACCACAGCCGTTTTCGTCCTCCACGGATCCTTCACCAGAAGTCTGGAAGGGAGCACACCATACGAGGCATGGCACCACAGGAACCCAAGCGTGAATTTCTTGTGTGTTTGGCTGCAGGGCATTTGCGAAAGAAACACTGCCGGGGTTGAAGAAACTGGATGGCCGGAGCAAGCTCATGGTGATGCTGGGGTACGAGCCTGACAGCAAGGCCTACCGGCCCTACGATTGGCCGGACGACAAGTACACATGTCCCACGATATTGTATTCGACGAGGGCACATGCTGAAATTGGGGGACCCCGACGGCAGTGACACCCCCCTCGTTGTGGAAGGCTAGACATTTGGGCACGAAATGCCTGCCACGGCAGTGAAAAGCGCTGCCATGGCAGCAAATTCGCCCGCACCCAAAAGTCCTGCTACGACAGCCGAAAACGCTGCCATGGCAGGGAATTCACCATGCACAGCCTCTACAGCAGAAAAAAAAAACCTGCCATGGCAGCAGAAAACGCTGCCATGGCAGTGTCGTCTCCAACATCCATGACTCTCGACGATGTACACTTGATGAGCTCTGGCAAGAGGCAATGAGCGATGAGCTCGCGTTGATCGAGGAGAACGACACATGGTCTCTCAGTGATTTGCTTGCATGTCAAAAACCGATCGGTCTCAAATGGGTGTTCAAGCTCAAACGCGACGCCGGCAGCAATTTGATGAAGCACAAGGCCTGTCTAGTCACAAAGGGGTACGTCAAGCGGCCGGGGATCGACTTTGATGAAGTCTTTGCTCCGGTGGCCAGTCTGGACTCCGTTTGACTCCTGCTCGCTGTCGCTGCTCAGTTCAAGTGGCAAGTTCACCAAATGGACGTGAAGACGGCGTTCCACATGGACATATTTCTTGTTTAATGCATGGAGTTATATTTCTAATGGGAACTATTTAACTCTTTTTGGAAAGCTATGTTTAGTATATATTTATTGGATGACATGGCCCATGTGGCTCCTGTGGTCTAGGGTTGGCCCATGGGGCCATAGCTTAATGGTCTAATCATATGAAATTGGCAATTTGGAAGAATATGAAATGTTTGGATTGCATATAATAATATTTGCTATTGGAAATTTGGAAGAATATGAAATGTTCTGAATAGATCTATTTGTAACAAGAAAGTTAAGCTGCATAAATTTAAGTTTGCAAAGGGCTAGAGGGATAATACATGCTAGATGGAAGTTTGAGCTCTGGAGCCTTACAGGCTGTTTCATGCATTATATGACTGTTTATGCACTACAATAGTTCAGTGTGCTTGCTTACTTAATCTTGCATGAGCTATCCTGTAGCTTTTAGTATGTATTTGTAGTGAATCGCAAGGTTAGTATGATCTTATCTGGTAGACTTTACCTCTTCAATCTGTGACACTCTACATTAACAACTAACTTTCGGCCGAAAACGTCAATAGTGATGAGAAAACACTGGAAAGTGTCTCATTGTTTTCATTCCAGATTATTAGTTTAACTAGACTGCTTCACAGTCACAGGATAGATTCTCGAGCTTTAAAAAGTTGTACTTGTATATTGCAAGCAACACGGGCGTGCAACTTTGCCCTTATTATAACCGTTTATCACAGGCAAAAGCAGAGTGAAAAGAAAATTCTTTCTGTATTCTTGGTGGCTCTGACTCCTTAAATTACAGTTCGGATACCCAAAGCTTTCACTTTTTCTAGTGGTTTTGCTCCACATCATTATGATGGATCATATAATATGATTGTATACTTTTTGTTTGATTAACACAAGTTACAACAAGTACTTTGCTGCTGCATCTCCCCGTTTTTCTCAGAGACATATGCCTTAGACCTCCCGTAGTGGAGGTACGATAGCAAGTATCATGCAATTCCATGCAATGCCAACTAGGCATATTGCTGAGTTGTCATAGTATTTGATAAGGAAAGAGAGGATACTAGTATCATAGCATTGATACCGCATCATATTAAATGAGGTGCTAATATGAGTCTTGTAAAATAACAAATGATGACATCTAAGATACTAACCTATGATACCATGCACTATGAAGGTAGTATCATACACTAGTGTTATATGCGTGATACTCCCTCCATAAAGAAATATAAGAGCATTTAGATCACTACTTTAGTGCTCTAAACGCTCTTATATTTTCTTTGTGGAAGGAATACTAACTTATGATACTACCCACTACAGGAGGTCTTATAGTTTGCCACGAGCTTTTCTGATCTGGACTACTGATCCATGAAGACTTCTCTAGTCGACCATCTCTTTACCCTCTAAACAACCAACAAGTTCTGTCTTTTAGTACATATATAGGGTACAGTACACTATAATGGAAATGCGTAAAGCGAGCCAGCCTATAGGCTACAAATCTTGTTATCACCATCGTATTATATTATTGCTATTTATTATGAGATCATCTTTCTTGTATGAACTCATTTATAATTGCAGTTTGTAAACTTACTGGTCTAATGAACAAAAAATTCAAATGTTCATTATATCTACTGCTGTTCCATTAAACTTCTCAGTGGTAGCATTCAGGCTAAAAATAATGATGTGTCAACTTAGTAATATCACTGAATGTATTTTTATTTGTAAACCTTAGTAAGCATATCAGTTCTCATTTGATTAATCAAATAATGCACATCTTTTTTTTTTTGCAGCAGTTCAAGATATCCATACATTTTTTGACTTCAACTATGGAATATTGTGGTTTCATTTAATGCATATGTACTTGTCAAAACACTGCCATTGGAAAAAAAATCCTTGTCAGGTTCTTGGGTCTTGCATTATTCATTGTGATATTGTGATGATTTGCAGCCTCTGCCCGTGTTAGTGTTTCTTTCCTGTATATCAGACTGGCCACTCTTCAAGAATTGAGAGGAAAGAGTACCAAACAACAAAATGCTCAATTCATTCCCAAAGAACCAGATAGTTCTGAACCTGTGAGGTATGATTCTTAACAATGTTAGGTGGTACTATTGCCTGTTGGTAATGATTGCTTCACATTTTTGTACCAATGTTCCGAGCACTGTTTGGGTCTTGTGCAGTATAGTCAGTACCAAAACCGAACCTCTTGCAGTACCAATTTTCAGACACAAGGCTGATCAGGATGTGCACCTAGCCGTATGGCTACAAATGCACATGCCCATGCACTGTATTAAACACGAAAAAAAAATATGTACTTCAAAATAGAAAACACATTTTACAAGTTCATTTCATCCGTTAGTAACCATAGTTTTTTTTTCAAGATGTGCATTTGTAGCCAGCGGAAATACAACAGTTCTTTCGAGACGTGCTCATCTGCATGTAAATGTATTACATAAAAAAGTGGGGTTGGGTTCATAGAGAGCCGGCTAGAACACAAAGTACAAAGAAAACTAAAAAGCACCTTTTGCTGCTCTGTAAGAACTGTTGTATTTCCATTGAGCAATTAATGGAAATTAATGGAAAAAGGGGGTTCTTCCGTTTGGAAAAATAAAAAACTAATGAATACCCTTGGTTCAAGCCACTCCAAATGGACCGACGATCTAATATTGGAGATGGTGGAGGCCCTCGGATCCATCTGCACTCCAAATATTGAAGTCTCCAATGACAGAAGAGATAATCTTGCCATTATCAACCATAGTTTATTTAGCATCTGTTTCTCTTTTTTTATGGAAGTATGTAGAAGTACCACTCAAGACATACATTTGGTAATTAATTGCGTGCATCAGTGGTACTACAAATATAATTTATTCATTCCATTTTAATCATTAAAATTTGAACAAGTAATTCATGAAATCTCTGCGCATGTACCGGCTAAGGGAAGTGTAGATATGCATCTATTTTCTCCAACATGCATTTGTGCACTTCAAATAATCTAAAAAAACTCATGGTTGTGGGACATATATGCACTATACAAAATTAATAATAACACTATGCACATATATTTAGCAAAATAAGTTAGTCTTAACTGTTTTTTTGGTACAATGCACATATGATCATTTTGTAAAAAAGAAAATATGCAAGTGCACATGTTCCAACTTGTCCGATATTAATGATTTTCTTGCGCACAATAAGAAAGTGATGCGCCAAGATAATCATGTCTGCATGTAATGTGTATAAAATGTGTTAACTGTTAGTAGTTTAGATGAGTTTTTACAAATGGTGAATGTGAATTGCAATAGCCCAAAAGGCATATATAAAGGATTTGAAGGACTTAACCCTAGAGTGTTGAGGATACCACAATCAGTCCACCGAAAGCAGCGACGTATAATTCTTCCTTATTACCCTCTGTCCCATAATATAAGACGTTTTTTGTCACTAGCGTAGTGTCAAAAAACGTCTTACATTATGGGACGGAGGGAGTAGATGGCAAAGCAGCATGACATTAACGATCGTACCCTTCGCACCACACTCCACTCCAGCCTGAATTGATGCATTGCAGTTTGGTCCATCCATGGGTCGGCATTGAATCTTCAGACAACCAAATGCTTTGGTGCACACCAATCACTGTTTTGTGCCTCGTTGCTTTGCAGAGAAGGATGGTTCTGTCAGATCGACAAGGCCATCGCACTAGTGGATTCCAAAACTCTCTGGGGCTCCTAGAAAAGAAATGTAATGTAGACTGGTCGTTGCCAGTACTTACACCACAGCTCTCCTTTGACCTTTCGTCGGTGGGATATAAGTACTTCTCAAAGTCATGTCCTGTAGGGGAAATAGCAGTAAGAATACTGGTTCTGCGGCTTGGATCCGTGTCATGCGAAAGGACTGTATACTCTTACCGTAAAGGTACGTTGGAACTATTCATTCACCAAAATAAAGGCAATATATCATTCTGGCAGTGCTATCGCTGCAAGAATCATGTAAAGCAGTGGGGTGGCTAAAAGGAATCCAGTAGGAAGTATACTGGAAGAATATCATGCATGAGCTACGTCTCAGGATCCTCAATCATTGGAAGATGGATCCTTGTAATATTTTCTCAGTGTGCAGCAGCAGTACTTCGGGTCTGATTGGCACCACCAAGTAGGCTGCTGCTCTTGTCTAGGACACAGAAGACCAGCCTGTACCCACTGAGGAGGCTAGTTGTTGGACTTGCAATTTTATGATAACATCAGGTGTTTGGTTTGCCAGGTGGAAATCCAAGTTTTGTGAGAACTGCTTGCATCATTTTCTTCAAAAAGGAGGATAAAACCCCCTGTCCTCTTCATCATGGTGATGCACACAGCCATATTGTTAGAAAGAGTTTCAATGTCTTACAATGAAAGTTCAGCAAGCATCAATGAGAAGTAAAAAATAGCCTCAACAAGGATCAGCAACAACTCATGGTCGCCTTGTGAGAACTACATGGTTTATGCCTAGCATACATAAAAAGTGTGCCTGGTCTGCTTATCAGCAAGAGGTGAACAGTGAACCTGTTCTTGTTGCTACTTGCTACATTGCTGCACAGATCTCATCACACCATTGCCGCCCCCATAAGAACAGCTGGACATATGGCCCTGTTTGTAGGTTCTCTTACCTTTTTAGTTGTGATCAACTTGTATGGCCAGCTAAAGAAAACGCCTTGGTTGCCCCTGCTAACTTCGGATGTGGTGTTACCTTCCGCCCTCAGCTCCAATTACTGAGTTGGGTGCGCTACATAAAGGTATGTAAGAGTAAGATGCAAAATGAGTTAGCAAAAGGCTAAGGCGGCAAGAAGTTGAGACACCCTGTTTCTTAATGGACTTCTGGACTTGCTTCCAATATTCATCCTCGGATCATTGAATTAGTTTCTTTCCTTCTTGCAAATTCAGTTCATATCAGTAGAACTTGGGATCAATTTAAGCTCAATGCCAATTCTGTGCATCTTTATTTGTTTGACCTTTCTAATTGTTAGGCCCTACCATGGAGAGATGTTGTGGACGGCACTATTCTTGTGTAGGGATCTTCTGAACGCGAAAAGGAAATTGGGTACACCAGTTGATCAGTTTCTATGGAACTCATTTGTCAGATGCAGTGCCGTGTTGATTGTTTCAACAGAAGTGCTGATGGCTGGCAACTGTTGAGGTCTAATAATCCCCCAAATGGACAATCATTGGAAAAGTTCAACTCCAAAATTTCCGATTTTCCGTGGCCCTACCAGTTAACACCACAATTCAAAGAATCTCTGTAAATCATTCTCTGGTAGATGTTTCCATGGTGCTAGTCTGCTAGGCGTTGATGAAGGCGATCTTTTGCAGGTGAATAGTCTTATTATCATAGGCGATCTTTAAAAATAGCACACACAGTTCATAGCACAGTAGTAACCCAAAGTTACATTTGAGCTTGTAGGCACCTGAATTGTTTCTTTTGAACTGCATTCGCTCATTGCTGGGGCACTCGATAGGGGAGAATAAATCATGGCACGCGAGGTTACCTGTTGCAGTTGCTTTAGCTAATATATAGACTTCACTTCTTTTTAGAAATCTTACTTTAGCCAACTTAGCTTTTTCAATTTAAGTAGCAACAATGTACTTAATTCCTCATGTCATGAAAAAAAGTGTCAGCTCATCATGATCGACGTGCTCCATGCGGATTACGCGTCATGCACAGTTCAGTGATTAAACTATGCCACTACTAATAGGTTCCGATGTCTCTTGCATGCTCTCTTTTATTCTGATCTTGCCACACGTCCGCTGAGTGTTCAGGTTACTTTCTATATTACCTTTCAGTGGCCGTAGTTGATCTCGTTCAAAATCATGAGTTCTTACATGGGGAGGGAGGGGGGGTGGGGGGTATACGGGGCAAGAGAACTAAGCTAGGGCATGCATCTAAAGCTGGACACAGAACTATATATATAGTAGACAGCCACCCTCAGAACTTCCCCTCTACTTCGTTTCATCCTTTTTCCTCCTCTTCAACTTGTCTAGCAAAGAGGGGTCCAATTCTCTCAAATAACAAGGATTCTTGCCTTCCATTCCCATCTGCACCAACTCTTCGTGAGATACAACATACCTACTCTTCATCTTTTCTCTGTGGTGCATGCATTCATGTTTGACAGAGTTGAGATCGAAGCAAACACAGCCGCATACTACTAGCTAGATCAAGGAAACACCATTAGAAGCCTACTACGTGCATGGATCACTGGAGTGAAAGTGAGGGCAAGAGAGTCCATGATCCTATCTTCCAACCCCGCATCAGCCAAAACTGCCGCCAGCCTGTTGAAGAATTCTGCAGGGAGAGGAGCAAAGGTGCTGCTGTTACTCGCTTTGAGCGATGTACCTGGGTTCCCGGTCCTATTATCGTGGGTGCAGGACCATCAGGGCTTGCCGTTGCTGCATGTCTCAAGGAGAAGGGTGTCGACAGCCTCATCCTTGAACGCTCCAACTGCATAGCTTCTCTGTGGCAACTCAAAACATATGATCGTCTGAGCCTTCATCTTCCACGGCAGTTCTGTGAGCTTCCTCTCATGCCTTTCCCTGCTGATTACCCTATTTATCCCTCAAAGGAGAAGTTTGTAGCGTACTTGGAGAAGTATGCTGCGCGGTTCGGCATCTGTCCCAGCTACAACCATGCGGTGGTTTGTGCTGAGTATGACGAGAAGCTTCTGTTATGGCGGGTGAGATCACAACTTACAGGCAAAATGGAGGAGGAGGTGGAATATATATCTCGGTGGTTGGTTGTGGCGACTGGTGAGAACGCTGAGGTTGTGCAGCCAGAGATCGACGGACTAAAAGAGTTCAAGGGAACGGTTGTGCACACCAGTGCATACAAAACTGGCCGTGCATTTGCAGGGAAGCGTGTTCTTGTTGTTGGGTGTGGCAACTCTGGCATGGAGGTCTGCCTAGATCTCTGCGATCACAATGCACAGCCCCATATTGTAGTAAGAGACACTGTAAGTGACTTTCTTCTACTCCTCTTATCATTATTGTTTTGATAATGTTATTCAGTCATTGTACCGTGAACTCTTTTTATTACTTATATAATACTCCCTCCATTCACAAATATAAGATGTTCTAACTTTTTTCTGAATCAGATGCATATAAACACGTTTTAGTGTGTTCGTTCACTCATTTCAGTCTGTACGTAGTCCGCATTGAAATATCCAAAACATCTTATATTTGTGAACGAAGGGAGTATATGTTGACCTGGCAAACCTAGACTAGTGGCAGGAGAAGGTGTCCCCTGGTTAATATATTTAGGTTATACTTGTTAAGGAGGTGCTAGTCTCGTCTGTACCAACGGCTCAAGCATGCTTATCTCTAGGCTCTAGCTTATCAACTTAAGGGAGGCATAATATCTGAAATCATTAGTGCAGTGCACATCAAAATCAGTTTTTTTTTTCAAGGCCAAATTTGTTCTCGCACCTGCAGCAAAGTTGGCTTTGTTGTGCAAAGTTCAGGGTTAAGAGCAAGCTGCCACTTGAGGAAAGGTGGAGATTCTTGGAACAAAAGGCTTCTCAATTGCTGCCTATTAGTCTTTAAATTATTTATTTCTCGTGACTCATTCCCACGCGTCTGTACCTGCATATAGTTTGGCCACAGCTGCGTCTTTCATCTCCATGTTCTTTTCCTTGATTAGTTGCCTGCTAATAGTTTTCTTGCCCCAATTATAGTGCAAAGAGCTTTCTCGTTTATGCTTCACAGGAAAACTATGATTTGCACATGTTAGCCATGGGTCCCCATCACCACCACGAGAGCATAGCATAAGTCTGTCACTTAGAAAGAAACATTAACAAAATGACTTGAGAACCTACCTTTCATGACTAGGTGCATTCCTTTCTCACAGCTCTTTCAGCTTTGAAAGAGCTTAGTGAGATTAAGAAAAGCAAGCATCCCTTCCAAAAAAATGCAAGCCAGGGTTTTCTTACTATACTATGTTGGAGACAAGGGAATAAGTTTGGTCCAGGGACCAAATTGGTCGTGTTGCTTCTTGTAGCCTGCAGAAAGCAGACTTCAGAAAAGAGAAATTTGTGCCGATTAATTTTATGATCCAATCATTAAGTCCAAATGTTGCAGTTCCTTTTTGTGAGGGCTAGCTAAGATTTTGTTCATCATTGGCAGGTACACATCTTGCCCAGGGAGATGCTGGGTCAGTCTACCTTTGGGCTGTCAATGTGGTTGCTCAAGTGGTTCCCAGTACACGTGGTGGACCGGATTCTACTGCTCGTAGCACGGACCATGCTTGGGGATACTGCTCGGCTTGGGCTAAAGCGGCCTACCGTCGGTCCCCTCGAGCTCAAGTCACTCTCAGGGAAGACCCCAGTTCTTGATGTTGGCACATTTGCAAAGATTAGGTCTGGTGATATCAAGGTCTGTTCCATATCACTGAAGTACAAAGCAACACTAAAGTGATTGTTGAGAGAGTCTATCCACCTGTCTCTGCCTTAATCTGAGTACTGAGCTGCAATTTCTTCATTGGTTGAGCTATGCAGGTGTATCCGGGCATCAAGAAAATATCAGGACGACAGGTAGAATTTTTGGATACACGGTCGGAGGACTTTGATGCAATTGTGCTTGCCACTGGCTACAAGAGCAACGTCCCCTTCTGGTTGAAGGTGCATTACATTTTCACAGTGGCAAAACGAATTAAAATGACAGTTGGATGGTTTTTTTAATGAAACCTGTGTGTGTTGACCGTAGCTGTCTGTCATATGTCAGTTTTATTCTGAAATGGGCATTTGCGTGCTCTTCTCTGAATCTTATTTTTTGTTCTGAAATGGGCAGGACCGGGAGTTGTTTTCGGACAAAGATGGATTGCCAAGAAAAGCATTTCCAAACGGATGGAAGGGTGAGAGGGGGCTCTACTCGGTCGGACTCACCCGGCGTGGCCTGATGGGAACCTCAGTCGATGCGAGGAGGATAGCTCACGACATCGAGCAGCAGTTGAGTGCTGAAGGGAAGCTCTAGCTCCGGTCGCTGTTGTTTGCCATGGTGACAGTTGGAGGCGTGCCATGGACCGATCTTGAGTTTGTGAATATATGTGTAGGTTTGGCGAGAATGATACCATGTTTGCCGACTCCAGCCATGTGGTTGAAGCGGCCATGGTGTGTTGCTTGCCTTGGTAGTGCTTGTATAGAGTATTGTATTTGTCGATTTTTTTGTGTTATTTTGGTTTTGATGACTAACCATCCTATATATAGGCTGCTCTGTATCATCCTCGGTGGGGTAATATCATGTTTTGACAATCGGGCTCTGTTTGGCCTCGACTGATCAATGAATCTAGATTGGTTTTCCCTATACGTCTCTTTCCGTTTCTTTTCACTGTATATTAGATTTGCTTAAGTCAAACTTCATAAAGTTTGAGCAAATTTATATTTAAAAATGTCAGTATCTACAATACTAAAGATACACAATGTGAAAATTAATTCCATGATTTTTTTTTTTAGAAAAGGAGGATGACCCCCGGCCTCTGCATCTGGGCGATGCATACGGCCACTTTATTAATTATTCTCACAAGACCTTATAAAGACATACAACAGCAAGACTAAAGCCACTTTCTCAGCAACAACTGTCGCTACACCTATCCAATCGATGAAGGGGCGCTGATAGTCTGGGCCTAATACCAAACAGACATCGCAGCCAAACCTAAACATCTAAGACCTGAGGTCCCAACCAGGACGCCTGCCGGGTATGGGGTACCTACCAGTCCGGCTCACTCCTCAACCAGGACGCCTGCCGGGTATGAGGCCGCCGCAGCCACCTGCCACCAAACCATCTTCAGATCTGTACTATTGCATCTACCTTGCACGGTCTAGCTACCGTCGACGTCACCATGACGCCAGACAGCTCCACCGCTCTGCGCTCGTCCATCCCGACGCGGACACTCTGAAAGATCTGTCGTGCGTAGCACCTGCCGACTAGGCATGACACAACGTAGCACCTGTCGGTCAGGTATGACTTGACATCTCTTACCAGACGCATCTGACGCGGTTAGAACGCCGCTCCTCCTGCCAACCACCACACCATTGCCGCTGCTGGAACTGACACACGAAGCCGTTCACCCATAGCAACTCCCTCGAACGCCCCAGCCTCCCAAGACGGCGCCTCCATGGAGGTTACGACGCAAAGGGCGCCGCCGCCGTCCAATCCAAGACGGATTTTGGACTTTCGTCCAGGAACGGAACGGAGGTGGATAGGAGGGACCTCGACTTCGCCATCAAGATGGGTAACGACGTCGAAGCCGTCGCCGATGCCGGGCCGAGCTAGCCGACCAAAGTTTCCTCCGGTCCTCTTCCTGTCCAACCAATCTCCATCTGCTTTGGATCTGGCAGCAGCCAATACCCGAAAACTCCAGAGAGGGAAGCACCATAAGGCTCAACGCCTCCGGCGTAGATCCACCCAGGCACCGGATCAAGGAAGACCCGACCTGGCAGCGACGAAAGCCACCATCCTGCGCCGGCCGACGGCGATCAGGCACCGGATCCCGAAGAAACGGACCCGAGACCGACGGCGCACGCGACCACCAGATCCAGCGGCCGCACCACGCCGCGAGCACGAACCCCAACCGCCGGCGCGCAGTGCACGTCGCGGCCAGGATCCATCTGCAGCGCCGCCGCACCCCGCAAAAATACGGCGCCTCCTCTCGATTGGCCGTCCCGCGCCAGCCCATTCGGGGGAAGGGGAAGGGAGCCCCGCCGCCGCCCCTGCCGGCCTGGCTTCGCCCGGCGGCGCTACTGGCGGCGGCGAGGATGGAGGAGATGCGGGAGAGTCCGGGCGCCGGCGGCTAGGGTTTCCCCCTGGTCGCCCACGGGGGCGACCCGAGGGGTACGTTTGAGGGGTCAAAATTAATTCCATGATGCATCTAATGATATAGTTTGGTATATTTTGAATGTTAATATTTTTTTCCTACAAACTCGACCAAACTTGCGAAGTTTGACTTTAGACAAATTTTATATGCAGAGTGAAAAAAAAACTGACGAAGTATATATATTTCCTTGTGCATCAAACGACCTTCCGCCGGTTCTCAGCGAGCTTGTTCATAGACCTTTCGGTTACTTTGTTTAATAAAGGGGCTGCATGCATCACTTTAATGGAGAGGCCAAAACAAAACAAAATCAAACGACCTAGCAGCAAGCAGCCGGAAGCTTCACAAGTTGGCATTCAGAACAAGATTCTGCTTTGGTGCTCGCTTATGTTATGTTATGTTATGCACTTGCACTAGAATTACTCTTGCTTTGCTCCATCATCGAGTTCACTTTCGGCTACGAGCTTTTGAGGCCCCTCTTGCTAGCTAGCCATGTCCTAGGGCTACGGCCCTAGCTAGGTAGGACTGAATAAAGGAAAGGAAATCCGGCTACCTACTGGGAATCCGTTTTCCTTTTGGTAGGCAAGCCGTGCAGCAAAAGTTCTGGTTGCTGGCCGGGCAGCCGCTCTGCGTATCATTGGCGAGATGACAGCAACGGTGACGGCACACAGCATGAGGACGTCCTACAAAAGTCACTCCCAGTTGAGGGCGACGAGGTAAATCTTACTACTGCCAAGACAAGTGGAATATTCCAGGGATTTCCTTTCACTGTGGACAAGACAGCCTGCGACGCTAGTGTATCTGCTGTTCTCTGTGATTTTTTCACCTGCTGTTCCTCTCTTCGTCTCCAACAAGGGAGAAATTTCGGGTTCTCCCGTCCATGGATCTCCAGGTGCGTTAGATCTGCATGGAAGGGACTGGATCAATTCATTCACTCGGTGCTCTACTACACATATCATTCACTATGCCTGAAACAATATAACAGATCATGCATGCATGCATACCTTGATTAACTACTAGATGCTTTGCCGAGTTGATGAGCTTCTAACCCTAGCCACGCGTCAACCAAGGAGCATTTGAGAGCAAGACGTACGTGCTACTGGTGTGTGGTTTATAAGTAAATAAAATTATTATAGATGGCATCTAAACAGGAATGGGAAGATAAGCAGTAGAGATCGATGGATGGATGGACGGACTAAAGAAAACGATTTGATGACAAGGACGGGGCAATCACATGCATCTGATCTGATGACAGTACATGGATTGGATTACTTCCCTCCAAAGCACGTTGACTACACTTTTCGTGCCATGGCACATGATATATGAGTGGATACAGCAGCTTGTGATGCGTACATGTCGATCAGTCATGTTGGAAGGACATGGCCGCTCTCTATTCCACTGTTTGCGCGAGACTAACCAAAGCTGTAGCTGGATCGAACCATATCGATCGGTACGTGCGTCATGGGATGGGAGAGACGGACGATTAATGAGCACACTCGATACAACAAGGAGAGGAAGCATATGTTCGTCCCTGCTCCCGGCCAAACGGAAGAGAACGAGGAGGATAGCCCGGCCATTGAATGTAGGGTCGATCGACTCGAGTAGGTAGCAAAAGCAAGCGATGGATGCATGGATGAACGAGGAGAGCCGGGCAGTGGCAGTGCAGCCATTAATTGTTGGTGCACGTTGCAATCAGGTTGCAGCAGCGGCTTGATTGGGCCGATGTCTTTCCTCCCTGGCCTATCTCTGACCGACTGGAGCTACGACCATGCATGCATGCATGCTGATCGGCGCTATGCATGGGTTTAGGGCGCTTACGTACGAAACTCTGGCCAGCCAAGGAGAAACCAACGAGCGAGAGAGTGCGGCCATTGTAGCGTCGATCTCAATGCATGATGGATGTTGCTTGCAATCATGAGCGAGGGCTCCGTGGCCCGGCCCCGTCGTCATAGGAAGCTAAGCTAAGCTAGCGAATGAGATGAGAAATCAATGAATGTGCGTACGTGTGCGCGTCGCTGTGCGTGATTAAATTTCCCCTGGAAGATCGAACATGCACAGGCCTTGTCAGCAGCCGGGTCTTGATCGATGGGTCGAGCCAGCGGATGATTAGGCTGACGGCGACGCGCGCCGGCCCGGCCGGCCTGTTGCTCTACAGTGGCCCAAGTGCCGAACTCGACGCCACCGCCGCAGATCCGTCCTCGCCTTCTCCGCGGTGGTGGCGCTCTACTGGACTGGATGGATTGATCTCGGTTGGATTAAACAAGGCGGAGGGAAGAAAAAGGGTGGCGCCACCGAAAAGGAGTGGACACGGGAGGGAGGGAGGGACGGGGCAGCACATGCGGGCGAGAAAAGCGCAGGTACACGCCCAACTGAGGCGAGCGGAACCCAAGGCAGGCGCAGGCGCGGCCACATGCGCGCATGCATGCACGCACCCACGCACGCACGCAGCTGGGATTGGGAAATGATCGATCGACATGGGCGCAACGCGAGTGCGAGTGCGGCCATGGCCCTCCCCTCACCGATGGATCTTATCCTGCATGCGCTGGCTGTCTTCTTCCCTCCCCAAGCCCAAGCTCATCTTCCTCCGTGCTTCCCAGGTCCTTGGAAGGCAAAGGCGCGCCTCTTCGGGACCTCGCTTTCCCGCGGCGGAACCGCCGGTCCTGGCCTCCCGGGGCAAGCACGCGCGCGCGGTTGCTGCCTCGGTGAAACACTCGGCGGCATGATTGCATTGCACCGGCCGCTTGCATGCATGCCTGGTCTGGCCACTTGGAGGGCTCGAGTGCGCGCTCCAGGGAATTTCATGAAAGGCAGCGCCCCGCCCCCGCCCCTGAGTGTCGTGATTCCCTCCCAGTGCACTGGAACACTAGCTGCACTATTTGCCGTCTGCTTAGGGTATATGCAGAGGAGATTCCTCGTCCTCGCTCCCGCATCCAGTCACGTCGGACGCAGCGCACGCCGCACGCCGCACGCGCACTAGCGACCGCCGGTTCCGGCCACCCGTCGCCCGCGTCTTTTCCCGCATGGAAGACGAGCGTTACCATAAACGATCAAAGCGGTGACAGGACATCGTTAACTAGCTAAGCAGGCTGTCTTCTGAGCCACGCAGTATAATCTATCTAGCCTTTTGCCCAATCACATCTCTGGAGCCCCGCGCCTAAGTACCACTAGCAAGTAAAGTGCTATAACCTACTCCCTCCATTCTTAAATATTTGTCTTTTTAAAGGTTTCAATCAGACACATACGGATGTATATAGACATATTTTAAAGTATAGATTCACTCATTTTGTTTTATATGCAGTCATTTGTTGAAATCTTTAAAAAGATAAATATTTAGAAACAGAGAAAGTAGTAGTATCACCACACGTCCACACCACCCGTGGCCAGGCTAGTGCATGCCCGACCGGATGCCCCTCGGGTGGCATGGAAGGCTAGCCTCCCACGTAGGTCCTCCTTCATGAGGCACACTCAGCGGTCGTGCCAGTGTTGGACACGGTATCTAGATCGGTAATGCGTTGCGGAATCTATGTCTCAAATAAGGCTTTGCATCCGGTATGTATCTAGTGGTTGTTGCCTCACAAGCACTGCCCCCACCAGGTAGCCGTAGTGGTCGACGACTCGAATCGAATCCCTCGACCCTTTATTCTCAACTGAGGCAAGCATCAATCCAAAGATTCATGGGCATGATGTGAGCTATAAGCAGAAAGCTTACAGTGTGGCGCACTAGGCGGCGTCATGCCCATGCACTGTGCTTGCGTCCTTGCTTGACTGTACTCTCGCCGGTCCTTTTTAGTTCGCATATAAGATTTGTTTGAAGTCAAACCTCGTAAAGTTTGACCAACCTTACAGAAAAAAATACGAACATTCATAATGTGAAATCATTATCATTAGATGTGTCGTGACTTAAATTTCATATTGTATAACTTTACCATTGTAAATGTTGATATTTTTTCATATAAATATGATCAAACTTTATAAAGTTTGACTTCAGGCAATTTTTATATGCAGAGTAAAAAGGACCAGAGGGAGTACTACACGTAGGTAGCGCGCTCTTCTAGTGTAGGTATAGCGAGTCATATTGATTCCTATTAGGAATGAACTACTCTCTCCGTTCCGAATTACTTGTCTTGGATTTGTCTAGATACGGATGTATCTAGACTCATTTTAGTGCTAGATACCTCCGTATCTAGACAAATCTAAGACAAGTAATTCGGAACGGAAGGAGTACATGTTACCACTAGCGGGCTGGTCCATTTAGCGTGGTTGGTCGCTGCCGCTCCTAGCGGTTGTTGTAGGTTTGCTCGACCAGTTTTCTTCGTCTTTTTTTATTTTTCATTTGGTTTTTGTTTGTTTTTCACCTGGCTCCTTTCGTTTTCCCCTTTCATTTTACGTTTGTTTCAAAAAATTATTTTATTTCTTCGCTATACTTTGTCTTTTTATTATTTTCTTCGGTTTTCTTGGCTTTTCTTTTATTTATTTGTTGGTTTTATCAGTTTTATTCCTTTCAACACATGTCTACTTTTTCTCACTATACAATGTACACATTTGTTCTCAGTATATAATGTACATTTTAGAGCACACGTGAAATATTTTTTGATACACATTGTACACTTTTCAAAAACATTATGTAATTCTTTTAGGAGTACATGTTTGAACAATTTTTTGAATACATGGTAACATTTTCCGAATAATTGTTGTACATTTTTTTAATGGCAATAACATTTTTATAAACTATACAAACCTTTTTTTACATTTTATAAATTTTTTAAAAATTTCACGGACATTTTCTGGAAACAATGAATATTTCTTTAAAAATTTCACGTACATTTTGAAAGGAATAAACATTGTTTTGAACCTATGCAAACTTTAGTTTTTACAATGTATATAACATTTTCTGAAAATATCCCGAACAATTTTTTGAAACACCAGAATATTCCCATAAAATTTCACATTCACTTTTTTAACGGTACTAACATTTTTATATAATTTTCTTAATTTTTTGAAAGTTATTTATCTTTCACTGTCATATATCTTTCACTGTCACGGACATTATTTTTGAAAGTTATTAACATTTTTAAAAACTGTGCTGGCAACTTTTTATACTATGTTAACTTTTTAAAATCTGTAGTTTTTAATTTCTTAAATAAATTTAATTTTCCTAAATACATGGTTCTAAAATAAAAATGAAAATGAAAAGAGAAGAAAAGAAACCGAGGGCCATCAGCATGATGACCCGTGTTGCTGGGCTGGCCCACCACGTGCTCCCTTCAGGTGACGCGAGTTGCGGCACATAGCCGCACCTGTCACGCTGGAGCCTAGAGGTAAACTTCTGTCTCTAAAGATATTTTTCAAGGGCCTATTTGTTGGGGAGCAACTAACCAACGGTTACCCCATCCCGCAGGGGTCACTTCTGTGGCCTGGAAGCGTCCAGTGGTCCATGCAGCTGTCGCCATGTGTCGCGTTTTGGGTGTATCCTTTGATTTTTTTCCTACGTGATTTTGAGTTTTAGATGATTTTTTGGCTCTTCGATTTTAGATGGTTATTCTTAGGTTTTGAAGATTTTTTTGCGAATCACATCTGTTCTTTAAAAAAAATATGCTTTCGCAAGAAGCACGAACGCTTTTCTCGTGGAAGCACATATTTATTACATGAGAAGCACAACATGTGCTCCGCCAAAATCATAGTTTGTGCTAGTTTGTGCTTCCATGAGAAGCATCTATTTCCTTCCATGAGCTGTCCTACTATTTGAAAAGAGAAAAAACATAGTCTGTGTTTCTACGAGAAGTAAGCACAATTTGTGTCCCCGAAAAAAAGGGAAAATCACAACCCGTGCTTCCCAAAAAGGGAACACTGCAACTTTGCTTCCGAGCTTTGATTTTTTTTAGTCTTTCGATTGCCATTTTTTGGATTTTGTTTTTTTTCGGGTTTTCTTGATTTATTTTTTTCTTCAAGTTTTCATGAAAAAAGCTCATTGAAACCTATTAATTTGGGATTCTAGTTTCGAAGATCTCAACGTGAGAAATTTAATGGTAAAAATTGTTTGGTATTTGGACGCATGGTTCAATAGATAAAATATTTTAAATAAAAAATCTATGAAAAAGAGCTCATAAGTTGCGACAAGTGGAGTACATGCAATGTACCACTTGTCAGCACCTGAAAACGTGGGGAGTGACCTTTGTAAGGGGTAACCCTTAACTAGTGAGTTCATTTTTTTTCTGAGAAATTTCCAATCTATTCATCAGTACAAAGAACATGAGAGATAATAAAAATTACAACCATGTTCGTAGACCACCTAGCGACAACTACAAACACTGAAGTGAGCCGAAGGCGCGCCGCCATCATCGCGCCTCCCTCACCGGAGCCGGGCAAACCTTGTAGTAGTAGACATTCGGGAAGTCGTCGTGCTAAAGCCCCATAAGACCAACGCAACAGAGTAGCAACCATCACCAATGAAGAAAGTCGTACTCTTTTCGTTTTTATTTACTCTGCATATTAGAGTTGGCTGAAGTAAAACTTCATAAACTTTGACCAAGTTCATAGAAAACAATATAGAGATTTATCATAACAAACCTATATGACGTGAAAGTACATTCAATAATAAATCAAATGATATTGATTATTGTTGATATGTTAATATTTTTATTTATAAACTTTGTCAAAGTTTACAAAGCTTGACTTTGAACAAAGCTAATACACGGACTAAATAAAAACGAAGGGAGTAGATCAGAAGGGTCAAACCTGTAAACACCCAAACGAAGACGAATGAAGACCGGATCCAAATAGATCCACCAAAGACCAGCACCGACCGAATCCCGCGAGATTCGACGGAGACAAACCTTCACACGTCCTCCGACGATGCTAGACACACCATCGGGACGGGAATAGAACGTGAAAGACATTTTTCCTACTAAGGGACATCACTGTCGCCACACAGCCCCAACCAAGATGCTGAATCTAACAAAAACGAGAACAGGGTCCCTCCCGCCAGTGGCGCACCTAGCCCACTAGGCCAGAGTGGGCCAATAGTGCGATTTACATATACATTTATTTATTTTCTTCAATTTTTTGGCCATTCTGCTACAATACTATAAAGGATATTTCCAGATCTCAAGGTGGGCCATGGCCCACCCTGTCCACCCCCTACCTCCGCCACTGCATCCCGCCAGCGGGAGGCCGAGATCCTCCGCACCTCCATAGCCTAGCGGCCATCAGAGATGGGGCGGACCGACGGCGACGCCGGCGGAAGGAGAAGAGTTTTTCTTGTAGAGGAGAAAAGAGATAAGTTGACTCAAACCTGAACTAGTTTTTTTTAGCAAATCAAACCTTAACTAGTGAGTTCATATTGTTTGTTGTTGGTCATTCCTTGGGCTGGGTTACAATTCACGTGAGGGAAGACGTCCAACTAAGGAAAAAAACACACTTCAAGAACCTTCTAGAAGGTTCCCAAAACAAGAAAAATAAACCTGGCTAGGAACCCTCTAGAAGGTTCTCAAAACTGAGCGTGAAACTTGTACATATATTAAAGATGGGCCGGCCCAAATTGCTCGTTCGGGTCACTCGTACGTGTGTTTCTCCGACAGTTTGACACAAATGCGTCAAAGTCCTTCGCACATGACACCCCTTCGACTGGGCCGGCCCATTGGCAGTTCACGCAGCAAAAAAACCAAAGAGCATGCAAGTGGTACCTGTAGCTTCAAGCGAACGTGGCTTGCCACCTGAGCTGATAAGGGTTGTTGGTTACTAAGTAGCGTGATGCTTTAAGAACTATAAGCAGCGTGGAGTTGAGACATTTTGCGAAACATCAAAACACATTTTTTTTTGAAAAAAAGTGTTTTAAGTGAACAGTATCCAATTTTTGAATCATTCTAAAAAACTAAGACAGTTTTTTTAAATGCATTTTCTTGAAAATCTTGAATATTTTTCAAAAGCATAAAAGGTGGGATCTTTGAACAATTTTTGAAAAACCAGAACATTTTATTGTAAATATAAATTTTTTATTAAAAGAAGAACACTTTTCAAACTCCAAATTTTTTTCGAAAGCACAAATTTTTTTGTATATTTTTCATAAATTCTGAAAAAATTTGAAAATGCAAACAAAGTTTAAAAACACTAACATTTTAGAAATGTACGAACAATTTTGCAAAAAGGTGAACATTTTTGGAAAACACAAACAATTTTTGAAAAAGGCTAGCATTTTGGAATATGTAAACGTTACTTGAAAAGAGGAAAAAATATTTAAACAACCAACCAAAATTTAAAAACACCAACTTTTTTAAGAAATGTGTTCATTTTTTGAACATGAGAACATTTCCTGAAACTCCCAAACAATATTTGAAAACCTGAACAATGTTTTTGAAAACATGAAAAAAATTGAATAAAAAAGCAACATTTTTTGGATTTTATGAATATTCTTTTTGAAAACATAAACATTTTTTTGAAAAACACGTTTTATAATGATTTTAAAAAATTGAAAAAGGAAAAAAAATAAAATGGGAAACAAATAAAATAGGATAAAATAGAGAAATAAACAAAAAAGAAAAATAAAAGTAAATAGAAACATGAAAATAACAAAACCGGTTCATGAACCTTCTAGAAGGTTCCCAAGACAAAAGAAACTACTAGAAACCCTTTAAAAAGTTCCCAAAACTGAAACGTGAAAGTTGTACATGTACTACAGATGTGTCGGCCAAATTCCCTCATGCAGGTCGTTTGATGTGTGTTTTTTCGACAATTTGACACATGTAGGAGCTCCTCATGTGGAGCCCATGCGGGCTACCTATGTGTCCTCCTACATGGGTCTTATTCTCAAGTCATGAGGTCCATAAGGCCCCACAACTCTAGTTTTTTTTAACACGGTACAGACAAAGATGCTCATACATACACACATACACTCGCTTTCTATGAACGTACGCACACATACCCTACTCATATGAACATCTCTGAGAGACTAAGTCGGCACATCAAGTCACCACAGACGCCTCCATAGTCGTCAGGAATGTCTCCTCCCACTGAACGCACATCGCCGAAAGATCTGCAATAAATCCAGGAAAATGCAAGCACTATAGCGTCAAGTGTAGAACTCGAACTCTGATGGATTGAGGATATCACTGTCTTCTTAACCATCCAACCACTTGACGCTAAGCTAATTATTGAAGTTTTTTTATGTAGTCACTTCGATCTGCACAAAGCCATGCCGCAATTCCTCTTCTTAATCTGTTGGAAAGGGGCATTCGTAGTCCTCTTCATCACTAGTTCATCCTCTGTTTCTTTCGATGAGGTGTGACTAGCCCATAGCTTAGACTATACACGAGTGTGTTTCTGATAGTGGATAGTACTAGCTAAGTAGAATCATCTATCTATATGTTTTAGTACTTAGATCACATAAGCCAGTTGAGATGAAGCACAATAGTGAAAATTATGTGTATTTGATGGAGTATATCCCTATTTATGAAGTAGTTTCGATGATTGTACATGGATTTGCCTAAAAAATGGCTTGACTTGTTACCATCTGTACCATGGGTCATCGGAGGAATAGTTTTCAATCATATGCCATTATGCTCCAGTCAATGAAAGTGCATCTTGGTCATATTAATGAAACTAACGAGGCAGGATAGTAGCTCCGCTATGCTGGCGTAAAACATAAAAAGTTATATCATCTACGCTAATAAACATGTTGTAGTTATAAATCACGAGCTTACCACTAGATGTGCACAATTAGTTTCCAGAAGGAGAGTTCTGAAATTTGTCTCCTCCTCGCGGATTGCTCGAACAAGCCTACAAAGAGACCGCACGTAAAAACCAGTTGGGTGAAGATGTGTTAGCAACTCCAAACAACGGTCAATGCATGAGACCGACCAATGAAGATGCACCTGGATCTATAGTGATGTCCTAATCATGACTAATGAAATGAGCTATTCGTGAAAACTAATAAATCGACAAAAATATGCATTAATCATGGACTTCTACTTCACGTGTATGTGGCCCGTATCACGTATGGATGTATATTTTTGTTTTGGGCGAATACACGTATGGAATACATTGGTCGGCAATCTTTTTCGTTTCTTTCTTCTATTTTGTGTGACATGCTACTTTTTTAATCCAAGTGTGCTACTTTCTCCTTTCTTAAATATAAGTCTTTTTAAAGATTCTAATATGACCTACATGCGAAGTAAAATGAATGAATCTACACTCTAAACTATATCTACATTTTGTACGTAGTTCATTGTGAAATCTCTAGAAGAAACTTATATTTAGAAATGGAGGAGTATATTACTATCTGCCTTGTATGTGCATATGAAATGATTAGATACATATTCTCTTCATTCAAAAAAACTTATCCCTCAAACTGATGAATCTAGCATCAAATTAATGCTAGATACATGTATTTAAGAAACGAATTTGGGACAAACTTTTTTGAACGAAAGGACTAAGGGAGTACTATATGAATTAGGCAACCACCTATGCAAACCCACATGTCATAGTTGCCGCAAAAAAAAATCCCACATGTCATAGTAATCAGGTCGCCCATAGTTCGGGTGCCCGTGACACACATACGGACATACCCATGGATCGAAATATCATCTACAATCCAATCTTGAGCTGAGATCGGAGATGAGCGCAACACCAAAGTCCCATCTCCGAGCCACGTGACAGTGGTGGCCACCGCATTTGCGTAACCATTAACCTGGCGGCTCTACTGTGCATTCGCGCCCACCACATGCGGGTTAGGATCTCTCCAGTAGTCCACCATGCAGTATGGTCACTGATGTGTGGATCTGGTCCCACATATCATCCACATTACAGCATCATACAGTACTGCAGAGGATTTCGACCCATCACATGCACACTGCCAATATGCAAGGCCATTGTGGCTACTGGAGTTTCAGACCTCGCCGTCTGGTATGAAAACACTACTACCAAGTACTCCCTTCGTCCGAAAAAAATTTATCCCTTAAATGATGTATATAGGGACAAGCTTTTTTGGTGCTATATACATCTATTTAAAAGACAAGTTTTTTCGAATGAAGAGAGTACTCCGTACTAAGCTACCAAGGACACATCTGCTGGGACGCCCTCGAGCTTCAACGACGACCACACTGCACATGCGGACCTTGAGTGGCAGCTGAATACGTGAGCTCAGATGTGTTTCTCCACGAGCACTACACGATGCCAGCTCCCCACACGCATAGGCCCGGAATATCGACGGCCTCGTGCCTTCCATGTGTTTAAGGATGTGTCTCTTTGTCCTTCTTCATAAATTACAAGATAATATGCCGACTTGGTCTTTCGAAGGTGTTCATAAAGATAAAATGTGTGTATGTATTTTTATAGAACAAGTGTATGTACGTATGTACGAGCGCTTGCTTCTGTGTTGTGTTAAAAAAAGTAAATCATAATCCCGGTAAGTCTCAATTAACAGTGCCTTTTTTCTATTTCTTTTTTGCGGTTTAATTAACAACGTCTTAGTGTGCTGGTGAGTATTGATTTAGTTTTCGCACACACAAAACATATTGTATTGGTTCTTTCTTTTTTTGTGCAATCTCACGTTTTTACAGTTGATTCACCGATTTATCGGTACTCGGTGGGTGACCGATAAGACTATGTCATATCATCACAATTTATTATTTGGGCAAATTTATCGCTCTGACAAGCGATTTATCGAAAATCTACCACTAAGTCAAGCATATTTCTAGCACTATGTGCGCAAGAATTATGTTTATTTATATTTTGTGTACCTTGTTACGTAATATGTATCGTTATCCTATATTGTTTATCATTGTACAAGGATTCAAAGGCAAGGAATCAAGTTAACACTTGTGTCAAATATTGTTTTAGTGTTGAATATAACATATTTTAGTGCTGGAACTTGGGATTTGTAAAAAAATAGGCTGATTAATAGTCAGCCGATACTATTGATTAATCGTCTGATTTCTAATTAATCTATAATCCCCAGCTGCCCGAGACGCCATGTCGGGCTAACGACGGGGTCCCACGCGAAATCGCTCGAAAATTCGGCGGTCTGAAGCTCGTCTCCTCTGTCGGACAGATGTCGCCACGTGGCGCCGCTTCGGCGGGCCGTGTGGTGCTTAGACCGGCTATTTAAGCCGATCGCCGGCACCGAAACCCCACCTCTCCATATTTTCCTCCTCCCGTCCACCGCCGCTGCCACTTTCCACTCCACGTCCACCATAGCCATGCCCCCACGCCACCGGCTGAGGAGCTACCCATTTGTAGGATCGAAAGTATGTCTAGAGGGGGGGGGGGGTGATTATACTACTTGACCAAATAAAAATCTATCCTTTTCTCAATTTGAAGTCTTGGCAGATTTTAGCAACTTATCACAAGTCAAGCAATCAACCTACACATGCAAATCTAAAAGTATAGCAGCGGAATGTAAATCATTGCATATGAAGGTAAAGGGGAGGAGTTTGGAGGAAGCAAACGCAATGTAGACACAGAGATTTTTGGCGTAGTTCCGATAGGTGGTGCTATCGTACATCCACGTTGATGGAGACTCCAACCCATGAAGGGTAACGGTTGCGCGAGTCCACGGAGGGCTCCATCCACGAAGGGTCCACGAAGAAGCAACCTTGTCTATCCCACCATGGCCATCGCCCACGAAGTACTTGCCTCACTTGGGTAGATCTTCATGAAGTAGGTGATCTCCTTGCCCTTACAAACTCCTTGGTTCAACTCCATAATCTTGACGGAGGCTCCCAAGTGACACCTAACCAATCTAGGAGACACCACTCTCCAAAAGGTAATAAATGGTGTGTTAATGATGAACTCCTTACTTTTGTGCTTCAAATGATAGTCTCCCCAACACTCAACTCTCTCTCACAGATTTGGATTTGGTGGAAAGATGATTTGAATGGAATGCAACTCGGGGAAGGCTAGAGATCAAGATTCTTGTGGTTGGATTGGAATATCTTGGTCTCAACACATGAGTAGGTGGTTCTCTCTCAGAAAATGAATGATGGAAGTGTAGGCACGTTCTGATAGCTCTCTCCACGAATGGAGGATGGGTGGAGGGGTATATATAGCCTCCACACAAAATATAACCGTTACACACAATTTACCAAACTCGGTGGGACCGAATAGTTTAACTCGGTCAGACCGATTTAGTTCAAAATGTGAACGTTAGGATTTTCGGTGGGACCGACATGACAACTCGGTGGGATCGATTTCATTAGGGTTAGGGCATAACATAATCTTGATGAGACCGATCACATGAACTCGGTGAGACGGATTTCTGTAATAAGAAAATGGAGAGTTGGTCAGGCAAACTCGGTGGGATCGATCGCTCATTTCGGTGAGACCGAAACGTTATGAAAAGGAAATAGAGAGTTTGCATTGCGAACTCGGTGGGACCGATCGCTCATCTCGGTTATACCAAAATGTTACGAAGGGAAACAGAGAGTTTGCAATCCCATCTCGGTGAGACCGAGATCCCTATCGGTGAGACCAAACTGATTAGGGTTTTTGGCTATGGCTATGTCAAATGAACTCGGTGGCGCCGGGTAGATCAAATCGGTGGGGCCGAGTTTGACTTTTGGTTTGGGACATATGTGGATATGAGAAAGTGGTTGAGGGCTTTTGGAGCATATCACTAGGCATTTTGAGCAAGCAAGCCATTAGGCAACAACTCATCCCTTTTAATAGTATTGACTTTTCCTATGGACTCAATGTGATATTGGATCACTAAAATGAAAAGGTAGAGTCTTCATTTTGAGCCAATATGTGTCCTTAGCATTTTGAGAGGCCCACATATCTAGTCCATGCCATGCCAATCATTGAACTTTTTGAAATGATCATCTTGAAAGAATATTAGTTCAATGAGCTATATGTTGTTAAGAATTACCAAAACCACCCAGGGATTAGTTGCATTTTCAATCTTCCCCTTTTTGGTAATTGATGACAACATATAGATCAAAGCTTCGACAAAAGATAATAAGAGTGAAATATATCGCCGCTTTGAGAAGTATGTGATAAGCAAGAGCTCCCCCTAAATTTATGCATTATTTTAAAATTTGCTTTTGAATGCAAATGCACAATCGATTAGCATCATGAGTTACTCTTCCATGTCACATACATCTTGGTGGAGCACTCAAAATGATAGAATATGAAATATGCACTCATCACCAAGGCAAAGTGAAGGATCATATATGAGAGATAAATAATGTCATCATTCAAGCGCAAGCATTTAAGTGATATAATCAAACACATGACCATACAAGTATCTCACACACATAAACATAGAGTATCATCCAAGCAAGCACACAAATAAGTAGCAAAAAAAAGCAAATCTCTCTCTCAAAGCCTATGATCTATACACTTTCTCCTCCTTTGGCAACAAGTTACCAAAAAAGCTCAAAAATGCATAGTGCGATGCGTCTCTCTAGGCTTGATCTTCAGGAGGAGGCGTTGAGAGGACTCCAAGGACGAATGCATCTATGGAAGTTGTTGGAGCTGGAGGAGTTGCAACTAGAGGAGCTACTGATGTTGTGGCTGCAGGTGCTGACATAGTAGCTCTTGTGTCTATCACATGCACCGTTGTAGACCTCTGTGCCCTAGGCACTCTCTAAAAGGCATTTGTAGTAGCTTTACCTTTCCTCTCTTCAACTTCTTCTTAGAGTTGCTCAACAGTTATTTGCATCTCAGTCACCTTCAAGTCTAGATCCTAGAACTTTGTATCAATGATCCTCTCCAGGCTCTCTTGATTCTGAGTTAGGGTGGCCAATCCTTTCTCAATCCTCAAAGTTGCTTCAATAAGATATCGAAGTTGATCTTGCTTAGACTTGAGGAAAACTTGTGAAGCCTCTTTAGCACTTGGCATCTTTGCTGCCTTCTCAGTTTTTGCTTTCTCCCTCTTCTCTTGAGCCTCCACAGATGTGGGATCATCAGCATTCATAACAACTGTGTTGTCCTTAGAGTTAGGCCTCAAGGGAAGATGTTCCTTGTCCAACAAGTATGTGCCTGTGCCCATCTTGGAGTTGATGAGCATCTGGATGTGTGGAGCATACCCACATGATCTCTTCTGGTCTGCAATCGTTATCTTGATTGTCTCAACAATCAAACTCGTCACTATAAACATCTGGGGCGCATCAAACAACTGCAGAAAATTGATGGAGTGGCCTCTGATCATCCTGTGATCTCCTGATTTGGGCAACAAGGTGTGCCTCAAGATGGTGTTGTTAGTGGTCAGTCCAGACAACAGATAATATACAGAGCCCGTCTTGTGAGTTTCCAAGGCTTTGTCAGGAATCTCCTTGTACATGCTGGCCATGGAGTTGTGATCTTTCTTCCTCTTGGCATAGACATCTATGTCATCCTCATGCTCTGCAGGGGCATTAATCAGCTTGGCCCACTCAGCAACTGTTGATTGGTACCTTGTACCTTCAGACATCCATACAATCCTTCCATCAAGATATAAATGGGTTGTGGAGTAGAATTGCATAATGAGCTCATCATTCACTTGGTGAGTTTCTGTCCCACAAAAGTATCTACTCCGCATAGCCTGAAACTTTCATGCACTCCTAGGAAGTGGTCTTCATTGTTGTCGATGTATTTCCAGTCTGCCCACTTCATGTCACATACTATGGGTTTCTTGTCCAACAGAATAGTCTCACAGAAGTCCTGTTGCTCCTTGGTGTGAAACCTATAATCCACAGCAGTCCTTCTCCTCACAACATATGGATCTGATTGTCTCCACAATCTGAGTCCTGCATCCTTTTTGATTTTCATGTTCTCAGCCACTGGATGATTGTCATCATGGTCAGGGATCTTGGGCTTGAGCTTCCTGAGCACTTGGGCTTCAGCATCTTCTTCTTCTTCTTCTTCTTCTTCAATCTCAGGCACTGGGGCCTTGTTCTTTTCAATAGCTGGTATGTTCCTTGTGCTCCTCTTTGGTGCAGTCTTGGGGGCTGGAGCGGAAGCTTTGGGGCAGTCTTGGGCTTAGAAGGGGTAGCCCCAGACTTGATGGCATCCCCCATCAGTTTTTGAGCTTTAGGTGCTGGTGTAACATCCTCTTCTTCCTCTTCCTCCTCATCAGACTGAATCATCATAGAGGGCTTGCCTATGACTCTGGCCATAGTTTTCTTGGCCATATCCTTCCTCTTCTTGCCCTCACCAGCAGTCTCTCCACCAGTTGATTTGGAAGTTTCAAGAGTGGAGGCTCTGGCCTTTGACATGGGCACTCTTTTTGCAGGAGCCATCTTGTTCAAACCAGGCTTTGTAGACGCAGCTGCACCAAATTCTTTCTTGACAACCTTTTTATTGGAGCTGACCTCCTCCTCAGCAGCAATATAATCTTCATCTTCAGACTCATAATTTCTCTTCCTCCTCTGCCTAGTAGCAGCCTTAGGCAGGTTGCTAGGAGTACATCTGCTGTCATCATCATAACTGTTAGAGGGACTAGTGCGCTCACTCAAATTCACCTGCTCCTCAGACTTGTTCTGGCTGTCACTTTGATGTGACATGTCTGACACTGCAAACCGAAAGCTGACCCTGTGAATAGTTATAGATGAGATAGAGTGGATGAGCATCACAAAGTGCAGAGGTTTTGTAAAACAAATGAGTCAAAACTAAGTTTTAGTTTTCCACAGAAAGCATTTCAGAGCTACCGATTTGTTAAACTCGGTGACACGGAAGCAACTTTTGGAGTCTAAACTAGTGGAATCGGTCAGACCGAGACACAGTTTGGTGACTCCGAGATTGCTAGGGTTTCACTGAGAGTTGAACTCGGTCACACTGATTCGCAAGTTTTGGCCAGACCGAAAATTACAAGTGCAATGGCCTAAGCCAAATCGGTGAGACCGATTTCCACAACTCGGTCGGTCTAAGATGAGTTCGGCGGAAACCTAACCCTAATTTTTTGAACAAAACTAATCTACAGGAAGTTTTTATTGGATAGGATGATCTCATACGTGGTAAGAATCATGGCATTTTCTTTGTGCTAAGAATCGGAGGAAAGAATTGCACAAAGATTTGAACTCGTACCCTAATTCGGCGATGAGCTCGCTACGGTGGCAACAACGGTGTAGATTTCCATTGACGGCGATGGAGACCAGCGGTGGGAGGTCGCTGGTGACGAGAGGATGATCCAGAGACCCAAGTCGGCAGAGCAGGACACGCGCGGGCGAAGAGGTTTTGGAGGAATTTCCAAAATTTGACCCGTCGGTATATATATCCTGACCCTGTCGGTGTGACCGAGTGGAACAACTCAGTGGCACCGAGATGCAGAATCGCAAGCGGTTACTGCAACTCGATGTGATCGAATGGTTCTAATCGGTTGCACCGAGATTGAAAACCTAGATCAACTCAGTGAACTCGGTGTGACCGAAAAGGATGAGTCCGTCAGACCGAAATGCACAAAGAGGGTTTGGAAGTTTAAGTCTATGACAAATCGGTGACTCCAAGTGCTCCTCACCCAGAGGGTTCGAATCTGACTTGATCAAACTTTGTGATGTAGCATGAATAGAGTTTGAGACGCGAAAAGCATAGATAGGTAGAGGAAGTTCTTAGTCATTCTTGTCCATCCATTTGGTAAAAGAAGAAGAGTCAAACAAACAAGGCAACAAATGGATGTCCTCGAATGAGAAAAATATGCAACAAACATGCTCACACAATAAGATAGCAAATAAAATATGTGGCAAAGCATGCACAATCACTCTAGCATCTATCAAGCAATTTGGCGATGACTAGGTCATCTATATATGAGTATATTGACTTAGGAGTCAAATGAGAACATTTGATCGTAGGTCATACTCATCGTTTAAGTGCAAGTGGTGTTACCACTTTTACATAAAGCATTGTTGTGTTCACATCATTAGAGTTGCTTTAGCTCAATTCTTAGAGTAAAGCTCCCCCTAGATGTGATATCCCCCCTAAGAGGGATGAACTAACCTTGGGTTTTGTCGATGATGACTTCATGTAGATATTGAAGATGTGGATGCTCAATGTTGATGTAGATCATTTGGAGCAATCCATTTGAGTGAGTTGCACTTTCAATACCTACATGGGTTAGTCCCACAAGGAACAAACAAGGATATCCATAGACATAGATTAAAGTACACAAGATGATGTCCATGAAAGCATTAGGTTACCTTGTCCCTTGTCTTACCAACAAGAGGGTTTGTGACTCCTTGAACTAGTGCAAGATGTGGAAGTTGGTTGCACTTGTTCTCGCCAAAATGATATGAGTGAAGTATGTTGGCGGAGTCACCCTCAAGAACTCTCTAGTTCTTCTTCTTCGGGATCCACATCAACTTGATGGGAATCCTCGGAGTTGTAGTCGTACTTGATGAAGTAGAACTTGATGTAGTCTTGGGAACCCACTTGACCAAGGCCTTGGGAGCTTCTTCAAATGCATCAATCTCCTCTTGAAGATTGTCATTGCCTTTTTGCTTGTGGTCTTGTGGTGGAAGATCATCTTGAGTTTTTGTTCCCTTGAAAGAAGTAGGATCATACTTCTCTTGTTGAGGAACAAACTTTGTCTTGGGGTATTAATCTTCTTCCCATTCAACTCCATTGGCATTGAACTTTCGTTCAAGCCAACACCTTGATTCTTTTGGCGCCTTCATTGCTTGCGTACAATTTCCTCGAATTGCTTACTTCCGACAAGGCTCTTGTAAACACCTTTCTCAATGATTCCCTTCAATAAGCTATTTTCTTGCTCAAGTGTAACTTGTCTAAGAGAATCATTAGTGGAATCAAGAGAACTACTAGGAGCAACAACATTGGATTTAACATGATGTTACTACTAGAAGAAGAATCTTTCTTACTCTTGTTGCTAGATTTTACTTGTGGCATGTAAGTAGACAAGAGTAAATGCTTGGCAATGTAAGAAGAACTTCTCTTACGAAGATCATCATTGATTGCTTTTAAGAACCCATGCTCTTGCTCTAGATTGAGATTTTCAAAGCGTAGCTTCTCATGAGTCTTTAAAAGCTCTCGATGATCTTCCAAGGTAGTTTCATGAGCTAACTTAAGAGTGTTTAGTTCTTTAGTTAGACGCTCAATCTCCTTCTTATCATCGTCATTCGTTTTATCTTGATTAACATGATTAATAGCAAGTTCATCATAGTTTTCATCACTAGAGTTGCCAACAAGTAAATAATCATCACCTAGCAAATCATCTTCATCACTATTGAAATCAACATACTCGGGGCGTGATACCTTTGGGCCCTTAGCCATGAAGCATCTTCCAGCTCGTTCATTTGGCAAGTCAAATATGCCATAGGAGTTGGTTGACACAAGTGCTAGACCGGCAACACATTCATCTTGAGTATATTCGGAGTCGGAGTGGTAACTTCTCTCAGAGTGATGGTTGGAGTTGGAGCCGGATACCCATTCACCAACGTGAGCTTGATGTCTTCGTTTTGTGTAGCTCCTTGATGACTTGTCCTTCCTTTCTGAATCCTTGCTTCTGCGAGAGGTTCTTCGTTCATAACGATCATCTCTACTCCTTCTCTCTCTTGGAGGTGATTCTTCTCTTCTACTTCTCCTTTTAGGTGAGTCTTCTCTTCTTTTGTAGGGAGCCGTACACTCATTGGAGTAGTGTCCCGGTCTTCCACAATTGTAGCAATTACGCTCACGACTAGAAAATCTTTTGTCATTGTAGGACCTTGACTTGGAACTTCTTTCCTTGCTTCTATTCTTGTAGAACTTGTTGAAATTCTTCACCATTAGGTCAACTCCTCATTGAAGGCTTGTTTCTCACTTGATGATGTAGGAGCATAACATGAGGCTTTGTAAGCACCACTTTGTTAGGGAACGCAGTAATTTCAAAAAAATTCCTACGCACACGCAAGATCATGGTGATGCATAGCAACAAGAGGGGAGAGTGTCTTCTACATACCCTTGTAGACCGTAAGCAGAAGCGTTATGAAAACGCGGTTGATGTAGTCTTACGTCTTCACGATCGACCGATCTAGCACCGAACGTACGGCACCTCCGCGATCTGCACACGATCAACTCGGTGACGTCCCGCGAACTCACGATCCAGTAGAGCTTCGAGGGAGAGTTTCGTCAGCACTATGGCGTGATGACGGTGATGATGATGCTACCGGAACAGGGCTTCGCCTAAGCACCGCTATGATATAACCGATGTGGATTATGGTGGATGGGGCACCGCCACGGCTAAAAGATCAATGATCAACTTGTGTGTCTATGGCGTGCCCCCCTCCCCCGTATATAAAGGAGTGGAGGAGGAGGAGAGGCCGACCCTCCTAGGCGCGCCCCAAGGGGAGTCCTACTCCCACCGGGAGTAGGACACCAACCCTTCCAAGAGTAGGAGTAGGAGAGAGGGAAGGAGGAGAAAGGGGGAAGGAAAGGGGGGCGCCGCCCCCTCCTTGTCCAATTCGGACTAGAGGGGGAGGGGGCGCGCGGCCTGCCTTGGCCGCCCCTCCTCTTCTCCACCAAGGCCCAACAAGACCATTACACTCCCCGGGGGGTTCCGGTAACCCCCCGGTACTCCGGTATTTGTCCGAACTTGCCCGGAACCCTTCCGAAGTTCAAACATAGTCATCCAATATATCGATCTTTATGTCTAGACCATTTTGAGACTCCTCGTCATGTCCGTGATCATATCCGGGACTCCGAACTACCTTCGATACATCAAAACACATAAACTCATATTACCGATCATCACCGAACGTTAAGCGTGCGGACCCTACGGGTTCGAGAACTATGTAGACATGATCGAGACTCGTCTCCGGTCAATAACCAATAGCGGAACCTGGATGCTCATGTTGGCTCCTACATATTCCATGAAGATCTTTATCGGTCAAACCACATAACAACATACGTTGTTCCCTTTGTCATCGGTATGTTACTTGCCCGAGATTTGATCGTCGGTATCTCAATACCTAGTTCAATCTCGTAAATGACAAGTGTCTTTACTCGCTCCGTAATGCCACATCCCGTAACTAACTCATTAGCTACATTGCTTGCAAGGCTTATTGTGATGTACATTACCGAGAGGGCTCGGAGATACCTCTCCGACAATCGGAGTGACAAATCCTAATATTGATCCATGCCAACTCAACAAACACCATCGGAGACACATGTAGAGCACCTTTATAATCACCCAGTTACGTTGTGACGTTTGGTAGCATGATCTCATAGTCATAGGAACATGTATATTTATGGAGAAAGCAATAGCAACAAACAAACCATCAACGTGCTAAGCTAACGAATGGGTCAAGTCAATCACATCATTCTCTAATGATGTGATCCCGTTAATCAAATGACAACTCATGTCTATGGTTAGGAAACATAACCATCATTGATTCAACGAGCTAGTCAAGTAGAGGCAAACTAGTGACACTCTGTTTGTCTATGTATTCACACATGTACTAAGTTTCTGGTTAATACAATTCTAACATGAATAATAAACATTTATCATGATATAAGGAAATATAAATAACAACTTTATTATTGCCTCTAGGGCATATTTCCTTCAGTCTCCCACTTGCACTAGAGTCAATAATCTAGATTACACAGTAATGATTCTAACACCCATGGAGTCTTGGTGTTGATCATGTTTTGCTCGTGAGAGAGGCTTAGTCATAGGGTCTGCAACATTTAGATCTGTATGTATCTTGCAAATCTCTATGTCTCCCTCCTTGACTTGATCGTGGATGGAACTGAAGCATCTCTTGATGTGATTGGTTCTCTTGTGAAATCTGGATTCCTTTGCCAAGGCAATTTCTCCAGTATTGTCACAAAAGATTTTCATTGGACCTGATGCACTAGGTATGACACCTAGATCGGATATGAAATCCTTCATCCAGACTCCTTCATTTGCTGCTTCCGAAGCAGCTATGTATTCCGCTTCACACGTAGATCCCGCCACGACGCTATGCTTGGAACTGCACCAACTGACAGCTCCTCCATTTAATAAAAACATGTATCAGTTTTGTGACTTAGAGTCATCCGGATCAGTGTCAAAGCTTGCATCGATGTAACCATTTATGACGAGCTCTTTGTCACCTACATATACGAGAAACATATCCTTAGCCCTTTTCAAGTATTTCAGGATGTTCTTGACTGCTGTCCAGTGATCCAATCCCCTCCCTGCTAAACTTACAGCAATGCACACATCAGGTCTGGTACACAACATTGCATACATGATAGAGCCTATGGCTGAAGCATAGGGTACACCTTTCATTTTCTCTCTATCTTCTGCAGTGGTCGGGCATTGAGTCTGACTCAACTTCACACCTTGTAATACAGGCAAGAACCCTTTCTTTGCCTGATCCATTTTGAACTTATTCAAAACATTATCAAGGTATGTGCTTTGTGAAAGTCCAATTAAGCGTCTTGATCTATCTCTATAGATCTTGATGCCCAATATATAAGCAGCTTCACCGAGGTCTTTCATTGAAAAATTCTTATTCAACTATCCTTTTATGCTATTCAGAAATTCAGTATCATTTCTGATTAATAATATGTCTTCTACATATAATATCAGAAATGCTACAAAGCTCCCACTCACTTTCTTGTAAATACAGGCTTCTCCAAAAGTCTGTATAAAACCATATGCTTTGATCACACTATCAAAGCGTATATTCCAACTCCGAGAGGCTTGCACCAGTCCATAAATGGATCGCTGGAGCTTGCACACTTTGTTAGCACCTTTTGGATCGACAAAACCTTCTGGTTGCATCATATACAACTCTTCTTTAAGATATCCATTAAGGAATGCAGTTTTGACATCCATTTGCCAAATTTCATAATCACAAAATGTGGCAATTGCTAACATGATTCAGACGGACTTAAGCATCGCTACGGGTGAGAAGGTCTCATCGTAGTCAACTCCTTGAACTTGTAGAAAACCTTTCGCAACAAGTCGAGCTTTGTAGACAGTAACATTACCATCAGTGTCAGTCTTCTTCTTGAAGATCCATTTATTCTCTATGGCCTGCCGATCATCGGGCAAGTCAACCAAAGTCCATACTTTGTTCTCATACTCCCTCCGGTCCTTTTTAGTCTGCATATAAGTTTTGTCTGAAGTCAAAGCATCTCTACTTTGACCGAATTTATAGAAAAAAGTATTAACATTTATGATGCCAAATCAATTTTGTTAGATTCATTACAAAATGTAGTTTCATGGGATATATATTTGGTATGATAGATATTGATATTTTTTAATACATATTTGGTCAAACTTTGCAAAGTTTGACTTGACCCAAATCTAATATGCAGAATAAAAAGGACCGGAGGGAGTACATGGATCCCATCGCAGATTTCATGGCTTCAAGCCATTTTGCGGAATCTGGGCTCATCATCGCTTCCTCATAGTTCGTAGGTTCGTCATGGTCAAGTAACATGACTTCCAGAACAGGATTATCGTACCACTCTGGTGTGGATCTTATTCTGGTTGAGCTACGAGGTTCGGTAGTAACTTGATCAGAAGTTTCATGATCATCATCATTAGCTTCCTCACTTACTGGTGTAGGAATCACTCGAACTGATTTCGGTGATGAACTACTTTCCAATAAGGGATAAGGTACGATTACCTCGTCAAGTTCTACTTTCCTCCCACTCACATCTTTCGAGAGAAACTCCTTCTCTAGAAAGGATCCATTCTTAGCAACGAATATCTTGCCTTCGGATCTGTGATAGAAGGTGTGCCCAACAGTCTCCTTTGGTATCCTATGAAGACACATTTATCTGATTTGGGTTCGAGCTTATCAGGTTGAAGATTTTTCACATAAGCATTGCAGCCCCAAACTTTAAGAAACGACAACTTGGGTTTCTTGCCAAACCACAGTTCATAAGGTGTCGTCTCAACGGATTTAGATGGTGCCCTATTTAATGTGAATGCAGCTGTCTCTAAAGCGTAACCCCAAAATGATAGTGGTAAATCAGTGAGAGACATCATAGATCGCACCATATCTAGTAAAGTATGAGTACGACGTTCAGACACACCATTACGCTGTGGTGTTCCAGGTGGCGTGAGTTGCGAAACTATTCCGCATTGTTTCAGATGAAGTCCAAACTCATAACTCAAATATTCGCCTCCACGACCAGATCGTAGAAACTTGATTTTCTTGTTACGATGATTTTCCACTTCACTTGAAATTCTTTGAACTTTTCAAATGTTTCGGACTTATGTTTCATTAAGTAGCCCATATCTGCTCAAATCATCTGTGAAGGTGAGAAAATAACAATATCCGCCGCGAGCTTCAATGTTTATTGGACCAATACATCAGTATGTATGATTTCCAATAACTCTGTTGCTCGCTCCATTGTTCCGAAGAACGGAGTTTTAGTCATCTTGCCCATGAGGCATGGTTCGCAAGTACCAAGTGATTCATAATCAAGTGATTCCATAAGTCCATCAGAATGGAGTTTCTTCATGCACTTTACACCAATATGACCTAAACGGCAGTGCCACAAATAAGTTGCACTATCATTATCAACTCTGCATCTTTTGGCTTCAATACTTTGAACATGTGTGTCACTACTATCAAGATTTAGTAAAAATAGACCACTCATCAAGGGTGCATGACCATAAAAGATATTACTCATATAAATAGAACAACCATTATTCTCTGATTTAAATGAATAACCGTCTCGAATCAAACAAGATCCAGATATAATGTTCATGCTCAACGCTGGCACCAAATAACAATTATTTAGGTCTAATACTAATCCCGAAGGTAGATGTAGAGGTAGCGTGCCAACGGTGATCACATCGACTTTGGAACCATTTCCCACGCGCGTTGTCACCTCGTCCTTAGCCAATCTTCGCTTAATCCATAGCCCCTATTTCGAGTTGCAAATGTTAGCAACTGAACTAGTATCAAATACCCAGGCACTACTATGAGCATTAGTAAGGTACACATCAATAACATGTATATCAAATATACCTTTCACTTTGCCATCCTTCTTCTCCGCCAAATACTTGGGCCAATTCCGCTTCCAGTGACCAGTTCCTTTGCAGTAGAAGCACTCAGTCTCAGGCTTAGGTCCAAACTTGGGTTTCTTCACTTGAGCAACAACCGGCTTGCTGTTCTTCTTGAAGTTCCCCTTCTTCCCTTTACCCTTTTTCTTGAAACTGGTGGTCTTGTTGACCATCAACACTTGATGCTCCTTCTTGATTTCAACCTCCGCAGCGTTTAGCATTGCGAAGAGCTCGGGAATCGTCTTATCCATACCTTGCATATTATAGTTCATCACGAAGCTCTTGTAGCTTGGTGGCAGTGATTGAAGAACTCTGTCAATGACACTACCATCAGGAAGATTAACTCCTAGTTGAGTCAAGTGGTCGTGGTACCCAGACATTCTGAGTATATGTTCACTGACAGAACTTTTCTCCTCCATCTTGCAGATGTAGAACTTATTGGAGACATCATATCTCTCAATCCGGGCATTTGCTTGAAATATTAATTTCAACTCCTGGAACATCACATATGCTCCACGACATTCAAAACATCGTTGAAGTCCCAGTTCTAAGCCGTATAGCATGGCACACTAAACTGTCGAGTAGTCATCAGCTTTGCTCTGCCAGGTGTTCATAACATCTGGCGTTGCTCCTGCAGCGGGTTTGTCACCTAGCGGTGCTTCCAGGAAGTAATTCTTCTGTGTAGCAATGAGGATAATCCTCAAGTTACGGACCCAGTCCGTGTAGTTTCTACCATCATCTTTCAACTTAGCTTTCTCTAGGAACGCATTAAAATTTAATGGAACAACAACACGGGCCATCTATCTACAACAACATAGACATGCAAAATACTACCAGGTACTAATTTCATGATAAATTAAAGTTCAATTAATCAAATTACTTAAGAACTCCCACTTAGATAGAAATCCCTCTAATCATCTAAGTGATCACGTGATCCACATCAACTAAACCATGTCTGATCATCACATGAGATGGAGTAGTTTTCAATGGTGAACATCACTATGTTGATCATATCTACTATATGATTCACGCTCGAACTTTCGGTCTCCAGTGTTCTGAGGCGATATTTGCATATGCTAGGCTCGTCAAGTTTAACGTGAGTATTCTACGTGTGCAAAAATGGCTTGCACCCGTTGTATGTGAACGTAGAGCTTATCACACCCGATCATCACGTGGTGTCTCGGCACGACGAACTTTAGCAACGGTGCATACTCAGGGAGAACACTTATACCTTGAAATTTAGTGAGAGATCATCTTATAATGCTACCGCCGAACTAAGCAAAATAAGATGCATAAAGGATAAACATCACATGCAATCAATATAAGTGATATGATATGGCCATCATCATCTTGTGCCTTTGATCTCCATATCCAAAGCACCGTCATGATAACCATCATCACCGGCTTGACACCTTGATCTCCATTGAAGCATCGTTGTCGTCACGCCAACTATTGCCTCCACGACTATCGCCACCGCTTAGTGATAAAGTAAAGCAATTACATGGCGATTGCATTTCATACAATAAAGTGACAACCATATGGCTCCTGCTAGTTGCCGATAACTGTGTTACACAACATGATCGTCTCATGCAATAAAATTTAGCATCATGTCTTGACCATATCACATCACAACATGCCCTGCAAAAACAAGTTAGACGTCCTCTACTTATTGTTGCAAGTTTTACGTGGCTGCTACGGGCTGAGCAAGAACCGCTCTTACCTACGCATCAAAAAACCACAATGCGGTATATTGATTGCTTTTTGATCTTTAGAAAGAACCCTGTTCATTGAATCCGGTTCAACTAAAGCTGGAGAAACAGACACCCACTAGCCACCTGTGTGCGAAGCACGTCGGTAGAACCAGTCTCGCGTAAGCGTACGCGTAATGTCGGTCTGGGCCGCTTCATCCAACAATGCCGCTGAATCAAGAATCAACTAGTGACGACAATCAATATGTATATACCCACGCCCATAACTCCTTTGTTTTCTACTCGTGCATAAGACATCTACGCATAAACCTGGCTCGGATGCCACTGTTAGGGAACGCAGTAATTTCAAAAAAAATCGTACGCACATGCAAGATCATGGTGATGCATAGCAACGAGAGGGGAGAGTATCGTCTACATACCCTTGTAGACCGTAAGCGGAAGCGTTATGACAACACGGTTGATGTAGTCGTACGTCTTCACGATCGACCGATCTTGCACCGAAGGTACGTCACCTCCGCGATCTGCACACATTCAGCTCGATGACGTCCCACAAACTCACGATCCAGTAGAGCTTTGAGGGAGAGTTTCGTCAGCATGACAGCGTGATGACGGTGATGATGATGCTACCAGAATAGGGCTTCGCCTAAGCACCGCTACGATATAACCGAGGTGGATTATGGTGGAAGGGGCACCGCACACGCCCAAAAGATCAATGATCAACTTGTGTGTCTATGGGGTGCCCCCTCCCCCGTATATAAAGGAGTGGAGGATGGGGAGAGGCCGTCCCTCCAGGCGCTCCCCAAGGGGAGTCCTACTCCCACCGGGAGTAGGACTCCAACCCTTCCAAGAGTAGGAGTAGGAGAGAGGGAAGGAGGAGAGAGGGGGAAGGAAAGGGGGGCGCCGTCCCCCTTCTTGTCCAATTCGGACTAGAGGGGGAGGGGGCGTGGCCTGCCCTGGCCGCCCCTCCTCTTCTCCACTAAGGCCCAATAGGCCCATTACACTCCCCAGGGGGGTTCCGGTAACCCCCCGGTACTCCGGTATTTGTCTGAACTTGCCCGGAACCCTTCTGAAGTTCAAACATAGTCATCCAATATATCAATCTTTACGTCTTGACCATTTCGAGACCCCTCGTCATGTCCATGATCATATCTGGGACTCCGAACTACCTTTGGTACATAAAAACACATAAACTCATATTACCGATCGTCACCGAACGTTAAGCGTGCAGACCGTACGGGTTCAAGAATTATGTAGACATGACTGAGACTCGTCTCCGGTCAATAACCAATAGTGAAACCTGGATGCTCATATTGGCTCCTACATATTCTATGAAGATCTTTATCGATCAAACCGCATAACAATATACGTTGTTCCCTTTGTCATCGATATGTTACTTGCCCGAGATTCGATCGTCGGCATCTCAATACCTAGTTCAATCTCGTTACCGGAAAGTCTCTTTACTCGTTCCGTAATGCTACATCCCATAACTAACTCATTAGCTACATTGCTTGCAAGGCTTATTGTGATGTACATTACCGGGAGGGCCCAGAGATACCTCTCTGACAATCGGAGTGACAAATCCTAATCTTGATCCATGCCAACTCAAAAAACACCATCGGAGACACCTGTAGAGCACCTTTATAATCACCCAGTTACGTTGTGACATTTGGTAGCAGACAAAGTGTTCCTCCGGTATTCGGGAGTTGCATGATCTCATAGTCATAGGAACATGTATAGTTATGGAGAAAGCAATTGCAACAAACTAAACGATCAACGTGCTAAGCTTACGGATGGGTCGGGTCAATCACATCATTCTCTAATGATGTGATCCCATTAATCAAATGACAACTCATGTCTATGGTTAGGAAACATAACAATCATTGATTCAACGACCTAGTCAAGTAGAGGCAAACTAGTGACACTCTGTTTGTCTATGTATTCACACATGTACTAAGTTTCCGGTTAATACAATTCTAGAGTGAATAAAAAAATTATCATGATATAAGGAAATACAAATAACAACTTTATTATTGCCTCTATGGCATATTTGCTTCACACTTGACTTGTTGTGAAGCTCTTCCTTATCCTTGAGTGACATCTCATGAGCAACAATTCTACCAATGACTTTCGTTGGCTTGAGATCTTTGTAGTTGGGCATCATTTGGATCAATGTGCACATGGTATCATATTTTCCATCCAAAGCTCTTAGGATCTTCTTGGTGATGAATCTGTCGATCATCTCTTCACTTCCTAAGCCAACAATCTCATTTGTGATGAGAGCAAGTCTAGAGTACATTTTCGCGACACCTTCACCATCCTTCATTTTGAACTTGTCAAGCTGACTTTGAAGCACATCCAATTTGGATTTCTTGACGGAGTCGGTACCTTCGTGCATATCAATCAAAGTATCCCAAATTTCCTATGCATTCTCAAGACGACAGATTTTGTTGAATTCTTCGGGGCACAATCCGTTGAAGAGGATATCGCAAGCTTGAGCATTGTATTGTAGCATTTTCAACTCTTCCGCGGTAGCTTCATGGTTCGGTTCTCTCCCATCAAAGAATTCACCTTGCAAGCCAATACACACAATAGCCCAAACGGCTTCCAACTAGCAAAATTAGTACCATCAAAGTAAGGACCTCCACGGTGGTAATTTCCCTCGCTAGACGCCATACCCTCATAGGTTATGAAACCAAGGCTATGATCACCAAAGCTATGGAAATCAAGGCAAATGGAGACCAAGGTTCTAATACCACTTGTAGGATCGAAAGTATGTCTAGAGGGGGGTGATTAGACTACTTGTCCAAATAAAAATCTAGCCTTTTCCCAATTTTAAGTCTTGGCAGATTTTAGCAACTTATCACAAGTCAATCAATCAACCTACACATGCAAATCTAAGAGTATAACAGTGGAATGTAAATCATTGCATATGAAGGTAAAGGGGAGGAGTTTGGAGGGAGCAAACGCAATTTGGACACGGAGATTTTTGGCATGGTTTCAATAGGTGGTGCTATCGTACATCCACGTTGATGGAGACTTCAACCCATGAAGGGTAACAGTTGTGCGAGTCCAAGGAGGGCTCCACCCACGAAGGGTCCACGAAGAAGCAACATTGTCTATCCCACCATGGCCATCGCCCATGAAAGACTTGCCTCACTTGGGTAGATCTTCATGAAGTAGGCGATCTCCTTGCCCTTGCAAACTCCTTGGTTTAACTCCACAATCTTGACGGAGGATCCCAAGTGACACCTAACCAATCTAGGAGACACCACTCTCCAAAAGGTAATAAATGGTGTGTTGATGATGAACTCCTTGCTCTTGTGCTTCAAATGATAGTCTCCACAACACTCAACTCTCTCTCACAGATTTGGATTTGGTGGAAAGATGATTTGAGTGGAAAGCAACTTGGGGAAGGCTACAGATCAAGATTCTTGTGGTTGGATTGGAATATCTTGGTCTCAACACATGAGTAGGTGGTTCTCTCTCAGAAAATGAATGGTGGAAGTGTAGGCACGTTCTGATAGCTCTCTCCATGAATGGAGGATGGGTGGAGGGGTATATATAGCCTCCACACAAAATCTAACCATTCCACATAATTTACCAATCTCGGTGGGACTGAATAGTTAAACTCGGTCAGACCGATTTAGTTCAAAATGTGAACGTAGGATTTTCGATGGGGACGACATGACAACTCGGTGGGACCGACTTCATTAGGGTTAGGGCATAACGTAATCTCGGTGAGACTGATCACATGAACTCGGTGAGACCGATTTCTGTAATAGGCAAACAGAGAGTTGGTCAGGCAAACTCGGTGGGACCGATCGCTCATTTCAGTGAGACCGAAACGTTACAAAAATGAAACAGAGAGTTTGCATTGCGAACTCAGTGGGACTGATCGCTCATCTCGGTTAGACCAAAACGTTATGAAGGGAAACAGAGAGTTTGCAATCCCATCTCGGTGAGACCGAGATCCCTGTCGGCGAGACCGAACTGATTATGGTTTTTGGCTATGGCTATGTCAAATGAACTCGGTGGTGCTGGATAGATCAAATCGGTGGGGCCGAGTTTAACTTTTGGTTTGGGACATATGTGGATATGAGAAAGTGGTTGAGGGCTTTTGGAGCATATCAATAAGCATTTTGAGCAAGCAAGCCATTAGGAAACACCTCATCCCCTTTTAATCGTATTGGCTTTTCCTATAGACTTAATGTGATCTTGGATCACTAAAATGGAAAGGTAGAGTCTTGAGCTTGAGCCTGAAGGAAATATGCCCTAGAGGCAATAATAAAGTTGTTATTTATATTTCCTTATATCATGATAAATGTTTATTATTCATGCTAGAATTTTATTAACCGGAAACTTAGTACATGTGTGAATACATAGACAAAACAGAGTGTCACTAGTATGCCTCTACTTGACTAGCTCATTGATCAAAGATGGTTAAGTTTCCTAGCCATGGATAAAGAGTTTTCATTTGATAAGCAAGATCAATCATTAGAGAATGATGTGATTGACTTGACCCATCCGTTAGCTTAGCACGATGATCGTTTAGTTTACTGCTATTGCTTTCTCCATAACTTATACATGTTCCTATGACTATGAGATTATGCAACTCCCGAATACCGGAGGAACACTTAGTGTACTATCAAACGTCACAATGTAACAGGGTGACTATAAAGATGCTCTATAGGTGTCTCCGATGGTGTTTCTTGAGTTGGCATAGATCAAGATTAGGATTTGTCACTCCGTGTATCGGAGAGGTATCTCTAGGCCCTCTCGGTAATGCACATCACTATAAGCCTTGCAAGTAATGTAACTAATGAGTTAGTTACGGGATGTAGCATTATGTAACGAGTAAAGAGACTTTCCGACAACGAGATTGAACTAGGTATTGAGATACCGACGATCGAATCTCGGGCAAGTAACATACCGATGACAAAGGGAACAACATATGTTGTTATGCGGTTTGACTGATAAAGATCTTCGTAGACTATGTAGGAACCAATATGAGCATCCAGGTTCCGCTATTGGTTATTGACCAGAGACTTCTCTCGGTCATGTCTACAATGTCTACATAGTTCTTGAACCCGTAGGGTCCGCACGCTTAACGTTCGGTGACGATCAGTATTATGAGTTGATGTGCTTTGATGTACCGAAGGTTGTTCGGAGTCCCGAATATGATGACGGACATGACGAGGAGTCTCGAAATGGTCGAGACACAAAGATTGATATATTGGACGGCTATATTCGGACACCGGAAGTGTTCCGGGTGATTTCGGAGAAAACCGGAGTGCTGGAGGGTTACCGAACCCCCCCGGGGAACTAGTGGGCCTAGTTGAGCCTTAGTGGAGAGAGAGAGGCTGCCAGGGTAGGCCGCGCGCGCCCCTCCCCCTTAAGTCCGAATTGGACTAGGACGGGGAGTGGTGCCCCCCTTTCCTTCCTCTCTCCCACTACTTCCTTCCCCCTCCTAGTAGGACTAGGAAAGGAGGAATCCTACTCCGACTAGGAGGAGGATTCCTCCCCTCCTTGGCGCGCCCTAGGGCCGGCTGGCCTCCCGCCTTGATCCTTTATATACGGGGGCAGGGGGCACCCAAGAAGACACAACAGACAACTGTCTTAGCCGTGTGCGGTGCCCCCCTCCACCATAATCCACCTCGGTCATATCGTCGTAGTGCTTAGGTGAAGCCCTACGCCGGTAACTTCATCATCACCGTCATCACACCGTCGTGTTGACGAAGCTCTCCCTCGACACTCAGCTGGATTGAGAGTTCGTGGGACGTCACCGAGTCGAATGTGTGAAGATCGCGGAGGTGCCGTACTTTCGGTACTAGGATCGGTCGGATCGTCAAGACGTACGACTACATCAACCGCGTTGTCATAACGCTTCCTCTTACGGTCTACGACGGTACATGGACTACACTCTCCCCTCTCGTTGCTATGCATCACCATGATAGATCTTGCGTGTGCGTAGGATTTTTTTTGAAATTACTGCATTCCCCAATAGTGGCATCCGAGCCAGGTCTATGCTTACATGTTATATGCACGAGTAGAAAACAAAGGAGTTGTGGGCGTGGGTATATACATATTGCTTGCCGTCACTGGTTGATTCTTGATTCGGCGGTATTGTTGGATGAAGCGGCTCAGACCAATATTACGAGTACGCTTACGCGAGACTGGTTCTACTAACGTGCTTCGCACACAGGTGGCTGGTGGGTGTCAGTTTCTCCAACTTTTTTTTGAATCGGATTCAATGAACATGGTTTTTTCTGAAGATCAAAAAGCAATCACTATACCGCGTTATGGTTTTTGATGCATAGGTAAGAATGGTTCTTGCTCAGCCCGTAGCAGCCACGTAAAACCTGCAACAACAAACTAGAGGACGTCTAACTTGTTTTTGCAGGGCATGTTGTGATGTGATATGGTCAAGACATAATGGTAAATTTTATTGTATGAGATGATCATGTTTTGTAATAGAGCTATCGGCAACTGGCAGGAGCCACATGGTTGTCGCTTTATTTTATGAAATGCAATCGCCATGTAATTTCTTTACCTTATCACTAAGTGGTAGCAATAGTCGTAGAAGCAATAGTTGGCGAGACGACAACGATGCTTCGATGGAGATCAAGGTGTCAAGCCGGTGACGATGGTGATCGTGACGGTGCTTTGGAGATGGAGATCAAAGGCACAAGCTGATGATGGCCATATCATATCACTTATATTGATTGCATGTGATGTTTATCCTTTATGCATCTTATTTTGCTTAGTTCGGCGGTAGAATTATAAGATGATCTCTCACTAAATTTCAAGGTACAAGTGTTCTCCCTGAGTATGCACCGTTGCTACAGTTCGTCGTGCCGAGACACCACGTGATGATCGGGTGGGATAAGCTCTATGTTCACATACAACGGGTGCAAGCTAGTTTTGCACACGTGGAATACTCGGGTTAAACTTGACAAGCCTAGCATATGCAGATGTGGCCTCGGAACACTGAGACCGAAAGGTCGAGTGTGAATCATATAGTAGATATGATCAACATAGTGATGTTCACCATTGGAAACTACTCCATCTCACGTGATGATCGGACATGGTTTAGTTGATATGGATCACATGATCACTTAGATGATTAGATGGATGTCTATCTAAGTGGGAGTTCTTAAGTAATTTGATTAATTGAACTTTAATTTATCATGAACTTAGCACCTGATAGTATTTTGCATGTCTATGTTGTTGTAGACAGATGGCCCGTGCTGTTGTTCCGTTGAATTTTTATGCGTTCCTAGAGAAAGCTAAGTTGAAAGATGATGGTAGCAACTACACGGACTGGGTCCATAACTTGAGGATCATCCTCATTGCTGCACATAAGAATTACGTCCTGGAAGCACCGCTAGGTGACAAACCCGTTGTAGGAGCAACGCCAGATGTTGTGAAAACCTGGCAGAGCAAAGCTGATGACAACTCGATAGTTCAGTGTGCCATGCTTTACAGCTTAGAACCGGGACTTCAACGACGTTTTGAACGTCATGGAGCATATGAGATGTTCCAGGAGTTGAAGTTAATATTTCAAGCAAATGCCCGGATTGAGAGATATGAAGTCTCCAATAAGTTCTACAGCTGCAAGATGGAGGAGAATAGTTCTGTCAGTGAACATATACTCAGAATGTCTGGGTACCACAACCACTTGACTCAGCTAGGAGTTAATCTTCCTGATGGTAGTGTCATTGACAGAGTTCTTCAATCACTGCCACCAAGCTACAAGAGCTTCGTGATGAACTATAATATGCAAGGGATGGATAAGACGATTCACGAGCTCTTCGCAATGCTAAAGGCTGCGGAGGTAGAAATCAAGAAGGAGCATCAAGTGTTGATGGTCAACAAGACCACCAGTTTCAAGAAAAAGGGTAAAGGGGAGAAGGGGAACTTCAAGAAGAACAACAAGCAAGTTGCTGCTCAAGTGAAGAAGCCCAAGTCTGGACCTAAGCCTGAGACTGAGTGCTTCTACTGCAAAGGGACTGGTCACTGGAAGCGGAACTGCCCCAAGTATTTGGCGGAGAAGAAGGATGGCAAAGTGAAAGGTATATTTAATTTACATGTTATTGATGTGTACCTTACTAATATTCGCAGTAGCGCCTGGGTATTTGATACTGGTTCTGTTGCTGATATTTGCAACTCGAAACAGGGGCTATGGATTAAGCAAAGATTGGCTAAGGACGAGGTGACGATGCGTGTGGGAAATGGTTCCAAAGTCGATGTGATCGCCGTCGGCACGCTACCTCTACATCTACGTTCGGGATTAGTCTTAGACCAAAATAATTGTTATTTGGTGCCATCGTTGAGCGTGAACATTATATCTGGATCTTGTTTGATGCGAGACGGTTATTCATTTAAATCAGAGAATAATGGTTGTTCTATTTATATGAATAATATCTTTTATAGTCGTGCACCCTTGATGAGTGGTCTATTTTTACTAAATATTGATAGTAGTGATACACATATTCATAGTATTGAAGCCAAAAGATATAAGTTTAATAATGATAGTGCAACTTATTTGTGGAACTGCTGTTTATGTCATATTGGTGTAAAGCGCATGAAGAAACCCCATGCTGATGGGCTTTTGGAATCACTTGATGCTTGCAAACCATGCCTTATGGGCAAGATGACTAAGACTCCGTTCTCTGGAACAATGGAGCGAGCAACAGACTTGTTGGAAATAATACATACTTATGTATGCGGTCCGATGAGTGTTGATGCTCGCGGAGGGTATCATTATTTTCTTACCTTCATAGATGATTTGAGCAGACATGGGTATATATACTTGATGAAACATAAGTCTGAAATATTTGAAAAGTTCAAAGAATTTCAGAGTGAAGTGGAAAATCATCGTAACAAAAAAAATTAAGTTTCTACGATCTGCTCGTGGAGGAGAATATTTGAGTTATGAGTTTGGTCTTCATTTGAAACAATGCGGAATAGTTTCGCAACTCACGCCACCTGGAACACTACAGCGTAATGGTGTGTCCAAACGTCGTAACCGCACTTTATTAGATATGGTGCGATCTATGATGTCTCTCACTGATTTACCGCTATCATTTTGGGGTTATGATTTAGAGATGGTTGCATTCACGTTAAATAGGGCACCATCTAAATCCATTGAAATGACACCTTATGAACTATGGTTTGGAAAGAAACCCAAGTTGTCGTTTCTTAAAGTTTGGGGCTGCAATGCTTATGTGAAAAAACTTCAACCTGATAAGCTCGAACCCAAATCAGATAAATGTGTCTTCATAGGATACCCAAAGGAAACTGTTGGGTACACCTTCTATCACAGATCCGAAGGCAAGATATTCGTTGCGAAGAATGGATCCTTTCTAGAGAAGGAGTTTCGCTCGAAAGAAGTGAGTGGGGGGAAAGTAGAACTTGATGAGGTAACAGTACCTGCTCCCTTATTGTAAAGTAGTTCATCACAGAAATCAGTTCAAGTGATTCCTACACCAGTAAGTGAGGAAGCTAATGATGATGATCATGAAACTTCTGATCAAGTTACTATCGAACCTCGTAGGTTAACCAGAGTAAGATCCGCACCAGATTGGTACAGTAATCCTGTTCTGGAGGTCATGTTACTTGACCATGACAAACCTACGAACTATGAGGAAGCGATGATGAGCCCAGATTCCGCAAAATGGCTTGAGGCCATGAAATCTAAGATGGGATCCATGTATGAGAACAAAGTGTGGACTTTGGTTGACTTGCCCGATGATCGGCAAGCAATAGAGGATAAATGGATCTTCAAGAAGAAGACTGACGCTGACGGTAATGTTACTGTCTACAAAGCTCGACTTGTTGCGAAAGGGTTTTGACAAGTTCAAGGAGTTGACTATGATGAGACCTTCTCACCCGTAGCGATGCTTAAGTCCGTACGAATCATGTTAGCAATTACCGCATTTTATGATTATGAAATTTGGCAAATGGATGTCAAAACTGCATTCCTTAATGGATATCTTAAAGAAGAGTTGTATATGATGCAACCAGAAGGTTTTGTCGATCCAAAAGGTGCTAACAAAGTGTGCATGCTCCGGTGATCCATTTATGGACTGGTGAAAGCCACTCGGAGTTGGAATATACTCTTTGATAGTGTGGTCAAAGCATATGGTTTTATACAGACTTTTGGAGAAGCATGTATTTACAAGAAAGTGAGTGGGAGCTCTATAGCATTTCTGATATTGTATGTGGATGACATATTGCTGATTGGAAATGATACTGAATTTCTGAATAGCATAAAAGGATACTTGAATAAGAATTTTTCAATGAAAGACCTCGCTGAAGCTGCTTATATATTGGGCATCAAGATCTATAGAGATAGATCAAGACGCTTAATTGGACTTTCACAAAGCACATACCTTGATAATGTTTTGAAGAAGTTCAAAATGGATTAGGCAAAGAAAGGGTTCTTGCCTGTATTACAAGGTGTGAAGTTGAGTCAGACTCAATGCCCGACCACTGCAGAAGATAGAGAGAAAATGAAAGGTGTTCCCTATGCTTCAGCCATAGGCTCTATCATGTATGCAATGTTGTGTACCAGACCTGATATGTGCCTTGCTATAAGTCTAGCAGGGAGGTACCAAAGTAATCCAGGAGTGGATCACTGGACAGCGGTCAAGAACATCCTGAAATACCTGAAAAGGACTAAGGATATGTTTCTTGTTTATGGAGGTGACAAAGAGCTCGTTGTAAATGATTACGTCGGTGCCAACTTTGACACTGATGCGGATGACTCTAAGTCACAAACCGGATACATATTTTTATTGAATAGTGGAGCTGTCAGTTGGTGCAGTTCCAACAAGAGCGTCATGGTGGGATCTGCATGTGAAGCGGAGTACATAGCTGCTTCGGAAGCAGCAAATGAAGGAGTCTGGATGAAGGAGTTCATATCCGATCTAGGTGTCATACCTAGTGCATCGGGTCCAATGAAAATCTTTTGTGACAATACTGGTGCAATTGCCTTGGCAAAGGAATCCAGATTTCACAAGAGAACCAAGCACATCAAGAGACGCTTCAATTCCATTCGCGATCAAGTCAAGGAGGGAGACATAGAGATTTGCAAGATACATACGGATCTGAATATTGCAGACCCATTGACTAAGCCTCTCTCACAAGCAAAACATGATCAGCACCAAGACTCCATGGGTGTTAGAATCATTACAATGTAATCTAGATTATTGACTCTAGTGCAAGTGGGAGACTGAAGGAAATATGCCCTAGAGGCGATAATAAAGTTTTTATTTATATTTCCTTATATCATGATAAATGTTTATTATTCATGCTAGAATTGTATTAACCAGAAACTTAGTACATGTGTGAATACATAGACAAAACATAGTGTCACTAGTATGGCTCTACTTTACTAGCTCGTTGATCACAGAGGCAGAGGAAATGTGCAAAGTCATTCGAGATAACCTCAAAGCAGCCCAATCCCGCCAGAAGAGCTACTATGATAGTAAGCACCGTGATTTGGCTTTCGAGATTGGAGATCAAGGTACTCGTCGCTTCGGTATCAAAGGGAAGCTTGCCCCTAGATACGTGGGACCTTTCAAGATCGTCAGCAAGAGAGGCGATCTCGCCTATCAACTCGAGCTTCCTTCAAACTTTGCAAATGTGCATGACGTGTTCCATGTCTCTCAGCTCCGAAAGTGCTTCAAGACTCCTGATCGCACCGTCAACTTCGAAGACATTGAGCTCCAAGAAGATCTTTCTTATCGTGAGCACCCCGTTGCTATTCTTGAAGAGATTGAACGCAAGACTCGCAACAAGTCAATCAAATTCCTCAAAGTCAAGTGGTCACACCATTCCGACCGTAAAGCCACCTGGGAACGCGAGGATCACCTCCGTTCTGAGTACCCGGCGTTCTTTCAGTCCTAGATCTCGGGACGAGATCCTTTCGTAGTGGTGGAGTGTTGTAACACCTCGGATGTGATTTTCCTAATATGTAATCCAACTCTTGCCGTTTCTGGCGTTAAGTTATTTTATTTTCTCGGGTTCGGGTTTTGGTCTCCGTGTGTTGTTGTCGTTGTCATGCATCTCATATCATGTCATTGTGTGCATTGCATTTGCATACATGTTCGTCTCATGCATCCGAGCATTTTCCCCATTGTCCGTTTTGCAATCCGGCGCTCCGTTCTCCTCTGGTGGTCATTTCTACCTTTCTTTCGTGTGTGGGGTTAAACATTTCCGGATTGGACCGAGACTTTCCAAGCGGCCTTGTTTTACTATGGTAGACCGCCTGTCAAGTTTCGTACCATTTGGACTTCGTTTGATGCTCCAACGGTTAACCGAGGGACCAAAAAGGCCTCGTGTCTGTTGCAGCCCAACACCCCTCCATTTTGGTCCAAAACCCACCAAAACCCTCTCCATCATCTAGAGCGTTCGATCACGATCGCGTGGCCGAAAACCGCACCTCATTTGGACACTCCTAGCTCCCTCTATGCCTATTTAAAGACCACCCTCTCGAAATTCCGGATCCCCCCTTCCAAACCCTAGATCCGCCACCTCGCGCCGCACCGGACACGTCCGGTCCGGACGGACACGTCCGCCGCCGCGCCCAGCCTACCACCGAGCACCACGTGTCCCCGGGGGACCGCATCGCCGCCGCCACTGACGCGGGCCCGCAGGCCCAAGCGCCGGCCCCCTTCCTCCACCACCCGGGCCAGAGGAGCCCCGCGGCCCGACCGGCGTCTGCCGCCGCCCGCCTCCTTCCCGGTCAAGCCGGCGAGATCTGGTCGCCGCGCGCCATCGCTGGCGAGCCGCCCCGCTCCGGCGACGCCTACCTCCTCCGGCCGGAGCGCCACCAAGTCCGGCGAGCTCCACCCCGGCTCCTTCCTCCTCCCCACGAGCTCCTCCGGCGAAGCTTCGGCCCCCCACGACGAACTCCGGCCGTCGTGCCCCCAAGTCCGACAAGTCCGACGATGAACCTCGGGAAGCGTGCAAATCGGGCCAGATCTGGATCCAGTTCATCTCGCGGTTGACTTTTCGCCCCGAAACCCTAATTATTTTGCTATGTTCATCGTGTCGTAACTTTGCATCCGTAGCTCCGTTTTGGGCATATAGCATATCAAAATGTTCATCTCAGAGAGTACATCATTTTATCTCATTGCATCATTTTCATTTGAGTTCATCTTGATGCCCGAAATGCTGTTGGAAGAGTGCTATTTGAGATAATTGTCAGATCTGCTGCTCCAATTAGATATTTGTCATTTTTGCCATGATTAATGTGTGCATGATATGCCCCTGAGCTCTACATGAGTTTTGTTATATGTTTTGCCATCTATCAGAGGTGCAACCCATGTATTTTTGTGATGAGTGTGGTGACTAGCACAAGCTTGCAAAGTGGTGCATTCGTTAATGCTGATTTCAGAGACTTAGCATTCCACTAAGTCCTTGATCTGTTTATCTCAATATGCCATATGTTCATGTTGTTTCCTAGTGATCCTTGCCTCTTATGAGGATGATCAGTAAGGATATTTTGTTAATCTTGTAGTGCTCTATCCATCCGTGTCTTTGTTTGCAATTATGGAGCACCCTAACTTGAGTCAATCGAGCTCTACTTTTGCTATTTCGTGAATGTGGGCAGATTGTCTACTTGTTAGCGATTTTGCCGAGGATGTTGTAGTTGATCCGTGCATGCTAGGTTATTGTTCTTGCCATGTCTAGCTTGTATAATGTGTATTATTGATGGGTGTATGCTTAGATTGTCATGACTTGCTCTGTAGTGAGTGCATCGAGCTCGTATACATGCCTACTTGATATCTGATTTTTGCATGCTCCAGTTTTCACTAAGTCTGAGAACTGATTATGTTTTTGCCATGTTCACATGCTTGCAATTGTATTTTCTGATCCCTTCTGGCTCAAGGTCATTAAGGGAATTTTGTTAAGCTCTTTGAGTATCTCCATGCCATGCTTTACTTTGCCTTGTTCAGGTCCTGTAGCATATAGTTTTCATGCTCCAAAGTGTGCTACCTGATCTGAGATTCCAGACAAGTGTTGATTTCACTAAGTCTGAAATCTGTTTACCAAATGCATTTTTGCCATGCTTGTTTGAACCTGTTAATGGATGAATTGGCCGTAGCTCAGTGTTCATCTTTTGTTAAGCATCATGAATGGATCCCTGCCATGTATTTTGTTGCCATGTTTGAGTGCTGTAGCATGTTCATCTTGTTGCATTTAGATGGCTACTTGCTGTATATCGCAGACCGATGCCATATTTGAATTGCTTGCCATTTCCAAACCGTGACTCCGATTCCGGAGTTCTTTATATCGTTTTCAAGCGATTTCATCCCACCTTTCCAGTGGCACACTTGGAATTCCATGTTGAGGCAAGGTTCATTCATTCCTTGTCAAATCTTGCTTATGCATCACATGTCGCATCCCGCATAGCATACCATGTTTGCATCATGTTGTTTGAGTTTGCACGTGGTTGATTTTGTTCCGTTTGCTTGTTTGTCTTGTTTGGGTAGAGCCGGGAGACGAGTTCACTAACGAGGAGCCCGTTGAGTTTGCTTTCGAGGATCCAGTCAACTCTGACAGCTTTGCAGGCAAGATGATCATACCCTCAAAATCACTACTATCTTTGCTTTGCTAGATGCTCGCTCTTTTGCTATGCCTATGCTACAATGCCTACCACTTGCTTATCATGCCTCCCAAATTGCCATGTCAAACCTCTAACCAACCATGTCCTAGCAAACCATTGATTGGCTATGTTACCGCTTTGCTCAGCCCCTCTTATAGCGTTGCTAGTTGCAGGTGAAGATTGGAGACCGTTCCTTGTTGGAACATTATTTACTTGTTGGGATATCATTATATTATCTTGTTATCTTAATACATCTATATACTTGGTAAAGGGTGGAAGGCTCGGCCTCTCGCCTAGTGTTTTGTTCCACTCTTGCCGCCCTAGTTTCCGTCATATCGGTGTTATGTTCCCGGATTTTGGGTTCCTTACGCGGTTGGGTGATAATGGGAACCCCTTGATAGTTCGCCTTGATTAAAGCTTATCCAGCAATGCCCAACCTTGGTTTTACCATTTGCCACCTAGCCTCTTTTTCCCTTGGGTTTCTGGAGCCCGAGGGTCATCTTATTTAAGCCCCCCCCGGGCCAGTGCTCCTCTGAGTGTTGGTCCAAACTAGAGTCATGTGCAGCGCCCCCTCGGGGAAACCCGAGGTTTGGTTTTAGTTGTATGGAGCGCTCATCTGAGTGTGCCCTGAGAACGAGATATGTGCAGCTCCTATCGGGATTTGTCGGCACATTCGGGCGGTGTTGCTGGATTTGTTTTAACTTGTCCAAGTGTCTTGTAGAACCGGGATACCAAGTCTGATCGGAATGTCTCGGGAGAAGGTCTATTCCTTCGTTGACCGTGAGAGCTTGTTATGGGCTAAGTTGGGACTCCCCTGCAGGGATTTGAACTTTCGAAAGCCGTGCCCGCGGTTATGGGCAGATGGGAATTTGTTAATGTCCGGTTGTAGACAACTTGAACCTTAACTTAATTAAAATGAATCAACTATGTGAGTTACCGTGATGGTCTCTTCTCGGCGGAGTCCGGGAAGTGAACACAGTGTTGGAGTAATGCTTGCCGCAGGTTGTTCTCTAGTTATTCATTCGTGCTTTGCCTTCTCTTCTCTCTCTCTCTCTTGCGAACAGGTTAGCCACCATATATGCTAGTCGCTTGCTGCAGCTCCACATATTTTACCTTGCCCTACCTATAAGCTTAAATAGTCTTGATCGCGAGGGTGCGAGATTGCTGAGTCCCTGTGGCTCATAGTTTACTTCCAAACCAGATGCAGGACCTGATGACTCCGTTCCATATGACGCGCTTGAGCTCAAGTGGGAGTTCGACGAGGACTCACGCCGTTACTATGTGTCTTTCCCTGATGATCAGTAGTGGTGCCCAGTTGGGGCGATCGGGACCGTGTCGCATGTTGGGTTGATCTTTTATTTTGGCGCCGTAGTTGGGCCATGAGTGTTTGGTTGATGTAATGCTATTTATGTACTTTGATTGACGTGGTGAGTGTAAGCCAACTATGTATCTCCCCTTTTATTATCTATATTACATGGGATGTTGTGAAGATTTCCTAACTTGCGACATTGCTTTCAATGCGGTTATGCCTCTAAGTCGTGCCTCGACACGTGGGAGATATAGCCGCATCGAGGGCGTTACAACAGGTGTCTCCGATGGTGTTTGTTGAGTTGGCATAGATCAAGATTATGATTTGTCACTCCGTGTATCGGAGAGGTATCTCTGGGCCCTCTCGGTAATGCACATCACTATAAGCCTTGCAAGCAATGTAACTAATGAGTTAGTTATGGGATGTATCATTACGTAACGAGTAAAGAGACTTGCCGGTAATGAGATTGAACTAGGTATTGAGATACCGATGATCGAATCTCGGGCAAGTAACATACCGATGACAAAGGGAACAACGTATGTTGTTATGCGGTTTGACCGATAAAGATCTTTGTAGAATATGTAGGAACCAATCTGAGCATCCAGATTCCGCTATTGGTTATTGACTGGAGATGTGTCTCGGTCATGTCTACATAGTTCTAGAACCCGTAGGGTCCGCACGCTTAACGTTCGGTGACGATCGGTATTATGAGTTCATGTGTTTTGATGTATCAAAGGTTGTTCGGAGTCTCGAATATGATCACAGACATGACGAGGAGTATCGAAATGGTGGAGACATAAAGATTGATATATTGGACGGCTATATTCAGACACCAGAAGTGTTCCGGGTGATCTCGGAGAAAACCGGAGTGCCGGAGGGTTACCGGACCCCCCCTCGGGGAACTAGTGGGCCTAGATGGGCCTTAGTGGAGAGAGAAAGAGGCTGCCAGGGCAGGCCGCGTGCCCCTCCCCCTTAAGTCCGAATTGGACTAGGAGGGGGGTGGCGCTCCCCTTTCCTTCCTTTCTCCCACTACTTCCTTCCCCCTCCTAGTAGGACTAGGAAAGGAGGAATCCTACTCCTACTAGGAGGAGGATTCCTCCCCTCCTTGGCGTGCCCTAGGGCCAGCCGGCCTTCCCCCTTTCCCCTTTATATACGGGGGCAAGGGCACCCTAGAATACACAACATACAACTGTCTTAGCCGTGTGCGGTGCCCCCTCCACCATAATCCACCTCGGTCATATCGTCGTAGTGCTTAGGCGAAGCCCTGCGCCGGTAACTTCATCATCACCGTCATCACGCCGTCGTGCTGATGAAGCTCTCCCTCGACACTCAGCTGGATCAAGAGTTCGTGGGACATCACCGAGCCGAACGTGTGCAGATCGTGGAGGTGCCGTACTTCCGGTACTAGGATCGATAGGATCGTGAAGATGTATGACTACATCAACCGCGTTGTCATAACGCTTCCGCTTACAGTCTATGAGGGTACGGGGACTACCCTCTCCCCTCTCGTTGCTATGCATCACGATGAAAGATCTTGCGTGTACGTAGGAATTTTTTTGAAATTACTGTGTTCCCCAACAGAGCCAATATGTGTCCTTAGCATTTTGAGGGGTCCACATCTCTAGTCCATGCCATGCCAATCATTGAACTTTCTGAAACAATCATCTTGAAAGAATATTAGTTCAATGAGCTATATGTTGTTCAGAATTACCAAAACCACCTAGGGATTAGTTGCACTTTCACCATTTCTAACACCGGAGCGTCGGCTGCAGCTTCTTGAGAAGATCCGGGCAAGATGCAAAGCCCAGATTGCCGCGGGCTACCTCCGGATGCAGTGGATCCGAAGGAGGAGTTGGAGGATGAGGGAGTCCTGGATTAGGGGGTCTCCGGACAGCTGGACTATATCCTTTGGCCAGACTGTTGGACTATGAAGATACAAGATTGAAGACTTCGTCCCGTGTCCAGATGGGACTCTCCTTGGCGTGGAAGGCAAGCTAGGTAATACGGATATGTAGATCTCCTCCCTTGTAACCGACTCTGTGTAACCCTAGCCCCCTCCGGTGTCTATATAAACCGGAGGGTTTAGTCCATAGGACAATATACAATCATACCATAGGGTAGCTTCTAGGGTTTAGCCTCTACGATCTCGTGGTAGATCAACTCTTGTAATACTCATATAATCAAGAACAATCAAGCAGGACGTAGGGTATTACCTCCTTTAAGAGGGCCTGAACCTGGGTAAACATCGTGTCCCTTGTTTCCTATTACCATCCGCCTTAGACACACAGTTCGGGACCCCCTACCGGAGATCCGCCGGTTTTGACACCGACATTGGTGCTTTCATTGAGAGTTCCACTGTGTCGTCACCACAAGGCTTGATGGATCCTTCGATCATCGGTAACTATGCGGTCCAGGGTGAGGTTTTCCTCCCTGGACAGATCTTTCTATTCGGCGGCTTCGCACTGCGGGCCAATTCGCTTGGCCATCTGGAGCAGATCGAGAGCTACGCCCCTGGCCATCAGGTCAGATTCGGAAACTTAAACTACACTGCCGACATCTGTGGAGACTTGATCTTCGACGGATTAGAGCCCGTGTCAGGTGTGCCACACAGTCACAATGAGCATGACGTAACTCTGCCGTCGGACAGTGTTCGGGAGATCGCATCTGCAACTGCTCCGGCCTTCAATCCGGAGCAAATTGCACCATCCAAGGACGGAGGGATAGACCCCGCCATGGAGGCCGCACTCTCAGTGGCGATGGAGCCGGATACTGACTTCACTCCTTGCGAGAGTCTTGTCGCCGAACCACTGGATTCACCTCCGGCCACGGACTCCGAGCCGCTTACATCCATGCCCGTCGAATCCAACTGGGCGCCGATCATGGAGTTCACCTCCGCGGATATCTTTCGGCACTCGCCCTTCGGTGATGTGCTAAATTCATTAAGGTCTCTCTCCATGTCAGGAGAACCTTGGCCGAACTATGTCCGGCTAGAATGGGATGCGGACGATGAAGAAATTCGCTGCCCACCCACCACCCACTTAGTAGCCACTGTCGATGATTTAACCGGCATGCTCGACTTCGACTCCGAAGACATCGACGGTATGGACGACGATGCAGGAGACGAGCAGGAACCACTGCCCACAGGGCGCTGGACCGCTACCTCATCATACGACATATACATGGTGGACACCCCTAAAGAAGGCAATGGCGACGAGACAGCGGAGGATGACCCCTCCAAGAAGCAACCCAAGCGCCGACGTTAGCGGCGCCACTCTAAGTCCCTCCACAGCAAAAGTAGTGATACCGGCACAGGAGATAATAACACTCCGGATAGTGCTGAAGACAACCACAATCCCCTCCAGCACGATGTAGAGTCGGAGGATGAACAAGCTAGCCCTCCAGAGCAGGCAACAGATGGAGAACCAGAGGAGGACAATTACATGCCTCTCTCCGAAGACGAGGCAAGCCTCGGCGACGAAGAATTTATCATGCCTGAGGACCCCGTCGAGCAGGAGCGCTTCAAGCACCGGCTTATGGCCACAACAAATAGCCTGAAGAAAAAGCAACAACAGCTTCAAGCTGATCAAGACTTGCTAGCAGACAGATGGACCGAAGTCCTTGCGGCTGAGGAATACAAACTTGAGCGCCCCTCTAAGAGTTACCCAAAACGCAGGTTGTTACCTTACCTCGAGGAGGAAGCATTGAAACCTCATTCACCAGTGTACGATGCGGCTGACCGGCCACTGCGTGGCCGAGCCAGAGAGGCGTTTCAGCCTGAAGTTCAGCCTGCACCCTGCCGCCACTCAATCAAAAATACCAAGGCCCGGGGCAACACACAGGACCTTCGAGATGTATTGGACAGTAAGGCAAAACTTGCAAGGTCAATATACGGGTCACGGGCACGCACGCCAACACGGGACGGTGATCATCGCACCGAATACACCAAAAGCAAATCTAGTCGGGCCGAATACAGCAGACAAGACTCACATGAACTGCGTCGTGATATAGCTCGGCACAGAGGCGCCGCACACCCCCTATGCTTCACTGATGAAGTTATGGATCACGAATTCCCGGAGGGTTTCAAACCCGTAAATATCGAATCATATGATGGTACAACAGATCCTGCTGTATGGATTGAGGATTTCCTCCTTCACATCCACATGGCTCGCGGTGATGATCTACATGCCATCAAGTACCTCCCACTAAAACTGAAAGGACCAGCTCGGCATTGGCTGAATAGCTTGCCAGCAGACTTTCATCGGCAGCTGGGAGGATCTGGAAGACGCATTCCTTGACAACTTCCAGGGCACTTATGTGCGACCACCGGATGCTGATGACTTCAGCCATATAACTCAGCAGCCAGGGGAATCGGCCAGACAATTCTGGACTCGGTTCGTGACTAAGAAAAACCAAATTTTCGACTGTCCGAACGCAGAGGCCCTAGCGGCATTCAAGCACAACGCCCATGACGAGTGGCTTGCCCGCCACCTTGGGCAGGAAAAGCCGAAGTCTATGGCAGCCCTCACGACACTCATGACCCGCTTTTGCGCGGGCGAGGATAGCTGGCTGGCTCGCAGCAATAACACATCGAGGAATCCGGGCACTTCAAATATCAAAGATGCCAACGGCAGACAACGTGGTAACAGACCAAAGCACCGCAATAACGGCGATAACACCGAGGATACGGCAGTCAATGCCGGATTCAGAGGCTCTAGATCCAGTCAGCGGAAAAAGCCATTTAAAAGAAGTACTCCGGCTCCGTCCAGTTTGGATCGCATACTGGATCACTCGTGTCAAATCCACATCACCCCCGACAAGCCAGCCAATCACACCAATAGAGAATGCTGGGTGTTCAAGCAGGCCGGCAAGTTAAATGCTGAAAGCAAGGACAAGGGGCTGCATAGTGATGACGAGGAGGAGCCCCGGCCGCCGAACACGGGAGGACAGAAGGGGTTCCCCCCACAAGTGAAGACGGTGAACATGATATACGCAACCCATATTCCCAAGAGGGAGCGGAAGCGTGCACTAAGGGACGTCTATGCGATGGAGCCCGTCGCCCCAAAGTTCAACCCATGGTCTACTTGCCCGATCACCTTCGATCCCAGGGACCACCCCACTAGTATCCGTCATGGTGGATCCGCCGCACTGGTCCTAGACCCCATCATCAACGGATTTCACCTCACTCGAGTCCTTATGGACGGCGGCAACAGCCTGAACCTGCTCTATCAGGATACAGTGCGAAAAATGGGCATCGATCCCTTGAGGATCAAACCCACCAAAACCACCTTTAAGGGCGTCATCCCAGGTGTAGAGGCCCATTGCACGGGCTCAATCACACTGGAAGTAGTCTTCGGATCACCGGACAACTTCCGAAGCGAGGAGTTAATCTTCGACATCGTCCCGTTTCGCAGTGGCTATCATGCACTGCTCGGACAAACTGCATTTGAAAAATTCAATGCAGTACCGCATTACGCATACCTCAAGCTCACGATGCCAGGACCTTGGGGGGTCATAACAGTGAATGGAAACACTGAACGCTCGCTCCACACGGAAGAGCACACTGCGGCCCTCGCAGCAGAAGCACAAAGCAGCCTTTCAAGGCAAACCACTAATTCAGTGATACTTCCCCCGAACACCTTCAAGCGTGCCCGGAGTAAACTGCAACAGGATCGCCTGGCATGTTCAGAGCTCGCCTAGCAATTCGTCCCCCGTCCCAGTCCCAGTCAAGCAACGAAATCCGTGCCGCGCGTACATAATTACGCACTAAAAATACCATGGACATAGGCGGGGGCACGATCAGGGCACGTCCCGCAATGCGGCTTAACCGCCCTAGGGGCTGTATATCTTTATCATTTCTTTTCTCTTTCAGGGCCTAACTCTCTGGAAGCCCTTTCCGGCAGCATGATTGTCGGACACATTACGGGAAGGAGCAACCACGGCGGCAAGAAGCTAATATGTACACGGGAACCCCCAGGTGGTCTCTAATAATAATACCCGATTTCTACTATCCATACGCAGCTTGCCCTTGGATAGGACATTTCGAATAGTCCTACTTTCTGCTTATTGCACTACCTATACCAGTACGCTTTGATGTATTATTTAAATAACAATGCATAGCATTAGTCTATTATTACATTATTCATTCTTTTTTCTTCCTTTATGTCCATTTACGACAATCCACACCTGTAAATTCGGGTACGGTCAGTACGCCAGGGGCTTTCGTTTACCCCATAATACGATGCGAGAAGTTCGAACACTTTCGACAGTGCGACACCCCGAACTTATATCATTATATGCATCAGCTCCGAATCATGTCTTGGGTCAATAGTTGGGTTTGCCCGGCTCCCATGCTTTGGTACCTTACGTTCCGCTATATCGGCTAAGGTAGAGGTGGGAGAACTACTGCGATTGTGTCCCGGTTCTTCCGGACGGGCACCTCAGTAGAGAAAGACGAAAACTGACTGTCATGATAAGGCGAGAGACTGGTCGCTGTTCGAGAGGTCTCAAGTCCTTAAAGACTTTTTGCGCTTCGGGCAAGGAGTCGGCCTTGTCCGGCTTAGGCGTGTATAGCGCCCCAAATTCGGCCTTCCGAATACCACGGGCTTCGCCAAAATTTAAAATTGTAGACTTCTATGGCTAAGTAAGAGTGATAAAGCATTATAGTCCGATTGCCTAGTTCATTACGCTGAACACCTCCCTTGAAGGACCCAAAATTGGGGTAAAGAGTGCTCAGGTTTATCCCGAACACCATAGTACTAGTTACATGGGGGCAGAAGCCGACGACTGGCCAACTCTCAGATTTTGTAAACGGCCGCACAGAAGGTAATATTTTAAATTAAAAAAGCGTTGCATAGCGCAGATGAACTTGTTTCACATTACAGGATCACACGAGCATGTTCATTCAAAAATTACATCCCTGGCACATTCATCCGCCACAAGGCGGGAACCCTTCAGGACACTCTCATAATACATCTCGGGGCAGCGATGCTCCTTGCCCTCCGGCGGCCCCTCCTTCACCAGCTTCACGGCGTCCAGCTTCGCCCAGTGCACCTTCGCCCGAGCAAAAACCCTGCGCACACCCTCGATGCAGACGGACCGCTTTATGACTTCAAGCCGTGGGCGGGCGTCAACGAGCCGCGCCACCAGACCGAAGTAGCTGCCGGATAGGGGCTCACCAGGCCACATCCGGACTATAAGGCCCCTCATGGCTTGTTCGGCCGCCTTGTGAAGCTCGACCAACTGCTTCAGCTGGTCACTCAAGGGCACGGGGTGTTCGGTCCCAGTATACCGAGACCAGAACAACTTCTCCGTCGAGCTCCCCTCCTCAGCTTGGTAAAACTCCGTGGCATCCAGTACACTGCGGGGAAGATCTGCAAACACTCCTGGAAAGCTCCAAACTCGGGTAAGAAAAAGGAAAGTTTCCTTCACATGCTTGCTTTGCATAATGAATGCCTTACCTGCTGCTATCTTCTTCACTGCATCAATCTCCTGGAGGGCCTTGTGGGCTTCAGCCTTGGCGCTCCGGGCGCTTTCGAGCGCCTTCTCAAGCTCGGACTCTCGCGTCTTAGAGTCAAGCTCCAAGGACTCGTGTTTCTTGGCGAGAGCCTCGAGCTCTTGCTGCACCTCGCCGACTCGGGCTTCTTGTTTCTCCCGCTCAATGCGCTCCTTGGCCGCTTTGTCTTCGGCCTCGGACAGTGCCTTCTTCAGGGTCGCCACTTCGGTCGTGGGCCCTGGAAAATTCATGATGATCCTATTACTTTACACCCGAACTTCTTTTATTTTATATAGACAAGGTATTGCTTACCTTTGCTCTCCTCGAGCTGCCTCTTGGCAAGGCCAAGCTCGTTCTCGGACCGCTCCAGGTCCTGCTTCAGCGCAGAGACCTCCGCAGTACGTGCGGCAGCGGCCAGCAGCGAAGCCTGCACATACACATAGATATATTCTGATTAGACTCCTGAGTCATCATTTGGTCCTCTATTCGGCCTTTCTACTCGAACGCCAAACAGAGCATCAGGGGCTACTATCTATGCTGTAATATTTCCTTATATTTTGATTGCTTACCTCAAAGCCTGTTAGGAGGCTGGCGCAAGCTTCAGTCAGTCTGTTTTTGGCGGACTGAACTTTCTCGATCACCGCACTCATGATAGTACGGTGCTCTTCGTCGATGGAAGCGCCGCGAAGCGCTTCCAGCAAGTTGTCCGGTGCCTCTGGATAGGTGGAGGACACTGGCACGGGCGGTTTGCCCCCCTAACAGGGGGTCGCCCGCCGGAGTTCGGAACCACCGAAGATTCCGGTGCAGTGTTCGGCTGGGGGCCGAACCTAAAGCCCATGGGAGTCTGGCTCCCTTTGCGCCCAGGGTCCGGAAGGTCGCCTCGAGGCGCCCCCAGGACTGCCTCCCCTTGGCCCGGTTCCTGTTGAGACAACCCCTCGACGTTGTCCGCGGGGCAAGGGGTGGAGGTGGTCGAAAGAGAACCTCTGTTCATATTCGACGAGTCCAATGAACCGCTCGACGAAGATATGTCGAGATGAGCTCGGGACGGACTGCATAATCATGTTCGGCATGAGGAGAAGCAATGCAGTAAAACATACCATGAATTACTATGGTGTCCGGATACTTACGACTTCGCCAGGGGCTTGACCCTGGGTAGCCACTAGTCGCCGCTGTAGGCGGCCGTCGTGGAGCAGTTCGGAGGGAGGGTCCTGCCCTTCTTGGACCCTTCGGCCTCCCCGGTTGGGTCGGCCTTCCTTTTCTTGTCTCCCCCAGCTGGGGGGGGCTTTCCTCTTCCTCCTCCTTGTTTTCGTGGGAGGAGGGCGCGTCGGAGTTATCGGACGATGAGTCCGATACAACCTTGCGCCGGAGACCCTTTCGGGTCCCCGTGGCCTTCTTCTTGGCCTTCTTCACCGGCACCTCGTAAGGTGCCGGAACCAGCATCTCCGTTAGGAGAGCATCTACAGGATCTTCCGGCAGGGGGTTGGAGCAATCGATCTGCTCCGCTGTCTTCACCCAGTCTTGTCAAAGGCATGGAAGGCTTAGATCCCACACATAATTAAACTGGGGCAAATGGATACCCTGTGAAGTATAAAAACTTACCTGATTGGCGCGGCACTTTGCGCTGAGTCTGCGGTCCTCGGTGAGGGAAGGAGGTACCTCGGCGCCCTTGAACAGCACCCTCCAGACGTCCTCGTGCGTCATGTCATAGAGTTCTCGCAGCGTTTGGTGCTTGGCCGGGTCGAACTCCCACAAGTTGAATACCCGTTGTTGACACGGGAGAATCCGGCGGAAGAGCATGACCTGGACCACGTTGATGAGCTTGATTTTCTTGCTCATCATGTTCTTGATGCAGGTCTGGAGTCCGGTTAGCTCTACCGAGGAACCCCAAGACAGTCCCTTCTCTTTGCAGGAGGTGAGCCGTGTGGGGATTCCGGATCGGAATTCGGGGGCTGCCACCCAGTTGGTGTCGCGCGGCTCGGTGATGTAGAACCACCCCGATTGCCACCCCTTTATGGTCTCCACATAGGAGCCTTCAAGCCAGGTGACATTAGGCATCTTGCCCACCATGGCCCCTCCGCACTCCGCTTGCTGGCCGACCACCACCTTCGGTTTGACATTAAAGGTCTTCAGCCACAGGCCGAAATGGGGCTTGATGCGGAGATAGGCCTCGCACACGATGATAAACGCCGAGATGTTGAGGATGAAATTGGGGGCCAGATCATGAAAATCCAGCCCGTAGTAGAACATGAGCCCGCGGATAAATGGGTGGAGAGGAAATCCCAGTCCGCGGACAAAGTGGGTAAGAAAAACTACCCTCTCATGGGGTTTGGGTGTTGGGATGATCTGCCCTGCATCTGGCAGCCGGTGCGCGATATCCGCGGCCAGACATCCGTCTTCCCGTAACTTTATGATGTTCTCCTCCATGACGGAGGAGACCATCCACTTGCCTCCTGCTTCGGACATGCTTGGAGTGGTTTGAGAAGAAGAACACGAGCTTGGGCGCTAGAGCTCGAGTGTGCGGGAATGGATAAGCGAGGAGGAAGAAGGCGTGGGTGAAAAGAGTGAATCTTTGTCCCTTTATAAGGGCGGAGGAGGCGATGCGCCTCCCCACTTGCCTGGAAAAATCGCTTATTCCCCAAGCGCCGTAATTGATGGCGCGGTTGGGTTACCCACGTCCGTATTGATGAGAATCCCGTAATAAGGGGAACACAATCTCTGCTTTGACAAGACGTGTCAAGAAAACCGCCTCGCGATATGTGCGGTGCTGGTTGAGAAAAACGGTTCGAATAATGACCGGGCCATGGCGTGATGTCATGCTGTCAAAACGTGTCAGCAGATTAGATTTGTGGAAATATTATTCTCTCTACGGTGGTATGTGGAACTTGTTTTGCAGAGCCGGACACTATCCTTGTGTTCAAAATCTTCCATGGAGTATTCGAAGGAGGAACCCGCCTTGCAATGTCGAAGACAATACTGCGCGCCGGACTCATCGTCATTGAAGCCTGGTTCAGGGGCTACTGAGGGAGTCCTGGATTAGGGGGTCTCCGGACAGACGGACTATATCCTTTGGCTGGACTGTTGGACTATGAAGATACAAGATTGAAGATTTCGTCCCATGTCCGGATGGGACTCTCCTTAGCGTGGAAGGAAAGCTAGGCAATATGGATATGTAGATCTCCTCCCTTGTAACCGACTCTGTGTAACCCTAGCCCCCTCCGGTGTCTATATAAACCGGAGGGTTTAGTCCGTAGGACAATATACAATTTGCTGTGGAAGGCAAGCTAGGCAATACGGATATGTAGATCTCCTCCCTTGTAACCGACTCTGTGTAACCCTAGCCCCCTCCGGTGTCTATATAAACTTGAGGGTTTAGTCCGTAGGACAATATACAATCATACCATAGGCTAGCTTCTAGGGTTTAGCCTCTACGATCTCGTGGTAGATCAACTCTTGTAATACTCATATCATCAAGAACAATCAAGCATGACGTAGGGTATTACCTCCTTCAAGAGGGCCCGAACCTGGGTAAACATCGTGTCCCTTGTCTCCTGTTACCATCCGCCTTAGATGCACAGTTCGGGACCCCCTACCCGAGATCCGCCGGTTTTGACACCGACAGAGGAGGAGGAGGAGGTTGAGGAGGAGGAGGATGTGGGGGATGCTGGGGAGACGGATCTGTAGGCGGAGTAGCGGGCCATCATCGATTCCGTCCGCTCGGAGTCGGATGTGGAGGCCAAACGCCGTCGTCTGGAGATTGATGCGGCTTGAAGCTACGTCGGTATTTCCCCAAAGAGGAAGGGATGATGCAGCACAACGACGGTAGGTATTTCCCTTAGTGATGAAACCAAGGTTATCAAACCAGTAGGAGAACCAAGCAACACTACGTAAACAACACCTGCGCACATATAACAAATACTCGCAACCCCACGTGTTAAAGGGGTTGTTAATCCCTTTCGGGTAACGGTGCCACAAATTGGCAAACGGATGTGAGAGAGTTGTAAATATTGATAGATCGAATGCCAAATAAAATAAATTGCACAAGGTATTTTTGGTTTAATAGATCTGAAAATAAAAGCAAAGGCAAATAGATCGCAAAGGCAAATAATATGAGAAATAGACCCGGGGGCCGTAGGTTTCACTAGTGGCTTCTCTCGAGAAAAATAGCAAACAATGGGTAAACGGATTACTGTTGGGAAATTGATAGAACTTCAAATAACCATGACGATATCCATGCAATGATCATTACATTGGCATCACGTCCAAGATTAGTAGACCGACTCCTGCCTGCATCTACTACTATTACTCCACACATCGACCGCTATCCAACATGCATCTAGTGTATTAAGTTCAGGGAGAAATGGAGTAATGCAATAAGAACGATGACATGATGTAGACAAGATCTATTTATGTAGAAATATACCCCATCATTTTATCCTTAGTAGCAACGATACATACGTGTCGGTTCCCCTTTTGTCACTGAGATCAAGCACCGTAAGATTGAACCCATTACAAAGCACATCTTCCCATTGCAAGATAAATATATCAAGTTGGCCAAAAAAACCCAAATATCAGAGAAGAAATATGAGGCTATAAGCAATCGTGCATATAAGAGATCAAAGAAACTCAAAAAACTTTCATGGATAAAAAGAGATAAATCTGATCATAAACTCAAAGTTCATCGGATCCCAACAAACACAAAGCAAAAGAGTTACATCATATGGATCTCCAAGAGACCATTGTATTGAGAATCAGACGAGAGAGAGGAAGCCATCTATCTACTAATTACAGACCCGAAGGTCTACAAAGAACTACTCACGCATCATCGAAGAGGCACCAATGGAAGTGGTGAACCCCTCCGTGATGGTGTCTAGATTGGATCTAGTGGTTCTGGACTCTGCGGCATCTGGAATTGATTTTCGTCCACTCCCCTAGGGTTTCTAGAATATTGGGGTATTTATAGAGCAAAGAGGCGATCCGGGGGCACTCGAGGTGGGCACAACCCACTAGGGCACGCCTGGGCCCCCAGGCGGCCCAGGCGTGCCCTGGTTGGTTGTGCTCCCCTCGGAGCACCCCCAGGCACTTCTCCGGCCCATGGGTGTCTTCTGGTCCAAAAAAAATCCACAAAAAGTTTCACTGCATTTGGACTCCGTTTGATATTGATTACCTGCGATGTAAAAAACATGCAAAAAACAACAACTGGCACTTGGCACTATGTCAATAGGTTAGTACCAAAAAATGATATAAAATGATTATAAAACATCCAAGATTGATAATATAACATCATGGAACAATCAAAAATTATAGATACATTGGAGACGTATCAGCATCCCCAAGCTTAATTCCTGCTCATCCTCGAGTAGGTAAATGATAAAAACAGAATTTTTGATGTGGAATGCTACCTAACATGTCATATCATATCCTTTTCTTTATAGTATGGATTTATATTGTTCAAAGCAATAGTCTAGTTTTGACATGACAACTTAAATACTCAAGCATACCAACAAGCAACCATGTCTTTCAAAATATCAACGCTAAAATAAGATATCCCTAGCCCATCATGCTCAATCATTGATCAATTCATGAAACACACTCGCATATTAACTACACCCAATGCTCAAGTACGATCATAGTGCTCCCTAGTTGGTGCTTTATAAGAGAAGATGGAGACTCAAATTCAAAATAAGAAAAATTGGATAAAGTAAAAGAAAGGCCCTTCATAGGGAAGTAGGGATTTGTAGAGGTGTCTGAGCTCAGAGTGAAAATTGAGAGATAAAAACATTTTGAGAGGCATACTTTTCCCACCAACGAAAACGACTTAGAGTTCCCAACACTTTCCATGCTAGATATATCATAGGCGGTTCCCAAATAGAAAATAAAGTTTATTCCTTTTTCCACCATACTTTCACTTTCCATGGCTAACCGTATCCACGGGTGCCTTCCATACCAACACTTTCTAAGGAATATATTATTTGACAACATAAAGTAAATCCATTTTTCATTTCGGGACTGAGCATCCCTAATACATTTTCCCTTACTCTCGTGCAATGACAAGTGAATAAACACTCATCGTGAGAATAACACATCTAGCATGGAAAATATTAGCCACCCCTCACCGCCTCGCGAGCGGTACAAGCACACTAAAGAGAAATTTATTTTGAATATTAGAGATGGCACATACAAATTTGCTTAGAACGACAAAAGAATACCGCATATAGGTAGATATAGTGGACTCATGTGGCAAAACTGGTTTAAAGGGTTTTGGATGCATAAGTAGTGGTCATGCTTAGTGCAAAATGAAGGCTAGCAAAAGATTGGGAAGCGACCAACCAAGAAACGAATAATCTCATAAGTGAGCATTAAGCATAATTAACACCGAATAATGCACCACAAGTAGGATATAATTTCATTGCACAACTATTGACTTTCGTGCTTGCATAGGGAATCACAAACCTTAACACCAATATTCTTACTAAAGCATGATTACTCATCAACATGACTCACATATCACATCATCATATCTCAAAACTATTACTAATAATCAAGTTTATTTTGTCCAATGATCTTCATGGAAGTTTTTATTATATCCTTCTTGGATATCTATCACTTTGAGACTAATTTTCATGTGTTGCTTTTGATAAGCTCAAACAAATATAAGTGAAGATCATGATCATAATATTTTTTCTCTCAAATTAATTTAAGTGAAGCAAGAGAGAATTTCTTGAAATTTTTACTAAGTCTCAAATAAATCTAAGTGAAGAAAGAGAGCATTTCTTCAAAAATACTAAAGCACACCATGCTCAAAAAGATATAAGTGAAGCACTAGAGCAAATCCATAGCTCATAAAAATTTAAGTGAAGCATAGAGAGCTATTCTAACAAGTCATGACATAATTTCGGCTCTCTCAAATAGGGGTGTCTAGAAAGGGATCAAGACTTAAAAACACAAAGCAAAACAAGCAAAGACTCATATCGTACAAGACGCTCCAAGCAAAACACACAATATGTGATGAATAAAAATATAGCTTCGAGTAAAATATCGATGGTCGTTAGAAGAAAGAGGATGCCACTTGGGGCATTCCCAAGATTAGTTGCTTGATTCTCTTTCGATAATAGCTTGGGATGCCAGGGCATCCCCAAGCTTAGGCTCTTCTTACTCCTTATTCCTTCATCCATCGTAAGATAACCCAAAACTTGAAAACTTCAATCACACAAAACTCAACAAAACCTTCATGAGATCTGCTAGTATAAGAAAAAAAATTACTACTATAAGTATTGTAGAAAACCAAATCATATTTTATTCTTGCATTATATCTACTGTATTCCAACTTTTCTATGGCAAAAACTCATCAAATAAAACCATAGAATCATCAAAACAAGCACACAACGCGAGGACAATAGAATCTGTAAAAAATAGAACAGTCTGTAGAAATCTGGATATTTAGAATACTTCTGTAACTTCAAAAACTCTGAAAGACAATATGGGAAATTTTTATATTAATCTTCTGCAAAAGGAATTGGTATTTTATTGCACTCTGGTTAAAAATGAAAATTATTTTCTTGAGCGCAAAAGTTTCTATTTTTTTCAGCAAGATCAAACAACTATCACCCAAGAAGATCCTAAAGGCTTTACTTGGCACAAACACTAATTAAATACAAAAAACACAATCATAATAGTAGCATAATTGTGCTAACACTCAAAAACAGGAAGCAAAAAGCAAAAATAAATTTTATTCATTGGGTTGCCTCCCAACAAACGCTATTGTTTTACGCCCTTAGCTAGGCATAAAGCAAGGATCTAAGTTTTGTCATCCTTCTTCTTAATTCCCTTAGAGGTATTTTCATCATGGGGTTTTGCAAAAAATACATAAAACATATTGTCCATAGAAACCTTAACACTATTAAGTGTCCCATTATCATAGCCTCGTTGATTTCCGGCAACAATCCAAGAGTAGTGTTGATTAACATTATTGAAAACTTGTTGAATTACATCTAGAATGTGGACTTCCTTTTTAAGATTCTCATCAAAGATTTTATTATCCCCAAGCAAATGTCTTAACGCATAATCGCTATTGTAAAGAATTTCATCTATCATGGGTTTTTCACGATTCATACCATAAAAGTCAAAGATTTCCCTAGCTTTCCGTATGATATAGTCAAACTCATTCATAAGTACAAGAGTGGCCAACTTTTGAGCCTTAGGATTCTTTATAGCGGGAAACTCAAAAAACAATCTTTGCAAAGTAGGATGCGTACGGATAAATTTGGTCTCAAGTTTCAGAACTAGTGCTGAAATAGCATCCGCATAAGATCTAGTAGTTCTAAGTATAGGAGCATCATCAAGACTTAGATTTCCCACACAATTGAAAAAATCTTGGATATGTTATTTTCCCATAACATTCCCTTGCCCCAAGATAAAAGTTTTTGCATCCAAATTGTCCGTACGTCCAATCTTAGGAGTTAGGCCATCATCTATTGTTGCCATACCAAAATCACTCATGATTGCAAGCAAAGGATAGATCTAACGAGAAAACGGCGAACGAAAAAGAGGGCGAATAAAACGACAAATTTTTGTGAAGTGGGGGAGAGAAAAACGAGAGACAAATGTCAAATAATGTAAATTGCGAGGAGATGAGATTTGTGATTAGGAACCTAGTAGATGTAGATGATCCTCCCCGGCAACGGCTCCAGAAATTCCTTTTGATGCGATATGAAGCTACGTCGGTATTTCCCCAAAGAGGAAGGGATGATGCAGCACAATGATGGTAGGTATTTCCCTCAGTGATGAAACCATGGTTATCGAACCAGTAGGAGAACCAAGCAACAGTACGTAAACAGCACCTGCGCACAAATAACAAATACTCGCAACCGAACATGTTAAAGGGGTTGTCAACCCTTTCCGGGTAACGGTGCCACAAATTGGCAAACAGACGCGAGAGAGTTGCAAATATTGATAGATTGAACTCCAAATAAAATAAATTGCAGCAAGGTATTTTTGTATTTTTGGTTTAATAGATCTGAAAATAAAATCAAAGGAAAATAGATCGCAAAAGCAAATAATATGAGAAAGAGACCCGGGGGCCATAGGTTTCACTAGTGGTTTCTCTCGAGAAAAATAGCAAACGGTGGGTAAA